>NC_065886.2:6180000-7575000 GCF_932274485.2 Patella vulgata | reverse complement strand
AATAAATTAAAATAGGTAGTCTACAGGCTCAGTGCAGGGGGGGGCGGGAGCAAAACCAGACCCATCATTAGCTCAGATCGGAGGCTCTGTGCGGAGGGATGTCCATCAAATGGTGAATTTAGCAAGTTTACATTTATTTTGATGAAAGAGTGACTAGTTTTGATCATTTTCAGCATGTTTTCATGATACAAGAATGGCTGGTATTTACTTTCCGTGTAAAAGAATTCATTTGACCTTTGACCCAGAATATCTCGAAAACGCCCCAAGGGCGGACTGATTACCATTCGGCATCGTATTCTAAGCAAAATTTTGGTATAGAAAAGTTGGGTCTGTTTTTGTGCCCATTTGATGGACACCCCATAGCGCACTGAGCCTCCGGTCTAGGGGTTTAACATACTACTTTTCTGCTCCATCTGAGCTTATTATGACGACGGAGATGGATGCGTTATGAGGGAAATTTTACTCGGAGTACAGTGCAACAGCCTATTCTTATTTCAAATTTTATGTCCCATTCAAATGACTCAACGATATTCTTTGCCAGACCCTCCATCCTGGCAAGGAGCAAACAAGTCGGAAACCCAGAAGAACTTTTTCGGTCAACAAAGGGATCTAGCCAGGGACCTCCAAGTTAGCAAGCCAGTGCCTTTTCACTCAGTCGCGATACGATATGTGTTTCAATTCGGGTGCTACAATATGATTTGTATCGCAATTCATAACCAGGTCAATATACACCAAGTAAACAACAGGATAAATGAATAATTGGTATTTTAGGGGTGATTATTTTCCGTTTCAGAAAATAGCAAATTCCGATTTAAGTATTTTTAATTCCGTTATTTTCCGTTTCAGAGCTGACCATATTCCGTTTTTTCGAGATAAAATGATATTTTATGAATAAATGAATAAAACATCTTAAAATGCCTTTTATTACAAAGCGGATCATTTTAAACCAATGATAACAAATGTTGAATTGTGAATGACTTGTAATGTTCAATGACTAGTTATTCTTTAAACCTGTTTCCCGAATTAAATAACAGAAAATTACATCTTGTGAGCTCGTTTCATCTTTTTAGCAGACGAAGCCATTTTTCTCAGCTGCTAGTTGTAGTCGCGATTTATCCAGACATCTTCATAGTTACTACCGTTTCTTCGAGAATAAGGGCTGGATTCACAAGGCTACGGTATATTTGTGATGTCACGTGGTTAATGCGGATAAACACGAGTCACGAGCCCGGCAGTAAAATAAGAAGTAAATGAAACGATTTTTACTTTTATGAAGTGACAGATGTTTTTTTTTAAGACATATATATACATTACAATGTTTAATTCAAGTTAAACTACAGAGTAATTGTATACAGGGATACATGAAAGACGGGTTTTCGTTTCGATTAAAATTATGATTCCTAAATGATGAAATGAAAGTTGCTAAATACTAAAATAGACAGTAACAAAACCACGCGATATCATTCAATATTTCCGATTTTTATGAATAAAAAGATGAAATACTTGGATAACTGCAAAATTGTTTTGAGTTTGTGTTTAGTATCAGCAAATATCGGCTTTTCCGTCTTTTTCCGTGTGAGATTTCAAATTCCGTTTTGAGTGGACAATTCCGCGATTTCCGCGTTTTTTCCGCGATCACGGAAAATCATCACCCCTAGTATTTTTAGTCCTGCCGGTGTCGAAGAAATAAAACTGTTTTATATCACGATACTGATGTAGATCATAATAAGGACCAAAACAATTTAATGGATAATGTGTGACACTGTGACAAGGAGAGAGAGAGAGAGAAATGGGGTTTAACGTCCACTCGACACAAACTAGGTCATTTCGGGACTAACATATGGTTTAATTTTTTTATTTACATAATTCGCTTGCGCGTAGGGGTCTTTAGCAGTGGGAGGAAACCGGAGGCCCTGGAGAAAACCCACGAGGTTGGACAGGCGACCCTACTCCTTGCCACGTACAACCAGGGATTCGAAACCACGCCAGTCGACTCAATGACAGACTTTATGATACAGCGCGCGCACGCTAACCATTCAGCCATCCAACCCCCCTGCATGAGTAAGTAACCTGTCACTCTTAATTATCCTTGTCACAGGGGGGGGTTGGATGGCTGAATGGTTAGCTTGCACGCGCTGTATCATAAAGTCTGTCATTGAGTCGACTGGCGTGGTTTCGAATCCCTGGTTGTACGTGGCAAGGAGTAGGGTCGCCTGTCCAACCTCGTGGGTTTTCTCCGGGTCCTCCGGTTTCCTCCCACTGCTAAAGACCCCTACGCGGAAGCGAATTATGTAAATAAAATTAAACCATATGTTAGTCCCGAAATGACCTAGTTTGTGTCGAGTGGACGTTAAACCCCATTTCTCTCTCTCTCTTACTCATGCAACAAAAAAAATAAATCAAAAAATATAAATTTCGTAAAAAATCATAAGAGGATGAATCGCAGAATCAACGATACATATATATCGTGCCAGCACTAGTCAGATGAAAGAGCAGTAAAACTCAATATTACCTGCTAACAAATGCTTGAATTGGTTCAACTGTTGTAACGTCTACTTCATAATCCTCTTCCTCCTTACCTTAAATACAAACAAATATTTATTTTAAAAATTAGTTAAAACTCTGTATTTTGATAAGAAATGGTGAGACTCGGAATACGCCGATTGGTTGTTTTGTGTGCATGCTTTTGAATATTATGAATTGTAATTCTTTAATTTAATGAGATTCCAACAAAGTTGTTGTTGTTGTTGTTTGTTTCCCTCTCCCAGTCTGACTATAGCATCAAATGTATTATTCATCGCATTACAGACCATGGTGGTGAGCTAATAGAATTTTTATCAGCCCTGCCTTTGCAATGTCACCAAACATCTTGTAAAACAAATGTTCATGTTCATAGACAACTAGAGTATCTTAAATCAATATTTTTTTTGGTATATTTACCATTTTGATTTTCTTCTTTTTCTTTATCTTCATCTTCAAGATCAAACTCGGATTCATGTTCCTCGTATTCTACATTCTCATCTAATTCTTTAAAATCAGGAGCAAAGGCTGACCAATTCTCCTGCAAAAATAATATATAACGAAATAAAACATCAAAACAAGATTAAAACAGTCAGGTAAGAGAGAGAGAGAGAGAGAGAGAGAGAGAGAGAGAGTTTAATGTCCACTGACACAAACTAGGTCATTTTGGGACTAACATATGGTTCAATTTTATTTCAATAATTCGTTTGCTGACAGGGGTCTTTACCAGTGGGAGGAAACCGGAGGACCCGGAGAAAACTAACAAGGTTGGACAGGTGACCCTACTCCTTGTCACGTACAACCAGGGAATCAAAACCATGCCAGCTAACTCAATGACAGACCTTATGATACAACGCGCGGGCTAACTGTTCGGCCATCCCATCGGGTATGAATAACTAACCCATAACAGTCGCCAACAGCGCAGAAACAACAAGATAAAGTTGGGCAAAAAATCAATTTTTCATAAACATATATCCTGGATTTGTTTTTGGTTTTAGTGTCTTAGGTGACAGTTTTTAACAAGCAATTAAAGTTTCATTTTGGCTGGAATATAACGATATTTTCTAGTCCATAAAAACTAAAACTAAAACATACATTATGCAAAATCTGCCTACCGCAGGTCTTACTTTAGGCCTTAAATGTTATCTAAATTATTAATTAGACATTAATTAACTTATCAAGACCATAGCATCGTTAGCCTGCGATATTTAGTAGGTTTTCTGATGGATGATTTATCGTAACAACAGTAGTAATGGCGAACGAGGCTAGCCTAATATCTTCGTTCAGAGTGGAGCAATTTGACAGAAATTTTCAGCATATTATCTTTACATTATCTATTTTGTAACTATTATAGCGAGAACTATTAAGTTCTTTATCTAATCTCCCATAATGCCCCTTTCATGATGATCCAACTTACAACTTGATTTTGAGCCCAGATAGAAACTAGGCCACTTGATATAGATACTATTATAGGTCGTACAGGATGCCACTGAAAAAAAAATAAAACAAACTTTATTTTGAATACAATGGATAAAAACACATCTCCCTTGATATTTAACTCTGTACCTTGATGGTTAATAGAAAATTCAAAGTATCACAGTATGAAATAATATTATACAAGATTACTGAAGATGAATGAAATGAAATGGGGTTTAATGTCCTACTGTTCTGTATCGACTGCACTAATGAAGACAGCCACATGTCATACAGTGTGCCACGAGGTAAATTCAACTGTCAAGGGCTGTTTTGATGTGAATTTTAACACCTACAGTGGCGTTTCTGTCCAAGATTCTTTTCCACCATCCCTTGACAACTGAAGGCCAATACGGATTCATCTTAAAGAGTTCATTGCCCTCTCGGCTAGACCACCATATCCCCCGCACACCCTGACCACTAGACTATGACCCTCACAATATCCCTACTACTAGATTACGACATCCCCCAAAATCCTGCCCGCTAGACCAGAAGACATCCCCCAAACCCCCGACTGCTAGACTAACACGCACCCCAATGCCCCTACCTTCAAACTACTCCATCACGAATGGCTTTCCTGACTGTTAGACTGCACAACCACACCCCCATCCTCAACCATTCGACTACCAACCCCAATGGCCCGATCATTAGACTACCAACCCCAATGGCCCGATCATTAGACTACCAACCCCAGTGTCCCGATCATTAGACTACCAACCCCAATGCCCCGATCATTAGACTACCAACCCCAATGCCCCGATCATTAGACTAGCAGAACCTCTACCGTTGTTCTGTGTAAATGAAAATTACATACCACAACATCTAAGAGAAGTTCTCCTTTTGTTCCATGTAAAATTTTAACAAGATTTCCCACTCCTTTCTCCCAGATATACAGAGAATGTTGCCGTGCTGATCCTGCTACGATGTATTCACCATCACCAGAAAAACAACATTTCTTCCATAAAGTTCTGAAATAAAAAAAGAACAAACATTATTATGTGTTCAAATAAAACAGGAGAGTTGATTTGTTTGTTCGGAGAAGGAGTAGGGTTGCCTGTCCAACTTAGTGTGTTTTCTCAGGGTTCTCTGCTTTCATCCAACTGCTAAAGACTCCTACACTCAAGCCTGAACGTGACAAGCTGTAGGGCTTTCTGTCCAACGTGGTGGGTTATCTGGTTTCCTCTAACTGCTAAAGACTCCTACACTCAAGCCTGAACGTGACAAGCTGTAGGGCTTTCTGTCCAACGTGGTGGGTTATCTGGTTTCCTCTAACTGCTAAAGACTCATACACTCAAGCCTGAACGTGACAAGCTGTAGGGCTTTCTGTCCAACGTGGTGGGTTATCTGGTTTCCTCTAACTGCTAAAGACTCCTACACTCAAGCCTGAACGTGACAAGCTGTAGGGCTTTCTGTCCAACGTGGTGGGTTATCTGGTTTCCTCTAACTGCTAAAGACTCATACACTCAAGCCTGAACGTGACAAACTGTAGGGCTTTCTGTCCAACGTGGTGGGTTATCTGGTTTCCTCTAACTGCTAAAGACTCATACACTCAAGCCTGAACGTGACAAGCTGTAGGGTTTTCTGTCCAACGTGGTGGGTTATCTGGTTTCCTCTAACTGCTAAAGACTCATACACTCAAATGGGATTTATGAAATAAAAAGGACCATGTTTTTCACAATAATGAGGTAATATAAGGTGGTATTGAGTAGTATTTGGCAGTACTGAGTTAGTATTGGGTGAGCATTGGGTAGTATTGTATAGTACTGAGTTAGTACTGGGTAGTATTGGGTTAGTATTGAGTGATATTGAGTTAGTATTGGGGGGGTAGTGGGTAGTACTGGTTTGTACTGTGGGTGGAATTGGGTAGTACTGTGAATATTAATATCAACATTACACTGGAGAATAACTTACTTGTTGACTAAATCTTGTAGTTTTTGTATTGGCTCTGGTTCTCCACCACGACCACACGCCAGAATCTCTCCACTCTCATAAACACGAATAATACGATCAGCAGAATTCACCAAAAAACAACTGAAAAAAAAAAACAACAGATGAATTTATGTCATGCTGCGTCGTCAAACAGTAAATGTTTATAGCCTTAAGGCCCTGATTTAAACTAACATTGCTCATTAGAGTAAGCTTCCTTGAGTAGACGAGAACATCTTGTCTTGCGCTTTGTTTTGCAACAGGTTAGTTTTGACTCTTAAATAAATGTCTTCCCAGAAAATATGAAATGAAATGGGGTTTAACGTCCTACTGTTCTACTCCAACAGGCCTAATGAAGACGGGCATATGCCATATAGAGTGCTATAAGGGAAATTTTGGCTGGACAATGGCGCTACAGCCTACTCTTACTTTGAATTACAACTGCCAAGGGATCTTTCACTTGCACGTCAATGTGTACACGGGGACCTCAGTTATTTGTCCCATCCAAACGACTATACATTGTCCTTTGCCAAGCCTTCAGCCCTGCACCACCAGAAAATCCTAATGAACTTTCTCAGACAACGCAGGTTAGTGAGCCAATGTCTTACCCACTGGGGAGAAAAAAGAAACCTGACTTATTAAATATATTTAAAGCTGGTGTATCCCATTGATGCAGACACCCAAGATAAGTTGTAAAAGTATGCACTATACATGTAAACTATACTGTCAAATATTTAGTTCCCCTCTCTGTTCTACTCTAGTTATTCAGATGGTAGGAAAAACAAAGGTCCCATGTTCAAGATGGCAAGCACAAAGAACTAAGTCGCATGTTCACGACGATATGCACAACTGTCCCAGGGTCAGATGGAATTTAATGAATAGACGCAAATGTCACTATATATACTTGTCTTCATTAGCTCGATTGGTGCAGAAAAGTAGGATGTTAAACCTCATTTCTGTTTAAAATTGACAGGCGTGGATCCGGTGAGGGGCTCACCCTGCGCACGCCCCACCCCCCCTTATATTCTTGCAGGAAAGGAATTAACAGTCAGTATAGGTTGGAAGTCGTAATCTACTCCCAAAAGAGCCGGTTGGTGACTTGGTTGATTGCTGCACGCCCCCCCCACCCTTTCTGAAAATCCTGGATCCGCCCCTAATTGACATAACAAGATCAGACGTAATGAACTCAACAGTAATATATTTACTTCCCTCTTTGTTCAACCCCAACTTAACAACGTCTACTTACTTTCCACGTCTCGCAAATTCTATTGATTTTATCGCTGTTGTATTTAATGTTCCTGTTGTTACTTTAAACGATGCAACCATATCTAGCTTCTTTATCGTAAATACCAAAATCTGGAATAAAATCAAAATGAATTTATAAACACGGAAAGAACAAATAAAACTTAATAAATTATAATGATTTCACGGATAAAATTAATTTGATAACAATATCAATGATTTGATGGACAAAACTACCTGATTTATCTATGAAATCAAGGGCCAGGGTCCTGTTTCACGAAATTTTAGCTAAAATAAAATCCAAATTTGAGTAATTTGATTGGATAATATTAGATTGATTTTAGTGCCTAGCCAATCAAAATTGAAGTATCTACTAAAATGTGGATTTTATCTTTAGTTAAGATTTCGAGAAACAGGGCCCAGGGCTGTAACCATTGGAAATCGTTAAAGTCAATCGGACAGTAACTAAGGGGATAACCTAGCGGTCTAGAGTATTCGGACGAGAACAGTAGGATGTTAAACCCAATTTCATTTCTTCTCTAGAGTATCATGCTTCAACACTTCTGTTCCCTACGCATATTTTAAAACAAGACCACTTGTCAAAATGTATGTTAAACACTGCAAACATAAACAACATGATAATTTGGACAACATAGAGCGTGAGAAATGGGGTTTAACATCCACTCGACCCAAACTGAGTCATTTCGGGACTAACATATGGTTCAGTTTTATCCCATCAAGGTTCCACGAAGTTGGACTGGCAACCCTACTGCTTGTCATGTACAACCAGGGATTCGAAACCACGCTAGTTGACTCAATGACAGACCTTATGATGCAATGCGCACGCGTTAACCATTCAGCCACCAACCCCCCCTTTAGACAAAAGACAGGGGCTATAACAATATATGATCACATTTTAATGGGCGTATATAAAAGTTTTAATACTAAATAATGAAGTGTCAACAAGCAGGGACTTAAAAGCCGATGCCTGCCCCATTGTATTTGTCACTTTTAAGAATTCAAAACTTAAGTCAGTACATTGTGGATGATGTATCAAGACTTTAACATATTGTTTTAATAGTAAACATGTAAATCAAATTGCAAATGGTCACACCATATTCATTTTTTTACTTAACAACAAGGGAAGACAACTCACCCTTCCTTTAGCATTACCAGTGTATATATATTTTCCTCTTCTATCAAAAGAAGCCACAATATTCAAATCAGACTGGAATAAAGAGAGGTAAGCAGTTTAACAAATCAGCAGCGATTGTTTTTGTATCCATTATCCATATATAGTATGTAAATATACTGTAGAGAGAGAGAGAGGGAGTAACATCCCCTTGACACGAACAAGGTCATTTTGGGACTAACATATGGTTCAATTGTATTTCAATAATTCGCTGTAGGGGTCTTTAGCAGTGTGAGGAAACCGGAAGACCCAGAGAAAACCCACGAGGTTGGGCAGGCGACCCTACTCCTTGTGACATACAACCGGGGAATCAAAACCAAACCAGTTGACTCAATGACAGACTTTATGATACAACGTGCACGCACTAACCATACAGCTATCCAACCACACTTTACTCAAGAGAGCTAAAGATGTATTATATAAGATTTAGATAAACAGTAAACGCCTCTCCCCACCCCTCTCTCTGTGTCCCTATAAACCCCTTTCCCTACCCAACGCCCTCTGTCGCTATAATCAATAGCCACCTCTCCCTGTCCCACTCCCTCTAATCACTAAACGAGAGCCCTTTAATAAATAGTAAACACATTTCCCCACCCACCACATCTGCCACTATAAATAAAATAAACAACTTACATCATCATCAAGGGGGATAATCTGGTGCGTTCCGTTAATGTTCATTAAAACAGCTGCATGTTTCATGGGACAAACAATAAATCGGGTACTGTAAATAATAATAGAGATAGCACTAAACAATATCACAACATCAAAATAATATAGAGACATAACTATACAATAACACATGAAAAGTTATAAGAGTAACTTTTGAACCACAAACTGGAAGCAAATGAAATGCGATTTAATTTTATACTTTTCTCCTTTGACTGGGCTAATGAATACAGGCAGCACTACAGTCAGATGTGTACATGAGAACTTAATTATATAGTCGTCTAAAACGTGGGAACTTAATTATATAGTCGTCTAAAACATGGGAACTTAATTATATAGTCGTCTAAAACATGGAACCTTAATTATATAGTCGTCTAAAACATGGAACCTTAATTATATGGTCATCTAAAACATGGGACCTTAATTATATAGTCGTCTAAAACATGGGACCTTAATTATACAGTCGTCTAAAACATGGTATATCGATCATATAGTAGTCTAAATTATGAATATGGCACTGCTGTGGATAATTCAGTATTAACACACTTTATAAATTATGATATCATTATTATGAATATGGCACTGCTGTGGTTAATTCAGTATTAACACGTTTTATAAATTACGATATCATTATTATGAATATGGTGGTGCTGTGGTTAATTTCAGTATTAACATGCTTTATAAATGCCGATATATTATTTTTACCTATCTCTAGGATGAAACTGTACTTTTAAAACTGGTGAAGGAAATCTGAATATCTTATCACTTTCACCGGTCATTATTGTCCATAGTGATACGGTATTATCTGTTGCTGCTGTTAATAACTTGTGTCCATCTCGACTCCAACTACAATATATAGATTATAGCAAATAAAGTACTTCTATCTTTACGGTAGATAAATACATAAAAGATAAAGATATGTCTAGTTAAAAATAATCAACTACTATTATTTTTTTCATTTTGATATACAGTAGATTCTGTATTAAGCAGCCACTCGAGGCATTTTTCATGACTGATTGCCAGGCCTGGAAATAACGGTTTTAGATGTACCTGACAAAATGTCAAGCACTAATGAAATCGTACCTGACATTTTCAACTTAGTGCCGGACATGTATTAATCAATACAAAAGACAAATCAGTGCCGGACAAAATGACAGGCATCAGAGGTATTTTGTGATCGACAAGCTGGAATCTGTGCCTGACATTGTCTGTGACGGGTGCCTTATTTCTAGGATTGCTGGCCGCTTAATGGGAGTGACCTATTAATAAAATCTCAGTGTTTGTTAGTGCTGACACCATGTAAATTTTATGCTTGGATGCATTGGGAGTAAACATCAGTAAATTTGGTCGTCGCTGAAACTTGCTTGGAACGAAAATCTTTTTACTCAAATCCCTGATATAACTTTACTGAATAGGAGTGGCTGCGCGTACAGATTCTACTGTATACATCAAATCTTATGCCAGCCGTCTGCTCTTAAACATACATTATTCAAGAGCTAAATCTGCCCATTGTAGGTCTTTCTTTAGGCCTGAAATGTTATGTAAATTATCAATTAGGCATTTATTAACATGACAATCTCGATGCCATCTTATGGGTCTGATTTTCAACAGATTTGAATACGAGCTGCCGTTCAACGCCTGTTGATGATTAATCGTAAAAATGACAATCGAGGCTACTAGTGTTAGTAAAATGAGTATTTCTCGCCTCAGATTGAAGTAATTTGACTGGAAATTTCAGCATATTCCTGTTACATTATCTATTTTTTTAACTATTATAGTGAGAACACTGTCAGCTCTTTATTTTATCTTACATAAGGTCTATATATATTATATATATATATAACACAATTACATAACTGAGTGTGTGTGAAATAGCTTTATTTAACTGAATTAGCCCATCTTCAAATTCTTACCTTAATGAACAAACGGGATGTACATGGGCGTTGATAACTTTAGCGATACCTCTTGTCAGGAAATCCCAGATAACAATACGTCCATCGTTACAGCCAACAGCTAATAAGGTACCATGTCTGTTAAAGGCACAAGTTATAGCAATACTGACACAATCTAACGTACCATCAAACTCCTGTAAATATTAACATATTATTACGATTGATAAAAATAATATGGGACAATCTAACGTACCATCAAACTCCTGTAAATATAAATACATTACCATTGATCAAAATACATGTAGTATGGGACAATCTAACGGACCATCAGGCTGTTGTAAATAGATTAAAATGAAATGTGGTTAAATGTCCTACTTTTCTGCTCCAACTGGGTTAATGTAGACTGGAGAAGGGCATAAGTCATTAGTGTGCTAAATGTAAGAGGAAAATTTTGCACGGACAACGGTGCTAAGGCCTACTTTTACATCAAATTCTAACTGCCAAGTTTCTTTGAACGTGCACCCAAATCTATACATAGGAGCAGCTTGTTTTTTTTGGTACCATCCAAAGGACTATACATTGTCCCTTCCAAGGCCCACACTGTCCTGCACCACTGACAAGGGGGGAACCACGCCGGAACATCCTGATGAACTTTCTCAGTCAATGCAGGGATCAAACACGGGGCCTGCAGGTTAGCAAGCCAATGTCTTACTTACTGAGCCACCCTGGGTCCCCTATTAATTAAATGGGGTTTAACGTCCTACACCAATTAAAGAACATCAGTGACGTGATGATCAGACAAAATTTCTGTAATAAAAAGTTATGAACATTGCAAAAAATTAGAATCTTCAGTCATATTTTTCTTTGTCTACCTATAAAAACTAAAACTGATTAATTTTGTTACATCTTTGTGTAGCTGACTTTCTTAAATTTGTGCGTTGGTCAATGTCTAGTAGATTGTAATAATGAAAAGGCTATTTGACAAAAATGTACCTGTTTTTACCATCATGTTGTGTCACATATAGTCTATAGGTTGAAGTTAAGAGGTAATAGCCTATTTTATCATGTACAGATTCATTCCCTTCATGCTTGAAGTGTTAGGCTGCATGCCGGAACTCTGTAATCATTTTCATCTAAATCGGACATACTCTGCAGACTTGGAATTTAGATTCCACTTGACACAAACTAGGTCATTTCGGGATCAAAATATATGGTTCAATAATTTGCTTGTGCGTAGGGCTCTTTAGCTGTGGGAGGAAACCTGAGGAACCGGAGAAAACCCACGAAGTTCTCAATGGAAGACTTTATGATCTAATGTGCACACGTTAAACCATATTGTCAGTCAACTCCCCTGCCTTAATAGACATGATATGACAATAAAAAGGTTGAAGTAGAATTAAAACCTCACAAACAAACAACAGATCTGTCAGAAATAATGCGTAATTTCAATTCTATAAATCGACCGCCTTTTTGACAAACGAAAAACAACATACCTCCGGGTGATTCTGTCCAAACGACTCTGAAAAAAGAAAATTATAATTTATATGAGCTTAAGTAACAATATATAGATCTAGTTGGCAATAAAACGATAATAATTTACACAATTCATAATATTTACCTAATAATTCCAAATTCATTGTGAATTTTATACCAACAGGAAATAAACATTCCTACTTCCGTTTTCTAGCGCATGAGCATTCCCGTTCATTGTGAAAGACTGGATTAAGCAAGACTTTAACAATGTTTTGGTAAATCTTGCCTACGATTGTGTTTTAGTATGTTTAAGGACGACTATTCCATGACAACGAAGCAAAAATATTTTAAGCTATAGGCCCATAAAAAAAAAAAAATTTCGTCCTCATTCTTAACAAATAAACTTGCCTGCTGATAACGCAAAAAAAAAAAAAAAAAAAAAATGATGGTATCCCCTAACCCAGGGGCGGACAGGATCTGAAAATATTGGTTGCCAGGAGACAAAGGCGGGGGGGGGGGGCACCCTCCAATACAATTCTATCATTTAATTTTTAAAATGAATAAATTAAATTTTCAAAAAATATGTAAGTGAAAACAAGAATGTTTATCATGACATTTGTAATAGAAATGAAGATATAATATAACTTTTATAATATTTTCATTCTAATACACGTAATTTTTTCTAATATTTATATATTTTTTGATAATTTATATGCTAAATATATTGTCTAAGGGGCGGGGGGGGGGGGTTCCTCAGGGGCCCGCTTGCCAAATGGGCAAGCTGATAACCTGGTCAGTCCGCCACTGGCCCCACGTACCAAGTAAAATTCATTGAAAATCAGAGAGAAACGGACTTTAACGTTCACTCAACACAAACTACGTAATTTCAGGACTAACATATGGTTCAGATGTAATTAAATAATTCGCTTGCGCCTATGGGTCTTTAGCAATGTGGAGAAACCGGAGGACCCGGAGAAAACCCACGAGGTTGGACATGCGACACTATTCCTTAAGTCATGTACAAGCGGGGTATCGAAAAAACGCCACTTGACTCAATGAGAGACCTTCTGATCCAACGCGCATGCGTTAACCATTTGGACCCAACCCCCTTATTGAAAATCAATTTTTAATTGTTGTGTGTGGGTGCTGGATTCACGTTGCCACTTATGATGGATTTTACGCGGCTCATATTGTTTCTAGACGGCACATGTAAATTGTAGAACTATGATGACAATTTGGCCCGGAATTAGTGGCTTTTCCAATTGTGTTCACGGCTCGACCTCGATCAGGGGCGAAAATGTCGAAGGGGGGTGGGATGTATCTCAAAATAAATGCAGTCACTGCTATATCAGAGGCGGACATGCTTGTCTGTTCCTCCCAGGTTCGATTCTGCTTGTAGACTTGTGATCGTCTACGGTACTCTGACTTTACGTTGTTTTTACTCTGACTTTATGTTGTTTTTATAGGCCTACACATTTATATGACTTTACTGGATATCATGTATATAGAAATAGTCAAGGTAGCCCCCAGTCCATATATTTCATTTACCTCCAGAAACTATACTGCGTCTAACACGTATGAAGACAGTGCAAAGCCAACTCTACAAATGAAGGGGAGATCTTCCGCAGTTGTAACCAAGTCATGCTCCATCAATCTCTTACTGACAGAAGCAATAACCTAAAATTCAACAACTGCTGAATACACGACAACATAATAAACAAACCTCTTGTTATGGGTGTGTACTGGCGAGTCGACCTCTTGTACGTCAAACTCAACAAGATAATCTACTAATTGGAGTGACCTTGTCCGTCCACGTGAACTGGGTACCAAACTTCCGTACATATACTACAAATAAAGTAATTTAATTGTAAGCATAAATATACAATTAAAGCTGTAAAATTAGACAAGAAGGAGGCCAGGAGCATCCTTCCCCTTGGAGGAAGATTTTGCAGAATTCTGATAGGGCAGATAAAATAACATGAGTAAAATAATTCATTGAGGTGTTCGTGTTTCATAACAGTTTTTACTAATATGACCTTTGAAAAATTGCCTCGTATTGTGATATCTAAATAAGAGAGAGAGAGAGAGAGAGAGAGAGAGAGAGAGGAATGGGGTTTAACGTCCACTCGACACAAACTAGGTCATTTCGGGACTAACACATGGTTCAATTTTATTTCAACAATTCGCTTGCGCGTAGGGGTCTTTAGCAGTGGGAGGAAACCGGGGGACGCGGAGAACACCCACGAGGTTGGACAGCGACCCTACTCATTGCCACGTACAACCGGGGAATCGAAACCCCGCCAGTTGACTCAATGACAGACCGTGTGATATAGCGCGCGCGTGCTAACCATTCGGCCATCCAACCCCCCGATATCTAATTAAAGAAATCATTCTACATACACCGATATATTCATACAGATTTTAAGTATTTGGGATTTATCGATTAATAGGCATTGTTTGGTTACCTCATTAATTCATTTAGTCGCCTATGCATAATTTTGAGACCGACATGCAGTGTAGGAAAGATGTAGACACCCGTGGTACTGGGCTCGTGGCTGCGTCACTCGCATTAGGGGCCTATGCATCAGTCTGTCTAATTTGTGCTAAAAAAACCCACAAAATCGATATGTACGTCCTGTAACACTGACAATGGTAAACCACACCAGCAAAATGCGTGGACATTTCTGGACCATCACCGGGATCGAATCCGGGACCTTCTAATTGGTTTTAATATGCTAGTGATGGGGTGGCTGTGGCTCAGTGAGGAAGGTTCCGGCTCAGTGAGGAAGGTTCCGGCTCAGTGAGGAAGGTTCCGTCTCGCTAACCAGGAGGTCCCGGATTCGATCTCGGTGCTGGTCCATAAACGTTCCCTGGAATTTTCCAGCGTGGTTTCCCTTTGTCAGTGGTGCGGGGGGAGGGGGCGCTGGCAAGATTGGGGTCTAGTCGTTCGGATGGGACGTAAAACTGTGGTAAAGAACAACCCTGCCAGTTTAAACGTCAATAAGCGAAAGCCGTAGCACCGCTGCCCGGGCCAAATTCATCTCGCAGCAAACAGCATGGCGTATCCCTGTTTTCATACGTATTCATTATCCCAGTCGGTACAATAAAGTATACCCTTAGAAGGATTGGGTTGAGTTGACGGACCCCATTTTTTCGTCGGTTTGACATAATGAAATTCGTGATTCCCCCTTGTAAGTGATGCAGGACGGAGGGCCTGACAAGGACAGGAGTCTAGTCCTTCGGATGAGACGTAAAATCGAGGTCCCGTGTATACATTAGAATGCACGTAAAAGATCCCTTGGCAGTTGGAATTCGATATAAGAGTAGGCGATAGTGTCGCTGCCCGGGCAAAATTTCCCTCATAACACACTGTATGGTATATGCCCGTCTTCATTAGCCCAGCATAGGAGCAGAACAGTAGGACGTTAAACCCCATTTCATTTCATTTTATTTCTCAATGAAATTCGGTCGTAATGACTTTTAGTTATTGGATTGGACTGAGAGTCATTGGATATCATTAAACATTCCTTTAATAAGCAATAAATCATGATAGGTTGGCCTCCCATGATACTTGTCAGACTTTAAATTTACAACACGTCAGATCTAGTCAGACTTTCAAATAGCTTAAAGGATATCAAGTGCACGTGAGATGACGGGGAGCGTGAATGATCAAAACTACCAGATAACAGGAAGCAGATGTTACCGTTAGTTTCAGCACGCGCACAGTGCCGTTCTTTTACCTTACTTCGGTTACTGGGCAAACTCTATTACACGGCGACCTTTCAACCCTGATAAGAGGGATTATAAAGTCTTTGGATGGAGTCTGGAAATGATATTTTTATCAGATGAAACCATTTTATTATCAGGGGTGAAAATCTAATCAACAATTTCAAACACCAGAGAGAGAGAGAAAGATAACCACTAAGTAATAATACAAATATGCTGAAGAATTCAGCTTGTCGTTTCCATAGTAACCAGAAAAAGAAACATTTTGTTTTGATTTCTCGGTGTTTATCAAACACGCTGCGTGATATATAGTTCAAAACTTGTTTAAGAAGTTTTAAAAACTTATGAAAAATGGATCTGTCTAGTTGAAATCCGATTCTGCTATTTGATTGCTTGTTACCCGTTTGCGCCGTTAATGGCGAACAGATATAATTTATGACAGAACGTGAAGTAGGCCCTATGATGTGCATGGGAATGTGAAAGATGAGACAATGCAAATTATGTTATCATAGAACGATGACGGACGTGAAACCGCCACCATTATAGAAAGAGATATCAAGAACAATGGACCAGTGATTCACCAACATGGATTAAAAACCAAACAGTAAAACATGTCTAGATAAAATGTGAATGGAATATTGTGACATCATCAGACAAGAATAAGCCTGTTTGTTGTAGCCTAATAAGTGGGAATAAGTGACATAACGGATATAATAAGACACCGGTAAGTAGGCCTATACATCAATTAACACAGGGCACAATTTTATGGATACACACAATTACTGAGTTTCATACTAAGCGACGTTTCGACGGGGATACTCTTAGTATGAAACTCAGTAATTGTGCATAAAATTGTACCGCGTGTTAGAATGTTCAATTACTAAACGCCAATCAAAGAAGATAGGCCTATATATATATGTTTTTTCATAGATTATATGCTATAGATATATTTGTAGGCAAGAGAGAGAGAGAGAGAGAGAGAGAGAGAGAGTTTAACGTCCACTCCACACAGACTAGGTCATTTCGGGACTATCATATGGTTTAATTTAATTTCAATAATTCGCTTAAATAGGGATCTTTAGAGTGAAAGGAAACCGGGACCCGGAGAAAACCCACGAGGCTGGACAGGCAATCCTATGCCTTAAAAAGAAAATTAATGAAATAGAGTTTAATACTGCATTGACTGTGCAGTGGAGAAGGGCATACGCGATGATACGCCATACATTGTGCTTTGAGGAATATTTGCCCTGACAGCGGCACTGCGAGCTACTCTTATATCGAATTCCAACGGCCATATCAATGTTTACACATGACGTCGTTTTTTGTACCATCCGAACGACTATGAAAAGACAAATAAGAATTCCAATGTGTCTGAAAGCGAGCCATGGTTGATTCAGTGAATGGGGAGCAACGGTGGATAAGTGAGTAAGACGATGGTTCGTTAGCCTGGATGTCGCGGGTTCGATCCTGGTGTTGGCCGAGAAAGCTCATGCATGGGGACTTTCCGGCGTGGTTTCCCCTTGCCCTTATCATCAGTGGTGCAGGAAGGGGGCCTGACAAGTACAGCTATGTAGTCACATTGGCGTTCACGAAAAAGATCCATTGGCACTTGAAATTCGATATAAGAGTAGGCCGTAGCGCTCCTGTCCGGACAATACAAGATTTCCCCATGCCATAGCAAACTGTATACCCGTCTTCATTAGCCCAGCCGTAGTAGAATAGTAGGACGTTAAACCCCATTTCAATTAAGTTTGCCAACTAACCAAGATACCACAGGTTCAATCCCCGGATTTTTTCAGCGTGATTTCCCATTGTCAGTAGTGCAGGACGGAGTCTCTTGTCATTCGGATGGTACAAAACCCGAGGCAGAAAAGTATGGCTTTAAGCCTCCTTAAAGAGAGAGAGTTGGTGGGTGGGGAGAGGGGTGCTAACGTGTACGGGACACAAATCTAGTAATTTCGGGACTAACACATGATACAGAGGGAGAGAGAGAGATGGGGTTTAACGTCAACTCGACACAAACTAGGTCATTTCGGGACTAACATATGGTTTAATTTTATTTCAATAATTCGCTTGCGCGTAGGGGTCTTTAGCAGTGGGAGGAAACCGGAGGACCCGGAGAAAACCCAGAAGGTTGGACAGGCGACCCTACTTCTTGTCACGTACAACCGTGGATTCGAAACCACGCCAGTTGACTCAATGACAGACTTTATGATACAGCGCGCACGCGCTAACCATTCAGAATCGCTAACAAATATGGTCCAGGTATCAGTGTTTAATGTTGAATTTAAAAGTTGTCAATATTATCGACAGAATATAGTTAAAGCAATCCAGCGCTACTTAAAATTTTCGCTGAAATCTTTTGATGGGCCTCTTTTAAAGCCGAGAGGTGCGGAGGCTCAGTGAGTAAACCATTGACTCGGTTAACCAGGAGGTCCGGTGTTCGATCCTGGTGTTGGCTGAAAAAGTTCATCTGGATTTTCCGACATCCCCCCCCCCTTTAAGTTTATGAGATGCTCCTATGGTATGAATATTGTCTTGTTTGAGAGATAGTTTATGTTTACGACCGATTTAAGATAACATATGTTATATAGAGAATTATACACGATTCCCCGTAGCCAACCTTTATGTCGACGTAGACCCAGGTAAGTGTACGTAGCAATGGTGATTTGTGAATATTTAAAGAGTGGAATTTTGAATTACCGTTAGATGAACGATATGATTTCAATTTTATTGTACAATTATTTGTCAAGTGGCTGTCTAGACTATCTCTGAGACTCTTAAGTATCGGTATCATAATTAATTACCAGTGCTGTTCATATCTCATGTAGAATAATAAATCAGTTAGAGAGAGGGAGAGAGAGGGAGAGATATTTCAACGATTCGTTTGTGCGGAAGTGGAGGGGGCATTAGCAGACGATCCGAAGGTGCATCACTTGACTCAATGGGAATTCCCCTCTGGTCTAAAAGGCCCATTGCAGATTTCGTCATATTTTTCGAGATGTATATATGGCGAAATTTTAATGGGCTTTAGCTTTTAGCCTTTACCATTTTCCCACCACAAATCTGGATTATATGGTGGGTTCAATTTCCCATCATAGAACTGGGCCGGGTATGTGAAGCACCGTTCAATTCCCCACCACATATCTGGGGTGTAATGAAGAACTGTTCAATTTCCTACCACAGCTCTGCAGGTGTGTATGAAACATTGTTCAATTCCCCACCAAATCTGGGTTGTATGGTGGGTTCAATTCCCCACCACAGAACTATAGGTTGTGTGAAGCACTTTTCAATTCCCCACCACAGATCTGGGGTGTATGAAACACTTTTCAATTCCCCACCACAGATCTGGGGTGTATGAAACAATTTTCAATTCCCCACCACAGATCTGGGGTGTATGAAACACTGTTCAATCCCCCACCACAGAACTATAGGTTGTGTTAAATTCCCCATCACAGATCTGGAAAAGAGTCCCGAAGAAACTTTTGCACAAATCATAATAATAAAACATGTGTTAGGCGACGGTCACGTGATTTATTATCAGCTAATAACTATAATCAACTATTTACTGTTTTCTTTCAGAAAATCTACTTTAGAAAATATTACAGATAAGACACTGAACACAGATGGGAAGAAAATTGACTACAAATTCTGGTAGTTTATTTTTTATTATCGGTCTTTGAACGGTACAGAAACCTAAAACCAACATCAAGATGGACGAGAGATAGACCACGTGGTATTAAAGATAATAGTCGTATATTGAAGATACATTCCGAAAGAAAACAAAAAGCATCCGGTTCTTAAAATGGAGTCTACGTTGTTAATAAAATGGTTGACTTGTGTTGTGAACCTACTGATTCTTATGGTTGGTTTAGCGGAATGTCGGAATAGACGATTTCCACACAGGTTAGTAAACAAGGTTTTAAATGCAGCTCGAGGGTCGTGGGTGTACCGAGGTGCATATATACCAGGACTAAATCAGATTCATTTACACCCGGGATAAACCCATTTAAGTTTTAGTTCTTGGAACTTTCGCTAGTCTGGAGGTCGCGGGTTCGCTCCCGTTGTTGGCCGAGAAAGTTTATCGAATTTTCCGGCGTGGTTTCGCCTTACGGAGGCCCTAACAAGGACATAGTCGATCGGATGGGACGAAAGACCGAGGTCCCGTGTACACATTGAAGATCCCTTGGCAGATGGAATTCGATATATTATAAGAGTAGGACGTAGGGCCACTGTCCGGACAAAATTTCCCTCATAGCACACAGTATGGCGTATGCCCGTCTTCATTAGCCCAGTTTAGGAGCAGAACAGTAGGACGTTAAACCACATTTCATTTCATTTCATTTCTTTGAAAGTTAATAAACAAACAGCCACTGAAGGTACATGAACAATGTTCTGTTTAAAATTCTTAAACTTAAATATTTGGAACTAAACGCGTTTGAGAAGAGCATAGATAGGTTTAACGTCTACTTGACACAAACTAGGTCATTTCGGGACTAACACATGGTTCAATTTTATTTCAATAACGCTCTTGCGCGTAGGGGTCTTTAGCAGTGGGAGGAATTCTGAGGACCTGGAGAAATCACATGAGGGTGGGTAGGCGACCCTTGTTTTCTATTCTCCACCATGGAGTAGCTATCTCCAAACGTTTAAATTTGAAGACGAAAATTATATTTTTGCCAATTTCTCAACTGGCAATAGTAAATTATAGGATTAATAGGATTATTATTTAACAAGGTAGGACTGTTTATAGATACCATCTATTTTAAGGCTTTATTTTAATAAATTTTAAAAATATAACGTAAAAATATGAAATTGCAACTTTAAAATATGCTAAAATAATGTCTTAAAATACATGGCATCTATACCAATAAAAAAACAATCCTATAATTCACTTGTGTCAGATGAGAAATTGGCAAATACATGTACATGTGTGAGTTAGTTGTATTTTACGTCCGCTTCCACCGAGGTGATATCGCAGCCAAGGCAAATACATGTATATCATTTTCTTTTTAAATCCAACGTTGACTTTTAAGGTGTTATTATTACGTAAGCAGGTTTGAAAAGTCTCGCTCAACCAGGCATCATTATCCTTATCTGTTTAACCATGGACCTTCACAATTGAGCCAACTCTCTCTTTCATTGTGTAGACTTAGTTATCCAGTGAAAAGAAATGATACAAATTCCAAATACCTTCGGCGAGTAGAAATTATTTTCAATTTTATGCGAATTTTTTTTTAAGTGCTAGAATGATTCCTGCACAGTAGTCATTTGACAACCTATTAAAGATACATTATGGGAGATTAGATAAAGATCTGACAGTTCTCACTATAATAGTTAACAATTAGATCATGTAAAGGCAATTTGACTGAAATTCTCAGCAAACCGATTGAATTTTGGATCTATCCTCGATCATCATTACTAAAGTCGGTACGATAAAAAAACATAGTCTCGATTATCCAAATTTTGATTTAATTATCAATGAGCGTTAAGCAGCAGATAGGATACTAATCCAGTAAATACCGCAGGCTAATGATGACATCGAGAGTTGATTATGGTCTGGATAAGTTAATTAATTTCTAATTAATAATTTAGATAATATTTCAGGCCTAAAGAAAGACCTGTAATAGGCAGATTTCGCTCTTGCATAATGTATGTTTAAGTTTTAGATATAGAAATAATTCTGTTTTAACTTTCTTAGAAAATATGCAACCATCGCTTTAAACTAATATCGCCACAGAGATTACCTTTACAAGGTGTAAACATTCTGCAATTAGTGTCAAATTACATTTCAGTTAGCCAAATGAGATCCATTAAACATAGGCAAGAATAAGTACATTCTCGGGTAAACTGACCTTTTTTTTTCTGGCAAACATCGGCCATTTTACGAACATCGTTATCTTTAATAATCAGTGCTGAATGCAAATAGGAATGAAATGAAATGAAGTGTGGTTTAATGCAAGGAATAGAAACTACACCATTTTATTTTCAGTTTTACAAAGCGGTGGTGTAATTTTTCAGCATTGGGAAATGAAATGAAATGGGATTTAATGTACTACTTTTCTGCTCCGACTGGGATAATGAAGACGGGCATACGCCATACAGTGTGCTATGAGGGAAATTATATACGGACAGCGGCGCTACGACCTACTCTTATATCAAATTCAAACTGCCAAGGGATCTTTTTTGTGCACGCCAATGTATACACGGGACATCGGTTTTTCGTCTCATCCGAAAGACTAGACAGCTATCCTTGCAAGGCCTGCTGTCCTGCACCACTGACGCTAAGGCCTACTCTTATATGGAATTTCAATTGCCAAGGGTTCTTTTACGTGCATGCCAATGTGTAAACGGGACCTCGGTTGGAATTCAAAGAGTAGGCAGAAAATCAAGAAGTTAAACCGTATTTCATCGCGTAAATGACCTAGGACGGATGGGCTAGCAAGGGAAGTTTCGATTGTTCGGATAGAACAACAAATACGCTTGGAGATTATAAAGAAGAACGGGATAATTACCCGCTGTCCGCCCCCCCCCCCCCAATAACACACCGTATGGCACACGCCCGTCTGAATAAGCCGTGTTCGCACAGAAACGTCACCTCCCAAAATGATCTAGGATGGAATGCCTAGAACGTAAAAGCTTCAGTCTTTCTGATAGAACAAAAAGGAGGCAATGTTTGCACACTGACATGCGCGTTAATAAGGAACCCTTGGCAGTTGTAAATCGAAGAAGCGTAGACGTAATCCGCTGTCTGGGCAAAATGTCTTTCATAACACATCGTATAGCACATGTACGTCTTCAGCTAGTGCAGAAAAATAGGACGTTAAACCCCATTTCATCTTTCAAAACAATCCAGATCAATTGTTTACGAGATTTTTAACCCAAATCCCCCCTTTTCAGTGATGCAGGATGGAGGTCCTGACAGGGGCAGCTGTCTAGTCTTTCGGATGGGACGAAAAACCGAGGCCCGGTATACACATTGAGGTGCACGTAAAAGATCCCTTGACAGTTGGAATTCGATATAAAAATAGGTCGTAGTGCCGCTGCCTTGGTAAAATTTCCCTCATAGCACACTGTATGGCGTATGCCCGTCTTCATTATCCCAGTAGGAGCAGAACAGTAGGACGTTAAACCCCATTCTTCATCTTTCAAAATGATCCAGATTAATTGTGTACGAGATGTTTAACCCAGTTCTTTGTGGATATAAATTTAGACATCATGTAGTATAGGATGTTACACGTGACATGGTTGATATAATTATCATGTTAACGAACTGTGGAATGTTCTGTTTGTTTACTGGTAAAACAATTAGTTATATTCGTCTTCACGTTTTTATGACGAGAAATGTCTTATAGCTACTTGTTCTATATTCATGGTGTGTTGGATGGTCGAATGGTTAGCACACGCGCGCTGTATTGTAAAGCCTCTTATTGAGTCAACTGGCGTGGTTTCGAATCCCCGGTTGTACGTGACAAGGAGTGGGTCGCCTGTCCAACCTTGTGGGTTTTCTCCGGGTCCTTCGGTTTCCTCCCACTGCTAAAGACCCTTCCGCGCAAGCGAATTATTGAAATAAAAAATTAAACCATATGTTAGTCCCGAAATGACCTAGTCTGTGTCGACTGGACGTTAAACCTCATTTCTCTATATTTATTATATATATTCATACTTTAAGAATAGATCTATGCCCGGAATGGCAGCCATATTCATAAATTAGTCTACTATTTTGTAATGTAGTTCAAATCTGTTTTACATCTTCCAGGATAAATAAACATTTTCAATTCCATTAAATGGGCATTATGGAATATTAGATAAAGTGTTGACAGCTCTCGCTATAATAGTTAAAAAATAGATGACGTTGGAATTCGACATAAGAGTAGGCCGTAGCGCCGCTGTCCGGGCAAAATTTCCCTCATAACACACTGTATGGCGTATGCCCGTCTTCATTAACCCAGTATAAGACCAGAACAGTAGGACGTTAAACCCCATTTCATTGGTTTGTAAGCATTAAATTCTCAAAAGTGACTAAATACTTTATGTTTATCAAAGGTGTATTATTATAAAGCGTATTAGTTGTCTCCGATGTTAGATCATAAAATATCGCTTAAAGAATATATATATTCCTATTTTCACACTTGGTTTCGACTCCCCGGTTGTACGTACGTGACAATGAATAGGGTCGCCTGTCCAACCTCGTGGCTTTCCTCCCACTGTCAAAGACCCCTACGCGCAAGCGAATTATTGAAATAAAATTAACCGAAGTGACGTCGAGTGGACGTTACCCCCCCCCCCCCCGCAATCTCCCTCCTCTCTCTCTCTCTCTCTCTCTCTCTCTCTCTCCATTTAATTTCTAAACCAAGAATTTAAAGTCAACAAAAGCCAATCACTAATTAATAATGAATGAATGTGCTTTCTTCTGGTTTTTATTTTTCAGGGGACCACATACTTGTGGACCACCAAGTGATTTAAGATGTTGTCCAGGATGGATTGCCTCCCGTTACACTGGACTTTGTATTCACAGTAAGCTCATTAACTTTTTTCACATTTACTATTAAAAGGTGGGAACCACGGTGGCTAAGTGGGTAGGACAATGGCTCACTAACCTGGAGGTCACGTGTTCGATCCCTGCATTGACCGAGAAAGTTCATCGGGATGTTCCGACGTGGTTTTCACTTGTCAGTGGCACAGGCACGAAAACCGAGGTTCCGTGAATATATTGGCGTGCACGTAAAAAAACCCTTGGCATGCTAGCCCTGTTATGAAATCCGCTTCTTTGACGGGAAGTTTGACGGAAGGTGGTAGCAAGTGTTCTAACAATAAATGCCCCGGATTGACGGAAGGTGGTATCAAAAGTTCTAACAGTGAAGGCCCCGGGAAGATTGATGGGAGGAGGTTTCAAGTGTTCTAACTATAAAGGCCCCGGGGATACTGACGGGTGTAGTATCAAGTGAAGTGTTCTAACAATAAAAGCCCTGGGAAGATTGATGGGAGGTGGTATAATGTGTTTTAACGACATAGGCCCGGGGAAGATTGACAGGGGTGGTATCAAGTGTTCTAACAATAATGGCACCGGGTTGAAGGGAGGTGGTATTAAGTGTTCTAGAAAGAGTAAGCACATTTACATGGTATTACATGGTAATATATTATAAGATTTGAAATGATTGAATAATTTTATTATTTTTTTTTAATCTTTTTTCAGAATGCCAACACTGTGAAACAAGTCAAAATGGTAGATCTCCACATCAGAGATTCCAGTCCGATTCTCCTCACATGATATTACCGGATAAATCACCTGCTTATCCTACCCGACATCAACGCCATTCATCCAACACCCGAAAACAACAACAACAATTTCATGCACATAGCCGCCGCCAGGAACAGAAGCCGAGAACAATGTCTATGGATAAAACCCCCACTGACAGAAGACGAAAAGAACATATGAGTAAACCGTCATACAGTGTGCCCGCTAAAGGACCACGAAATAGAGGACTACATAATCCAAGGGGCTTCTTCCGACCTCATATTACATCTTCCACAGGCTTACAAAAACATGGGCGACACCACACGATGCCAAAGATTGGCTACCGGACTATACCTAAAAGAAAAACACACCGGCACATGTCGCAAGTAAGACATCCTAAGTCAAAATCGGTCTCAAAATGGAGTGAACACTTCAAGTCTCGCTCTCGACCAAATATCCGTAGGGTTTATGATAAAAATGGAAGAGTGCGTGTTCTAACAAATCCGCAAAACCGAAAAGGATCTCGAGAAACAACGACGGAATTCAACAAAGATGAACCGCGGAGATATAAAGGTTCTTTGCCAATTAGAAAAATTTCCACTCAGACTAGAACTGGCGTTAGTAAAAATCAACGAGTCAACGCGCCAATCAGTCCGAGAAAGCTTCACATGTCAGAGGTTAGGAAGATTGTGTCGACGGGGCGGGTTACGCAACGGAATTTATCTAATGGACTAACGAAAACGACAACATCTACTCCAAATATCGTGGGAAACAATAAAATTGCAGTTGAAGCCAGTCTACAAGCTGACGAACCCTTGAGGGACCTCGATGTGTCATCAGACGATGAAGTGATACTCTCTGATCTTGTTGTAGATCTTCCAACAGCAAATGCATCAAATCAAGTTTCCATCACTGAGACGAACTCCTCAACAACCGTTGAAAAATTGGAAGTCATCTGCCGAGGGGACCTTTGTCTCCAGAAACAAAGATTACTCACGCACAACTCAACGTCAACAAAAGAATATTTGGATCCTTCTGAAGTAGCTTGTCCTCCTGGCTACTTCAAAGCCATTCGAGAAAACATCATCGTTTGTGAGGCTTATAGAAAAAGTGTGAAACGAAAAGGAATCGTTGACCGAACGAAGAATAAAAAGAAAAAGAAGAAGAAAAAGAAGAAGAAGAAAAAGAAGACTACTGCTACTCCAGAAGAAGCTACAACCACCCTATCCCCCAGAAGCACAACCGCTTTCAAAAAGGCACCAGAAAGAACCTCGGTTAAATCTGACATAACCTATAGAGCCAAAGATTGTCCACCTGGTCAGATAAAAACCAACAGAGGGGATCTAAGTTTATGCATCGATGATCCTTCTGAACACACGACAAAACCCGAAAACACAGTTGGCACGGGAGAAACATGTGCCCCAGGACAGCAAGCGGTTCTGAAAAGTGGTCAAACGTTTTGTGAAACGGACGGAACTGTTGTTGTCACGTCCACATATTTAGAAGAAGCTTGCCCACGGGGACAGAAGTCAGTGCGAAGGAACAATCAAGTTTTTTGTGAAGCTGAAGGATCGGTGGAAGCAGAAACAACCCTAACGGTAACCCCAGACTCTAATAAGGAAGTTAGATTCCCATGTCCTCGGGGGCAGGTCCCAATATTGACGAGTTCGGGTTTCATATGTGCCACGCCTCCAGATTCTGATGTGAATACGTCGGTTGAATCGGGAAAGACGAAGGTCGCTTGCCCTGATGGTGCCACACCAATGACTATAAATGGACATCTGGTGTGTCAGGATAGTGCTGAAACTGATATCGTTGAGCCAAGAAACGGTATTTGCCCTGACGGATTTTCACTACAGGTAGTGGCTGAACGCCCAATATGTAAAAGAGACCAAATCGATTTCATGGAACCCACAAATGGGAAATGTCATCCAAACTATTCTCTTGTTACGATCAACGATAACTTAGTTTGTCAAAGGATAGGAATTCGGGAAGTTGATAAAGATTTTATAGACCCTGATAACGACAGCTGTCCACAAGGTTATACGCTCGTCACCGTGGACGGAAGGTCGAGTTGCAAGAGGTCGTATGATATAAGCAAAGAAAACACGGATGTAATAGACACCATGAACGGCGGATGTCCACCTGCCTATTCGCTGAGAACCATCAATGGTAAATATGTCTGTAAGAGGAAGGACACAGAGTTGGTGGATGAAACCGAATTCATTTTACCTGAAAATGGAGAGTGCTCAGAAGGATATACTCTAATCACATATCACAGGAAACTAGTGTGTAAAAAGAACGAAGAGAGAACCCAAGAGGGGACGAATGTCGTCGATCCAATCAATGGCAGATGCTCTACGGGTTACTCGATGTCGACTGTTAACAGGAGGTTGGTCTGTGTGAAAGATAATCAGGTGACACAAGAAGAAGTGACAAGAAGCACCGTTGCTAGAGCAGATTTCGTTCAACCCATCAACGACGACTGTCCTTCTGGTTATATACTAACCACTCTTAACGGGGACGAAATATGTAGAAGACTTCAAGTTGGAATAGACTATTTGTTACCCGAAGGTGGAGCTTGTCCTACAGGCTCAACATTAACTACAGTTGCAGATCGACTGATCTGTAAGAAGGATTCCAAAGATGACCAGGCGAAGACACTCGATTGCCCTAAAGGCCAAAAACCTGTCAAGGAGAATGGAAGAACGATTTGCAAAAGTTTCACACACCGCGAGATAGGCGTTACACCCGATTTGGCGTGCCCACCTGGTTACAGAATGTATAAGGGTTTGTGTGAGGATGAGAAGCTAATTCTAATCTTAATGGAAACCGAAAATAATCTTCACTGTCCAGATGGACAGGTGCTAGCTGAGAGAAATAACATGTTTTATTGCGAGAACGAAACCGTTGCAACTCAACCTCCAATCACCCCAAAGAGATGTCCCCCGGGCCAGTATCTTATCAATCAGAATGGACAGACTTTTTGCGGAAGTGAAATGGCGCATACGACTACTGAATACATTAGCAAGTGCTTGCCGGGTGAAACATCCGTAATACGAAACGGAAAAGAACTTTGTGAAGCGTCTCACGGAGACATCGATATAACGAGTAAAATTTCTAGAACCTCGACAGCTGTAGCTCCTACAACCACCCCGATGTGCTCTGTAGAACAGATTCAAGTAATAAGAGATGGTCAAATTTTCTGTGAGCAAATTGAAACAACTACCTTACCTCCGAGTACTACCCTCCAACCATGTTCTGCAGGTCAACGAACTGTAAGAAAAAACGGAAAGACTTTCTGTGAATTACCTGGAGGTGTTTTAATTGAAGTTTTTCCAGATGTCGTATCTGTCTGTCCCGATGGCACAATCCCCATAGAACGAAATGGCGTGCGTATTTGCGGGGATGGTAGAACTCCAAAATGCCCTAGAGGAACAAGGCCAGTTTCAAGGAATGGACGACAGCTTTGTCGGAAAAGTGATAGGTCTATAACAAGAAGACCCCGACTCGGACCACCAAGCACAAAGCAACCCGTAACCACCGACTGCCCACCGGGCCAGACGAAAATTGTAAAGAATAATGAAGTCATCTGTGACACAATTCCAAGGTCAATAACTCCTACCGACCTAGGTCATGAAACATCGGAAAGAACAACACCACCCATAAGAGAAAACATAGATTGCCCAGAAGGTTATACTGAAGCAATCGAAGATGGCTCAAGAACCTGTATACCCGAAGAAAATAATGCTGTGACTCCAGAAGGAGAATCACATGGCGATTGCCCAAAGGGTTATGTGAAGGTTGCACTGAGAAACGGGAAATATGAATGTGAACTGAAGATCAATACAGGAGAAACACGCGAAGAAAGATGCCCCGATGGCTACAAGGAAATTGTTTTGCGAAATGGTAATTTGGATTGCGAACTTGAGGAGGAAGATTGCCCGGAAGGATATAAAAAGGTTATCTTAAGTGACGGTGATTTTGACTGTGAGATAGACGAATCTGGAGACTGTCCTGTGGGATATCGGAAGGTGTATTTACAGGGTGGTGCGTTTGATTGTGAAATGGATGGATCCGAAATATGTCCTCCTGGATACCGACGTGTGACCCGTAGGGATGGCAGCGTTGATTGTGAAGTGATAGCGACAGACTGTCCAGAAGGATTTACGAGGAAGTGGAGGCTGAATCGTTATCTTTGTGAACCAGATTATTCTCGAACAAGAGACAATAATGGGGAAACTGGTTCGGATTGGGTTGATCCGTCCTTAGTCGACTGTCCTCCAGGATATCACCGAGCACTAAGAGACAACATACTGGTTTGCGAGGCCCTGCGAGGAAGTATTGTAGCCGAGGCGAACATAACCTGCGCCTCAAATGAACTGTTAGCGTTTACAGATGATGGTCCTCAGTGTGTCATTTTCAGATGCAATGATAGCGAGGAGTTGGTTGTAGTTGATGATGTAAGGATCTGTAAAACGATAGCAACAACTACCCAGGTCCCAATCTGTCCGCCGGAGATGGAAGTTGTCCGAACAGAATCGGGATACATTTGCGTTTATAAAGAAGTAACAACGACCACCATAAGAACTACCACCATATCGTGTCCAGAAGGTGGGATCCGGGTTCATACTGACCAGGGAATCCGGTGTATTCGTCTACAAATCCAGAAACCAACAAGTACCGAATCACCATGCGCTGAAGGACTTACGCCAGTAAGAACGGCCGTCGGTCCCATTTGCGTATTTAGACAATCTACAACAACAACGACCACAACAGCACCAGCGTCTTGTCCAGAAGGTCAGGTTTTGATGGAAACCGTAGATGGAGGAGCTGTGTGCGGGTTTGAATCGTTTGGGGAAGTAACCTGTGCGAGAGGACAGGTAGAAATTTACACATTAGATAGTCAAATCGTTTGTAAAAATATTGAAGATTTATCAGCGGATGAGAACCCTTGCCCACTAGGATTGGAAATAGTCGCCACAGAAAATGGAGCTGAGTGTAAATACCCACAAACAAACGTCCATGACGAGCATGAAATTCCTTCCTGCACATCGCCACAAATATTAACATTAACAAAATATGGATTTTTCTGTGAAGACTTGATTGTGGATGAACGGTTGCCGGTTTGTGTGGAAGGCGAGGTTGTCGTGCAAATAAACCAGACCTTACAATGTGTCCAGAAACAATTTGTTAGTCTTGTTTGTGATACGGGTCATCATATAGTTAAGACAGGATCTGGATATTTCTGTCAGGTATCTGAGTTCGATGTGAAGGAAGAATGCCTGGAAGGCGAAATCTTGCTAATTATTGGTTCGGAAAGAATTTGCAAAAAACTTGAGAGGAATTTAGATTTATGTGGCGAAGGATATAAAGCCATCCGGACGAAGGAAGGCTTCGTGTGCAGCAGTCTTCACCTACCCTTGGAATGTCCAGTGGGATACCACATTCTCATCAATTCTGATGGCAAGCCAGAATGTTATCCTCTAGAAGACGATGCACCATGTTCCGGTTTAGATGGCGTACCTTGTGACAAGGGAGTTAAGCTTGTTCAATGTCGTCCCGGATATGATGTCATAGAAGGTTTGCAGGGTCCTAAATGTGAACTAGGTGACTTTGTTGAGGTTGTTTGCAACGAAGAAAGTCACTGTGTTGCAGAATCGTGTAAAACTGGATACGGAACACGCACGTGCCAAGATCTGCTTCAGCTGGTCCTGGACGGATGTATCCCACAATGCTCTAACGGCGGAACCTGCATAAATAAAACCTGTTATTGTCCGGCAGGTGTTGCTGGTGGCTCGTGTGAAGAAGGTAAGTACATCCACGTCTCAAGAATCCCGTAAAGAAACCACTTTCTTCATAAGATCGCACGTTCACAATTCTACGACCTATCACCAAACCTAATCATTTGCAAGTAGTGAAAGCCTTCAAAAATAATTCTTCTTCAACTGATTTAGGGCGATCTAAATGTAAATATAGGATAAATGAAACTTTTAGAAATTCGGGAAACCGTTTTAAGCGAATACAGATGATAATATAGATAAACTACATCAAAAACATAAACATGTTACCCGGGTAAAACAATGTACTGCGGCCCCTAATTGCCCAACTCATTCAAATTCAGGTTCTAGTGGTTAAAGGTTTTGTATGAACACGGAGATCCTATATTAAAATTAATTAAATTAAATAACAGCTGGTCCAGATCTAGTACCCATTATAACGCAAAAACGAAAGCCTCATTTCACATGTGTTTAAACACCATGCACTGCCATTAATTGTATTCTCCTAATTGAATGTGGGACCCCATAGCATCAGGGATCTTGTGCCCGTATGATGGGACGGTCCTGCATGTACTTAATACCAGTAATAAATTACACAATTATACATTTTAATATAGTCTCGAACCGGTCATTTGTTTCAAACCACCTCTCAGAGATACTGTTTCGTACCACGTCTCTAAGGGACTGTTTCCAGTCTCACTGATAGGTTTCGCACTCAGTCTCATAGGTACTGTTTCAAACCACGTCTCAGAGATACTGTTTCGTTCCACGTCTCGCAGGTACTGTTTCGCACTCAGTCTCATAGGTACTGTTTCAAACCACGTCTCAGAGATACTGTTTCACACCACGTCTCACAGATATTGTTTCACACCACGTCTCACTGATATTGTTTCACACCACGTCTCACAGATATTGTTTCAAACCACGTCTCACTGATATTGTTTCATAGATATTGTTTCACACCACGTCTCACTGATATTGTTTCATAGATATTGTTTCACACCACGTCTCACTGATATTGTTTCACACCACGTCTCACTGATACTGTTTCGCACTCAGTCTCATAGGTACTGTTTCAAACCACGTCTCAGAGATACTGTTTCACACCACGTCTCAGAGATACTGTTTCACACCACGTCTCACTGATATTGTTTCACACCACGTCTCACTGATATTGTTTCATAGATATTGTTTCACACCACGTCTCACTGATATTGTTTCACACCACGTCTCACTGATACTGTTTCGCACCCAGTCTCATAGGTACTGTTTCACACCACGTCTCACAGATATTGTTTCATAAATATTGTTTAACACCACGTTTAACTGATATTGTTTCATGTTATTTATTACAGATATTAACGAATGTCTGGAACTGCCTGAAGGATATTGTCAACATGGTTGCCACAATTCGTTTGGTAGTTTTGAATGCAGGTGCCCACATGGTTCCACTCTCAATGAAGATGGCAGAACTTGCAGTGGTAGGTAAACAACTTTTTTTTGGTTCGCTTAGTTTGTCTGGAATTATTACATTTACACATGTTATATTATAATCATTCGCACTGTGATTCTCAACCTGATCTTCTTAAATGTGCGAAAAACCGCATGATCCCAACTGAGTATTCACTGGTGTCTACTGGTAAGTTCATTTATTTAGTTTGAGTCATTCTATGTGCCTATGACTAGTCGGTGTCTACGGTTGTTTGCCGTCTATGACTTGCCATGTTTTTATTTTGCAAAATCTCTCTCTCTCTCTCTCTCTCTCTCTCTTTCTCTTTCTCTCTCTCTCTCTCTACTTTTACTTTAGATTTTAATATTCTGTCTTTCCGTTCATGAACAACAGAAATTGGGTGTATACCAGACTGTATGAATGGTGGAATATGTGTGGGCGGTGTTTGTACCTGTCCACGTGGTTTTACGGGCTCTGTCTGTGAGAATGGTAGGTTCTGTTTGGTTTTTTTTATTTGCTCATCCTCTCACCTCGAAGGTGGGAACCGCGATGGCTCAGTGAGTAAAACTTTGGCTCACTAACCGGGAGGCCCCGTGTTCGATCCCAGTGTTGACCAAGGAATTTAATCGAGATTTTCCGGCGTGGTTCGCCCTTGTCAGTGCAGCAGGACGGCGGACCTAGATGGGACGAAAAACCGCGGCCCGCTGTACACACGGACATGCAAATGAAAGAACCCTTGGCAGTTGGTATTTGATATAAGAGTAGACCGTAGTGCTGCTGTCCTGGGAACATTTCCCCTCATAACACACTGTATGTCCTAGCCCATCTTCATCAGCCCAGTATGTGCATTAAAGTAGGACTTTAAACTCCATTTCATTTCATCTCGAGGCACATTTACTCCATAATCGTCCGCTTAGAAAATAATTCTATAGCTGTCGTCTTCAGATTTGTACCAACGACTCCTATTCCAACATACAAACTCCAGTAAAGTCCAAATTCAGAAATTTCCTGAATAAAATCAAAGCGAAAAAAAATGAAAAAAATAGCCAACAACCAGTCATTGAGGTGTACACCAAATCGTACATACTCACGCGTTTTTAGATCATCTGGTACGTCAACATAAAAATGTGGGCGTATACTGTCATCGCCCCTGTCCGGACGTCCGTCCGTCCACAATTGTTTGTGAACACTCTACAGGTCACAATTTTTATCCGATTTCAATGAAACTTGAAATATAGGTTTATCACCCTAAGATCTTGGTTCCGTTCGATATTGGCATGTATCGGACTGTAACTTCATGGATTATGGCCCCTGATTGTACGAAAAATAACGTTTTTAGCCTGTGAACACTGTAGGTCACAATTTTTATCCGATTTGGTTTAAACTTGTACGAAAAATCGCTATTTTAGCTTGTGGTCCCTCTAGAGGTCACAATTATTATCCGATTTAAAAAACCGTTCGAATACATCACCATTATGAAAATCGGACCAAAACTGCCAAACAAAATGGCCGCCCTTCGTTCGCAAATAGTGTAAACATCTGGTATATCAAAGTTATGGACCTATAGAGGCCACAATTTTGATCCGATTTTGATGAAACTTGAAATGCAAGTTTATAACCCAAAGACCCCGGTTCCGTTCAATATTCGCGCATATTGGATCGTAACTTCCTGAATTATGGCCTCTGATTGTACGAAAAATCGCGTTTCTAGTCCCTCTAGAGGTCACAATTATTATCCGATTTAATAAACAAACGTTCGAATATGTCACTGTTACACCGTAATGTTTGATGAGTTCGAATTTTTTGAAAATCGGGCCAAAACTGCCGGACAAAATGGCCGCCCCTCGTACGCAAATAGTGTAAACATCTGGTAAATCAATGTTGTGGACCCTCTAGAGGTCACAATTTTGATCCGATTTCGATGAAACTTGAAATACATGTTTATAACCCAAATATATTGGTTCCTTTTGATATTCGCGCATATAACGTCCTGAATTATGACGTTTTTAGCTTGTGGTCCCTGTAGAAGTCACTTTTTTTTATCCGATTCAATATATCACCATTATCTGGCGTTGGTTGCCTGCTAGTAAACAAAGGGAATTGACGCTAATTTACAGAACAAAGGGGCCCATGAAACAAATCATAGGGCTTTAGATTTAGGCTTAAAGTATAAATGTTATCTCCTACAGATATAAACGAATGCCAGGAACAGAACGGATTGTGTGAGTTTTATTGCAGGAATACATTTGGTAGTTTTTCCTGTATTTGTCCACCAGGCTCCAGGCTACGAGATGATCACAGAACTTGTATGAGTAAGTTAAAATATTTCATCATTACAAACTTAGATTAGTTTCATGCCCGTGTGGTTCTTCTACTCCAGCGTGCAACTGTCAAGGACAAACGGAATGTGAGAAGAAAGACATCTTCCAAGACCCGTAGCTAGCGAGGAAGGGGTGGGGGTGGGGGACAAGGGGACGTCCAACCAATGTCACTCGGCTTTTTGGGTGCCAATACTAAAATGTGTACGTTGGGCGTTGGCTTCGTAATGAAAAAGGGCATCAGGAGGTGCCCCCCTCCCCTGCTAGCTACGGGCCTGACTGCCCCTGCATGCAGATTGACAGTGCACGTTAATTATTTTTGACATTGTGGTAGGAAAGACTGTGTACACGTCCCAGGGCAATGGACTGATCAAAGTTGTAAAATCTACTAGTAAGTGCAGCGGGACTGCACCACACATAATAATAATTATACAAAACACAAGACACAATAAGTAGAAATCACAAACACACGTACATATCATATTAAGTGAATGGATCCAGGGGCTAGCCGTAAGCGTCCACTACGCTGTACAGTCCCGGGCCTGTAGTGATACCGCGACTTCACTCTAAATTGAAAGACAAACATACAGGAATATAACCCAGAGAAAAACATTGTGTAATACTAGTACGAATCATGATCTGCTATATGCCACATGAAATATGACTGTAAGCATATTGAAGTAAAAATAATACATGTACTATAGGCTATACAAGTAACCATATAAGTATGGGCATATTTTCCATTTACCACAAAAATAGTTTTCGTATAATATGTTGATTATATTTACACGTACCTTATTGTTTTCAGATACTACCTGTATACCAGAATGTCGAAATGGTGGAGAATGTCAGAATCATAAATGTATATGCCCGACTGGTTACTATGGTGTTATTTGTCAACTAGGTTAGTAAGATTTCTCAAATTTAACTTATATTAAGTAAAATTTAACTCATTTTCTATAAGTTTTCTATAGGTTGGTCAGTTTTCTCAAATTGAACTTATATTAAGTAAAATTTAACTCATTTTCTATAAGTTTTCTATAGGTTAATCAGTTTTCTCAAATTGAACTTATATTAAGTAAAATTTAACTCTTTTTGTAAAGTAAGTAAAATTTAACTTATGCTAGGTTAGTCAGTTTTCTATAACAAAAATTGAGTTTATATGATGTAAAATTTAACTCATCTTCTATACGGAAGTAAAATTTAACTCATTTTCTAGAATTCAGTACAGTAAAATTTAACGCATGTTCTATACTTAATTTTAACTCAATTTCTATCAGTTAAATTTAACTCAATTTCTATCAGTTAAATTTAACTCAATTTCTATCAGTTAAATTTAACTCATTTTATCTAAGTAAAATATAACTCATTTTATATAAGTAAAATTTAACTGACCATAAGCCAATTACATGTTAAAAACGTTTGATAAAGCCGTCAATATTAGTATATATCTTACAGATGTGAATGAATGTTACAGTGGTAAACCCTGCAGCCATGAATGCGTAAACACAAGAGGAAGTTATCGCTGTGTTTGCCCAGATGGATGGAGATTAAAATCAGATGGATCAACCTGCCAGTCTTAGGAATATAGAGTGACAACAGGGGTTTAATAAAAAATAACCACACCCTGATATCAGGACTTTCAGAAAGGTTAAGCATACGTTTGCGTTTACTGTGTTTACTGTTCAGCGACGTAGTAAGGAGAACTACTTAACTGACATTACATATATCAGAAAATGTGTACTAAACGTTTAAGAAATGTGTGTAGTAAATGTTTGTATTAAATGTGCAGGACATGCGTGTAGGAAATGCGTGTAGTAAACGTCTAGGAAACCTGCGGAGACGTGCTGTAGACGTGTGTTGTAAACGTGCAGTAAACCTGTTTAATAAACGTGTAGTAAAAATGTGAAGTAAACGTGCAGTTAACGTTTGTAGTAAACGTGATAGGTGCAGTAAACGCGTGGTGTGAACTTGCCGTAAACGTATTTCGTAAACATGTGTAGAACAAGTTTGGTGTAGTAGACGCGTGATGTGAACTTGCCTTAAACGCGTGTATTAAATGACTAATAAACGCGTAGTAAACGTGTATATTAAACGTGTCGTAAGAATGTAGTAAGCATGTAGTAAACGTGTGTATTAAATGACTAGTAGACGTTTCGTAAACGTGTAGTGAACGTGTTTATTAAACGTGTCGTAAACATGTAGTAAACGTGTTTATTAACGTGCAGTAAAAATGTAGTAAGCATGTAGTAAACGTGTGTATTTAATGACTAGTACACGTGTAGTAAACGTGTTCATTAAACGTGTCGTAAGCGTGTAGTAAACGTGTTTATTAAACGTGTCGTAAGCGTGTAGTAAACGTGTTTATTAAACGTGTAGTAAACGTGTTTATTAAACGTGTCGTAAACGTGTAAAAAACGTGTTTATTAAACGTGTCGTAAACGTGTTTATTAAACGTGTCGTAAGCGCGTGGTAAACGTGTTTATTAAACGTGTCGTAAACGTGTTTATTAAACGTGTAGTAAACGTGTTAATTAAACGTGTCGTAAACGTAAACGTGTTTATTAAACGTGTCGTAAACGTATTTATTAAACTTGTCGTAAACGTGTTTATTAAACGTGTAGTAAACGTGTCGTAAGCGTGTTTATTAAACGTGTCGTAAACGTGTTTATTAAACGTGTCTAATAAACGTGTAGTTAACGTGTTTATTAAACGTGTAGTAAACGTGTTTATTAAACGTGTCTAGTAAGCGTGTAGTTAACGTGTCTTGTGAACGTGGAGTTAACGCGTGTACTCACTCAATCAAGTAAGTGCTGGCGTGTTTTGTAAATAGATTAGCTGGATGGGATAAATGAATGGTTTGTGGGCGAAGACAATTAACAGTGATTGGATAACTTGTGACTCAAACCCAAGTGGAATGAAAACTCACGAATTGTTTTCAGTTAATGAAACACGTGGAATACGATATTTCTGGACATCTTAAATTGTCTCATGTGGAATAATAACACAATCTAAACGTGTAAATATTATGGATATTGATGAATTATGGTACAACGAAAACTGATTGTCTTTAGTTCATTGTTTTTAATAGTCTATAGTCATGATCGTAGACTTCGCAAGCTACAGCTTCCAAACGGCCACAGGCAACCAAATATCAATATCCTTTGTGTTTATTTCGTGGTAACTTAATCGTCTTATATACAATGACGAATTTATATGGAGGGAGACCCAATGTTATTCTACTTATGCCCCCCCCCCCCTCATCATCCAAGCTCACAAGGAGAAGATGAAAGTGTGTTTTAAAAACAATTAAAAGGCCATTCTACTTATGAAGCCCCCCCCCCCCAATTGCCCATTCCGACAACCCGGGTAAGATGAAAGTGTGTTTTGAAAACAATGGAGCAAAGCTGAGGATGATACGGATGTTTAAGTCTTTAAAGTTGCAACCAATGATTATGTAATACAAAACGAAGCATACTGGTCCTCATCAAATGATTACACAGACCACAAGCTTACATATAAAACGCCAGGGTCATTCTGTCGCACTGTATCTTAATCCTAGGCATGTTCAGACATTAACCTGCTCTGTTGCCACTTTAACAAGGGAAGTATAAATGCCATGGGTTTTTATACGCCCACATTCAAATGTGGTCGTATATTGTCGTCGCCCCCGTCCGTCCGTCCGCCCATCCGTCCGTCAGGCGTCCACAATTGCTTGTGGCCCCTCTAGAGGCTAAAGTTAATATCCGATTGACTTTAAATTTCTACACAGTGTTTAAGGTCATGAGACGAAGAAGCCTATTGATTTTCAGCGTTTTCCGATAATTACTGCCAGAGTTATGGCCCTTGATCACTTTGAAAAATCCTGTGGACGCTCTAGAGGCTAAAGTTAATATCCATCCGTCCGTCGGTTTGGCGTCCACAATTGCTTGTGGATGCTCTAGAGGCTAAAGTGAATACCCGATTAGTGACTTTAAATTATACACAGTGTTTACGGTCATGTGATGAAGAAGCCTATTGATTTTCAGCGATTTCCGATAATTACTGCCAGAGTTATGGCCCTTGATCACTTTGAAATATCTTGTGACGCTCTAGAGGCTTGTGTTATCATCCGATTGACTTCACATTGATACACAGAGTTTAAGGTCTTGAGACGAACAAGTATATTGATTTTCAATGAATTTTGATAACTTGAACAGCTAAATCCATAATATTAAATGTTTCGTATGCTAAACGTTAGCATGGGGCAGAACTTTATAAAAACCAAACAAATTCTAATGATTTTCTGATAATTACTGAATGAGTTGTTACTCTTAATCAGATTTTAGTGTATTATAAATGTTTTATTACTGAAAAAAGTAAAAATATGCGACAACTCTTCTTGACTGCCCGGACGATTTAGCTGTCGTGGGCGTATGTTTCTTTGTCTGGCAACCTATCTTTATAGTGGCTGACGTCATAGATAGATTTCTTGATCAGAGTCTGTGATGTCTTATGAATACTTATTCAAGAAATGTTCAAACCATATTAAAACTTATAAAATTTACACAATATATGCTTTTTGCCTTACTTTATCTCATCAGAGGGACGCATGCGCCATCCCTAGGCTATCAGCTATCTGGCGTGTTAATTTTTTTCACTGCTCAATTTGACTTTCCAGTCATGAATGGGAATCTTGTGCGGGCCTAGCGGAGTGCTCCCCCCCCCCCCCCCGCAATAAATTGTCCGAAAACACCCCCTGAACCAGGTAATTACGTGCAAGTAACTGGGAAAATCTGTCAAAAACAGCCGACAAATTGCGACTTCAACACAGAATTTGATCATATTTAATTACCATCGTTCTAATCGCCTGATTGTGTGATTCTATTATATGTAAAAACGTAGGCTTTCTATAAGAGCCCCCCCCCCCCCCCTTTGCTAGGGTCGTGATTAGTTAAAGATACATTATGCAAGAGTTAAATCTGTCTATTGCAGGTCTTTTTTAGGACTGAAATGTTTTATAAATTATTAATTAAATATTAATTAACTGATCCAGGCCTTAATCAACTCTCGATGGTATCAGATTTCTCCGATATTAAATAGATTAGAATGGTTCAGCGATACTTTGATTTAATCAAATATGGAGGACCGAGACTTAGCTTCGATCAACCAGTACGGTGGTTGAAATTATTGCACACTTCTGTCAAACCTTCAAAGGCTAATATCTTCGCTTGCAATAGAGTAATTTGAATGAAATTTTCAAATTATTCATTTTACATCATCTACTTTCGAACTATTATAGCAATAATGGCAAGTTCTTTATTAAATCTTACATAATGTATCTTTAACTGAACAGTCAATCTTTATTTGAAGTCCACCTAACTTCCGTTGTATCTATGACAGATTAAGTAATTAGAAAAAAAAGTCCCTTATCCATAAAATAATTCAATGCTAACATGGAGAGTTAAACAACGTGATACGTTTATAGACATATTAAACTGTAACTGTAAGGCCTGCTTTTTCACGGGCATGCTTGATTTGTCCGTCGACAGGCGAGCTGGTTTCTATCACGGTGTAGCCTACGCTGGTCAGGTTACCGTATCAAAGCAAATCAAGTGACCCGGCTGATAAACCCGACGTAGGCCGTGGTAGAGAGAGAGAGAGAAATGGGGTTTAACGTCCACTCGACACAACTAGGTCATTTCGGGACTAATATATGGTTTAATTTTATTTCAATAATTCGCTTGCGCGCGCGTACGGGTTTTTAGCATTTGTGGAAACCGGAGGACCCGGAGAAAACCCACGAGGTTGGACAGGCGACCCTAATCCTTGTCACGTACAACCGGGGATTCGAAACCACGCCAGTTGACTCAATAACAGGCTTTATGATAAAGCGCGCACGTGCTAACCATTCGGCCATCTACCCCCCCCCCCCCCCAGGCCGTGGTAGAAACCGGCTCGCCTATTGGCGGACAAATCATGCAGGCCAACGGGACCGTTTCCAAGTAAGCGATTCCGCACGCGGTGAAACGCGGAAAAAAGTTGCTCCTTAAGTAAACACGGGTTCTCAAGTCAATCAACCTGACAAATTTGTTGGACATGGTGTTATAATAAAAAGGCGGCTATTAAACGTAAAAAAGGCCAGACTGCATGCTCTGATGTAGTTGATTCAATGACAGTCCTTATGATCAAATGCGAACGCGTTAACCATTCGGCTACCAAAACCCATACTGTTCTTACCATGGGCGTACGAGCTGCCCCCCCCCCCCATTTTGGGCACCAAATGCTTGGAAAATTTGGGCACACAATTGTACTTTGTAAAAGTTGTATAAAAAAATATTGTGTTCTTAAATGTGTCCAATTTAACAGCGAATTTAAATTCAGATTGTCTATAGTTAGGCAATTATATAGAAATCTTAAGACTCGAACCCTCTATTGTTAGGAGTATAGTAAGCCACGAGTTACAGTTACATAAACAACTACATGTTTGGGGCACCAACCACCACCGCCCCCCCCCCCCCCATTGAAAAAATTCCCCGTACGCCTATGTGTTCTTCTCCAACTGAGCTAATGAAAGCGAATATGCGTCATGCAGTGTGCTACGAGGGCCTACTCTTATTTCGAATTCTAACGGTAAAGGGTTCTTGTACGTGGACACCAATAAGTGTGAAAGGGAGAAAGGGAGAGAGAGAGAGATAGACTCGACACAATCCAGGTCATTCCGGGACTAACAATTTTATTTCAATAATTTGCTTGCCATTTCAGAATCTCGACTTCTCGCAAGTCGAGGACGAGAACACGAGGGAGCGAGAAGTCGAGGGCGAGAGTGCGAGGGAGCGAGAACTCGAGGCACGAGAAGTCGAGGTGAAAATAATCTCGTGTTCTCGAGGCGAGATCCTCGTATTCTCGCCCTGTTTCCTCGTGTTCTCGCTCCCTCGCACTCTCGCCCTGGACTTCTCACTCCCTCGACTTCTCGCTCCTCGTGTTCTCGCCCTCGCGGCTCTGAAATGGCAGCAATAGGCTTCCATACTTATAAATGTTCTAATGGCAATAATAACACATACAACACAAGTGATGTAAAATTCTAGGATGTGTACCACTATATGTTTATAAAATTTGCCTATTAATTCATTATACACCTAGGAAGAATGTATACATATATAGTAGGCATACTTTGTATGATGTATACACTACAAGATAAGCATTTACATTTATTAAAATATACATTTTATCTTTCAGTGTGGCATTTCCACATTCTAGTGATTCTAGTGTAGTGTAGTGATAAGTGAAATGTGCTTTAACGTTCTACTGTTCTGCGCCGACCGGGCTAATGAAGACGGCTTTTACCATAGTATGCCGTAGAGGAATACCGATGATGTCAAGTGCTATTTGAGAAATGGGAATTATCATATTAATAGGAAAACATCACACCATACTGCACGCAGCGACTCATCTACGTCATACTTCCCAGAATGTGGCACTGCTCTGATTATCCGCCATTTAAAACGCTCATGTGATCATTTTGGGGCGGGACTTATCGACTCGAGACCGCTTTGTTTAGACAACAGAGTAAAAATAACCCACGCACGTGTGTTTTATGTAAACACGGCATGTCGCTGACACTCGCGTAAAAGCGATATATAATATGTGCTATGGGTAATATTGCAATAAATTCTTTACCATTGTAAACTGTCTTTAGAGTTTCAATCTGTTTATCTTTCAAAACAAGGTTAGATATTCCTAAATTTGTTTTCGCAAATAAAACCGCCTCTGTGAAATTATGTTTCATGAGCGCTGCCATATTGAATAATTAGAGGACTATTTTGTGATTCGGCTTTGATTAGTTTGACATTTTTCATACACACAGCGGCTAAATAAACATATTTAATTTCATTCAATATGACAATAGAAGAGAAATAAATACTTTTAAAAATTTCTAAAAGCATACTCAGTGTTTTCGACTAAAACCGTCGATGTAGGAATTCAAATGTCGGTTAATTAGCTTAGGGCCTATTCTCAGCCGGAGCTAGCTGTAGATAGGCAGCCTAAGTTTGGGATGACATCACACTTAACACAAACTACAATCTCGTCTAAGGCATGCCGAAATTCAAAAGTTTTCTCGCCCGGAGCAGCCAACCATCCATCCCCGGACACCAATGCCTGTTCTCAGGCTGTTTAAGAACCCTGACCTTCTATTTTTCACCGTGATTCTTTATTGTCCACCAAAAGGAATCATCTCTCACTATATTTGACACAAATTTGTTGTTCGAGATTTGTTTTTCGTTTAATGTCTCTGATGAAATGTAAATGTAGGCTCATTTTTTGATTTTCTAACATAAATTTTATTTTTATATAACCAAAAATAAATTACACCAAACCACATTTCACAAATCCTTATAAATGACAAATATTGATTTTAAGATACAAATGTTAATTTTAGTGTACAAATGTCGGAATACGACAACAAATAAAGAAATAATAATTAAGGACTATGAATTAAGAACTAAGAATTAAGAACATTGAATAAAAAGCTATTTCGTCTTCCATAAACTAACGTATTAAACAGTTGAAGCTGTGTGTCAGTTTCCAAATGCAATTTCTTTGCTTTTTAAAGAATTGTAAACGTTGCATTACCGGTTTTAACATACAGCATTCTTATTGCTGCTGTAGTTAAAGACTATTCCTAAATATGTATAATCATCTACTACATCAAGTAATATCTCTCCATACATTATTTTCGGTTTGTTTCTAATTTTACCCCTGGAAAAAACGATGACTTTTGTTTTCGAGGTGTTTATGTCAAATTTCCATATATTACAATATTCATGCATACCATTCATTGCGGCCTGAAGATCAGCCTCAGTTACAGCCAAAATAACAGTGTCATCGGATCGGACTATAATAATATAAATAATTGTATATAAATGTCCACATCACTACCACCTTCAATATTATTAAATGTCTGTGCGTTTAAATATTTTAAGCCTTCGTAATAAATTCGAGAGAAATGATTCAAGATCTCGAAGATAGATCGAGAAAAGTAGCGTTGGGTGGGGGAGGGGGGGGGGGAGATTTTCGCATTGTCTAACTCCATCCATACAGTTGAACATATCTGATAGTTTATTCTCACGTTTAATACAAGATTTTGCTGATTTGTATATATTATAAATAACATTGAAAAGTTTACCTTTATGCCATAGATTTATTCTATCAACAGAATCAAAGGCCTTTCTGTAATCAATAAAGGATGCATACATTCGTCTTTTCTTAGATAAATACAAATCAATTAAGCATTTGAGTGTGAATTTATTAACAACAAAAAAGTTCATTTAAAATTTTTATTTTGTCTTAAATATTGGATCAGAAGCCCATCTTTTCACGATACGATAACAACACCAATGTTGATTTAAATTGACAAATAATTCGTGTTTTCAATGTCGAAGATTTGGGATGATATTGATTTAGAGACTTGGCAAATTTAAACTGTGCTTGCTACATATGTTTGCATCAAATATTTCTTGGTATGTTAATGTATTCATTTAATATGTTATCTATACCACATGCTTTATTAGTTTTCAGTTTGTGTATACATTTTATTATCTCATCATCAGTAAAAGACACATTTAGTTCATTTTCGGCGTCACAGAAGAATAAAAAAAATCCTTATACGGCATTTAGTAGTTGAACATATAATATAAAAACACAAATTTATATGGAAAACAAACAAGGAGTTATGACATCTTAATTAATCCTTAATCAATATCTTTGATGTCCATTTGGTAATGTTATTATTGTTCTTTTTATTAACCCGTTGGTGGTTTCAGATTAGTTACTGTTTTTTTGTTGTATATAATTTGATTTGTTGCTATTATACTGTCATTACTTACTTGAGAACGACAAGAGGAACTTGTTGAAACGTAGTGTGAAATAAAATCAGTGATTGTTTTCCATATAAATTTGTGTTTTTATATAGAAGAATAAACGCGGTCTATGTCTACACTGTCAATATCCCCAAGTTACGGGCCTGCATCTAGGTGGTTATCTACGATATGACTAGATAGATTAGGTGTTACAATGTCTTGAAGTTGATCCGTTCGTGGATTCACATCTAATAAACAAAATCTCAAATCTTGTTTGTGCAATTCAAGATATTTATCTTCTAATATATCAAACATTTCAATATTGCTGTAATTGGTATTATAGGGTGGATATATGCCGCACAAAACAGCAATTCATCATCCCAGAATGATTTTATCAAGTGTAAACCACACAGTAAAGTCATTATTTGTGCAGATTTTGACATATTTTTACAAATCGTTTTAAATCAGAACAGTTACTCCGCTTGAACTAACTTTTACGTCTTTTTTATAATTACAGTAAACTTCAAAATTATTAATTTCTATCGTATCGAGTTTTTCAATTAATATCGAAAGGTGCAATATAATCTTCAAAATCATTTGACAGTAATTTTGATTTTATTTCAGATACATTCAGCGGACATATTCTCAACTTATTAGTGTCTGTATTTTGATGGCTATAAAGTCACAACTTGTGTCTCTTCTTTGTCATGTCGCGTTAAAATTCGCCCGTTGGAGTCAACTCTTAAGTGTTGTTCCATTCGGTAAATGACGGAGAATTGTTCTGGCATTCACCTCAATTAGTCACTCTTCAAATGATTTGGCTTTTGATAGAAAAAATCGTTGAAGGCACCATTCTTCAGATTAGCTTTATTTCGTAGGACTATATTTATCTGCTCAGTGCTTTCAAACCTTATTTTCACCAATCCGGGTTTTTCCGGGTTTCTTGACCTTAGTCGACACACTCCTGTAATTTTAACATTTTTAGAGATCTCTTCACCAACTGTTTTGATAATGAGGGTAGCTTTTTCTTCAATGTCATCATATTTTACTGCAAATACAACCACTGTGATATCATTGTTAAAGGTTGGGGTTTGGGGAGTAGTAGTATTGTGATCAGCCTTTTAATTTCAGATACCCTGGCTTGTATACCTTGAACAGATTGGCCAAACCTGTCTCGCTCACAAGCCATGTCTTTTGATATCTCGTCATGTAATATTTTCACATTCGAGTCAATATTGTTTATTAGATCACGTTTTAAATTATCAAATTTATCGTCGAACATTTTTCTCATACTGTCTTGTTTTACAAACATTTCTGCCATATTTTTCATCACCACTTCAATATGTTTTTAAATAAAGTCAATTGATCTGGGTTGTCTGTAATATCATCTTCCATCTTATTAGTTTTACTTTCTCGTTTTGGCGTCCCACCTTCACTGTCTCTCCCTCATTTATTTGCTGTTTGACTATTCTGTATAAACCTTAATGTCAGTTCTGTACGTGACAACCTCGTGGGTTTTCTCCGGGTCCTCCGGATTCCTTCCACTGCTAACGACCCCTACGCGCAAGCGAATTATTGAAATAAAATTGAACCATGTGTTAGTCCCGAAATGACTTTTGCCCGGACAGCGGCGCTACGGCTAACTCATATCAAATTCATTATGCCGGGGGATCTTGTATGTGCACGCCAATGTGTACACGGGGCCTCGGTTTATCATTCCATCCTTTCAGGTCTCCGGTCCTGTACCAGTGAAAATGAAGGACCACGCTGTAGAGTCCCAATGAACTTTATCGACTAACACGGGACCCACAGGTTAGCGAGCCAACGTATTAATCACTAAGCCCTCACTACATCCGACATGGAGTAGGGCCGCTTGTGTAAAAGCGGCATAAAATTTGGGCAGTAGAAGTAGAATAAAGTCGGTAAGGTAGGCTCAGTCCCATCAGAACGACTAGATGTTGTTCCTGGCCCTTGGTCCTGCACCACTGACAAGGAGGAAACATGCCGGAAAATCCTGATGAACTTTTGCGGCAAATGGTGGGACCTCCAGGTTAGCGAGCCAACGCCCTACTCTCTGAGCCACCGTAGCTCTTTATTTAGTGCAGTTTATCGATCAACTATTGTCATGAATGTTTATTATAACCATTATTAAGTATATAGTTGGTTCATAATTGAAGAAATCCGTTTACAATTTATGACGGTTCGGACAGTAGATCAAACCCCAACTCATCCAACACAGAAAATATAACAACGTTTGTCAAATTTACTTAGAAACTACAAATTATTTTTTACTAAGTTACAAATCGTTTTATCCAATATTCGAACAAAGCTACATATTTATTTTCAAGCACCAACAAATTAATATCTGGTAACCAGTTACCAGAATACTAACATTCTAATTCCTTGATATAACAAACACTGAAGGGAACAAAGATTAACTCGACACACAACAGTTTATGGACTCAGACTAGTGCGAGTTATAAATAGACAATTTTTCCTTTAATTTTTTTCTCCCCTCTTCCTGCATTTTTGGGTTGACTTTTTGGTCTAGAATTGGAGAAAAGGGATCAAATTTGCAATTTCATAGCAGTTTTGGGTAATACTGATGATATTACAGCGGAGGGATACGGGGTGTAAAGTGTCTTTCTGAAGAGCAATCATTGTGTCGGAACTGAGATTTTCACCACAGTCAACATCAAATCCCCGTAGCAAAATATCTAAACGGCCAACCTCCTACAAAATTATGATGAGGATATTGCTAAATGTGGTCCCCATTGTGCCTATAAAGATTGGAAGCAACGGAATGTTGAGCAAAAAGCTACAGCCTGCGATGTTACAGCCATTTAACATTGAAGTCAATGGGCAAATAATTACTAGTCTGAGTCCTTATATACCCTGACACCAGTAGATATAATATATGTTCGCCGAGAAAGTTCATGGGCATATTCATGCGTGGTCCCAATTTACATTGGCGTACAAGAACCATTGGCAGTTGGAATTCGATATATCAGTAGGCCGTAGCGTCGCTCTCCGAGCAACAATTCACCCATAACACTCTGCAAGGCGTATGCCCGTCTTTATTAGCCCAGTCGGGGCAGAACAGTAGAACGTTAATCTCCATTGTATTTCATTTCCATTAGACACAGCCCAGTTACTTTCTTCAACATAATGTTAAAATAAATATATCAAATAAAATTAACCACATATTATTTCATTTTATGGCCATTAGCAGTCTCACAAAGAAATGAAGTTTAACGTGGCAATTCTTCCATCCGCGATGCAATAATGTTTTTTCATAAATTATTATGCCACTTCCAGATTTATTTCATAACCCTTACGGGTAAGACTACGCGGGTAAGACGCTAGCTCGCTAGACTGGTGGAGGTCGCGTGATCGATCCCTGCATTGGCCGAGAAAGTTCATCCAGATTTTCCGGCGTGGTTTCCCCTTGTCAGTGGTGCAGAACGGAGGGCCTGACAAGGACAGCTGTCTAGTCGTTCGGATGGGACGAAAAACAGAGATCCCATGTACGGATTGGCTTGCACGTAAACGATCCCTTGACAGTTGGAATTCGATAAAAGAGTAGGCCGTAGTGCCGCTGTCCGGGCAAAATTTTCCCTCGTAGCACACTGAATGGCGTATGCACGTCTTCATTAGACCAGTTCGGAGCAAAACAGTAGGACGTTAAACCCCATTTCATTTCATTTCTAATTTATGGTAAGGTGGGATTAAGAGGGGAATGACTGCACTGTAGCCATTTGTCCCACATATTAAAGGACCCCAAATTAATTCTAAAAACAAGTCATTTATTTGTGGTATGTTTGTGACAAATAAATATATCGATCTACCATACTGACATGCCAATTTAATTTCACAGTAGGTGCAAGGACCCCAGTGACATTGTTAGCCCGGGGCCCATGAGAGCTAAATCCATTTATCCTAGTAGGTGGGTAGGTCGGAAAACCTATAAAGCGAGACAGAGGCGTTGGGGAGAGGGGGGGGGGGGGGTGTAACTTTCACTCGTCACAAACTGTGTCATTACGGGACAAACATATTGGTTCAATTCCGGTTCAATATTTCTCTTGCTCGTAGGGGACTTTAGCAGTGGCGGGAAACAGGAAAACCCGTAGGACACGGAGAAAATCCACGAGTTTGGACAGACGGCCATATTCCTTGTCACGTGCAAGCGAGGGATCGAAACTGCACCACTTGATTCTATGACTGACCTTCTGATTAGAAAGAACGCTTTAGACAACCCGACCACACAACAACCTACTTTTTTGCATTAACTGAGCTAATGAAGAGGGAAATGCGCAATGCAGTGTATCATGCGGGAGATTTTGACCTTTGATTTGACAGATGCTTTTGCTCCACCCTTCATCAATGATTCTTTTACTACGTGTACGTCACCGGTTTGCCAGGTCTTACGTTCTTCAGCAATTACGATCGAGAGAAGAAGGCGGCGGGAGGGGGTGGGGGTGTCACGCTGAACAATCCCAAGGAATTTTTCGGTCGACATTGGCATCGAAGCCGGGACCTCGTGATAAGTGCACCACCGCCTTACGGACTGAGCCACCGTGGCTCCAACAAGTCCTGGTGACTAAAACTTTACTTATAGTCATTCGGAAAGGAAGCGCCGCCTCATAGTACATAACAGTAGGACGTTAAACACCTAATCCATCCAAACGACTAAACGACGTTGTCCATTGGTAGGCCCTCCGTCTTGCAACACTGACAAGGTGGGGGGTGGCATCGCCACCACCGGGATTGAACACGGGACCTCCAGGTTAGCGAGCCAACGTTTTACCCACTGGTCCACCGCGACACCTACGATCTACCAATACAGCGAGGTCGCCAAAATAGAAGATGGATATACCGGTCTGAAGAATGACAATTAATGCTATGGGTAGAAAATTTAAATTCTGTAAAAAAAAAAAATAGTTGCATCTTCTTGTCAAGCGGCATGAAATAACAGATAAACATTAAAACAAGATGTCAACTTTCATTTATTAAATAGTATTTCAAGATAGTAAAGTAAATTTGAATCCAGTTTGACTGCAGAAGCTACGCTGGTGTTGATCGTCAAGTTTGCTATTCCCATGTAGTTTAATAATTGTAAGATCCTATCCTGAAAGACAATAAAATGGTTGTTTAACGTATTGCCCATATTTTATTGGGATAACTTAGGATTACAGAAATTTAGGATTAGTCCTGCTATGTTAGAAATTCCCAACGTGGGGGTGGGGGGGGGTGGGGTAAATAAGAACAACAATATAAATGCTACCGTATAAGATTTCATCTAAAGTATAAGTGTTGTTTCCATGGCATTCTTAAAGATAAATCGCCATGTGTTTTGTCCCTTCGTAAGCATCAATGGTGTTTAAGAATAAGATTAACGATCAAATAACGAATCACCTTAGGATTAGTCCTGCTATGTTAGAAATTCCCAACGTGGGGGGGGGGGGGGGTAAATAAGAACAACAATATAAATGCTACCGTATAAGATTTCATCTAAAGTATAAGTGTTGTTTCCATGGCATTCTTAAAGATAAATCGCCATGTGTTTTTTCCCTTCGTAAGCATCAATGGTGTTTAAGAATAAGATTAACGATCAAATAACGAATCACCTTGTGGTGGGAGGGGTATAAACGAGATTAAATCACAACCTCTCTCTCTCTCTCTCTCCCAGTTTTTCCATAAGAAACTAAACAAATTCCTACAGAACACAAGTGACACCCATTTCGCTGCCATCCCAGCAAACTGAATCCATTTCACAGAAATCGCCGTTACATTTGCACTACCCCCCCCCCCCCCCCCATGACACGTTTCGGGGGAAGTACACTGCTCGTCTTTACAATCTAAAATATAAAAAAGAAAATTTAAAATTTAATTTAACTGAATAAACTCCCACCATGATAACCATTTTTACAAAAGGAACTCTGCATACACACATTGTGACTTTGTATTCTCAAATGATAAAGGTGTGTTTTCTCCAGGTACTACGGTTTCCTCCTACAGCTAAAGACCTCTACGCGCAAGAATTATTGAAATAAAATTGAACTAAATAATAGTTCCGGAATGACGTAGCTTGTGTCGAGTGGACGTTAATCTCTCTCAAACAAAGTACTTACTGTCCGTACAATTGGCAGTATCAACATTTATAGTACAGGTTTGATGAACGTCACAGACGTTGCTGCCACATTTACACATCCCCATATCACACGTTAGTGGCGCACAACACTCAATACTGCTACACGGATCTGAAATACAAAAAGAAAATTTAAAATAGCTGGGATGAATTTCCATCATAATAGATAGTTAGTATGTTTACCATGACTTTCCACCGTGATACACAATTAAATGGGGTACTCGATTGAATTTTCCGGAGTTGATTTCGCTCAATCCCCAAAATAGCGACATTGGCGAATGGCGTGAAAAGGTGGATTTCCGACCTTTCATCGCATTCAATAACTGCAATAACTGTGGGAATGTGCATCTTTGCTGTTCCTTCGAGAGATTCGCGCACAAGACGCGTAATCCTTCTACCAACCAACTTGATGCGACCGGAACAACTCGTCAGAGTGTAAGCGTTGGGCCTCTCTGTGACATCAAATATATCGAAGAGTTCCTTCCCGCCCACGGATCTGTTGTTGCTTTGTTCATTTAACATTATATAAATCTTCAGCCGATTGGAAGGAGAATCATGATGAGAAGCATACGCGGGCAGTATCTTGGCGCAAACTGAAAAATCCCTTTACAACATGACTATAACTCGAATACAAAAATTTGGTATAAAAGGGGGCTATAGGGGAAATCGTGGTAAACATTCTAGTGATCGGAAGACTGCGAGTTGGAGGGCAACAAGGGACAAAAATAAGGAAATTCACTTTGACCTATTACGTTCCTTACCATCAGAGACATGTGACACTGTAGATTTGGTTTAGTTAATACTAGATCAATCCGTAATAAAACCGACCAATTTCTACATCATGTAGTGATCGAATCTGTTGATATCTGCATAATCACCGAAACATGGTTGAACAATTGTAACACCGTTTAAATAGCAAACGTAAAACAATTGTGTTATGATTTCAAAAACTTTGAGAGAAAAGACCGCACCAAAATGTATTAATGTCATGCACCAATCAAATCGAAATCTATGATACTTCCAAGTACCTTGGATTGATGTTAAAGCAATTGACTTAAAATATTAATCCGGAACGCTGAACTTCGCTGGGTCAAGCACAAAACGAACGAGAACTGGTTAGGGAATTAAACTGCGACACCGGTTTAGTCATGGCGAGCCAGAAAACATGGCATACTTAAACTACCACGTACAATCTCGAACTATGACAAACCGGTTAACGAGTTCGCCCAGGAATCAAGACAAATCGGTTGAGTCGTGAAGCTGCAACACCGATACAGTTATGACTAGTCCGAAACTATAGAGACCTGTGTTTAGAATATTACGAATCATCTGACCATCTACAGAATGTGGTAAGACAACTATAATATACTGATGTCCAAAACAAAGTATACACTAAATGTATGGCTAAGTTTTGTTTAGATTAAAAACATTTGATAAAGCATTACTGAGTTTGTCTCTTGCGTCTAAACTCAACATTTCTAAGCAAAATAAAAATTTGAAACAAATTGACATTCTACCCAAATACCATATACCATTGGAAACTCGATGCAGCACAAAATGCACAGTGTATACTTTCTTTTGGACATTAGTATATTTCAGGACCCACGTGGTTTTAGTGATAAGGATGAAAAGAGCCTTACCGCAACATCTCTCACAAACACCAATACCAGTCTATTACGATTAGTTTGATCACGACGGTACCTTATATGCGTAGCAGCAACAACCATCACTACAGCAACCAGGAGAACAGCGTTCAGCAAACAATGCATGTTGGTATGTTTTCAGCTTCACGACTACAACAAGTATAGAAGTCAGAAAGGTAAATGAGTAACTTAGAGATATTTGTGTCTTTTATACACTGGTAAACAGCTGCTGACTGATTTTACAGATATAGAAAAAGTTAAAAGTTTCTAGAATGTATACACGTTGTTTGACAATTTACACGTCATTCATCGATTTTGTTTAGATAGCTTGAGCTTATGGTGGTGTGCTCTCGTGGCTTTAAGTTTTCTGCCCTAACCGGTTTCGCGTGCATTGGAACTTGGTGAAACGCGTGGAAAACTTGTTCGTTATGCATCTATAGATTTATTTTTCACACGGAATCAATTTGAAAATTCATTAATCCCGTCGCATCACTTTTATTTTCCGTGTCTTTATGAATTACACTGGAGTTCTATCTCCTTAAATACTGTTATGTATAGTTAAGGCAATACGCGACCATGAATACCGGTCAAAAATAGAGATAAGATTGTCGAGACAAGATGTAACCAGACCATGCACTAAACACTTTGCTGACTCACTGAAATATATTTACGCATTACGACAATATCACCTGGTTGTTGACCATGTCGCCTTTATTACGAGCATGGTTTGACGGGGCTATGTGACAGTCTCGTATTAACACAATTTTTATTAGATTCAGAAACACAGATAAACAGTAAATTATCGGAACCGACAATGGCATCTTTAGCTTTATTCTGATTTATTGTAAAGAATGAATAGTGGTTAGGTAACATTAACAAATAATTAATATGAATAATTTATTTTATAAGGCGCCCGAAATCCAGCTAAAATCTGCCCGAAAGCACAAATACAATAACAAAAAGTACATACAAAATAAAAAAATAAATATGAATGAAAATGAAAGTTTTAAATACATACACATAAAACAACAGTGAGTAGTTACTAACGATAATAAAATTAGAAGAATTAGATGAAGGGCTGACCGTTCTTGGTATAATAGTTCAAAATAGATAATGAAATCGAAACCAACACAGACCATTTAATTATAATTTAACACACACGCGTTAAACCACTAGACCACCCAAATATAAAAATATTAAATATAAAAAAATTACACAATAAAGAGATATTAATATTTTAAACCCGTATTTTTTTGTTTATCAAGCAATTACATTTTGAATATTAATTGTGAGATAAGCGCACTAACATTCATTCGTCAGTCATGACGTTAGACTTTTGACCAAACTAGATTGAAGGGGAATTATTCTGGTACTGTTTAATTAGCGGGGAATATATACATTTTATAATAAAACAACATGAAAAGATATTATTCGTGTTGATGTTAAAGTCTGTGATGGGGTGTTGGGTGTTTGTGGGTGTGTGCGCATGTGAGGGGCGGGACCGGGCGGGGGGGGGGGGGGGGTCAAATTTAAATGACATCTACTAGTTTTCAAAGGTTCCACAATTTGAAAATTTGTTTTGTCCAAAAATATTTTGGCAAGAAGTATAAAATATTCCCCAAAATAAAAAAAAATAAAGTATGAATTCTTTCTTTAAAACAATAAATGTCCAAATAAATAAATGATTTCGACAATTGCAAACGAGAATTTCTAAATTCGCCATTTCGTAAAACAGGGTTAGTTTATGGGGCCGCCGTCTCATTTTAATCGAAGTGAACCCTGATGCAATTTACGATAGGTTATAAGATGTAGCTCTCATTAATCCAGTGATTGTTCTAAGGACATCAAGATTTACGTTTTCAAGGTACAGGACCTTGGTTTTTGTAGTACACTCATTTCGGAGTACGTCCACGTAGTCGAATAATAGGAAACATTAAAGCCCAGTATATTGATTCTAGATATTTTAAACTTCTGACACAAATCAGTCCTTTTATAAAATCCAGTGATTGTTCTAAGGACATCAAGATTTACGTTTTCAAGGTACAGGACCTTGGTTTTTGTAGTACACTCATTTCGGAGTACGTCCACGTAGTCGAATAATAGGCGACATTAAAGCCCAGTATATTGATTCTAGATATTTTAAACTTCTGACACAAATCAGTCCTTTTATAACGGAATAATTAGTATGAACAGCCCCATTAATAGTAAAACGGAAATAGAGGGACCGCATCGCTTACGTTTTTCAATACCCGATGGTTACTACGATACTGGACACGACATAATCAATCATTTCAATAAATCGACGTTGGAGGTTGGGGCATCATTATCTATCGTGAAAGATCCCGAGGGTTATGTCTTATTACTCCTAGGAAGAGACGGTCGAAAAGTCCATTTGTCCAAGAATTTAGCCCGGATATTCGGGTTTATGAAAGAGAATGAATTTACAAGCAGTGTGAAAAGTGACACAAAAGTCGATTTAGATTCCAATTTTCACAATATTTATATTTACACTGATATTATCGAAAATCAGTTGGTCGGTGATACAAGCGCCCCGTTGTTGCGAGCTATACAGGTGGATCTAGCTAAACCCTTTGGATCGGCTGTATATAAAACGTTTGACAACCCCCTATTATATTCCAGTCAACAAACATTACATAGACACGGTTGAACTCGGACTTTACACGGAACTAGGACAACCAGTACCATTTGAATTTGGACACGTTCTTTGTAAACTGCACTTGCGCAAGGTCGAATAATGACGTGTCTACAACCCTACAGGTGTGACGATGCAAAGATACGACGTTATTACCTCAGTCAAACGGGTGACGGATTTCCAATTTTTACGGGGTCACCGTATCAGAAAGGTTATGGTTTAGGATCGGTTAAGCGCACCGTTGTTGCGAGCTATACAGGTGGATCTAGCTAAACCCTTTGGATCGGCTGTATATAAAACGTTTGACAACCCCCTATTATATTCCAGTCAACAAACATTACATAGACACGGTTGAACTCGGACTTTACACGGAACTAGGACAACCAGTACCATTTGAATTTGGACACGTTCTTTGTAAACTGCACTTGCGCAAGGTCGAATAATGACGTGTCTACAACCCTACAGGTGTGACGATGCAAAGATACGACGTTATTACCTCAGTCAAACGGGTGACGGATTTCCAATTTTTACGGGGTCACCGTATCAGAAAGGTTATGGTTTAGGATCGGTTAAGCGCACCGTTGTTGCGAGCTATACAGGTGGATCTAGCTAAACCCTTTGGATCGGCTGTATATAAAACGTTTGACAACCCCTATTATATTCCAGTCAACAAACATTACATAGACACGGTTGAACTCGGACTTTACACGGAACTAGGACAACCAGTACCATTTGAATTTGGACACGTTCTTTGTAAACTTTGCTTACCTGTTACAAATTCAAAGGGTTAGCGGAAGTTGTGTGGGCTGTGGGGGGGGGGGGGGTAGACAATGCAATTCTTTTAATATGAATATTGTTTTATTTTACCAATACCTATCTGATTTGTTCTTTTCTGTAGATTGTTAGCTTTTACTGACTACATACTGGCACGGTTGAGGATGGTTGAGGGAACGAACCATGCGTTCAAGAACATAATCAACGTTCTCGCCACTTATAGGGAGCTGGCAGATTGGAACCTGCCATCAAATTAATTGTCCGTAAAAAAAAAAAATATATATATATAACATTATGGCTAAATAAAATATTATAAAAAAAAGGCTGTTGTTGGTTTCTTAGTATCGACACGGATTGAAGAGTGTAGACCTGTGAAGTGGGTTTTTTGAGGTTAGGGCGGGGCGGGGGTGGGGTGGGGTGGGGTGGGGGGTTGGTGTGTGGGATATAAACAGCCTTTGATAAACAATCACAACATGCTCAACTGTCAAGCTTAATAGCGGAGATCATTGTCCCTTAATGCAGGTATAACTACGCCTGACGTGAACTCAATGTAACCTCTGCACACCTGTCTATAAAGCGAAATATCTTCCCCCCTACCCTCCAATAAACAATTCGTGGACCCCATACCCTCGTTACAAAAGTCAAACACGATCAAAGAATACAACACCTGCATACCTTTTTTATTATTCATAACCTCATTGTTCAGTCAACAATAACCATATTCAAACTATAAATAGAACACCTGTGGAATGCTCTGACGTCAGACCTTAGGAATGTGTGACGTCAGACCTTTGGAATGTCTGGAATTCCAAAATTGCTCCGAAGAATCCTCTCTACTTCTGGGGCCTGACAAGGACAGCTGTCTAGTCCTTCGGATGAGACGAAAAACCGAGGTCCCGTGTATACATTGGAATGCACGTAAAAGATCCCTTGGCAGTTGGAATTCGATATAAGAGTAGGCGATAGTGCCGCTGCCCGGGCAAAATTTCCCTCATAGCACACTGTATGGCGTATGCCCGTCTTCATTAGCCCAGGTTAGGAGCAGAACAGTAGGACGTTAAACCCCATTTCATTTCATTTCATTTTGGTAACAAATACATTTGGATCAAGAAATGAGCCCCAAACGCAACTTATCTTGTTGTTCTTCCTGTTCTTATTCGGGTCGATGCTCTTCGAAAAAAGTCCAATAGCCGACAATAACTTGGCATCGTTTTGCTTGGACGATTGTACAACGATTTATTTGACATTCTTTCAGGATTATTATGGTCAAGAGTATTTGATAGAACCAAGTCACCAACAGGCTCTAACTATTATCACCTACACTGGATTAATCCTTTCTGTCATTGGATTAGGCTTAACCATTTTAACATTTCTGGTCTTTAAGTATTTAATCTTTACTGTATTAATGCCCCCGTCAGACCGGGTTGGTGTCCTTACTGCGCTGCTGCGACCGTACGGCGACCAGAAAATGCACAAGGTCGCCGGCAAACGTGAACAAAACACGCGAAAATGTCCCAAACAATTAAAAGCACGAAAAAAGTCGTGTTCTCATAGTTCAGATCGCAGAACCTTGGCGTTTGTTTTGAACATGCTCAAACCAAACACCGTGACTCGGCGATCATTGGCGACAATGGTGACCACAGCACGATAGCTGGCGTTTCCACCACGCGTATGGCGATCTTCACGCGCTCTGAAACCATTTTCCGTCGCCGTAGCAGCGAAGTAAGGACGCCACTCTGGTCTGACGGGGGTATAAATTAGAAATACATAAAACAAATTGCAGTTAAATATGCTATGTTAAAACTTGTTTTTTTCTAAAATAGCACGTATTTAATATTATGTTACCGACTTTAAGAGCATCCAATAATGAAGCACCATAATATATTAAGATCTACGCACTCCATACGAATACAGTAGAACCTTACAAACTCAGAACAAGTCATTATTACTGATTCCTTAAAGGCATGGGGAACTTTGCACGCTTAGTCCAAGGTTCATTCACGTTCTAATCTTTTATTTCAGAAAGCTACGAGAAGGTCGACCACAGCAAATCATGTTTAATTTAGCATTAGCCATGTTGTTTTCGTGGATTGTATTCTTAGCGGGAATCGAGCAGACTGGGGATCCCGTGGGTTGTATTGTTGTCGCAGTCGTTTTACATTATTTTATAATGGCGTCCTTCATGTGGATGTTAATGGAGGGCATATTACAATATCTTCTGTTTGTAAAAGTCTTAGGAAGCCATTTCAGACATTTTATGCTGAAGGCGACAATACTAGCCCTGGGTAAGAATATATAATCAATCAACTGTGTATCTTTGGTAACAAAAATTGAATATGAAATTTAAAACACCTTCAGTAAAGTATTAAAGTATTAGACCTTGCCATGTACCAGTAGTCCAGCATAACGATCGAAATAGTAAGTGCGGGGAGGGGAGGGGGCACACTACACATCAAACAAGATCGACAAGGCAATCCTGCGGACATTATAAATAATTCGTGTAGCAATCTAACAATACCCCAACTATAATAATAAAAATATATTTATATATGGCAGGTTTACCGGTTATACCAGTTGCGAGAATGTTAGCCATTGATGTAGAGCTGTATAACGGTGGTGAATCATAGTAAGTATTTATAATGATGTAGAGCTGTACAACATAGTAAGTATTTATATTGATGTAGAGCTGTACAACATAGTAAGTATTTATAATGATGTAGAGCTGTATAACATAGTAAGTATTTATATTGATGTAGAGCTGTATAGCATAGTAAGTATTTATATTGATGTAGAGCTGTATATCATAGTAAGTATTTATAGTGATGTAGAGCTGTATAGCATAGTAAGTATTTATATTGATGTAGAGCTGTGTAACATAGTAAGTATTTATATGTAGAGCTGTGTAACATAGTAAGTATTTATATTGATGTAGAGCTGTACAACATAGTAAGTATTTATATTGATGTAGAGCTGTGTAACATAGTAAGTATTTATATTGATGTAGAGCTGTACAACACAGTAAGTATTTATATTGATGTAGAGCTGTATAACATAGCAAGTATTTATAGTGGTCTAGAATGTTCATTAACCATAAGATGTAAAATTACTATGAGTAACCATCAGCAAAGCGAATCTCCATTTTAAATTCCAACTGTCAAGGGTTCTTTTAGGTGTCGTGGAAACAGGACCTCGGTTTTTCGTCCCATCGGAACGACTAATTCCTGATTTGAAAAACAACTTGGTCTTGAATTAATATATATATAATTGAAATTACTTCCCCTTATGTTTCAGTTGTTGGATGGGACTACAAGGAATGTATTATGGTTTTGCTCTACCTCTTGGCTTGATTATGTTGGCTAATAGTATCATCCATATCTTGGTCACGCGCAGTATCTGTAACAGAAATAATCTCAATACAACAGCCCTTCAACACTCAGTTACTAACATCAGAGCCTCATTCTGCTCTTTCATTTTTTTAGGTGAGTTGAAATTCATAAATCTATACGTGACAGAAACATACACAGGGCCAAATGTTATTTGTTTAATATTAACAACAACGCAAGTATTATTTGGTTTTAAAGGAATGCTGTATCAAGCGGAATAAAATCAAAGATTGAGTTTAATTATCCTATATACTCTCTCTCTGACATTGTTGGCAATGTTTAAGTCTATGTTTGCAAAGAATTTTATGCACTAAAATGAGAATTTAACAGGTGTTTAATAAGCATGTTCACTACACCTGACATTGTCCAGCAAGATTTAGGTTTGAAAAAGTGTCTTGTCCCGATCCATAAAACATGATATTGCGTCCACCAACCCTCATGTTTTACTGTTGCCCATCTGTGAAGGTAAAGCAACATACATCTGATGCCCTTGGTGAGGATAAATAAATTGTCTCACAAACCTCGAATGTGTTTAACCAGATTTGTCGATTGTTGTATGTGCCTATAGAGTTTTTGCATTTAGACTACTCCCATTGAACAACAACAACTATATTCCAATCTGTTATATTTTAGGATTAACCTGGGTGTTTGGATTTCTGGCAATATCAGATGCTCGTCTGGTGTTTCAGTATATCTTCACAGTACTCAACTCTCTACAGGGTTTCCTTATATTTATCTTATTCACTGCCAGAGATAAAAACGTCAGAGATTACTGGAAACAACTTTGCTGCTGCTGCAGAATCTCGAGAACAATATCCAAACCTTCAGAGACCACCAGTTCCAATATGGACTTATAAGGATGAAATTAATCCACTAAAATCAAACATGGTTCATGTGAAATATTAATAAATCCACGAATTCAATTGGGTATATTCTCTTCATCCATGGATTAATATAATTATCATGACAATTCATGAATGTAATAGTATTTATCATGTCCGTCCATGAATGTAATAGTATTTACCATGTCCATCCATGGATTCAGTATACATGTCCATCCATAGATTCAGTATACATGTCCATCCATGGATTCAGTGTACATGTCCATCCATGATTCAGTATACATGTCCATCCATGGATTCAGTATACATGTCCATCCATGGATTCAGTGTACATGTCCATCCATGATTCAGTATACATGTCCATCCATGGATTCAATATACATGTCCATCCATGATTCAGTATACATGTCCAACCATGATTCAGTATACATGTCCATCCATGATTCAGTATACATGTCCATCCATGGATTCAGTATACATGTCCATCCATGATTCAGTATACATGTCCATCCATGGATTCAGTATACATGTCCATCCATGGATTCAGTATACATGTCCATCCATGATTCAGTATACATGTCCATCCATGGATTCGGTATACATGTCCATCCATGATTCGGTATACATGTCCATCCATGGATTCAGTGTACATGTCCATAAATGATTCAGTATACATGTCCATCCATGGATTCAGTGTACATGTCCATCAATGATTCAGTATACATGTCCATCCATGGATTCAGTGTACATGTCCATCCATGATTCAGTATACATGTCCATCCATGGATTCAGTGTACATGTCCATCAATGATTCAGTATACATGTCCAACCATGATTCAGTATACATGTCCATCCATGATTCAGTATACATGTCCATCCATGGATTCAGTATACATGTCCATCCATGATTCAGTATACATGTCCATCCATGGATTCAGTATACATGTCCATCCATGGATTCAGTATACATGCCCATCCATGATTCAGTATACATGTCCATCCATGGATTCGGTATACATGTCCATCCATGATTCGGTATACATGTCCATCCATGGATTCAGTGTACATGTCCATCCATTATTCAGTATACATGTCCATCCATGGATTCAGTGTACATGTCCATCAATGATTCAGTATACATGTCCATCCATGGATTCAGTATACATGTCCATCCATGGATTCAGTATACATGTCCATCCATGGATTCGGTATACATGTCCATCCATGGATTCGGTATACATGTCCATCCATGGATTCGGTATACATGTCCATCCATGATTCAGTATAGATGTACATCCATGGATTCGGTATGTCCATCCATGATTCAGTATACATGTCCATCCATGATTCAGTATAGATGTACATCCATGGATTCGGTATACATGTTCATCCATGGATTCGGTATACATGTCCATCCATGATTCAGTATAGATGTACATCCATGGATTCGGTATGTCCATCCTTGGATTCAGTATACATGTCCATCCATGATTCAGTATACATGTACATCCATGGCTTCATTATATATTGCCATCCATGGATTCAGTATACATGTCCATCCATGATTCAGTATACATGGGTATGTATAATTAATCATCATAACAATTTATGAGCATTGACAACAGTTGATACAGGAACACAATATAAGTATCATGATAATCCAACAGTAGGTTATAAGGTTATAGTTAAAGGGACAATAACACTCTTGCTGGCTTGAAAGCTCCAGAAAATAAATAATATCTCTATCTAAGTACTAGATGTTTAAGTGTCCCACCTGTTGTGTAAATTATCCATTACATCCTATTTTACTTGTCCAGAGGGTTCGAAAATATTTTTAAATTGAAGTTTCATTTGAAAAGGTTTACGTTAGACGTTTCAAACCATTATGTTGAATTTTTCAAAATTTCTAAATAAGGTGTGTTAATATGAAATTTGTATTATCAATTAATTGAAATATTGTAAAATAGTACAATTTGTTGACCAGAATAAAGATTGGGACATATTATTCAGTGACAACAAGAGTGGTATTGAGCCGTTAATCATCTCAATACAGGAATATATTTATATCACTATGCTCTTTTACTTTATCCAAATATATCTTTTAACCCGATTTATATATTGTTTTTCTCTTTTCTTTATAATTGTTTAATTTTATATTCATCTATTGGTCTTAAATAATATACATAATATAATGTAACCCGATTTTTATTTTGTTTTACTTTTGTTTTTGTTAATGAATTATATTATTTTATATTCGTTTATTGGTCTGTAAGAATTTCATTGTGTATATACATCAATTTGGGTTTAACGTCCTACTTTTCTGCTGGGCTTATGAAGACGGACATACGCCATGCAGTGTGCTATGAAATAAATATTGTCCGGACAGCGGCAATAGGGGCGTGGTGACACATGATTGTGCATGAGAAACAAGACCCCATCCGGGTCCCAAAAAAACAATATTTATATGTGTGTGTGAGGAAGGAGGGGGGTCCTTCCCAATGTCACCAAGTAACATTGATCTGTGTGAAAAATGCTTAATGGATTTGTAGTATATATGACCCAGGGTATATGTTTCATACTGCTTCAGCATTATGATTATAATTATAATGGTGAAAACCGCATTGAAACCGCGTGACTTTTGCCATTAGCGAGCGGGCAGTGCCGCAGAGTAATATTGGACTGTGTGGAATATGCCAAATTCGATTTGTAGCATATCTGACCCACGGTATATGTTTCATACTGGTTCAGCATTAAGATTATGATTATAATGTTGAAAACCGCATTGAAACCGCGTGACGTTTGCCATTTGTGGCTTACTGTTTTGGAACAAAAATATGTTATAACTAATGCGCGTCGATTTTATTCATATCGTCATTCACATTATCACTTTCACGATATATTAATTAATTTGAATAATAATCAAACTATCCCCACCCCCACGTGGTCAAATTCGTCGAAACACACTAAAATCGAGTCTTTTCAGATTAAGATATTTGGGTCCAGCGTTCCTTGAAACACACTCAAAATAGTTCATTGGTGTATTGCGTTTTATTTTTGAATCAAATTAAGTTTAACGTCGTCAAACCGGTCTAATGAAGACGGTGTGGTATGAGATAAAATTACCCCGGGCAGCAATTTCAAGTGTTCACGCCAGTATGTATACGGGACCTCGGTTTATATTCCTCATGAACGCCAGGGTGTATACGGAACCTCGGTTAATATTCCCCATGCTAAGCCCCCCCCCCCCCCTCGACCAGGTCCACTGACAAGGTTCTTCCTTGTAGCAGACAAATTCCCAAAGGGCATTTGAAACAGCCCTGCTGACTGGTTTAATAATAATAAGTGCAAAAGACAAACCCACGGACAAAACGCAATAGACATACTAATATAGACATTTCAAGCAATAAACCGTAAGCGTCCACTGCACTGTACAATCGAGAGTCTGTAATGATACAAGCTTTACTTAACATGAAAACAAACTAAGAATAAGAGAAAAAAATCCAAAAAGAAAGGGGGGGGGGATATTTCCCAAAAGTTGTATCATACTTATGTGACTCATGATCGGCTAGATGCTACAAGAAATCTCAATGTCAGCCCATTACAGTAAAATCCTTTCGTAGATAACCATTTTCGTGAAATGTACGACAAACCCAATTAAATTGTGACGCGCAACAATAAATTATTGTAAGTAGAAACAAACAAAATATTTGTTAAATAATATGAGTTTAAAGTACCCAAGCATTTAACTCAATATCATCCAAAGTCATCGACATTGAAAACACGAATTATTTGTCAGTTTAAATCAACATTGATGTTGTGATCTTACAGGGAAAAGATGGGCTTCTGATATCCAATATATTTAGCCAAAATAGACATTTTACCATTGGTGCACGAATCATGTACCATAATGCATTTCAGCGCCATTTGTAACAAGGGACTCGAAGAACGAGGCTAGATATATTGCACAAGTCACGTCAAACGGTTACGTCATATTCTTATCTGGAGAGCATGTGTAATAAATACTATAGGTCTAGAATGGAATAACCAGACACCAGAGATTGCCATTCGATTGAGACTTCTGACATATTTAGCCGAACATAACTGACTTGATATTACAGTATCAAGTCAGTTATGTTCACGTGGCTAAGTGGGTAAGACGCTGGCTCGCTAGCCTGGAGGTCGGGTGTTCGATCCCTGCATTGGCCGAGAAAATTCATCCAGATTTTCCGGCGTGGCTTCCCCTTGTCAGTGATGCAGGACGGAGGGTCTGACAAGGACAGCTGTCTAGTCGTTCGGATGGGACGAAAAACTGAGGTCCCGTGTACACATTGGCGTGCACGTAAAAGATCCCTTGGCAGTTGGAATTCGATATAAGAGTAAGCCCTAGCGCCGCTGCCCGGGCAAAATTTCCTTCATAGCACACTGTATGGCGTATGCCCGTCTTCATTAACCCAGTATAGGAGCAGAACAGTAGGACGTTAAACCCCATTTCATTTCATTTCATTTCGATATTAAAGTAAAAGCAGAAACGATTGAATGTAAATCAGTTTATATACATTCTTATTACAGGAAACCACACGACAAAATACGAAGTACTTTTCAGGGAAACATCTTTGAGGGGTCGGCTTTCTATTGCTTTGTTATGGAGGGGGACAGCGTTCAATAAGTTTGTTTTGGAGGGGGAACAGCGTTCAATAACTATGTTTTGGAGCGTGGACAGCTTTCCCTTTCTTACTTTGTTTTGGATGTGGAGCGGTGGTTGACTATTGGGGGGGGGGGGCATATTTTGTTTTGGATTGGAACGGCTTTCCTAACTTGTTTTGGCGAGCGAGTGACTTTCTGTTACTTTCAGTTTTTTTACTGGGGGTTTGTGTGTGTGTTGGGGGGGGGGGGTTGTTACTGTACTTTATTTTGAGGGGCGGGACTTTTTCTAACATTTTGTTGGAGAGGGTGTGGTTTTCTCCTACCTTGTTTTGAAGGATGAAGTACATGCCCTGATCTTGTTTTGGAGCCATCGGCATTTACATACTTAGATTTTGAAGGCTACGACGTTTTCTTTACTTTATTTTGGATGGGGCACGGTTGGCTATTACTCTGTTTTGGAGGGCCAATGGCTTTCCCTTATTTTGTTGCAAGTAAATCCAAATTTGAATTCTCTATTGTTATTAAAGCTTTTAATTTCCACTGCTACCGAGTAATCTAGAGGTAGTGTGATTTTACGGTAGCTATATACGTAATCCCTCTCATCTGATACTGGAGAATGGTATGGGAGCAGGGCTATGTTGTTTTTTGCCACAAATGTCAGCATCATAAGCTCTTCTCTCTTTCTTCTCTCTCTTTACCCGAACCGGATTTAGTTATAAAGTTAAATCACGGCAAGTGGATATTTATTATTTAACAAAACTGTGAAAATCTCCATTAGCATTGAACCGGAGTAGGCATCGTGTATTCGACGAGAACGGGCATAATTTGATAACTGTATGTCATTGCTTTTCAGGCGAGATTCCTATTTCACAGACCAACCAGTTCTATCTTGTATCGGATAAAGCCGTAGTAGTTGGTGTCCATCTGAAGAAATTTATCTCTACTAGGCAGACAGGATGTGCTAGGGAATGTTCTAAAACCATTGAATGTTTTCTGTATACAAGATCTGGGGCCGAATGCACATTATATGGGGATTTCTCCTACGTCACGGTTTCTAATGGGATACCTTTGTGGAAGAGAAATGGCGGTGACGTTGTAAATGCTCCACCATCAGTAAACTATCAAGTCATTAAGTAATCTATATTTAAACAACTCGTTCTTTTTTTTAAATTTCCAGTAGGTTGACGAAATAGCATTTGCCATTCCAAAACCCGAAATGGATGCTCGCCCACTGCGCTAACATTACGTTCCTATTAGAGGGTTGGTAGACCGAATGGTTTAACACGATGAGCGTTAAATCATAATGTATGTCATTGAGTCAAGAAGTAGAGACACCTAATCAACGTCGTGGGTTTTCTATGAGTCCGTCGATTTCCCCCAACTACTAAAGACATCTACGGGCAAGCCAATTATTGTAATAAAATTGAACCTTATGTGAGTCCCGAAATGACTAAGTTTGTGTCCAGTGAACGTTAAACTCCCCTCTCTCTCCCTCTCTCCCCCTCTCTCTCTCTCTCACCTTACGAGGGGAATCTTTTTATGTTTCTTTCGTATAAATTAAAATCAACCTGTTTATAATGTCATATATAATGTACTAGATGTTAAAACTGTAATAAATAAATACTACAACAACATTGTCTCAAACCTGAATGATACAGAAAGCTAAATGTAATCTGAAACAAACGCAAAACCATCAATAATATACAATAATGTGAATCCATAGATAACATATAAGGTCTTCGACAATAATGTGAACCCATAAATAACAAATAACGTCTTCGACAATAAAGTGAAACCATAAATATCATATAACGTCTTCAACAATAAAGTGAACCCATAAATAACATATAACGTCTTCAAAAATTAAGTGAACCCATAGATAACATATAACATCTTCGACAATAATGTGAACCGATAAATAACTTATAACGTCTTCGAAAATAAAGTGAACCCATAAATAACATATAACGTCTTCAAAAATAAGGTGTGAAGATGGGTTGATATCGACTATGCCTGTTCCCTGGTCCGTTTTCACCCAATTGAAATAAGATATTGTTTATACAAAAATAACAAGGATTTAACCCATACATAAAATATAATGTTCTCAATAATAAAGCGAATTTCACTTACATCACACTGTATGGTGCATTTCCGTCTTTAAAGCCGAGTCGGTGCAGAACAATAGGACGTTAAACCCTATTTCATTTCATATCATTTCATGTCATTTCATAGCACACTGGATGACGTATGCCCGTCTTTATTAGCCCGGGGCAGAACAGTAAGACGTTATACACCCATTTCATTATATTTCATTTTTATTTTCTTTAACGTCGTAAAATTAATACAGGATCAGATGTCATCTTTAAAGGACAAGTAGGGCGTTCAACCCCACATCATTTTCGTATTCTTTAGAGCACGTGTCTAAATACTAAAATATACCTGAACACATTGCGTCAGAAGCTGACCCAATGACAGCTGGTGTCCCGGATTCCAGCTCAAAACTCAATTTAGAATCGGGAAAACATCCACCACAGAAGCCTCCACACTTGGCAGTAATTATATGGTCGCTGGATCTGTTGAAGTACGTTTGCCCAGCTCTATTACCATGAAGAACCCAGGAAACCGTTCTATTTATTACCAAACCCGTTCCTGTAGTGTCAATTCGAGATAAACCGAAATACTTATTACAACTAGCATATGACGCACATTCGGCAGCGTGTCCATACTCTTGAAATTTACCCCATATGAGCTTAGCAAATTGGTAATCGTCTCCATCATTGGTCATGTTATCAGGATGTATCCTGACCTTCTCAAAACGCACGTTTCCAGCGTTAGCAACGATCGCCGAATGATCAGGAAAACAAAATGGCAAGTTTACTACCGCTCTTGGATACAGCACATAATTTTCGTTTGGTAAGGAAACAATAGATTTTCACCTTGTTAGCATTGCCAAATGCTTCGGGATATAACCAATATTCACCATCAGTGTTAACATTGCATCTTTGGACCTCTGCACACGACGAGATCTTCCTGCACGACTGTCTGTCCCACGACCCATATGGTGTACAGGTCATTGACTTGTTCTGGGCTTTTATTCCGGGCCGCGAGCAGGTATAACCAAGCTCAGCTCCTATTATTGTTTCTTTATAATCGACGTCTGAAGCAAACTCAATGGTTGGCGGTATCCCACAATCATTTAGGACACAATGGGTTCCGTTAAGTTCCGGAACACAACGATGATTGACTGGACAGTTGACGTGCTGGCAATTCGCGGCTATAGCAGTCATCCAGTCTGACTTTGTAGCATAGAGATACCCAGGTTTTGAATCTAGAGGTAGACTCGGTCCAGCTACGGCTCGTGTTAATTCACATTGTCCAGATTCAGTATCGAAATTAAAAGATAAACAGTTGGTCTGATAAACACATTCTCTAGCACAGATCATTAATCCTGGAGCTGTGAAACTTTGTATTTTATGATTGGGTAACATCTGTCCTATAGAAATACGTTGAAATAAACTTGGATCTGTGCACATTCTACCCATATTCAAGGGTTCGTGGACGGCGAGTGACAGAGAACTTAGGAATAAAAGAGATTCCATTGAAAGAAGGCTCTTACACAAGATGCTCATGTATGACACGGTACTTCCGCTGTTGGTTACAAAGGATGTCTGTCACGGTGGCCCTATATTTATACTACATAAATAATTATAATATTATAAAAAAATCTATATTGCGCTATAATCCACGTCACAAATATATATTTGCTCTGAGTACCCAATTTTAAATAATTTAGTTGTTGTAAATCAATGATTAGTACTTGTAAACAAGGATATATATCTTTTAAAGATTATAATCAACACCAATAACTACTAATATTACAGATAATTGAATCACATCGTCATGTTATATATTGGACAAAACCCAGGATTTAACGCGTGCGCTATAGATCATAAGGTCTGTCATCCTGTTAAGTGGCGGCGTGGTTCCCCCTTGTCAGGGCCCGACAAGGACAGCTGTCTAGTCGTTCGGATGGGACGAAAAACCGATGTCCCGTGTACACATTTGCGTGCACGTAAAAGATCCCTTGGCATATGGAATTCGATATAAGAGTAGGCCGTAGAGCCGCTGTCCGGGCACAATTTCCCTCATGGCACACTGTATGGCGTATGCTCGTTTTCATTAGCCCAGTTCGGAGCAGAACAGTAGGACGTTAAACGCCTTTTCATTTCATTTCATTTCCAGTTAAGTGGCGTGGTGTAGATTCCCCGCTTGTATATGGCAAGGGGGGGGGGGGGTCGATGGCCGAATGGTTAGCACGTGCGCGCTATATCATAGGGTCTGTCATATGAGTCAACTCATGTAGTGTCGATTCCCTGGTTGTACATGCCAAGGAGTGGGATCGCCTGTCCTACCTCGTGGGTTTTCTCCGGGTCCTCCGGTTTCCTCCCACTGCTAAAGACCCCTACGCGCAAGCGAATTATTGAAATAAAACTGAACCATGTATTAGTCCCGAAATGACCTCGTAAAATCGTGACTATCATCGATATACCTCGATTAGAGCTAACATTACATTAAATGTATTCTATGGGTTTTGAAATTTCAAAATTAATTCGTATATTTTGGACGAATAAGACCTTCGTGTTGACTCACTATAATGTCATACAGAGAAATACCCTCGATTTTACAATCTTGTAGAAGTTGAGATATGTGTCACAGTTTGAGAAGGGATGTTGCCAAAAGACGCAACCAGTGGGTTAGTGCTAAGACTGTAAAGGAAAGATTATGACAGAATCAGAATATTAGAAGATAGTGATAGACGTTATCTCCCTTATAATATCTGTCTACTACATCGTTGACACTGCTTATCACTTGCATTTTGCATACCGATAGTCCATTGGCCAATCACGCTATTTTACCGAGATTTCGCCTAATAGTTTGGACGCAGCTATGGCGGGTGTGGCGCCAGGCAGGGTAAGTTTACTCTTTCGGACACCTGTTACCACTGTTTGTCGTGTATTTTGTAAACAGTGAACAGTCCATATGCTGATTACACTGTTTTGCCTGATTACACTATTTTGCCATACCGTTTTTTTAGGACTTCGAATTTTGTCTAATGGTTTGGATTGTTCGTACTTGGTTTTATTTTATTTTATTAAAGCTTAATTAACAGCTTAAAACATCACACTATCATAAGATTTTAACATAAGTTATTAAAGTGGTGTGCACCTAGTCAGCCTAAAACATCACAATATTCAAAGATTATGACAGAAGTTATTAAACTGGTGTGCACCCAGACAACCTAAAACATCATAATATTAGAAGCCAGTGTATCTTCAGCGGGTTCGTGCTGCGACAGTAAATGAAATATTATATCAGAACCTATTAAAGTGGTGTGGGCCCAGACAACCTAATATATCACAAAATTAGAAGATGATGATAGAAGTTATCTTATCAAACTCCCTCATTGCCAACCCTCTCATTGCATACTCCGATATAGCCAACTCCCTCATAGCCAACTCCCTCATACCATACTCCCTCGTAGCATACTCCCTCATAGCCAACTCCCTCATACCATACTCCCTCGTAGCATACTCCCTCATAGCCAACTCCATCATAGCCAACTTCCTCATACCATACTCCCTCGTAGCATACTCCCTCATAGCCAACTCCCTCATAGCCAACTCCCTTATAGCATACTCCCTCATACCATACTCCATCATAGCATACTCCCTCATAGCCAACTCCCTCATAGCCAACTCCCTCATAGCATACTCCCTCATAGCCAACTCCCTCATAGCATACTCCCTCATAGCCAACTCCCTCATAGCCAATTCCTCATTGCCAACTCCCTCATAGCATACTCCCTCATAACCAACTCCCTCGTAGAAAACTCCCTCATAGCATACTCCCTCATAGCCAACCTCCTCATAGCATGCTCCTTCATAGCCAACTCCCTCGTAGCCAACTCCCTCATAGCCAACTCCCCCATGGCCAACACCAGGGCCCGGTTCCTAGAAAATTCTTAAAGTAAGCACAAAGTCAAGTTTCTCTTTTTCTTACGTAAGAAACTTATAAAAATACCGTCCCTAGAAAATTCGCAAGACCATTCTTACGTAAGCACAAGTCAAGTATAAGTCTAAGCACATTGTGACTGGTAAAGTTTACCATAAACTGAGACTACGATGCTCTTTAACGTCATAAAAACAACTTTGATATGCGAATTACGTCATAAATGTGTCGTCTGCTTCATTGACGCCATATAATATGGTTGATTTAGATGCATTTGGCATGTCCCCTATAGGCTACACATATAAAATGTGCCACAAGATAAAAAAAAAAAACACAGACACATACAACCCAGCTGAATAATTGTGATCTTAAAGTAGCCTGTGTGTTTGTAGCCTATCGTTTACTAATTGGCAAATAAATAAAATGGTTTCAGGGTAGATGCGAAATTTTCTATATCCTAGCCTTAGGCCCCCTAGCATTCTTAATTTCTTCCGGAGAAGGATTTTCTCTGTCTTGTAATTGTCTCTTTGGTATCAAAAGGTGTCGGAAATGCCCGCGATTAACTTTACGGTCAGCCATCTTTTTCAAGCAGAAACAGACTTAAGGTTGGTAAGCAAGCCGTATACCTTGCTTGGGACTAGTGCTTAGATTGACTATGTTTAAGAACAAAGTTGTGCTTAAGTTTTTTCTTGGAACGCATAATAACGTTCTTGTGCTTACAATGAAGTCTACTTAAAATCTAAGGACAAGAACGTTCTTAAGAATTTTCTGGGAACACAAAATAAGGTAAGTTTACTTAAATGCAAATCTACTTAAAATCTAAACACAAGAACGTGCTTAAGAATTTTCTAGGAATCGGGCCCTGCATACTACATCGCATCGATTATTTTGATTGGTACAGAAAAGTCCAACATTTAATCTCATTTTATTTCAGTCACAAAAAGGCATTTTATACAGTATACCTTTTATACTCGATTTCCTTTCATTTCAACTCATTTTCATTTTACAATTGGATAATCACTAGTTACCAACAGTCCGCCATGTTGTCATCGTTTCGGTGGACGTGACGGAAAGGAACTAGTTAACAATCAATAGGGACGTGACCGACGGCCTTGTTTTGTTCATATTGTTTTAGAAATGTCCTTTGAAATATGATATTCTTATATTTGCCCTAAGGCCACAGTGGTGATATATCAACGGAAATAATATATAGATTTATCTATATTTGCCTTGTATTTGTCGATTAAAATGAGATTTATTTTCAGTAGTCCACGACTATAACACGAATTCGTTTCCCGTTAGATCACGTATCTGGGATGTATGTGAAGTAGTGCGTTTCATATATAAGATACGTGCTCTCTCCATCTCTATTTCGGGGTGGCTGACCGAATTGTTAGAGCATGCGCGTTGTATCATAAGCTCCGTCACTGAGTCAACTTGCGTGGTTTCGATTCCCCGGTTGTACGTGACAAGGAGTAGGGTCGCCTGTCGAACCTCGTGGGTTTTCTCCGGCTCCTCCGGTTTCCTCCCACTGCTAAAAACCCCTACACAAAAGCGAGCAATAAAACTGAACCACATGTTAGTCCCAAAATGACCTAGTTTATGTCGAGTGGATGTTAAACCCCATTTCTATCTCTACTTAAGAAACAGGGGTTTTAATTAGTTAATCGTAAATCTGTCATCATTTGTAATGGACGTATAGGTGTTTTGGCTTTTTTTTGTTCCTTAAAGAACTTGTATATTTAAAGAGCATCTACATAAAATAAGCAATTCTTTATTAAAAAAATAATGTGCAAACATTGATAAATCGTCCCACCCATCGAACAGAAAACCCTAAAATTATCTGTAATCAAACCCCCTCTTTTACAAGGAACTTGTACATAACTTGTACATTTAGAAAACATTTCAATAAAAAAAAACTCTAATCATAAACGATGGAGGTTTGACTTGAAATTCATAATTTAGAAAAGAATATATAAAATGGAATCTACAATAAAAAAAAGATATAATAAACAACAAGATAAATAATAAAATATACAGCATAGGTAATAAATAATCAGCCTGAAACATATTCTACAAATAAGGTAAAACATTACACCCCCCCCCACCCCCGACTACTACTCCCCTCAAAATATGAAATAAACAAATAAATTTATCCACCCCTTCTCCAAATAACATAAACATAAACAATGAAAGTGCCGAAGTGCTGTTTTCCAACACTAACGACGAAAACTCAGATAAATAGTTAAAATTGTACTTTTAATAAACGAGTATCCAAAACTGGTTAACGGTCACAATAACGAGATAGGTATCGCTAGGGCGAGCCGGTCAACATACTAAAGTTACAGTAGAATATGGAACATATATACAAGCTTAGGATTAAAATAATTATATAATAATAATTGACCAGAAATGTTAAATTGTACATAAGAAACAGATGTTTAAATACAGAAGATATGGACATAGCAAGGACGCGTGTTAACTAGAATTACATCCCACTTCTACTCGTTGCCACTGGCAACCTTTGATAAAACTGTCCTGTTTAATTGCAATACATGCTTAAAAGTATCCGTGTATCAGAAATGTACAGAAAGAGTACTGATCATTTCTAATACACGGATACTTTTATACCGCTTTAGATATCTATCAAGCAATAAGTAGCGGACGTTTAGTCCGACCCAGATCGCAATTGATAACGAAGCTCTAACCAATGTACATGAAACAACTAGTCAAAATCATAGTAACAACACAAAATGGGGGGAACTACATGGCAGTTCAAAAACATATACAATGACATTAAATTAACATAACAACATATTACAAAAATCAATTATTATACATACCAATTGGCATCTATTTCATAATTTGGTTTGATTTATATTAATATGCAAAATATATAAATTAGAATATTGAATAATTTTTTTAATTAATTGTGATGATAGAAGGCGCAGTTCTCTTGCTGGACACTTCACAGGCATTGAAAATAAGCAGGATGAAAAAAAAACGCCTAGAAAGTCATAAACTTTATTACAAATAAATTTCAACGGAAGAACCATCCGCCGATGCATACTTTCACCAGGAATGACCCACGTTTCGCATTTCCTTTACACTACATTTAATAATATCGCAGTCCTCTACGCCATAGCCATTGTTTTGACGATGTGGTCTAAACAAACACGTGATTGTTTTACGCTCAGAGTATCATAGCAAGACGCACGTGTGAATACTACTCAGGTCGTCTCTCAACTGCGAAATCATTCTACCATGAAATGTAACGTGAGGCTCAGAAAGGGATAAATAATGAAAGAACAGAAAGTATTTGTCACTTTTCGGTTGAAACGACTCGATAATAAATACTATTTTTCACATTTTGCTTCACAATACTCGATAGAAATGTGATGTAAGTAACTTATTAGCACCTTTCCTCGGTGTATCGGTGAATATCAGGACAGTTTTGGTCGGGAGCCGCCTCGGCTCCGACTCGGCTGGGCCCCTCGACCAAAACTGTCCTGATATTCACCGATACACCGAGGAAAGTGTGCTAATAACTACTACTTACATAATATATATCGTTACATTAAGTTTAAAACCAAACAGTTAAAAGACTTGAAAGATTAGCGAGATATCAATTCGGACATTGGTAAATTGCTATTTTGACTAAAATTAAATAGTAATAAAATATATACAAAGATACACTGTAACAAAAGTATTAATTTATATAAAATTGTGCGTCCGTTTACCTTTAAAATCTTTAGATTGCCAGTTAAATGAAATTTGTGATATACTTATATTGTATTCAACAGTTGATATTAAAAATAGTTTGTATAGAGAAATTAAAATTTTATCGTGCAATAACAGTAGAGTTCAACGCCATTCAAAAGTTTATTTTAACATAAATCAAAGCCGTCCTATTAGTAGTCATTCTCTGTTTTCTTGCCTAAATCAAAGCGATTTACTTCAGAAAATCTTGAGATTCCGTTGTTTTAGTAAATAGTCATTCTCTGTTTTCTTGCCTAAATCAAAGCGATTTACTTCAGAAAATCTTCAGATTCCGTTTTTTTAATAAATAGTCATTCTCTGTTTGGTAATTCATCTGGACTAATATTATTTCACTTGGTCAGTTTGGTACGAGCTTAAATATAAATAAAATGAATTAAACAGCGAAGAAAAAGATTCATTTTTTTGTATGTTCATTAAAACGCCTAGAAACTACCAATCGGGTATGTGTTCTCTAAGGTAGGGTCAATTCTTTACTACAGCAGTCACTCAAGGGAATTATCGTGACTGACCGCTTAACAGTTAGTGACCTCTTGATTAAAATCTCAGTGTGTGTTAGAGCTGATATCATATTTTACACATTGGACGTATCCGGAGCCAACATTGACGCAGTGGTAAATCTGACCGTCGTTGGAACTCGATGTATCTCAAAGGTGGTGCACAGGGGATCTAAAATTTATCGTCTTGCCATGCTGTCCAAAATGCTAGAGGGAATGGGTTTAGTTGATTTAAAAAAAACCAAGTAAAAGATGCATTTTTATGTTCAATTCAAAATGGTTCCTGAAATATGTATGGTAGTGATAATAAGAAACAACACGGTGCACTTGGGATAATGCTATTGACCTGACAAGTAACAACTGCCCTTGATAATAAAAACTATAAAGAGTAGGCGGGGACGCTGTTGCTCAGGCTCAGTTTTTCTCTCCAGCGATTAACTCGTGACTGACTAGGTTAGCTTTACAATAACCAGCGAGTTATCTCCTCTGTATTAAAATGTGAAGCGAGCCACTCGGCAAACCTCAGCAGATTCCAATACCCTACATCTAGCCTCGGCTGTATGACGAAGTCCGCCACTGGAACTACTTTCAAGTTCCCGGATTACCAACGGCGTTGCCCATGTCGACGTCTTTGAAGAATGTTTTATCATACAAATATTTCAAAGTCTGAAGCTGTTTTTCTTTCAAGTTTATCCGATTTTCGTCAAACAAGGACAACTTTGCACTGAAAATTCAAAACACGCTTTGAACGACGCAATTTTGATAACTTCTTTTTTGAAAGCGGCAAGTTTTCCTAATAAGTAAACCGGTGCTGCATCGCAGTTGTACAGGCGTAGGTACATATCGCTTACCGTCATACAGCCGAGGTTAGATGTAGAGCAACGAAATCTGCCGAGGTTTGCCGAGTGTGAAGCGAGCGTGTCACCGGAAAAATTCTTTCGAAAATAAAAATATCGCCGTTTTATTAGTCCTGCAGGAGCAAAACAGTGGGATGTTAAACCTCATTTCATTTCTTTCGAAAATATAAGATTTTAATTTTTGAAGTGCCAATACCTTTCTTTATTGGTTTCTTCATACCTTGGTTTCCACCATTTTTATTCTTTGATGTATCATAATCAGCGCTTATATACAAATCATTCTCCATTATTTCCATTTCTGGTTTCGTCTTCATTCCATTTCCACCATTTTGATTCTGTGACGTATCATAATCAGCGCTTATATACAAATCATTCTCCATTATTTCCATTTCTGGTCCCGTCTTCACCCCGTTTCCATCCGTCTGATTCGTATCATAATCAGCGCTTATATACAAATCATTCTCCATTATTTCCATTTCTGGTTTTGAGGAAGCATCTTAAATAAATCAAACAAAACAATCTTGATTAAAAGAAAATGAAATAAACTCAGCAGGGGACACAAAAATACAACTAAAATATAATAATATAGCTTCGATCTACCTGATGTCGGACAATCGTACCAAGGCAGCGACAGAATCGAACTGTCCAATCAGAATATTTGTTGACACCATATATTGTGTGTCGATGTTTAATTTGCATGTAATTGGTTCTTTCAAATACTAATTATTTGGGGAGTAATTTCTTTAATGTAAGTATGGTGGAACATCTGAAATATGGGGCGTCACGATGGCTAAGTGGGTAAGTCGTTGGCTCGCTAGCCTGGAGGTCGGGTGTTCGATCCCTGCATTGACTGAGAAAGTTCATCCAGATTTTCTGGCGTGGTCCCACCTTGTCAGTGATGCAGGACGGAGGGCCTGACAGGGACAGCTGTCTAGTTATTCGGATGGGACGAGAAATCGAGGTCTCGTGTACATATTGCGTGCACGTAAAAGATCCCTTGACAGTTGGAATTCGATATAAGAGTAGGCCGTAGTGTCGCTGTCCGGGCAAAATTGCCCTCATAGCACACTGCATTGCATATGCCCGTCTTCATTATCCCTGTTCGGAGCAGAACAGTAGGACGTTAAACCCCGTTTCATTTCATTTGTAATAACGAAATGTTGAACCTGGGTCTACCTATCAAGTAAACGATAACGAAATATTGAACCTTAGAATAACGTATGTAATAACGGGTACTAAAATATCAATGACTGTAGTCTCAGCCCAATTTTGGAACAGCAAAAATCTAAATTTCTGTAATGCTAATAACAATGTGGCATTCTGATTATAATTCGGTGTGTGTGCGTGAGGGGGGGGGGGTGTTAGACATTTACCTCTTCGTTGAGTGATCTTGTTTATCGGAGTGTAAAGGACCTGTAGAGTGGTGGAGGATCGTGATTAATAATAAAACTTAATTTACCTCTTCGTTGAGTGACCTTGTTTACGGGAGTGTAAACCACCTCCACGTTGTTCTGTTGGGGTGTCGGTGTATCACCACTAATATATAAATCATTCTCCATAATCTCCATTTCACGTTGGGGCGGGTCGTCCTGAACCGTTTCTACAAGAACAAGATCATCCCCATTAAATATATTCACAATACAATATTGTACCCAGAGGTCAATTAAATTCCTCAGTTCATGATGGGACTATCACGAAGCGTACAAGAACACGAGCCTCGTCAATACATATATTCACATTAATCCATGATTGTATCAAACTGACAATCACATTCTATGTCGATACATACCAGTGAAAGTAGTATCAGGTATTTAAAAAGAGGCATACCCTGAATCGCGCACGACATATGCATCATACTCTACGATTATCATGTTAGGATATAAACAAGTCTGAAATCAATAGTTGGCCGTCGGAGTTAATATGATATCTTGTTTACTTTCAATCTTTGTTCCTGGGTACTGTTTACTTTAATATAGTTGAACCAATTTCTTTCTATTACAAAAACTAGCAGAAATCTGACCTTTTTGATTACGTCGATGCCTTTTGACTAGCACAACAATAATAATCACCACAATGATGAAAAACAAACCAGAGCCACCACCAGCTCCAATAAACACAAACATATCTTGTCTCTTGTCAGGAGAATCTGAAAATTGGAAGAGGTGTTTAAAATAGGGGTTCGTTCAAACCCGAGCTCTCGGCTACAAATTGGTTGAGATCATTTGGCCATCAGAGAGCGCCAATGTCCGTCCATATTTCCAATTCCATGACATTGCACAGATATTCATACAAATAATACTTATAAATCTATAAATTATAATCCATTTAAGTCTAACTATTAGGGGAAACACGGTGGCTAAGTGGGTTATAAGACGCTGGATCGCTAGCCTGTCAGTGGAGCAGGACGCATTCCCCAACAAACTGTCTAGAAACCGATGTCCTGTGTATGCATTGGCGTTCACGTAAAGGATCCCTTGGCAGTTGGAATTCGATAGAAGAGTAGGCCATAGCGCGGGTCCCAGAACAAGATTCCCCCCAGAGCACACTGTATGGTTTGGCTTAAACCCCATTTCATTTCTAAGTTTTAAAATGTTTACCTTTATCGGCATCATTAACCGAGTCTTCGACTTCAACTAAAAGATGAAAGGGTGAATTACTTTTTTTTAATGCCCTACACCACCACATACATTAAAGATGAAAGAGTGAGTTACTTATGTTAATGCCCTACACCGCCACATACATTAAAGATGAAAGAGTGAGTTACTTATGTTAATGCCCTACACCGCCACATACATTAAAGATGAAAGAGTGAGTTACTTATGTTAATGCCCTACACCACCACATACATTAAAGATGAAAGGGTGAATTACTTTTTTTAATGCCCTACACCGCCACATACATTAAAGATGAAAGAGTGAGTTACTTATGTTAATGCCCTACACCACCATATACATTACAGATGAAAGGGCGAATTACTAATTTTAATGCCCTACACCACCATACATTACAGATGAAAGGGTGAATTACTCATTTTAACGCCTGCTGCCCCAACCAGGGTGATATAGCAGACAAGAGTGTCCTGGTAAGTTTAAACTGGGTTCAATATGGTTTCACTGAATAGCCTGGTATCAACGATTCATACATCGACACCAAAACAAACTTACACTTACATTCAACGTTGGACCAATTTAACCAGTTAAAGTCAATACTACTTTGGGGTTGGTGGTTAATTTGGCTAAATAGTTCATGACATTGAACAATGTTTAAAACATGTTAGTTATGTCTAAAAACAATAAATAAATGTTCTAATTAAATCAAATGTGGCAACTCATGAATTATTTATAAAAAACTGAATTTTACAATTTAGCTGATTGGCGCCAAGTCAATATCATTAATTTGGCTTTGCAGAAAAAATGCACTTGGCCTGGTAGTGTTATCCACATTGTTCCAAGCATCTCAGGAACAGGAAAATCCAAAGTTTGGCTGTAAAGCAGAAATGTATACAGGTACCACGGTCGAGTCAGGACCACACTGATCCGCAGTGAATATTTGCTAGGCCTCTACAATCACTGATAAGGATGACATCGATGCGGCTTAATGAGTCAGAAATATGAACTTTTTTCCTGCGACAAATTAAATTCTAAAACATTTTTTTTATGTATTGGAAAAATAAATAAAGGCGTTTGACGTATTTGTAGGTAAAAATTATTTCCTATTTAGTGTAAATGGGTATTAAAATAACTAAAATGCAGCATTCTCTCCGAAGCAGTAACGTCTTATGTAAAAAATGCAAACGCCATTCAGCCAATGATTGACGCCGCGTGCTGTGACAGCACGTGTTAAGGCAGTCATCTTTGACAGAGATATATCACTAGACTTAGGGTGACCCACCATAAATAAATATCTCCATATATCTCGACAATTTCGCCACAATATTTATATATATGCCAAGCCTCAAATCAGTTTCACACAATTATAGTCACTAAATAAACGATCATGTTGTACTTAATAAGCTATGACCATTAATCATCTATAAATAATAGACTGAAAACTGGTTCCATGTGTCGTCCATAACATCCAGACACTTTTGAGTAAAAGATAGGTTACGTGCCCTTGTTTTGAAATTAGAGTCGCTAGAACAAGAAATTGAATTAAGAAATGAGCACGTTAGCTAGCTCAACAATTGTTTTAAGAAGCTTGTAAAAGTAAAATGAAACTACTGCTAGTATCATGTTCCTGTCTAACCCGAGTGTTTCAGAGATAGTATGTGTACTAAACCAAATGATGCCGCTCTTAACGGTACAGTTAATGATAAAGCGATTTAAAAAATGAAACGAACGTAATTTCTAAATCTGCTGTAATAACCAAGAAGCTTAATTTTACTGCTATTCAAAATCGTCAACAATAATTTTTTTACGGCTGTAATAGTTGATAGATTTGTAGAGAATTGCACGTGCCATGGCTATTTATAGTATCATACTGTCAGAAAGTTGGCCTCGACACGGCGAATGTGCACGCTTCAGTGGTAGTCTCGAACTATCAGCGGTTGACTGTATTTCTGTAGGTGCATGGGCCACCCTACTAGACTCGTAATTCTCTGTGAAACAGATTGAGTCAGGACTAGTTAGAGCGCACCAGTGTCTACTCCACAAGATTGCGAGAGAGAGAGAGGGAGAGAGAGAGGGTGGGGGGTATAACTACCACTCGATACAGACCAGGTCATTTCGGGACTAACACATGGTTCTTGCGCATTCGGGTCTTTAGCAGTGGGGGAAACCGGAGGACCCGGAGAAAATCGACGAAGTAGGACAGGTAGACCCCACTCCTTGTCGGGGAATCGAAACCACGCCAGATGACTCAAATGACAGACCGTATGATACAGCGCACACGCGCTATCCCCCCCCCCCATGAGATTTATTTAAATAAAACTTATAATAAGTAAATTATATTATACTCCATGAATGTCCAAGTTTTAAAATGTTTAAAACATTTACCTTTATCAGTATCCTTAACCAGGTCTTCATCTTCAACTAAAAGATGAAAGGATGAATTACTACAGTCGTCATGGTTACATATAAAACATTGATACCATCCTTCATCAGATACCTGTACAGGTGTAATTGTTATCAATGTTCGACTGTATGGTATTAACACAGTTTGGTTGTAGTCGTGAGGAATAGTAACTTCTAATCTTCTAATATCAATACGACTGGATCGTTCTAGCCTATTGTTGTCTTTAAACCACGTGATGTTACTGTTGCTTCCGGTGATAAATATTTTACTTATATTATAATTAGATCCCACTCTGACAGTCTCGTTAATGAATTCAGTATCATTTTTATAGAACTCGATTGAAGCTGAAAAATATAAGTGTGAGATGCACTATCTACGTCACTTCCGGGCATGAGTGGACTGAGAAGGAGCCTTTGAGTATTTTAGATTCCGGGGACCTTAAAGATTTAATTTTCTCACATATTATGGGGGTCCTGTTTTAATCTGGGGGCCCAGTGTTAGCGCCTGGGGGGGGGGGGCTGTTTTAAGTTTGGATACCCCGTTTTTAGTTTGGTGTCTTTTTTTAGTTTTTAGAAATTACGATTTTTGTGATGAATTGGTAAAATTGCCACACGCTGAATTTATGCATGAGCAACTTCAATTATACTCTAGAAACCCCCACACCCCACCCTATCCCCTTAAAATGGAACCCCCCAATCCGCCCCTGATCCCTGGTAATATTCATAATATACACTGCAAACAAACAAATTAACTAAGAAATATGTAATGTTAGTAGTAAGCGCATGCGCTGTCCACGTTTATATGTCAATAGCTTCCTGCATAAACTATGGACGACACTTCCACCTAGCGAGAGGACAAGATTATACCAAAAATTCTAGGCCTCAATATGAACTTGCAGCCAGTAAAAAGCGCATGCGCTGTCCTTACCAGTTGAAGGAATCGTCGTATTTGCGGTATGATTATACATCTCTCCATTTCTACTGTAACTTCCGGAACAAACATAAACTCCTCTGTTTTTATATAACTGAGTTGAGATGTTGAGGTAGTAGATAGAAGTATCCCCATTCTCCAGATAACCGTTGACCTCTCGTATCAATACGCCATCCAAGAAATGCTTCCATGGTGAAAATGTGTAGTTATTCGGTTGACCATCTACTTCACATTTCAGAATTATTTCATTGTCAGTAACATTATTCACGTGTAGTGACATTGTTGTCGAATCTTAAATGAAATGAAAATGGGGTTTAAAGTCCAACTTTCTGTACCGTATCGACAGAGCTAATGAAGGCGGGAATACACTATACAGTGTGCTACGGGGGACAATTTGCCATGGCCATGGCGCTACGGAATGGTATCATATCGAATTCCAACTGTCAAGGGTTATTTTACGTGCACGCTAATGTGTAGACGGGACCTCTACATTTAAATATAAACATAAGTATTACATGCATGCTATAATCACATTTAAATTATTACGTGTATTCTATATTCAGTCATATGTAACCATAATTATTACGTGTATTCTATATTCACAGTTAAATGTAAACATAATTATTACGTGTATGCTATAACCACAGTTAAATGTAAACATAAGTATTACGTGTATTCTATATTCACAGTTAAATGCAAACATAATTATTACGTGTATGCTATACCACAGTTTATGTAAACATAAGTATTGCGAGTAAGCTATAACCACAGTTATATGTAAACATAAGTATTACGTATATGCTATACCCACAGTTAATTGTAAACATAAGTATTGCGTGTATGCTGTAACCACAGTTAAATGTAAACATAATTATTACGTGTATGCTATAATCATAGTTAAATGTAAACATAATTATTACGTGTATGCTATAATCATAGTTAAATGTAAACATAATTATTACGTGTATGCTACGATCACAGTTAAATGTAAACACAATTATAACGTGTATGCTATAATCACAGTTAAATGTAAACATAAATATTACGTGTATGCTATATTCACAGTTAATGTAAACATAAGTATTATAGTATGCTATAACTACAGTTAAAATTTAAACATAATTACTACGTGTATGATATGACCACTGTTAAATGTAAACATAAGTATTACGTGTATGCCATGGCAACCATTAAATGTAAACAAAATTATTGCGTGTATGTTATATTTACAGATCAATTACATTAAAGGCTCGATGCGTCATTTAGCGCTATATGAATCCTTTGTAAACTACAATATTGTGAAACGTTGATCTCTAATAAGAATATCAGCCATTCCGAGTGTCACAAGACGCCGCCATCTTATATTGTCTAGCGTTGGTAGTTTGATTTTGTTTTCGTAACTAAATGTTGAATAATCAATCCGTGGTGTAAGTCGTGAGAAATTTCATATTTCAGCGAAAAGGCAAATGACGCATCGAATCTTAAAACATACATTATGCAAGAGCTAAATCTGCCTATTGCAGGTCTTTCTATAGGCCTGAAATGTTATATAAACTATTAATTAGACATTTATAAACAAAACAAGACCATAATCAAGTCTCGGTGGCATCGGATACTCGAGATTTTAACTAGATTAGAACGATTTGCCATTTAAACATTTAAAAATGGGATAGCGAGGCTAAGTCTTAAATATACCAGTGCCCTGGTTACCACAATGCACACATCTTGTCAAAACTTCAAACAGTGATAACTTGACTCACAATCAAGTAATTACATTATTTATTTTTGAGCTATTATAACAAGAATGGTCAGCTCTTTATCTAAATCTTACATAATGTATCTTTAATGTTGTAAATGCTATTCAACTGGATGAAAAAATCTTTATCATATTTTAGTAACAATAGATTTTTTTCAAAATTTGTTACATACGACAAATATAATAGGAGTCAACTCTGCTATAATATTAATATATAGACGTGGGATTTTAAACTTAAAACTAGTAGGTTTCCTGGCATGTATTTCCTGTACTTGACTCACTGGGTAGTAAGATCCGCGTTTACTCATGTTGATAACAGTAATATCCTACAACACCATGTAGATTTAGAGTCAGTCAGTCAGTGAGGTTTAACGCCTGTTTCTACCTAGGCGGGGGGGGGGGGGGGTCACAGTGGTTAAGTGGGTAAGACGCTGGCTCGCTAGCCTGAAGGTCGGATGTTCGATTCCTGCATTGGCTGAGAAAGTTCATCCTGATTTTCCGGCGTGGTTCGCCCTTGTCAGTGATGCAGGACGGAGGGCCTGACAAGGACGGCTGTCTAGTCGTTAGGATGGGAAGAAAAACCGAGGTCCCGTGTACACATTGACGTACACATAAAAGATCCTTTGACAGTTGGAATTCGATATAAGAGTAGGCCGTAGTGCCGCTGTCCGGGCAACACCCCCCCCCCCCCCCACACACACACACTTTAGCACACTGTATGGCGTATGTCCATTTTCATTAGCCCAGTTCGGAGCAAAACAGTAGATAGTTAAACTCTATTTCATTTTATTTCATTTCTACCTAGGGTGATATCGCGGAGCCAAACAATAAGTTCATCTCGCATAGTTTGGACGAAAAACCGAGGTCCCATATACACATTGGCGTGGCCGTAAAAAATCCTTTGGCAGTTGGAATTCGATATAAGAGTAGGCCGTAGCGCCGCTGCACGGGAAAAAATTCCCTCATAGCACACTGTATGGCGTATGGCCCAGTCTAGGAGCAGAACAGTAGGACGTTAAAATCCATTTCATTTCATTTCTTTGTCACGTTATGGGAGTCGACTCACTAATTAAATGGAATGAAATGGGATTTAACGTCCTACTGTTGTTTTCCGTCCCTTTTTGCCATTTTGAATGTTCACTTTCTTTTGTTTGTTGTTGGTTACAGCAACGAAATACTGATTGGATTCCGTTACGAGTTGTGTTTTCTACTTGAAAACTAGACGAAAATATGAATATCTCGTATATTCCGTAAACACGACATCAATCACGTGCGATATTTCAATATGGAGTCCTCAAAGCATCATATTACTACAGTTACATCTAAGTCGTTCTGCACACAGAGATCTATCTGCTTTGGAGATAGATGTCTGCTTTAATTAATGGCCGCCTTGTTGAACAACGTGTGTACTATATATTATGTGGTTCACATTTTCGTATAATTCGGATGGAAACTACCCAATAAATGTGGCCTGCAAGAAATTTACCAACAAATCTTTTTCTACAAGAAACTTACCTAATACTTGTAACTTTATAATTGTTGATCTTTCAACGCGATTACTGTTATTAGCTTTACAGTATAGTTCTGACCCGTCCATCTCCATGGTAACAGTTAAAGATGTCTCCAGGTAATAACCTGTTGTTTGTTGTATACTAACACCCTTTTTATACAAACGAATGTTTGGTGCTGGCGAGGCGCGCTTACTAGTTTCACACCCTATTCGTAAAACTTCACCATTTTTTATTTGAATTGTGTCGTAGGTAAGTCGATAGGTTGTTGATTCAAAGCTGATAGATACGTTTTGAACGGGTATTGATACTGAAAATTAAAATAATTTCAAACATATCTGACCGTTTCCTTTCTGGAATAAAGAAGTAAATAGTGTCAGAAGACCAATCACCGACGAAGACGTGGTCACGAATAACATCAGCTCATTAACCTTTGTTGAGGTAACTATTTCCTCAAAATTGCGAACATAAAAACCATCATACAAGTGGTCATTATTCTAAACAAATCTTTAGTATGTAGAGAGAGAGAGAGAGAGGGAGAGAGAGAGAGAGAGAGAGAGAGAGAGATGGGGTTTAACGTCCACTCGATACACACTCGGTCATTTCGGGACTAACATATGGTTTAATTTTATTTCAATAATTCGCTTGCCCGTAGGGATATTTAGTAGGGGAGGAATCCGGAGGACCCGGAGAAAACCCACGAGGTTGGACAGCCCACCCTACTCGTCACAAACTAGGTCATTTCGGGACAAACACATGGTTCAATTTTATTTCAATAATGTGCTTGCGCATAGGGCTCTTTAGCAGTGGGAGGAAACCAGAGGACCCGGAGAAAACCCACGAGGTTGGAAGGTTATTTTGGAACAAACATATGGTTGGACAGGCGAAATAACACCATTCAACGCAATGGCAGATCTTATGATCTAAAGCGCACGTTTTACACGGTCAATGTAATTATAATTACAAATATATAAGTCATAATTGCATTTATGCTAAATAATTATTTACTTTTCGTTGTTTTTACTGTAAAATTCCTGGAATATTCTGGAAATCCAAAGTGTTTACATCTCCACTGAACGCCATTATCTTTAGTCTGGTCAACAGATTTAATGATCAGCTGATGTTGTTTACAATTTAATTCATATAAAATAGTTTAATCTTATGTTTACAGTAAACAATGGTGGACAAATGTATAGGTAGTGAGTTATAACATATATACATATCTTGGAGTGTAATGTTTAGATATATATTATAATTACATTTAAGGTTATGAAAATATAAAAATAATACATAATGCAGACATAGTTTTAATAATTAAAGCTTCAAAACCGCTTGCTATCTTTTATAAATTTTTGCACTATTACAAATATTTTAGAATTGGTATCATCTGAAAGATCGGTGTTGCCATATAAAATTAGATCCATTGTAACATTAAGTTTAAGCTGGTGTATATTATTTTGGAGAAATGTTCTTCTGGCAGAGTAGGCTGGACATATGAAAAAATAATGGTAATTATCTTCGTCTGTAGAATTACAATTAGGGCACGCTTTTGTTTCACTCAGAAAAGGGTGGAATAAGTGATTATTTAAGTTACTAGCTTTATTTCTTAATTGACAATGAATAATATTCTCTTTTCTATTTCCAGTAATATAGTATAAGGGTGGTCTAATTAAAGGATATACACGTGTAAGGCCTGATTTAAATGTACTTAACGTTTGTGAGTTTTTAATAAGTTCTGGTAGATTGTTCCAACGTTTAATTGTACAGGGAAAGAAGCTATTGAAATACGAATTGGTTTTACAAAATGGTCGATTGAGGTTCTGATTTTCATTACGAAGGTTATAATTGGATACTAATGGTTTAAATTTGTTAAAGACTTCAGACAGATGGCTGGGGCATAGGTTATTTTTTATTTTATATAGATATATTAATTTGTGCTTTGTTCTGTGATTTGACAGTGGTTCCCATCCCAGTTCTCTGTATAAATTGTTTTAGATGAATTTCTTCTAAGGCCAGTTATTATTCTACCCGCTTCAGTTTGAACACTTTCTAGTAGGCCAGAATCATTCATTAAGCAGTTATCCCATACAATATCAGCATATTCTAAAATAGGGCGAATAAAAGCAAGATATATTTTATTAAGCGAAATTCTATTAATTTTATATTTTAGTATACGCAAAATATTTAGACGACCGCAAGCTTTCTGGTATATATTTGAAATATGATTTAAAAATAATAATGCATTAGACTGAAATGTTAATTCCAAATGACAATGAGTATTTACGTTTTCAACTTTTGTATTTTCGAAGATAACGTCTGGATGAATTGTTTTTTTCCTAGTAAAAATAATATTTTTGGTTTTATTGGGGTTAAAAGTTACACACCAATGTTTAGCCCACGATGCGATAATATTAAGATCTTTATTTATAGTGTTCGCACTACTTAAAGGGTCATTATGAATAATGGTAAAAACGGACCAAGTACACTTCCTTGGGTAACTCCAGAATCGGTATGCAAATAATTTGATTTAAAACCTTCTAAAACTACACATTGTTATCTATTACTTAAATAGTGTTCAATCCATTTACATATTATTTGATTAATTCCATATTTTGATACATCACAAAATATAAATCGAATTTGCTTTCCTGTATCAAGGTTACTTATTATAACATCATAAATTTCTAAAAGTTGATTTATTGTGGAATCGTTGGGTTGAAAACCAGACTGATATAGCAGGTTATTTTCTTTTATAAAATTATAAAGATTTTTAAATAAGATTTTCTCTAGTATTTTACATAATGAGCATGTTAATGAAATTGGTCTATAGTTGTCAGGGTAATGCGGATCACCCTTTCCTTTATACGCTGCAATGATATGAGAAGTCTTCCAAATATCAGGTAATAATTGGCGTTCTAATGAAAGATTAAAAAGTTTAGTGAGAGGTCTTGTGATTAACAGAGTTATCTTTTTAGCACAGCTGGGCTGATGTTATCGGGACCAGAAGGCTTTGAACAGTTAAGAATCAGTAGCTGAACTTCTTGTTCACTTACAATAAATTGATGTAATTCGTTGTTACTGCGAGAAGCAAAATTTGGGAGGTCAGGTACACCATTTAAATATTCTGAAATCGAGGCAACATAAGAGTTTAGGATATTTGCTTTATCAAGTGGGTGTGTGTAAACGCAGTTTTCAAATAATAATGGCGAGGTGGGTACCTTTTCATTATCAACATTTGAAATAGATTTAGCTATTTTCCACCATATATTTGGAGGCAAGGTTTTATAATTTATTTGTTGTTCTAATTTGCCTTTAAACTTATTTTTAACTCCCCTAATTAATGTTATTACTTCATTTCTTATTTTTCTAAATAATAGCCAATTAGGACTATTTGTTTTCTTGGCGCGTTTGTGTGCTCTATTTCTTTTTCGTATTTTTATACGTATAGTGTTATTCATAAATGGCTTATCATAAGGTCTTATAGTTACTACTTTTGTTGGGATATACCGTATTATTGTTTTATTTAAAACATCTAAAAAGCTTAGATAAATTTTATTAATATCATCATTATTAAAAACATTTTTTGACCAATCGACAGTTAATAATTCATTATTTAAACCTTCATAATCAGCAAGTCTATAATTTCTAATAGTTCTTTTTTATGTTAATTTTTTGTATGTTTTTATATTTAAAGACAAGATTATTGGTGAATGTTTACTGCCTATACGAGCCTTAACATTAGTATCTGATATAAGTGATTTTTTAGTAGTAATAAAAAGATCGATACACGAGTCGGGTAGCGTTGTGAAATTTGTGGGAACTTTTATCAAGTTTTCGAGATTTAATCGTTGTAATAGTTTTTTAAATTTAATACAATTACTCGAAGTACTTAGAATGTTAATATTAAAAAACCCTGTTAGAATGAGAAAGGGCCCACTATCAAGTGCATTAGATCTCGAAAACTTAATAAAGTTCCCACAAATTTCTCAACGCTACCCGACTCGTGTATCGATCTTTTTATTACTACTAAAAAATCACTTATATCAGATACTAATGTTAAGGCTCGTATAGGCAGTACACATTCACCAATAATCTTATCTTTAAACATAAAAACATACAAAAAATTAACATACAAAAGAACTATTAGAAATTATAAACTTGCTGATTATGAAGGTTTAAATAATGAATTATTAAATGTTGAATGGTCCAAAAATGTTTTTAAAAATGATAATATTAACAAAATTTATGAAAGTTTTTTTTAGATGTTTTAAATAAAGCATTAATACAGTATATCCCAACACAAGTAGTAACTATAAGACCTTATGATAAGCCATTTATGAATAACACTATACGTATAAAAATACGAAAAACAAATAGAGCACACAAACGTGCCAAGAAAACAAATAGTCCTAATCATTGGCTATTATTTAGACAAATAAGAAATGAAGTAATAACATTAATTACGGAAGCTAAAAATAGTTTTAAAGACAAATTAGAACAACAAATAAATAATAAAACCTTGCCTTCAAATAAATGGTGGAGAATAGCTAAATCTATTGCAAATTTGGAAATGAAAAGATAGCCACCTCCCAATTAATATTTGAAAAACGCATTTACACACACCCACTTGATAAGGCAAATATCCTAAACTCTCATTTTGCCTCGATTTCAAAATTAAATGATATACCTGACCTTCCATACTTTGCTTCTCGCTGTAACAACGAACTACAGAATTTTATTGTAAGCGAGCAAGAAGTGAAAGACCAGTTACTAATTCTTAACTGTTCAAAGCCTCCTGGTCCCGATAATATTAGTCAAGCTGTATTGAAAAAGATAACTCCATCAATCACAATCCCTCTCACTAAACTTTTTAATCTTTCATTCGAACTCCAATTATTACCTGATATTTGTAAGAATTCACATATCATTGCAGCGTATAAAGGAAAGGGTGATCCGCATTACCCTGACAACTATAGACCAATTTCATTAACATGCTCATTTAATGTAAAATACTAGAGAAAATCTTATTCAAAAATCTTTATAATTTTATAAAAGAAAATAACCTGTTATATCAGTCTGGTTTTCAACCCAACGATTCTACAGTAAATCACATTTTAGAAATTTATGATGTTATAATTAGTAATCTTGATAAAGGAAAGCAAATTAGATTTATATTTTGTGATGTATCAAAAGCGTTTGATAAAGTTTGGCATATAGGTTTATTGTCGAAATTAAAACAATATGGAATTAATAAAATATTATGTAAATCGATTGAACACTATTTAAGTAATAGACAACAATGTGTAGTTTTAGAAGGTTTCAAATCAAACTATTTGCACACCGATTCTGGCGTCCCCCAAGGAAATGTGATGGGTCCTTTTCTATTTTTAATTTATTTAAATGATATCTCCGATAATATTACTAACAACATACGACTATTCGCCGATGATACTTCACTTTTTACAATTATTCATAATGATCCTCTAAGTGGCACGAACTCTATAACTGAAGATCTGAATATTATCTCATCGTGGGCTAAACAATGGTGTGTAACTTTTAACCCCAATAAAACTAAAAATATTATTTTTACTAGGAAAACAACAATCCATCCAGACGTTATTTTTGAAATAACAAATGTTGAAAACGTAATTAGTCATTGTTATTTGGGTCTAATGCATTATGGTCACAACACATTTCAAATATATACCAGAAAGCTTGTGGTCGACTAAATATTTTGCGTATACTGAAATATAAAATTAATAGAATTTCACTTAATAAAATATATCTTGCTTTTATTCGCCCTATTTTAGAATATGGGATAACTGTTCAAAGAAGGATTCTGATCTATTATAAAGTGTTCAAACTGAAGCATGTAGAATAATAACTGGCCTTAGAAGAAATTCATCTAAAACAATTTATACAAAGAGCTTGGTTGGGAATCATTGTCTAATCGCAGAATAAAACACAAATTAATTTATTTATATAAAATGAAGAATAACCTAAGTCCCACTTATCTATCTGAAGCCTTTAAAAATTTGAACAGTCAATATCAATTTATAACCTTCGCAATGAAAATCTAAACCTCAATCTACCATTTTTTAAAAACAGTTCATATTCTAATAGTTACTTTCCTTGCACAATTAAACTTTGGAACAACTTACCTGAAAATATTAAAACCTCACAAACGTTAAGTACATTTAAATCAGGCCTTGCACGTGTGTATCCTGCAATAAGACCACCACTATATTATAATACTGGAAATAGGAAAGAAAATATTATCCATTGCCAATTAAGAAATAAAGCTAGTTACTTAAATAATTACTTATTCTACCATTTTATTAGTGAAATAAAAGTGTGCCCTAGGTATAATTCTGCCGACGAAGATAATAACCATTATTTTTTCATTTGTCCAGCATACTCTGCCCCAAGAACAATTCTCAAATAATCTACACCACTTTAAACAAAATGTTACAATTGACCTGATCCTATATGGCAACCCTGCTCTTCCAGACAATACCGATTCTAACATATTTGAAATAGTGCAAAATACATAAAAGACAGCATGAGATTTTAACACTTAACTATTTAAAACTTAAAATTACACTCCAAGAAATGTATATATGTTTGTAAACCACTACCTATACATATGTCCACCACTGTATTGTAAACATAAGATTAAACTATTTCATATGTTTGGAGAGAACTTATATAGGCCTTTGCCTGTTGTTCAATCCAATTCAGTTTATTGAATATGGATTAAATCGAATGTACCAAAACATAGTTTTTGAGGTTTCGCTGGTATTGGTGATGCGTTTTTTTTAAAAAAAAAAATAGACCAGATGCCATGCTGCACGACTCTTGTTGTTGTTATAGACCAGATGCCATGCTACACTGCTCTTGTTGTTGTTAGTAAAGAATTGATAATTGTTCGTAGATTCTAATACTCAATTCTAATTTTGAATATCTCGAGAAATATTTAAGATTTCCTTACTACACGTTTTACATACTACCAGGGAAATCACGACTTTTACTGAATGGATAAATCTCGGGGAATATTTCGAAAATTGATTTTTATTTACGAAGGTTTGTAAATAAGACATATCGGTTGCCATGGAAACACATCCGTTGAATAGCCCGATACAAATTTCGATACAATAATTATCTGAAAAATGAGTGTCGGATCACTGAGTGCTTAAACACATAACATGCTTATTGCAGAGGTGGGATTGCAGAGAGAGAGAGAGAGAGAGAGAGAGAGAGAGAAGAGGTCATTTCGGGACTAACACATAGTTCCGTTTTATTTCAATAATTCGGTTGCGCGTAGGGGTCTTTAGCAGTGGGAGGAAACCGGAGTACCCGGAGAAAACCGACGAGGTTGGACAGGTGACACTACTCCTTGTCACGTACAACCGGGAGTCGAAACCACGCCAGTTGACTCAGTGACAGACCTCATGATACAGGGCGCATGTGCTAGCCATTCGGTCATCCAATCCACCTCCTCGCCCCCACCCGCCCCTCCCCCTTCAAATGTGACATCGATTGTTCTATAAACAGTAGATACACCCTGCCTCGTACATGACACCTTTCAGAGAGAGAGAGAGAGAGAGAGAGAGAAGAGGTCATTTCGGGACTAACACATAGTTCCGTTTTATTTCAATAATTCGGTTGCGCGTAGGGGTCTTTAGCAGTGGGAGGAAACCGGAGTACCCGGAGAAAACCGACGAGGTTGGACAGGTGACACTACTCCTTGTCACGTACAACCGGGAGTCGAAACCACGCCAGTTGACTCAGTGACAGACCTTATGATACAGCGCGCATGTGCTAGCCATTCGGTCATCCAATCCACCTCCTCGCCCCCACCCGCCCCTCCCCCTTCAAATGTGACATCGATTGTTCTATAAACAGTAGATACACCCTGCCTCGTACATGACACCCTTCAGTAGTAAGCATAGTAATAATATAGCCATGGTTTGGAACTACTGTTTCGAGTATGACACCCATTACTAAACATTTAAATAAAGCAATGGTTTGAAACATCTGTATGACACAGGCCATTACTAAACATTTTGATAAATCAATAGTTTGGAGAAAAACCCGAACCAAATACCGAAACGCATCATTTAAATATAATGAATTTATTTCCAATTTCATTGTGCACAAAGATAGAACAAATATTACTTACCTATTTTACAAGGACAAAACTTACAAATTATCACAAATATTAGAACATATACAAGACTGGCCATGATGTATGAACTACTAAATTAATTTATAATATCCGTATAAACAATACACATCCTTGTTCAAGTTAAATCTAAGGTTAAAGTTCACATGAAATGATACCTGTCATAATGTTGGCGCATCAGGAAATTAATTGGTTTTCTCTTAAACGAAAAACAAGGGAAAAAGGTAGCCCGTTCGATCATAAGGCCGTCGTGGCGTAGTTTCGATTCCCCGCTTGTACGTGACAAGCAGTAGGGTTTTTTCCATTGTTTCCAGTTTCCTCCCATTGCTAAATACCCCTACGTTCAAGCGAATTATTGAAATAGCATTGCACCGTATGTTAGTCCTGAAATGACCTAGTTTGTGTCGAGCTGACGCTACCCCCCCCTCTCTAGGTTAATAATTGTGACCTCTAGAGGGTCCCCAACATTGTTATAACATACTTTTACAATATTTGCATACAGGGAGCAGCGATTTTGTCCGACAGTTTTTTTAGGGGGTGGGGTGGGGGTGGGGGTGGTATGTAGTGGGGGCCGGGTACTTCGGTTTCCTCTCACTCCTAAAGACCCCTATCAACATCGAGAAATCACAGAGGAACTCTCTCAATCAACACCAGGAATTCTTGGTTAGCGAGCCAGCTTCTTAATCACTTAAGGGGCCGGGGTCACAATTTCCAGACAACACCAGGACTTCTTGGTTAGCGAGCCAGTTTCTTAATCACTTAAGGCACCATGACTCTGGGTCACAATTTCCAAACACCTACAGGAGATCAGTGGGTGGGGGATCTGTAGTAATTACCTGTAACATGGTATCAACACCTACAGGAGATGAGTGGGTGGGGGATCTGTAGTAATCACCTGTAACAAGGTATCAACACCTGCAGGAGATCAGTTGGTGGGGATCTGTATTGTCTGTAATTACCTGTAACATGGTATCAACACCTACAGGAGATGAGTGGGTGGGGGAATCTGTAGTAATCACCTGTAACAAGGTATCAACACCTGCAGGAGATCAGTGGGTGGGGATCTTTAGTAATCACCTGTAACATGGTATCAACACCTGCAGGAGATCAGTGGGTGGGGGGATCTGTATTGTCTGTAATTACCTGTAACTTGGTATCACATCACAATTCTATGGATTACAGTCACTACGTGGGTTCAGAAGAATGGTTATTAAAAGAATGCTAAGAGGTCCTGCGTGTAGAGTATCAAAAGTTACTTTCGCATACATTGCACTGCGATGGATTTATTAATGCTAGGTTCCCCATTATCGTGGGATGCGTTGCGATGGGATTGTCCCTATTGATTCTACGACCTGGTACGTGAAGATACGTTCGGATACGTTTCAATACGATCAAAACGATTGCTACGTCGACTGACCTCAATATATGATAAGACCTGACAGGATCACCACGATTACTCCATGATTAAAACCACGACTTCAATCGCAGCGCGAATCGTGTTGTTGGGAACCTAGCATAAAAGAGAAATTAAAATACCTTGCTAACTCTTTGTCCTATAATCTAGTGTCATGAAAACAAATCAGGTATTATTTCTTAAAGTTTTCTTGAAGTAACTTGTCAATTGTTAAAAACAATCCCAGTCGTATCTCAACATTCGCTTTATCTCTAACTTGGAAGGATTACATTTCATAAAATACATTCGCTTTATCTCTAACTTGGAAGGATTACATTTCATAAAATATTTATCAATTATATGTAGGATAAAGCACAGCATAACCGAAGTCGAGGACTTTATCTTGCTTATAAACCGTCTATGTTTACCTGTACGCAAGATGAGAATATCCCAGAATTCCCGCAAGGAAAATCTTATATCGTGTTGTGTTATGGAAATAAAAGCTACCCTAGAAGAATACCCCAATGCAGGTTTAAAGAAAAACTTTCAGAAGAATAGCCCCGAATTTCCCTGTATATATCCAAAGCCGGCCCCGACTTTCAGATCGCAAGTTATTCCGAGCATAGAATATACCCCAAAGATCAAAGAGATTTACCGTCACAGGTTTATAAGTAAGTGTAACGTATTGAATGTTGGTTATTAAAGTGTGTTTGAATTAAAATGGTCGGCGTGAAATGTGAGGGGGGGGGGGGGCTATCTTGTTACTCTACATGTATTACCTTCATTTCGACACACAATCCTCGGCATAACATTTGTTCTCAACACATTTATGACATCAAAAATGTTCCACTTTCGAATGACAATCTTAAAAATTAAATTCCATACATAGCAATATTCAATAGTAAACGACAACCACCTAGCATTAAAACTAGTTACTATGGAACTAAATTCCAAACTTCAGTAATGTATATTACTTTTTCTACTTCTAAGTGTCACAGCCCATTTTGTACATTTTGCCAACATATGATGATTATTAATACTAAATTCATCTTTTCTAATACTAAATATACATTTAAAATTAATATTAATACGAATTATAGTACTACAAATGTATTTAATTAACATACAAGAAACGAAATATCACACATATACAATTAATCTTTGTAAAATCTGTCTCAAAATAAATAGATGAAGTATACTTACTAATTGCACATTTATCTTTTGTGAAAGGGTCGAGAAATCAAACTGATTATCTGCACTTAATCTAAGCGGAAAATGTTCTCGATCGAACTCATATCCATTAGTTAGAATCAAGGTTGGTTCTGCCTCGCTTAAGCGCATAATGTTAATCATTGAACTTAGTCAAGAAATTCACCTAATGAACATCACATCAAGTTTTAATATGTTACTACTAGAAGAATGCCCTGCTTCGCTCGGGGGTCATAACCCCGAAACCGGAAGTGGTAGACTAACGCCACCTGGCCTATTTTACTCCCCGGTCCGAACTACCCCTATACCCCAAATTTCAGACTCGGGGCAGACCTAGTGTAGCCGCCAACCCCGAAAAGACAGACAGACATACAAACGACAGTCACAAATATTAGTATAGATTAAACTTATTTTCCATACCAAAACAACTTTTTGCGGTAGCATTCTCCTTTAAAGCGGCCAGTTCTTGTTCCAAATTCATAATCAAGTTAGTCGTCACGTAATGCAACGGAAATAGGATTTATATTGATATCTTAAAAATATATATATATATATACTGGTATTTTATCTTCTTTGGTTTGTTATAAACACATTGACCAGTTACCTTTTAAAATGTTATTGTGATGGAAATTTACCAGATATTCTCTCAAGGCCAGTGTCCATATTTGGGTAATTAAGGTTAGAAAATCAGATGCAACTTGAATTCTTAGAAGTACCATGACGTGAGGTTACCATCAGTTTACTCGTTGTGCGAGTTGAGTGGGGTTCGGAGAAAGACGTGTTATTTGTAAGAATTATCACATGAAATGAAATGAAATGAAATGGCGTTTAACGTCCTACTGTTCTGTTCCGAATGGGCTTTAAGTATTGTAATGTAGTCTATTGTTTGTTTTGACATAAAACGTATACCAAAACTCTTCCTGTGTATATCTGATTTGGGTAATCGTATAGTAAACACATAACGTGAAGTTCAAGTGAAGTTCTAGAATAGAGAGACTTAAAACAGTATCCTAACAAATCAAACCAGTAGACGATCAAGGCTATATAACAAAAGATGTGTGGCCGTGTAGTGCTACACAGTTTACACAACTAAGTATATCTTCAAATGTGTGGCCGTGTAGTGCTACACAATTTACACAACTAAGTATATCTTCAAATAGATTTTACCGCTTTCCGGTGCGCAAAATGTGGTAAACTTTTCGGATGTTATACAGTACACATAACTAAACGCAAAAATGCATACATACATTTTCTGGCAATTTTAATAGGCGTAAAATCATAAATTGACTGGTCTACAATATGTAGGAGTCGTGCCAGTAAAGGTGCGTTGAGAATAACTTGATTCAGAGGGTTATGAGTTCTACCATCATTAATTGAATGTTGGCGGTAACTAACAAAATGTCTAAAAGATTTTCTTTTGTAAACAAATAGCTAATGGATTATACTTTTGGATAACAGAATCCGTTGGATAACAGAATGTACAGTTGGCCGGGATAATTAATTTGTGACGGCTTACCGACAGGGTCTATATGGATATCTAATCCGACAATACCGTCCATTACATCATTACATATTGAAGCACTAATTAAAATAATGCCCTGAGTCGGACAATACCGTCCATCAGATCATCCCAATCTTTGTTATAGATTGAGGCAGTAATTAAAATAATGCCTTGAGTCGGACAATACCGTCCATCATATCATCCCAATTAATATTAAGTTGACCCATGTAGACGATATTTGATAATATTATGAATTGATAATATTAGTATATATACGATTCATATGGTTTTTATTTTTAATAAGTTAAATCGTGGAAATTTCACAGTGTAGATGATATTTGATAATATTATGAATTGATAATATTAGTATATTTACGGTTCATATGGTTTTTATTTTTAATAAGTTAAATCGTGGAAATTTCACAGTGTAGACGATATTTGACTCAACTTAATATTAATTTTGGATCGTAAACATAGCAGATATCTTCTCAAATTAATTTTAATAATATTATCAAATATCGTCTACACGGCTCATTTTAATTTGCTGTGAACTATCCATGATTTAACGTATTAAAAATAACGTCTTCCAGGCAAGATACGCCCATATTTTGCAAGAGAAGGATGGAGAACAAACTAAACAAAAAGTGTTTTTTTCGTACAATCAAGGACCATAATTCAGGAAGTTACGATCCGATATGCGTGAATATCGACCGAAACCAAGATCTTTGGGTTATAAAGGTATATTTCATGCTTCATCAACATCGGATCAATACTATATTTACACTATTTGCGTACGAGGGGTGGCCATTTTGTCTGGCAGTTTTTCTGGAAATTCGAACTCCACCATCATCAGGGTGTAACCGTGATCTATTCAAATGTTTTTTTAATCGGATAAAAATTGTGACCTCTAGAGTGTTCACACACTAAAAACGTGATTTTTCGGGGCCATGGTCCGATGTGGGTCTCCGCTTGAAACCTCGTATAACCGATTTTTGGCCAAAAACACTTTTTGATACCACTGTAAAGCTCGTAAAAGCGCGCTTCTGAATATCAAAACCTCGTTTAGCTACGACAGTTTTAAATGTCTGAAAATGTCTAAATAAATATCACGTATAAAATGCCATACAATCAAAACCGCGTATAATAATATACGTGGTTTTGAATTGCAAATACTATCAACTGTAATATATAAACCTCGTATAAACCGACATACGAGGTTTTCATACTACAGATTCCTGTCACGTGGCATCTATTTACTATAATACGAGGTCATTTTAGCCAAGTAAGACATCGACGTATCACAATAAAACGTAAGTTTCGTTTAAACATTACTAGAATTATGAAAGTTACATTGTTTTTGTGCCATTCAGTATCACACTGTTAAATTCTGGCATAGAAAAATAAGTAAATTTAATGTGTAATGTTCGTGTATTACTGAATGTGTCACTATGACTAAATGTCACATGGTCTAGATTTTACACGTGGTCCAGATTTTACATTAGACCAGTGATTCTCAATCAGTGTGCCGCTAAATCTTCCTAAGTGTGCCGCGAAATTTTGAACGGCACACCAAGAAAATTTCTCACTAAAGAAGCTAGCTATTTGACTGATGAAATTCGAAACACTGCAATAAAGTAAGCTCATAGCCGTGTTTTTCTTTATTTAGTTCGAGTCATTCAATGTGTCTATGACTAGTTTGTGCCTACGGTTGTATGCCGTCTATGACTTGACATGTTTTTATTTTGCAAAATTCAAATTCTTTTTACATATATTTAGCCAGGTGTGTCGCTATTTTCTCATGTGTTCCAAGGTGTGCCGTTGGCAAAAAAAGGTTGAGAACCACTGCATTAGACAAAGCCTGTAAGTCTACAAATACGAACAATAGCTACGCTGTTTTCTTACGCCGTACCAAAAGATGTCATAATAATAGAAAAATGGCCCAATTAAACGCCTTTGTTCTTGCTTTTACAATGGAGAGAATCGCCATGGACATCCCTGGACCTTTGCCGCTCACCAATATAGGTAATCGATATATTATAGTAATCAGCGACTGCTTTACCGAATCGACAGAAGCTTCAGCTCTACCCATCCCTAAAAGCCCAGCTTAGGCATGGGCCTTAGGTGCCCAGGTGCATGGCAAAAAGAGAAAAAATTCAAATTGCAGATGAAAGTTTCACGGTAATCGATCTAGCGGTGCGAGGGTGGAGACTGAGCTATCCCTCAACCTTCTCTGTGAAGTTCCACTCGGTGATCGGTCTAGGTTTCCCCGCCGTTATATGCCATTTCGAAGCTGAATAGATTTCGTTTGTGATCAGCTATTATGTAATTATTTTTCTATTACAGACCGTTTAATCGTGTGTTGCGCATGTGTGCCATTAAAAAGGATATGAAATAATCTTTTAGTCGCCCCGCGATTCTTGTCAGGCCCAGTGACACAGGATCTTTCCAAATGAATTCGGAGCTGCATTGAAAGTACCGAACTCAAAGGAAGAATTAATGGAGGATGGGAGCAATAGCCTATTATAGAGAAACTGTAAGGACATAGTATACGTGGATGATGGCTGTTTGATTATAAGATGACCTATGCCCGAATAGTTACGTTCTTAGATACACATGATGGCATTATTGATAACGTTTTATAGTCCGCAAAACTTAAGGTTTTCACATTATTATACATTTTAGGCTTTCCAAGATGTCTAAATTGAATTGCGGGATTGAGTCTTGCCTTGAGTCGTTGTAACGAAGAAACAACTAAAGAACCTATCTGTGCCGAAGGGGAGATAACGCCAACTCCTTCACTGGAGAAGTATTATCCTCAACCTTGCCGATCTGGTTACTCCTACAGATATCACTATTAGAAGGATGGCAGAGTTGCGCTGTTCGCGACTGATGAAGATAACGTGTGGTACAGGGTCACCCTAAAGAAAGCCGCCGTACAAGACCCTCGGACCTTGGGTTCTTTAACCCGAAAGTTAACTCTTCTACCAAACTCCAACAACCTGAGACCGCCTGGTGTTGGCATCGGTCTTAAAGGATCCCATTTGGAAATGAGGAAGTTTAACTTGACCGAATTTCTTGGAGTATCTTCTGACTCGCAAGACAGGAGAATGGCATGGAACAAACCTTTTGTCTGCACCCGTAAGCTGAAGACCACAGTATCTCTTCAAGATGTCTCAAGGGTTACCGTAGAGATGGAAGCTGCCAGACAACCTGTATTGCTAGATACTCCACCAATTTCTCCCCTAAATAATCCGATCAAGAGAAGCCTCAGTCCGGCACCAGTTTCTGCTTAGAAGCGACCATGTCCAGAAAGAACACAAGCACAGGAAGAAGCAGGCCTTCCTAGTCGTGGACGCATGCCACTATTGCCACCAGCCAGACGCGATTGGAAAGACAGTCGGGTTCCAGTCGCAATTGGACGAAAGACCCTGGTATGGCCGCACATAGACTTGCAGAAGATGGAGCTGGAATATGCAACCATAACTTTGGAAGAAGGATTTCAGTCTAGGACATCAGTAATATCCCGCCACTACCTCCTAGACAACATGCTGACACTACTGGGTACCCCTATACCACCTCCAGGAAAGGGCGTCCAACACAATGCCTGTAAGTCATGAGTATGAGTACCCGAGCCTTAGACACGGATGCGACTCGAAGCTCCTGAGGTATATAATGGTAACTAGCAACATGGGTAGCATGGTATTGGTATGATTTGGTATCTCTATATAGCATGAATCTGGTTGGTATTGGTGTGGCGATGCCACAGTATGATGATGGAAAGAATGGCCGTGCCCTGCCACAGTTGACGTTACAGATCCCGAGTATCTGATGTTTTAGGTGGCGGTGGGGGTCCCATACGAATGACTAGATGTTGTTCCTTGCCAGACCCTCTCCGACCTGCACAGCTGACAGCTGGAAAATCCCGAGGAACTGTCTAGGTCAACACCGGGATCGAATCCGGTACGCAATGGTTTGCGAACCAGTGCATTACTCACTGAGCCAGTGCGGATCCCAGTGCCATACTCATATTAGCCCTTTGGCATTGTATCGGGAACTGTACTTTTCAGTTTTCCAAAATTACGACCCATCTGAAAATTCTCGTTATTACAAAATTAAATAATTGTCATATGAAATATATCAGACACATGAAATTATTATATTATTCCATTTTTATAAAATTTCGAAAGCTCAAAACTAATTATTTTAACATTGTTTTATTAAACTTGTATTTAAACTTTCGTTGATCAAAAAACACGTACCCGAAGAATTGGTCATCTTTCTAGAATCAAAAACACGTATATAACATTTTTCGATTATATTTTAGAATAAATAACTATTTTCACTTAAAAATGTTCATGAATCAAAACGTACACATATTTTCACCAAATTGATACCTGATGTTATTAAGAAAAATGCGGCAGTATTATGTAAAACAGATTTTATCTGTTAACTCCTTTACTAATTTTTCGCATATTTTCGTTATACGAGGTTTCAAGCGGAGACCCACGATATGCCAATATTGACAGGAACCGAGATCTTTGAGACCTATATTTTAAGTTTCGTCAAAATCGAATACAAATAAACGTCCAGGCCTCGAAATTAACGGCGGCCACCGCTGCCGCGGTGCCCTTTTCAATTGGCCGCCGTGCCCTTAAAATCTTCACTTTGTCCACAGCCACTTGTGGCCGTGGTTGCCGGCCATGTTAGCCATACTAATTAACAATGTATAATAATACCCAGGGCTCGAAACGAAAGGTGCGCGAAAGCGCTCGCGCACCTACCACGCACCTAAAGTGAAACCCAGGTACATATTTTTTAGACGCACCCGAATTTTATAAACAACGCTCCTCGTACCGAAGGCTAACTCACGGTTCTCCGGTAACAATATAATTCCAGCGAGAAACGAATGGCTTTTCCCGCCATTCTTTCTAAATCTCGTGATTTCATAGCAGACTTGATTATCAAGTCTATTTCGTTAATGTAGATTTCACTACCGTAATGGAGACCCAAGTCTTCGAAAACAGGCACGTACAATATGTCATAGAAAGAATAATAACACAGAGTTTATTGTTTGATAAATATGGGCTATCCCAACGTGTGACATCAGGTCAGTTTAAAAATGATAAAAAATGATGTGTCGTCCGCCAAACAGCACTGATAGTTTACTTTCATTTTGAAAGAGGTCACGGTCTTTCATTTCACAGTTCCATACGTCATGATGAGTAAAACAAATCAAATGATTGTTGCTACGGGACAGTAAATTTAACAGGTTTATTGAAATGTAAGACGTATTAATCTATGTCTGGTAGGACCTTAGAAGCCAGTTTCATTTTATTTAAATGCCCAATATTTTCTGTTAATTTTCTGAGAGTGTGAAGCACTGAAGGACAATTTTAATCCGTAATTTAGTTTTTATGTCTGTTCATGTATTTATTAAATTCATAACAATCCTACATATATAAAACAACATATAAATATAAAAATGCATAATGATGCAGGCTGTTATTGTTTATTTTGATGACTATAAGAAAATTAAAAATTAATATTTTTGAAATGGATAAACAATTTTTTTCATTTATAATCCACATTTAATTATACCCCAAGGTGTCGGCCTACCCAAAAACTACTACTAATTGATTCTTCCAAAAGAGTACTTTTTTGGCCTTGATGCCCCCATCATTGGCCTTGGTGCCCCTAAATTTGGCCAAAATCCGAGGCCAAAATGGCAGGGCCCTAAAAAGATTAGAATTCGAGGCCTGAACGTCCATATGGAAATGTGGCCGTATAAAAACTGTATTATTAATTATGGATCATAAACATACCAGATATATTCTCAAATTAATTTGGGGGGGGGGCGACCGAATGGTTAGCACGGGCGTGCTGTGTCATAAGGTCTATCATTGAGTCAACTGGCATGGTTTCGATTCCCCGGTTGTACGTAACAAGGAGTAGGGTCGCCTGTCGAACCTCGTGGGTTTTCTCTGGGTCCTGCGGTTTTCTCCCACTGCTAAAGTCCCCTACCCGTGAGCGAATTTTTGAAATAAAATTGAACCATGTGTTAGTCCCGAAATGACCTGGCTGGTATGTGTCGAGTGGACGGTACCCCCCCCCTCTCTCTCTCTCTCTAACAATTTAATTTGATCAAATATCGTCTACACGGGTCATTTTACTTTGCTGGGAACTTTCCACGAATTAAACAAGAAAATCACATTACTTCGCGTATCGGCTTTACCTAGAATAATTAACATTTTATATCACCTTGAAACAATTTGAGACCACGTGATATTTATACTATATTACATTGAATTTGTATACATAGTTTGATTTTAAATCAAGTTTGTCTAACAATCGAATGCTTTTGAATAATTAGATATTAACTACACATAAATAGGCTTCATTCATCTGAAAGCTTAACTTGGTACCACAGGTGAGTATACGATATTTGTTAACTATATAAACAAGTAAACATCAACGAGTAATTGGATTATTTCTTGTCTATTTGAACTCACCTTTCTAGCATAATGTTTGATTAATCATTCAAACGTCGCCCCTCGGGGTGTATGGGGTGATAAAAATATACCCTTCGTTTGACCTGCGTGTCCAAAATACAGGATCGACGAGAGGTGAATCAAAAAAATATTGGGATGATATGATGGACGGTATTGTCCGACTCAAGGCATTATTTTAATTACTGCCTCAATCTATAACAAAGATTGGGATGATCTGATGGACGGTATTGCCCGACTCAGGGCATTATTTTAATAAGTGCTTCTATATGTAATGATGTAATGGACGGTATTGTCGGATTAGATATCCATATAGACCCTGTCGGTAAGCCGTCACAAATTAATTATCCCGGACAACTGTACATTCTGTTATCCAACGGATTCTGTTATCCAAAAGTATAATCCATTAGCTATTTGTTTACAAAAGAAAATCTTTTAGACATTTTGTTAGTTACCGCCAACATTCAATTAATGATGGTAGAACTTATAACCCTCTGAGTCAATGGAGATAACCCTCTGAGTCAAGTTATTCTCAACGCACCTTTACTGGCACGACTCCTACATATTGTAGACCAGTCAATTTATGATTTTACGCCTATTAAAATTGCCAGAAAATGTATGTATGCATTTTTGCGTTTAATTATGTGTACTGTATAACATCCGAAAAGTTTACCACATTTTGCGCACCGGAAAGCGGTAAAATCTATTTGAAGATATACTTAGTTGTGTAAATTGAGTAGCACTACAAGGCCACACATTTGAAGATATACTTATTTGTGTAAACTGTGTAGCACTACACGGCCACACATCTTTTGTTATATAGCCTTGATCGTCTACTGATTTGATTTGTTAGGATACTGTTTTAAGTCTCTCTATTCTAGAACTTCACTTGAAATTCACGTTATGGGTTTACTATACGATTACCCAAATCAGATATACACAGGAAGAGTTTTGTTATACGTTTTATGTCAAAACAAACAATAGTCTACATTACAATACTTAAAGCCCATTCGGAACAGAACAGTAGGACGTTAAACGCCATTTCATTTCATTTCATTTCATGTGATAATTCTTACAAAAAACACGTCTTTCTCCGAACCCCACTCAACTCGCACAACGAGTAAACTGATGGTAACCTCACGTCATGGTACTTCTAAGAATTCAAGTTGCATCTGATTTTCTAACCTTAATTACCCAAATATGGACACTGGCCTTGAGAGAATATCTGGTAAATTTCCATCACAATAACATTTTAAAAGGTAACTGGTCAATATGTTTATAACAAACCAAAGAAGATAAAATACCAGTATATATATTTTTTAACATATCAATATAAATCCTATTTCCGTTGCATTACGTGACGACTAACTTGATTATGAATTTGGAACAAGAACTGACCGCTTTAAAGGAGAATTCTACCGCAAAAAGTTGTTTTGGTATGGAAAATAAGTTTAATCTATACTAATATTTGTGACTGTCGTTTGTATGTCTGTCTGTCTTTTCGGGGTTGGCGGCTACACTAGGTCTGCCCCGAGTCTGAAATTTGGGGTCTAGTTAGTATTGTGAGCATATTGTACTTCTTGTCACTGATTTGTTATGTTCATTTACCACCTAAATATTCATTCTTAAGTTAGTGGTTGTGAATCCTGTGATCATTCCCTACATTTTACACCTTGTTCCAATGTGGCACCTTTCATGTTAATTAAATTTCTAATTAGGGGTCATTCGGTGCAAACTAGCGTTATTCTCTTCTTAAGTACACTGCCCCCTGGAAATTCATTCTTAAGTTGATGATAATGATTTCTGATATCATTCCGTACAATTTAGGCTTGGTTTCTCACTCGCCCCTTTGATGTTGATTAAAATTTTAAATACCTTTGGGGGTCAAGTGATATTTTCGTTATTTTTGAGATTATGTCATACTTTTAGCTAAAACGTCATTAATTTTATGTCTCATATTTTTGCTCATATGTAGTTTTGTGTATAAATATACCTTGAATAGATCAAGACATAATGCAAAAATAGTTTTGAGTAAAATCGAAACATTGCTATAATTAGTGACCAGTGACCTGGCCTTTCTACCAAAAATCCTATTCTTAAGTTATATTTCCTAATTCAGGGCACATTCCTCTATTGAAGGTGGCACTTGCACCTTCCGTGTTGAATAAACCAATTTTGGGGGGTGCTATGGGTGGCTCCTCCTACCACACCCACCACTGGCGCAACTTATGAATTTGGTTTCTTGGGTCTCCTAACCCAGCCATACACCAGTAGCATTAATTACAAACCTTCCGCACCTTCCATGTTGAACAAAATCTACCTAGCTCCCGGACTAATTTAACCAAATAGAGCTCTAGACATATGTTGGATTTATATACTTGCTACAGAGACCAGCGAGGGTGTTGAACCAATTACATCACTTCTGGTTTTAATAAAAAAAAATAATTTCCCGCTTACTGAAGCTTATTTATGTATTATATGGTTGGTCTTCCATGTAAATGAGCACTGTATCTTTAAACGCAGGCGACGTAATAACTTAATTTAACATTTATAACGTGGCCGGATGGCCGTCACAATGTAATACTTTTGCGACTACGACGAAATACGAATACACTTTTGACTTTTAATTTATTGCTAATGATGGTTTGTCATTATATCACGATATCGTCTCAAATTAAATTTACTAAATATTATCAAATATCGTCTACACGGCTCATTTTATATTGCTGGGAAATTTCCACGATTTAAAAGAGATAAGTTAACTCAATATCATCCAAAGTCCTTGACATTTGAAACACAACTTACTGGACAAATTAAATCAACATAATGTTGTTATCATGCCGTAAAAGGGTGGGCTTTTGATATCAAACGCTTCAGACACAATGAAAATTTGTACTGAAAGGACTCAATGAACGAGGCTAAACATATCCCACAGGAGTATATACTACCGGTGTAGACAGGAAAAACCAGACGTCAAAGACTTTCATTCAGTTTGGACTCTTCGCGTATTTCGCCCTATATAACTACAGTAAATTACAGTAAACCAGAAACGATTGAATGTAAATTAGTTTATATACATTCATATGACATTATTATATGCGTTGCGACCCACTTGTGTCCATTTCTAGGTGCCAAAGAATAAACATTTAGCTACTTTAAGACAGAAATCATATTATTATTGATTATGGACTGTAATTATACCACGATACCTTCTCAAATTAATTTTAATATTATCAAATATCGTCTACACTGTGAAATTTCCACGATTTAACTTATTAAAAATAAAAACCATATGAACCGTAAATATACTAATATTATCAATTCATAATATTATCAAATATCGTCTACACGGGTCATTTTATCTTGCTGTGAAATTTCCACGATTTAACTTATTAAAAATAAAAACCATATGAACCATTATCAATTCATAATATTATCAAATATCGTCTACACGGGTCATTTTATTTCGCTGCGAACGTTCCACGACTCAACTTAATATTAAATTTGGATCGTAAACATAGCAGATATCTTCTCAAATTAATTTTAATAATATTATCAAATATCGTCTACACAGCTCATTTTAACTTGCTGTGAACTTTCATGGTATAACGTATTAAAAATAACGTCTGCCAGGCAAGATACGCCCATATTTTGCAAGAGAAGGATGGATAACAAACTAAACAAAAAGTGGTTTTTCGTACAATCAAGGGTCATAATTCAGGAAGTTGCGATCCGATATGCGTGCATATCGACCGAAACCAAGATCGTTGGGTTATAAAGGTATATGTCATGCTTCATCAACATCGAATCAACATTGTGGCCTCTAGAGGACCCACAACCTTGATATACTATATTTACACTATTTGCGTACGAGGGGTGGCCATTTTGTCTGGCAGTTTTTCTGGAAATTCGAACTCCACCATCATCAGGGTGTAACGGTGATATATTCACGTTTTTTTAATCGGATAAAAATTGTGACCTCTAGAGTGTTCACAAGCTAAAAATTTTTCGGGCCATAATCCATGGTCCGATATATGCCAATATTGACAGGAACCGAGATCTTTGAGACCTATATTTTAAGTTTCGTCAAAATCGAATACAAATTGTAACCTGTAGAGTGTCCACAAACAACGACGACAATAAACGTCCATATGGAAATGTGGGCGTATAAAAATTGTATTATTAAGGTCTATCATTGAGTCAACTATCGTGGTTTCGATTCCCCGGTTGTACGTGACAAGGAGTAGGGTCGCTTGTCGAACCTCGTGGGTTTTCTCTGGGCCTTCCGGTTTTCTCCCACTGCTAAAGTCCCCTACCCGTGAGCGAATTATTGAAATAAAATTGAACCACGTGTTAGTCCCGAAATGACCTGGTATGTGTCGAGTGGACGGTACCCCCCCCCCCCCGTCTCTCTCTCTCTAACAATTTAATTTTATCAAATATCGTCTAGACGGGTCATTTTACTTTGCTGGGAACTTTCCACGAATTAAACAAGAAAATCACATTACTTCGCGTATCGGGTTTACCTAGAATAATTAACATTTTATATCACCTTGAAACAATTTGAGACCACGTGGCATGTATACTATATTACATTGAATTTATATACATAGTTTGAGTTTTAACGAAGTTTGTCTAACAATCGAATGCTTTTGAATAATTAGATATTAACTACACATTAATAGGCTTCGTTCATCTGAAAGCTAAACTTGGTACCACAGGTGAGTATACAATATTTGTTAACTATATAAACAAGTAAACATCAACGAGTAATTGGATTATTTCTTGTCTATTTGTACTTCCCTTTCTAGCATAATGTTTGATTAATCATTCAAACGTCGCCCCTCGGGGTGTAGGGGGTGATAAAAATATACCCTTCGTTTGACCTGCGTGTCCAAAATACATGATAGACGAGGGGTGAATCAAAAAAATGTTGTTCATTAACGAATGTAGTAAACAGAAACGTCATAATACAAAGGCTATTTCAAATTCATTTAATTAAAATTAAAAAAATAAAGTAATAATCGACATATTATCTACAGTTCCGCCGAAAAAGAACCGATTCCAACGAAAAATGTCATTTATGGTGATGTTAGACAGCAAGTAGAACATGCTGCACTATTTCAAATTGCACCACATGAGAAATTGTTCGAATGCTGTAGAAGTTTCTACAAAATCTATTTCTGTTCAGATAGATCTAACCTGGTTTGACAATGAGAACATGCCTAAAACAATAATACCAGATCAATATAAAGGGGTCTTGTGCTCCAGAAGTGTTAAAACTCGATTCAAAGTATTATTTTAATTACTGCCACAATCTATGATAAATATTGGGATGATATAATGGACGGTATTGTCCGACTCGGGGCATTATTTTAATTACTGCCTCAATCTATAAAAAATGTTGGGATGATATGATGGACGGTATTGTCCGACTCAGGGCTTTATTTTAATTACTGCCTCAATCTATAATAAATATGGGGATGATCTGATGGACGGTATTATTTTAATTACTGCCTCAATCTATAAAAAATGTAGGGATGATATGATGGACGGTATTGTTCGACTCAAGGCATTATTTTAATTACTGCCTCAATCTATAATACAGATTGGGATGATCTGATGGGCATTATTTTAATTGCTGCTTCAATATGTAATGATGTGATGGACGGTATTGTCGGATTAGATATCCATATAGACCCGGTCGGTAAGCCGTCAAAAATTAATTTTCCCGGACAACTGTACATTCTGTTATCCAACGGAATTGTCGTCGTTTGAAACTAATTTTAAAATAATGTTCATATATTAATTCAAAAGTATAATCCATTAGCTATTTGTTTTCAAAAAAAATCTTTTACACATTTTGTTACTTACCGCCAACATTCAATTAATGATGGTAGAACTCATGGCGTGTTTCTATTATAACCGTCTAAGTCAAGTTATTCTCAACTCGCCTTTACTGGCACGACTCTTACATTTTCTAGACCAGTCAATTTATGATTTTACGCCTATTAAAATTGCACGAAAATGTATGTATGCATTTTTGCGTTTAGTTATGTGTACTGTATAACATCCGAAAAGTTTACCACATTGTGCGCACCCGAAAGCGGTAAAATACTTAGTTGTGTAAACTGTGTAGCACTACACGGCCACACACCTTTTGTTATATAGCCTTGATCGTCTACTGGTTTGATTTGTCAGGATACTGTTTAAAGTCTCTCTATTCTAGAACTTCACTTGGACCTCACCTTATGTGTTTACTATACGATTACCCAAATCAGATATACACAGGAAGAGTTTTGGTATACGTTTTATGTCAAAACAAACAATAGTCTACATTACAATACTTAAAGCCCATTCGGAACAGAACAGTAGGACGTTAAACACCATTTCATTTCATTTCATGTGATAATTCTTACAAATAACATGTCTTTCTCCGAACCCCACTCAACTCGCACAACGAGTAAGCTGATGGTAACCTCACGTCATGGTACTTCTAAGAATTCAAGTTGCATCTGATTTTCTAACTTTAATTACCCGAATATGGGCACTGGCCTTGAGAGAATATCTGGTAAATTTCCAACACAATAACATTTTAAAAGGTTAATGACCAAAGTGTTTATAACAAACCAAAGAAGTTAAAATACCAGTATATATATTTTTAAGATATCAATGTATAACCCATTTCCGTTGTATTACGTGACGACTAACTTGATTATGAATTTGGAACTAGAACTAGCCGCTTTAAAGGAGAATGCTACCGCAAAAAGTTGTTTTGATATGGAAAATAAGTTTGATATTAACATATTTAAACTTGATGTAGATGTTCATTAGGTGAATTTCTTGACTACGTTCAATGATTAACATTATCCGCTTAAGCGAAGCAGAACTAAGCCATTTCATTTATCGATGCTTCAGGACAAGATAACCTTGATTCTAACTAATGGATACGAGTTCGATCGAGAACATTTTCCGCTTAGATTAAGTGCAGATAATCAGTTTGATTTCTCGACCCTTTCCCAAAAGATAAATGTGCAATTAATAAGTATACGTCATCTATTTATTTTGCGATTGCCGCAGAGGACTTGAGCATCACTGTTGACTTGTTAGCTCATATTTTCACCTTAAACTAAAGCGAGAGCTCCAACTGGAATGTGAACACTTAATCGAGTGCGAGCATCTTACCGTTGACAGTCCTTACATCAATTGTTAGCCAAATCAGATCTGCGTGGTACACAACTAGACCTTTTGAAAGAGACAGATTTTACAAAGATTAATTGTATACAGGGGCGTGCTGGCCCGCGCGCCGAAGGCGCTCCGCTGGTAGGGGGTTCTGGGAGGGTTCTCCCCCCAGAAAATTTTTGAAATTTGACAACGGGAAACGCGGTTTGCAAGCACTTCTGGGAGAAATCTAGGTATCATATTTTCCAAATTTATGCTGCTATTTTGACTATAAGACATACTACTGTACTACACAAGACACTCATGACAGGTCTGCTTAATATAATGCTAATACAATGTATTTCTATCCAAATAATAAATTGCATCTTATACATATCGAGGCATGAATACATGTATCAAAGACCATTTGCACGTCAGCATAATATATTTTACTAATCGTTGTGTATGTATGATTTTTCGCGTTCGCACTCTCAATTTTTTGAGGGGATTCCGCGTGAAAATTAGAGCTCTCAGGGGGGCCCGCTTATACGGGTGGACTTATTGTTTAATGGGGGCCTGGGAGGACACCGTCCTCCTAAACTCCCTGCCAGCACGCCCCTGATTGTATATGTATGATATTTCGTTTCTTGTATGTTAATTAAATACATTTGTAGTACTATAATTCGTATTAATATTAATTTTAAATGTATATTTAGCATTAGAAAAGATGAATTTAGTATTAATAATCATCATATGTTGGCAAAATGTACAAAATGGGCTGTGACACTTAGAAGTAGAAAAAGTAACATTACTGAAGTTTGGAATTTAGCTTTATAGTAACTAGTTTTAATGCTAGGTGGTTGTCGTTTACTATTGAATATTGCTATGTATGAATTTATTTTTTAAGATTGTCATTCGAAAGTGGAACATTTTTGATGTCATAAATGTGTTGAGAACAAATGTTATGCCTAGGTTTGTGGGTCGAAATGAAGGTAATACATGTAGAGATATTCTATTCACTTGGCGTTTTCAATCGGTATGTTAATAATTTATTCCCTTTTCAAAGGTCGGCTTTATATACGAATCAATGTTTTATATAACGAAAATTAAAACAGGAAAACGTGGGTTAAAACGTACCCTACACGCCACTGTAAAGATAATTACGAACAGAATGAAACCCTCTATAAAATGTTAGAGTTGACCGGTTTCTATGTCAAAAACATTATCTCTATTTCAGATTATGGCGGGTATGATGATGAAATCATATCTAAGTGTCTCTGTATTCCTGTGGGTTAACGTGGGTTAAAACGTACCCTACACGCCACTGTAAAGACAATTACGAACGGAATGAAACCCTCAATAAAATGTTAGAGTTGACCGGTTTCTATGTCAAAAACATTATCTCTATTTCAGATTATGGCGTGTATGATGATGAAATCATATCTAAGTGTCTCTGTATTCCTGTATTCAGGTATTTTAGCCATTTATTATAATATAATATTAATTATATAGTGACTTATACACAATACCACAATTACGTTTATAACAGTGTTTTGAAGTATAATTTTATAAGCCCACATTTTTACGCGGACATATAATGTCGTTGCCCCTGTCCGTACGTTGACATTTTGTTTGCGGACAATCTATCGGTTTATGTCCCAAAGATCTCAGTTCCTTTCGATATTAGCATGTATCGGACCGTCTGGATGTACGAAAAAACACGTTTTTGGCTCGTGTATTCTCTAGCTGTCACAATTTATATCCGATCTTGATGAAACGTTAAATATATCTTTACTTCAATATTCGTGCATATCGGAACATAACGTCCTGGATTATGACACCTGATTATACGAACAATCGCATTTTTAGCTTGCGGTCCCTCTAGTGTTCACAAATTATATCCGATTTTAAAAACTGTTCATCTAAATCATCTTTACATCTTAACGACGATTGAGTTCGAATTTGGTAACCAAACTGCCCGACGAAAAGGCCGCTCCCCGTACACTAATGGTGTAATACTATGTAATGCCAAGGTTGTGGACCCTCCAGAGGTCACAATTTTTATCTGATTTTCATGAAACTTAAAATATATCTTTTTATCTCATTATATTGTCACCATTGTAATCAAATTCAATTAATTTAATGTCTCGGAATAATTTATTATTTTATATAAATGTTACTAATGTTGTTAGGGTATTATTGGTTAACTATATTTGTGCCTTTAGATAGTGGCAACTGTACATTTAATTGGTTTTGTTATTATTGTTACTATATTCTAGTCACGTGTTGGTGTTGTGTATGACTTACTATATTCTAGTCACGTGCTAGTGTTGTGTATGACTTTAACTATATTCTATTCACGTGATAGTGTTGTGTATGACTCTTACTATATTCTAGTCACGTGTTGGTGTTGTGTATGATTGTTACTATAGCCTAGTCACGTGTTGGTGTTGTGTATGACTGTTACTATATTCTAGTCCCGTGTTAGTGTTGTGTATGACTGTTACTATATTCTAGTCGCGTGTTGGTGTTTTGCATGACTGTTACTATATTCTAATCACGTGTTGGGGTATAACTGTTATCAGACTCTAATCAATCTAATGATGGTGATGTTATTACCATTCTAGACATACTCTCTGATGGTTATATTATAGTAATTGTGGTGTAATTACTATATTCTAGATATACTCTCTGATGGTTATATTATAGTAATTGTGTCGTTATTACCATTCTAGACATACTCTCTGATTGTTTTATTATAGTAATGGTGGTGTTATTACCATTCTAGACATACTCTCTGATGGTTATATTATAGTAATGGTGTCGTTATTACCATTCTAGACATACTCTCTGATGGTAATATTATAGTAATGGTGTCGTTATTACCATTCTAGACATACTGTCTGATGGTTATATTATAGTAATGGTGTCGTTATTACCATTCTAGACATACTCTCATGGTTATATTATAGTAATGGTGTCGTTATTACCATTCTAGACATACTCTCTGATTGTTTTATTATAGTAATGGTGGTGTTATTACCGTATTCTAGACACACTCTCTGATGGTTATATTATAGTAATGGTGTCGTTATTACCATTCTAGACATACTCTCTGATGGTTATATTATAGTAATGGTGTCGTTATTACCATTCTAGACATACTCTCTGATGGTTATATTATAGTAATGGTGTCGTTATTACCATTCTAGACATACTCTCTGATTGTTTTATTATAGTAATGGTGGTGTTATTACCGTATTCTAGACATACTTTCTAATTGTTATATTATAGTAATGGTGATGGTATTACCGTATTCTAGACATACTCTCTTGTTTGTTATATTATAGTAATGGTGGTGGTATTACCATTCTAGACATACTCTCTGATTGTTTTATTATAGTAATGGTGGTGGTATTACCATATTCTAGACATACTTTCTAATTGTTATATTATAGTAATGATGTCGTTATTACCATTTTAGACATACTCTCTGATTGTTTTATTATAGTAATGGTGGTGTTGTTACCGTATTCTAGACATACTTTCTAATTGTTATATTATAGTAATGGTGATGGTATTACCGTATTCTAGACATACTCTCTGATTGTTTTATTATAGTTATGGTGATGATATTACCGTATTCTAGATATACTCTCTTGTTTGTTTTATTATAGTTATGGTGGTGGTATTACCGTATTCTAGATATACTCTCTTGTTTGTTTTATTATAGTTATGGTGGTGGTATTACCGTATTCTAGATATACTCTCTTGTTTGTTATATTATAGTAATTGTGGTGGTATTACCATTCTAGACATACTCTCTGATTGTTTTATTATAGTAATGGTGGTGGTATTACCATATTCTAGACACACTCTCTGATTGTTTTATTGTAGTAATTGTATCATGTTTTTCACATGGTTGGTACCATATTTTATTTTTGTGATGAAAATATATAGGCTTTTCCACATTCAAATCACAATCTAATGTTTGTATTCTAGTGATGGTTGTCGTATCAGATCAATATTGTTATCGCCCCCCTGGATCACCATGTTCTAATTATACTCTAACCTGTGATACGGGTGAACATATTTCTATAGTTTCGTATATCTATGCCAGTACCAAACCAATGATTAAAGACTGTCGGCAACTACAAGATAAGAATGATTGTGGTAGTCACTGCTGTACCTTTAGTACTGGCGATATTAGTGATATTCTAAGTCTAAACGATACTTTACCTGTTTATCGAGCCTGTTCTTATCAACAATCCTGTCACTTTACCCTTCCTTATATTGCTGGTAGAAGTTATGATTACGGACAATTTGATCATAGGTGTATACCTGGTAAGTATTCTAATGAAAACAGCTGTATATAAACAATGCAAATACATATTTTGTAAATAATGATTTAAAAAAACACACCACAAAATGGAAAATAAAACGAATTTCAATAAGACCACACAGATATATATGAGGCCATGAAATGTTTGTTATAGGTTAGATTGTATAATAATAATAATTATGTTAGATATTATGGATATTGACATCAACACAGTAGCTCATAATTCGTTTTATTAAGTTATTATTAGTTTATTGTACAAATTAAATAGTTCCTATACCTTGACATTACACGCATGCGCAGACCGGGGATCATTTGTTCGTGACTATGCGTATCCAATATTCCAAATTTAGGAATGGAAAATTACCATAAACGAAAATTCTTGGTTTACTTCAATTATGTTTTAAAATCGATTTTATTTAATAATTGATTATGTATGTATGATGAAAGCTGGTTTGATTAAATCTTGGTATGAAATGAATAACTAAATACAGATGTAGTCAAACAACACAACCAATAAACAATTGATCAAACTAGGAACTGCATAAACCCACAGTAAGAATGTAATAAGTGTATGAAGAACGTAGGTTACTGTAAGCTAGCTCATATCATGGATTGCACATTGTTCGGCAATGACAAAGACCGGGAGCGCAAAGCCCTCGACGAATGATCACAGTAGGGTATAACAGGTATTACTGTGTATAATTAACCAACTTTCTTTACCCTGACCAACTGTTAGATACCGGTGCATGTTTCCACTATTTGCGTCGGCCATTTTGTCCGCCAGTTTTGGTCCGATATTCACAAAATTCGAACTCAACCAACATTACGGTGTAACGGTGATGTATTCCAACGTTTTTGTAAATCAGATAATAATTGTGACCTCTAGAGGGGAGAGAGAGAGAGAAATGGGGTTTAACGTCCACTCGACACAAACTAGGTCATTTCGGGACTAACATATGGTTTGATTTTATTTACATAATTCGCTTGCGCGTAGGGGTCTTTAGCAGTGGGAGGAAACGTAAGGACCCGGAGAAAACCCACGAGGTTGGAAAGGCGACCCTACTCCTTGCCACGTACAACCGGGGATTCGAAACCACGCCAGGGCCATAATTCAGAAAGTAACGATCCGATATGCGCAAATATCGAAAGAAACCAAGATCTTTGTGATATAAGCATATACCTAAGGTTGCATCAAAATCGAAAAAAAAACAACCTTGATATACCACATATTTACACTATACGAGGGGCGGCCATTGTGTTCATCAGTTTTGGTCCGATTGTCACGAAATTTGACCTCAACCATCATTACGGTGTAACGGTGATATATTCACACGTTTTTTTTTATAATCGGATAATAATTGTGACCGCTAGATGGACCACAAGGTAAAACCGCGATTGGTCGTACAGTCAAGGGGCATAATTCAGGATGTTACGATCCGATATACGCAAGTAACGAAAGGAACCAAGATCGTTGGGTTATAAACAAGTATTTCAAGCTTCATCAAAATCGGACCTACATTGTGAACTCTAGAGGGTCCACAAACCTGATATACCATATTTTTTACACTGTTTGCGTACGAAGGGCGGCCATTTTGTCCCGCAGTTTCGGTCTGATTTTCACGAAATTCGAACTCAACCGTCATTAAGGTTTAACGGTGATATATTCAAACGTTTTTTTGTAAATCGGAATAAAATTGTGACCTACATGGGGTCCACAAGCTAAAAAAGTGATTTTTCTTACAATCAGGGGCAATAATTCAGGCAGTTACGATCCGATATGCGTAAATATCGACAGGAACCAAGATCGTTGGGTTATAAACTTACATTTAAATTTCAACACAATCAGATGAAAATTGTGACCTCTATAAGGGCCACAAGCTAAAAACGCGATATTTCGTAAAATCAGGGGCCATAATCCACGAAGTTACGGTCCGATACATGCCAATATCGAAAGGAATCGAGATCTTAGGGGAATAAACCTATATTTCAAGTTTTGTTGATATCGGATAAAAAGTGTGAACTGTAGGGTGTCCACAAACAATTGTGGATGGACGGACGGCCACGGGCGACGACAATCAAAGACATATGCATGATTGTAACTAACAATACTTTAGCATTTCGAACAACCTACCTGATTTTATAAAACAGCTAACCTGTCTATAGCTAGAGAAAATACACAAAGCTGAACAGGCGATCCTACTCCTTGTCACGTAAAACCTGGCAATCGAAACCACGCCAGTTGACTTAATAACAGACCTTATGATACAAAGTGCCCGCTCTAACCATTCGGCCATTCACCCGGTAAAAATTGGGACACTTTGTTTTAAACACACCTTTTTAAGACAAGTATCCAGTGTTAGGACAGTTGTGACACGCGCAGAGAGCAGACTTTAGTTTGAAACATTTCGTTATAACACAACAACACCTATTAATACGATCGTTGTTATTTACATATATCTGATGTGGGTGTGCTATATATTGTATCAACACTTATTATTAATATAATATTTATTATTTGTATGTTTAATATATTTTACAGAGTCTGAGATATATAACATCATGACAACTAACAGAGTATCATTACGTCACCGTGGGTATCTGTACTTTAGTGGTAAAATATCACCAGTTAAAGGATTAACATGTTCCTGTAATATAACTAGTGCAAGAAAGTTTATTTTGGAAACCCAATACGTCTACTTGGGTGGCGAATCGTGTAACAGGGTCACAGTAACAGCTAACGATAAACCTTATTACACATGTAACGATGATGGGGTATTTCTCGGATACAATTACAGTACGGAAAAATCAAGAAAAGCTACGATAGAGTTCAATAATATGACCGCTGGGTACGATGATGTAATATGGATAGTGTTTGACGGTAGGACTTTTGCATAAATTGTATGTATATATCCTAACAACTTGTATACATTGGGTTTCCGTATTCACGTTGGTACGGTGAAACATTTATATGCATGGGTAGCTTCATATTCTTTATCCGGTTCTTGCAGACATCTGCGGACTTTGTGTAACCATTTTCCTGATAGATAGATAGATAGATAAATAGATAGATAGATAGATAGATAGATTCTGGAAAGGAAATTATCCAAGTACACATGTGTCAGTATTATATTCTCAAATGGTGTTTCCTCATCGCCCCAATTCACCCCTAGATTATTATTAATATTATTGCCGCTTTCGATAACACTGGCACTGCATGACGCCGCCATTCATCCAGGAATGTAGCTTACTGCCTACTGCGCATGTCCAAAGCGAGCTGGAGTCAAGTCAGTTTGAAATAAAAAAAACTTCTAGAAGACAGGTCGCGAGCTAGAGTTTTTAAACTATTTTTTTAAAAAATTTTTTGTTTGTGTGTTTTGTGGGCTTTGTTTGCCCCACCTGTGCGATTAGACGACAAAGTTAATCTTGTTTAACGATCGCCAGGTTTTTTACTCTAGTTCAACTTAAGCGCCTAAACGGGCTATTAGACTTCGACAAACGCCAACACTGGGTGTATTAAAAATACTACCTACTAAATCATAATTACTTTGGAGATTAATTCGTCTAGGATGTTTAATCATTTGATTGGTGGAAATTCTAACCATTAATTTACTAACCATCCGTCATATTGGAAAATTATATTACGTATGGTTTAATGGTCGAGAGCGAGACATTAAGTCATATATTGATACTGCACGAGGCGTAAGCCGAGTGTTGTTTCAATATATTAAGCAATGTATTTAGTTCGAGACCATCAAACAACTTTAAAAATTACAGACACTATTCCGTACGTGCTTTTCAATGAAATACGTCACGCGAGTCCAATATTTCATCTAGTATAGATAATGTACGATTGGATAGTTGCCCGTACATTATTGGAAATAATGGTACACCAACATCAAAGGATGACGTAACATCTGTATTTTAACTCGAGTTTTAACTACCCGTTTAGTATTTGAAAGCATAGCGCTGTGCCATTTATTATACTTAAAAATGTACATAAACCTTTACATGTTAGTATCCCCCCAGTATCACCCCAATACCACCCCAGTATCACTCCAATACCTAAATACCACCCCAGTATCAACCCAATACCACCACAGTATCAGTCCAATATCACCCCAGTACCACCCCAGTATCAACCCAATACCACCCTAGTATCACTCCAATACCTAAATACCACCCCAGTATCACTCCAATACCACCCCAGTATCACTCCAATATCACCCCAGTATCACTCCAATACCACACCAGTATCACTCCAATACCACACCAGTACCACCCCAGTATCAACCCAATACCACCCTAGTATCACTCCATAATGTTGCAAAATGGGCATATTACTTGAATGTTTTTCAAAATAGTGAGCTATATCGCGGGAAATGTACTTCAAAGGCGATATCGATGTTTTTTCTTTGTAGTTTCATTAGTCTTGTTTTGCGGTTTTGTAGGTAGTGTGTCGGTGAACGCGGCATGTGATTGTTTTAAATCAGGTGAATATATATTTTATTTATCAAAATGAAATGGTTGTCAACATGCTAAGCTAAATATAATTACTAGCATTATACTAGTTTTATCGGGGATTGCAAGCATGGACTGTTTAATATTAAAGCTAGTCTGAAAAGATGGGGGGGGGGGGTGGCTGAATGGTTAGCGTGCGCGCGCTGTATACTAGTTTTATCGAGGATTGCAAGCATGGATTGTTTAATATTAAAGCTGGTCTGAAAAGACGACAACCAAAACAAAGAAAACAACACTAGAGTGGTATATTTGATGCATCACTATATTAGAGTAGTTGAGTGTGGTATATTTGATGTTAATATCACTATTTTTACAGTTGTATTTGATGTTAATATTACAGTAAGAACAAACGTCACTATACCCAAACAAAAAATCCAGCAAAGTACATTGCATGGCATATCCCCGCCCCCGAAAAGTAAGACTTATTATCTTATTTATTTCTTTATATTAATCTATACAATTTTTTGAACCACATATTTTTAATTTGAATCTGAACGTATTTGCTTCTGTTTTCTCATTTTTTTCTATCATTCGAAATTAAATTTAGTGCCTAACAGTAAATACTCTTAATTAAATCAAGCTGGACACAATATCAGTTATTATATATTACAAACAACAACCATTGCATAATATCATGTATTATATATTACAAACAACAACCATTCCATTTATCTACATCACGTTTGTCTATAACAGCTATTCAATCGTTTCTGATAGTACCCTGTAGAATTCCATTAGAATTTACTATTGGATTAAATTCAACTACAGACGGTATGGAACATTTTACTCGATATAATTTCATTTCCCTGTTTTATGCTATAGCATTATATAGAATTCTGACACTACACATTTGCTACCAGCCATTTAATGGTGTGTGAATTATACAGCTTACCTGTATTGTTACAGTGACAAATGTTGGTTGGGGTAACTGGGCGGAATACAGTATCTGCACTGTTTCATGTGGTGGAGGTACCATGACCATGACAAGGAGATGTGATTATCCTGCAGTAGCTAATGGTGGAATGTATTGTACTGGTAACTCTAAGGAGACAGTTGAATGTAATCAATTAGAACAGTGTCCCGGTTTGTAATTTTTATCATTGACACAGAAAAATAATACATTAAATACCATTTCATTTCATAAGTTTGTGATATGGTTAAAATAGCAGTGAGTTGGTTTGTAATTTTATATTAATTTGTATCACAATATAGTTATAAATATTTTATATTATCGTCCCTCTATCGTTATAAAAAGTCGCTTGTTTATATGAGTATCACTGTATCGTTATATCAATATAAATCAATATCAACCTATCGTTGTAAATAATCACATGTTTTATATCAGATAAATCTATCAGTATAAACAGTCTAATGTATAGGATTATGTATATATATTTTACAGTCGGCCTACAATATGAGATTATGCTACCAGGAATTATAAGTGGTGTTTTGGTATCCATCATGCTTGGTTGTTTTATAACATGGTAAGATATATACCATTGTATTTATAAATAAACTTTATTATTGTAATAACAAGTACAGTAAGACAAACCTACGGACAAGTTGCAAAATAAACAGCCATAAGCCGGCACTGTGCTGTACATTTCTGATTCTTCAATGATACTGGCTTCACTCAAAATAAAATAAAAAAAAAAGATTTACAGGAAAGATGCCATATATATAATACGAATGGTTTTGACAATGGTCGTCTCCTGAATGACGATATCTGCCAGTTGAGATCATGATTAATCTGTGCGTATTGTATTAAACGGTAGTCAAATCATGATTACAAATATAGAACACCCAACAGATAACAACTAAGTAGTCCTTACGGTAGTCAAATCATGATTACCAATATAGAACACCAAACAGATAATATCTACATAGTCACGTAGTCGATGCGGTAGTCAAATCGTGATTACCAATATAGAACTCCCGACAGATAACATCTAAATAGTCGATACAGTAGTTAAATCATGATTACGAATATAAAACACCCAACAGATCATAATTACGAATATAGAACACCCGACAGGTAACATCTAAATGGTGAACTCTATAATCAAATCATGATCACATAATATACAACACCCGACATATAATATCTAAATAGTCGATACGGTAGTCCAATCATGATTACCAATTTAGAACACATATATTTATTGATTGTTATATAATTCGAATCGATAATATTGTTTCATTTATTAGTAACAATTGTGTTGACTTCCGTTAACATTTTATTTGCATATTCACTTGTTCGTCATAGAAGTTCTAGTTTTATACGCTTACATTGTCATGTGGACGTATATTGTCTACGCTCTACATATCACAATTGTTATCCGATTTTGACATAACTTAAATATAGGTTTATATCACACCGATCGCGGTTCATGGCGATATTGGCTTATATCGGAATGTAACTTCATGGATTATGGCCCCTGATTTTACTCAAAATCAAGGTTATAGTTTGTTGACCCAGTAGCTTGTTCTCTCTCCATCTCTTGCAAAATGTGGGCGCGAATTGCATGACAACCGCTTGATATAATATCCAAAACCATCTTTTTGTGAATTAATTATATAACTCTGTGTATATGTGTCTTATGACGTAGGTGAGGGGTAATAATAGGCCGAGTCTGCGCTTCGATCAACTGTCCATTTTGAAAACACAGCAGGCCAAGGTGAACTTACAGACACAATAGATGAAGATGCGAGACCATACATTGAATTTTTTTAAGAAATCGAGAGAAAAAGTATTTTAAGGGTGTGTTATGCTAAAATCAGTATATACATAGGACGCTGCTATTATATCTCTTCGGTTCTTTTTCAGAAATGTTTATCCCCACCCGCTTTAAATCAAAGTCCCACATCTGGTTTTCCTCCGTACAGGTAAATTATCGTATTTTTATAATGTCAAATATGTAATGTCAATTTTATATCAAACAGAGATCCTATTTCGTGTCGTGTTTTATAGTTCAAAATTTCGTTTTACTTGCCTTCACTACACTAGGTAGTGGAGGCCATCACAAGTTTTGTATCCAGTTTCATCCACACACTGTGTATTGAAGCTAATCACTTGTGATTTTTTTTTTGGGCCAGGAACTGTTCCCCAACCACAATACTCATCACGTAGGTTTTTTTTGTTGTTCTTCGGGCAGTCGATGGACATGACACTTGTCCAGCTTCGTCCTTGGACAATCGCGCACCTATTTGTGAAATTACATCACACTTACAAGATGGCCGTGGTACTTGTTTTTTTTTACAAATTAGATGTCGAACATAGTCACTAATGATGTTTTTTTTTTAACCAATTGCTAAAGTTACCAATATCATTTCAAATGTTTGTACATATATATTATTAAGTATTTCGTATCAAATACTATTTAAATGTGTTTACTTTATGTTGTAATATGTTCAGAATTATTTATAAAACTCACAAAGTGGGTGTTTGTCTGTTTAGTCGTAGAAACCCTGTTAAAAAGCTCTAACGGTTATAAAAACTGACTTTTCCCAATATTTGGCGTGTCGAGACCTCTCTAACAAAAAAATATACAGCTATATTTGGTATCATGCGAAGCAGAATTTTATGGCGATTTTTCTTTATTTTGATTTGTTTCAGGGGGTGTTTTTGGTAATTATTTGATGGGGTTGGGGTAATAGAATTGAATTCCCCCAATCATGTCATATTTGGGCTTATTCTTTGCTGGAGATGTCAGTAAGAATAGTAAAATGAAACCCGTTGCTATTAACCCCTTTTGCTCTTTAAATTAAAAATAGCTTTATTTGCTCTTTAACTAATCATTGGATTCACTCATTCTGTAGAAGTCAAATCTCGTGCAGTCAAATAATGAGTGATGGAATTTAATACCAAAAGAGTTATAATTTGGTAAAAATTTAATTCAAGGTTAATAACAAAACATCACGTGTGACATTTCTGGTGGCAAGTTTCCACTTGCCATATAAGGCTGGGTTTTGACGTCATTAGGGTAATTAACCAATCGTTATAATTAATTACGTCATATTTGACCAATAATTAGAGAATGACTTTATTGTAATTTATTTTATTGTATGCTTGTATCCTTTGTATCGGAGCTTAATATAAAACTGTAATCAAGAAACTCTTGCATTTGTTGTTCCAGTTATTCATACAAATTAAGATACAGTGTATGCAATTACAATGTGAAGCTGCCATTAATGTGAAATGTCAGAATTACAGTTAAAGATACGTTCTAACCAGTTAAAGAATTACAAATGCAACCAAAGACAAGGCAACTAAGATATGTAGTAAGAAAATAATGCATGATTCATACGTAGGATCACTCGGCAAACCTCAACAGATTCCAGTACCCTACATCTAATCTCGGCTGTATGACAAAGTCCGCCATTAGAACTACTTTCAAGTTCCCGGATTACAATTGCGTTGTCCATGACGACAAATGACGTCATTGATGACGACGTATTTGAAGAATGTTTTATCTTACAAAATTTTCAAAGTTTGAAGCTGTTTTTCTTTCAAGTTTATCCGATTTTCTTTAGACAAGGACACAAGGACAAATTTGCACTGAAAATTCTACACACTTTTCGAACGACGCAATTTTGAGAACTTCTTTCTAAACTCGGGCAAGTTTCCCCTTATAAGTAAACCGGTGCCGCATCGCAAATGTATAGGCGTAGGTACATATCACTTACTGTCATACAGCCGAGGCTAGATGTAGGGTACCGGAATCTGCCTAGGTTTGCCGAGTGACGTAGGATGTGGCGACCGGTTTTTAACGTGTATCCGCTCCTCACGTCGGCCCGAAACTGTTGTTTGCATTAACAACTAAGCTATATCTACTGCCGACGGTGTGAGACGGTTCCTGATCATGGATCAGTTCAGGACAAAGTATTACGTATTTGATTAGAGTTTTGTCGTTAATAAACATACTTGTTATCGTGATAAGCTGTTGTTTTTGTGATCAGTAGTCACGCGATCAAAGAATGGACATACAAGTACAAAGTGATATTCAATTTGATCAGTTTCACAGAGTGTACAAATTCTTTTTTCTCTCGGTATTGACTCATATCTTCCAGTTTCGATTCTCAATTTATGACTAGATAATCTTAACTGTGTTATCTCCCTTTTAAACCTTTGCTCAATACATTAAGGGGATACTCGATTGTCAGTCCGGAACGTCCCGAATTAACTGAATTGCAATCAAGTGATACGGAATGCAGTCCTGTCACAGTTCTGCCAGCTCCGACAGCTGAGGTGGTGTGAGTAGAATCGTGACGTATTTGAAGTGACATATATGTTTCAGCTGCCATGATTGGCTGAGATATTTTTTATACAGTCGGCACGTGCGTTGTATTCCAAAATTCCCCTATTCACTCGATTGACACTATTTTCGGAATTGAGAGAATTTAATTCCGGAACGTTCAATCGAGTATCTCCATAGACAAATAGGACTGTACATCAAAGTGGTTAATATTTCTATAAATAATACATTTAAAATATTTGTTAAATTTTCCACACATTTCTGTAGAAAGTTATCACATAGTCGTTGTTTGATAATGACATTCCCGCTTGCAAATTTCTCTCCCATATATAACCCAAACCAATACTTTATAATTCAGACTTTATATTATTAATCCATTTATCATTGTTAGTTAACATATCTTTAGAACAAGCTTTAAGGACAATATTGTCAGTATTAACTAAACGAGACCAATATTTCAATATTCGCAATTTTCGATGAATAGTGAAAGGGTAACGCCCAGTTTTAAAATAGACCATAGACGTGTTCCTGTTTTGTCTGACTTCAAGGGTTCTTTTCAAAAAGTAAAGGTGCAATAATTCGATATCATGGACACTATGGAAATCCCATACTGCGGAAGCATAGTTAAAGATACAAGAGACAAAGGTTTCAAATACAGATAGCTTAGTGACCAGATTAAAATTGTTTACTTTACACGTTTCATGACAGAAAATAAGGCCTTTCCTCCCTGATATGCTATGGCTTTTTGAGTTAATAAAGATTTACCATTAACATTTAAATTTATACTTAAGTAACTAAAATTGTTCACGATTTCAATATTGACCCCATTATAACTCCAATTTTAAAAGTTAATATTACCTGAGTGTTGTAAGAGTTTCATCACAGTTATACCTAACATAACCTATATTAGCCACCATAACAGTTCTAGCATTACCTCCTAGGGAATCTAAATATAACACAATAACAATATTAATATAATATATGTATGAATAATACGAATCAAGCACAACAGATCCTAACTAGTAGATACCAGCGGCTTCCAGGCAGGATACGCCCACATTTTGCAAGAGATGGATAGAGAACAAGCTAAACAAAAAGCGATTTTTCGTACAATCAAGGGACATAATTCAGGAAGTTACGACCGATATGCGCAAATATCGAAAGGAACCAAGATCTGTGGGTTATTAAATCGGATAAAAATTATGACCTCTATAGGGTCCACAAGCTAAAAATGCGATTTTTCGTACAATCAGGGGCCATAATTCAGGCAGTTACGGTCCAATATGTGCGAATATCGAAAGGAGCCGAGATCTTTGGGTTATAAACTTACATTTTAAGTTTCATTAAAATCAGAAGAAAATTGTGACCTCTAGATAGTCCACAACCTTGATATATCATATTTTTACGCTATTTGAGTACGAGTTGCGGCCATTTTGTCTGTCAGATTTGTTCCGATTTTTACAAAATTCGAAATCAACCATCATTACGGTTTAACGGTGATATATTCAAACGTTTTTTAAATCACATAACAATTATGACCGCTAGAGGGTTCACAAGCTAAAGACGTGATTTTTCGTACAATCAGGGGCCATAATTCAGGAAGTTACAGTCCGATATGCGTGAATATTGAAAGGAACCGAGATCTTATATCCATTAAACAGAGGAAGCCACGGTGGTTCAGTGAGTAAGACGTTTGCTCGGCAATTTGGGGGTCCCGTGTTCGATTCCGATGCTGGCCGAGAAAGATCATCGGCCCAGTGTATATATTACTTTGTTTCACGGTAAACGATGCAAAGATAAAAGGTATGCCGACACAAACTGGTTTCAACACTGATTTATATTTTGATATTTTAAATTACTTTTCGTCCGTCTTGGAACTATTCATTAATAATGTCATTGCATAGAGATGGACAGCATACTATAATTCAGAGATATTTATAATACTAACTCTGTGGTTTTAATTGGCTATGGGAAGCATTGCGTTAACGTGTAATTGTCTGGGATATGGGATACCACTTCGGTCGAAGCGGACATTAAATAAAACTATTCCACATGCAGAAAAGTAGGACGATTACACTCATATCATTTTTACAGCTTAGTTAAAACTAAATATATATAAAATAAATTTAACCCCATTTTATTTAATTCGAAAGAAATTAAAAGACCTAAGCCTCTTACAAACAAATGAAATGATATGGAGTTAAAGTATTGGGTCTTTATATCACGTTCTGGATGACAACACTGGTTTAACTTCAAATGGTACTTTTATTCTGCTTCTAACATATTATGTACAAAATATGTGCGAATAATTAATATGTGTAATCTATTTATTTTGGGATTTCAGCGGGGGACATAAGCCTCACTATTGGCTTGTTGATATGGCAATGAAACAATTTGAAACCTGGTCCTAATTGTTACTCTCTTTGTTCGCAATGCGAATGTTTTACTGTATTGTGTCACCTGTTGAGGATATTGGAATGGGTTTTAATGACCACTCAAACCAACTATGTCAATTCGAGATTAACGTTGGGTATATTTTATTTTAATAATTTGCCTGCGTTCCGGGTTGGTGAACAAGGGAAGGAAACAGGAGACGATTCACCTAATCATTCTGGCGATTAAACTTGGAATCGAATGACTGGCAGACCGTGTGACCTATATAAAAGTATTGAAATGACGGCATTCCATCATACTGATTAGTCCTGGTAGTAGTAATTGTATTAGTAGTCGTCGTATTAGTAGTAATCGTTGTCGTCGTCGTTGTAGTAGTAGTAGTCGTAATAGTAATAGTAGTTGTAATAGTCGTAGTTGGTAGTTGTAGTCGTCGTGATTTATAGTAGTAGTCGTAGCAGTAGCACTAGTGTAGTAGTAGTAGTAGAGGTAGCAGTAGTAGTAGTAGTAGTAGTAACAGGTGTAGTCGTTGTCGTAGTAGTTTATAGTAGTAGTCGTAGCAGTAGAAGTAGTAGTAGTAGAGGTAGTAGTAGAGGTAGTAGTAGTAGTATCAGTAGTAGTGATAGTAGCAGTAGTAGTAGTAGTAGTAACAGGTATAGTCGTTGTCGTAGTAGTTTATATTAATAGTAGTAGTAGTAGTAGTGGTAGTAGTAGTAGTAAGATACTAGTCATAAGGGGAGTAGTCGTAGTAGTGGTAGTAGTAGTAAGATACTAGTCATAAGGGGAGTAGTCGTAGTAGTAGTGGTAGTAGTAGTAGTAGCAGCAGTAGTAGTGGTGATAGTAGTAGCAGCAGCAGAAGCAGCACCAGTGGTAGTAGTAGTAGTAGAAGTAGTAGTAGTGGTAGTAGCCATAATCATATCCTCACCACGTGATCGAATAAACCATATAGTATTAGATCACAATGGTAATCGATACATTATGGCCATTGTTATCAACCTACAATCTCGAATAGCATAAAGACACCTTCCGCACGATATACAAATACATAAAAAGGTATGCAATATGTCGCCTAATCATTTACATTTCCATATACAAACAAATATACTAGTATACATTGGGCATTTATCTCGATCTAATAGTTTAACTCCTATATTCATTCAAACTTCAATATGATTATTATGCCGCGAGAAATAAACTCGTCTTTGCCTGGTATTACTGTTTTTATATTCAAGTAGTTGACGTCTCTCGTTAATATGGTATTAATACGACTTTCCTTATGGTGGGGAATTAAATCTAATAGTTAATTTATTTCACACACACACTCGGATAATGTATTCATATACGCAGAAATATGTTTACCTGGTGAGGATATAATACCTAACCCATTACCTTGGAGGTGGAAATTTAAAAGAAATACGTTTAAATGGTGAAGAAAAAAATAACTAACAAATTACCTTGAAGACAACGAACAGAGGTAAGTACAATGAAATGGTGTTTAACGTCCTATTATATTTTTTCAACCGTGCTAATAATGAAGACGTGCTATGGTTATGAACGAAATCTTGCTCGGATAGCTCTGGCCTAATCTTACTTCGATTTCCAAACATCAAGGGATCTTAAAGGTGCAGACAATTGTAGACACGCGATCTCGTTTTTTTTCTTCAACACCCGAACGACTAGACACGAGTGCTTGCCGTTACCTTAATACAAAATCCTTGGAACTTTTCCTGACAATACTAGGATAAGACTAGATGCCTCCATCTAAGTGAGTTCACGCCATGCTCACTGAGCCACCGTGACTCCAGTGATCGTCAAAAGTAAAATAAAATAGACTTTTCGTAATGATTATGGTGAGCTACGATGGCTCTGTGAGTAAGACATTGGCTCGCTAACCAGTTCGATCCCTGCGTTGGCTGAGAAAGGTCATCGGGATTTTTCGGCGTTGTTTCACCTTGTCAGTGGTGTAGGACATAGTGCATGACAAGGGACAATGTATAGTCGTTGTTATGGGAAGACAAAATCGAGGTCGCCTGTACTCATTGGCATGCACAAAAGATCCCTTGGCAGTTGTAATTTGACATACGAGTATGCGGTAGCGCCGCTGTCCGGGTAGGATTTCTCCCATAGCACACTGTATGGCATATACCCGTCTTCATTAGCTCAGTCTTTTGATTATGTTTAGACAATTTCTCAGATTTACGATTTATAGTCTGACCAACCAGGGATTACAACTCGTTAATTTACAATCTATAATCTGACCAACCAGGGATTACAACTCGTTATTGTGCTGAGTCGTGTTTATGTTTAGAACAATCTCCCGGTTCTAATGTTACATCTTGGGTATATAAACAATCTCTTCGTTCTAATGTCACACCTTGGGTATATAAACAATGTTACATGTTGGGTATATAAACAATGTTACATGTTGGGTATATAAACAATCTCTGGGTTCTATTGTTACACCCTGGGTATATAAACCATGTTACATGTTGGGTATATAAACAATTTCTGAATTATAACGTTCACATTAAAAAGTAAGGTACAGCAGAGAGATTAATAACCAATTCAAATATCAAATAAAATCAACCATGAACTAAGAAAAGAAACCTTTTCATATAAACCCCTTTCCTTTTTTTTCTTTTTTTGTCCTGTAGGACAAGGCGATGGTAAACAAGAAGTTACGAGTCAGAAGAATGATATACTCTGTAATAGACCACCCTGCACGTTTCAAGTCAGTAGCTTGAAGCGTATATATGGTATTAGTGTCAGTGGCTTGTGGCACGAAGTAACAGTATATTGTCGCATACATAATATATTATGTCAACGCTTGGGCGACATAATATATTGTGTTGACGCTCCAAGCGTGTTAGCATATTAGACCTGTAGACTCAGTGGAATGTACGCGTCATCAGAGCGGATCCAGGGGTTGGACCATGGGGACCGGTCCACCCCCTTAACAATAGAAAGTGTCCCTGTAAATAAAAGAGGGCATCCTTATCAGAAAAAGGGCACCTGTGATGTCAGAATTTCAAAAAAGGGCACTTTTCTTTCGGATTAGGGTTAGGGTTAGGGTTAGGGTTAGGACACAGAAAAGAGAGAAAAAACAGAAAAGAAAAAAACAATCGAAACTTACCGATTCCATGATGGAAAATACCGCCAAAATATGTCTCCAAAGCATTCATTGGTTATCAAAGCGCCAATTAAATCTATCGTTGCAAGTTCATGCCTAGTCACCTCCATCCTAGTTCCAAGCGTTGACATAATATATTATATCGCCCAAGCGTTGACATAATATATTATGTATGCGACAATATACTGTTACTTCGTGCCACAGGCCACTGACACTAATACCATATATACGCTTCAAGCTACTGACTTGAAACGTATCGCCTGAATAGACAATCGCCACCAATCCTTGTAGAATGAACACAACTCATTATCAGTACAGAAGACAGCCCATCTCATATTAAACAACACAGAAGACAACCCATCCAATACTAAACAGCAGAGAGCGAGAGAGAAATGGGGTTTAACTTCCACTCGACACAAACTAGGTCATTTCGGGACTAACATATGGTTCAATTTTATTTCAATAATTCGCTTGCGTGTAGGGGTCTTTAGCAGTGGGAGGAAACCAGAAGACCTGGAGAAAACCCACGAGGTTGGACAGGCTACCCTACTCCTTGTCACGTACAATCTGGGAATCGAAACCACGCGAGTTGACTCAATGACAGACTTTATGATACAGCGCGCACGCGCTAACCATTCGGCCATTCAACCCCACTAAACAGCACAGCCTATCCAATATCAAACAGTATATCGAACGCAGTGTACAGAAGGAAATCAATCCCATTTTAGGCCTTAGCCTGTAGCATATATAGTCAGTCAAACAATGGACATACTGGTCTGAACTGATAAAATAATCAATTTAACTTGAACGATGAAGACATATGATAAATATACACTATATTGGACAGGTGTGACGACAGGAGAACTGGTATAACAGACCCGAGTCGATAATCCACGGAACAAATAGTATAACAGGCCCTCTAGTCGATAATTAAATTAAAAAACTTAATCCACGGAATGAATAGTACAACAGGCACTAACAAAATTCAGAGAAGGGCTTGTATAAAATGACCTAACGGATATCTCAAAATCAGAACCCAGTGGAGGAATTGATGAGTATTACGTGGAACACTTGCCCTAACTGATGAAAGATACAAATACTGATCAAAGACAAAAAAAAAGGTCATAAAGTGAACATCGACGTTGAGACAATGTCGGTAGAAACTAAAAATTATTATATGAGTTGATCCCCATCTGGTGTCCGGGAAAGGGTGAGAATATAATCGAAATAGTATCTTATAGAAAGAGTAAGAAAACTCCGACATATTCATGATGAATTTAAAAAAAACCTTAAATATGTTCTGACTCATTATCCGAAAATAAAATCTAGTTAACTTTATTGAGTTATATTCAGTAGACCATCCAGGATAAAATACAACAGTAAAACAAAATGGCGACTACAAATGTTGATGTCGTGCAAAGATTGGTTGCTCCTGAAACATGTGAAGACTATACTACGAAGCAGAGTCCTCAGTATACACCAGTATTATCACCGCTTTCCCCCGATAACGAAGGTATTACAAATGTTACACTTACAGGCGTACCTTCACAAAATGTACCTTCCAACATGAAATCGAACCGTGAAATTAAGCTGATCAAATCTACTTATGTGGTTGATCAGGTTAAGGAATACTACCAAATCGACGATGAAGAGCTTTTTCCCAATTACAAGCAACATAAGATGCACAACTCGGAAAGCTTGTTATGTTGGAAGAACTGTTGCGTTGGTTGTGGTCCTGTTGCATGGGCTATGGTGTTTGGATATTTAAATAGGCGATCACATCTCAAACCTGAACTCTATGGCACCGGAAGTCATCATTTATTCAAATTAACGAAAAGCTGGAACACGTGGGATGGTCGGAGAAACTTTTTCCCACAATCCCTTAATGAGGAAGTAGTAGATTATACAGAATTGCTACATGATATTCTTGGGTCAGTTTGTGTAGCAGGAGAAAGTATTACACTGCCACACAGAATGAACAGAATAAATGCATTCTTTCAGGAAAATCAGAAATCGGGAAATCCGAAAGAAACTATCCATACCAACGGATGGAGAGAGAGAGAGAGAGAGAGAGAGAGAGAGAAATGGGGTTTAACGTCCACTCGACACAAACTAGGTCATTTCGGGACTAACATATGGTTTAATTTTTTATTTCAATAATTCGCTTGCGCGTAGGGGTCTTTAGCAGTGGGAGGAAACCGGAGGACCCGGAGAAAACCCACGAGGTTGGACAGGCGACCCTACTCCTTGTCACGTACAACCGGGGATTCGAAACCACGCCAGTCGACTCAATGACAGACTTTATGATACAGCGCGCGCACGCTAACCATTCAGTCATCCAACACCCCCCCCCCCCCCACCAACGGATAGAGAAGTCTAATTGGGAACTACAGTGATGACATTAGAGATCAAGCTATTGGTTACATAAAGAAGAATTGGCCCGTGGTAGTTGGAATGCGATGTGGTCATCATCGGTTACGGATGCATTATGCCGTTGCTACGAGATATCGGGGGATATTAAAACCAAAAAAGCGCATATTAACAAAATTTATTAATAGATCTCCACGCGAAATGGTGACCAGGCGGGGTTTTTTTCTACATATGGGTCGGGGTTATCATAGCGACTATGCCGAATCGAATTGATGTTCAGCGAACATATTCTTTGCTGGTGTGGCGACATATTAAAGCAAGAAGATTAAGACCTCCATCAACTTCACATACAAGCCTCTGATTTCCGACAGATAGGTTGTGTTTCCGTTATGGTACTCTACTGCTACGATTGCGTTTTCCGATAAGGTACTGTATTGCTACGTTTTCAATTCCGATAAGGCACTGTACTACTACGGTTTCGTTTCCGAAAAGGTACTGTACTGCTACGGTTTCGTTTGCGAAAAGGTATTGTACTGCTACGGTTGTGTTTCCGATAAGGTACTGTACTGCTACGGTTTCGTTTGCGAAAAGATATTGTACTGCTACAGTTGTGTTTCCGATAAGGTACTGTACTGCCAATTCATTTCCGATAATGATTGCATGCTATATTTTAATAAAAAGAGACAGTTTCATTTTTGTAAGGTAATCTGAAATAAAAACTTAAAAAACGTTGAATCTATACACAATTTTCCCTTTTAAATGTAAGGAAATGGAGTTTAACGTCCTACTGTTCTGCTTCAACTGGGAAAATGAAGACGGGCATACGCGATATAGTGTGTTATAGGGGAAATTGTGTCCGGGCAGCGGCACTATCATCTACTCTTATATCGAATTCCAACTGACAAGGATATTTTACGTGCACGGCAAGGTATACACGGGTCCTCGTTTTTTCGTCCCACCCGAACGACTAGACTTGTCAGACCCTCCGTTCTGCACCACTATACACACTTCTACTTTGTAAAGTATTAATCATATTATCCTTATAATTAACTATTGTCAGTTGCGAATTGGAAAATATTATCATTTTCTAGTTGAAAGTGTTAGCTTTGTCAATTCCACAGAGAGTATAGAAACAAGAGAGCTGGTCATGCTATGATTCCTATAATTGTTTAGTGATTTGACAAAATATTAAGTTATAGATATATAAATAATTATGTTTTAATTTCCTTATAAAATATGCAAGTATCGCTTTAAGTACACACGCAGTATTACAAGGAAAGAAAACAAGATCGCCGCATGTATACACCTTACCAAAATATACAAATAAAAGGTTAATATAATCTAGTGTTGTATCCTTCACGAGAGACAGAGAGAGAGAGAGAGAGAGAGAGAGAGAGATGGGGTTTAGCGTCCACTCAAAACAAACTACGTCATTTCGGGACTAAAATACGACACATAGGGAATAACAGTCAGAACGAGAAAATTAAGATATCGTTCTGTTTTAAGATATATTTTGTTCTGTTTTCACCTATCGTTTGTTCTGTTTTAAGATATCGTTTGTTCTGTTTTAAGATATCGTTTGTTCTGTTTTCACCTATCGTTTGTTCTGTTTTCACCTATCGTTTGTTCTGTTTTAAGATATCGTTTGAGCTGTTGACATCAGTATAATTATATATATAGACCATACATTCTGTACACCAACAAGGCTGTTCGTTCAAATCATAATTATTCATATACTTCCTTGTGCCCTATTGTAGGATGTTTACCCACAAAAACCCCATAAAATATCCTCGTCGTGACAACCAGATAATGTAACTCTATAATGCTTAATATGTCGGTTTCTTTCCTTGTGAGGGGGCAGGGGTTAGACAGGTTGTACGTTGAAGCAGTGTGAAGTTTTTGGTTTTAATAATAAGGACAGGAGTAAGACAGACAGTTAATGTGAAGCTGTTGGTCTTAATAATAAGGACACAAAATAAAATAAAGAGTAATAATCATGTCGGAGCAAGATTTCTCAGATAGTAAGTATACATTTTGAATAACTTTTTTGCATGCAAAGAATATTTTATTTACTGAAAAAGAATGGGGAACAGGCTGAGCGTGTATTAGGCTACCTCTCTCCTATGTTAGGCTATGAATAATATTATGTTTACAAAAAATTAATATTACCAATTCATGAAAAGATGGTAATTATTAATAATATAAAAATTTATATTACCAATTCATGAAAAGATGGTTATGAATAATATAAAATTAATATTACCAATTCACGAAAAGATGGTTATTATGAATAGCCTAATATAAAAATTAATATTACCAATTCATGAAAAGGTGGTAATTATTAATAATATACAAATTAATATTACCAATTCATGAAAAGATGGTTATTATGAATACTATAAAAATTTATATTACCAATTCATTCAAAGATTGGTATTATAAATAATGTAAAAATTAATATTACCAATTCATGAAAAGATGGTTATAAATAATATAAAAATAAATATTACCAATTCATGAAAAGATTGTTCTGAATGATATAAAAGTCGTTCGGATGGGACGAAAAATGTTTATTTAATTTAAGACACTGAATATGAATTACACAACAGACACGGGCCTGTATAAGTACTGTCAAAACATTATTTCCACTAGTATATCTGTAAACTAGTTCAGATTAGATTTGAGGCTAAATTCCTAACAAATATTTAAATTGAAACAAAGCATTTATAAATATGTAACTTTCACACTAAAATAGATGTATGGTAAAAACTAAATAATAATGTAAGGGAGTGGCAATTGTAATGAAGAGAAAGGGAATCAAATGGAGTTTAATATCTTATTGTTCAATATCAACCGGGATAATGAAGATGTACATACGCCATCTATTATGCACACACACATACAAACACACGGCGCATGCTCATCTTCATTATACGGTTTGGGGCAAAACAGTAAGACATTAAACACTCTTCCTAAGTTAACTGCAATTGGTGGCAGTATGCGGATGTTAAAGTTTGAAGTATAACTAGTATGCACCTTGACCCTGATATTTTAGAATATATTAAAATATAACAAAGAACGAATCGGCCTTATTTATCTTTCAGTTAGGGATCCCCAAGGATACCCACCGCAGCAAGGATACCCACCGCAGCAAGGATATGTCCCACAGCAAGGATATGTCCCTCAGCAAGGATATGCCCCGCAATATGCCCCACAACAGGGATATTCCCAAGCGCAATACCCAGTCGGTGGCACTGTAATTGTAAGTATGGGTTGTATCTTGAAGCCACTTTCATTTTGTTGGTGGTTAATTTATCACTAGACTGTATTCTCCACACATCTACTTTCATTTTATTTTATCACTAGACCGATTGTCAACTCATCTACTTTCATTTTGTTGGTGATTAATTTATCACTAGACTGTATAGCCATCTGATCTACTTTCATTTTGTTGGTGGTTAATTTATCACTAGACTGTATTGTCAACTCATCTACTTTCATTTTGTTGGTGGTTAATTTATCACTAGACTGTATAGTCAACTCATCTACTTTCATTTTGTTGGTTTTTAATTTATATCTAGACTGTAGTCATCTCATCTACTCCGATTCCCCACGTGTGCGTGACAAGGAGTATGATCGTCTGGTCTGTCCAGTCTCGTGAGGTTTCTCTAGGTCCAGGTCGTCTGGGTTCCTCCCACAGCTAAAGACCTTTACGCGCAAAAAATATTATTAAAAATAAAGTTTAACCATATCTTAGTCCCCAAATGACCCAGTCCCTCCCTCTGTCACTAGCCAGGGGATTTTGGTGATTTACATATTTAGAAATAGAAGAGGAGCCGCAGGGATTCAGTGTATACGGCACTAGCCAGGAGATCTGGGTTTCCATCCCTGTTTGACCTCAATAGAGAAAGCACCCAAATGGTAAAAACTCGACATGTCTTAAAATTAAAAGACGTGTGCAAGATAATGCTTGATAATGCTGATTATTTTTATGTCTGAACTACGGAAATGATACTAAGTTATTTAGAGAGATTTTTTTGGTTTCAGGTAACACAGCCACAGCCGTCAGCACTCTACGTGACAAAACCCCCGGATTATCTGGGATTCTCCATCTTTGTCTTTCTGTTTTGTTTCTGGCCAATTGGAATCGCTTCAATAATTTATTCATGCCGGGTAAGTATTTGAAAATGACTAAAAGTTGTGAAACTGAGATGGTATTTAAGAGAGAAAGAGAGAGAGAGAGAGAGAGAGAGAGAGGGAGGATTACATTCCTGTCATATGGTCTGTTATTTACTCAAATGAGGTGGTTTTGATTCCCATCTTGTGCGTGACAAAGAGTAGGGTCGCCTGTACAACCTCGTGCATTTTCTCCGGGACCTCCGGTTTCCCCTACTACCGCTAACGACCCCCACGTGCAAGCTAATTGTTGATATAAAACGCAACCCTGTGTTATTCCCTGTGTCGAGTGGACGTTAAACCGGATCTCTCACCAGCGTTTGAAAATCCCGGGGAACTAACACAATCACATTGGATACAGACCACCAATTACTTCCACCTTGTAATTTCTCTCTCCCCCCTCTCCTATATATATCTATCCCTTTCCCCCATCTCTCTCTGTCTCCCCCATCTCTATCTACCGCCCCCCCTCTCTCCCTCTATCTCGGGAACTAACACAATCACATTGGATACAGACCACCAATTACTTCCACCTTGTAATCCCCCCCCCTCCCCTATATATATCTACCCCTTCCCCCCATCTCTCTGTGTCTCCCCCATCTCTATCTACCGCCCCCGCCCCTTCTCTCCCTCTATCGCTCTGAGATAAGGAATGGGGTTTTCTTTTGATATAAAGGTTGTCTGTGTGTCATAGTTAGATTGACAATAATACGACACCTCTAATATAGAGATACGATCTAACTGGATATCCTGAACTATAGATGTTATTTCCTACAACCTCTTAACATCAATGAAAACACTTGAACTGATATAGAAAGGAAGCAATATACGACTGACCTCCGGGTTCATTCATTTCATTTCATATATACATTTATTATACATTGCTTTCCATGACTTACCACCACCCAGACCGATCGCATAATGGCGTTTTTCTTGTAGATCATAATTCTTTATTTTTCCATTTTGAGTGAAGCCTGTAGCATTACAGACACGTGACTGTACATGTTCCTGAAGCAACGACTGGGTTTATTACAACATCTGGTAGTTGCTAGATTACGTCACAATTCCCAAACGTTTAGCTACTTTATCTACAGACACCTGAACAATAGCGTCCAATCAGAGGTTGTGACATAGCGACCTCCACGGAAACTTTAACATTGAATGAACGTTAAACTTTGCAACTCGATTATCACAGGTAGACATTTTAGCTTGAAAGCGCGAGACTTGGTATTCGCAACGATCGAGGAATCTGACTCACAAGCTGGGCTTTTACCCAATCAAAATTAGTACCGAAATATGCAGGGTATTACGTGAAGCATTGATAAGATGTACGTAGTTAAAGGGTTTCGATTCCCCGGTTGTACGTGACAAGGAGTAGGGTCGCCTGTCCAACCTAGTGGGTTTCCTCCGGGTCCTCCGGTTTCCTACCACTGCTAAAGACCCCTACGCGCAAGCGAATTATTGAAATAAAATTGAACCATGTGTTAATCCCGATATGACCTAGTTTGTATCGAGTGGACTTTAAACCCCATCTCTCTCTCCCTCTCTCTCTCTCTCTCTCTCTCTCTCTCGTAGTTAAAGCGAGATCAACCCTTCTATTGAAGATGGGGGATTGTATACCTTACGGCTGGCCCCTGATCCATTCACTTGATCAGATATCTGTTATCTATATCTTGTCCGTGGGTTTGTCTTATCGGTGTGTTTCGTGTGTAGTGTGGTCCTACTGCGCTTACTAATAATTCGTAGTTTGTGGCGTGGTTTCTACGAGGTATAGGATCGCCTGTCCAACCTCGTGGGTTTTCGCCAGCCCACCCCCACTGCTAAAGACCTCTTAAGCGCAAGCGAATTATTGAAATAAAATCGAATCATATGTTAGTCCCGAAATAACCTAGTTAAATCTCATTCCTCGCTTTCTCCTTTTCCAGAATTACGGGAAATTACATAATTATCGGAAATTAAATGGGGTTTTACGTCTGGGGTTTTTAAAACCGATTTGGCTAATGAAGACCGGACAGCGGCACTACGTCCTACTCACGGCCTGGGGTTTTCCTACCATCCGAACGACAAGACACCGTTCTTGTCCTATTGACAAAGTCTCGAGGAAACCTCTTGGTTAGCGAGCCATCATCTTTCTCACCGATCCTACAATTTCAATCCTCATTTCAACAACAACAATAGTACTATATAGATCAGGAACCAAGCTAATATCGTCGCCGCCATCTTCTAATATCGTCGCCGCCATCTTGCAATCGTGACGTTAAAACAACGTCCCTAAATTGAACTCCATAACTCGATGAGTAGTTCTTCAAGAAACAAATTTGCTAGGTTTCTTGTGGATGGTACGGGATCACGTGGCTAAGTGGGTAAGACGCTGGCTCGCTAACCTGGAGGTCGGGTGTTCGATCCCTGCATTGGCGGAGAAAGTTCATCCCGATTTTCCGGCGTGGTTTCCCCTTGTCAGTGATGCAGGACGGAGGGGCCTGAGAAGGAAAGCTGTCTAGTCGTTCGGATGGGACGAAAAACCGAGGTCCCGTGTACACATTGGCGTGCACGTAAAAGTTCCCTTGGCAGTTGGAATTCGATATAAGACTAGGCCGTAGCGCCGCTGCCTGGGCAAAATTTCCCTCATAGCACACTGTATGGCGTATGCCCGTCTTCATTAGCCCAGGTTAGGAGCAGAACAGTAGGACGTTAATCCCCATTTCATTTCATTTCATATGTCGATGGTAACTGAATTCTTGGAGTCTTAGCTATGTTTTAGCAGCGCATGGCGGACGACGAAAACCACGGGATGGGTAGCATTTAAGACTTTAAATAAAATGAGTTTTAATTTATGCTTACCGTAACTCTATTTCAGTCACGTGATGCCTACACTGCTGGAGATGTGAACACTGCTCAAGCCAATGGATCAACAGCTCGTACTTTAAACATTATTGGACTGGTACTGGGTATTATTTGTATCATAGTAGGCATAGTTCTCAATTTTGTCGTTTTTGCAACAACAAGAGCCACTGTAACTTATTATGGATAATCGCACACAATATATGCACTGGGCACTCGCGATTACTTGTAAAAATACTGAATGATAATAATAATGACAAGATGGACTTCTGCTCCTACTGGGATAATAATAATAATATTAATAATAAATAATAATGACAATGGGGGTTAAATTCACACTTGATTGGACAGCAGCACTACGATCTACTCTTATTTTCCTACTCTTATTTCCAAGACTCCTTTTACGTGCACGCCAGTCGGTACACAGGGCCTCGGATTTTCGTCCCATCCGGACTATTAGACACGATATTGTTCCTTCCTGCACCACTGACAAAGGGACACCCGGCTGAAAAATCCCGAGGAACCTTGCCGGTCAACACAGGGAACAAACACGACACTTCCTAGTTCTCGACTCCCTTATGTTGAATACGAAAATAATTAAGTTATCTTTGCACTGAAATTACTTCATGGAATGTCTTTATATAAATAGTCATTGAGTCAACTGGCGTGGTTTCGATTCCTCGGTTGTACGTGACAAAGAGTAGGATCGCCTGTCCAACTTCGTGGGTTTTCTCCAGGTCATCCGGTTTCCTCCCACTGCTAAAAACCCCTACCCGCAAGCGAATTATTGAAATAAAATTGAACCATGTGTTAGTCCCGAAATGACTTAGTTTGTGTCGAGTGGACGTAAACCCCATTTCTCCTTCTAATGTTTTGATCATTAAATATAATATTGATGTTAAATGATCTTTTGTTATAATATCTTATTTCATGTAAACATGGGGTGGGTTGGGATGGGATGGGTTTTTTTTTTCTTATGTTGTGGGTGTTGGGTGGAGTGGTGAGGTGGGTTTTTTTTGTTTTTATTTTGTTGTGTAAAACAGCGACGAATAACATCGGTTATATGAATCTTTAATCGTTGATACAAATATTATTTGAGACTAATAAGTATACTGTTTTCTTTCCTACTTTTTAAATTGTTTGTTAAATTTAGTTATAGTTTTTATATAACCATGTACAACTAATAGATGTAGAAAAAAAAATATTTTTGTTCCTTTCTATTTATTTGTTTTGCTTAACGGGCCAATCCCGATAATATTTTGGAGAATAAAACTGTTTAATTTTGTGTTAAAACCCTTTAAAATCCAGTACCTAAGGGCCGAGCAACTAATTCAACATTTGTGATATGTTTTCAAACAACTCACACCCGTCAGTTTTCATCTGGAAATGGAGATCGGTGTCCCAAGCTGTATTATGTGGTGTCGAGATAAAACCAGACTTTTATTTTATAAACACAATGTGTGGTTGAAATTTACCTTTCGTTATCCAGTACGGCACATAGGTCATTCACTATATAGATCTTTAAAGGAACGGCGATAGATTATATCAAGTCACCCAACGAAAAAATTGATCAGAAATCTTAAAAGGGTTACGTGTCCGGATAAGCATTTTTGACGTTCACGTCCAAACAACTCAGTATTTTGAGCTGAAATTTTGAGACAAGGTAAATACACCATACCTCTATATTTTGGCGCTTAAATGTCATACGAACTCGGACTTCTATTTTTGAGACTCTGTTAAAATCGGGATAGTCCCTTTAATCTGAAACTGATATTGTTTAGAATTGCGTAACTAATTTTATTTGGTAATAAACAAGTATATTTTTTTGGGGGGTATAATTATTACAGTACTCAATGTATGTCTGAAAATAACCTTGTTCGTTTTTTTTTTTACTAAATTAAAACTGATATTTTTGAAAATTATTTGTGTAATTAAATGTTCGTCGCTATCAGCCCGATTAGCGCAGAAGAGTTGGACGTTAAACCCTATTGCATTTATTTATATTATTAAATGAACTCAACCTATAAAGTTAATGGAACTGTGGTCACTCAGAGGGTAAGGCGTTGGTTTACCAACCAGAAGTTTCGGGTTCATTATCGGTGTTGGTTTCCCTTGGCAGTGGTCTAGTCGTTCGGATCGGACAAAAACCCAAAGTCCTGTGTATATGTTGGCGTCCACGTAAATGATCCCCTTGACCAGTCGGTGCAGAAAAGTTGGACATTAAACCACATTTCATTTCATTTATAAAAATGGGATTTTGTCTTTTCGTCAATGTTGCTTTCAAGGCGTCATATTCATGAATTCTTATATCAGCTAATGTCAAGATAATTTCATTCAAAGAAAGAGTTATTCATATTAATGTAAATCATGCCCAAGTGGACTGAAAGTGGATCTCTTTGACACAGATGACGTTAAGGATTTTATTGGATTATATATAATGATTTTGTGGGTTGACTGTCTGCCTTCGTTCGAACTCTTACGTCCCTAGATAAAATCAATTTGGCGATATTACCATATACGTATTACTGCGTCGAGTCAGAAAGCTAAAATTAGTAAACAAGTCTACTTTCGCTTAATGATGCATTGTGTAAGATTTCGTTAAAATAATAATAATAATATATAAATATTTATGTTCGCGCAACAAAAGTTCTAGCTATACTAGTTGGATAATAGATAATGAAAAATGAATATATCGAAAAGTTCAGTCAAAGTTATCACCGTTTGAAAAATCGCTTAGTTTTGATTGTAATTTCTACACTTGTTGATAAACTAAGTCTCGATTATCAATTGTTTGATTAAATTATTAACAGGCGACTTGTTGATAAACGAAGTCTCGATTATCAATTATTTGATTAAATTATTAACTGGTGATAGTGTTTAAATCCGTTGAAAATCACCACAACCACTCGATGGTCTAGAGAGATGATTACATGCTTGGCATCTGAATAAATGTATTAATAATGATGTATATAACATTTAAGGACACACGAAAGATTTGCAATTGGCAGATGTATCTCTTACATATAGCATCTTTAATCTTTTAAAATCAAAAGAGGGTGACTTGATAGGAAACTTTAAATTAGGTTAGTAGAAACAGGATGCTTCCTCAAATATTGCTCATTTCGTGGTAATGATCAGCCATATACGACATTAAATGTATGGGACAAGGATGTATCTTTTCAATATTTCACAGGGATTACAGTAAGTGATGAACAAAATAAACACACCCCATTGTTGCTGTAATTGCCCATCCCATTTATGTCAGGAAAAAGTGGGGTATTCTGGAAATTTTAACAGTTGTGTACATAATCTTGCCTTCCCACACAAATAGCTTCAATTTCTGCTATTTTACTAAATTTTGTTAAATTGTATAATTTTATTTTCCTTAAATGGTTTTGTTCGTTCTTCATAAACCTTATCCGAAATGTCGCCGTTTAATCGTTGTGGCCTCTGGTTGTAGAACTAACATTATGAAATGAAATGTAATGAAATGGGGTTTAACGTCCTACTGTTCTGCTCCTAACCTGGGGTAATGAAGACGGGCATACGCCATACAGTGTGCTATGAGGGAAATTCTGCCCGGGCAGCGGTGCTACGGCCTACTCTTATATCGAATTCCAACTGTCAAGGGATCTTTTACGTGCACGCCAATGTGTACACGGGACCTCGGCTTTTCGCACCATCCGAACGACTAGACAGCTGTCTTTATTAGGGCCCACCCCCCGTCCTGCATCACTGACAAGGGGAAACCACGCCGGAAAATCTGGATGAACTTTCTCGTCAAATGCAGGGATCGAACACCCGACCTCCAGGGCCCGATTCCTAGAAAATTCTTAAAGTAAGCACAAAATCATGCTTCACTTTTTCTCACGTAAGCACATTGTGACTGGTAAAGTTTACCATAAACTGAGACTACGATGCTCTTTACGTCATAAAAAAAAACCTTTGGTATGCGAATTACGTCTTAAATTTGTCGTCTGCTTCATTGACGTCATATATATATATATATATATATATATATATATATATATATATAATATGGTTCATTTCGATGCATTTGACATGTCCCCTATTCACATATAAAATGTGCCACAAGATAAAAAAACGCAGACACATACAAACTAACTGAATATTGGTGAGAGCGCCTGTGTGTTTGTAGCCTATTGTTTACTAATTGGCAAATAAATAAAAGGTTTCAGGGTAGGACTAGAAGGGAAATTTTCTAAAGCATTCTTAATTTGAAATTTCTTCTGGAGAAGGGTTTTCTCTGTCTTGTAATTGTCTCTTTGGTATCAAAAGGTGTCTGAAATGCCGTCGAATAACTCTACGGTCAGCCATCTTTTTGAAGCAGAAACAGACTTAAGGTTGGTAAGCAACCGTATACCTTGCTTGGGACTTGTGCTTAGATTGACTATGTTTAAGAACGAAGTTGTTCTTAATTTTTTTCTTGGAACGCATAATAACGTTCTTGTGCTTACAATGACGTCTAATTAAAATCTAAGGACAAGAACGTTCTTAAGAATTTTCTGGGAACACAAAATAAGGTAAGTTTAATTAAATGCAAAGTCTAATTAAATCTAAGCACAAGAACGTGCTTAAGAATTTTCTAGGAATCGGGCCCTGACTAGCGAGCAAACGTCTTACCCACTTAGCCACGTGATCCCCCAACATTATGAAAGGAATCTGTCTAGTGAAATATATATATCCAACATAGCGAGCCAGCGTCTTACCCATTTAGCCATCGTGACCCCATTTCTAAGAGGATTCTCAGTCTACCCACTTAACCACCGTGATTCCCAGTCCACTTCAACATTCATTATTTTTTGTCTATATAAAAGCAGTACTGCTTACTCAATTGATCTAGAATGCTGACAACAACACTACTGTATCACATAGAATGCTACATCTTTACTGAAGTGACAATATCTTGACAAAGCCTTAATGTTCTCCCAGTCGGTACATGTTCGCTATTGACCAGGAAGGGTTGGGATGGGGTGGGGTTCTGAGCAATGCATAAAGAATACTGAGGCCAGGCCAATTTTTAATTTCGATATTGTCTTCCAGCCACTTTCATTTAAATGCTAATATTATTTTTTCTTCTTTTTGTCAAATACAGACGGACACAAATACATAAAACAAAATAAATTCAAACATGATCCTTTGCCGAGAATTTGTCAATGGGGTTTCAAACTTTTGTTCTGGATTAATGATTAATTACACACCCTTACGTACAATCTACATGTGGATACTGTGAACGAAATATTTCAATGCAGGACGGAGGGCCTGACAAGGACAGCTGTATAGTCGTTCGGATGGAACGAAAAACCGAGGTCCCATAAAAGATCCCTTTACAGTTGAAATTTGATAGTGCCATAGTGCTGCTGTCCGAGCAAAATTTCCCTCATAGCACATTGTATGCCAGAATAGTAGGACGTTAAACCCCATTTCATTTAATTTCATTTCAATGACACTGAAGGTCACTTGACTTTAGTTTGACAAAAACCTTATATTCGATGTTTTGGGTAAAACGTTTTGATGATCATTGTATAACTGTGTTTTTCAGGACGAGGGGTTGGGTGGCCGAGGGTTATAATAATTTCCATTCCCCGGTTGTACGTGACAAGGAGTAGGGGTCGTCTGTTCAACCTCGTGGGTTTTCTCCAGGTCATCCGGTTTCCTCCCACTGCTAAAGACCCCAATGCGTATGCAAATTATTGAAATAAAATTGAACCATATGTTAGTCCAGAAATGACCTAATTTGTATGGAGTGGACGTTAAACACCATTTCTCTCTCTCTCGGGACGAAACACCGAGATCCCGTGTATACATTGGCAAGCACGTAAAATAATCCTTAACAGTTGGAATTCGATATAACAGTAGGCTGTTTTGCCGCAGCACACACGTCTTTATTAGCCCAGTCGGTGCAGAACAATGTGACGTTAAACACTACTTCAATTCAATTCTAGATTGTCCGCCCAATTATACCGTATTTCCACTTGAGTTTATTAAACATGTTTGTTTTGTAGTAAATACACTAGTTATGAAGTAAAGCAAATAGTATTTTATTGTCATATTACATATATTCTATATACATTGAAGATAGTTGACAGTTTATGCATAGTAATGTTGATCAGCCTTCATATCTTTATTCTGCTAGTACCACTCCCATTGGAACGAAATTTATAGGGTGGGGGTCAGCTTAGAGAGCCTAAATGGGGTCCTACGGGCTTGCAATTCAATCCAACCCCACCTCGGTTCCGACGGTCCTGGGCAGTACATTGATCAGAGAGATTAACAAAATTGTCACAAACCGTAATATTGCTCTTAAGCCGATAAAAGTATATGGATATGTTGGTTATTATATGTTGGCAACATTATATGGAATAAAGGTTACTTAAAAGTGTATTTCTGGCGACGTTTCGACGAGGGTTTTCTCGGAATTATTAAGCAAAGAATGACTACCATGTTGTATCATCTTGGTTCGTTAAAGCCTACTTCCACTACCATAGTACAATGAAGATATATAATACACAATAAGGATGTTGTTGTTGTTCTTGGTATATTTAACGTCCGCTTCCACCGAGGGTGATATCGCAGATAATAACACAATAAGGTACTGTGGAAACATCAATATACAGCGATGGGTAATCATTTAGAAATCATCACAGTGGTGGGCATGCGTAATAATAATAATAATAATAATAATAATAATAATAAGGTATATTTGTAAAGCGCCCATCCATCCACAAATGCATGCTCTAGGCGCGTACTATGTACTCAATGGTCACTATTTACACACAAATCCTGATCCACTCCAACTAAAACGCAGTGGTAAATAGATGAGTTTTTAATTTTGTTTTAAAAGATTCAAGTGATGGAGCTGTTTTAAGATGATGGGGTAAGGAATTCCACAAAAAGGGTGCACTGTACTGGAATGTTCTAGAACCGAAAGTTTGTAGATTGTACAAAGGGAAAATACTACTAAATTAATATACAATAAGTTTTAATATACAGAAAGACAGTGTTGAGAAGCCATATTGTCATTAGATGAATATGATTATTGCATAATTTGAAAAAAGATCTAATACATCCACATTAAAATATATAAAAAAATATAACAATATTTAGAAAAATGAACTAAAAAAAAACATTTGTTAATATATATCCACACATGCCAGAATGCTTCCCTCGGAGAATTGTCTTACCATCGCAATCCGCACTGACACCGATGTAATATACAGCCTAGCAAGAAGAGCTGGATTGCATTTCCTTCTGGCACAAGTCAAAGCTCCAGACTCGGCCACTCGAATGTTTTCCTACATATTTTCAATATCTGAAAAAATAAACCGAACATATTTATTAAGTTACCACTAAGTAAAATATCAGGTACTTGTCCATTTTGAAAAACCACCATCGATGTGACATGAAAAATATTTAAAACAAAATCAAACGCTGACCAACTTACAGAAAAGAACGGGCGTTTAACACGCCACTGTTCTGCTCCTACTGGGCTATTGAAGACGGGCATGCGTCATATAGTGTGCTATGAAGGAAATTTCGCCCGGTACAGTAGCGCTATGGCCTACTCTAATTTCGAATTTCAACTGTAAATGTTTCGTTTACGTGCACGCCATTGTGTACACGAGACCCCGAATCTTCGTCCCATCCGAATGATTATACGTTGTTCCCCGCGAGTCTCTCGTCGTGGACCACTGACGAAGTGGAACCTCGCCGGAAAATCTCGGTGAACTTTCTTGGCCAACGCAGAGACAGTCTTATTAAAACACAGATCCTATTTCGTTTCGCTTTTTATTGTTCAAAATTTCGTTTAACTTGTCTTTGCTACACTATGATCTGGAAGAGTTGTTGTATTACCGGCGTTTTGGATGAAGTGAGAGATTATCCAATGAAAGGGTCTGTTACGGCGACTTCTTGGCGTGCCACGGAACTGTGGGTAAACCACTAGAAACGTCAACACTGATTGATTAATCAATGTATGAACGTCATAGGGTCAAAGGCCGCTCGTACGACCCCTGAAAAGACCTTCAAGTACATCTTGTCAGATCTTCATGTAAGTGTAGGCCATCGAAAGTATAAAAAAAACGAAACGAAATATAGATGTGTATTGTAATCAGATTGGCGCAGGGGTCAAACAAGGGACATCCAGGATACCGAACCAAAGGCCTACTCAATGAGCCACCGTTGCACCAACCGAGAGTAAAGTATTTATCAACAGTGTGTCTCTGTAATAGTTCGGCAAATTTTCCACTGTATTTAATTTTGAACATGTCCGATTTAATTGTACATTTAATTTTGAAAATGCCTAATGTGATTGTACATTTAAAATCATTTATTTTGTGCCAACCGATGAATAGCCCAAAAGCTCCAACTCTTCTTTAAATGCATACGGGGAAGGAAACAACTCAAAGGACACGAACTTGTGTACTTACTGCTAACAGTATTGTCATCTGTTGCAGCCCGTGCTTCTTCTCTGTTTGCAAGACTCTGACTATTTCCAACTGGTGACGGATTTTCATAGAATGCAGTTCCTCCAGATGGGATTACTGTACAATATGACGGTATATTATCATCATGCTCAGATGAAGATGGTTGAGATGCTATGAAATGTTGTGCACTTTGGTAAGTTGGATCATCTGCACTAGTGGCTGCTCTTGTACCCATAACTAAACCGGCGTATGTTGGGGATTCTCCTACAATATATAATATATATGGACTAACGAAAACGGCCATACACCATACAGTTCGCTATACATGACATTTTGATCAGATAACGGTGTTACCGTTTACTCTTCATTGAAATCCAACTGTACGTCAACATGTACAGAGGGGGGCCTGTCTGAAAAATGCCGAGGAACACCTTCCTGATTAACGGGCCTGCGTCTAATTCTTGTGGACCCCCTCCCCTTTCCTTTCAACATTTTGCTAGTTACAAGTATCTAATCTGTTCTGCACTCGGTGTTAGCTTTATATTTGGAATATTTCTTACTGCTGATATTGTTTTGGTGATTCTAGTAATCTAGATCTGAAAGCAAACCCCATCAAAAGACGATTCTACATGGAACGTGACAATTACGTTATTTGCAGATTTGTATTGTTTCAAAAATATCTTATAATTCATATCGTCACTGTTAATACTGCAAATATCTTTTTTACTCGGATTGATTATTATTCAGTCTTTATATGAAGCTGTAGTTTTGATCGTATTTGACTAAAATTATGCATCCAAAGGCCAATTTATGTCTGGGGTCTTAGATTACCCGTTGATGTCGACAACCTCTTCCGTCCGACGTGTCCGCACAAGGGTTAATACATCTGATCACAAACCCTTTAATACAACCGATGAATAGCCCAAAAGCTCCGACTCTTCTTTAAAGGCATACGGGGCAGGAAACAACTCAAAGGACACGAATTTGTGTACTTACTGCTAACAGTATTGTCATCTGTGGCAGCCCGTGCTTCTTCTCTGTTTGCAAGACTCTGACTATTTCCAACTGGTGACGGATTTTCATAGAATGCAGTTCCTCCAGATGGGATTACTGTACAATATGACGGTATATTATCATCATGCCCAGATGAAGATGGTTGAGATGCTATGAAATGTTGTGCACTTTGGTAAGTTGGATCATCTGCACCAGTGGCTGCTCTTGTACCCATAACTAAACCGGCGTATGTTGGGGATTCTCCTACAATATATAATATATATGGACTAACGAAAACGGCCATACACCATACAGTTCGCTATACATGACATTTTGATCAGATAACGGTGTTACCGTTTACTCTTCATTGAAATCCAACTGTACGTCAACATGTACAGAGGGGGGCCTGTCTGAAAAATGCCGAGGAACACCTTCCTGATTAACGGGCCTGCGTCTAACTCTTGTGGACCCCCTCCCCTTTCCTTTCAACATTTTGCTAGTTACAAGTATCTAATCTGTTCTGCACTCGGTGTTAGCTTTATATTTGGAATATTTCTTACTGCTGATATTGTTTTGGTGATTCTAGTAATCTAGATCTGAAAGCAAACCCCATCAAAAGACGATTCTACATGGAACGTGACAATTACGTTATTTGCAGATTTGTATTGTTTCAAAAATATCTTATAATTCATATCGTCACTGTTAATACTGCAAATATCTTTTTTACTCGGATTGATTATTATTCAGTCTTTATATGAAGCTGTAGTTTTGATCGTATTTGACTAAAATTATGCATCCAAAGGCCAATTTATGTCTGGGGTCTTAGATTACCCGTTGATGTCGACAACCTCTTCCGTCCGACGTGTCCGCACAAGGGTTAATACATCTGATCACAAACCCTTTAATACAACCGATGAATAGCCCAAAAGCTCCGACTCTTCTTTAAAGGCATACGGGGCAGGAAACAACTCAAAGGACACGAATTTGTGTACTTACTGCTAACAGTATTGTCATCTGTGGCAGCCCGTGCTTCTTCTCTGTTTGCAAGACTCTGACTATTTCCAACTGGTGACGGATTTTCATAGAATGCAGTTCCTCCAGATGGGATTACTGTACAATATGACGGTATATTATCATCATGCCCAGATGAAGATGGTTGAGATGCTATGAAATGTTGTGCACTTTGGTAAGTTGGATCATCTGCACCAGTGGCTGCTCTTGTACCCATAACTAAACCGGCGTATGTTGGGGATTCTCCTACAATATATAATATATATGGACTAACGAAAACGGCCATACACCATACAGTTCGCTATACATGACATTTTGATCAGATAACGGTGTTACCGTTTACTCTTCATTGAAATCCAACTGTACGTCAACATGTACAGAGGGGGGCCTGTCTGAAAAATGCCGAGGAACACCTTCCTGATTAACGGGCCTGCGTCTAACTCTTGTGGACCCCCTCCCCTTTCCTTTCAACATTTTGCTAGTTACAAGTATCTAATCTGTTCTGCACTCGGTGTTAGCTTTATATTTGGAATCGTTCTTACTGCTGATATTGTTTTGGTGATTCTAGTAATCTAGATCTGAAAGCAAACCCCATCAAAAGACGATTCTACATGGAACGTGACAATTACGTTATTTGCAGATTTGTATTGTTTCAAAAATATCTTATAATTCATATCGTCACTGTTAATACTGCAAATATCTTTTTTACTCGGATTGATTATTATTCAGTCTTTATATGAAGCTGTAGTTTTGATCGTATTTGACTAAAATTATGCATCCAAAGGCCAATTTATGTCTGGGGTCTTAGATTACCCGTTGTTGCCGACAACGTTTTCCGTTGGACGTGTCCGCACAAGGGTTAATACATCTGATCACAAACCCTTTAATACAACCGATGAATAGCCCAAAAGCTCCGACTCTTCTTTAAAGGCATACGGGGCAGGAAACAACCCAAAGGACACGAATTTGTGTACTTACTGCTAACAGTATTGTCATCTGTGGCAGCCCGTGCTTCTTCTCTGTTTGCAAGACTCTGACTATTTCCAACTGGTGACGGATTTTCATAGAATGCAGTTCCTCCAGATGGGATTACTGTACAATATGACGGTATATTATCATCATGCTCAGATGAAGATGGTTGAGATGCTATGAAATGTTGTGCACTTTGGTAAGTTGGATCATCTGCACCAGTGGCTGCTCTTGTACCCATAACTAAACCGGCGTATGTTGGGGATTCTCCTACAATATATAATATATATGGACTAACGAAAACGGCCATACACCATACAGTTCGTTCGCTATACATGACATTTTGATCAGATAGCGGTGTTACCGTTTACTCTTCATTGAAATCCAACTGTACGTCAACATGTACAGAGGGGGGCCTGTCTGAAAAATGCCGAGGAACACCTTCCTGATTAACGGGCCTGCGTCTAACTCTTGTGGATATTGTGGATACTGCTGATATTGTTTTGGTGATTCTAGTAATCTAGATCTGAAAGCAAACCCCATCAAAAGACGATTCTACATGGAACGTGACAATTACGTTATTTGTAGATTTCTATGGTTTCAAAAATACCTTATAATTCATATCGTCACTGATAATACTTCAAATATCTTTTTTACTCTGATTGATTATTATTCAGTCTTTATATGAAGCTGTAGTTTTGATCGTATTTGACTAAAATTATCCATCCAAAGGCCAATTTATGTCTGGGGTCTTAGATTACCCGTTATTGCCGACAACGTTTTCCGTTCGACGTGTCCGCACAAGGGTTAATACATCTGATCACAAACCCTTTAATATAACTGATTACTACCCCATTTAATACATCCGAATTCTACAATCCCTACCTCCACCCCCTTTAATACAATGGATCCCTACCCCACTCCTTGAACGTTACATAAAACTAACCTTCGCCATTCTCTCTTGTCCTCAACTTGCGTACCAGTACAACTACTCCGGTAATAATAATCAAAACGGCTATAACAGCTCCAACAGCTTCAGCAGCTCCAGCAGCTATTGTTAGTGCTGACGGTGTCGGGGTCACTATTGTAAATAAAAAAACCCATTGATATCTTCATTTGGGGATTCATTGTTATAGTAATATTTATAGTTTTACTATACGATTGTTACAGTAATAGTTATAGTTTTATTATAGGGTTGTCTCACTGTAATATTTATGGTTTTACTATAGGATTGTTACAGTAATACTTATAGTTTCACTATCATATATGGTTATACTTACTGCAGTAATATTTATAATTGTACTATGAGATATAGTTATACATACACAGTACAGGAGTAATTATAGTTGAAATGAAATGAAATGGGGTTTAACGTCCTACTGTTCTGCTCCGAACTGGGCTAATGATAGCGGGGATACACCATACAGTATGCTACGAGGGAAATTTTGCCCAGACAGCAGTACTGTGGCCTACTCTTATATCGAATTCCAACTGTCAAGGGACCTTTTACGTGCACGCCAATCTGTACACGGGACCTCAGTTTTTCGCCCCATACCAATGACTAGACATCTGTCCTGGTCAGGCCCTCTGTCCTGTATCACTAACAAGGGAGAACCACGCCGAAAAATCTGCATGAACTTTCTCGGCTAATGCAGGGATCAAACACCCGACGTCCAGGCTAGCGAGCCAGCGTCTTACCCACTTAGCCACCGCGACCTCAGATGGAGAAGTTATGCCAGTAATAGACATGTAATGGGACTTTCATAACAACTTGGACAAGAGTGACAGAGAGAGACAGAGACAGAGACAGAGACAGACAGGCGACCCTACTCCTTCTCACGTACAACCGGGGATCTACTTGGACAATGTCTTCTACCACTTGACACAAGTCATTTCAGAAATAACATATTATGACACAATTGTATTTCAAGAATTCGTATGGGATTTTACAAGTCGGCAGAAATCGAAAGACTCGGAGAAAAACTTACGAGGTTGGACAGGCCAACCTTCTTAATAGTACGTATATTGCTGAGATCAAAACCACGCCATTTGGCTCAATGACATACCTTGCGTAAAACAAAATTATTCTCCACTTATAGCCATCGGTTACTGTTCCAGACAATATTCACCAACCCTTTGTATATCACATGATGTATAGGATTGAAAGTGTAACTCGATATCTACCGAAAAACAAACAAATCAAGCTTGAAAAATTTGTTTCTCAAAGGCTTTGATTCGTAGGACATTTTAAGGAATTGTGAACGGGCAGAGAGGACTACAATATACTCTCAATTGTGTAAGTATACAAATTACCAACTTACGTTCTATTTGACCATATGTAGCGTTAAAACCTGTTCTTGTTTGACTATGGTCTGTGTGGAATGTAACATATAAGAACTTGGACGTTGAGACTACTGATGGTGGTATCATCTTACCGCAATACTTGCCGATAAACGGATCACTGCTACTATTTCCGTTAAATATCTAGTAAAATAATAAAGGAGGTGACTAACGAGTGGCGAGAGGTGGCTGAAAAAGAGATTGGCGGAGAGCATGGGGAAAATCAATAGGTCTCATACACTCATTGCCCCAATGCTTCACATCAAATTTGAAAAATAATTTAGTCTGTCATACACTTGATGACAAAGGCTCAGATTTCGTGAAAAGAGTCCTTATTGGTCAACGCTACTACATAGTTTTAGGGACCTAGCCCACATTGGGGACAATGAACAATGATCAAAATATACATTGTTGATTATTATATTTATTCTCCAGTCTATATGTGTATTAATAAAATAACCCACAGTAAATATACACGCTATAATCGTCATGTTGTAAGATACAGTGTTTCAATAGTGTTCATTATAAACACACATATATAGTTATATGTTCTGTAATACAAGTATATTTCCTAAACAATTCAATGTGAATTAACAAGCCATGTTCTCTTGTAAACAAGTAGTGAACTTCTGATGCGCACCAAAATTGAACACATTCAAGTTACTTTAGACACTTAACATATGTGTTGGGTTATATCTGAGGGGTCTACAAATTTTATGTTTACTTTATAGACTCCTAAAGTATGTGTTCAATTATATCTGAAGGGTCTACAAATTTCATGTTTACTTCATAGACTCCTAACATATGTGTTCAGTTATATCTGAAGGGTCTACAAATTTCATGTATATTTCCTATTTTGACGCAAAAATCAACGGCTTTAAACCTAGAAAGGAAGGTCTGATGCTTACACAATTCGAACCCATCATAGAACTTTTGATCATTTAACACATATTTTATATTTCATCTAAATCAAACAACAATCTGAAAAAATGTTGTAACCTCTAGAAAGTCCACAAGCTAAAAACGCGATTTTTCGTACACTCAGGGGCAGTAATCTACAAGGTTACGGTCAGATAGGTGTCACTATCGGAATTAACTGAGATCTTTGGGATATAAAACTACAAGTTTCGTCAAAATCTGATAAAAATTGTGACATGAAGAATGTCAACAAACAAATGTGAACGGACACACGGACGGACAGGGGCGACGACATACCAAAAATTAAAACCGAAATTGTTTACAGTGCATAGTTATGAATAATTTAGGATACTTCCAAATTATTTTCTGTCTGATTTTCTACTGCTACATGTATTTCAGGTATTTGAAAATGTTGTCTGGGCAGAATTTCTAGCAGATATTTACCAGTAAAGATTTGAGGAGGAGAAGATCATCGAAAAAATATATCATACTATCATATAACCTGCCTGGATATAATCCTATCTAGTGTACTGTTATATTACATCCTAGTAGACTATACCTACAGACAATATTATCATATAACCTGCCTGGAAACAATCTTACTAACATGGTGTGCTGTTATATAATATAACTTATAGACAATACTGTCATATAGCCTGGATATAACCATAACTACATGATGTACTGTTTATATAATATAAATTATATAATATACTATCATATAATCCTACCTTAATATAATCACATCCACAGCTAGAACATTTCTCCAGATCGAAATGTGTTATGTTAAACCTCACCAATTGGTCTTCATCTGCTTCAATTAACCAGTTACGATCTACATTGTTGTTATAATCATCAGCATCTACACCAACATACATTGGTTTACCTCGTGTATTAATTTTCAAATCTGTAAAATTTGGAATGGAAATGAAAATGGTAACGGAGCTTTTGTGGTTTTGAGAGAATGAACCCTAGTATTATTCAAGGCTCTGTGACTTTCCATTCCGGAGATATCTCCATGTTCCACAAACCTTGTGTACGCGATAGATGAACTTTTTTAACGGGTTTCTCCCAAATTTGCTGCTAAATATTGAGGTCATCAGAGGGTGAACTATTGATATTCTGCCTGCTAATTTCACCCGGAGTTATCCCCCGCTTTGCCACAATCGATATTAAGCGTTCCGCGACTTACTTTTTCGGAGTACTCAAATTTGTTCAACATCCAGTTGAGACAAAGCTGCTATGTGGGCAGTCTTAGTCAAATTTTTAATCTGAAGAGTTTAATGACAATTTAAAGAAGCTTATAGATCTACTGTTGACATCTTTGATTTTGGTTAAAATGTTGAATTTGTGTTGTCTTTCCCATCGGTTACTGTTCCTGCCTATTCCCCCCACCCCTTTGCCCTCGGACAATGGTATGTATCACGTGATATATAGCATCCAAACAAACAAATCAGGCTGAAACAAATGCCTTTCAAATGCTTTGATTTATAGTAAGTTTACAAAAATGAAATGGGGGTCCCACTGTTCTGCTCTGACTGGGCTAATGAAGGCGGGCATACGCTATACCTGCATGCCAATGTAAATACGGGACCTCGGGTTTTCGTCTGTGTATGCCACCGAGAAATCTACCACTCGACACATGTCATTTCAGAAGTAGCATATGACACAATGGCATTTCGAGAATTCGTATGGGTCTTTAGAAGTCGGCAGAAATCGAAAGACTCGCAGAAAACTCACGCAGTTGGACAGGCGACCTACTTCTTGATACGTATATGGCTGAGATCAAAACCACGCCATTTGGCTCAATGACATGCCTTGAGTAAAAAAAAACCCCAATATTCTCCACTTATGCACATCGGTTATTGATCCAGACTATGCTCACCAACCCTTTGTATATCACATGATGTATAAGATTGAATGTGTGACTCGATATCTTCCGCCAAACAAACACATCAAGATTGAAAATAAATGTCTTTCAAAGGCTTTGATTCGCAGGTAATTTTAAGGAATTGTGACCGGACAGAGAGGGCTACAATATACTCTCAATTGTGTAAGTATACAAATTACCAACTTACGTTTTATTTGACTAACTGTAGCGATGAAACCTGTTCTTGTATGACTTGAGTCGGTGTGGAATATAATATACAAGAAATTGGACGTAGAAACTATTAGTGGTGGTATAGTCTTACCGCAATACTTGCCAATAACCGGATCACTGTCATTCTTTCCGTTATAAATCTGGTAAAATAATAAACGAGGTGACTAAATAGTGGCGAGAGGTGGTTGTGCAAGAGATGAGCGGAGAGCATGGGGAAAATCAATAGGTCTCCTACACTCATTGTCCAAATGTTTCACATCAAATTTGAAAAATAATTTAGTCTGTCAAAGGCTCAGATTTCTTAAAAAGGGTCCTTATTGATCATAGCTATTACATAGTTTAGGGACCTGGGGCCTATTTCACGAAATTTTAACTAAGATAAAATCCAAATCTTAGTAATTTGATTGGATAATATTCGGTTGATTTTAGTGCTTAGCCAATCAAAATTGAAGTATCTACTAAAATTTGGATTTTATCTTTACTTAAAATTTCGTGAAACAGGGCCCTGGCCTAAATAGGGGACAATATACATTGTTGAATACAATATCTTAATATTCTCTAGTCTACATGTGTTTTAACAAAATAACCCACAGTAAATATACACGCTTTAATCGTCATGTTGTAAGATACAGTGTTTCAATAGTGTTCATTATAAACACACATATATAGTTATATGTTCTGTAATACAAGTATATTTCCTAAATAATTCAATGTGAATTAACAAGCCATGTTCTGTAGTAACCAAGTAGTGAACTTCTGATGCGCACCAAAATTGAACACATTCAAGTTACTTCAGACTCTTAACATATGTGTTCGGTTATATCTGAACACATAGAAAGGAAGGTCTGGTGCTTACACAATTCGAACCCATCATAGAACTTTTGATCATTTAACACATATTTTAAATTTCATCTAAATCAAACAACAATCTGAAAAAATGTTGTAACCTCTAGAAAGTCCACAAGCTAAAAACGCGATTTTTCGTACACTCAGGGGCAGTAATCTACAAGGTTACGGTCAGATAGGTGTCACTATCGGAATTAACTGAGATCTTTGGGATATAAAACTACAAGTTTCGTCAAAATCTGATAAAAATTGTGACATGAAGAATGTCAACAAACAAATGTGAACGGACACACGGACGGACAGGGGCGACGACATACCAAAAATTAAAACCGAAATTGTTTACAGTGCATAGTTATGAATAATTTAGGATACTTCCAAATTATTTTCTGTCTGATTTTCTACTGCTACATGTTTTTCAGGTATTTGAAAATGTTGTCTGGGCAGAATTTCTAGCAGATATTTACCAGTAAAGATTTGAGGAGGAGAAGATCATCGAAAAAATATATCATACTATCATATAAACTGCCTGGATATAATCCTATCTAGTGTACTGTTATATTACATCCTAGTAGACTATACCTACAGACAATATTATCATATAACCTGCCTGGAAACAATCTTACTAACATGGTGTGCTGTTATATAATATAACTTATAGACAATACTGTCATATAGCCTGGATATAACCATAACTACATGATGTACTGTTTATATAATATAAATTATATAATATACTATCATATAATCCTACCTTAATATAATCACATCCACAGCTAGTACATTTCTCCAGATCAAAATGTGTTATGTTAAACCTCACCAATTGGTCTTCATCTGCTTCAATTAACCAGTTACGATCTACATTGTTGTTATAATCATCAGCATCTACACCAACATACATTATTTTACCTGGTATCACTTTCAACCTGACACCATAACCTATAACAGAAACACGTAGAAGATTGAATAATGGTCAACAATGTAGTAGGTGCACAAAAGATCTCTTGGCAGTTGGAATTCAAATAATTAGCCACTCTCATTGGACATGTACGATATAAATAAAATATAATATAATAGAATACTCCCACAGTGTCCTAAAATATTTGACTGGACGTTTAACCCCACCCGTTCCATTATATATAATCATCAGCATCTACACCAACATACATTGGTTTACCTCGTGTATTAATTTTCAAATCTGTAAAATTTTTTGTAATGGAAATGAAAATGGTAACGGAGCTTTTGTGGTTTTGAGAGAATGAACCCTAGTATTATTCAAGGCTCTGTGACTTTCCATTCCGGAGATATCTCCATGTTCCACAAACCTTGTGTACGCGATAGATGAACTTTTTTAACGGGTTTCTCCCAAATTTGCTGCTAAATATTGAGGTCATCAGAGGGTGAACTATTGATATTCTGCCTGCTAATTTCACCCGGAGTTATTCCCCGCTTTGCCACAATGATATTAAGCGTTCCGCGACTTTCTTTTTCGGAGTACTCAAATTTGTTCAACATCCAGTTGAGATAAAGCTGCTATGTGGGCAGTCTTAGTCAAATTTTTAATCTGAAGAGTTTAATGACAATTTAAAGAAGCTTCTTGATCTAGTGTTGACATCTTTGATTTGGTTAAAATGTTGAATTTGTGTTGTCTTTCCCATCGGTTACTGTTCCTGCCTATTCCCCCCACCCCTTTGCCCTCGGACAATGGTATTAACACGTGATATATAGCATCCAAACAAACAAATCAGGCTGAAACAAATGCCTTTCAAATGCTTTGATTTATAGTAAGTTTACAAAAATGAAATGGGGGTCCCACTGTTCTGCTCTGACTGGGCTAATGAAGGCGGGCATACGCTATACCTGCATGCCAATGTATATACGGAACCTCGGGTTTTCGTCTGTGTATGCCACCGAGAAATCTACCACTCGACACATGTCATTTCAGAAGTAGCATATGACACAATGGCATTTCGAGAATTCGTATGGGTCTTTAGAAGTCGGCAGAAATCGAAAGACTCGCAGAAAACTCACGCAGTTGGACAGGCGACCTACTTCTTGATACGTATATGGCTGAGATCAAAACCACGCCATTTGGCTCAATGACATGCCTTGAGTAAAAATGACATGCCTTGAGTAAAAAAAAAACAATATTATCCAATTATGCACATCAGTTATTGATCCAGACTATGCATATCACATGATGTATAAGATTGAATGTGTGACTCGATATCTTCCGCCAAACAAACACATCAAGATTGTAAATAAATGTTTTTCAAAGGCTTTGATTCGGAGGAAATTTTAAGGAATTGTGACCGGACAGAGAGGACTACAATATACTCTCAATTGTGTAAGTATACAAATTACCAACTTACGTTTTATTTGACTAACTGTAGCGATAAAACCTGTTCCTGTATGACTTGAGTCGGTGTGGAATATAATATACAAGAAATTGGACGTAGAAATTATGAGTGGTGGTATAGTCTTACCGCAATACTTGCCAATAACCGGATCACTGTCTTTCTTTCCGTTATAAATCTGGTAAAATAATAAAGGAGGTGACTAAATAGTGGCAAGAGGTGGTTGTGCAAGAGATGAGCGGAGAGTATGGGGAAAATCAATAGGTCTCATACACTCATTGTCCAAATGTTTCACATCAAATTTGAAAAATAATTTAGTCTGTCAAAGGCTCAGATTTCTTGAAAAGGGTCCTTATTGATCATAGCTATTACATAGTCTAGGGACCTGGCCTAAATAGGGGACAATATACATTGTTGATTATAATATTTATTCTCCAGTCTACATGTGCATTAACAAAATAACCAACAGTAAATATACACGCTATAATCATCATGTTGTAAGATTCAGTGTTTCGATAGTGTTCATTATAAACACACATATAGTTATATGTTCTGTAATACAAGTATATTTCCTAAATAATTCAATGTGTATTAATAAGCCATGTTCTCTAGTAAACAAGTAGTGAACTTCTGATGCGCAACAAAATTGAACACATTCAAGTTACTTTAGACCCTTAACATATGTGTTCGGTTATATCTGAAGGGTCTACAAATTTTATGTTTACTTCATAGACTTCTAAAGTATGTGTTCAATTATATCTTAAGGGTCTACAAATTTCATGTTTACTTCATAGACTCCTAACATATGTGTTCAGTTATATCTGAAGGGTCTACAAATTTCATGTATATTTCATATTTTGACTAAAAAATCAACGGCTTTAACCCTAGAAAGGAAGGTCTGATGCTTACACAATTCGAACCCATCATAGAACTTTTGATCATTTAACACATATTTTATATTTCATCTAAATCAAACAACAATCTGAAAAAATGTTCTAACCTCTAGAAAGTCCACAAGCTAAAAACGCGATTTTTCGTACACTCAGGGGCAGTAATCCACAAGGTTACGGTCAGATAGGTGTCACTATCTGAATTAACTGAGATCCTTGGGATATAAAATTACAAGTTTTATCAAAATCTGATAAAAAATTGTGACATGAAGAATGTCAACAAACAAATGTGAACGGACACACGGACGGACAGGGGCGACGACATACCAAAAATTAAAACCGAAATTGTTTACAGTGCATAGTTATGAATAATTTAGGATACTTCCAAATTATTTTCTGTCTGATTTTCTACTGCTACATGTATTTCAGGTATTTGAAAATGTTGTCTGGGCAGAATTTCTAGCAGATATTTACCAGTAAAAATTTGAGGAGGAGAAGATCATTGAAAATTATATCATACTATCATATAACCTGCCTTGATATAATCCTATCTAGTGTACTGTTATATTACATCCTAGTAGACTATACCTACAGACAATATTATCATATAACCTGCCTGGATACAATCTTACCAACATGATGTGCTGTTATATAATATAACTTATAGACAATACTGTCATAAAGCCTGGATATAACCATAACTACATGATGTACTGTTTATATAATATCAATTATATAATATACTATCATATAATCCTACCTTAATATAATCACATCCACAGCTATGACATGAATGTAGATCCAAATGTGTTATGCTAAACGTCACCAATTCGTCTTCATCTGATTCAATTAACCAGTTACGATCTACATTGTTGTTATAATCATCAGCATCTACACCAACATACATTATTTTACCTGGTATCAATTTCAACCCGACACCATAACCTATAAAAAAAACACGTAGAAGATTGAATAATGGTCAACAATGTAGTAGGTGCACAAAAGATCCCTTGGCAGTTGGAATTCAAATAATTAGCCACTCTCATTGGACATGAACCATATAAATAAAATAGAATATAATAGAATACTCCCACAGTGTCCTAAAATATTTGTCTGGACGTTTAACCCCACCCGTTCCATTTTATGTCAACAATTTGGCTCAATGACATACCTTGCGTAAAACAAAATATTCTCCACTTATGGCCATCGGTTACTGTTCCAGACTATGCTCACCAACCCTTTGCATATCACATGATATATAGGATTGAAAGTGTGACTCGATATCTACCGAAAAACAAACAAATCAAGCTTGAAAAAATTGTTTCTCAAAGGCTTTGATTCGGAGGAAATTTTAAGGAATTGTGAACGGACAGAGAGGACTGCAATATTATCTCAATTGTGTAAGTATACAAATTACCAACTTACGTTCTATTTGACCATATGTAGCGTTAAAACCTGTTCTTGTTTGACTATGGTCTGTGTGGAATGTAACATATAAGAACTTGGACGTAGAAACTATTGATGGTGGTATCGTGTTACCGCAATACTTGCCAATAAACGGATCACTGCTACTCTTTCCGTTAAATATCTAGTAAAATAATAAAGGAGGTGACTAACGAGTGGCGAGAGGTGGCTGTACAAGAGATTGGCGGAGAGCATGGGGAAAATCAATAGGTCTCATACACTCATTGCCCCAATGCTTCACATCAAATTTGAAAAATAATTTAGTCTGTCATACACTTGATGACAAAGGCTCAGATTTCGTGAAAAGAGTCCTTATTGGTCAACGCTACTACATAGTTTTAGGGACCTAGCCCACATTGGGGACAATGAACAATGATCAAAATATACATTGTTGATTATTATATTTATTCTCCAGTCTATATGTGTATTAATAAAATAACCCACAGTAAATATACACGCTATAATCGTCATGTTGTAAGATACAGTGTTTCAATAGTGTTCATTATAAACACACATATATAGTTATATGTTCTGTAATACAAGTATATTTCCTAAACAATTCAATGTGAATTAACAAGCCATGTTCTCTTGTAAACAAGTAGTGAACTTCTGATGCGCACCAAAATTGAACACATTCAAGTTACTTTAGACCCTTAAAATATGTGTTCGGTTATATCTGAAGGGTCTACAAATTTTATGTTTACTTCATAGACTCCTAAAGTATGTGTTCAATTATATCTGAAGGGTCTACAAATTTCATGTTTACTTCATAGACTCCTAACATATGTGTTCAGTTATATCTGAAGGGTCTACAAATTTCATGTATATTTCCTATTTTGACTAAAAAACCAACGGCTTTAAACCTAGAAAGGAAGGTGAGATGCTTACACAATTCGAACCCATCATAGAACTTTTGATCATTTAACACATATTTTAAATTTCATCTAAATCAAACAACAATCTGAAAAAATGTTGTAACCTCTAGAAAGTCCACAAGCTAAAAACGCGATTTTTCGTACACTCAGGGGCAGTAATCTACAAGGTTACGGTCAGATAGGTGTCACTATCGGAATTAACTGAGATCTTTGGGATATAAAACTACAAGATTCGTCAAAATCTGATAAAAATTGTGACATGAAGAATGTCAACAAACAAATGTGAACGGACTCACGGACGGACAGGGGCGACGACATACCAAAAATTAAAACCGAAATTGTTTACAGTGCATAGTTATGAATAATTTAGGATACTTCCGAATTATTTTCTGTCTGATTTTCTACTGCTACATGTATTTCAGGTATTTGAAAATGTTGTCTGGGCAGAATTTCTAGCAGATATTTACCAGTAAAGATTTGAGGAGGAGAAGATCATCGAAAAAATATATCATACTATCATATAACCTGCCTGGATATAATCCTATCTAGTGTACTGTTATATTACATCCTAGTAGACTATACCTACAGACAATATTATCATATAACCTGCCTGGAAACAATCTTACTAACATGGTGTGCTGTTATATAATATAACTTATAGACAATACTGTCATATAGCCTGGATATAACCATAACTACATGATGTACTGTTTATATAATATAAATTATATAATATACTATCATATAATCCTACCTTAATATAATCACATCCACAGCTAGTACATATCTGCAGATCGAAATGTGTTATGTTAAACCTCACCAATTGGTCTTCATCTGCTTCAATTAACCAGTTACGATCTACATTGCTGCTATAATCATCAGCATTTACACCAACATACATTGGTTTACCTCGTGTATTAATTTTCAAATCTGAAAAAAATTTTGGAATGGAAATGAAAATGGTAACGGAGCTTTTGTGGTTTTGAGAGAATGAACCCTAGTATTATTCAAGGCTCTGTGACTTTCCATTCCGGAGATATCTCCATGTTCCACAAACCTTGTGTACGCGATAGATGAACTTTTTTAACGGGTTTCTCCCAAATTTGCTGCTAAATATTGAGGTCATCAGAGGGTGAACTATTGATATTCTGCCTGCTAATTTCACCCGGAGTTATCCCCCGCTTTGCCACAATGATATTAAGCGTTCCGCGACTTTCTTTTTCGGAGTACTCAAATTTGTTCAACATCCAGTTGAGACAAAGCTGCTATGTGGGCAGTCTTAGTCAAATTTTTAATCTGAAGAGTTTAATGACAATTTAAAGAAGCTTATAGATCTACTGTTGACATCTTTGATTTTGGTTAAAATGTTGAATTTGTGTTGTCTTTCCCATCGGTTACTGTTCCTGCCTATTCCCCCCACCCCTTTGCCCTCGGACAATGGTATGTATCACGTGATATATAGCATCCAAACAAACAAATCAGGCTGAAACAAATGCCTTTCAAATGCTTTGATTTATAGTAAGTTTACAAAAATGAAATGGGGGTCCCACTGTTCTGTTCTGACTGGGCTAATGAAGGCGGGCATACGCTATACCTGCACGCCAATGTATATACGGGACCTCGGGTTTTCGTCTGTGTATGCCACCGAGAAATCTACCACTCGACACATGTCATTTCAGAAGTAACATATGACACAATGGCATTTCGAGAATTCGTATGGGTCTTTAGAAGTCGGCAGTAATCGAAAGACTCGCAGAAAACTCACGCGGTTGGACAGGCGACCTACTTCTTGATACGTATATGGCTGAGATCAAAACCACGCCATTTGGCTCAATGACATGCCTTGAGTAAAAAAAACCCCAATATTATCCAATTATGCACATCAGTTATTGATCCAGACTATGCATATCACATGATGTATAAGATTGAATGTGTGACTCGATATCTTCCGCCAAACAAACACATCAAGATTGAAAATAAATGTTTTTCAAAGGCTTTGATTCGGAGGAAATTTTAAGGAATTGTGACCGGACAGAGAGGGCTACAATATACTCTCAATTGTGTAAGTATACAAATTACCAACTTACGTTTTATTTGACTAACTGTAGCGATGAAACCTGTTCTTGTATGAATTGAGTCGGTGTGGAATATAATATACAAGAAATTGGACGTAGAAATTATGAGTGGTGGTATAGTCTTACCGCAATACTTGCCAATAACCGGATCACTGTCATTCTTTCCGTTATAAATCTGGTAAAATAATAAAGGAGGTGACTAAATAGTGGCAAGAGGTGGTTATGCAAGAGATGAGCAGAGAGTATGGGGAAAATCAATAGGTCTCATACACTCATTGTCCAAATTTGAAAAATAATTTAGTCTGTCAAAGGCTCAGATTTCTTGAAAAGGGTCCTTATTGATCATAGCTATTACATAGTCTAGGGACCTGGCCTAAATAGGGGACAATATACATTGTTGATTATAATATTTATTCTCCAGTCTACATGTGCATTAACAAAATAACCAACAGTAAATATACACGCTATAATCGTCATGTTGTAAGATACAGTGTTTCGATAGTGTTCATTATAAACACACATATATAGTTATATGTTCTGTAATACAAGTATATTTCCTAAATAATTCAATGTGTATTAACAAGCCATGTTCTCTAGTAAACAAGTAGTGAACTTCTGATGCGCAACAAAATTGAACACATTCAAGTTACTTTAGACCCTTAACATATGTGTTCGGTTATATCTGAAGGGTCTACAAATTTTATGTTTACTTCATAGACTTCTAAAGTATGTGTTCAATTATATCTTAAGGGTCTACAAATTTCATGTTTACTTCATAGACTCCTAACATATGTGTTCAGTTATATCTGAAGGGTCTACAAATTTCATGTATATTTCATATTTTGACTAAAAAATCAACGGCTTTAACCCTAAAAAATGTTCTAACCTCTAGAAAGTCCACAAGCTAAAAACGCGATTTTTCGTACACTCAGGGGCAGTAATCCACAAGGTTACGGTCAGATAGGTGTCACTATCTGAATTAACTGAGATCTTTGGGATATAAAATTACAAGTTTTATCAAAATCTGATAAAAAAATTGTGACATGAAGAATGTCAACAAACAAATGTGAACGGACACACGGACGGACAGGGGCGACGACATACCAAAAATTAAAACCGAAATTGTTTACAGTGCATAGTTATGAATAATTTAGGATACTTCCGAATTATTTTCTGTCTGATTTTCTACTGCTACATGTATTTCAGGTATTTGAAAATGTTGTCTGGGCAGAATTTCTAGCAGATATTTACCAGTAAAGATTTGAGGAGGAGAAGATCATCGAAAAAATATAGCATACTATCATATAACCTGCCTGGATATAATCCTATCTAGTGTACTGTTATATTACATCCTAGTAGACTATACCTACAGACAATATTATCATATAACCTGCCTGGAAACAATCTTACTAACATGGTGTGCTGTTATATAATATAACTTATAGACAATACTGTCATATAGCCTGGATATAACCATAACTACATGATGTACTGTTTATATAATATAAATTATATAATATACTATCATATAATCCTACCTTAATATAATCACATCCACAGCTATAAGTACATATCTGCAGATGGAAATGTGTTATGTTAAACCTCACCAATTGGTCTTCATCTGCTTCAATTAACCAGTTACGATCTACATTGTCCTTATAATCATCAGCATCTACACCAACATACATTGGTTTACCTCGTGTATTAATTTTCAAATCTGAAAAAAAATTTGGAATGGAAATGAAAATGGTAACGGAGCTTTTGTGGTTTTGAGAGAATGAACCCTAGTATTATTCAAGGCTCTGTGACTTTCCATTCCGGAGATATCTCCATGTTCCACAAACCTTGTGTACGCGATAGATGAACTTTTTTAACGGGTTTCTCCCAAATTTGCTGCTAAATATTGAGGTCATCAGAGGGTGAACTATTGATATTCTGCCTGCTAATTTCACCCGGAGTTATCCCCCGCTTTGCCACAATGATATTAAGCGTTCCGCGACTTTCTTTTTCGGAGTACTCAAATTTGTTCAACATCCAGTTGAGATAAAGCTGCTATGTGGGCAGTCTTAGTCAAATTTTTAATCTGAAGAGTTTAATGACAATTTAAAGAAGCTTATAGATCTACTGTTGACATCTTTGATTTTGGTTAAAATGTTGAATTTGTGTTGTCTTTCCCATCGGTTACTGTTCCTGCCTATTCCCCCCACCCCTTTGCCCTCGGACAATGGTATGTATCACGTGATATATAGCATCCAAACAAACAAATCAGGCTGAAACAAATGCCTTTCAAATGCTTTGATTTATAGTAAGTTTACAAAAATGAAATGGGGGTCCCACTGTTCTGTTCTGACTGGGCTAATGAAGGCGGGCATACGCTATACCTGCACGCCAATGTATATACGGGACCTCGGGTTTTCGTCTGTGTATGCCACCGAGAAATCTACCACTCGACACATGTCATTTCAGAAGTAGCATATGACACAATGGCATTTCGAGAATTCGTATGGGTCTTTAGAAGTCGGCAGAAATCGAAAGACTCGCAGAAAACTCACGCGGTTGGACAGGCGACCTACTTCTTGATACGTATATGGCTGAGATCAAAACCACGCCATTTGGCTCAATGACATGCCTTGAGTAAAAAAAACCCCAATATTATCCAATTATGCACATCAGTTATTGATCCAGACTATGCATATCACATGATGTATAAGATTGAATGTGTGACTCGATATCTTCCGCCAAACAAACACATCAAGATTGAAAATAAATGTTTTTCAAAGGCTTTGATTCGGAGGAAATTTTAAGGAATTGTGACCGGACAGAGAGGACTACAATATACTCTCAATTGTGTAAGTATACAAATTACCAACTTACGTTTTATTTGACTAACTGTAGCGATAAAACCTGTTCCTGTATGACTTGAGTCGGTGTGGAATATAATATACAAGAAATTGGACGTAGAAATTATGAGTGGTGGTATAGTGTTACCGCAATACTTGCCAATAACTGGATCACTGTCATTCTTTCCGTTATAAATCTGGTAAAACAATAAAGGAGGTGACTAAATAGTGGCAAGAGGTGGTTGTGCAAGAGATGAGCGGAGAGTATGGGGAATGGGGAAAATCAATAGGTCTCATACACTCATTGTCCAAATTTGAAAAATAATTTAGTCTGTCAAAGGCTCAGATTTCTTGAAAAGGGTCCTTATTGATCATAGCTATTACATAGTCTAGGGACCTGGCCTAAATAGGGGACAATATACATTGTTGATTATAATATTTATTCTCCAGTCTACATGTGCATTAACAAAATAACCAACAGTAAATATACACGCTATAATCGTCATGTTGTAAGATACAGTGTTTCGATAGTGTTCATTATAAACACACATATATAGTTATATGTTCTGTAATACAAGTATATTTCCTAAATAATTCAATGTGTATTAACAAGCCATGTTCTCTAGTAAACAAGTAGTGAACTTCTGATGCGCAACAAAATTGAACACATTCAAGTTACTTTAGACCCTTAACATATGTGTTCGGTTATATCTGAAGGGTCTACAAATTTTATGTTTACTTCATAGACTTCTAAAGTATGTGTTCAATTATATCTTAAGGGTCTACAAATTTCATGTTTACTTCATAGACTCCTAACATATGTGTTCAGTTATATCTGAAGGGTCTACAAATTTCATGTATATTTCATATTTTGACTAAAAAATCAACGGCTTTAATCCTAGAAAGGAAGGTCTGATGCTTACACAATTCGAACCCATCATAGAACTTTTGATCATTTAACACATATTTTATATTTCATCTAAATCAAACAACAATCTGAAAAAATGTTCTAACCTCTAGAAAGTCCACAAGCTAAAAACGCGATTTTTCGTACACTCAGGGGCAGTAATCCACAAGGTTACGGTCAGATAGGTGTCACTATCTGAATTAACTGAGATCCTTGGGATATAAAATTACAAGTTTTATCAAAATCTGATAAAAAATTGTGACATGAAGAATGTCAACAAACAAATGTGAACGGACACACGGACGGACAGGGGCGACGACATACCAAAAATTAAAACCGAAATTGTTTACAGTGCATAGTTATGAATAATTTAGGATACTTCCAAATTATTTTCTGTCTGATTTTCTACTGCTACATGTATTTCAGGTATTTGAAAATGTTGTCTGGGCAGAATTTCTAGCAGATATTTACCAGTAAAAATTTGAGGAGGAGACGATCATTGAAAAAATATATCATACTATCATATAACCTGCCTGGATATAATCCTATCTAGTGTACTGTTATATTACATCCTAGTAGACTATACCTACAGACAATATTATCATATAACCTGCCTGGAAACAATCTTACTAACATGGTGTGCTGTTATATAATATAACTTATAGACAATACTGTCATATAGCCTGGATATAACCATAACTACATGATGTACTGTTTATATAATATAAATTATATAATATACTATCATATAATCCTACCTTAATATAATCACATCCACAGCTAGTACATGAATGTAGATCCAAATGTCTTATGTTAAACGTCACCAATTCGTCTTCATCTGATTCAATTAACCAGTTACGATCTACATTGTTGTTATAATCATCAGCATCTACACCAACATACATTATTTTACCTGGTATCACTTTCAACCTGACACCATAACCTATAAAAAAAACACGTAGAAGATTGAATAATGGTCAACAATGTAGTAGGTGCACAAAAGATCTCTTGGCAGTTGGAATTCAAATAATTAGCCACTCTCATTGGACATGAACCATATAAATAAAATATAATATAATAGAATACTCCCACAGTGTCCTAAAATATTTGACTGGACGTTTAACCCCCACCCGTTCCATTTTATGTCAACAATTTGGCTCAATGACATACCTTGCGTAAAACAAAATATTCTCCACTTATGGCCATCGGTTACTGTTCCAGACTATGCTCACCAACCCTTTGCATATCACATGATATATAGGATTGAAAGTGTGACTCGATATCTACCGAAAAACAAACAAATCAAGCTTGAAAAAATTGTTTCTCAAAGGCTTTGATTCGGAGGAAATTTTAAGGAATATTATCTCAATTGTGTAAGTATACAAATTACCAACTTACGTTTTATTTGACTAACTGTAGCGATGAAACCTGTTCTTGTTTGACTAAGGTCTGCGTGGAATGTAACATATAAGAACTTGGACGTAGAAACTATTGATGGTGGTATCGTGTTACCGCAATACTTGCCAATAAACGGATCACTGCTACTCTTTCCGTTAAATATCTAGTAAAATAATAAAGGAGGTGACTAACGAGTGGCGAGAGGTGATTGTGCACGAGGTGGGCGGAGAGCATGGGGAAAATCAATAGGTCTCAAACACTCATTGTCCCAATGCTTCACATCAAATTTGAAAAATAATTTAGTCTGTCATACACTTGATGACAATGGCTCAGATTTCGTAAAAGGATCCCTTATTGGTCAACGCTACTACATAGTTTTAGGGACCTAGCCCACATTGGGGACAATGAACAATGATCAAAATATACATTGTTGATTATAATATTTATTCTCCAGTCTATATGTATATTAATAAAATAACCCACAGTAAATATACACACTATAATCGTCATGTTGTAAGATACAGTGTTTCAATAGTGTTCATTATAAACACACATATATAGTTATATGTTCTGTAATACAAGTATATTTCCTAAATAATTCAATGTGAATTAACAACAAATGTTCTGTAGTAAACAAGTAGTGAACTTCTGATGCGCAACAAAATTGAACACATTCAAGTTACTTTAGACTCATAACATATGTGTTCAATTATATCTGAAGGGTCTACAAATTCATGTTTACGTCATAGACTTCATATGTTTACTTCATATTTTGACGCAAAAATCAACGGCTTTAACCCTAGAACGGAAGGTCTGGTGCTTACATGCTGTTACACAATTCGAACCCATCATAGAACTTTTGATCATTTAACACATATTTTATATTTCATCTAAATCAAACAACAATCGGAAAAAAATGTTGTAACCTCTAGAGGATCCACAAGCTAAAAACGCGATTCTTCGTACACTCAGGGGCAGTAATCCACAAGGTTATGGTCAAATAGGTGTCACTATCGGAATTAACTGAGATCTTTGGGATATAAAACTACAAGTTTCGTCAAAATCTGATAAAAATTGTGACCTGTAGAATGTCAACAAACAAATGTGAACGGACACACGGACGGACATGGGCGACGACATAATAGAGACTTTTGGCAAGTGGAATTTTTCCTATCCGTATCACGTATCCGTATCGTCACGTGATACGTTGCGTCAATGTAGTTTTAGAGTTTGGGCAGATTTTCGCGCCGCGTAGGCCTACGTACATGTAGGCTATGGGTAGCTTGAGCTGAACTTAGTTCTATTACAGCATATGATGGCTGTTATCTACCAAGATCAACATAAATACTAGTCAAGTTCCTAGCCTACAAATTCCTGAGCTATTTAAAAAAAAAATAGTGTCGAATCTTATTAAAAATCTTCGACTTGGACTTGACAGCCTTTTTTGGTTTCACTAATGTATCATTTCAGAAAGTATATACCCCTTTTACAGATTTGCAAGGTCCCACCTTCCTAAATTTGGCACGTAGACCAGCAAGCATGCAGACAGACAGGAGAAATATGAAAATTCCGGTTAAAATCACATGAAATATACACCTTCGTGTTCTAGGATACACATAGATTCATAAAAACGCTATGGCACAACATTTCAGCGTCTAAAAGTAGCAAACAATACGGTAAAAAGACAATGAAAGGTGTTCGATACGTGCTGCCGTATCCGTGTGCCGTATCACGTATGAGAAATACACTCGCATTGATGACGTCACGCGCAAAATCGATACGGATACGCGATACGGACCAGGAATTTACGCTTGCCAAAAGTCTCTATTATATCCACATTAAAATGTAACCGTATAAAAACAGGATGTCTACCTGGAAAGTCTGATTTTGTCTTCTGCATTATTTCGACTAGAACCTGTTACTTATATTAATTACACCACCATATAATTTAACATATTATAATACACCACGCTATATTATAACATATTGTATTACACCACACTATAATATTACATATTACACCACACTATAATATAACATATTACACCACACTATAATAAAATATATTACACCACGCTATAATATAACATATTATATTACACCACGCTATAATATAACATATTACACCACACTATAATATAACATATTATATTATATCAAACTATAATATAACATATTATATTACACCACACTATAATATAACATATTATATTACACCACACTATAATATAACATATTATATTACACCACACTATAATATAACATATTACATTACCACACTAAATATAACATATTATATTACACCACATTATAATATAACATATTGTATTACACCACACTATAATATAAAATATTATATTATACCACACTATAATATAACATATTATATTACACCACGCTATAATATAACATATTATCTACGTGATGCCTCGTTTGCAAGCGATTGGCTATGTATACCGTTCTGAAGAGATATTAATGTATTCTTAATAATTATAAAGCGTCATTGTTTGCATTTCTGTATAGTAGACCTGTAGCGGCTGCTAGTTTCGCCTTCCGTATCATATTTCTTTTATTTTATTAAGCCATTCTTGTGACAAGTGAATTATTATTAGGTAGAAAAATAAAAAAATAAAAATCCAAGTGAATTTAACAAAAATTAAAACCAAAATTTGTTACAGTGCATAGTTATGAATAATTTAGGATAATTCCAAATTATTTTCTGTCTGATTTTCTACTGCTACGTGTATTTCAAGTATTTGAAAATGTTGTCTGGGCAGAATTTCTAGCAGATATTTCCCAGTAAAGATTTGAGGAGGAGAAGATCATTGAAAAAATATATCATACTATCATATAACCTGCCTGGATATAATCCTATCTAGTGTACTGTTATATTACATCCTAGTAGACTATACCTACAGACAATATTATCATATAACCTGCCTGGATACAATCTTGCCAACATGATGTGCTGTTATATAATATAAATTATAGACAATACTGTCATATAGCCTGGATGTAACCATAACTACACGATGTACTGTTTATATAATATAAATTATATAATATACTATCATATAATCCTACCTTAATATAATCACATCCACAGCTAGTACATTTCTCTAGATCCAAATGTGTTATATTAAACGTCACCAATTGGTCTTCATCTGCTTCAATTAACCAGTTACGATCTACATTGTTGTTATAATCATCAGCATCTACACCAACATACATTGGTTTACCTGATATCGCTTTCAACCTGGCACCATAACCTATAAAAACATTTAGACGATGGAATGATAGTCAACAATGTACAAAAGATCCCTTGGCAGTTGGAATTCAAAGAAAAATAGCTGAAAATATCCAAGTTTAATTAGCACCCCCACCTCCCATTGGCCTTGTACGATATAAATACAATGGAATACTCTCACAGTGCCCCAGATGTTTAACACCACCCGTTCCATTTTATCTCAACAATTCCAGACAAATCATAATTCTGGATGCATTAATAATTTATGTTTTAAATTTAATTTTGGAATGGAAAGGGACATTGATGAACAATGTAATGACAAATCTATATTATTGTCTAGTTAAAGTATATGCCGAGTACGGCAGAGTTGACATCTTAAATTCCAACCACTTTCTATACCGGTATCAGCCTGGATGCAAGAATAAATTGTATGAAATGGGGTTTAAGGTCCTACTTCTCTGTACAGACGAGGCTAAGGAAGACGGACATGTGTCATAGCGTCTGCTATGGGGGACAAACTTTGTCCGGACAGCGGCGCTACGACCTACTCTTATTTCAAATTGCAATTGTAAAGGGTTCTTTTACGTGTACACAAGGTTTTTCAAATCAGAACAACTATACGTTGTCCCTTCTTGCCCCCGGCCTGCAGTCCTGCACCATTGACAAGGGTGAGGCGCGCCAGAAAATTACGATGCACTTTCTCGACCAAACCCTAACGTCTTACTCACTGAGCCACCGTGGTACCCCAACAAGTCTATAAGGAAGTGCCCAGTAAAGGAAATATTATTTAGTGACAGTTTAATAAAGATAGTGACTGGTATTTCCGCAAAACTAATTACGTTTTGATCAAATTGGTTCAATATTTCCTTGATCCTAAGAGTTTAATAATAATCTAATGAGGTTTATATATCCACTGTAAATCTCTTTATTTCATAGGATTTTATGTATTGATTTTTAAATGAATATTTTAGCAATGGTACCTTGATCGGGTATCACGGTGGCTAAGTGTGTGAGGCGCTGGGTCGCTAGCCTGGAGGTCGGGTGTTCCATCCCTGCATTGGCCGAGAAAGTTCATCTAGATTTTCCGGCGTGGTTCCCCTTGCCAAGAACAGCTGTCTAGTCGTTCGGATAGGACAAAACACCGAAGTCCCGTGTACACATTGGCGTGCACGTAAAGGATCCCTTGGCAGTTGGAATTCGATATAAGAGTAGACCGTAGCGCCGCTGCCCGGGCAAAAAAACCCTCATAGTACACTGTATGGCGTATGCCCGTCTTCATTAGCCCAGTTTAGGAGCAGAACAGTAGGACGTTAAACCCCATTTCATTTCTGTTCGGTATCTTGATCAAACATTAATTCTATTCCGTAATCTATTAAATTATTTTTTTGTATTTTTATCAACATTTTTTATTCACAGCAAATAATTGAGGAATCGGCTAGGGCTGGCTATATTACCTTTCTCCTATGTAACAAATTTGTGAACACAATTTCTTTTCTGGCGATCGTCAAATTTTTCGGGCAGAGGCCAAATGATGAAAGAAATAAAGAGTTTAGAATTTCAGAAAATCAAACAATTCCGATTTTGATTGCAGAGCCTCTAGTTCTCAAACTCAAACTGCAGGTCAGGTCAAGACAATTCGCTCCCCAAGGCGTAATTTTTCGAGATTTTACTATGGTTATTTTATGGTAAAGTTATGTAGGTTCATTTTTGGGGCGCTACCACCGTATTTTCGTGCAAAAATGATACAACCAAACACTCCCCACCACAAAGAAAATTGGCCCGTACGCCTATTCTTGCTGGTGTTCTTATTTTTGGTGGAATTATACATTTAAAATTCATGACATCAGTGGAAATAATTAGTTATTAACAAACATCATCATTCATTTGAAATGAATTTCTGTAATCTTTCAATAAATACACTTACAACTACACTTTGGTTATGACTAACTATTTCCCCTGATTGTACAACACACGCGCCCACACACAATATTGTTATAGATTTCCCCGGTATAGTTATTATCATTCACCGGTATACACTTGAAAACACCGGAATTCACTAAGCAGTGACTCAACTTCATGACTTTGCACTGTGTATTTATTTCCTTGTTGTCGCGGCTTTTTGGCTTCGCCTTCGCACCTCGTTGACGCGAAGGCAAGAAGGAAATGAAATAAAATGGGGTTTAACGTCTTACTGTTCTGCTCCGACTGATTTAATAAAGACGGGAAGGCAAGAGAGAGAAATGGGGTTTAACGTCCACTCGACACAAACTAGGTCATTTCGGGACTAACATATGGTTGAATTTTTTTATTTCAATAATTCGCTTTCGCGTAGGGGTCTTTAGAAGTGGGAGGAAACCGGAGGACCCGGAGAGGTTGGACAGGCGACCCTACTCCTTGTCAAGTACAACCGGGGAAGGCAAGAAGGAGCGAAAGGTTACTTATCAGCTTCCATACTGGAGAAATCGTTATTTATCATACTATTGTTTATTATACATTTAATATCAATTAGTTTTATGGGAGAAATCGGGGATTTTCCAAGTGAATTCAAATGATTGTAAGGGAATTCCGGCTTTTAGTCAGATCCGAGTGGCATAGGGGTTTCCGGGGAGGGGTGGTTGGTTGTACCGGACGAGAAAACTTTTGAATTTCGGCATAGACGAAATCAATCTGATTAAAACACGGACCCTATTTCGTTTCGATTTACTAGTTCAAAATTTAGTTTTACTTGTGTTTACTACACTAGCATCTGGAAGAGTTGTTATCATTGACATCTTCTGAATGATGTGAGGGAATAGCCAATGAAAGAATCTGTTACGGCGAGTTCTTGACCGTTTGATTCACGGTACTGTGAGTAAACTACTAGAAACTGTGAGTAAACTACTAGAAACATCAACGCTGATTAGTTAATCAAATGTCTGACGTCATAGGGGCAAAAGCCCACTTGCATGACCTCTGACGCGACCTATCGCTACAACTTGTCAGATCTTCATGTAGTGTAGACCATCGAAATTCGAAAGTATAAAAAAAACGAAATGAAATATAGATCTGTATTTTAATCAGGATTGAGACGGGTTTGTAGTTTGTGTTTACCTAAATAATACTAATTCCCACAGGGCCATCTCTCAAATAGCACTTGCCACCAGCGGTATTCCTCCACTGCTTACTAAGCCGTCTTACTAAGCCGTGCAGAACAGTAGGACGTTAAACCTCATTTCATTTATTTCTATAATAAATCATTGCCCTGATACAAACGTGATAGATTCACTAGAATATAAAATTATGGAAGGATAACGTTATCAATATTATCTCAATATTCACAGTGCAACATACATATGTAAGCAGTTCAAAATACGTCATTTAGTTTTACAATTTGCAATTTCCATTGACACAGTGTTAAAATACAGAATACACTTTTCAATTATACAAATACAGTATAATAGTTATTTTTAGCACATTACACTTGGCATATTAGAACATATATCCTTATATGGGATCTACGACGAAGCTCATTTGCATACGGAAAAAAGTCCGTGATCAATCTACATAACACCACCCCCACCTCCCCACACTTGAACATTAATATTTTTATCTTTTTTTTTCAAAGTAGGGAGCCACGGTGGTTAAGTGGGTAAGACACTGGCTCACTAGCCTGTAGGTCGCGTGTTCGATCCCTGCATTGGCATACGAGAAAGTATATCAGTTTACCTTGTAAGTGGTGCAGGAATGAGGGCCTGGCAAGGCCAGCTGTCTAGTCGTTCGGATGTGACAAAAAAAACGAGATCCCGTGTATGCATTGTCGTGCACGTAAAAGATCCCTTGGCAGTTGGAATTCGATATAAGAGTAGGCCATAGTGCCGCTGCCCTCATAGCACGTCTTCATTAGCCCGGTCGGAGCAGAACAGGAGGACGTTAAACACCATTTCATTTCATTTTTTCAAAGTATGTAAATTTACAAGAATCACCAAAATATATGTACATATTATTTAAATATACGTAACATGATATCTAGAATTCGTATTAAGACAGGTCCATGTATGTTTACTTTAAATATCCCCCACCCCGTCATTTAAACATACATTATGCAAGACCTAAATCTGCCTATTGCAGGTCTTTTTTAGGCATAAAATGTTTTCTAAATTATTAATTAGACATTAATTAACTTATCCAGGCCATAATCAACTCTCGATGGCATCGGGTGTCTCCAATATTAAATAGATTAGAACAGTTCAGTCATATTTTGATTTAAGCTAAAAATGGAGGAGCGAGACCTATCTTCGAACAACCAGTACGGTGGTTGAAATTATTACCCACGTCTTGTCAAACCTTCAAAGGCTAATATCTTCGCTCGCAATAAAGTAATTTGAATGAAATTTTCAAATTATTCATTTTACATTATCCTCAAAGGATAATATCTTCGCTCGCAATAGAGTACTTTGAATGAAATTTTCAAATTATTCATTTTACATTATCTATTATAGCAAGAACGGCTAGCTCTTTATCGAAATCTTACATAATGTATCTTTAATAGAGTTTCGTGCCACCTGACTTTGATCGTTTTTCTTCTCCATTCTGCATTTTGATTATTGACAAATGCATAATAGAACTTGAATATTAGAACATATACCTTATATGGGATCTACGACGAAGCTCATTTGCATACGGAAAAAAGTCCGGAGTAGGACAGAAATTAATAATTTACACGATCAATCGCAATTTGTTTCACAGGGATCTTCTAATATCTCTGTAACAGATGACTGTTTCGACACGTGACGTCACATCACGCGGCGTCAATCATTGGCTCAATAGCACGTGCATTGTTTACATAAGACGTTACTGATTCGGGCTAAATGGTGAATTTTACTTATTTTAATACCCATTTACACTAAATAGGAAATGATTTTTACCTACAAATAATTCAAATGTCCTTATTTATTTTTATAATAAATGAAAAAAAATGTTTTAGAATTTAATTTGAGGGTAGAAAAAAGTTAATATTTGGGACTCATTCAGTCGAATCGATGTCATCCTTATCAGTGATTGTAGCGGCATAGTGAAAATTCACTACTGATCAGGTCGGCTTACCATGCAATAGTGGATCAAGCTAGAATGCAATTAGAAATTCGCTGGATGGTCATGACTTCTTTGAAATCTATGTTCTCGGTATGGCTAATCCGAGCCTTCGAAAAGCCCCACATTTTAATTCATAACCCCACACCCCCGGCTTCACTTAAACTACAGTATAATCTTTTTAGCTTTTCTTTCATGAAAGTAGGGAGCCACAGTGGCTAAGTGGGGAAGGCTCTGGCTCTGTTGTCTGGAGGTCGCGTATTCAAGCCCTGCATTGGCCGAGAAAGTTCATCTGGATTTTCAGACGTGGTTTCATCTTGTCAGTGGTGAATAAAGGCAGGTCTGACAAGGACAGCAGTTTTGTCGTTCGGATGTGACGAAAAATCGAGGTCCTGTGTTTTCGTTGGCATGTATGTAAAAGTTCCCTTGGCTGTTGGAATTCGATATAAGAGTAGACCGCGGCACTGCTGTTCGGTCAAAATTTCCCTCGCAGCACACTGTATGGCGTATGGCTTCGGTGGCTGATAAGGGACATGAAAAATAATATAATTTTTTTTTTTTTTATAATCTTCACCCAAGTCAATTTTAATTTCCACCCAAGTGAATTTTAATATAATTTGTTTTTTATAATTTTCACCCAAGTCAATTTTAATATAATTTAATTGGGTTTTTTATAATTTTCACTCAAGTCAATTTTAATATAATTTGTTTTTTTATAATTTTCACCCAAGTCAATTTTAATATAATTTCGTTTTTTTATAATTTTCAACCAAGTCAAGTCAATTTTAATATAATTTGTTTTCTATAATTTTCACACAAGTCAATTTAAATATATTTTGTTTTTTTTATAATTTTCACCCAAGTCAATTTCAATTTCCAACCAAATCAATTTTAATTACCACCCAAGTCAATGTTAATATAATTTGTTTTTTTATAATTTCTACCTAAGTCAATTTTAATTTCTACCCAAGTCATTTGTAATATAATTTCAATTCTGTTGAATTTCCACCCAGCGCGTGATGTCATCTCAATTAGCCTCGTTTCCAATGTAATGTATTATGTTTTATCTTATATTAAAGAGAGGGGGGTGGGGGGGTGGATGGCCGAATGGTTAGCACACGCGCGCTGTATCATACGGTCTGTCATTGAGTCAACTGGTGGGGTTTCGATTCCCCGGTTGTACGTGGCAAGGATAGGGTCGTCTATCCAACCTCGTGAGTTTTCTCCGGGTCCCCCGGTTTCCTCCCACTGCTAAAGACCCCTACGCGCAAGCGAATTATTGAAATAAAATTGAACCATGTGTTAGTCCCGAAATGACCTAGTTTGTGTCGAGTGGACGTTAAACCCCATTCTCTCTCTCTATACATATATATATATATTAATGAGATATTTTTCTCATTCTGTAATCACATGTATCAGATTGTAATAGATTATGTTTTACCTTATATCAAAGAGATATTTTTAAACGCCCACATTTTCATGTGGACGAATATTGTCACCCCTTTCTCTCCGGACGTCCGTCCACAATTTGTTTGTGGACACTATACAGGTCACAATTCTTATCCGATTTTGACGAGACTTGAAATATAGGTTTATCACCAAAAGATCTAGGTTCCTTTCGATATTGGCATGTATGGGATTGAAACTTCGTGGATTATGACCCCTGATTGTACGAAAAGTCACTTATTTTTTACCGTGTGGACACTCTACAGGTCACAATTATCCTCTGATATTGATGAAATTTGAAATGCATGGTTATAGCTCAAAGAGCTTGGTGCCTTTCATTATTCGCGCTTATCGGATCTTAACTTTCTGAATTATGGCCCTTGATTGTGCGAAAAATCTCGTTTTTAGCTTGTGGTCCCTCTAGAGGTCACAATTTTTATCCGATTTAAAAAAAAAAACGTTTGAATATATCACCGCAGTGGGGGGAAACCGGAGGACCCGGAGAAAACCCACACGGTTGGACGCAAACTTTGGTGAACTTAAAATATATATCCTAAATATCTCAGTCCATGTTGATATTCGCGCAGACCATAACTTCCTGGATTATGGCCCCTGATTGTATGAAAAATAGCTTTTTTTTTTGCTTGTTCTCAATCCATCTCTTGCAAAATATGGGCGTACCTTGCCTGGCAACCGCTGGTTCTCATACTGTAATTAGCAGATTGCAATGATGTTTTATCTTATATTAAAGAGATTTTATTCTCATTCTGTAATTACATGTATCAGATTGTATTAGATTATGTTTTACCTTATATCAAATAGATATTTTTCTCATACTTTTATTATCAGTTTCTGTTTAAATTATATATGTCACCAGAAAAGCCATTACTAGTGTAATAAAGATTTGATATTTTAGGATGATGACTTTTTATGTGAACACAAGCAGGCCTGACAACGTATCAGAGCCAGAAATGAGGCCTGTAATTACATTTGATTTATACTTTATGGTCTGAAATTATCACAAGATCTCTAAATCAAAGGGAAGAAATCTTGACATTCATTACATTTTCAGAATTGAAAGGGGGGGGGGGCGAATAGTTAGCGTGTGTGCATTGCATCATAATTCAAGTGGCGTAGTTTCGATTTCCCGCTCGTACGTGGCAAGGAGTAGGGTTGTTCGTTCAGTACTCCAGTTTCCTTCCATTACTAAAGACCACTACGCACAAACTGGCCATTGAAATGAAAGAGTCATGTTATAGTCCGGAAATGACCTAATTTGTGTCGAGTGGATGTTACGCACCAAAATATCGATTCAAGTATCTTGCGAGAACCTCCCTGGGGAGATTTGTTATATAAATAGGCCTATATAGGAAAGTGTAATAAAAATTTTTTTTGAAAATATCCAAAAATTAAACTGAAAGGAAACACCAAATCCAGGAAAAGAGACCATCTGTGTCCTGTAAGAAAAGGGGCCCTTTGACTTCATGGCAAAGCTATCTGTGTTTGTTTCCAGTAGTATGGTCAAGAGACATGATGCGTGTGACCCATCATTCATTAGTGCACATAGGCCAAGTTGTTTTTTTGTTATCTCTTTCCATCAAACTGCGCTGAATTCTATGTCTGGATGTTCGGTAGCGTTGTCTATGACGGATGCATGTTGATATCAATACCCAGGCCCTTAGTACATTGGCGAGCATGTAAAATAACTCTTGACAGTTGAAATTTCATGTCGTGCCGCTGACAGAGGAAAATGTCCCCTCTGGCATATTGCATTCAGTAACCCAGTCGGAGTAGGACGTTAAACCCCCATTTCATTTTATTTCAATACGTTTCACTAAGGTTGTGTCGACCCTGCACATTTATTTTCCATATGACCGGCGAAAATTAGTGTTTTGGAAACGAGGCTAATTGAGATGACATCACGCGCTGGGTGCAAATTCAACAGAATTGAAATTGAAATGACTTGGGTGAAAATTAAAATTGACTTGAGTGAAATTGACTTGGGTGAAAATTAAAATTGACTTGGGTGAAAATTATAAAAAAAACAAATTAAATTACAAATGACTTATGTGGAAATAAAAATTGACTTGGGTGAAAATTATAAAAAAATCAAATTATATCAAAATTGACTTGGGTGAAAATTATAAAAAACAAATTATATTAAAATTGACTTGGGTGAATATTAAAAACAAAACAAATTATATCATATTTCATGTCCCTTATCAGCCACCGTATATGGCAGAACAGTAGGGGCGTTAAACACCATTTCATTTTTTCAAAGTATGAAAAAGATGATACTTGTCAAAACGTCGTGCTTTTAGAATAAAACTAGTGATTGTATCCCATAAAAAACTGTGTTCTATTAATATGAAAATATATATGTGCCAAAGAATTATTTCAATATTTGAAAAGAGTAATGACTGTGCATTTTAGTTATATGTAACACGATACATGTATTTGGAATTTGTATTACGACAGCTATGTTTACTATAGATACCCCCACCCCCGTCATTTAATAGAGGTTCGTACCACCCGACTTTGTCAGTGATGCAAGACGAAGGGTCTGACAAGGACAACTGGCTAATCGTTCGGATGGGAAGAAAAAACATGGTGCCGTTTACACATTAGCGTCCACGTAAAAGATCGCTTGGCAGTTGGAATTCGATACAAGAGTACTGTAGGCCGAATATAGCGCCGCTGTCCGGACAAATTTTCCCTCATAGCACACATCATGGCGTATGCCCGCTTTCATTAGCCCAGTCGGAGCAGAGCAGTAGGAAGTTAAACCCCATTTCATTTCATTGATCGTTTTCCGATAGTCTGTAATTATGAGTACCGCCCCTTCTACTGACCTTTGATCGCGTAAATTATTGATTTCCGTTTAGTCCAGAATTTTTTCCGTATGTAAATGAGCTTCGTCGTAGATCCCATGCATTTGTCTATTATGCGAAATGCAGAACGGAATAATAAATAACTATTATACTGTACTTGTATAATTGAAAAGTGTATTCTGTATTTTAACACTGTGACAATGGTATTATGGAGAAATGGAAATTGCAAATTGTAAAACTAAATTACGTATTTTGAACTGCTAACATATGTATGTTGCACCGTGAACATTGAAATAATATTGGCAACGTTATCCTTCCATATTAAATATCTTGATCATTGTAAACTCTTACACTGTGCGAGTAGTTTTAATAATTGTAAATTCTTACCTTGTGATGTATATATCACGCAAAGTATGCCTACTATATATATAAACATTCTTCTTGAGTAGATATTGAATTAATAGGTAACCTTTCTACCAACAAATACTGTTACAAATCCTAGAAGTTTACAGTACTTGAATTGTACATCATTTCAGTCAGCACGAAATTTGCCGAGACTATTTTATTTCCTAGTATTTACATTATTGTCGCCTTATATCGCATCATATTTATTTTAGTAACCAATCAGATACTACTAATAACTGGAAGCGCGCGCGGTAGTTACGGGTTTCGGTTCATATGCAACAGATCACTAATTATTTCCTCATTGACTTTAATGTTAATTCTTGTATATATATCTTAGACCGGTTCTAATTTTTTCCCAAATTTCCGTTAGGTAGAACGCTTTCTGCCACAGATCGAGCAACATGTGTCAAACTCTTGCCCAAATAGTTAGAGAGCTAGGTTCAGGTTGTTTCGAAAATCGCGTACAAATTTTCTACTATGCCAGATGTGTGGGCAGCGGTGTCTGATACCATGAACCTCGATTCTTAAGTTGCGGATCCCTTTCCCGTGGGGGCGAGGCGCCCTACAAAACGTCGAAATTTTGCGTTTTATTTGACTTTTGCGAACAACGATCAACTTTCGTGCATAATTCGACCAACCACAGATGTCACCAAAAACGCTACTTAAGAAGACCCCCGACCCTTCCTTCGTCCCTTAAGAACGCCCCCTTTACCCCCCCTCAGAGATGAGTTAATTCGACTTCCGCGTACAACATTAATTTTTTCGTTAAAAGTTTCCCTATTGGTCTACTAGAACGTAACACTAACTTAAGAACGCGAAATCCACTTCTATCTCGGATAAGAACGACAAAAAGGGGGACCCAGGGGTAAAATGACGATTTAATTCCACTTTTGCGTACAACGATCAACTTTCGCGCACAAGTCGACCAGCATCAGATGTCATCAAAAACACTACTTAAGAAGACCCCCCGACCCCTCCTTCGTCCCTTAAGAACACCCCCTTTACCCCCCCCCCCCAGAGCACATAACACAAAATCGCCATCTTTGTCTGATTAAAATGAGCAGAACACGGGGAGCAAATGAAGCTGAACAGAAATAACTTGTAAGCACATATATACTGAGCGCCATGGAAAACGCATCACTTTGTTTTTCGTATAACAAAATGATCCTGTAAACATATCTTATTTATTTTGCTTCTTAACACAAAATCGCCACCTTTGTCTGATTAAAATGAGCAGAACACGGGGAGCAAATGAAGCTGAACAGAAATAACTTGTAAGCACATATATACTGAGCGCCATGGAAAACGCATCACTTTGTTTTTCGTATAACAAAATGATCCTGTAAACATATCTTATTTATTTTGCTTTTTATTGTGAACAGTATTCAAATGGGAACACATCAATAACACATTTGTACACTTATGGATGTTTAATGTGTAATCAACGGTACAAAGTCAGAGGGGTCAAAACCAAAAGTACGACACGGATGTCAGTAGCGCGTCTGTCCTCCACAGGCTCTTACGCACGCTGTGCAGCGACGTCGCATGGAATTTACCAATGTTTGAAAGAGGGCCTGGGGCAAATTGTTCCATTCTTGGAAAAGAGCAGCTTCTAAAGCAGCAATGGTGTGCATCTGTGGTCTCCGATACAGACGGCGTCCAATCTCATCCCAGACATGTTCTATCGGTGCCATGTCCGGAGACATGGCTGGCCAGTCCAAGACATTGATGTTGTTAGCAGCCAGGTAGTCCATACTAAAACGGGCGGTATGCGGACGTGCATTATCCTGCTGGAAGTGCTGAAGTTGTGGGTGCGCTCGAAACATCGGAACAATTGGTTGCAAGACATCATCACGGTAGGCTACAGCATTAACGCGAACCCTGCAAATGTGTAGGGCGGTCCGGTGATGGAATGTGAAGCTTTCCCACACCATTACACTTCCCCCACCCCATCGATTCGTTTCGAAGACGCAGCAGTCTGCAAGACGTTCCCCAAGACGTCTCCACACACGTTGACGGCCATCAGCGTGATAAAAGATGAAAGCGACTCTCATCACTGAAGAGCACACTTTGCCAGTCTACTCTTCTCCATGTCTGGTGTCCTTGAGCCCATATCAAACGCCGCTGACGGTGATGATCCCTGGGGATAGCTCCAACATAAGGTCGTCGTGCACGGAGTCCTACTTCTCTTAGACGACGTCTTACGGTGTTGGCACTGGTCCTTGTCTTCCGACGACTGCAGAACCTGTTCGAGTCGCTGGGCGGAATCTGTCACGCAGATGAGTGACCCGGATGTAGCGGTCTTGAGTCTGGGTTGTAACGCGTTGTGGACCAGGACGTTGACGGTCACGTGTTGATCCAGTAAGTCGAACACGTTCCACCAACCGTACAATAGTGGACTGATGACAATTGAACTGTCTGGCAATAGCACGTGTAGACATGCCAGCCCTGAACATTCCCATGGCTTCATTCCGTTGATTTTCAGTAAGTCTCGGCATCTCTAGCTCGATTCCTTCACACGTCCAACAACAAATTACGACAGATTGACGTTTCACATGTCATGTACTGCACATTAAGTTAAAAACATGCTTTTAAAGGGCTCAAACACAATGCTGCACGTGAATATTTGGTTTTTCATGTGCATCTCGTGCAATTTTTTTTTGTGCACACGGGCCGATATTTTTTGCGTTTGGGAGCATTGAGTGAAACAATAGTTCATAGTATTGCAGTATATTATACATACAAAACCACCAAGTAATAAAATATTTGGGAAAAAAGTGATGGTTTTCCATGGCGCTCAGTATATAATACAATATACAATAATATGACAAATCTTTCTTAAGTGCGCGCATAATATTATACATACAAAACCACCAAGTAATAAAATATTTGGGAAAAAAGTGATGGTTTTCCATGGCGCTCAGTATATAATACAATATACAATAATATGACAATTCTTTCTTAAGTGCGCGCACTGAATACATTATGACGTTAAAGTCCACCCATCGGCAAGACAATACATCGACGATACCATTCCAGAACACTGTTCAATATTCATCGACGGTACCAGCAGTGATTTAACACATCATCTATTAGTAGGCACATAAAGGGGACCTGTAAAATTAGTCAACATTTCTACATGAATTTACTCATACTAACAAAACATACAACGATGAGTAAAATATACGAATCCTGCACAGAGGAACCCAAGACACCAAAGTTAATAACATAATAATTTCAAAACATAATAACTTCACTCACCCAAGTACCCGGTGGCAGTATCGAATCCTCCAACTGTCATAATCCATCTCCCAAACAAGCCAGATTGCAAGGTTTTTATACTACCTGTATGCACGTGCATTGAAGGTAGACAGTTTGGGCTAGCCACGCGGCAGAGTTTGGGCGACCGATAGTGATGCTAATGAAGTGACACGCATATTTCTTTAACACATGAAAGCGAGTGGACGTGCTTTTGTCGCTCCAGGATGTGGTCAACCGTGACCGATTTTACTCACCTGTCGGTTGAAGGTGACTGTCGTATTTGTGTTTAAATCGGTGTAATTATAATGTTTGTTCTGTGACAAGACTACTGTGATATTCGGATTCAAATTCTTGGACTACTAAACTTGTAAGTACAATATTTCTAGTTTCATCCTGCGGTATATAGCCGTTTTCTCTACGATTAGAGATGACATCCTTGTAAAACCGAACTTGTATTCATTTGTGAAATTTTAACTTTATTACCAAAATGGGCAGATCTAAATTGGGTAAAAATAATGGTAAAAGTGCTAATAAAAGGAAGCGGACTACGAGCACTGATAATATTCAACGTAGCACTGATAACTCTGGATTTCTTGATAGTCTCATGAAGGATGCCCATTCCCTTAAACGATTCATTTCTTACCTTTTAAAGCATCAAAACATCAAGGATCATATCATGAACGAACTTCAGCCTGAAATTTCCAAGGCAGTAAATGACCGTTTCAATTGTATGGAAGACCGTATAGACGACCTCGATCAATACTCGAGAAGAACTTGTCTCAAATTTTGTGGTATACCGGAGACGACATACGGTGAAAGAGAGGATACGGATCACATTATTCTGAGCATTATTAACAATGAGATTTTGTATCGACACAATATTCAAATCTCACTTTATGATATAGGTCGTACGCATCAAGTTGGTCCGAGTAGAAGTGGTTTCAACCGTGACATCATAGTTAGATTCATTAGTTACCGATGTAGAGCATTGATTTTCGGCAACAAAAGCAATCTTAAAGAATTTAATAGAAACAGAAGATTTAATATATATATATCAATGAGGCTCTTACGAAAAAGAGATCTGATCTCTTTAGGGAAGTCAGAAATCTTTTTAAAGAACGAATAATTGAGGGTTGCTGGACATTCGATGGTAAAATTATGGCTCTGAATGGCAAAATCTCAACTATTAAAAATGAAAATGATTTAATGAATGTTATTCATCTTTATAGGAATCGTGCGAATGAGAACTATGAGCTCAATCAAGCTGATCAACCTCTAAATACGCAACGTACCTCGACTAGCCAGAATATTAATCACCCTGTCGGTAATCACAACATCTCAGATCTGAACCATATCCAATCTACTGGTATCAACAACAATGTCGTCATGAGCACATCCCCATTAAGACAGCTACCAGTAGGACCATCGACTTCTACTCCCGTACTAAGTAATCAAAAATCCACCCGAGAAAAGGGCCCCCCTTTCAATGGCACGCTAAACAACCTAAACGCTAGGCGAGGATCGCATAATAGTGGAAGTCGACATGACAGTCTATCCGATACTTGCTAGGACATTCCCAGGGTTCAATCTGATACCACACTCTCCTTATTAGTTTGGAATATAAACGGATTGAAGTCAGTGTACGACGACCACTCTTTTATAAACTGTTTAACAAATTATGATATTGTGCTATTTAGTGAAACGCGGTTGAAAGGGGACGAATCTATTTCTATTGCTAATTTCTCAAATGGTATTTTTGTAAACAGAAGCGAACTATACAGTCGTGGTAAACGCAATGAAATTTGTGGAGGCCTTGCAGTTTATTTTAAACCTAGATTTAAAGACTACTTTTCAATTGTATCAGAACACGAATGGGGTGCATGTGTAATAAAACTTGATAAAGCAATCATCGAGGCCAACTATGATATATATATATAATATTCGTGTACATTCCCCCTGAAAAAAGTATGTTCCATAATTTCTGTAATTTTGACATTTTTATTGAAATTGAACAGTTATATTTCCAATGTTCTGATCTGAGTGGAGCAACATTAATATGTGGGGATCTTAATAGTAGAACCCGATCCGACCTCGAATATATAATTAACGATAATTTGGATCAATACATCGGGTCACTTAACACTGATTATAATGACGATAATATTCAACCTAGGAAATCTCAAGATAAGGTTCTTAATAGATTCGGAAATAGATTAATCAGTCTCTGTAAATCTACAAACAGTTTGATTGCGAATGGAAGGTTAGGCAATGATAAAAATGTTGGTAAATTTACATTTTGTTCTAGTAGAGGTACAAGTGTTATTGATTATCTAATAATACCAAGATGTCATCTTAACCTTATTAAAGAATTTCACATTGTAGATTCTACGGAATTTTCAGACCATGCAGCGCTGTCCTTTAATCTGAATATTATATTTAATGGCCCAAATACTGAACACGACTCATTTGATAACACTCCGCAGTATATGGTTAAATGGGATGATTCTAAAGTTGATATTTTTCGGGAAAAGATCAAAGACCATCTAAACGATCTGTCTGAAGTAATATCGGTTAATTGCCTCACTGGTGATGTTGATAAACTCGTGGAAGATGTTACTGATATTTTTCGGAATGTGACCGTCTCCTTGTTTGGAAAGCCAAAAAAGAAAGGTTTTACGACTAGCCACAAACACAAACAAAGGACTACGCGTGGTTTAATAGCGACTGCGTTTCTGCTAGGTGTAAATTTAATATATCTAGAAATAAATATTTAAAAAATCAAAACGAGCTGAACAGAAAGCTTTTTACCTTGCGGAGGTCTGAATTAAACAAAGAAAAACGGAAAGCTAAAGTTAAATTCAGTAAGACGATGGGGTACCGTTTGTGTGAATTGTCAAAGAATAATCCTAAGAAATTTTGGAGCGCCATAAAGGGTAACAAGAATATTAAAATTAACACAAATCTTAACTGTGTAGACTTTTTTGAGCACTTTAAAAATATCTACGGCCATAAGCCTACTCTTGATACAGAACCGCTTCCTAATTTAATCAATAATAAAAGATGTGAAACTTTAGATACACCAATAAAAGAAGAAATAATCAAGGCTGTTAAGAAACTAAAACGTAATAAATGTAGCGGTATCGATCAAATATGTAGCGAGTTTTTTATAGAATGCGTCGATTTAATTTCCCCCCAGCTGGTAAAAATATTTAACTGCGTCTATGATAGTGGGTGCTATCCTAAATGTTGGCACGATTGACTACTAATACCTGTTCCATAAAAGGGCGACTTGAACTCCCCCGAAAATTTTAGAGGCATATCCATTATGTCTATATTTTCAAAACTATTTTCCACTATTCTAAATCATAGGTTATACAATTGGTGCAAAACTAATGAGATAATAGATGATACTCAGTTTGGCTTTAGAGAGGGTAAGGGTACTGTCGATGCACTTTTTATTCTTTGTGGCCTTATACATCATTCTTTAGACAATCATCAGAAATTATTCTGTGCCTTTATCGATTTACGTAAGGCGTTTGATAAAGTTCATAGACCGTTACTACTATTGAAACTTGACTCAATAGGTGTTAGCTCTAAGTTCATCAAAATAATATCTTCTATATTTAACCAAGTAAATAGTTTAGTCAGATTCAAAAACACCCAATCGGAGAGATTCGAAAGTTACACAGGCGTTAAGCAAGGTGAGCCCCTATCCCCCGTACTTTTCCTATTATTCATTAACGATTTAAGAATTCATCTCCTTGATAACGATCCGAACTTTTTTCACATCGGTGATTTTATATTGTATTCTCTTCTATTTGCTGATGACACGGCATTATTTTCACTAAGTTCCCAGTCCTTACAATTGCTGTTAGATAAATTTGGGGGATTATGTTCAAAATGGAAGCTGGAGATAAACACCGACAAATCCAAAATAGTAATTTTTCACAGAGGTAAACTTACCTGTAATTACAACTTGACGTTAAATGGCGACCCACTTGATGTTGTTAAAGAATATGTTTACTTAGGGATCTTATTGTATGATAATGGTAAATTCACAAAAACAGTAACAAGAATAACAACTCAAGGTAGGAAATCTCTGGGTGCCTTATTAAATATAACGAGTAAATTTATGCTTAATACATCAGTCAAATGTAAACTTTTCCAGTCATTGGTTTCTTCTACTTTAACTTACGCTTGCGAGGTTTGGGGGTTTCATATTGGTAAACCCATAGAGCAGGTTTTAAATGATTTTTTAAGATATGTGCTAAGGCTGGGCAGAAACACCCCTATTATGGCCATGCTTGGAGAGGTTGGGTTATTTCCCCTGATAGTTGTTAGGAAAATAAGAATACTAAAATATTGGTTGAAAATTATTCGTTCACCAAATTCACTAATTTTTCAAATTTACAATATAATGTGTGCTGACAATGAGAATGGAAAAAATAATTGGGTGGGGGGGATTAAACACTTATTGAATAATCTTGGATTTCCTGAATTTTGGCATAACCCTTCTTCCATAAACCAAACGAGTCTATCTCTAATTAAAACCCGTATCCAAGACCAGTTTAAACAAGATTGGTTATCTTCCTTGGAAAATTCGAGTAAGTTGCGTTTTTTTAAATTGTTCAAAACTGTACATGAACCTGAAATTTACCTAAATTCATTTATTAAAAATAAATATCAAAATATAATGTGTCAGTTTCGTTGTGGTATGCTTAAATTGAATGTTGAAACTGGGCGTTATACAAGAACGGACCGTGAAAAAAGAATTTGTACATGCTGCACATCGAACGCCGTCGAAGACGAATACCACTTTCTCCTCTGTTGCTCAGCATATATAAATTTACGTCGCAAGTTCTTTCATCGCAGATTTTGGTCGTTTCCTTCTTTACACAAATTCAAAAATATTTTAACGAACACCAAACATAAACATATAATCTATTTAGGAAAATATCTATATCAAAGCATGAAATTACGTAATCAATTATTAAACACCCAAAAATGAAACTAAACACCTATTGGAAACTTTTTTGTTTATACTGTTGTACTATCTTCATGACCTGTTTAGATATTGAAACTACTTTATTCATATATGTATATATATATATTATTATTATTATATTTTTATATTATATTCCTTATATTCCTTATCTGTTGTGCAATAATCACCAAACATATTCTATGTACCTATGTTGGCTATAGCAAGTGATTTGCTTTGCCTTGAAATAAATAAATAAATAAATGTTGAATGCTGAAATGTTGGGTAACCACCCACACAGAATTTCGTGGCAATCGGATCAGCCGTTTTTGCGGTATGAAGAGTTGGACGGACCGACATGTGGTGAATTATAGTAATATAATATATACTATTCAAAAAAAGTAGGGGATATTTGATTTTGGGGGCATAATACTAAAATATGCAAATGACTACGAAAAAAGTCACTATAGAACCTAACAGAAGAAACATTTCCAGTTACACGTGACGCCCAAACGCACCAATAGCTACCGCATGGAATGCAGGTGATGCTTGGGATCATCATGGGGGTCCAACCCAAGATTTGCACGACTCTGACTTTGAATGTTACAGTCATTGTGGCATTGAATTCCAGGGTGGAAACATCAGTTTAATTGTTTTAGTGACCAAAAAACAAATTTTGATATGCGTCGGCTTACCCAAAATGAAAAGTTACGTGCCCTTGTCATGCTACAGTTCGGCACAACACAGGCGGTTGTGGCGCGGACGATGAATGTTTCTCAGTCTGTCATAAGCAGGCTATGGTCCAGATACCGTGATACACAATCTGTACAGGACAGACCACGCTCAGGTCGACCAAGGGCGACAACTCAAGCCCAGGATCGATTTATCCGTACCTTGGCCTTGAGAAATCGTGTCATCACAGCAAATCAGATCAGCGCTCGTCTTCAAACAGACACTGGTGTGAGAGTGAGTGGCCAGACGATTCGGAATCGACTGCATAGGGGTCACCTTCGCGCCCGACGTCCTCGCGTGATCCCTTGTTTGAGAGATCATCACATTCAGGCAAGACGTCGTTGGTGTAGGGATCGTCAACACTGGGATAATCGACGCTGGAGCAATGTGATGTTTTCAGATGAGTCAAGGTTCACTGTTGATATTTTGGACAGACGTAGGAGGGTGTGGCGTCGTCGAAACGAGCGCTTCCAAGACGTTAACGTCATCAGACATGATCGATTTGGGGGTGGTTCTGTTATGGTGTGGGGAGGCATCACTGTTGCTGGAAGAACGGCTTTACATGTTGTTGCAGGGCGTGTTACAGGCCAGTACTACCGGTACAACATCTTGGCAGTCAATGTTGTGCCGTTCGCACGACGTCATGGCCGCCGTTTCATCTCCCAGGATGACAACGCAAGATGTCACAGGGCCAGGATCGTTACAGGTTACCTCCAACAACAGAACATCACCACATTACCTTGGCCAGCACTGAGTCCCGACCTCTCCCCCATCGAGCATGTCTGGGACATGCTTGGACACAGGTTACGTCAACGTCAACAACGTCCTGCCAATGTCCAAGAACTTGCTGCTGCGTTGCAACAGGAATGGGACAATCTGGACCAAAATGACCTTAGACGTCTCATTAGGAGTATGCCACGTCGGATCAATGCTTGTTTGGCAAACAGAGGAGGATTTACCCGTTACTGACTTGGTTGTGATGCTGTGGTAACTTTGCTGTTTGACCCCGGGTATCATTTTACCCTTATAGTGGTCAGTCTGTGCCTTACTTAGTCTAACGATCATTTGGAATAAATCGATGAATGTGAACTTCATTTCATTTTGTCATTTGTTTCTTCGTCAGTTTCATTAGGTGACTTTAATAACACTTAAAAATCAAATATCCCCTACTTTTTTTGAATAGTATATTATATAGAAAGAAAAGTACAAACTGCGGGAACTAAACGAACAAATAAGACTAAAAATATAGATCCGTCTGAATCAGAATGGACATGAGGAGCTTTCAGGGCCATCAGCTAAATCATCTCCAAGCTCTGAGAGCCGCTCTATAATACTCGTGTTTCCTCTCTTCTTATCCGAGATAGAAGTGGATTTAGGGTTCTTAAGTTAGTGTTACGTTCTAGTGCACCAATAGTGAATCTTTTAACGAAAAAAATAATTAACTCATCTCCGAGGGGCGTAAAGGGGGCGTTCTTATGGGACGAAGAAAGGGTCGGGGGTCTTCTTAAGTAGCGTTTTTGGTGACATCTGGGGTTGGTCGACTTATGCACGAAAGTTGATCGTTGTACGCAAAATTGAATAAAACGCAAAATTTCGACGTTTTGTAGGGCCCCTCACCCCCACGGTGAATCAAGGTTCAGAGTATCAGACACCGCTGCTTACACAACTGGCATAGTAGAAATTTTGTACGCGATTTTCGAAACAACCTGAACCTAGCTCCCTAACTAAAAAGCATGTATGAGGTTCGCCATGACAAATCTTGAGATACACAAGCTGGAAGTAGAGACAAGTAAACGTGCAATTGTCCTCCCTGTATTTCAACCTAACCAATCTCCTATATCTTTCCGCATCAAAATCATGCATATTCACCACAACCTGGCAGAAAATGTATTTTCAAACCCTTTTCTTCGATTCTACACCAAAAGGTCAACAAAGCTCGCCATGCAAAAGGGGGAAAGGGAGAGACAGACTAAAAATAACTTTCGCCCTACATTCGTGTGACGGCGTAGAAATATTTGGTGATCTGGGTCCATGTAGTTCCAACAGGTACAGGAACAAAATAGACCATATTTCAATTCAGCAGCAAATTATTTAGCTATAGCGTTTACATTTTGGTGGCCAGAGTCGCCTATGGCGTTTTCAAGTCGAATACAGTAGCCTATGGTGACAAAGTCTGCTGATCACAGACTGTGACACATTAATCGTGTTGGCTAGTCTCGCTGTGTAGAACCCATTTGAAGCATGCCAATAGCAAGTAGACGTTCATCATGTTGAAGACGTCTCATTGCAAATTAAAGGTAACCCTTCCTTGAAGTGTCAAATTTGACAATGAACCCCTCCCACGTGTATGGCGCTATTAGGTGTCGTAGGTGTAGCTCATTGGTGCTGTTGGGCGATAAGTTCTTCATCTGTGAACATACTCTCAAAGCATGTCAAGTGTCCATGACTATTTATCATATCACAACTAGTGTTTGTGTCGGAATACCTTTTATCTTTTCATCGTTTACCGTGAAACAAAGTAATAATAGGATTCTTATATAGCGCTAAACTCCAAACAATAAAGTCTGCTCAAAGCGCACACGAAGTCAATTCTATTGAGTTTATTTTTAATATTTATAAAACAGGAATGTCTTTAATTTAGATTTAAATATTGAAAATGTTGGAGCCGCTGAAACTTCAAATGATTTAAAACCAATTTTTTTTCCAGTTTCCATTTCGGTACTGTAATATAATGTTGAGATTGAGATCGCAGGGGTCGTATTGACTGGTAGGGATTAACAAGTTCCTTTAAAGGACCTAAGTCCGTAACTCAAAATCCTCCAAAATCTTCGACATCGAAAACACGAATTATTGGTCAGTTTAAATCAACATTGATGATGTAAACTTACCGGGAAAAGATGAGATTCTGATATCCGATATTTAAGATAAAATAATTTTTTTAACATTGGTACACGAATCGTGTACCATAATGCGCTTCAGCCCCAGTTGTATTGAGGGACGCGGCTAGACACATTGCACCAAATCAAACGGAGTTATGTAAACTAGAATAACTAGACGCTAGAAATTTGCACTCGATTGAGATTGCCGACTTATTTGGCCGAACATAACTGATTTGAAATTGGAGTAAAAACGGAAACCATTAAATGTAAATCAGTATATATACATTCATATTACAGTATTATATGCGTTGCGACCCACTTTTGTGAATTTCTAGGTCCCAAATGTTAGCGATTTAGCTCCTTTAAATACGAAGGAGTATTTTCATGAAGGCACTGATACACAACTGTTAAAATTTTGAATTCTATCCTTTCACTTATGCGTAACCAATTCAGAGAATTTAGTACTGGAGATATACTAGAACGTTTTGGTGATTTGGAAACTAATGTGGCTGCAGAATTTGGTGTCTTCTGCAGTTTTTGTAATAATTCAGATGAATGCCAGTAAGAAGACTGTTACAGTAATCTAATTTTGATAAAATTAAAGATCGTACAAGGGTTGCTGTGGATTCTGTCGTTAACATATGACGGATGCTACTGATGTTCCTAAGATGGTTTACATGACTGAACATACTGTTGTTCGAGTCCAAGTACACACCAGTACAGTGCTAGGACTATTGGTCCGGTTCACTGATTTTAATTGCTTGGTATGCTGATCTAAACAACATGTCCGTCTTGAGTAGCATTGCCCTAATATAAATTACATCAGTTGTTTAGTCTTCCAAAAACCAAGTTTTATCATGCTGAGCTATTTTTGTACGCCCACATTTTCAAGTGTATTGAGTCGCCCCTGTCAGCCCACAGTTTATTTTTGGACACACGGTTCCTTTCGATATTGGCATTTTATCCAACATTAAAAGCTGTTCTAACATATCACCATTCCACCCTTATGATGGTTGAGTTCGAATTTCATGAAAATCGGATTGAAACTGCCCGCTCCTCGTTCGCAAATAGTGTAAAAGTATATAATACCAAGGTTGTGGACACTGTAGAAGTCACAATTTTTTTTTATCCGATTTTGATCAAACTTAAAATATTTGTCTTTATTCCACGGATGTTTGTTTCTTTCCATATTCGCACATATCGGTCCGTAACCTCCTAGATTATGGACCCTGGGTGTACCAAAAATTACAGTTTATACCCGATTTAAAAAACCGTTTAAATATACACCGTTACACCCTGGGTTTGAATTTTGTGATAATCGGATCGAAGGCTGTGGTCCCTCTAACGATTTGTATCCGGTTTTGAAAAAAACTTAATATTATATGTTTATGTATCGGAGATCTTGGTTTGATGTTCGCGTATAACGGGCCTAACTCCTTGTGACCCCTATTGTACGAGAAATCGTGGGGTTTTTTTTAGCTTGTCGGATTATATGTTCATATCCAAAAGTTCTGAGTTCCTGTCGATACTTCAGACCGTGTCTGCCTGGATGATGACCTCATTTTTTAGCTTGTTCTCTGTCCATCTCTTCCGAAATGTGGGCGTCTCTTGCATGGCAACCGCTTTTTTCAAATATATTTCATATTGAAATTCACACTGTATATCAAAGTAGCTAAGTCTTTAACTCAATATCATCCACAGTCTTCCGGCATTGAAAACACGAATTATTTGTCAATTTAAATGAACTTTGATGTCGTGATTTTACCAGGAAAAGATAGGCCTATGCTTATGATATCCAAATTGTATAGAAGCCTATAACTACCGTTCATAATTTCTACTTTTTGTCTCTTCAAAACGCGAAAGTCAAAAAGTAGAAGTTACGACAAAATGAGAAGGGCTGATTCATCTTCTTAACAATGAAGGGTTTTCTCTGGATCCGCTCACTGCTAAAAAAAAAAAAACACTGTGCAAGAAAATTATTGCGTTAAAAATGTAGGGTATGTTGGTCCAGAAATGACCTAGTTTGTGTTGAGTGGAAGTTAAGTCTCAGTTCTCTCTCACTTTTTTCTCTCTCTCTCTCTCTCTCTCTCTCTCTCTCTCCATTTTATTGGGTATAAAGTAAGAAATATGTCAGTAAATGAGGTCAGTGTTTAAGAGTATTTTGTTAATGATCTGTTAACTCACCTGACCGTTATAACATGGGATAACTTACAATAGAATGATAAACAGTATGATATATAGATTATAGCCCTCAACTTCGTCACTCCTGCCAACTTTTAACAGCAAAATCACTAAAACAAAAGTCTGCCATTGAAAAAACGAACAGTCACCATCACGTACTTACCCCACACCGAACAAAGTTATGGGCTTCGTCTGTACTTCCTTTTTTTTCCAGAACAGATCTAATAAACCATTTAAGATATGTTTATGAAACTTTGTTCCCATCATCCTATTATAGTATTTGTGTCATTTTTTTTATACGCCCACATTGAAATGTGGTCGTATATTGTTGTTAACTATTATAGTGAGAACTGCCAGCTCTTTATCTAATCTCCCATAATGTATGTTTAATAGTGTAAAACATAGAATATTGGAAATGAAATGAAATGGAGTTTAACGTCCTACTGTTCTGCTCCTAACCTGGGCTAATGAAGACGGGCATACGCCATACAGTGTGCTATGAGAGAAATTTTGCCCGGACAGCGGCACTACGGTCTACTCTTATATCGAATTCCAACTGCCAAGGGATCTTTTACGTACACGCCAATGTGTACACGGGACCTCGGTTTTTCTTCCCATCCGAACGACTAGACAGCTTTCCTTGTCAGCCCCTCCGTCCTGCATCAGTGACAAGGGAGAACCACGCCGGAAAATATGGATAACCTTTCTCGGCCAATGCAGGGATCGAACACCCGACCTCCAGGGTAGCGAGCTAGCGTCTTACCCACTTAGCCACGTGATCCCCCTAGAATATTGGAGACAGGTGATTAGGGAAATATGATATAGATATAAATGGGGGGTAATTAAGGTGGATTCATTAAAATATAGCTGACTGAACTAAGTAACACTGTGCGGATTAGTACGACGTATTAAACATTTACTATTGGGCTGTAATTATCAATTGTAAGAATAATGCATATTTATAAACGAATTTCACCCTACTACGAGTTCTTGATGTGGAAATTTACACGGAAATATTTATTTATGGCTAGGGATGTGATATCATATCTTTTAGATAAGAGGGTGTGATATCATATCTTTCTTATCTAAATTAGATCCTGATTATATATATATATATAAGCAGGATCTAATTTAGATAAGCAATATATATATAAATAAATATTTCCGTGTAAATTTCCACATCAAGAACTCGTAGTATATATATATAAGCAGGATCTAATTTAGATAAGAAAGATATGATATCACATCCTTCTTATTGTTGATATAATATATATATATATATATATATATATCAACAATAAGAAGGATGTAATTTAGATATCATATCCCTAGCTATAAATAAATATTTCCGTGTAAATTTCCACATCAAGAACTCTGTGGTGACAGAGAATATAAGTAATATTGTTATAATACATTATTGAAGGTGTACTGTTTTGTTGACATTGACAATAAATTCACGTTAACAAAATAGTCTATAAAGTCTAGTATTGATGGCGATATTAGCGACCTTTGATTTTGGCTTGCTGTCGTACTGTTGTCTTGTCGCCTCGGAAGTTGATGTAGTCTCTACTTTCAAGGTCACTTTTCGACTTTCGTGTTTTGAAGTGGCGAAAAGTAGAAATTATGAATGGTAGTTATAGGCTTCCATAAAATTGTAAGACAAAATAAACATTTTACCATTGGTTCACGAATACCTTTAAGTGCCATTTATAACAATGGACTCGAAGGACGAGGCTAGATATATTCCACAAGTAATTCAAAGGGTTACGTCATATTCCTATCTGGAGAGCATGCGCAATAAATACTAAATCGGTTTATGTACATTCATATTACATTATTATTTGTGTTGCGAACCATTTGTGTCAATTTCTAGATCCTAAATATCAGCGATTTAGCTCCTTTAAATAACAAATACATGTAGATTGTTTTGGGGTGACCTTTTCCCTGTATGTAAATAATCAGTAAATGTTCATATTTTTGCACCAAAATAGATAATTTTGGATCAAATTTTCTTTTACTGATAATTGATAAGTTCGTAAATAGTATTGTACGATGGATCAATAGGCCATTAATATTTCGATATTGACCCCTTTCTATAGAAATCAATATATAATTGGCAAGAGTTATACAATCGTAATGTGCTCAACAACCCTTGTTTTACTTATGAATATTAATCTCCACAAGAAAAAGTTCCAGTTCCAAAATCATTTAATTGGTTAACATCAAATTGGTCAAAGTATATGAGTAAAATAATGTAAGATATTTTATACCCTGGTTTAGACAAGCTGCTGTAGATATTACATCAAATTAATAAGCTTATTATTACATTATGTAATATTCGAATCAATTTTTTTTTTATTATACTAAATTGTTATTAAATTTGTTTATTTCTGTGTTTAATTTGATTAGTTTTTCTTATTCTCTTATTCAAATCTCATAGAATCTGATTCCAAACCCATCTAGCTTTAGTTTTACATTCTAAATATAGAGCAGTGTAATATGACACTTATACAATACACCATCTGAATAGATACTAATTGGGCTACAATTTATTGTCTTTGAGAGGTTGATGACAGGATTCTCTTCAACAAATCTTTGAGGTCACATTCCCAAACTTGAAAAAAACTGGCTGATTTCTAGTTGGTCTTAAGACTGAGTAGTGTAGCTTTACGGTTGTGCTAATATTTCTGGATGAAAAGATACAAGGTATGCCGACACAAACTGATTTCAACACTGGTTTAATAACATTTTAACATTTTAAAGTACTTTTCGTCCGTCTTGGGACTATTCATAAATAAATAAATTTCGCTCCTTCTGTCTGTATCAGTATTGTGCTTGCTCACGACAAGAGAATCATTGTTGAAACGCAGCTTTAATAGAAATATAGTAATTGTTATCCATAGAACTGTTGTGTTTATTTTAATGTGTCCAATTACTAAATGCCATTCCAACAGTATATTCATAAACAATGTCATTGTATAAAGATGAACGGTATAGTATATTTATACATATTTACATTGTAACACTGAGGTTTTAATTGGCAATAATCTACATTGTCTATGGTTACAGAGTATATCGTTAACTAATAGCAAACATGTACACACGTGTGTTAATCTGTAGTATATGGGTTTAATTTAGAAACAATGACTGGAAGATAATCCTGGGATAGATTTAAGAAAATTAATGAAGTTAATGGCTAATTGTTACTCATTGACTATTAAGTCAAGGAAAGTATTTTTTTTTAATAAAATGGTTTTCCATTCATTTCTTTTTCGTGGTGTCATCGACTTTCATTTTATAAAAAGGTAAAATTTGGAATTTTACTTGTAGGTGTTGTGCACATCTAAAGATATGTCTATTTACAAATAAGGGCCAATTTTCAATATTACAATCCCGTCGATGGTAATGGTAACGACAAAGGTAATGCTATTATCCGAACTGTCTTTTACTTTAGTAGTTCTCAATGTTTGGATATCAATTGCTAAAGCCTTGTTTATCCCAACTTCTAGTACCTCGAGGGGGTAATACTGTTTCAGTAAATACTTTTTAGCTCACCTAATCTGACAACCCGGAGGTCTTCATCTATCACAATGGTGCATATTTTTCTCGCAATGATTTATACGAAAGTCAGTTCTTGGTATCTGTTTCTTTAGAATACATATCCGTTATGAGGAGGAGCTCTCCCCATCGTTTCACTTGAACGCCCAAGAATGCGATTTGCAGATCGTTCGTTTCAATCATTCTAAATCATTCATTATTTGTTTCAAATCTGCAATGTGCCAATTCGTTCATTTCAAATACAGAATATATCGCCTAGGAATCGTTTCAGCTGATTTTTTAAATATAATCCGTAATCGACGCCATGTTCAATTTGTACAATTGAGTATAGTTTTTCCTCGAGAAATCCCATTGTTACCAAGAATTTATTTGTAGTCAGGATGATGCGTATAGCTTTTAGGATGAAGTTGTTTGAAATTCCCTCATGACTGTATTCAGGATGTTTATCCAACCAATATTCTATGGCCTGAAAGCATAGGTCATGGGAAATGTTGCCATGCATATTACAAACATCCATGGTTACGAAAACGTCGCCATCGTTCAGATTTTGGGACAGTCTATTAACAAAATCTATGCCATCCCGAATAACAGATTTTACATTTGGCACATACGGATATCAACAAGATTTGATAGTCTATTAGTAGGGCAGCACGGACCGAGAATAAATGGTCTGAATGGAAATCGTCTGGTGAATTCATCACTTTGGTGTTTAATAGACTTGTTTTATACTCGAATTTTCGGTGATATTCATGTTCGTTGGCCGTCAGTTCTTTTGTGATCTTGAATAAAGTCGTTTGTTAATCTCATTCTCCTTTTATCATGGTTCGAATCTGTGTGCGTGGGGGGGGGGGGGCGAATGGTTAACACGTGCGTGCTGTGTCACGAGGCCTGCCATTGTGTCAACTGGCGTGGTTTCGAATCCCCGGTTGTACGTGACAAGGAGTAGGGTCGCCTTCCAACCTCGTGGGTTTTCTCCGTGTCCTCTGGTTTCCTCCCACTAATAAAGACCCCTACGCGTAAGCGAATTATCGAAATAAAATTAAACCATATGTTAGTTCAGAAATGACCTAGTTTGTGTCGAGTGGACGTTAAACCCCATCTCTCTCTCTCTCTCTCTCTCTCTCTCTCTCTCTCATCGGTGATTGTATACATCCGTTTGTCTTCAAGTAAGTGAAGGACGTTTCTATCATAATAGTCTACATCCTATATAATTATATATATATATATATGAACAATATTAATTTCCCTGTATTAAACTACATCCGTCATCTCATTATATTGATACTATGTAATGTAATACTTATATACATACACATTTAGAATAAACACTTAATACATAATTAATCATTTTATTGAATTAATCAAAGTTGCCGAAAGCGAAACTTGTTCTATAACGGGAAAAAGACTGAATATGTTCCTTGTTACAGTTTATTTGGGTATTGTCACTTATAGTTTACAGGGTTGGGGCACATTGAATGGTCTATTCCCGTCTTTTTTTAGCTCCAGTCACAGCAACAGTAGGACGTTGAACCGCATTTCATTACATTTTTTGAACACTGAACACAAACCGGGCTGGTGTAACACGCCTTTTCCACTTCCATGCCTTACGTTAACAAAATGATCAGTGTATTTAAGTGGCGAGGAGGGCTAGTAGACATTTTCATTTCTAGATTGAGGTTAAAGTATTATTGTCGCTTCTAGATTGGGGTTAGATATAGTAACTTGTTAAGGGCTTTCGTTTTTTTTAGGATTTAATTAAAAATCTGAATATCCATTTGAAATGAAATGAAATGGGGTTTAACATCCTACTGTTCTGCTCCTATACTGCTCTAATGAAGATGGGCATACGCCATACAGTGTGCTACGAGGGAAATTTTGCCCGGACTCTTATATCGAATTCCAACTATCAAGGGATCTTTTACGTGCACGCCAATATGTACACGGGACCTCAGTTTTTCTTCCCATCCGAAAGACTAGACAGCTGTGCTTGTCAGGCCCTCCGTCCTGCATCACTGATAAGGGGGAACCACGCCGGAAAATCTGGATCAACTTTCTCGGCCAATGTAGGGATCGAATAACCGCCCTCCGGGATAGCGAGCCAGAGTCTTACCCACTTAGCCACCGTGATCCCCACATCCAATTGACGACATTGCGCGCGCTGTTTCATAAAGTCTGTCATTGAGTCGAACGCTAAAACCCCCTATGCGCAAGCGAATTATTGAAATAAAATTAATCCATATGTTAGTCCCGAAATGACCTAGTTGGTGTCGAGTGGACGTTAAACCCCATTCCTCTTAACGTCCTCGGCCAGGTGAACGCGAAGGGGGCCTTGAAAACTGATATCTTGCCCGGGCAGCGACAGTGCAGCCTACTCTTATTTCGAACTCCAACTGCTAAGGGATTTTTTTTTTTACTTTCACGCCAATGTGTACACGGGACCTCGTTTTTTTGTCCCATCCGAACGACTAGACGTAGCCCTCGCCAGGCCCTCGGGTTGATTAAAACTTTTAAGGTCATGAAATTAACAGAATCATTGACGGAATATTCATTATCCTTGAATTTAATCAGCTGTACTCATCAAACAGATCGTCAGAATTGATTTCATTCCATTTATATAAAAATAAAACCAAATGGAATAATAACTTATGGTATTTATTTTCAATAAATTACAAAAAATGTATGCTAAATATCGAAAATACTATTTTATTATCACAGAATCTGTCAGATATCAATATATTTATCTAGAATAACATCATTCTTGAATGGCATTTAGAATGACGTCATCCTTGAATGGAATTTAGAATGTCACCATCCTTGAATTGTATTTAGAATGACGTCATCCTTAAATGGCATTGAGTGATTGAGCACATCAAAAATACAAAAGTGTTGTTTTTCTTAAATAATTATCTAGATCGATAAATTATTACCACATAGACGATCGAATTCATTTTTATCGATATGAATAAAATAATATTTAAAATGGCATGCCATGATGTAAAATATCTAAAATAAGCATGAAAATCTAATTTGGAAACGAACTATACCAAATTGCCGCGTCACATTACCTTGTTGAGGTATATTACAAATATCAAAGTACGTTTAGCGAAAAGACAAATCATATAATTAACAAGAACGAATTACTGGCATCTTTCCAATTTCTTCCTTGAAACTTACGAGAGCTGCTGGGCAGATAGATGCTGCATGTACATCGGAGCGTATCATTGGTCCTTAGGATATGAATACTAATACGTTTATGCGGAAATGAAGACGTATACCCCGCCCTAACACTATCTGACAGCTGTCAATCAACATCTAATCGTGACTACGTAAACCATTGTAGTCTTCGTCTCTACTACACAGTTTGGATGACTGATCTCCCCTATATTCACAGTGGTACAATCGCGACTAATTAACAATCCTTCAATATCTCAACCAATGGCGTCCCAGAGTTTTATCTTGTCATGGTATAACGATATGTTTATAAAAAACCAGCAACAACAAAATTAACAAATAACATTTCAAACATAACAATTATATATAAAAAAATAAAACTATCACATAAGCTTATTAAAGATACATTATGGGAGATTAGATAAATAGCTGGCAGAACTCACTATAATAGTTAAAAACAAGATAATGTAAAGGGAATTTACTGAAAATTTCAGTCAAATTGATCCACTCTGAACTGAGAATTTAGCGAATGAAATTTGGGCCTAGGCTCGATCATCATTACTAAAGTCGGTACGATGAATATATAGTTTCGATTATCCATATTTTAATTTAATCATCAAAGAGCGTTGAGCAGCAGATCGGATTTTAATCCAATAAATATCGCAGGCTAGCGATCACACCGCGAGTTGAGTACGGTCTGGAGAAGTTAATTAATGTATAATTGATAATTTAGATAAAATTTCAAGCCTAAAGAAAGACCTGCAATAAGCAAATTTACCTCTTGGATAATGTATGTTTAAGTAGGTTTTTGTTTTTAACAAAATAGGATTTATTTGTTTATATCTTTGTATCAATACTTAAAATCGATCAGGACTTTACAAGATATCATTACGCGACCGCCATATTTTAATTGTAACTATTGGTCGCTAGGCGATATATATAAAATTGTAACTATTCGGGGCGGACAACAATACTAATGATAATAATATAATACATTTTAAAAAAAAACCCGGAACATTATATAAATAAAAGTGTTACAATAAAGAGTTTGGTGAATATCTTATTTTCATAATAACATGTATAATATCTGAAACGGTCTGACAATGACAGCGCCCAGACGTACGGTGGGATGAAAAACTGAGGCCCCGGGTACACATTGGCGTACACGCAAAGGAATAGGACGTAGCGACGCAACAAAATTTCCCTCGTGGCAAACTGCATGACGTAAGCCGTCCTCATTGGTCCATTCGTAGCAAACTGCATGACGTACGCCGTCCTCATTGGTCCATTCGTAGCAGAATATAGGACGTTAAACCCCATTTCATTTCATTTTTGCGTCGACAAGAATATTGAACCGACACGCGTGACTAATAAATATACCTCGACATTAAAATGGAAAACTATATAATATTATATCAAAATATACGTGTTAACAAAAAATACAAATATTAAAGATGCATTGTGTAGGATTTATATAGTCTCTGTATTATATTAAAGATGTATTATGTAGGATTTAGATAGTCTCTGTATTATATTATATTTAGATAAAGAGCTGACTGCTCTTGCTATAATAGTTCAAAAATAGGGGAGTTGGATGGCTGTATCATAAAGTCTGTCATTGAGTCGACTGGCGTGGTTTCGAATCCCCGGTTGTATGTGACAAGGAGTAGGGTCGCCTGTGCAACCTCGTGTGTTTTTTCCGGGTCCTCTGGTTTCCTCCCACTGCTAAAGAGCCCTATGCGCAAGCGAAGTATTGAAATAAAAATTAAACCATATGTTAGTACCGAAATGACCTAGTTTGTGTCGTGTGGACGTTAAACCCCATTTCTCTCTCTCTCTCTCAGTTCAAAAATAGATAATGAAATATGAATATATTGAAAACTTTATTCCAACTACATTTTTCTGCGCGAAGTTACGACAGTTCGAAGATATAGCGTAGATCGTTCATGATCGTCGCAAGGGTTCTTGCCAACCGAGACTTTTCCTCGATTTTCCATTTTATTAAATGTTTAAATCCATTTCAACCTCGTCCATCCGATGGTTTAGAAAGTTGATTATAAACCTGTCATATTAATAAATGTCAAAAAAATAATTTATAGAATATTTGAAGCCATTGAGTAGACATTTTATAGACAGACCTAGTTCGTATTTAATGCATCTTTTAAACTAACAATATATACCTCATGGTTAACTATCAATATCACAATTAATATCACTACTTGTGGTTAACTATCAATATCACAATTAATATCACTACTTGTGGTTAACTATCAATATCACAATTAATATCACTACTTGTGGGGCACTTTATACAAATATGTACATGTAAATCCAAATCAATTTATTAATCCTTTTATAATTTGTGTATCAAGTTACAGATCATTACAAACCGGACGACAGGGTTTAGACCTTCATTACATTAGCCCAGAAATGTCCAAAATATTAAAAACCGGAAGACAGGATAGTCACCTTATTTTTATATTAGCCCGGAAAAGCCTAAAATATTACAAAATATTCACTTTCTTTAAATTAGCCCCCCAAAAATCCAAAATATTATAAAACGGACGACAGGATTAACACCTTCCCTACATTAGCCCTGAAAAGTCCAAAAAAATTTGATAATTATAAAAGGTGACGCCAGCAGCATCTAAAACTTAATACAATCTCTGAATCAAGATCGAGATCGAGACTTCAATCAAGCAGGCAAGGGGTGTTAGGGGGTGAGGTGTGGGAAGAGGGGCGTTATTTACACCACCCTGCAAACCGATGACCAGCACCTCCTCTTTCTTTGATACCTGATTAAAAGTACCTCGGTCCGATTTGACGATTGGTACATTCTTCTGCTGATTGGACGGAAATTCTATCCAAATATCCGTCTTCACTGGTTTGTTTGTTTCAACGACTGTACGAGTTACATTGATGTCAGACAATGTCCCATTTTCCTTAACAGGTGTCACCTCCACGGTTGCTACAGACTCCGGTAAGTCGGGCATCGGGGGTCCATCAAGAGGGTTTCTGGTTGTTGGTGACAGTATTTCAGGAGGGATTTGATCCATTGGAACTTCAGCTGTATTAGAAAAAAAAATGATTAGACAATTTCAGATTAAACTGTTGTCATTTGCTTTGCTGCAACAAATACTTCAAGGCTATCAAAATAATGTTCAACCATGTATTAGTCCCGAAATGACCTAGTCTGTGTCGAGTGGACATTAAATCCAATTCTCTCTCTGTCCAACCTCTGACTGGTATACAGGATACCTATATATTTAATTCTTTGATTAGGTTTAGTTTCGATTTTCAAAATAAGAAATGTTTTTACTTACTGGGTCGGCCATTGTCACCCAATCTTTCAATGATGCCTTGGCTTTGGTTAACTTTGTTGATCTGCATGGGTGGACCGTCCACGTAGAAGATGGTATTTAATTCTATGTCTCTCTTCCGTCGCCGTCCGAATGGCCCTCTGGTTATGGTGGCGTTACAGGTTCGGTCACAAGGTCGCTCAGTCTTGATGCAGATAAATGCCTCACAGTGGAGGTAAACCAATGGGTAGTTGACAAACCTGAAGGACCGGTAGCGGAACCCTGCCCTTTTGTCAGACAAGGAAACTGTAGTTACTGTTTTCTCAACAGGACAACTAAAAATATAATTTATTTAATTTGTAAATTATAACAAAGAGATAGAGAAATGGGGTTTAACGTCCACTCGACACAAACTGGGTCATTTCGGGACTAACACATGGTTCAATTTTATTTCAATAATTGGCTTGCGCGTAGGGGTCTTTAGCAGTGGGAGGAAACCGGAGGACACGAAGAAAACCCACGAGGTTGGACAGGTAACCCTACAACTTGGCACGTACAAGCGGGGAATCGAAACCACGCCCATTGACTCAATGATAGACAGCCCCCCCCCCCAACTATAACGAAGTACGTTAAATACCAGGTAAACGACTTCGGGATATTTTTAGTTGTTTAGATAAGGGAGCAAATAGACGGAATATCTTATAAGTAAAAGTGAGCGCTAGAAAGAAGATGGGATTTGTCGTCCACTCGACACAGACTAGGTCATTTCAGGACTAACATATGGTTCAATTCTATTTCAATAATTCGCTTGCAGCGGGAGGCCCAGAGAAACCCAATAAAGTTGGACGTCACAGGCGATCCTACTCCTTGTCACGTACACGCGGTGAATCGAAACCACGCCAGCTGATTCAATGACGGACATTATGATTTCACGTGCACTCGTCAAACCACTAGACCCCCACCCCCTCCTTTATAAGTAAATGGGTATATTTCATCAGTAAAAACCCAAGAAACGTTCGCTTGCATTTGCATTTTGAGGACACGTTCGCCATTTATTGATTTAATTTAAAAATGGCGATGCTAGGCAATGTCTCGAAAAACAATCTATGTCAAATATTGTCGAAACTTCATGAGTAATTTTCAATATATTCATTTTGCATTATCTATTTCTGAATTATTATAGCCAGGGCGGTCAGCTCTTTATCTAAATCTTACAACAAGAAATGGAATGAAACGGGGTTTAACCACGCGGGCTACAGTTCTCCTCGTTTTGGGCTAATGAGGACGGGTATACGTCATACGGTGTGCTATGAGAGTCAATAGAGACCTTTGGCAAGTGGGATTTTCCCTAACCGTATCACGTATCCGTATCGTCACGTGATACGTTGCGTCAATGTGGTTTTAGAGTTTTGGCAGATTTTCGCGCCGCGTACGTACATGTAGGCTATAGGTAGCTTCTACCGAACTTAGTTCTATTACAGCATATGATGGCAGTTATCTACCAAGATCAACATCAGTACTAGTCAGGTGCCTAGCCTACAAATTGCTGAACGGAGTAAAGTCGCTCGACAATCGCTGAGCTATTTAAAAACAATTTGAAAAAAACAAATAGTGTCGAATCTTATTAAAAATCTTCGACTTGGACTTGACAGCCTTTTTGGGTTTCACTATCACTAATGTATCATTTCAGAAAGTATATACCTCTTTTACAGATTTGCAAGGCCCCACCTCCCTAAATGTAGCACGTAGATCAGCCAGCATGCAGACAGACAGGCAAAATATGAAAATTCCGCGAAAAGCTCATAAAAAAATGATTTAATTCCAGTCTTTATCATGGTTAAAATCACATCAAATATATACCTTCGTGTTCTAGGATAAACATAGATTCATAAAAACGCTACGGCACAACATTTCCGCGTCTAACAATAAACAATACGGTAAAAAGACAACGATGTTATACGGACCTTTTCCGTATGAAAGCTGTTCGATACGTGCTGCCGTATCCGTGTGCCGTATCACGTATGAGAAATACACACGCATTGATGACGTCACGCGCAAAATCGATACGGATACGCGATACGGACCAGGAATTTACGCTTGCCAAAAGTCTCTATTATGTCGAGACTGTCACGGTTCTTTTACGAGCACGCAATGTGTACACGGGACCTAGGTTTTTCGTCCCATCCGAATGACTGTACGTTGTCCTCCGTCCTACATTACAGAACCTCAGTTTTTCGTCCCATCCAAATGACTATACGTTGTGCGTCCGTCCGTCCTACACCACGGAACCACGGTTTTTCGTCCCATCCGAATGACTATACGTTGTCACTCCGTCCTATTCACTGAGGCACCGTGGGCCATATTTAAGATAAAGCTTAACTTACTTTTCCTCGATTAAAGGGCATCTGGTAGGATCATTTCGGTCTGTAGACGGTGTAGCAACACAGTTTGGTACCAGAAGACGCAACCTTGTATCGTTCGTCTTGAAATCGACATCAACATGAACCCACTCCCCCAACTGGAACACGGCAGGGTATGCTGGTACTGGGATTCTATACGATGAATCGGTAAATATGGTCATATTCACAATAAACCGAGAGACATTTTTCACCATCTGAGTCAATTCCATATTGGTGACATTTCTGAAAACTGTTTGGTTTCGTGGCAAGCAGCAAGCAACCTTTATATTGTATGAATCCGATCTTTGTTTGATGCCACCGGCAATAGCTGGTTGTGTCACACCGTACATGAGGGTGTTGAAGTAGGTTATATGAGTCGCATTACCCTAAAATATCAAATGAAATGAAATGAAATTAAATGGAGTTTAACGTCCTACTGTTCTGCTCGGACTGGGCTAATGAAGACGGGCATGTACTATGTGGGAAATTTTGCCCGGACAGCGGCGCTAAGGCCATACAGTGTGCTATGAGGGACATTTTGCCCGGGTAGCGGCATTATGCCCTACTTTTATATCGAATTCCATCTGCCAATGGATCTTTTACGTGCATGCCAATGTTTACATGGTACCTCGGTTTTGTCAGGCCCTCCGTCCTGCACCACTGACAAGGGGAAACCACTTCAGAAAATCCCGATGAACTTTCTCGACCAATGCAGGGATCGAACACGTGACCACCAGGCTAGCGAGTCTAAAATACCAAAAAAAAACCCAACAATCAGCTGCTTTAAGGTTATCATCAAGACGCCCCCCGTTACGTATTTAGAGGAGGTTTAGTGTCAATTTAACCATGCTTGAATCATTAGAACAGGAGACGCGCCTTGATAATTTCGAGGGGTTTTACTGTCCATTCGACTACACTTTTCGACCAATCAGAATCGAGGAAATTTCTGATTTGCGCTACAATTTATCATCAAACCGTTCGCTATTTGTTGTGCTTTCCTTTTCTACCAACCCGTCTGCTAGTTCTTTCACAGTTGACATGCCCCACGCCGGATGCAAAAATACATATTGTGTTTTAAATGTTGTACTTAATGTCGGGAGGGGAGAGGGAGATTTGTTAGCGTTGTTTCATAAAGTCTGTCATTGAGTCGACTGGCGTGGTTTCCATTCCCCAGTTGTACGTGACAAGGAGTAGGGTCGCATGTCCAACCACGTGGGTATTCTTCGGGTCATCCGGGATCCGCTCACTGCTAAAGAACCCTGCGCGCAAGCGAATGTCTGTATTGAAATTGAAGCATATGACCTGGTTTGTGTCGAGTTGACGTTAAACCCCACCTCGCTCCCTCCCTCTCTCTCTCTCTCTCTCTCTCTCTCTACTTACTGTCACATTTGTACCACAGTTATTATAAGGTATCCGCAAATTAATATAACGAGGAGTTGCACTCTTCACAAAGTTACATCCAGGTAGCCTTTGGAAACTTGGATCCGCAAAAGTCAAATGTTGTACGTTGAGATTAGGGTCCTTAGATCTATCAAACTCGACCAGAATTTCATCTGTGGTACAAATGACTCTAGGCAATGGATCTGAAAGAAGATATCAGCGCAAACATTTTTATCCTTTTGAATTCTCCACCAATTATATATCATTTGTCACGATCAATATATGGCGACTACAAGTATTAAACAAGCGCCATGATGGTGGTTCATGGGACAGTCGTGAGTGTGGGGATTCGGGTTAATCCCTATGTATGCTAGATCCCGCTGAACCTTCTTGGCCAACACTCAGGTCGAACCCCAAGTCTTCAGGTTAGTCTCAGTGTCTTACTCACTGCGCTACCGTGGCCCCCATCTATAGAGGATTAAAGATGACTAGATCTATTTGTCAAGGCCAAATGCATATTGCCTTAAGGTAGTGAGATGTGAACAGGGTTAGGGCGCGTGATTGTTGGTGAGAATTATTAGAGTTAGAGTTAGCAACCCTGTTTCCCTCGTGACCTCGAGGAAAATATGCTTTTGGCAATGTCAAATAGATCTAACCATGAAAGATACGAAACTTTCTTAACTTACTTCCCTTAGGCCCTTCCGGTGGTGCGCAAGATAAACGCGCAATTTCATTCCGTCCACAGTTATGTTGATAATAGGGATCGTGTTGGCAGTTGTTGATGCTGTTTTCACTACCAGTACAACTCACTTCACTCAAGATGATGGGATTCGACCTGGGGATAACGGTGTAATTCAGTAAAAACTCGGGATGAGCATTTAGCTGTTGATTTCTGAAATATCGGAGAAAAAAAGTGAAATTGGGTTTAGTCTCCCACTTTTCTACACCAACTGGGATAATAAAGATGGGCATACGTCATACAGTGTGTTATGAGGATAGTGCACATACAGTGGCGGGCGCTGCACGCAAGTCGACTGACATAATTTTACTTGATATTGTAGAGGGACGTAACTAGCTCAGAGCAAGGAGGGGGGGGGGGTTCTCAGGAGGTGTTGTAAAATTGACGGACAATGTATATCTAGTGTTTTTATGGTCGACATTTTTTTTACAGTGGGTCCGAAACATTTTGCAAGGGTGGCGAACCCCCTTAGTTACGGGCCTGTATTGTAGGCCTATCCCCTTGGTTGTCCTGGCCATTTGTGTAAGTGATGTGACTACTGACTGCCAATGTATAGGGATTTGGTACAACATTCAAATATCAAAAGTGACCAATAAGCTCATGGGTTTGTATCAGCTCGTGGATCATCCCGTCGTAAGCTAGGTAGTCTGGCAAGGTAAAAAAAAAGTACGACGTCAACTGACAGACTATTGCCTGTATCATTGCAGGCCCGGGACTGTACAGTACAGTGGACGCTTACAGCTGGTCCCCGGAACCATTCATATGATTTGATATTTGTTGTTTATTGTTTGCAATGTCTATGTGGTTTGTTTGGTCCGCGGTTTTTTTTGTCGTTTTGTGTGTCGTGCAGTCCTCCTGCACTTACTATTAGTCAACACGGTCAGACTCGCGACGGGGGGGGGGGGGGGGACCACTTCATTAGTGGACACATGTAGATAAAATGAGAATGATTAAATCTCCATTATTCACGTGGAGTTAAAACTACACGGCATCTACATTTTCCAGTATGGCCAGATATTGGCCTTCTCATTAATTTCATCGGATTTTATAATGATTATTATCTTACGCATAACAAAGCATCCGACAAGCGACTTCGGCGTCTACTTTGTCCCAGGAATTGTCACAGACGTAGCCCCATGTATTATTATGTCGGACTTCCACCAGACCACGATGAGCAGCACCAACCGGTGTATGAAGACGGATTATATCAATAGCAGGAGCACCTGCAAAATAATTTAAGGCAATTGATTTAACGTTATGACCGAACTTTGTGAACCACGGGCCGAGTATGACGCAATCACAGCCATCTTGAATTTGTGACGTCATGTCTAAACTCGCAGTCCTTAATTCGATGCACAGTTTCCGGAAAAACAAGCTTGCAAATTTCATGTCGACCGTTGGCGGAACCATTGGCTTTTGTTTTGATTGAACAGCAGGAATATTACCAGGGGTATGATCGCTTAGAAAATGCATTGCCATGCTCGATACCCTGCCTTCATTATCTGAATCTTCGCCATCCGTCGCTTCTCCGCTGACATTTATATGGAATGTTATACATGCCAATAACATTTAGTAAATTAACTTGAAATACCTAGGTAACAATTTTATGGAATACAATTACTGCTCATTACACGGGTCTAAATTTATTATATAGTTTAGAAATACAATGATAATTACAGTTTGGTATCATCACTGGTATAAGAGGGTCAACAGGGCTACCACCACCAGGGTTTGGGTTGTGACCAGGTTCAGTAAAACATATTACACCGGCATCTTCATTGTGTTTACAATTCCCTAAACCGATGAAAGTATTCAATTTGCATTGGTCCAGGTTGGTTTCAGTGCCAACACACTGAACGTCATCTAACCATATTGGTCCGGTTCCTTGTCCAAACACGGCATTTCTCTCCGCTAACCCACCAAAACTATAATGATAAAGAAAGATAAAATGCGGAATGGTTGATATTTGCATGGATAATTATTTGGTGTCGAATGTTAAACATGCATTATGCAAGAGCAAAATCTGCTTATTACAAGTCTTTCTTTAGGCCTGAAATGTTATCTAAATTATCAATTAGACATTAATTAACTTATCCAGACCATAATAAACTCTCGATGTCAAGGCTATATAGCCTTCGATGTAGGCTGGATTAGATTCCTATATGCCGCTAACGGCCAAAGATAATTAAATCAGAAAAAAGTGGATAATCGAGACTATGCTGTTTATATTAATGATTTTAGTAATGATAACCGAGACTATGCAAAAATTTCACCGGCTTCTTTCTCGGCTCATAGTGGATCAATTTGACTGAAATTTTCAGCAAATTACCTTTACACTATCTAGTTTTTAACTATTATAGCGAGAACTGCCATCTCTTTATCTTATCTCCCATAATGTATCTTTAATAAAGTGAGTAGGAATATTATGTGATGTAAAGTCGGACACACACTGGTTCAAATAAACAAAACAGCATAAAACAATTTGTGTAGCTAGCGTTTCTTGTTACAAAATCATGTTACAAACCAAGTGACTCTAACAGTAACGTTATCTTTGATAGGACCGTGACGCTTATAGTGACGCTAATAAACGTTATCTTTGATAGGACAGTGACGTTAATAGTAACGTTATCTTTGATAGGACCGTGACGTTAATAGTAACGTTATCTCGCGTCTAGATAATTAGTAATTAGTCCGACTTCATCCGGGAAGTTGTAATTGGTGCGACTCCGTCCATTAAGATGCAATTTAAAGAACTTACTTGAATCCGAAAATTCGACAAACGGATCCCGTGTCTAGATGATTAGTAATTAGTCCGACTTCATCCTGGAAGTTGTAATTAGTCCGACTCCGTCCATTAGGATGCAATTTAATTAAAGAACTTACTGCAATCCGAGAATTCGACAAACGACTCTCGCGTCTAGTTAATTAGTAATTAGTCCGACTTCATCCGGGAAGTTGTAATTAGACCGACTCCGTCCATTAAGATGCAATTTAAAGAACTTACTGGAATCCGAGAATTCTACAAACGACTCCTGCGTCTAGATAATCCCATTGATCATCACATACAGTTCCCCAGGTACCATTTATCTGGACCTCCACTCTTCCATACGTATTGTTAGTAGGATCGTTGTTGACTATACGGGTTCCACTGATGATTGCAACTAGCGGGCTGCGGGTAACTGGCTGACCTGAAAGTATAGTATGTATAGGATCAAACAAGATTCTACGGTTACTCTATGAATAAAATAAACCCAAGTACGAACAATCCAAACCATTAGACAAAATAGACAAACGGTATAGGCAAAATAGTTTAAGCAGTAAATGGACTGTTCACCCTGTACAAAATAAACGACAAAAATAGAAGAACGGAGAGAAGAAATCTATGGAAGCCCATATAAGTGATATAGCATAGATATTTTTGTTGTTCAAAATATTATTTTTTAAATTTAACATGACAGTAGCAAATCTCTCTCATCGTCATCGTTATCTTACAACTTGACCACAGTTCAGTAAGTCACATTATTGTACATAATATAGTATACGTGTATGACTTAGGGTACACAATTTATTAAATAATACCCATGAAATGTTCACCTATTAGGATGTTTAAATGGTCTTGCGACTATTTCTTATTCAAAGGGTTAATCTTTGTAAATTTATCTATAATCCCCTTCACATGTTTAATTTCCAAGTAAACTTCTGAACTGATGATAAGGTTTGCTTTATATACGACAGAAGACAGTCGGTCAGTATTCTTACTGTGTCAGTCTTTAATAAACGTTTGAACCTTCATCAGCGTATATAATTTATTTGGAACTCTATATTATTTTTAGATTCCCCAGAATATCCAGAATATACTGTGAGAACGTGAAAGATCCCGAACTAATAGTACACTGAGCTACACCCCAAACTACATAACGTAAATTAACCAATTACTTAGCAAACGGATTCACGTTCTCATAAGTAAGGCATAAATTTATATTTTACAATGGCCTCACATCAGGTCATTATCTAGCATAAAGACGTCGATTTATGACAGCCGATAAATTCACATTCTGTCATGATTGCCTTACAAAGTGCGAAGACGCGAAAAATGACCCTAACGCGCCCGTTGCAGCTTCGCTTCGCTACGATTCAATTTTCAGCTACACCTTAATCAATTTACCTTGCGTTCGTATCGATATGAGGCTATCACCGGATTTCACGTCGCCTTCCTATCTGTATCTTTCATGCGCACTTCTATTGCGAAGGCAAGAATGAGCGTAAAAGGGTATTGATCGGCTTCCATACGACACGTATCATAATGGTGTTATTATATCGAGAAAATGATCAAAAGAAATAGCCGACATAGGTTAAGATTCAATCAAGAGGGCGGGGGGTGGGGGCGCTAATATATCAATCGCCATTTTGTCGACGGTGACAAGATTTATACTAAATCCACCATATAGCACCGTATATAAATCTTTTGTTTGAGAGATAATCTTGTCTACCATTTTAGAGAGAAGTTTGTCTGCTGTTTCACAGAGAATTTATGTCGACCATTTCACAAAGAATATTATGTTGACCATTTCACAGAGAATTTATGTCGACCATTTCACAGGGAATTTTTGTCGGCCACCTTTCACAGAGAATTTTGTCTGCCTTTTCACAGACAACTTTGTCCTGCCATTTCACAGAGAATTCATATCGACCACACACTTTGTGATAGGCTGATAATTTACTGTTAGTGATTGATAATGTTGTTTTAATTAAAGCATGGTTATCGTTGTTAGCGACGATGATAGAAATCATGAATTAAATAATGGTTATCGTTGTTAGCGACGATGATAGAGATTATGAATAAAGGATGCTAGTTCAAAATATTGTATTGAGGAGCACTGTGTAATGTTGAAGCACAATGACATTAAACATGTACAGTGAAACCATAAACGTGAATAGTCAAATACTTTAATACAATAATAACATGTAACCTATAGGTATATATTATACATTTCCATCCATCTCATTATATATGTATTTACACTTATATATGTATGTGTTTGTCATTTTAACTGTGTATATACACCCATTTTGTTCCTTTGTTTTAATACTATGTATGTATATTATCTAGGGAGAGGAGTTTTACATAGGCTAAGCCTGTTCGCCAATCTCATTCAGACATCCCGAATAAAAATATTGTCTATCAAAAAAAAATAAAAAAAATAATAACCCAATAAGGACGTTTTGATATCTCCACTATAGAAGATTTGTTACAATTTCAATAAAAGGGTAAGTTAGTGTGAATATCAAGTCAGTTATTGATTTAGTATCCGCGTCAGTTATTTCAATAAAAGGGTAAGTTAGTGTGAATATCAAGTCAATTATTGATTTAGTATCCGCGTCAGTAATTACGTTCAAAATTGTATATGACATTGAGCCCGCTGAATTGAGTAATACATTTCTCATTCGCCATTCACTGTAAAGTGGCCGACAAAGATACATGATGTAAGATTTAGATAAAGAGCTGGGCCCTTTTTCACAAAAACTTAAATCTCCTTAAAATCGTCTTAAACTAAAATTTCATCCTAACTTAAGATAGATGAGTTTCACAAAACGATTTTAAGCATTTTAGTTAAAATCCACTAAAATAATATTTTAAGTTAAAATTTTATCTTAACTTAAAATAGTGGCTTTTCACAAACATATAAGCTTGGTATATGAATGAATGTCTAAATGATAATCATTATGAGGTATTTGAAACAATAAAAAGACCAGAAATTGGTAGATTTAGCTCTTAGATAATACGTAAGTAGCAGACAGGAGGGCAAACATATTTTCTGACAAAATTCTGTTGAGAGGGCAGACAACAGGGTACACTGTAACAAAAATAAATCTGTGAAAACCCGTTAAAAATTCTGGAAACAAAAATTACCAGGATAATTTTATCCGTATTTGTTTCCCTGTAATTTACAGAAATTTCCTTCAATTTCCATTTTCAAATACAAAAAAAAAAAAAAAAAAATCCTGGTAATTTTTGTTTCCAGAACATTTTCCCTATTTTTGAAACATATTTCAAAATCCATAAACCACAAAATAGCCCCATTAATAATATTTTTATTAAGACAAACGAAAACAATACAAATATTACAGTCTTAGTCACTGGAACTCTTTGAAATCTCATCTGAACACGAGACATTTAACTCTTCGGAGGAGCCACGGTGGCTAAGTGGGTAAGACGCTGGTTCTCTAGCCTGGAGGTCGCGTGTTCGATCCCTGCATTGGCCCAGAAAGTTCATTGGGATTTTCCGACGTGGTTTCCCCTTGTCAACGATGCAGGACGGGGGGGGGGGGCTGACACGGACAACTGTCTAGTCGTTCGGATGGGACGAAAAACCGAGGTCCCCTGTATATATTGGCGTGCACGTAAAAGATCCTTGGCAGTTGGAATTCGATATAAGTGTAGGCCATGGTGCTGCTGCCCGGGCAAAAATTCCCTCATAGCACACTGTATGACGTATGCCCGTCCTCATTTTATTTCATTTCATTTTTTTAACTCTTCGTTTTCTTCACTACTCATCAGTGGGGCCTATTTCGTCGATGATGACAGATCATGCAACTTCTGAAGTTCAATTCTGGAGCCACAGTGGCTAAGTGGGTGTTGGCCGAGAAAGTTCATTGTGATTTTCAGGCGTGGTTTCCCTTTGCCTGATGTGAAAGGCAGGACAGCTGTCTAGTCTACAGAATTCAGATACATAAAAAAATGGACAATTTTATACAGTGTAGACAAATTCTCCGTTTTAATTGACCGACAAAATTCTCTGCAAATTGGCAGTAGTGGTTTAACGCCTGTTTCAACAGAAGTAATATTACATACAACGTAATGTGGCAGACAAAATTCCCTATCCATGGGTCGACATAAATTAAATAAATGATACAAACAATCGAATAAATTAAAGGAAAAACAAGGGAAAATCGATATTTTTGTTATGTCTGCCTGCAGGGTTTTATTTCATGACTTAACGGAGAACGCTAGATCGGAGACGGTCCAGGGTTAAGGTTAGGGGATGGGGTTTAACGTCCACTCGACACTAGGTCATTTCGGGACTTCATAAAACATGGTGTTTTCCCGTCTTCACTAACTAGCCCGGTTCATGCTTAACAGTAAGAAGTCAAACCAAATCAAGACTGTATTCTATTCTTGCTCGGGAAAGTATCAAATGTATCACGGCCAAATCCACGCTATTCATTTTATATAGCTGAATACATATATGGATACAAGCATAGCACAAATTACAATACTATATAGCTAAAACCACTTCTCCACCCTATCCAGCCTCTCGGCTGTCTAGGAACTCAGATGTACCCTCGATCTCTGGAATCTAATGCAAGTCTGACTTACAGGGTTCCCCGGTTTCTTTTAAAGGTAATTGAATATCATGCACAATAACGCGTGATCATGGCCCTGAACTTGTGTAATTAACAAACTGATTGGTTACTTTAAATCAAATGATGCAATTAGAATGATTCCACTCACGTGTAATTCTGGTGGTAAATGAGTGACATATGTTTTCGATAAATAACTCTTTTTTATGTAGCAACTGTCAATTACAGACTAAGTTGATTTAAGTATTTTAAGTACATATCACATATTATGCGAATATGTTATTTCTTAGGAAATATCATATCTATGTAAATACTGAAAGGCAATAAATTTAATCGGATTAAAACAGACCCAGCAATAAGATTTTGTCGAACGTAAATAAGAGTTCGCGAAACCTAAAGATAGCAGTGCACACCATTTACACAAGGAGCAGCATAAAAGTTTTCTGTTTTTTTATATTATTATTGACATTGTATTTACAATATATTTTCAGTTTATTTATGTACGTTGAAGTTTTAAACAGTGAATGACACTAATACATTTCATAGATAAGTAAATCTAAATTTCACATAACATATCAAGATTGCGAGCTTTAATAAAGTTCATATATTTAAATCTAAATTTCACATAAAATATCACCATTGCGAGCTTTAATACTGTTGTTGTTGTGATTAGTGTTTAACGTCCGCTTCCATCGAGGGTGATATCGCAGACAAATCTTTTTTGATAATCCTAGCGCACGCGCATGGGTCTTTCCTGTGGGAGGAAACCGGAGTAAGCCACGAGGTTGAGAAGATGCCACATATGTTCCACCGGGGATCGAAACCACAACCAGAAACAAAGGTGACAGGTCAGCTAGAAGTCGAAGCGCGAGACTCTAGATCACTAGACCACCCCACCCCCCTGGCTAGCCTGTCCCTTTCTGTGGGTTTTATCCACTCGCTACGACACCTTATGACCGTTTTCATACCATTTCAAATTATAAACAACAATAGATTCTAAGAAAATGGAATGCAATGGGGTTTAACATCCTTCTATTTTGCTCGACTGTTCGATTCCCCGGTTGTACGTGACAAGGAGTAGGCTCGCCTGTCCAACTTCGTTAGTCCTCCGGTTTCCTCCCACTGCTAAAAACAACCCTACGCGCAAGCGAATTATTGAAATAAAATTGAACCTTGTTAGTCCCGAAATGGTCTGGTTTGTGTTGAGTGGATGTTACCCTCCCCCTCTCTCCCTCTCTCTCCGACAGGGCTTATAAAGACAGACATACGCCATACAGTGTGCTATGAGGGAAATGTTTGCCCGGACAGCGGGGCTAAGGACAACTCTTATATCCAAATGCCACGGGTTCTTTTACGTGCACACCAAAGTGTACACGGGACCTCGGTTTCCGTCCCATCTACGTCGTCCTATGCCAGGCCCTCTGTCCTACAACACTAAATTCTAAGAAAATAAGAAATAATATATACCTTGAATAAGTGGAACCTCCTGAATCATGACAATAAGTATGATTGCCCCACTCAACATCTTGTAGCAGGATGGTGGCATGGGTTTGCCGTACACTATGCGACAGGTACACTATAATATCAGACTTTGCTGTAAGCGGACAATGTGACGAATAGCGCAGTCTAAGCCCACTAACTTAAACTAAACTGAGCTCGATAAACATCCCCCAATTAAACCATTTATATGAAATGGGGCTGTTGATAACACAACCCTTAGTTGCCGTAAAAGGAAATCGATATCGACCCATTCTAATTTAAAGAAAAGCGACATACACTAATGTCTGATTCAGGGGGCTTTATCACTCTTATGTACGTCCCAATAAGGGCATAGGTAACTCCCCTATAAGTAAAACCGTTCAGGTATGTGATCCTTGCAATGTGATTACGCAGCAAAATATCTAAAGGGGTAATGTTTCCGCCCTCCCTCTCCCTCTCTCTCCCAGGCAACGTGGTTATTTTAGAATGTCGAATTTATAACAAATACAAAACAAAGCTTGTTCATTGTTGAATTGTAATATGTATACAGATATATACTGACCCCCAGGGCCGTATTTAGCGGGGATGCAGGGGGTACATTGCACCCCCAGAAAAATAAGGCGCCCCGAGAAATTGCGCCTCCCACCCCATCCCAAAAAAATTTAAAAAATATTTGACAATCTTTCAATTATAAAATAATACAATTGATTATAATCACACAGTGATGCTCTTAAGGCACTGATCAGTCGATCGGTTTTAAGGGCGCCCACACGCCAATGGGTTCGTTTGCCCTGGTCGAAACTTTCTTATATCACATACGTGGAGGCTATGGCGCTCCACCACTCTGCTGCACCCCCACTTTTAAAATCCTACATACGACCCTGACTGACCCCCACTTGCTTAAAAACATGTATGACGTTCACCATGGAAACCGTGGGATACCGAACTAGTAAACAGACAACTGTACGTCCTACATTTCAACTCTTGTATCCTTCTGCCTCAAAATCATAAATGTTCACCAAAATATGACAGAAAATGTACATTCAAAGGTCCATGATTCAACAAATATCGTCAAAGGGGAAAAAGGAAAGGGGGAGAAAGACGAAAATTGGACGGGATTAAATTCTTAGTAACTAGACGTAAAGAATTGCCACGATGGCTCAATGAGTAAGACGCTGGCTCGCTAGACTGGAGGTTGCGGGTTCGCTCCCGGTGTTGGCCGAGACATGGGGCTTGGCAGCTATATAGTCTTTCGGATGGCATACACGTAAAAGATCCATTGGCAGTTGGAATTCGATATAACAGGTACACTGGATTTCGGTTTTACGTCCGAACGACAGGGCAGCTGTACTTATGAGGCCCTCCGACCTGAACCATCGACATTGGGAAGGTTAACTTACAATTCATATTAATAATTCCAGATTGAATAGACTGATAGAAGAATTATTTCCTTTTTGTTATCAAACTGAAACTAGAATTATATTTGTGTTTGGGGGAGTCATGGTTACATCACATATGAACAGCAACTCGTGTTCTATATGTGAAGGTCTGTTTTCTCCGGGGGTTTATACAGTGTTTTGAGGCAGTCATGGTTACATAACATGTATAAAAGCATTTCTCAGTGCATAAAAACCTAGTTTCTCCGTGAATCTAAACAGCGTTTTGAACAGTCATGGTTACATAACATAAGTCGAAAAAAACTTTCCTAGTAGAGTGTAAAGAAGACACACACCTGGTAAATCTTGGCCCTTTCCTTCTGCTCCCGTAAACATATATAATATATCATAAAACAGGGGAGAGAGAGAGAGAGAGAGAGAGAGAGAGAGAGAGTCTCATCTCGACACAAAATAGGTCATTTCGAGACTAACATGGTTCTATTTTATTTCAATCCATCGCTAGCGCGTAGATGTCTTTAGCAGTGGGAGGAAACCGGGGAAAATCCAAGAGGTTGGACAGGCTACCCTACCCCTTGTCACGTACAACTGGGGAATCGAAACCACGCCAGTTCACTCAATGACAGAACTTATTATACATCACGCATGGGCTAACCATTCGGTCCCCCATCCCTTTGAACCCATCCGATGTATAAAGGATTAAACAATATAATACATCAACAAAAAACAATAGATAGGATTTACGTCCTTACCCAATGACGGCTTTGAGTGATGACAGGTTAACGACATACTAGCCAGTTGATCTTAAAGTGGTTAATTTAAAGATACGTTATGGGAGATTAGATAACGAGTTGGCAGTTCTCACTATAATAGTTAAAAACTAGATAATGTAAAGGCAATTTGCTGAAAATGTCACAGTGAAATTGACCCAATTTGAACCGAGAATTTAGCGATTGAATTTTGGACCATGCCTCGATCATCATTACTAAAGTCGGTACTATAAAAAAAATAATCTCGATTATCCTTTCTTGATTTAATCATGGATGAGCGTTGACCAGCAAATCGGATCCTAATCCATTAAATATCGCAGTCTAGCGATGACATCGAGAGTTGATTATGGTCTAGATAAGTTTATTAATGTCTAATCAATAGTTTAACATTTCAGGCCCAAAGAAAGAACTGCAATAGGCAGATTTAGCTCTTGCATAATGTATGTTTAATTATCTTAAAAAACAGATAATGCAAAATAAATAATATACTGTATTGAAAATTCCATTTAAATCATATGCTATGCAACAATTCTACAGAATTTCTTTTTACCACACAGCAATATTGTCACCTCTCTCCCTACAGAAATATTGTCACCTCTCTCCCTACAGAATTATTGTCAGGCGATACGTTTCAAGTCAGTAGCTTGAAGCGTATATATGGTATTAGTGTCAGTGGCCTGTGGCACGAAGTAACAGTATATTGTCGCATACATAATATATTATGTCAACGCTTGGGCGATATAATATATTATGTCAACGCTTGGAACTAGGATGGAGGTGACTAGGCATGAACTTGCAACGATAGATTTAATTGGCGCTTTGATAACCAATGAATGCTTTGGAGACATATTTTGTCTCCCCCCAAATTCTTAAACCTAACCCTAACCCTAATCCGAAAGAAAAGTGCCCTTTTTTGAAATTCTGACATCACAGGTGCCCTTTTTCTGATAAGGATGCCCTCTTTTATTTACAGGGACACTTTCTATTGTTAAGGGGGTGAACCGGTCCCCATGGTCCAACCCCTGGATCCGCTCTGATGACGCGTACATTCCACTGAGTCTACAGGTCTAATATGCTAACACGCTTGGAGCGTCAACACAATATATTATGTAGCCCAAGCGTTGACATAATATATTATGTATGCGACAATATACTGTTACTTCGTGCCACAAGCCACTGACACTAATACCATATATACGCTTCAAGCTACTGACTTGAAACGTGCAGGGTGTTATTGTCAACTCTTTCCCTATAGAAATATTGTCACCTCTCTCCCTACAGAATTATTGTCAACTCTTTCCCTATAGAAATATTGTCAACTCTCTCCCTATAGAAATATTGTCAACTATCTCCCTACAGAAATATTGTCAACTCTCTCCCTACGGAGATATGTTTGTTTGTTATCGTAACAACGGTGCTGGTTATTCGAGTCTTGGTCTCGCTTCTCCAGTTTAAATTAAATCAATAAATGGCCAAACCGTTATAATCTACTTAAAATCGGAGTCAAGATTTTCCTTTTCATGGAATTGTCCATAGAAGGGACTGAAAGCTGTGTTATGTAGATGATAAAAAAACCCCTAAAAATCGCCGACGGTTAGATGTCATCTGGGAAATGAGTTATTGTTACAGTGAATGGATCCGGGAGTGGGGTTGTACAGTCCCGGGTCGGTAATGGTACAGGTTTTATTCAGAATGTAAAACCGATATATTTCCGGACTATTTGTATGTTTACAGCGTCCAGAAACGTGGAATTGCTTTGTTATTTTATTTGAATGCGATATAAGGCCCAACCCATATAATCCCTCACTTAGGCCAGACTTTGGGTAAAATAGACGTCGTTCAATATATAGCATGTTGTCTTTAGCGTACATGCATACTTTGTCCAATAGCCTGTTGTCGTTAGCGCGTGTTCATGAATACATCGCAAACAATATGACATGTTATTACATCATTGTATCCAAACCTGATAATCTTTAATGAATACTCATGCCGATCCCAAACCCCCATTATAAAGTAGATTAAGAATAGTCATCTATATTTGGTATTGTATACCCCATTATGATTTTCTTAATATTATATTGACCATTTAATGATATAAACGTGAGATTTTTACTTAGGGTTCCCGGAGAAGATATTTCGTCATTTGAGTTAAATCTGTTACGACTTGCTATGAATTAAAGGACACTGTTGATGTCAACCGGTATCGCATTTGTGATATAACTGGTTAAACACATTTCAAGTATAATTCAAACACTGAGATCATTGCTACGATAGATGCATAACGAAGATTTGAAAAAAAAGGGTGTTTTCAGCTCATATAACGACTTTTCGTCTTTAACGGAATTATCAGTGATTATCGTAGCAATGATCTGTGAGTTAAAATTATATTTGGAAAGTGTTTAACCAGTTGTATCACATATGTGATAATGGCTGACACCAACATTGTCCTTTACGTTAATGAAAATGTAAAGTTGAAGATAAGCGCTTACTAAAAGCAGTTGGCCCAATGGTTGACACGTGTAAGTGCGAAAGGGCTATAGTCAATACCATTATATTGTTATCGGATTATTCAAATCAAAGACTGTCGGTAACTGAGTACACCATAAATTGTAAAAGCCTAATCGATAGAATCCACATAATACGTATCAGGGCCGTATGTAGGATTTTAAAAGTGGGGGTGCAGCAGAGTGGGGGGCGCCATAGCCTCCACGTATGTGATATAAGAAAGTTTCGATCAGGGGTTGGGATGGCCTAGTGGTCTAGAGTGTCACGCTTCGACCTCTAGTTGGCCGGTCACCTCTGGCTTGCGGCTGTGGTTTCGATCCCAGGTGTGAGCGTATGTGGCTTGGAGATAGGGGCGCCTTCTCAACCTCGTGGGTTTACTCCGGGTACTCCGGTTTCCTCCCACAGCGTGCGCTAAGATCATTAAAATGAACTTGTCTGCGATATCACCTTCGGTGGAAGCGGACGTTAAACGCTAAGAACAACAACAGGGCAAACGAAGCCATTAGCGTGTGGGCGCCCTTAAAACCGATCGACTGATCAGTGCCTTGAGAGCATCACTGTGATCATAATCAAGTGTATTATTTTATAATTGAAAGATTGTCAAATAATTTTTGTTTGTTTTTTGGATGGGGTGCAATTTCTCGGGGCGCCTTATTTTTCTGGGGGTGCAATGTTCCCCCTGCACCCCCGCTAAATACGGCTCTGATACGTATTAGAAGTTAACTTGTTTATCAGTTGCATTGACTTTCTGTAATGTCATAAATGTCTACGTGCACATACAAGCAGTACGCACCAACTGTGAATCTATATTAGGATTAGAAACACAATAATCAAGTGAATGGATCCGGGGCCCAGCCGTGAACACATTAATCATTTGTTCTTGTTCATTATATTTTACTTTATTTCCTTTGATCAGATCAACAATCGAAATACTTCCTGCGAATTATTAAATCGAAACTAGTATTAATTTTTGAATAGTCGTTTCACGCCACATTGGTTAAATGTTGATAATATATAAACAGATATAGAGACGTCAAGTCCGTGCTGTCATGTTAAAATATCATTAATCATTTTTAAGACTTTTTCATGTTGTTGTGTCATGTTTCTTATTGCATTTTTTTTTTGAATATTTGAACATTATAAGATTTCCGTGTAATTGTCAGATCGAATCCTATCCTGCTATTGGTTTCATATACGGGGGCCACGGGTGCAAGACGCTGGCTCGCTAGCCTGGAGGTCGGGTGCGGGTGTTCGATCCCTGCATTGGCCGAGGAAGTTCCATCCAGATTTTCCGCCGTGGTTCCTCCTTGTCAGTGATGCAGGACGGAGGGCCTGACAAGGACAGCTGCCGAGTCGTTCAGATGGGAAGAAAAACCAAGGTCCCGTGTACACATTGACGTGCATGTAAAAGATCACTTGGCAGTTGGAATTCGATATAAAAGTAGGCCGTAGCGTCGCTGCCCGTGCACACTGTATGGCGTTTGCCCGTCTTCATTAGCCCAGTCGGGGCAAAACAGTAGGACGTAAATTATACGTAAATAAGTACATTTACAAAGCAGAATATATAAATATACATATATATATGTACAATGAACAATAGGGGAGGAGTGACCGAATGAATAGTGCGTGCGCGCTGTATCAAAAGGTCTGTCATTGAGTCAACTGGTGTGGTTTCGATTCCCCGGTTGTACGTGAAAAGGAGTAGGGTCGCCGATCCAACCTTGTGGGTTTTCTCTGGGTCCAACAGCTAAAGACACCTACGCGAATTATTAAAATAAAATTGGGCCATATATTAGTCCCGAAATGACCCAGTTTGTGTTGAGTGGACGTTAAACCCCATTTCTCCCTCTCTCTCGCGCGCGCGAACACAATGAACAGTAATCCTACAATCTCTATTCTGTACACAGAAAGTTTATAATCTGCTAGTTTCACATAGAGATGGGAAAAATGTAAAGATTGATCAATATGGTTAATGTATTCTGATTTAAGCACGTATTTATATTTTATTGTCCCGCTTGTGTTATTTGTCACTGATAATATAAAAGATTGTGCCCAACAGTTACACCCATATCCAATATAACATCACCCGTAAGGTATACTAACTCTTGGTTAATGTCGAGTCAGTAGCTAAAGGGACTAGGACTATCATATGTGAGCTACTCGTTTCTTATCTTTTCAATCAGATTAAAAAACAGATCCTATTTCGTTTCGTTTCTATAGTTCAAAATCTCGGTTTACATGTATTTACTAGACTAGGATCTGAAAGAGTTGTTATATAACCAGTTTTCTGGTTGATGTGAGGGATTAGCAAATGAAACAGTCTGTTAGGGCGAGTTTTTGGCGTGAGGTGCACGGAACTTTGGGTAAGGCACTAGAAACATCAACGCTGATCGGTTAATCAAATGTCTGTCGTATGACCTCGGACGCGACCTTCCACTACAACCAGTCAGATGTAGTAGAGGCCATCGAAATAAGTGTAATTTAATAGCATCGGAGGAGGATTCATCGGTTCCAGTTGTTGACAATTCTGATCTTAACTAAGAAATAATTACTGAAATTATTAGCCACTTCTGAGCCTGGACCACGTGGGCGCACAACAGTTTTTCCTAATATATTGTTCAATGTTGAGAAAAGGGCTTTAGGAATTTTCTTGATATAATGATCTGATTTTGTCTGGCTAAGACATTGGCTCGCTAACCTTGAGGTCGGGTGTTCGATCCCAGCATTAGACCGAGAAAGGTCATTCAGATTTTCCGGCTTGGTTTCCTCTTGTCGATCAGTGGTACAGAACAGACGGCCTGGCAAAGGACAACGCATAGTCGTTCGGATGGGACGAAAACCCGAGGTCCTGTTGACACATTGGAGTGCTCGTAAACGATCCCTTGACAGTTGGAATTCGATATAAGAGCCCCGCTGTCCGGGCAAAATTCCCCTCATACCACACTGTATAGGGTATACCCGTCTTCATTAGCCCAGTAGGAGCAGATCAGTAGGACGTTAAACCCCATTTCATTTCTTTATCTTTTGTGTTGTATTTTATATTTTATGCAACAACCATAATTTTTAATATGCCAATCTACAATGGTTCTGAAACTTATGTGTAGAACGCTTCAGAGCGTTGGTTAGCACATGCGCGTTGTATCATAAAGTCTGCCATTGAGTCAATTGGCGTGGTTTCGATTCCTCGGTTGTACGTGACAAGGAGTAAGGTCGCTTATCCAACCTCGTGGGGTTTCTCCGGATCCTCCGGTTTCCTCCCACTGCTAAAGAAACCTACGCGCATGCGAATTAGTGAAATAAAATTTATATTTATTAGGATGTTATAAACACGAATTTATGTTTTTTAAACGTTTAGTACAAAAGACAGTCGCGTAAATTCATTCATATTGAAAATGGTTGGTCTTCCCCTTTAAACTCCATATGTGTCTCTTGAAAGAAATTATTGCTAGTAATGCCTCAAGTTATGAATACATTTTTATAATCGTAAATTTTTATACATTTTTTTATTTACTTCTTTGGGCTAAATTTATTAGGGTATCTGGTGATAACAATCGAGGGGTCTAAATGGGTTCTACTCTTAGTGCGTGGACGTGTGCCGCTCTATCAGTTGGGGGCATACGCTCGACGTCAATCCGGTTCTTTACATTGCGTTCTTTACGTCGCAGTGTTATGGGCAAGGAAAGAATTCAATAATAAAATTTTTGTGCGACAAAGGCGTGCAAGGTTGGGCTAAGATAATATCTAAATTGAACAGTTCACCGGATTCTGTTGGTAAAGCTGGTAGTGCCCTCTTTGGACACATTTACGCTTGCGGTTCACAAAATTTAGAACGATGATGGCTGAAAAGAACCGGATTGACGTCGAGCGTATGCCCCCAACTGATAGAGCCGCACACTTCCACGCACTAAGAGTACATTTGCAAGTGGTCGTATGGGCAAAATTGGACGAATCTGCATTAGCTCCAACCGAATGGGGATGGGCGAGTGACAGTGGATCTTATGAGCCAGTCCGAACGGACTTTCCACCAGCTCCCGACTCGGTACTCAACTTTTTGAGGTGTAAATGCAAGTCGATCCGGAACCAATGCGGCACAAATATGTGCACGTGCCGTAAAAATGGTCTCAAATGTGTTGATGTATGTGGCGGTTGCCGCGGAGAGAACTGCAGGAATGTGGAAGCAGTTGATCTGGATGACGATGGGGACTAATCGGTGAGTCACGAATATTATTTTCCCGGATTTAATACCGTGTTAAATGAGTTTTTACTATGTTAATCGTACTCAGATGATATATAAACCTGTAAATAGAAATATAACAAGATATATTTAACTTGAAATTGATAACTTATGAGATAGCTGCATTTTGGCCGCCATCTTGGATTTCAATGATGACGTCATATGATTTCTGATTTTATTATCACCAAATATTATTCTCTGATCGTTTTGTGAATTGTGTGCGAGATTTTACCATGATAATTCGTCAGAAAATGTCGAAAATCTATTCATACCGAATTATCCCTCTTTTTATGTGATCACCGAAGGCCAAAATTTCAACCGGCCACAATTTTTTTTCCCCCAAACCGATTGACGGGGTAAATTTTTCTGGAATACTACACACCATACTGGTTAAGAATATATAACAAACATTCATTCCGCATTTAATTCCCAAGAACTGGGAATCCACTCGTTCCACTATTAGGCTATATAGGCTACTTTTGAAATAGAATGGATTTTAGGTGACTGTGCTCATATGAGAGAAATGGGGTTTAACATCCACTTGATACAAACTAGGTCATTTTGGAACTAACATATGGTTCAATTTTATTTCAATAACTGGCTTTCGCGTAGGGGTCTTTAGCAGTGGGAAGAAACCGGAGAACCCGGAGAAAAACCACAAAGTGGACAGGGATCCTACTCCTTGTCACGTACAACCGGGGGATCGAAACCACGCCAGTTGACTCAATGGTAGACCTTATGATTCAGCGCGCACGCGCTAACCATTCGGCCATACATTCCACCTCTATGCTCATATGACTTATGATTATATAAAACACTGTTTAATGACATTTACTTGAGTAAACCCGGGAAACAAGATGGTGGCATTTAGATGTGCAATCGTTTCATTGATAGCTCTGACAGTGGTGATCTATGGCCACTATCCGGGAAGATTGTTAAGGCAATACGTCGGCGCCATTTGTCCTGGTATAATCAACAATGGCTTGTGTTCTCCAACTTGGAGAGAACTTTCAACATGACCATCAACGACAAAGCGTGAGATATCACTCTGCTGTCGAGGTGAGTAGATATTACGATAAAGAGAGACGAAATTGAGATTTAACCTCCACTCGACACATACTATCATTTCAGGATATCATATATGGCTTAATTTATTTTTCATCGATTCGCTTGCACGAAGGTTTCTTTAGAAATCCACGAGGTAGGCAGTAAAGAGAGGGAATTGGGGTTTAACGTCCACTTGACACAAACCGGGTCAATTCGGGATTAACATAATAATATGGTTCAATTTTATTTCAGTAATTCGATTACGCGTAGGGGTTTTAGCAGTGGGAGGAAACTGTATGACATGGCGAAAACCAACCAGGTTGGGGGACCCAAGGTGACGCAGTGGGCAGGACGTTGGCTCCTTCACCTTGGGTCCCGTGTGTGATCCCTGGTAGTTGGCATTTGAAATAGGGTAGGCCTTAGCGCCGCTGTCCGGGCAAAATTTCCCACATAGTACATGCCCGTCTTTATTACCTCCCGACACCACTTCTTATTCAAGGAATTAACATAGCTAACTCACTTTGGTCCTGCTATTGTAATTCTAGATGTTTTGAATATAATAATACCACATATAATTCACTTTTGGACGCAGAATGTTTCATTATTTTGAGAAAACAAATAATTAATCAACGTTTTTCTATTATCTCTTTTGCACGAGTCTTATTTATATTTATCTAATCTGCTACTTATATGATGTAAAGAGTACAGCTATATTTTTGTGACTTGTAGAAAGAGACCAGTCGACATCTCGACGTTACGACAAAAATAACACGATGTTACGACAGAGTAAACTGTCGTGATGTCGTGTTGTCGCGTTATGAAAAGGGCGACATTTAATATGGCCACTATCAGCCACCATAATAGACATTTGTTATGTTCATTGCGACTTATCGGCGTGGTTTTATCTTTTCCGTGGTGGAGAATGACGGACCTGGCAAAGGATAACGTATATTTGGCGTTCACGTAAAATACCCCTTGATAGTTGGAATCCGATATAAGAGTCGGTTGACCGTAATGACCCTGCCCGGTCCAAATTTCCCCCAAAGCACAATATATGACGTATGCCCACCCGTCTTCATTATCCCGGTCGGTGCAGAACACCAGGGCGCTAAACTCCATTTCATTCGAGATGTAATTTGTACATCTTCCCACGGTAGGCATGATACATTCAAATATAATTGACTCATAGGTGATGTCTGTCGTTTCGATATCTGTAGAGAAGGGGCGACGTGCAGCAAATCAGTTGACACAACAGATTTTATGTGTGAATGTCCAGCCGGATTCAGTGGGAAAACTTGCAATGGTGAGTAAATTTAATGTAATAATAATAATTGAATCAAACAACTATTCAATACACTGGGGAATGCTCTAGGAACCCGAAAATGTTTTCACGTTGGATTATTAATGATAAACAAGTTTTAAATATTTATAGTAATCAGATCATTTGAGGCCTTGTCAGTAAATTTACTTTTTTAAGTATCTGTCTTCTTACAGAAACCTCAAAACTATTTTGAGGAACCGTCGAAATGATTTTCAGGTACTCATGCTAGATAAATTACACCCACTTACGACGATCATGAATAATGTTGTGCATTTTGTTTTACAGCGCGTGAACTTCCTTCCTGTGAAAATGACGGCGAACTGATACCTGGCAGTGATCCTTTGAAGTGCACGTGCCCGTATGGAATTATTGGTACTTTTTGTAGTTGTAAGTTTGGTTATTTTATCAAAGCTCTGTCTTTGAGTGGGGTGGATAATGAGCAGTTTCGGCTCGGGTAAGCGGAACGATAAACAATTTGATTGGTCGAGACTATGGAGCCAGTGGCGGCGCCAGGGGTGGGGGGGGGGGGGGCAAGGACATTTGCCCCCCCCCCCATTAATCTGGTCTGCCCTCTGTTTGCCCCCCCCCCCCCCAATAATTTTAGAAAATAAAAAAAAGTATTTGTGATACGTTTCGGTAATCAATACATTCTTCGGTGAATAAATCACACCTCCCCACTGAGTCATAAACTTGCATGTTGTAGAGCATTTCCGACAGTCTATTTTTCAAAATTTTCTTGGCGAGGTCCCCAATGGACTCGCTACTTTGGCGCTCACAAGGGGAATTCGTTGAGGTTCGCAAGTCCATTCGTTTGATATTTTGTTCTCTAGTCTGATATAAACTAGTGATCAGGCGACGAACGGTATCTGGGCAGATCTATTTATCTCGACGATCGGTGCCTGACAGAATACTGTAAGACAGCATTACCGGCAGTCTATTTTTCAAAATTTTCTCGGAGAGGACTCCCTACTTTGACGCTGGTGAGTGGGCTTCGTCGTGATTCGCAAGTCTGTTCGTTTGACATACTGCCAGGCTGCATTTCCGGCAACCTGTTTTTCAAAATTTTCTGGGGGAGGCCCCCTAACCCTAGTTGAAGCTCGTGCCTTTGCCCCCCTTAACCTTGGACTTTGCCGCCACTGTATGGAGCTCGAGAACTTTGATTCTAATTGAGTTAAAATGGTGAAACTTCGTGTACATGTATAGTTTCATTACATCAATACCTTAACAAAGTTCGATGCTTGGCATTTACTGTTGGGCAAAGTAGGGACTTTGGAACGCAATGAGGTAGAATGTCCAAGCTGGGTGTAGGTGTGTCTATTAGGTAAATATCTTGACAGAGTTCGTCATTCGTTCGTTTCTGGAGTTTAACGTCCACTTCCAATTTGATTGGTTGAAACTGTGGAACACGATAAAGTGGGTCCTAATTGGATGAGACCGATGAAACTCCGATTATAGATTCATGATATCAATACCTTGATTAAGTTCGATGATCAGAATTTTCTGCTTAGGCTAAGTCTTAGTAGCGATAAGCCGTTTGATTGGTCAAGACTTTAGAACATAACATCACTTATTTTAATTGAGGTAAAATGTTCATTAGGGGAATGTCTTGATTAACATTTCCCGCTAAATTTAAGCAAAGCTAAGCAATTTCATGTTTTAGGATAAGATAAATTTGATTCTCACTGATGGAGAGTGGTTAAACTCAGTGTATAATTTCACTAACGAGCAGTGGCGTAAATAGTGGGGAGCAGAGGGGGCACATCCGGTTGAGGTGGGTCGCCTGGCGACAAATAGTTAATAGTTAACTCCGTACCTCTTACCAAGGCCTTCACGTAATACCCGGCATATTTCGGCACTAATTTCGATTGGGTATTCATCAAGGTCTTGAGCTTTCCAGCTAAAATGTCTACCTGTGATAATCGAGTTGCAAAGTTCAAGGTTTGTTCAATGCCAAGGTTTCCGTGGAAGTAGCCATGGATGATTTGGTTGTGTTAGGTAACAACTTCTGATTGGACTCCATTGATCTCGTGTCTGCAGTGAAAGGGGAAGACGTACCTGTAAGTTAGGGAACTGCAAAGTAATCCAGAAACGTCCAGAAGTTATAAAACTCGCAGCCGTTGCTTCGGGAACATGGAAGGGCCCTTGAGCAACGCTGGAGTACCCCTTGTGAAAGTAATTGAGCCCATTCTACGTGTGGGCATAGAGGCCCACTCGTCGATTTATATCGGGCCGAATACTCATCTATATGGACCCAAGCGCCAAGGCATTACCATGGGGCCATTTCGTCCATCTTCGTTGGCCGGCACATGCGTCAGCAATGGGGCCTACCCGTCACACCATGTGCCGCTGCCCCTTAATCAAACCAGGACCATTTTAAACAGTATTGAAGCAACAGTTTACAGATTCCCATTATAAAAACCGGTTCCATGATGACGGCACTGATGACGAACCACACGAAATAAATGATCCCATATATGTTTCCCGAATGTTTCTAATTTATATAGAATATTTCAATGGTATCCTATTTATCTGGGAAGAGTCATCTACAACAAGAAAACCTTTTAAATTTTAGTGGTATCTTTATTATCTGGGAAGAGTCATCTATAACAAGGAACACTGATTTTAAAAGTTTAAGTGGTGAATTGTTTTTACGAAGCAGCAATAATCGCACCGACGGTTTTTAATATGTACATAATCCACGGGTCCAGCTTTTTGGATTTTACCGTGAGACCTTCGCTTTTCTACATAAAACAAGCGGATTCTTTTTGTTCAAGGTTTTTTTTTTCTATCTGCATTGATGGCACCCAAAATCAGTCAGCTGGGCCTCCTGTTTGAAACTTGTTATGATTATGACAAAGGGAGAAGATGACCCACCCTCACTTCTCACGGGCGAACTTTTAACACCGTGTTTTAAAGTGACATTTTGATATACAAGAACTTATTTTTGTCCCCCGCCTTTCAAAGAAAGCAGGGGACTATTAAAATGGGTTCGTCCGTCTGTCTGTCTGTCCGTCACAATTTTTGGGACACAATAACTCTCTTTCTAATTGAGCTAGAATATTTAAACTTGGTATAGATGTTTATTAGGTTGATGCCTTGATGGAGTTTTCGAAGATGAGCATGTTCTGATTAGGGTAAGCAGAGATAAGCAATATGATTGGTTGGTGCTTTGAGACACGTTAACTTTAGTTCAGAGTGATGAAACTTGGTGTATAGTTTCATTACATCAATACCTTGACTAAGTTCGATATTGAGCATTTTCTGCTCAAGGTAAGCAGAGCGATAAGCAATTTGATTTGTCGAGACTTTGAAACACAATAACTATCCTTCTAAGTTGAGGTAGAATTTTCAAACTTGATGTAGGCGTTCTTTAGGTTAATGCACTGATGGAGTTCGAAGATGTAGGCGTTCTTTAGGTTAATGCACTGATGGAGTTCGAAGATGAGCATTTTCTGCTTAGGGTAAGCAGAGATAGAAATCTGATTGGTGGATTCTTTGGGACACCGTAACTTTGGTTATAATGAAGTGAGAGTGATGAAACTCTTAATATAGATTCATTATATCATTACCTTGACTAAAGCAAAGGGACGACAAGCAATTGAGCTAGAACGTTTAAACTTGATGTAGTTGTTCATTAGGTGAATGTCTTGACTGAGTTCAATGATTAACATTTCGAGCTAAAGCTAAGCAGAGCTAAGCAATTTCATTGGTTGATGCTTTGGGACAAGATAACCTTGATTCTGTCTAATAGAGAGTGATGAAACTTAGTGTATAGTTTGATTGCTCGATACTTTTGAAAAAAAAACAAATGTGCGATTAATTATTATGTGTCATCTATTTATTTTTGGATTTCGGCTGGGGACATCAGCCTCACTGTTGGCTTGTTTTTTTATGTTTTTATCCTTGTGTAAATAAATTAATTAAATGAACATGTCTATAATATTATATCCTAATGTATTGCAAGTCAAATTTGTAATAAACAACAACAACGAGCCCGACGCAAGATGAGCGGAGCGGTCCTTCAGCAGGTTAAAGCTGATTTGAGAAGCATGATGGTTGAATGGGTCACAACGGGATGAAATTGCTACCACTGCCACTGAAAACTGGTCAAGCCACTGCTACCATGTACTTCAAAACCTTGACTGAGTTTGATCGTGAATATTTTACGCTTAGAGACAGTGTCTGATTGCTCGATACTATGACCGACATAAGTCATATGATTTCTATATATTAAAAACCAATGTTACTTTTCTCATTTTGGTAAACATATCTTTGACAACATTAATATATTTTAAATATATTTTATTTACCTAATTATTTCTCAAGTAAGATACGTGTTGAATTAAACAGACACTGGCATGAGTGATATATTGTTCTTATAAAAACACATAGTCAATTAACTCTTTACAACCAAATACCAACTGGCCCCTGGGTTACAGAACCTTATTAAACCAGCCACTGGCTATTACGCCAGATATAATACTGGCTATTACGCCAGATATAATACTGGCTATTACGCCAGATATAATTTAGACGAAGCATTACAGTCTAACCGATGGAGGGATTAAGTATTGGTCATTAACCAAACTCTCTATAGAATGAACTATTGTTTTAGATTTCAACTTAGAAGCAATATTTTATAGTTTAATTGTCAATGTGTCATAATTGTCTATTATATATTTTGTAGAATTGTATTTCAAACTGAGAGTGAGGTATGGTTTAGAAAGGATCGGATTTCTCTCTTTCTTGTAAATATTTGTTGATTTATCTATGTTTAATAAATCACATAGAAGTTACTTCGACTTAGGCTTAATTTTATAAGACCAGAAATAACGTGGTCACAATACTTTTGATAAGATAAATGTGCAATTAATCAATAGATGTCATCTATTTGTTTTGGGATATCCGCGGGGACATCAGCCTCACTGTTGGCTTGTTCGTGCAATGTCTGTGTATGTTGTCTTGTCCGTGGGTTTATCTTGTAGGCTTTGTTTTGTGTGTTGTGCGGTCCTCCTGCACTTATAGTTTTTCCATATTGTAAAAGATTTGAATAGTAAGTGAGTCTTTATAGCTGAAACTCTACATATGAATGAGTGTAAAATACATACTCCATGCAAGATGATGATGATTACTTGATAATTTCTTGTATTTCCATATAATTCTAGTGGATTTGTGTGCCTCGGGGCCGTGCCGAAATGGAGGCTCGTGTGTGCCAGAAGATGGTGGGTTTTCATGTACATGTGCCGATGGATTTACAGGTGATTATTTCGAGGGTAAGTCCAGTTTTGAATACTACTATAATATAACCAATACTATATCCTCTACATGTATGAAGTTTTGTTTTACGGGGGAATTTTAGAAAACTTATGTGTTAGTCTTACGCGTCACTTGCGTGTGTTCGGCACCGCAGAAAATCGCAGACTGGCTGTAGACACCTTTGTTCCTGAATATACAAAATTTTCACCCGGTTTCTTGCGGCTGATCTGCGAGCTACCAAACCCTACGACCTGTGCGTATCGAAACATGTACTGCGGGTTGTAGGCTAGGCTTAAGACATCTAGCAGTTTACCGGATATTCCAAAGAGATAGAGAGTGAGAGAGGGTGGTTATTTAAAGTACGCTTGCGCGTAGGGTTCCTTAGCTTGTGGGGTGGGGAGGACCTGGAGGAAACCCATGAGGTTATACAGGCGACCCTAATGGCATACCTTGTACTCAAACGCGCAAGAATTAAACCATTCAGCAACTCAACCCCTTTCACAGGTAAAGCCCTACAACGCTCCTGAAGCTAACTGCAAAACAACATTGTAATCGCTGGCTTTAGAGGGCCCACAAACGTTTATAATTCACAAGAAGTTGCGGCCTGAAGCAGACAAAAATGAATTGAACTCTCCAAACATCGCTTGGTCCTTAACAACATAAATATTAAGCTTCATTTAAATTGAACCAAAAATTGTGAGCTCTAGAGGTTCGTCATGAGAGGACGAACACGGTAGGGATTATATTTAAATTTGATTACCATGGAGACAAAGCTGTTGTTTGGGCGTGGTTATCATTGATGTATTTAACTATGGTAAATATACAGGTTCATGTACTTTGTTTTACTGTAAGCTATATCTGTATTGGTGTGCCGTAGCGGTGGTTCAGCTAGTAAGACGCTGACTCGCCATTCTGGAGCTCCGGTATTGGCCGGGAAAGTTCCACCGGATTGTCTGGCATACTTTCAATGCTTAGGAACAATGTATAGTAGTTTGGATTTGACGAAATCCGAGGTGCTCGTAAAAGATCCCTTGGCAGTAGGAATTATATGTAAGACTAAGCCGTAGTGCCGTTGTACGGGCACAAATGTCCCCCTTGGCACACTGTATGGGTATTAGCCCAGCCAGTGCCTACAAGTAGGACGTTAAACCCCATTTCATTTCATTGCATTTCATTTATATATGTTTCCCCCCAAAATAATGTTCATAAACAAATTATATCTATAGTTATAGTTGACGTATGTATGCCCAATCCTTGTAGTAACTGCGGAATGTGCAGACCTGTTACGGATTCGAGTGCGATTGTTTGGATCGCATTTCTGGGCCTACTTGTGACGGTGAGTAGATCATTATATATTTTAATATGACTATGGTTCTGGCATATACTTGATTATATATTTTAATATGACTATGGTACTGGCATATACTTGATTATATATTTTAATATGACTATGGTACTGGTATATACTTGATTATATATTTTAATATGACTATGGTACTGGCATATACTTGATTATATATTTTAATATGACTATGGTACTGGCATATACTTGATTATATATTTTAATATGACTATGGTACTGGTATATACTTGATTATATATTTTAATATGACTATGGTACTGGTATATACTTGATTATATATTTTAATATGACTATGGTACTGACAAATACTTGATTATATATACTATTCAAAAAAAGTAGGGGATATTTGATTTTGGGGGCATAATACTAAAATATGCAAATGACTACGAAAAAAGTCACTAAGGAACCTAACAGAAGAAACATTTCCAGTTACATGTGACGCCCAAACGCACCAATAGCTACCGCATGGAATGCAGGTGATGCTTGGGATCATCATGGGGGTCCAACCCAAGATTTGCACGACTCTGACTTTGAATGTTACAGTCATTGTGGCATTGAATTCCAGGGTGGAAACATCAGTTTAATTGTTTTAGTGACCAGAAAACAAATTTTGATATGCGTCGGCCTACCCAAAATGAAAGGTTACGTGCCCTTGGCATGCTACAGATCGGCACAACACAGGCGGTTGTGGCGCGGACGATGAATGTTTCTCAATACACAGATACACAATCTGTACAGGACAGACCACGCTCAGGTCGACCAAGGGCGACAACTCAAGCCCAGGATCGATTTATCCGTACCTTGGCCTTGAGAAATCGTGTCATCACAGCAAATCAGATCAGCGCTCGTCTTCAAACAGACACTGGTGTGAGAGTGAGTGGCCAGACGATTCGGAATCGACTGCATAGGGGTCACCTTCGCGCCCGACGTCCTCGCGTGATCCCTTGTTTGAGAGATCATCACATTCAGGCAAGACGTCGTTGGTGTAGGGATCGTCAACACTGGGATAATCGACGCTGGAGCAATGTGATGTTTTCAGATGAGTCAAGGTTCACTGTTGATTTTTTGGACAGACGTAGGAGGGTGTGGCGTCGTCGAAACGAGCGCTTCCAAGACGTTAACGTCATCAGACATGATCGATTTGGGGGTGGTTCTGTTATGGTGTGGGGAGGCATCACTGTTGCTGGAAGAACGGCTTTACATGTTGTTGCAGGGCGTGTTACAGGCCAGTACTACCGGGACAACATCTTGGCAGTCCATGTTGTGCCGTTCGCACGACGTCATGGCCGCCGTTTCATCTTCCAGGATGACAACGCAAGATGTCACAGGGCCAGGATCGTTACAGGTTACCTCCAACAACAGAACATCACCACATTACGTTGGCCAGCACTGAGTCCCGACCTCTCCCCCATCGAGCATGTCTGGGACATGCTTGGACAGAGGTTACGTCAACGTCAACAACGTCCTGCCAATGTCCAAGAACTTGCTGCTGCGTTGCAACAGGAATGGGACAATCTGGACCAAAATGACCTTAGACGTCTCATTAGGAGTATGCCACGTCGGATCAATGCTTGTTTGGCAAACAGAGGAGGATTTACCCGTTACTGACTTGGTTGTGATGCTGTGGTAACTTTGCTGTTTGACCCCGGGTATCATTTTACCCTTATAATGGTCAGTCTGTGCCTTACTTAGTCTAACGATCATTTGGAATAAATCGATGAATGTGAACTTCATTTCATTTTGTCATTTGTTTCTTCGTCAGTTTCATTAGGTGACTTTAATAACACTTAAAAATCAAATATCCCCTACTTTTTTTGAATAGTATATTTTAATATGACTATGGTACTGGTATATACTTGATTATATATTTTAATATGACTATGGTACTGGTATATACTTGATTATATATTTTAATATGACTATGGTACTGGCATATACTTGATTATATATTTTAATATGACTATGGTACTGGTATATACTTGATTATATATTTTAATATGACTATGGTACTGACAAATACTTGATTATATATTTTAATATGACTATGGTACTGGTATATACTTGATTATATATTTTAATATGACTATGGTACTGGTATATACTTGATTATATATTTTAATATGACTATGGTACTGGTATATACGTGGTTATACATTTTAATAGGACTATCGTGCTGGCATAAACGTTTTAGAAATGTTGGAAAGATACAGTTTTCGTCAATGGGTATATCACGTACGACCTGCTAGTGCCGTTACTGCACACGGCGTACTGACCATGTGGTTTGTAACATAATCCATGTTTTCTTTCTTTTTAGATGTTGACAATACTATTGTTATGAACCGTTATGATCCATGCCCACTTTTGGAACGAGTTAGTTACCTTACATCATGTCGAATACAATGGAAGTCAGTTCCACTGCTCGTAGTAAGATTTATAGATTATTCTATTGTAATATTTTAATTTCATATGTATCTAAGTTAATTATTGTTCCATTTCATAATTATTATCTAATATGTACTATTTATGCGTGGTTAAGCTGTCACGTGACTCACTAGCATATAAAAGTACGTTTGGTCGGGAAATGAAGAGAAGTCGTGATGCGTCTGTGGCGGGCACTGTAAATAGAGAATATATAATAAAGAAAAGAAAATGTACGTTGTTCTTCGCCACCTTTTGGCTGGCTACCTGACCCTCCGCTGTAAAGAGAAGCTACTCTACCATTTAGGGGCTATAGCTGGGCCCCTGTCCGTCTGTTCACTACATAGTGTACGTCTTTTTGGTGGCAGAGGTGGGATGAATGCGATTTTGTACAGATGGAACAACAGGACACTGACGACGGAGAAGTATTTATTACGAACAGAGATAAGTTACAGAAATTACTGTCGGAGAAGAGAGATTTAATGTCCGATATGGCGAGTTCTCCTGGAAATGAGCAGAGCCAAGGTACAGCAGACGACAAAGAACAATAAATGGAAACTCCGTTAGCGAATTATCAAGTTTTGGGAGAGGTCTACGGAGACCAGATATATCTAATAGAGACCCATTTTACAATCGAGCTTACGGTGCTATACCTAAGCGCCGTATGACTACCTATGATGATGACCACAGCGATCAGGAAAAACTGGAGACTCCTCCAGTGAGAGCTGAAGGGGGAGTTGAAAATGCACCTCGAAGAAATGAGCCAAATCCTATGCCAGGGAGAACAATGATAAAGCCTCAGCCCTTTGTTGGAACCACTTCTTTGTTAGATTACCAGATATATTTTGAGACCTGTGCGAAGTTGAACCAATGGAACCCGATGGACAAAGCCCTTCATCTAGCAGGAGTTTTAACCGACAATGTGCAATTAGTTTTGCCGTCGCTAAGGCCAGAAGAGCGAAGGAATTATGATTTACTTATGAGTGCCCTCAGAAACAGATTTTTACCAGCTAAACAAACCCAACTATTTCGCGCAGAGTTGCGAGTCAGGCGTCGTAAACCGAGAGAAAGTCTGCCGGAATTAGGACAGGCGATACGCCGGAAGGTCAGTTTTTCACATCCGACGGCTACGCTAGAACTACAGGATACTTTAGCGTGAGACGCTTTTTACGGTGCTCTCCAATCGGACAGAGAATTGGTTTGGAGAGTCCAGCAGTCTAGGTCAGTAAATTTGAAACAAACAATTCAAATAGCCGTTGAATTTGAAGCATTCATGTCTGCTAACAAACATAATTATGATCATGGTTTCTCGAGAGTTGTCGAAGGAGAGGATAAATTAACCAAGCTACAAAGAGATATAGAAGACATGAAACATATAATAAAAGATATGGACGTGGTACTGAAAGCTGAAAACAGACAATGGAGTAATCAAAGTAATACATGGAATAACCAGCGCCAACGATAGAGTGGTGGGGGTAATAAAGAAAGAGTATTTACACCAAGGAAGTTTCAACAAAACAGTCGAGCAAATGAAGACTATGTGTGTTATTGGTGTGGAGGAAAGGGTCACATAGCAAGAAACTGTGGCACACGTGGAAATAATTTCCGAGTCATCAGAGGGAAACGCAATACGAGACTCGCGTCTAATGTATTTGACAAGCCAAGTGAGGCAGGGCTTCACATTAAAGCAAACATATATGGTGTGGCGAGTCATTGTTTGTTGGATACGGGCGCGACTCTAACAATAGTATCACATGAACTTTACATGTTGATGTCGAAAGGTGATAGACCGCTTTTGCATCCCATAAAGCAGACGTTAAGAGCAGCAAATGGACAATGTTTAAAGACAAATGGAAAGGGTACATTCATGTTTAATATAGATGGCTCCATATACGAACACGAGGCCGTGGTAGCAGAAATAGGGTCACAGTGCATCATCGGTCTGGACTTCCTCCAAAACAATAATTGTACAATCGATGTAATTGGAAAAGTCCGTTAAAGTCGCGGACAAGAAATATGACGCTCACTTAGAAGGTAACATTGGCATTTGTCGAGTAAGTTTAGTTGAAACAGTTTACCTGCACGGCACGAGAAAATCGTACCGGCTTTCCTTTAGACGGGTCAAAAGAAACTATGGCTTGATACGCCAGGAATGGCACAGCCAACGGAAGTCTATTGTATAAAATGCTGTGCTCTCAGCTCATGTATTGTTAGAACCGAAGGAGGAGGAACGTAAAGTTATGATTAGAATAATGAATCCGTCTAATGATATGAAAGTTCTTCATAAAAATGTGGTGCTAGGGAATTATATCCTAGTTGATATAATGGATCAGAATTCAGGTAATACAGTAGGAGCTGAATCGACTTTAACAAACGAGCTCCCAAACCATCTTGGTAATCTCTATAAAAGAGCTCCCGATGGATTAAAAGATGATGAAGCAAATGTGATTAGAAGATTGTTACAACGGCATCATGGATTGTTTGCTAAGACCTCGGCAGATTTGGGGCAGCCGAGGCTTGTTAAACAAAAGACAAGAAGAGTGCTAATTCACCAGTTATAGAACCATCAACAGGTCCATGGGCCAGTTTCATGATCTTACAGAGAAAGACGCATACCCGTTCCGAGAGATTAGACCAAACTCTAGATTGCCTCGGTGGAGTTAAATGGTTTTCGACCCTTGAAGGTTGAAGTTAAAGACGAAGATAAACCAAAGATTGCATTTACCACATAGTATGGATTATTTCAGTTCCTAGTAATGCTGTTTGGATTGTGCAATGCCCCTCGCACATTCGAACGGTTAATAGTAAATCTTAGCTGGTATATAGTGGGAAGTTTGTCTAGTTTATCCCGAGGACTGAACATTGGTGAGCATGCGTATGTCAGACTAAAATATAAAGTTTCAAATTTAATGTGAAACATTTTGTGAATGAGGGGATGAGACCAATTGATTTTCCCCTGTTCTTCGTCCAGCTCTTGCAAAATGTGGGCGTATCTTACATGGCAACCGCTTGTTTTCTTTCTCAATAGTTAGTCGCTTACATTATTATTTTACCAGATTTGTAACGGAAAGAATGACAGTGATCCGGTTATTGGCAAGTATTGCGGTGACACTATACCACCACCCATAGTTTCTACGTCCAACTTCTTGTATATTACATTCCACACAGACTCAAGTCAAACAAGAACAGGTTTTAACGCTACATACAGTCAAATAGAGCGTAAGTTGGTAATTTGTATACTTACACAATCGAGAGTATGATCAAATAGAACGTAAGTTTGTAATTTGTATACTTGCACAGGTTTTAACGCTACATACAGTCAAATAGAGCGTAAGTTGTTATTTGTAAACTTGAGAGTATATTGTGGTCACCTCTGTCCGTTCACAATTACTTTAAATTTCTTACATATACTGAGCGCCATGGAAAACGCATCACTTTTTTTCCCCAAATATTTTATTACTAGGTGGTTGTATGTATAATATTATGCAATACTATGAACTATTGTTTCACACAATGCTCTCAAACGCAAAAAATATCGGCCCGTGTGCACAAAAAAAGAAATTGCACGAGATGCACATGAAAAACCCAATATTCACGTGCAGCATTGTGTGTGAGCCCTTTAAAAGCATGTTTTCAACTTAATGTGCAGTACATGAACTGTGAAACGTCAATCTGTCGTAATTTGTTGTTGGACGTGTGAAGGAATCGAGCTAGAGATGCCGAGACTTACTGAAAATCAACGGAATGAAGCCATGGGAATGTCCAGGGCTGGCATGTCTACACGTTCTATTGCCAGACACTTCAATTGTCATCAGTCCTCTCCGTCTTCATTAGCCCTGTATAGGAGCAGAATAGTAGGACGTTAAACCCCATTTCATTTCATTTCATCAGTCCTCTATTGTAAGGTTGGTGGAACGTGTTCGAGTTACTGGATCAACACGTGACCGTCAACGTCCTGGTCAACAACGCGTTACAACCCAGACTCAAGACCGCTACATCCGGGTCACTCATCTGCGTGACAGATTCCGCCCAGCGGTCGTCGGAAGACAAGGACCAGTAAGTGCCAACACCGCAAGACGTCGTCTAAGAGAAGTAGGACTCCGTGCACGACGACCTTATGTTGGAGCTTTCCTCAGGGATCATCACCGTCAGCGGCGTTTGATATGGGCTCAAGGACACCAGACATGGAGAAGAGTAGACTGGGAAAGTGTGCTCTTCAATGATGAGAGTCGCTTTCATCCTTATCACGCTGATGGCCGTCAATGTGTGTGGAGACGTCTTGGGGAACGTCTTGCAGACTGCTGCGTCTTCGAAACGAATCGATGGGTTGGGGGAAGTTTAATTGTTTTGTGGAGGCTTCACATTTCATCACCGGACCGATAGAACATGTCTGGGATGAGATTGGACGCCGCCTGTATCGGAGACCACAGATGCACACCATTGCTGCTTTATAAGCTGCGCTTGTCCAAGAATGGAACAATTTTCCCCAGGCCTTCTTTCAAACATTGGTAAGTTCCATGCGACTTCGCTGCACAACGTGCGTAAGAGCCCGTGGAGGACACAAGCGCTACTGACATCTGTGTAGTACTTTTGGTTTTGACCCCTCTGACTTTGTACCGTTGATTACAGATTAAACATACCGTTGATTACAGATTAAACATCCATAAGTGTACAAATGTGTTGTTATTGATGTGTTCCCATTTGAATGTGGTTCACAATAAGAAGCAAAATAAATAAGATATGTTTACAGGATCATTTTGTTATACGAAAAACTAAGTGATGCGTTTTCAATGGCGCTCAGTATATCAAAGCATTTGATAAACATTTTTTTCAAGCTTGATTTCTTTGTTTGGCAGGACCTATCGAGACACGCATTGAATGCTACATATCACGTGATGCATGCCGTCGTACAGGGGCAAAGAGTTGGGGAGCATACGCGTGACCAGTAACCGATGGGCAATAGTGGAGAATATTTCCTTTAAGCAAGGCATGTCATCGCGCCAAATGGCCTAGTTTCGATCCCAACAATATACACACCAATTGTTGGTCGCCTCTCCAACTTCGTGAATTTCCTCCGAGTCTTCCGATTTCTTCCGACTGCTAAAGTAGTTATTGAAATACAGAGAGGGAGAGAAAAATGGGTTTTAACGTCCACTCGACACAAACTAGGTCATTTCGGGACTAACGTATGGTTCAATTTTATTTCCATAATTCGCTTGCGCGTAGGGGTCTTTAGCAGTGGGAGGAAACCGGAGGACCCGGAGAAAACCCACGAGGTTGGACAGGCGACCCTACTCCTTGTCACGTACAACCGGGGAATCGAAACCACGCCAGTTGACTCAATGACAGACTTTATGACACAGCGCGCACATGCTAACCATTCAGCCATCCACCCCCCCCCCCCCTATTGAAATACAACTGTGTCATATGTTACTCCCGAAATGACCTAGTTTGTGTCGAGTGGGTAGAAGACATTGTCCAAGTGGTTATTTATTACTGGCGTTAGTTCCAGATCTATTATCTGTCAAATTATTGATAAGAATTATTGCAGTTTTCTACTTATATATTGCTCAGCGGCATGCACAGAACCGTCTACAAGCCAGTATAAAGTTATAGAAGGGAGACAACTCATGTTAGCTTGTTTTGCTAATCAATTACTACCATCCCCTGGTTACATATGGCATAAGAATTGTGTATCGATCACAACAAAATCTGTATATAGAGTAAATTCAACAGAGAGATCAGATTATGGAAATTATACTTGTTCCGTGGTTGGATATGGCGGTCCATCTACACCTATACATTAGCCCAGTTCGGAGTAGAACAGTAGGACGTTAAACCCCATTTCATTCAGTTCCACATCTGTTAATCTGTCAATTTAATGATTGTACTTTTTCTACGTGTATATTTCTCAGGGCCACACATAGAGCCATCGACAAGCCCGTACAGTGTTATACAAGGGAGACAAATCAGGCTAGCTTGTTTTCCTAATCAATTAATACCATCCATTGGTTACATATGGCATAAGAATGGTGTACAAATCACAACACAATCAGTATATAGAGTAAATTCAGCAGAGAGATCGGATAGTGGAAATTATACTTGTTCCTTTGGACCTGGTACGACATCTACACCTATTCAAGTTGATGTTTTATATCCACCTACTGTATCAACACCATCAACATATCAAGTAATAGAGTCAACTGATCTAACCTTACAGTGTACAGCTACAGCTAATCCTGGTAATATCAACTATAGATGGACTGGACCTGGTAATCTGGACTATACTAGATCTAGTTTAAATATATCTAATATAGGTAAAGACAGGTCAGGTGTTTATACATGTACAGCTACTAATAATATGAAAACCTACAACCGGACCACCAGAAACAGGTAGAGGAACTAGTACAACATCAGTTAATGTATTGTATGGACCAACAGTTACTATATCACCTGATGACGTCACTATAATATTAGAAGATTTTGACCATAGATTAACTTGTACAGTTCAGTCTAATCCTACACCAACAATCTTTACATGGTATCTACCTAATGGAACTAGTATACCTGGTGATAGACAACTGGTTATATCTAAGAGAGATCAGAGTGGTATATATAGATGTGAAGCTAATACTACACTAGTACCAACTATTGGTGATCCTATAACTAGATCTAATAGTACTACTATAAATATTACTGTACTGTGTAAGTATAACTATAAATATTACTATTGTGCTATATATATGGAAGGGTATCGCTGCCAATATTAAATGCTCTGCGACAATGTCTTTTCCATTGATTATATGTAAAAAGTACAATGTACAAAGTCCTAATACTGATAATGATAAAGTCAAAATACCTCTTAGGCAAGAGTTCAATGTAAAACGTTAAATGTTACGTGTTAAATGACAAAAGTTTTGTGGGAAAATGCTTTTTTTGACGTGTCTACATTTGACATTTCTCTCATTACATTTTACATTTGCGCTCTGCCACATCCCATTTGTCCTTCACGCTTTCTACATAGCAACTTTTGCACAGCATCAACTTTCATATGCAAATGTAGGATATCACGTGACTTATTAACATATACGGAAACCCGGCACACTATAAACCAGCACACTATAAGGATATTCACCGCACGATAACATTTACTGCACGAGTTGAGTAGCCTACTTTGATCCATTAAAAAACAACAATATATAAGCATTGTGCCCAACAAATAAATAATATATTTAAAGAGAGGAATGACTATAGTATGGACATAAGAGAATTTTTGATTAAGCCCCGTATCTTTAATTTAGTTTAGCCCCCCCACCCTTCCTTCACTTCAATTTTAACTTTAATCTTATTTTGTAACGTTAAGCAAATATGAATGTGCCAGATAATCATTTGCATATTTGAAAAGAGCAATCAGTGATACGTAACATGGTATCTGTAATTTCGTATTTAGACCAAATATTTTTACTTGAATACCCCTTTAATACTTTTTATTGTGTGCTAGGCTGATTTCCTATTAGTGTCGTGAATATCCTTGTTCTGGCTTATAGTGTGCCAGGTTTCCGTATATGCTAATAAGTCACGTGATATCCTACATTTGCATATGAAAGTTGATGATGTGCGAAACATGCTATGTTGAATGCGTGAAGGACAAATGGGATGTGGCAAAGGGCAAATGTAAAATGTAATGAGAGAAATGTAAAATGCACTCGTCAAAGAAAGCATTTTCCGACAAAACATTTGTCATTTAACACTTAACATTTGACGTTTTACATTTAAATCTTGCTTTAGAGGTAATTCTGACTTGATCATTGCCGGTATTAGGCCTTTGTACATTGTACTTTTTACATATAATCAATGGAAAAGACATATTGGCAGCGATACCCTTCCATATATATCTGATAGTACAACTATAAATATTACTGTATTGTGTATATATGATAGCACTACTATAAATATTACTGTATTGTGTAAGTATAACCATGTACGATCATCATTAACAAGCTTTATCAAGCGAAATTACTATTCCGGTAAAAAATGTTGGGGTCCCAAATAATGTTGGTCAAATGGCAAAATTTACCCCGAGAGTGGGGTAAGTTGTTCCACCGTATGAGGTAATTTGACCAATGTCACCAAGACGTATTGATATAAAAAAATTATTTCACAAAATTATAAATGTTTATTCAAGTTGTTGTTCCAGTTGGTTAAAGGACATTAAAATGATATATTGTACCATTCACATGCAACTTGCTCATGCATTAAGGACCCCTACACAAAATGGTTGACGAGGCAATGGATTCAGTAGCGCTGAATTGTCGTTTATCAGAGTATTGAAAATCTTAAAAATAAACGCATCGTTATAGGCTTAATAAGCGTTTTATATATATCTACTGAATACAAGGTACCATAATAACATCAGATAAAATCAACCGGGTAAGTTCAACTTCCCCCTTCGAAAATTGCACAACTTTCCCCGAGGTGAATTTTACAATTAAGGAGACCTCAGCATTTTCACACTTCAAAACAAAACATGCTAGAATTACAACCATACATAGTGGTTATCATTTGCCAATTAGTCTTTCAAGGAAGTCAACTCGGTTAATGAAATAGAAAACAAGAAATCCGCTTTGGGGTTAAAAATTAGGATTTTCGTACGTAGCTCCTTTGTTCTTGATGAAATTGACTTGTCCCTTACACCAATAACTATCATTTACTACTATTGAATAGATGGTCCCACCATTCGTGTACCTTTACTTATACAGGCTTGGGAGGGCGTGGCTTAACTGAAACCCCGAAGATTCACTTACCCCCCTTCTACCCTAGCTGTGCACATGGTAACTGTATCATCTAACTAGCCGTTATATCTTTTTTCTTTATTTGTTAGTCGGTCCCATGGTAACTGTATCAGTTGATTCTGTAACTAAAACAGAGAATGATGACCTTCAGTTGATCTGTACCGTTGAATCAAATCCACCACCAACAACGTTTAAATGGTATAAACCAGACGGTAGTAGTGTTGATGTATCTTCTAATGGACGACTTGATATAACTAGAATTACCAGGAATCAGGGTGGTATATATAGATGTGAAGCTACTACTACTCTAGTACCAACTGATGGTAGTCCTATAACTAGATCTCATAATAAAACTATAGATATTACTGTACTGTGTAAGTATAAATAGATCTCACAATAAAACTATATATATTCCTGTACTGTGTAAGTGTACCTAGATCTGATAGTACTACCATATATTACTGTACTGTGTAAGTATACCTAGTGTACCTAGATCTGATAGTACTACCATATATTACTGTACTGTGTAAGTATAACTATATCTGATAGCACTACTATTACTATTACTGTAACAATGAATCTCGAAATGAAGATATCAATGTTTGTTTTATTTACAGTAGTGACTTCGCCATCATCAGCACTAACAACAGGTTTAATAGCTGGAGTTGTTGTAGCCGTTTTGATTATTATTATTATTATTACCGGAGTAGTTGTACTGGTACGCAAGTTGAGGAAAAGAGCGAATGACGAAGGTTTGTTTTATTTAACGTTAAAGAAGTGCAGGGTAAGGACCCATTGCATTATAGAGGTCTAGGTTTGGATGTAGTGATGGTAGTATTCAGATGTATGAAAGTGGGTTACGGGTCAGTTTTATTAAAGGCTCAATACCACTCTTGTTGTAACTGAATAATATGTCCCAATCTTCATTCTGGTCAAAAAAATGTACTATTTTACAATATTCCAATTAATTGATGATACAAATTTCATCTTAACACACCTAATTTAAAAAATTGGAAAAATTCAACTTAATGATTTGAAAAGCCTAACGTAAACCTTTTCAAATGTGACTTGGATTTAAAAATATTTTCGAACCCTCTGGTCAAGTAAAATAGGATGTAATGGATAATTTACACAACAGGTAGGACACTAACACATCTAGTACTTAGAATAAGGCTATTTTTTATTTTCTGGAGCTGTCAAGCCAGCAAGAGTGTTATTGTCCCTTTAAAGGGGTTAGGAATCAGTTTTATTAAAGGGAGAGGGGTAGCAATCAGTTATATTAAATGGGGGTAGGAATCAGTTATATTAAAGGGGGGTAGAAATCAGTTTTATTAAAGGGGGTAGGAATCAGTTATATTAAAGGGGGATAGGAATCAGTTTTACTAAAGGGGGTAGGAATCAGTTTTATTAAAGTGGGGTAGGAATCAGTTTTATTAAAGTGGGGTAGGAATCAGTTTTATTTAAGATGGGGAGGAGGGGGGTAGGAATCTGTTTTATTAGAGTGGGGTATGAATCAGTTTTATTAAAGTGGAGGGGGGGGGTAGGAATCAGTTTTATTAAAGTGGGGTAGAAATCAGTTTTATTTAAAGGGAGGGGGTAGCAATCTGTTTAATTAAAGGGAGGGTAGGGACCAGTTATATTAAAAGGGGGTAGGAATCAGTTTTATTAAAAGGGGATAGGAATAAGTTTTATTAAAGTGGGGTAGGAATCAGTTTTATTAATTTTGGTAGGAATCGGTTTTATAAAAGGGGCTAGCAATCGAATGTATTAAGTGAGGATAGGGATCAGTTGTATTTAAAGGAGATAATGCTCAGATGTATTACAGAAAAGCCATAATCGTTATGCTGGATGATATTTAGAAACTGAAAATGGATCAGTGTAACCAACAACCAAGTTACACGACTCGCCAGCCGTAGATCACTGATGATACCTACATACACATTCCCTTGCAATCAGGAGTCACGGTAGCCCAGTAAGTAAGACGCGGGACGGTTAACCGACTGGCTCTTCCCTCTGTCAGTAGTATGCAGGGAACTCGTGTACATATTGACGTGGAGTTGGAATTTGATGAAGAGTTATCTGATCAAAATGAACTGCATGGCGTTTTACCGTCTTCATTATCCCATATATTATATATTGTAGGGGAATCATCAACATACGCCGGTTTAGATATGGGTACAAGAACAGCTACTAGTGTAAATGATCCAACCTACCAAAGTTTACAACATTTTAACCTTGTACCATCATCTTCAGCTGATATCCCAAGTTTAGAACACTATGATAATCAGCCACCATCTTGTTCAGAAGCCCAATCTGGTGGACCTGGAATCTATGAAAATCTGACATCATTTGGAAATAGCCAGAGCCATTTAAACCGAGAAGAGCCAAGGGCTGCAATAGATAACAATACCGTTGGCAGTAAGTTCACGAATTCGTGTCCTTTGAGTTCTATCCTGTTCCGTATTCCTTTAATGACGAGTTAGAACTTTTGGGGTACTCACCGGTTGGTACAAAATAAATTTTAAATGTACAATTACATCGGACATGTTCAAAATTAAATGTTGTGCAAAATTCGCGGAAACACACTGTTGATAAATACTTTACTCTAAGGTGGGAGATAGGTAGCTCAGTGATTAGGAGGCCCAGTGTTCGATCTCTGCGTTTGCCATGACTTTTCCAACGTGGTTCCACCTGGTCAGTGGTGTAGGACGGGGATCTGGCAGGGAACAACGTATAGTCGTTCAGATAGGAACCTGAGATCCCGTGTTCTCAATGACGTGCACGTAAAATAACAACTGGAATTCGAAATAAGAGTAGACCACAGCACCGCTGTCCGGGTGAAATTTTCCCCATGCCCTTCTTCATTAGCCCAGTAGGAGCAGAAAAGTAGGGCGTTAAACAACATTTCTTTTCTGTAAGTTGGTCAGCGTTTGATTTTGTTTTATATAGTTTACATGTCATATTGATGACGGTTTTTCAAAACGGACAAGTACCGGATTTTTTGCTTAGCAGTAACTTAGTTCGGTTTATTTTTTCAGATATTGAAAATCTGTACGAAAACATACAGATGACCAATTCTTGAGCTTTGGCTTGACCCAGAAAGAAATGCAATCCAACTCTACTTGCTAGGCTGCAAATTACATAGGAGTCAGTGTGGATTGTGACGGTACGACGATTCTCCCAGGGAATGCTTGTAGAATATATTTTCATAATTTTCATTCATAAATTTTAATCATTTTATTACATACTGAATATTGTCATAGTTTCTATTGATTATCTCTTGGGGGTTGGATGGCAGAATTGTAAGCACGTGCGCGCTATATCATAAGGCCTGTCATTGAGTCAACTGGCCTGGTTTCGAATCCCCGGTTGTACGTGACAAGGAGTAGGGTTGCCTGCCCAACCTACGCTAAAGACCCCTACGCACAAGAAAATTCTAGAAATAAAACTGAAACATATGTTAGTCCCGAAATGACCTAGATTGTGTCGAGTGGACGTTAAACCCGCTCTCTCTGTCACTCTCTCTCTCTCTCTCTCTCTCAACGCGATAGGTTTCATAAAAATATGTTACATGTCACGTCACACTCACTTGTTTTGTCTGTCTGACTGATAAATTTCAAAACAATATGTTACACGTCACAATAACTTGTTTTGTCTGCAGGACTGATAAATTTCAAATCAAAATGTTGCACACGATGCAGTGGCTTTTTATAAACATAAACAATGTCTTGGATATCAAACACACAGTATTCCAGGTTCTTCTAGCCCAACACGTGAGTTATGTTATGATTTTATTTTCGTTAAACATACATTATGCAAGAGCTAAATCTGTCTATTTCAGGTCTTTCTTTAGGCCAGAAATGTTATCTAAATTATTAATTAGACATTAATTAACCTATCCAGGCCATAATCAACTCTAGATGGCAGGGCTAGCCTGCGATCTTTAGTGGATTGTAAGCCGATTTACGGCATAACTTTCCTTCTCTATTAAACGATTAAATGGATAATCGAGACTATGCTGTTTATCGTACTGACTTTCGTAATGATGACCGAGGCTTATGGGAATTTCAGTCGCTTAGTTCTGGGTTCATAGTGGTTCAATTTGAATGAAATTTACACCAAATTGCCTTTGCATTATCTAGTTTTTAACTATTATAGTGAGAACTGCCAACTCGTTACCGAATCTCCCATAATGTATCTTTAAGGTTGGGTGATCCAATTGTCTAACCTGTGGTCTTAAGAGAAAAGGTCTGTCTAACCTCGTACGTTTGCCCAACACCCTCTCCCTCCCTCCCCCTGTCACTGCTATTGTATTAGTGAAATAGCTTTGTAACATAGATTTCGACCGATCAAGATTATATCAGGACGGGACAGTCGGTAATACACATAGGTTTCGACCGATCAAGCTTCTGTTAGGGCGGAAACCTTTTACTCTATACTACCCAATACCACTACCCGTACTAACTCAATATTGTGAAAATCTAACAGTATATTTTAATTTTATATATATAAAAAGCAAATTGGGTTAATTTGTGAAAAACTTTAATAAAAAAATGTACAGCAAAAATGATGGCCAATGTCTCAATGTTCCAGTTACTACCCTTGATCACCGGATACTAACTAATATTAACCCAAACTATCAGGAATCAATACAGATATTTGGTCATATTTGGCTGGACTTTCAGACGCTTGGCATACAGGGTACTGATACTATAAATAGATTTTTCCAGTTTTACGTAAAAAAATGTTGCTTTTCCGCTAATAAATTCATTTTTTTTTTTAAATATATATAAAATTGAAGTATTATGCTAGTTGTTCACAATAATACCGTAGTATGTGGTGGAATTTGGTAATATTTAATTGGTAGTGGGTAAATCGTTCTACCGCTTCTATCATATCGTTAGATTAAAAAAGCCAAACGCCCTTTGCCCTACCCCTAACCCAAGTCAAACAGGAAACCTGTAATAGATAAAGAATTGATGAATGATAATATTTTATTTTTGATTGACTGTAGAGAAGACTTTTTAATCAATAGGATAATGAATAATAATAAAATATTAAGAATGAAAAGCGTTTGCTTAGCAGTTAAAGAGTTTTTGGATACAATCGACTACGAACCTACGCCTATAGTAAGAAAACAAAGCGTGTTTGATATTATTAATAACAACTGTATAAATATATATAAAAAATCACTAGATAAGATTAAAGCAAAAGACATTTATTCAATACGAGTAGATTCTAAATACAGTAAACCATTAGCAATAAGTAAATGGGAAGAAGAGAATAGTTTTATACTTGAAGAACGTGAAACCTCATGTATATTCAATTTGGTCTATAAAACGAGCACTGATACTAGATTACAAAATTTTCAATTTAAATACCTCCATAAAATTATATATACAAACGACCGTTTATTTAAAGTCCAATTAAAGGAGTCTTCATTGTGCGATTTTTGTTATTCAAATATAGAAACCCCGGAACACCTTTTTATATACTGCAATTACGCCCAGGTAATATGGAATGATTTACATGAAATCTTCTCAACTAATGACATTTCATTACAATTACAACTTACGAACATTCATTTCGGTTTTCTGAAAGAAACAGTTTTTAAATCATATCGTGAATTCTTATTTGTAATTCATTTAATATTTTTAACAAAATACTACCTCTACAAATCGAAAATAGAAAATATCAGACCGACAATTATTAATTATCGAAACTACCTAAAAGGTAAACAACAGATAGAAAATGAATTAAACGAAACCGTAGAAAATAAATGGGATTATACCATATGAATATTATGCATACCTCTAGTATTCCATTCCTAGTATTCCAACCCCTTAATACCTGTAGCTATCTCTGTATTTTTTTGTTTTTTTGTTTAGTTTTTTTATTAGATTTTATTTTCTTTGTGAATATATTTGTTCTACTCAATGTAATATAGTATAGCCTTCAACATTAAACCGACGCTATCTGTATGATGCTACACACTGTGATTGTAATATGTGAACTATGTACTATGCTGTTATTGATTATTTGAAATAAAGATTTAAAAAAAAAAAAAAAAAAAAAAAAAAAAGTCAGACAGGAAAGACGTAAGACGAGTCTGACGTATTAAAACAGACTGTCCAGTCTATTGACACGCCGAGCACTGTGGGACAGCTCCTTCAACTTCCAGCGCATATTAAAAGATTGTGGGTCTCCTGAATAATGTAGCAGACTGACACTGTCTGTTAAGGGACAACCAATACAACTATTTCAAATAATTACTATTTTATTTTAACCTGTTTTGACAATCTAAATATCTAAAATAAAATACATATACATGTACAATGAAATACAACACAGTTTAAATAAATTAAAATATTTACATACTATTTGTGAAACCCGTACCAAAGATGTTTTTGCTATATTTATACTGCAAGACAACCAACAGATAGCCTTAATTGTTGTTGCGATAGTCCTACTGCAATAACTATTGGCTTGATAACTCTACTGCAATGTGACCAGGTAGTGCTATGAGATAATTTACTGGGCGGATCGAGTCTCGCTTGTACTGAACTGTCACTACACCTGGTTACCCAGTCACAGTTTTCTCAAATGCCCAAGAATATTTGATTAAAATACTTTTTATTGCTTGTGTTTCTGCCATAACTTTATAAACAAACAAAAAATATCAATATAAAATCTTTAGATAGAAATTTTATATAAAATGCAAAATTTTTGTATCTTTTATAGAACTGAACATTTTTTTTTACATTCCTAATATATGTTTTCACCGAAATAACATAAAACGAAAGTAAAAACAAATTGTGTTTTTTTCTAAGTAATTTTAATGTATATTTTTTGATCAGTGATCGTTTTTATTTTAAATTAATCAGGGGTCTTTAGCAGTGGGTGGAAACCGGAGAATTAAACTCCATTTCATTAATAAAATAAATCAGCAGAAAGCTAGGGAATTAAACTCCATTTCATTAATAAAATTACCAGGTGTGGATTATATACAAACTAGAACACAAATAAACAGCGAGATTCACCTGAAAGCACGTGCCAAGAACGATAACCCGTAATAACTTGTTGAATATCACACATATTTTAAGGTTAAACCTTGACACTAATATTGGCCAATTCACTGTCAATCTTAATTTTAAATATTATAAATATTGGTGATCGGCACATTAAAGATGCGTAATGTAAGAGCTACATCTGCCTTTTGCACGTGTATTCTGGATTCAAATGTTATATAATTATTTTTTAGACAATTATAATCAATTATCAGGACCATCGGTGGTCGAGATAATCATTGGATTAGAACAACCGTGCCATTTAATAACGTTAAAATTAAATGGATAATCGAGACTTTGTTTATAATCGTAGCAATGGTACTAGACAATCTAGATTATTTAGTCTTAATATTATCAAAACTTCAAACATTCATTACTTTATTCCAATTAAAAATAAATTGGCTGCAATTTTCAATATATTCATTTGATCTATTTTAGAGCTATTATAGCAAGAACTATCAGCTCTTTATCTAAATCTTACATGATGCATCTTTATCGGAGAATAACCTTAACCTTTAATGTATGCTCCATAAAATACTGGCAGTTTAGTATCTTCTCTGTTAATGCGTAAAATGCGACATTCACAGCGCATTGGTTTCTTAAGTTACGGTATTTGTTCATTATTTACAGATCGTTCAAATAAAAATGGACGGACTATTGGTGTTATAAGACAAAATGCATGCACATGAAATGATATGAGAGGTATATCACGCTTATTCTTAAATTACAAATAAATTAAAATCGTATATTGAATGCCATCTTATTATTACACAATAAATTAAAAACGTATATCAAATCATTATGTACAATCTTATTAAAACACAAATCATATTTCGTTTCGCTTTATATAGTTCAAAATTTCTTTTTAATTGTATAATAAAAAAACGAAACGAAATATAGCTCCTATTTTGTTTCCCATTTTGTATCTCAAATTACGTTTTGTTTGAAAAAAAAACCGACTAGAAATATAAATCTGTATTTTAATCAGATTTGCTTACGTTCCAATGTCCTGAAATTAATAATAATAAATACACAATCAAACGTAAAGTATTGATGATATGTCTGATATCATTAAACTGGAACCCTAATAATTATTTACCCTAGAGTAGATAAAACTCGGGGTATATTTGGTGGTCCAGTAAAAAAAGGAGTACTATGTTACTATGTACAACTTGAGTATAAGACTAGAAAAGCCAACAGACGCTTGCAACGTGGAAATCTCTATGAAAAATACCATACATTAAGTTGTGACTAAGTATACAGGCTAAAGTATATTACAGCCATTTTCAGAAGCGATATTGTCAAATAACTGGTCTGAAACCGATGCTCTAATTCAGGGGATATAACTCGTCTGAAACAGATTCTCTCAGGTGATGATATTTTCCATGTTGCCACGCCTGTGGAGAAGCCTAATCGAAAACGTCACTCCGTGCCCTATGCATTCCCACTTAAATTACAAGATGTCATTTCAATAATTTAAAATACAAGATGAGTTAAAAATAGTCTTGTGTCGGGTAGAAATTTTAGAGTTTGCGTCTTTAGATCCTAAATTCTACAGCACGACCAGATGCTTCTACTGCTATAGTCTTCCACAACCTTCAGTTTACGAGTGTAGGTCTCCCTTCTTTCATCTAATCACAATGTCTAGGTTTTCAACTCATATAAGTCCCGGTACTAGCTGACAAGCTAGGTAGTATAAATGAACCGTATTGGCTGCTAACGAAACCACGGTTAAACACGCACTAGCTCCGTGACATCTTCGGAACGTACGATAAGAATTCACATATTCCGGATTTTTCTTCAACTCAGGGACGTTTGCGTAGCCGACGATGTCACCCACACCGGCCTCGACTTCCATCTGAAATGTTTTCAACATGGCGCTGACTATAAGTGGAGACAGAATAATGGAGTTGACGGCTGCTGACATAAAACCAGCTGACAGGGCGTAGATCTGTATAAGAAAAAAACAGGAAACATTTAAAAAAAAATATATTTGGACAGCAAAACATTATGTTGAATACAGATTCGGGGTATTATCCCTGGCAACATGGGAGCCGTGGTGGCTCAGCGTTTAAGGAGCTAGCTTGAAGGTATCAGGTTCGTTCCAGGTGTTGACCGAGAAAGTTCCTCGTGATTTCCCGGTGTGGTTTCTCGTTGTGATGCAGGACGGGGGGAGGGGGTTGACGTGGTCAGCTGTTTAGTCGTTCAGATGGGACAAAAATGCGAGGCCCCGTGTACACATTGGCATGCACGTTAAAGAACCCTTGACAGTTGGAATTCAATAAACGAGTAGGTCATATCGACGCTGCCTGGGCAAAATCTCCCTCATAGCACAATGACAATGTATGGCATATGCCCGTCTTCATTAGCCCGGTCGTAACAGTACAGCAGGACGTTAAACCCCATTGATTTCATTTCTTCAGCCTCGGCCCAGTACCACACAGACGACTTTGACTCTCAGCTATAGCTGCGCAACTACAAAGAGCTGCCACTGAATTCTTACTTAAACATAAAAATGACAAACTCACCTCGACGTATTGCGAATAACTCCACGTGTCTACTGGATGACGTAGAATATGTGTTGCCATGACAATAGCTGACGTAAGGAGACACCAGAAAAAGAACATCGGAAAGAGTCGTTTTTGAACCTGACCAAACATCCTGCGGGGTAAACTACAAAACATAGTGATACCTGAAACATGAAAATAAAAATACAGTAGATTTTTAAAATGGTCGAGTACTAAAACTAGCTCGGTAAAATAATGAACCTAAGTATAAGTTTTTATTTGGATGTCTAAAGATACCACAAAACCTACGTAGGCTACAATTTAATGCGTGGCAGATTTAACAATTAGGTATTTTCGCTTGTAGGCTTCTCGCAAAATCTACATGGTGTTGCCACTTACTATTAACATGGCGCCGTCACAACAAAACACTGATTTATTTTTAGACCGTGGGCTGGAAGGTGCATCTTCCTAAAAGAAAACTTGGGACAAGATAAAGGTGAATCTATGCTTACCAGCGACAAGAGTTACCCACAACTGGGCGCCATATTGAGCGGCGAATGTTCCAAGATGGAGTAAAGTCAGGAAGGTGGATGTAGGCTCTACGCGCCTTCTACCAGGAAACAGAATAAAACTCAGGAATATAACCATCACCATGACAGCTAAATACTGAATCTGACCAACTCTAAAATTAAAATACACAATAATTAATATAAAGTTACGAATTGGTCTATTTCTAAAACCTATCAATGAGCATAGAATTTATGTCTGATAGACATCAAAGGGCGTAATTGTGCTGGGGTTCATGAAACGTCCTTCTCGGTATTTTCTGGTGCGATTCCCCTTGTCAGTGTTGCAGGACGGATGGCTTGACAGTGACACGGTTCACATTGGCGTGCACGTAAAACAAGCGTTGGCAGCTGGAATTCCAAATAAGCCTTAGCCCTGCTTTATGGGCACAATGTCCCGGGAATAACACTTTATACCGTAGGCTACCCTCGTCTTCATTAGCCCAGTCGCCGCAGAAAAAATAGATCGTTAAACCCCATTCCTCCCCCAGTTATAAAAAACATCGTGATTTATAATTAACCCCATGTTTGTGCTAGATCACTGGACTCTTTGCATCGTTTTTAATATTGTGTCCTTGTCGTTTCACCCTGTGCTGTACAACCATATATTTAGAGTTGACGGAGCCCAGTAAGAGGCTTGTGCCAGATCGCTGGACTCTTTGTTCCTATGGAGTCCTTGTCGTCTGACTCTGTGTTATACAACTATACGTGGTGACTACTATATATTTAGTGTTGACGGAGCCCTGGAGGATGATTGTGCCAGATCGCTGGGCTAGTTATTAACCTTGGTTTCACCCCGTGTTGTATAACTATACATGGTGACAAGTAGGATAATATCAGATATAAAACTAATATAGAAGCTGATATATCAACATCTGTTAATCAAATCAATGTCACAACTATATATAATTATAGTATAATATAACCAACAACATGGCAATAAAATTATATACAATCCATAGATTATTGATCCAAGTTCTTTCATATCCTACCATAATAAACCTTAAAGTACATTTAAAATTGGAGCCACGGTGGTTAAGTGGGTAAGGCGCTGGTTCGCTAGCCTGGAGGTCAAGTGTTCGATATCCCTGCATTGACCGAGAAAGTTCATTGGGATTTTCCAACGTGGTTTCCCCTTGTCAGTGATGCAGGGCGGAGGGCCTGACAAGGACAGCTGTCTAGTCCTTGTCAGTGGTGCAGGACGAACCGCATGTACACATTGGCATACACGTAAATGTGTACACAGGACCTCGGTTTTCCATCCCATCAGAAAAACTTACATAACCATGACATATTAAAATTCGAAAATAAAATTTACAATTTAAAAGTAATTTACTCACCTTATTTTTTCCATGTTTAAAACCGCCATGATGAGTTTCAACATCAACCAATTGGTGAAATTTTTAATAAGTCTTCGTATAACAAATTGTATCGTCTGCTTCTTCTCCGCACGTGGCTGTATATTTATAGCATCACTTTTACAAGGATTCGTTTTCATTGGCTATTGATGACGACTTGCCTCCCCGTCCAGCCAATCAGATAGTGGGAAATGTGACGTAATAAAAGAAGGCAGGGTAAAAATTGAACGCAGACTCTGACGGGTATACGTGACGGATATCATGGTGTCGATTGATTCAGTTATAGTACAACTCTTTTGTAAATAGAAACACACCACCACTCGACACATTACGTGTACATCAAAGAATCATTTCACCTATATATGTGTATGATTGTCTAAACATTGAGTATGAAAGTCCATGTGTGTTGGGATGATGACATCGGGAGCCCTCGGCTATAAATGCTAGAAGCCTCTAGTGTAATCTTGTAAGATCAATATACGGTGATACATGCTGCTACAGTACTGATATTGAATTGATTAGGTACGAGGGAGTGCATGTAAATAATACAAGGGTTACTCGGAGCATGTGAACATGTTGATTTCCGCAGTCGATCTTTTGTCACCAGACCATTCCCTTTATTTAAAATAAAAAAATGTTCCAGACTGCATGCATTTAAGCATATACTTGTCGACGAGATTTTATTGTGCATCTTCAGCTGAACAATGCGGTTTGGAGATGAAATTGGGTTTTACGACCTACTTGTCTGCACCGCCCGCGATAAAAAAAAGACGGTCATACGATATGCAGTGTGCTATGAGGAAACACTTTGTCCGTGCGGGCCCCTGAACTGTGGAATAAGCTCCCACTTACTCTCAGAAGTTCTACCTCTTTATCGAGTTTTAAATCGCAATTGAAAACACTTTTATTTAAACAAGCTTTTGATTTACAGATTTATTTTTCCTTTTTTAATTTTATACAATTATTATAGATTTTTAAACGTATGTTTTAATTTTTTTATGTAATGTATATTGTACAGCGCATCTGAACACATTTTGTGAAAGCGTGCGCTATATAAATGATGATAATAATAATAATAATAATAATAATAATAATACAGAAGCAGTACAGCCCGTTCTTATTTCGGTTCGAACTGTTCGGTGTTCTTTTACATCCATATCAACGTGTACACGGGACCTCGGATTTTTTCCCAGCCGCATGAAACCATACAGAGCAACAAGATGAAAGGGGGTACATTCTACAAAAACTGTTGTTGCCCTGTATGGTTTCATGAACTGTTGTTATAGTTTTTCTGTATACTGTATATACATGTTTATAGACCTCATAATTTTTGTATTACTGTATTAGCTTGATAACGTCGAGAGAATACTCTTCGAAACGTCGCCCAAATAAATAAGTAGCTGTTTTTGCATAAGTATGTGTTTTTGTGTATTGCTCCACAAGACGACTATTAAGATATAGATAAAAAAGTATTTGGAGCTTCTCTTCTTCGGACTTTTTTTGTCCAATCCATACGACTACGCTAATCTTATTTGCGAAACAAATTAATACAAAAAAATAATAAAATATATGAGTTACATTTTATTCAAGCCTTGACTGTAAATAAATGAAATGAAATGGAATTGGGTTTAACGTCCTACTGTTCTGCTCCTAAACTGGGTTAATGAAGACGGGCATACGCCATACAGTGTGCTATGAGGGAAATTTTGCCCGGGCAGCGGCACTACGGTCTACTCTTATATCGAATTCCAACTGCCAAGGGATCTTTTACGTGCACGCCAATATGTACACGGGACCTCGGTTTTCGTCACATCCGAACGACTAGACAGCTGCCCTTGTCAGGCCATCCGTTCTGCATCGCTGACAATGGGAAACCACGCCGGAAAATCTGCATGAACTTTCTCGGCCAATGCAGGGATTAAACACCCGACCTGGTTGTAAATAACTAGAATATTGTAACAAGTTGAATATCTATACGAATACCATTCTCAGTATTTTTAAAGATATGATGAATTAAAAATTTCGCAACATTCGCTGGTGGATGTCTTGTGGTTTAACGCGTACGCATGGCATCGCAAAGTCTGTCATTGAGTCAAGTGGCGTGGTGTAGATTCACCGCTTGAACGTGGCTAGGAGTAAGGTCAACCCTCGTGGGTTTTCTCCGGGTCCTTCAATCCCCCCCCCACTGGTAAAGACCCCATGGCGTCGCGAATTATTGAAATATATAATTGAACCATATGTTAGTCCCGAAATGATCTAGTTTGTGTCGAATGGACGTTGAACCCCATTTCTTCTCTCGCTCTCCCGATCCCCCACTCTCTCCTTCCCCCTCCCCTCCGTAGACCTTATAAACAAGTCAGTGTCACATATAACTGTTAATAAAACGTATTTAATGCGAATTAATATATGTCGAGGCATAGGCTGCCGTTGATATCTTGACTTTGTTTGCTTAAGCTATCTATTTGAGTTTATTTAAAGTTGGTTTGAGTCGTGAAAAATTAGATATTATCCGTGAAATATTTGTTATTGTCCGTGGAATATTAGATATTTTCCGTGAAATATTAGATATTTTCAGTGAAATATTAGATATTTTCAGTAAAAATTATATATTTTCAGTAAAAATTAGATATTATCCGTGAAATTTTAGATATTTTCCGTTACAAATTATATATTTTTCGTTACAAATTAGATATTATCCGTGACATATTAGATATTTCCAGTTAAATATTAGATTTTATCCGTGAAATATTAGATATTATCCGTGAAATATTAGATATTTTCAGTTATATATTAGATATTGTCAGTGAAAAATTAGATATTGTCAGTGAAAAATTAGATATTTTCAGTGAAAAATTAGATATTATCCGTGAAATATTTTATATTTTTCGTTACAAATTAGATATTATCCGTGAAATATTAGATATTTCCAGTTAAATATTAGATATTATCCGTGAAATATTAGATATTATCCGTGAAATATTATATATTTTCAGTTATATATTAGATATTGTCAGAAAAATACAAATGACAACCATTGACCTTCAGTTTAATTTTAAGTTGAGTTAGTTACTACGTCGACAATTGACTTTGAATCATCAAGTTATTCTAGTGACGTTTAATTACTAGTTAACAATTAGGTTAAGTGTGACATAGATTCGAGCTGTAAACATCTTTAATTGGAGCAGGAAATAATTAATTATGGAAAATCTAGAAATTGCCTTTAGAAATATGATATTATCGTCACTTATATAGGGTGGATACTCATTTGAAATTGTAATTATTCGTTTTTTGAAATGTTATATGCTTTTGATTTACTTTTTTCAATTACGTGAAATGTTTGACGTATGTCGTCGATTTCACGCCTAAGTTGAAACGGGAATAAGTAGCTGTCAGAGCTGGCGTTATTGACAGCGTAACAGGTGTCAATTACTATTTGAAAATTAAATAAAATGGGGTTTAACATCCTACTGTTCTGATCCAACCGGGATAATGAAGACGGGCATACACCATACAGTGTCCTACGAGGGAAATAATTATTTTGCTCGGGCAGCGGCACTATGGCCTACTCTTATATCGAATTCCAACTGTCAAGTGATCTTTTACGTGCACGTCAATGTGTACGCGGGACCTCGATTTTTCGTCTCATCCGAACTATTAGATAGCTGTCCTTGTCCGGCCCCCCTTCCTGCTCCACTGACAAGGGTAAATCACGTTGGAAAATCCCAATAAATTTTCTCGGGAATTACTAATTGATCTATTCCACCTATTATTAAATAAAATAAAATGAAACGGTATTTAATGTTTTACTTTCATGGGTCGAATGAAGACGGGCTAATAAATATTATTAAATGGAATGAAATGAAATTAAATGGAGTTTAATATATAACTTATATTCGTCGAATGAAGGGGGCCATAAGCCATGCTGTTTTCCAGGAGGAAAATTGGTTCTCGGACAATGGCGTTACCAAAGAGTAATTTTTACTCCGTGGCGTTACGCCGCACAAAGGCCGTAAATAACAATAAATCAATTTATATAAATAATTTGTTTCTTGTCTTTTCCTAACACTTATAAAACGACTCTAAAAATCATATTATATTTGTTGAGGCAACCCTCAATAAATAATGTATTTCGTTTATTTTCCTTTGATAAGTCAAATATCAATAACTAATGGATTCTAATAATTACATTATATTTGTTGAGGCAAAGAGGAACTTGTTGAAACGTAGTATGAAATAAAATCAGTGATTGTTTTCCATATAAATTTGTTTTTTTATATAATAAATAATTTGTTTCGTTTCTTTTCCTTTGATCAGTCAAATATCAATAACCAAAAAATTTTTAATTGATTCTAAAAATTACATTATATTTGTTGAGGCAACCCTCAATAAATAATTTGTTTCGTTTCCTTTCCTTTGATAAGTCAAATATCAATAACGAAAAAAAAATTAAATTGATTCTAAAAATTACATTATATTTGCTGAGGCGACCCTTTTATCATTTGACCGTCTTTTTATCTACAGATACGTGAAATATTTCATGTAAAGTATTACATGATTACTGTGATGTAATAAATTACTCATGTTCTAAGCGGATTGGTTATTGATTAAGGATAGGAACTATAAATAGAACGATCCTACTGAGGCGCAGTCTGCATAATAAACAGGATATGCAATAAAGGAACTTTACGGAGAATGGAAAAAAAATACTGAACATGTATTTCATAATGCAAGTTGTAATACATGCTAATCCGTGAGTAGTCGTCACACCCCAAAATAAAGTTCAAAATTAAAACCTAAGTGGGTAAGACGCTGGCTCGCTAGTCTGGAGGTCGCGTGTTCGATCCCTGCATTTTCCGACGTGATTTCTCCTTGTCAGTGGTGCAAGACGAAGGGCCTGACAAGGACAGCTGTCTAGTCGTTCGGATGGGACGAAAAACCAAGGTCCCGTGTATACATTGGCGTACACGTAAAAGGTCCCTTGACAGTTGGAATTCCTTATAAGAGGCCGTAGTGCCGCTGTCCGGGCAAAGATTCCCTCAGCACACTGTATGGCGTATGCCCGTCTTCATTATCTCAGTTGGAGCAGAACAATAGGACGTTAAACCCCATTTCATTTCATTTTCATTTTCAAAATTAAAACAGGTATGAAAAACAATTTACATGGAAATCAATCGCTGACGTTTCGACAAATGTTTTTTTTATCGTTCGTAAGTACACATTAATAACAGTTAGAAACAGGCCCGTAACGAGAAGGGACCCCCCCCCCCCCCCTGCAAAAAGTTTTGACCATCAAAAAAAAAATAGATATACATTGTCCATCAATTTTACAGCACCCTTGAGACCACTTCTCGCCCCCCTCCCACCACCTCAGTTATATGTGACAAGGGGGTAGAGTCGCCTGTTCAACCTCATGGGTTTTCTCCGGGTCCTCCGGTTTCCTCCCACTGCTAAAGACCTCTACGCGCAAGCGAATTATTGAAATAAAATTGAACCATATAATAACCAGAGCATTGTGATTATCTATGTGTTATCTGTGTTTCTGTTATATCGGGATAGTGTTATCTTCTCTTCCTTAAATAACATGTAAATGTTCTACTGACATCGTTTTAACTCGTATCTCAGGTGGTGACCTACAATCTGTTTCATCAACCATTTCAAGGTCAGCAAGGTCACGGTATAGTCACATTCACAGTTGACAGGTACATGTTTTATAACACCTGAACGGCGTAGTGGTTGATACAGGTGAATACAGGTGTATATATGTCAAATATACAGGTGAGAGTGTGACATTTAAAGATCAAAATAGAAATATTTTTTCTTTCCACACCGCGTTCGTCACACTACAAATACTGTTTTAATTTGCTATAATGCAGTTTTGTTGCACAATTTCTCTCACCTTGTCAGTTTAATTCCATCTCCATTGGAGCCGTGTTATTTATTTGGAGAGAGAGAGAGAAATGGGGTTTAACGTCCACTCGACATAAACTAGGTCATTTCGGGACTAACACATGGTTCAATTTTATTTCAATCATTCGCTTGCGCGTAGGGATCTTTAGCAGTGGGAGGAAACCGTAGGACCCGGAGAAAACACACGAGGTTGGACAGGCCACCCTACTCCTTGTCATGTACAACCGGGGAATCGAAACCCAGCCAGTTGACTCAATGACAGACCGTATGATATTTATTTGGATTATAGAGTAGAATTCAGGGGTGGATACAGTAATTTTTCTAAGGGGAGAGGGTTCTGTGAAGTTTGTTGCCGAGCGAAGACTACAAAAATAAATTGGACCCTTTTCTTACCATTTTACCAAGAATAAACCCAGGGCAAGTGATATAAACAGTGCAATTTTTTTTAACACTTAAACAGTTTGTGGCATTCTTATTCCCACATTCCCATGGGGAGCCACGGTGGCAAAAAGGGTAAGACTTTGGTTAGCTAGCCTGGAGGTCGGGTGTTAGATCCAGATTTTCCGGCCTAACAATGACAGCGCGGATGGGACGAAAACCAAGGTACCGTGTACACATTGGCGTGCACGTAAAAGATCTCTTGACTGTTGGAATTCGATATAAGAGTAGGCCGTAGTGCCGCTGCCCGGGCAAAATGTCCCTCATAGCACACTGTATGGGTATGCCCGTCTTCATTAGCCCAGCCGGAGCAGAACAGTAGGACGTTAAACCCCATTTCATTTCCAAATGATCAGTCCACGCACCGAGCGGTTTTTAAATATCGTACTTAAAATCCCTCAAATACGAATATAACCCAATCCACGCCGTTCCAAAGTTCAGACCAGTCGATTAAGCGTGGTATTTCGACGTAGAATTACAGGAACGCCAAATAAGGATAATTGTAAGTTTATGGAGAATTGACAAATGAACCGATGACGTCAACAGTGTCAATTTTGAGAAAAAGGTTTTATTGTAGAGACGGTATATTTTTTTAAAAAGAATTTACCCGTAAAACGGGAGGGGGTAAGGTGATTGAGGGTGCGCATCCCGATGTCTCGGGTTTAAATTCCGGTGTTGTTCTACGAAGTCGACCAGCAAATGGTTCCTAATTCATAGGATTGGGTTTACCATTCTCGTGACACAAACTATGTCATTTTGGGACTAACACATCTTTCAATTTCATTTTAATAATTCGCTTGTGCGTACGGGGTATTATAAATAAGGTCGATTCAAGTATATTACAAATCAACGTGGTTCCGGTTTTACTGTGAATTATAAATCCATGGCATGGGAAAATGGTCAAATGCTGGTTTTACAGATCTTGTGGTATAAAGCAATGTTGTTGGACTCGATGACGGGGGAAATGAAATCTGAGATGCGGAAAACCTTAATAACGGTCTGTGTTTCAAATTCTTAATAAAGATACTACGGTCTGTGTTTCAGTCGGACTAGACTACACGATCCTCCGGACACTGTTTGACGTGACACAAAGAGGGGGGTTGGATGGCCGAATGGTTAGCACGTGCGTGCTGTATCATAAAGCCTGTCATTGAGTCAACTGGCGTGGTTTCAAATCCCCGGTTGTACGTGACAAGGAGTAGGGTCGCCTGTCCAACCTCGTGGGTTTTCTCCGGGTCCTCCGGTTTCCTCCCACTGCTAAAGACCCCTACGCGCAAGCGAATTATTGAAACAAAATTAAACCATATGTTAGTCCCGAAATGACCTAGTTTGTCTCTCTGTGACTCAAAGAATACGGTTAAATATGGTACAATTTGTTATTTCATTTCGCTTTTATTCGACCAGACAAACAGTGCTTAACAAAGGCTGGTATATTTGAAAGGGATATGTTTCTGTATAATTATGAAAAAGATTGTCTAAAATAGAATTAAACCACCACGGAATTCACTTACCAAACTGATGACGTAGAATGCAAAAAAAGGGAATCACCTCGTTCTCGGAACGATAATCGAATTTAGGTTATATATAACAACTGCACTCTTTTTAACCTGATTATAATACTTGGTGTAAAAAAAAAAATGCACAAGACGATAATCGACTTTAGGTTATATAACAACTGCACTCCTTTAACCTGTGTAGAGTGCCACTTGGTGTAAAAAAAAGGCTACGTGCCTTAGGTCTGTCGACAAACCGAGTAGCAATATTACACACATGGTAATGATTTTTACGGTGTTATTCCTTCCATTATTATGGACTACCACCCATACTCACCTGTTACCTTTAACTAAATCTGGTTTTATACAGACCCAAATAGATCGGGGTAGACATCTGTTGATACACAGCGTGTCATTTAGTTAAAATATATTACACCAAATGAATCTATGCGTTCTTTCCCGGTATTATCTTAGATTTTCAGTTTTTGCGAATGCCAAGAAAAAGAATTATTTTTTTTAAACATACATTATGCAAGAGCTAAATCTGTCTATTGCAGATCTTTCTTTAGGCCTGAAATGTTATCTAAATTATTAATTAGACATTAATTAACTTATCCAGGCCATAATCAACTCTCGATGTCATCGCTAGCCTGCGATAATTACTTTATTACGATCAGATTTAATCATGAAATGGATAATCAAGACTATGTTTTTCATCGTACCGAATTTAGTAATGATGATCGAGGCTGGGCCGAAAATTCAATTGCTAAAATCTCGGTTCAGGGTGGATCAATTTGACTAAAATTTTCCGCAAATCCCCTTTACATTATATAGTTTTTAACTATTATAGTGAGAACTGCCAGCTCTTTATCTGATCTCCCATAATGTATCTTTAACTAACATAATTAAGGGTCTATCCGATTAAAATATAGATCTATATTTCGTTTCGTTTTTTTTATAATTTCGACGACTGCACTGCATTAACATCTGAACGGTTATAGTGGAAGTTCGCGTCAGGAGTCATACGAGCGACTCTTGACCCTATGACGTCAGTCAGTTGATTAACTAATCAGCGTTGGTGTGTCTAGTGGGATACCCACCGTTAACAAGAATTCGCTGTAACAGACCGTTTCATTGGCTCATCCCTCACATGAACCAGAAAGCGGGTTATATAACAACTCTTCCAGATCCTAGTGTAGTAAAGACAAGTAAAACGAAATTATGAACTATAAAAAATTGAAACGAAATAAGATCTGTGTTTTAATCGGAAATGAAAGGAAATGGGGTTTAATGTCCTACTGTTCTCCTCCGACTGGGCTAATGAAGACGGACATACGCCTTACAGTATGCTATTCGGGAGATTTTGCACGGGTAGCAGCACTATGGTGTACTTTTATATCGAATTCCAACTGCCAAGGAATCTTTTACGCCCAGTTCGAACGACCAGAAAGCTCTCCTTGTCAGGCCCTCCGTCCTGCACTGGGAATCAGGTCGGAAAATCCCAATGAACTTTCTTGGCCAATGCAGGGATCGAACACCCGACCTCCAGGCTAGCTAGCCAGCGTCTTACCTCCCTCTTAGCCACCGTGGCTCCCAAATTAAGGGTTGAAGGTACCAGATTACCTCGTCATATTCACGTATCATATTTTATCGTTATATTTAATGATGCACTATGTACGAGGAAAAATGGCTACTGTAGATCTGGCTTCAAATTGAGTCGGCAAACTCCGGATTTAATTGTATGGCTTTAACGAAAATATTGACACTAACAAAAGTATTCAATCTTGGCTTGTTACAATCAGAGCTGGGGAGCTAGATCATAGTATATTATCACTCACAGTTTAAACCTACACAACATAAACACACCTTGCAATGCTCTATTTGGACATGTATACAGCAATATTTTCATTTGCGCATTAATATAATTTGATAGCGTAAACGCCCATCATCAGTTTTCAATTCCGGTAACCTCTAGAATCTCCACAAGGTTATAGGACAATAAAATAAAATTCAAAAAACGCCATTTTCGTGAATATCAATGTCAAATATATACATCAACCATTTTTTTTAACTTGTAATATTTCGGCGCACATCCAAAGTAGTTTCAGCTCACTTAATACCAACTATCCTGTAATCTTTCTTTTACGTCCACACCAATATGTATGTATCCGGGGCTTCGTTTGTATTATGTCTCATTCGAACTATCAGACGTTGCTTTTTACCAGGTCCTGTCCAACCTCGTGGGTTTTCTCCGGGTCCTCCGGTTTCCTCCCACTGCTAGAGACCTCTGCGCGCAAGCGAATTATTGAAATAAAATTAAACCATGTGTTAGTCCCGAAATGACCTAGTTTGTGTCGAGTGGACGTTAAACCCATTTCTCTCTCTCTCTCTCTCTCTGGGGTAATCTAAGACCCCAGACATAAATTGGTTTATGGATGCATAATTTTATTCAAAATAAAAACTGGAGAATAATCAAAATCTGCAAATAACTTAATTGTCATCTCCATGTGGAATCTTCTTTTGATGGGGTTGGTAGAGTACCTAGATTTGTTTTCAAATGACCAACACAATATCATTAGTAAGAACGATTCCAAATACAAAGCTGGCACCGCGCGCAGAACAGATTAGACACATGTAACCAGCAAAATGTTTAAAAGAAAGGGGAGGGGAGGGGAGTCCATTAGACCCCTTGTGTCCGATAATGTAATACGCCTAGTTTCTTGTCAAATGATCCGTTCTATTTACAGCATTATACCCGACGTTAAATCGCTCGACAATTATGAACCATTCCCTCACAAACGTTAGGGATATGGTTGTAGGGTCCCAAAATACCCATTGTATACGCACAAGGGTTAACATATTGAATTGGGTAGATCTAATTCGATATGTTGATTACTGGACTAGCTCTGTGCTATTAAATTTGTGTTTTAATTTCAGTTTACCTTTCGAAATATTAAATCAATGTATTCAATATGTAAAATCTATAAATAAAATCAATATATTATGAAATCAATACATTATGAAATCAATAAAATCGATATATAAAATCATTTTATTCAATATGTAAAATCTATATATAAAATCAATAAATAAATTCAGTTGATTCAATATGTAAAATCTATATATAAAATCAATAAATAAATTCAGCTGATTCAATATGTAAAATCTATATATAAAATCAATATATAAAATCAGTTGATTTAATATGTAAAATCTATAAAATTCAACGAAACCGACAGATGTAGTTTTTAGTCGTCAAATCATTTGAATGCATGTTTTCTATGGGCGTCAGTGTGTATATGTCATCAGAATTTGTATAGTTTATAATGTGTACGTAATAAACTATTGCACTTCCTTTCCTTCTGTCTCAACTATTTAATAAAACGAACCATATCCTCACACGTTTCCGTTATATTTATTGTTTCCGCACATGAGTAACTCTTACTGTGGAAGTATGTCGAATCGTAATCTTAGTCGTAGCCTGCAGTGAGGTCTCGGGTTCAAAATGTGATCTAGAGTAAAAAGTTAAAAATCAAATGTAAAAGAAAAAAATTCTTATTGGAACAGTCACGACGGATCTTTATATAAAATTGAAATTTTTGTGGTGGATTGATCCTTTCGTTTGGAATTAGATCACGCGACAGCTTCTGCATAACACTAGATCAGTTGTTGTTATGTTTAACGTCCGCTTCCACCGAAGGTGATATCGCAGACGAGGTGTCTTATTTTCATTTGTGTTATCTTAGCGCACGCGCACGGGTCTTTGATGTGGGAGAAAACCGGAGTACCCGGAGTAAACTCACGAGGTTGAGAAGGCGCCCAAGACACATACGCTCACACCAGGGATCGAAACCACAAGCGCAAGCCATAGGCGACCGGCCAGCTAGAGGTCAAAGCGTGACACTCTAGACCACTAGGCCACTACACCCCCACCCCCTACCCTAGACCTGAGACGCTTACATTTTTAGGCTGTTTCATCCAGAAAAAAATTCTAAGAATATTAATCTGGATGCGTTGTCAACATTTGAGAATAATAGGCCATTGGCTAGATTATCCGGTCTTTTACATTATCACATGTTCCTCAAGCAACGACCGCAAGTTTTACAACATCTAGTCGTTGCTTCAATACTCGTTGTGTTTACACGTGACTAATTAGCAGTGTCCAATCAGAGGTCGTGGCACATAACACACTGTAAACAAATATGGCGGCCTCCATAGGAAAAGAAATAGACAAGTTTACAGCCTTTGTTGATCAACCATGATTTCCAGCAACCTTGACATTGATCGAACCTTGAACTTTGCAACTCTATTGTCACATGTAGACATTTTAGCTAGAAGCACGAGACTTGATAATCGTAACCATATTTTTAACGAAGGAATCTGATAGGATCACAAGCTGGGCTTATACCCAATCGAAATTAGTGCTAAAATATGAGGGGTATTACGTGAAGGGCTTGATAAGATGTACGTAGTTAAGGCGAGATCAAGCCTTCTATTGAAGATGGAGCAGAACAGTAGGACGTTAAACCCCATTTCATTTCATTTCTATTGAAGATGACATTATCATAAACAAAGTCTACGGGAGGTAACTAGTCCTAAAACAAGATGTCGACGTCGATGAAATTAATTTAAGAGTGCCCTTTCAGAAAATCCATTTAAATGTATTGCCAGTTCAGTGTCCAACGATCTTACTTTTTTTTTGTAAAATTTCTCTCTTCATGGGCCGTATCTATGTTGGTTTTTTTTAAAAATTAATCCTAATTCGTCGTCACGATTCATATTTGTTTATATTAATGCAAGAATTATAGGATTTTTTGCAGGAATTTGCGTAACTCTTATTTGATAATCAACCACATAAAAAAAACGGTTAAGCATGGTTACGCATGGGCAATGGAACATTTTGTCAAATATTGACAACGGACCCAGACCCTCCGTACGTTGAAGACTCTGGGTGACCGAAACTGTCACATTTTATGGCAATAGGTTGATATAGGCGGTTGTTGTAGTCCAACATTTCTGCACCGACTGGGCTATTGAAGACCGGAGTATTGGGCACGATTTTCGATTATACAAAACTCTTGCTGATCAATGAGAGAGGGAGAGAGAGAGAGAGGGAGAGATAGAGAGGGTTAACGCCCACTCGACACAAACTAGGTCATTTCGGGACTAACGCATGGTTCAATTTAATTTCAATCATTCGCTTGCGCATAGGGGTCTTTAGCATTGGGAGGAAACCGGAGGACCCGGAGAAACCCCAACAGGTTGGACAGGCGATCCCACTCTATGTCACGTACAACCGGGGAATCGAAACCACGCCAGTTGACTCAGTGACAGATTTTATGATACAGCGCGCACGCGCTATGACGGTAAGTGATATGTACCTAAACCTATACAATTGCAATGCGGCACCGGTTTACTTATTATGAAAAGAAGTTCTCAAAATAGCGTGGTTCGAAGGGTGTGTAGAATTTTCAGTGCAAAGTTGGCCTTGTTTGAAGACAATCGGATAAACTTGAAAGAAAAACAGCTTCAAACTTTGAAAGCTTTGTCTGATAAAACATTCTTCAAATGCGTCGTCATGGGCAAAGCCGTTGCTAATTCGGGAACTTGAAAGTAGTTCCAATGGCGGACTTTGTCATACGGACACGAACCACCAAATATTCCTACACCCACGAAACAAGGGCCAAAGCTATTTTTAGTCTTCCTCTCACTTTTCCGTTTTCCCCCTTTTGCATGGCGATTTTTGTGGTGTAGAATCGAAGAAAGGGGTTTGAAAATACATTTTCTGCCATGTTTTGGTGAATATTCATAATTTTGATGCGGAAGGATACAAGAGTTGAGAGGTTGGTTAGGTTGAAATATAGGGTTCAAAATTGCCTGTTTACTAGTCTTTACTTCCAGCTGGTGTATCTCAAGTTTTCCATGAAGAACCTCATACGTGCTTTTGGACAAGAGGTTGTCACGTGTTGCTCCATCTGTGGTAGAAGGCGTTCTACCCAACGAAAATTTGGGGAAAAGTTAGAGCCGGTCTAAGATACGAGAATTAACATAAAAGTCAATGGGGAAATCGTTAGTGATCTGTGGCCATACAGCTAGATGGACACAGCTAGTTTCGGTCACTCAGAACCCCCTAGTCTTCACCATACGGAGGGTCTTGGACCGTTGTCAATTTTTGACGAAAAATCCATTGCCCATGCCTAACCGGGGATTTGATTTTTTAACGTGGTTGATTATCCAGTATCTTTGGCCAAATCAAGTAAGAGTTGCACCCCTTTCCGCAGTAAATCCAATATTTCTTGTATTAATATAAACAAACATGAATCGTGAACACGAATTAGGATTAATTTTAAAAAAAAATAACATAGATATGTCCCATGAAGAGAAAAAATTTTACAATAAAAAAAAATTAAAAGTGTTGGATATTGAACTGACAATGCAATCAAATCGATTTTTTGAAATGGCATTCTTAAATTAATTTCTATCTGAATCAAAAATATGTCTATAATGCAATTCTTCGGATGAAGATAACTTCCGCTTTTTCTTCTCTTGCCCATCTTACTCAGCTATTAGAATCGAACAATTAAATTCATTAAAGGTATTCACAGAAACTATTAATCTAGATCTAATTTTAAATGGCTCCACAGATCTTTCGAACACCTCGAATATCTTGATTTCTGAAGCAGTCCATTATTTTATGTGGCCAGATGTAGGGTACTGGAATCTGCTGAGGTTTGCTAAGTGATTAGTTGGTATATGCTTTTAGTCCAAACATATCATCAAATCACATTTTAAATGGAGAGGAATCTCTAAAGTAATATTGTACAAACTTGGTTAATGTCGAGGGAATATGAAAAGTGGGAAGTACATTATTTTTTGGTTAATTGCATACGTTATACTAGGTTTCCACCCCGACAATATCTCTTTTAGATAAGAATTTTTTGTTTTACTTTTGTTTTTCCACCCTTTACTGCCGATCGTAGTAACCTGATACCCCCCCCCCCCCTAGAATAATGCCTGCTTCTGTAAATCTTAATGGATTCCACGTGATGCAATTAACAATTTGTATTTTGTAATTATCGTTATTTCATAGAACTTCTGCATGGGCTAAATCTATTTGTTAAGACCAGCTCAACTTTTGTCAAGGTCGCTGAGATGTAAATAAGGTTAGGTCACGTGATTGTTGGCAAGATTGTAGGTTAGTGTTGGGATTAGCGCTAGATCTATGACCAAAAATGGAGCTGGCCTTATCATTTAGTACTAACCGGATTCTGCATATAAAAGTATGCATTTTTGCTGCAAGGTACGAAACGAAACAAAAAAAAATTAAGAAAAAAAAAAATAATAAAAGAAATGAAATTAAACGAAATGAAATGGGTTTTAAAGTTTCTGTACAAACCCGGCAACTGAAGAGTGTCATTCGCCATGATAAAAATTTTATCTGGAAAACATCGTTGCAGTATACTCTTTATTGAATTATGTGTACGTCAATGTGTACACTATACCCCCGTTTTTCGTCGCTCGACTTGGCACTGTTCCTTGCCTGGCGCCGCCCCCCCCCCCCGCCCGCACCACTAGCAAGAGAAATCTAGACACTACCTCCTGCACCACTAACAAGAAAAAGTCAGACTCTCCCTCCTGCACCACTAACAAGAGAAAGCCAGGCTGGACGATCCAAAGAAACCCTTCCGGTCAACACCGAGTAGAATTGTGGCAAGATATTAGTGACCTTACAAACAACTTTTCTCAAATATAACATTTGAAAACTCTGATTCCAAAATTAGGTGACAACCAAAAAAACATTTATTAACATTACAGATGGATCGTGTAAGAGCTAAAACTGCCTATTGCAGATCTTTTGTGACGGGCTTCAAATGTTAAATAGATTAATACTAAGACATTTATTCGCATGGCAAGCCAATATTCAACTCTCCAGACCATCGGATGGTCGAGATTCAAATGGATTACAATACCCGCGAGATTTAAAAATATAACAATAAAATGGTTAATCGTGACATAATACTTGATCTTGGAATCTGTAACACGTATAGAACTAATCCCTTTCTCTACATAAAATCTCCCTTGTGAGGAATCCACTTGGTTAACAGTGATATTGAATTTAGAAAAGCGAACATGTATAAAACTGTTGACCGTTTCTCCACACACGTCTCCCTTGTGAGGAATCCACTTGGTTAACAGTGATATTGAATATGATGCCATGTTGGAAAAGTGAACACAAATAAAATTGTTGCTCTCTCTCTCTCTTGTGAGGAGTCCAAGTGGTTAACGATGATATTGTATGTGATTTCATTTTAGAAGAGTGTACACATATAAACTTATTGACACCCTTCTCTACACCACGTCTCTCTTGTGAGGAGTCCATATTGTCTTTGTTAACAGTGATATTGAACATGTATAACTCTCTACATCACGTCTCTTAATCATAGTTTTAACAACGATATGAAATGTGGCTCTGTTTTGGAAAAGTGAACAAGGGTATAAACTTGTTGATATCCTTCTCTGCATCAAGTCGCCATCTTGGATTTTGTTGTGCTATTATATTTAAAACACCTATATTTCATGTTGTGACTTTCTTGGGTCTCGTTGTACAATTGTATCTAAAGACACTAACATTTCATGCTTTGACTTTCTTGGGTCTCGCTGTGCAATGGAAACTACAGACACAAACATTTCATGTTATTCTGGAAAAGTGAACGATGGTATAGACTTGTTGCTACCCTTCTCGACATCGAGTCGCCATCTTGGATTTATTTATAGGTGGACAAATAACAGAATGAATCACAAATAACTGTCTGATGATATTTTATTAATATGTTCCAATGGAGCTGGTTTTGTCTTTAATTTATCTTGTCGTTCATTATACCAACCAATGAATAACAATGTTACAAACTCGATTACTTCAATCACCGATAAAACACTAGCTCCTATAAATAACCCCATCTGACCTCCCAAATCACCTGAAATAAATCAATCGATAAATTATATCATCTGGCCTCCCAAATCACCTGAAATAAATCAATCGATAAATTATTCCATCTGACCTTCCAAATCGCCTGAAATAAAACAATCGATAAATATCCCCATATTACCCCCAAAATCAACCGAAACAAATTAATCGATCATATTTCATTAACAAGAACTGTAGCCTATTTACAGGTTTTTGTCAATTCGTTCACATAAACTGGCGAAACGTAAAGCATGGCGTGTATGTGTTCAAAATTTACGATCCAAACATTTTGAAATTTGATAGAATTATTTGTTCTGTCACTATGGGCAACCTTACCAAGGTGTGTATCATATTTACGATTTCCTAAATAGGAATATAACAGGGGAGATAACCACTTGATCAGTATACTTATTAAAGCTTTCACACTGTTCATTGCAAGATTGACTAAGAAATTATAGTTTTACCCTGAACAACTGATTTATAAGTTTTGAAGTTATGTCTGTAAATCTACAGCCATTACAGACATTTAATCAGTGAGTCTCGGGACTAACATATGGTCCAATTTTATTTCAATAATTCGCTTGCGCGTAGAAAATGACGGATCCGGAGAAAACCCACGAGGTTAAACAGGCAATCCCACTTCTTGTCATGTACAACCGGGGAATCGAAAACACGTTAATTGACTCAATGACAGACCTTATGATACAACGCGCACGCGCTAGACATTCGGCCATCCACCCCCTCCCCACCGGTACAAACAAGCTAAATCCACATACATGTAGATACATGGTTATTATCCAGTAACGCATTCTACAGTAGATATCGCTTGTCTCATAACTTCAATATTCTACTAAGTGTAAGAAAGGGTTGGGTGATAAATAAAATCTTCTACTTGTCTTTTTTTTTAAAAAAAAGAAAAAAAGAAATATCAAAACTTGTCAATAAAGTAAAAAGAAAATAAAACGACAGAGCCTCGAATTTTTACATTATCTAAAAATATTCGTAGTAGATTCTCTATTTGTGACAAACTACTTCCACTTCTGTTATATTAGTGAATCCAAATGTTCACTAAATTTGTAAATTGAACCCCGTTTAAAGCGAGAATTTCATATTTTCTAAGAAAGTCAAAACATAATTATTTCTATGTCTTTTGCTCAATAGGTTGTCAACTCACTATTATACGATCATAGGTATCATTCTCACACTTAAAAATCATTCACCCCGGAAATAACAACACAATTACCTCCCTTGTTTTTCTATTCCCCCCATGGGATAGCTATCTTCAAACGTTTGAATTTGAAGTTGAAAATGATATTTTTGCCAATTTCTCAACTGGCAATAGTGAATTATAGGATTAATAGGATTATTCTTTAACAAGGTAGGACTGTTTATAGATACCATCTATTTTAAGGCTTTATTTTAATACATTTTAAAAATATAACTTAAAAATATGAAATTATCGCTTTAAGACGAATATTCCTCTTCCTGAAGATATTAATCAAACTATAAAAACCAACCTAATATAGTTTCTATGGTGATTTCTTCTTTCTGTTCAGTAACTGTAACTGTTAATGTTTCATAATAAATCCTTAAATCTATCACATTATCACTGAAAGATACAGTAACACATGGTTAAAGGGGTTTCACATTATCACTGAAAGATACAATAACACATCGTTAAAGGGGGCTTCACATTATCACTGAAAGATACAATAACACATCGTTAAAGGGGTTCCACATTCTCACTGAAAGATACAATAACACATCGTTAAAGGGGTAACACATTCTCACTGAAAGATACAATAACACATGGTTAAAGGGGTTTCACATTATCACTGAAAGATACAATAACACATCGTTAAAGGGGGTTTCACATTATCACTGAAAGATACAATAACACATCGTTAAAGGGGTTCCACATTCTCACTGAAAGATAAAATAACACACCGTTCAAGGGGTTTCACATTCTCACTGAAAGATTAAATAACACATTTTAAAGGGGTGTCACATTCTCACTCAGAGATAATAAGCACATCATTAAAGATGAAAGATAAAGGTGTTTCACATTATCACTAAAAAAATAAATAAGACTACGGCCTACTCTTATATCGAAATGCAATACTCAAGGGCTCTTTTACGTCCACAATAATGTGTACACGGCAACTCGGTTTTTCGTCCCACCGAACGACTATATGTTTACTAGGAAACATTATTTGAGATGATAAACTACAATTTTCTTTATAATTACAAAAACAGCTATATCTCAACACTGGCTTAATTTAATATATGGACCTAAACTTTTAAAATTAGACAAATAGAAACTCCATAAATCAAATGAAAACATCACACTTTGCTTCTTGTATTTTTTACCCAAATCATGTCTAGTCATATGTAAGAAATGTAGGCCTGCATGAAATAAGAACCACTTCTAGTATATATGTTTACAATAAAGGTTTATATACATATAGGGTATAGTGACTGAGGTATGAACCACTTCTAGTATATATGTTTATACATTGTACAAAAGGTTTATATACATATAGGACTATCTGATAGATATATAGTGATGTTTATATACCTGATGTATGAACCACTTCTATTTTTAAGTATTCCGTTGTTTACCATATAGTCCTTGGTGAATGTAGAAGCAAAATCAGCCACGGATATTGAAGATATATATTTTTCTTTAACACAACGACTAGGACAAGTACAGTTCTTTAATATATCAGATATGTTGGCCACGGCTGAAAATATTAATTATATTTTAGCAAGTGTTCACTTTATTATATTTATAGCAAATATTTAGTTTATTATGTTTATAGCAAATATTCAGTTGATTATATTATAGTACATTTTCAGTCTGCTCTTTGGGTAAGCCGCTGGATCAATAACCATGACGTCCCGGATTTCTCGTGATTTGTCAGTGGTGAAGCAACTCCTGGGTAGTGATCCAGGGCGGAGGGCTTTGGCAGTGGTGCAGGACGAGGACCTTGTGAGTGGTGCAGGTCGAAAGCATTGTCAGTAGTGCAGGCCCCCCTGGCCAGTGGTGCAGGTTGAAAGGCCTGGTCAGTAGTGCACGACTTCCTGTTTAGTGGTGCAGGGCGAAGGACCTTGTAATTGGTGCAGGACCTAGGATCTCGCCAGTAATGCAGGACGTCCTGGTTAGTGAGTCAGCGACTTATTAACCGAACCACCGCGGTTTTAATTCTACGAATATTAGTCTGGATGGGCTGTCAATATTTATGTTCAGGTATAGTAGACATGGTATTTACCTTTATAAGGAATGTAACAATCTGTTAATGTTCTTAAAGAACAATATTCTTCTTCACCTGTAGAAAGATAAATCACAGAAAGGAGGACCATGGTTAGACAAACATTATAATCACTATATGATGAACCAAACTGAAGTCCGTTCGAGATGCAATGTCCCGTCAGCAAAACATTTCGTTCATTTTGAGACATGTATGGTAATTTTGCGAGACATGTATGGTAATTTTGCGAGACATATATGGTCATTTTGCGAGACATGTATGGTTATTTTGCGAGACATGTATGATTATTTTCATTACTATGGTTACGTGTGTAATTATACTGTAGACAGTATTTACTTGTCGGACTTTTAGATCCAGGCTACTCTTTTTCACCGAACATCTAGACAGACCATACTAGTCGGTTTTGTAGATCCAGACTTTTATGCCACGACCGAATTTGAACTCGGGGATTCTAGTTCAGTTTACTGATTACTCGAATACATCGCCAACTCAACCCATCCGTTCATTTTTGACGCAGCGTCCTGCTTTGTCTGCACCAGAGGCGGATTCAAGGGGGAGCGCGAGGGCCCCCCCCCCCCTAATTTTCGACAGTGCCCTTTTTTACTGCTGAAAGTGCCTTTTCTCAGACCCAAATATGTCCGTTCCCAACCCGTTGCAGGGATCCCAAATGACTCAAACCATCGATTCAAACACACCAGTCTGGTCTAATTAATGCTTCCACTTTCAAACGAATTCTTGTTGTTTAGCTGACGGTGCCCTAATCCTATAGAGTGACTATAGACAGGCATCTTGTGGAATCGGCGGCGTATACACTCATGTCCATCACCGACGCGCATGAGTGCAACTTGATGTAGCATTGTTTCATGTGTGGACAGTACCAAGTACAAGTTACATGGCTTAAATAGTGAAGTGGCTAGGGAATAGATTCGTCTTTTTTCCCATCATAATGCCTCGCTCGCCCTTGACAATTTTCGAGCCGCATGTTCAACTGGCTTTTTTGCTCGATTTTAAGGCTCTTTTTCAACAATTTCCGAACGTTTACTTAGACGAAAATATCAGCCAAATAGCTCTTGGAATGGCTACAGATGCAAGGAAATGACGGATAATGTGTTTTGGGGAATGGGTGGGGGGGGGGTGGCCGAATGGTTATATAGAGCGTACGCATTGTATCATAAGTTCTGTCATTGAGTCAACTGGCGTTGTTTCGATTCCCCAGTTGTACGTGACATCGAGTAGTGTGGCTTGTCCAACCTCGCGGATTTTCTCCGGGTCCTCCGGTTTCCCCCACACTGCTAAAGACATTTGGCAGTCATTGCGTCAAATGGCGGTTTCGATTCGTTGTACGTGTAAAGGACTAGGGTTTTCTCCAGTTCCCCTGGTTTGCTCCCACTGCTAAAGAACCCTACGCGCAAGCGAATTGTTGAAATTAAACTGAACCATATGTTAGTCCCAAAATGACGTAGTCTCTCTCTCTCTCTCTCTCTCTCTCTCCAAAGTTGAACTATTTGACACCCTATCTTACCTTTATCAAATAAACTACAGCAATTACAATGTTTGACGTAATCATCCGTTAAACAGTTCATTGCGCATGTCTGTCGTGTATAAATATAATCTTTGTATCTGTGTAATGGCGTCTTGAAACCAGGTTCATGTGACGTCACACAATATTCAGATCCAAAAGCTTTATACGGTTTACTCAATCCGTCAATCTAAAGAGATAAATAATAAAGTATTTGCTGAGTTATAACTAGATACAAGCTGTTATTATCATCTGAGTAGCCTATAAATAGATAGTTGTTATTATCATCTGAGTAACCTATAACTAGATAGTTGTTATTATCATCTGAGTAACCTATAACTAGATAGTTGTTATTATCATCTGAGTAGCCTATAACTAGATAGATGTAATTATCATCTGAGTAACCTATAAGTAAACTAGATACAAGCTGTTAGTATCATGTTGTGTTTTGGGTGGCCTATAAAAAGACCAAGAGTTCAACCCTAGGCCTACTACAAGGTACCTCTGATTTGATTGAATAACTTTGAGTGTTGATATGACGTAACAATTCCAAGAGGGCGCCGATGACGTCACAAATATATGTTGTAAACATTAGTATACAATAAAACAAAGAATCTCAACAGGAGTAAATTGACAACGGGGCCATGAATTTCGCCTACCCAGGGGATAAATAGACTGATTCTGGGTTTTGGATTTATACATCATGTTGCAATTTATAAAAATCCGGAATTGAGAAGAAATTAAGTCAAATAACAGAGGTAACAATTTTGCTTTACGTGTGTTAGACATTTTATACATTTGTAAATAAGTCAGGTAACAATTTTGCTTTACGTTTGTAAAACATTTTAAATATTTGTAAAACACTAACTCTTTCTTTTTTGATGGTGACGGCAGTTGACGAACCTGGTCGTGCAACAAATCCACTTGATGTCAACATGGCGGCGGAACCTGGTTCATGTAATAAAACCTGGAATATACAATCATCACCGTCATCACCATCATCATCATCGTCATCAATATCATCATCACATCATCAGAGAGAGAGAGAGAGAGAGAGAGAGAGAGAGATAGGGAGAGAGAGAGGGTGGGGAGAGACCCCCCCCCACACACACACACATACACACAGACAGAGAGAGACAGACAGAGAGCCTTTAACTTGATAAGAAAATATAATAATAAATATAACTCCATGTAGCTGTAGGAAATTACTACCACGCGATGTGATTAGATGAATGCCATTCTATTACTAACGCAACTGTGTTGAATTACTGGGAAGAAATTAGCACCACGGGAGGTTTCGTAAACATTTACAGAATAACATGATACCAGGTGTTTTCTAGAAGCCGTAATTTCTTATTGTATGGAATACACTTATTGCTATAGCCAGTACTAGGGTTCTCTTTGTTGTTTGACGTAACGACAAGGGATCTTTTTATCATCGCTTGACGTTACGTCTAGGGGTCTCTTTATCATTGCTTGGCGTTACGACTAGGGTTCTCTTTGTCGTTGTTTGACGTTACGACTAGGGATCTCTTTATCATCGTTTGGCCTTATGTCTAGGGATCTCATTACCATTGCTTGACGTTACGTCTAGGGATCTCTTTACCATTGCTTGATGTTACGACTAGGGATCTCTTTATCATTGCTTGACGTTACGACTAGGGATCTCTTTATCATTGCTTGACGTTACGACTAGGGATCGCTTTATCATTGTTTGATATTACAACTAGGGATCTCTTTATCATAGCTTGACGTTACGTCTAGGGTTCCCTTTGTCATCCCTTGACGCTACGACTAAGGAGCTCTTTATCGTTGCTTGACGCTACAAATAGGGTTCTCTTTATCATTGTTTGACGTTACGTCTAGGGATCTCTTTATCATAGCTTGACGTTACGTCTAGGATTCTCTTTATCATCGCTTGACGTTAGTTCTAGGGATCTCTTTATCGTTGCTTGACGTTACAAATACTGGGTTCTCTTTATCATTATTTGACGTTACGTCTAGGGATCTCTTTATCATTGCTTGGCGTTACGACTAGGGTTATCTTTGTCGTTGTTTGACGTTACCACTAGGGGGATCTCTTTATCATCGTTTGGCGTTATGAATAGGGATCTCTTTATCATTGTTTGACGTTACGACTAGGATTATATTTATCATTGTTTGGCGAGTTCTCTAGTATTGGTTATTGTTTGATAAAAACTTCAGTAACAAACAGTTATTGTTCTCCACAGAATTCAGACCTGTATATTTCAATTTCAACTATTAAATGCAAATGCGATGCACTGAAGCAATTTATAAAATAACGTAGACCTTAGAATAGAGTAGACAGATTAAAGTTTTAGCAAGCCGGGGATTAAACTGTATATTCTCTGTTGTAATCCATTTAAACAGTTTATGAAATACGTAGACAGTCAAAATGAGAATTAATGTCTAACCATGTCGGGGTATAACGTACACGATTTGTAGACTTGATAATAATTTAAACTTTAATTCCTGCCAGAGATATTCGTAGACTTGATAATACAAACCTTAATTCCTGCCAGAGATATTTGTAGACTTGATAATACAAACCTTAATCCCTGCCAGAGATATTTGTAATAATACAAACCTTAATCCCTGCCAAAGATATCTGAGAGAAATAATATTCCGGTTGTTGAATATCTACAATAACCCTTAGTCCACTCATAGAACCTGATCCATATGACGTCATTGGTGACGATCTGTTGGAATTAAAGGTATAACACACACCCATATCGGTGATAACTGTCTCAAAATATTTAGAACAATCAACAATAGCACCTGCCCATATACACACAATAAACATGTCCTCCATTTTATGGGCGGCGTTTAGCGCAAATTTGTATAAATTTTTACCCATATGAGCTTCGGGATCAGAGATGAAAGAAAATTCTGGTGAGCTCCATGCAAAATGCTGCTCAAAGTATTCGCTTAAAACGGACATCTCGCTCATTTTAAAAATAAGGTCTTTGATTTCCCAGTCGTCATTGGGTATTTTATGTTGACGGAATTGGTTGGCGTTACAGATAGTAACTGCTGGAAACTGCATTTCGTGGTTAAACTCCAGTCGTGTATTCGTAATGATAGGATATTCATAATATCTTGTAAACGATTTATACAGGAAAATGACCAAACCAGTGGTCATCACTAGCAACATTATTGTCCACAAATATCTGAAAACAAATAAATATAATTAAGCAAAGATAAAGTAAAGCAAAACTTTATAATGTCTAAAGCACAATAAAATGTACATAAAAGAGAGAGATGGGGTTTAACGTCCACTCGACACAAACTAGGTCATTTCGGGACTAACATGGTTTAATTTTATTTCAATAATTCGCTTGTGTGTAGGTGTCTTAAGCAGTGGGAGGAAACCGGAGGACCCGAAGAAAACCCACGAGGTTGGACAGGCGACCCTACTCCGTGTCACGTACAACCGTGGATTGGAAACCACGCCAGGTGACTCAATGACAGGCCTTATGATACAGCAGAGAGAGGGGGGAATAACATACAGTTCAATTCCTTTGCGCGTAGTGGTCTTTAGGTTGGGCAGGCGACACCACTTCTTGTCACGTTCAAGCGGGGAATCAAATCCACGCCAGTTCACTCACAGGCAAAGTACTAAGATATGTTTAAATAATAATATAAATGAGATATAAGAACTTGTGAGAGAATATTGTTGTCAAAATGTCGTCTTTGAATTCTATAATAATCTTCTGTAATGTATGGGTTTATAAAGTGAAGACATTCTAACATATCGGATAAACCGGTTATACAGGTATCTCGAGTTGCATTCAGACAGGTACTAGCGCAGTCTTCAACCCATATTCTACGTACACATATTTTCACATACTCAAGCGTGAAATATACATGTTATCTCCTCGCATTACAAGGATCCCAAAATCACCCACACACCGCCAGTACTTTTATTACTTAATTTATTGGGACCTGGTAATCTCACCTTCAGTGACGGTTGACCACTATATCCAAACGTTCAACAGACATGTTTGAAATATACCATGGCAACAAGAGTTACGTAGTCCTGATTTGACAAAGGTGGGGGAGCAATGGATACCGTGTTCTAAATTGTTTGACATATTAGGACTAAAATATAAATTACTTTTTAAGGTGATATGTACGTGTGCTCAGTTTTATCATAATCCAATCAAAACCCACGATTTGTTGTCTCGGGTGATTGTGCCGTGTTTCTTGGTCGGCTAGATCTATTTCTAAAGGCCGGCTCAAGATTTCTTCAAGGTCGCTGAGATGTAAATAAGGTTGGGGCGCGTGATTGTTGGCGAGATTGTAGGTTAGGGTTGGGCTAGATCCAGGGTTAGATTTAAGAATTTGGGGGAGAGGTTACGTCTCCACATAAGCCCTGACCTCGGATGATGAAAATTTGGTTCGTGATATTTCCTAGTTTTGTTTATTAAAAATACATGCAATACATTAGATAATCCCTGTCTGCATCTCGTGACCTTTGACCAAACTTGAAGTGGCCAGAAAGGAAAAAGACGTCTATATCATGAACTTACCGTCTAAAAGAATACAGCTGAGGAGACAATATTTTAGGTACACCATGGATGGTTGCTGATCCTTCATACATGTGTAACATTTGTGATCTTCCTAGCCGACATTTTTTACATTCTCTCGCCTTCTCTTTCCTACCACTTTCTTTTTCCTCCATGTTTACAGACAATTTGTAAATCTATCTAACCATACACAGCCTGAATATAAAATAGATGGAGCTAGACTTGATTCATAAAACCTTTCAACTGAAAGTATCAAATACAGGGGTGGATTATCTGTTTTCTAGCGGGTAGAGGAGATCGGATGGGTTGTGGAGGAGTTCATGTCGATTGTGGAGAATAGTGGGATTGGTTGGAGTTCATTATTACATGTTGAGGAGACCAGACCAATTGAGGAAATTAGACGGTTGGGGAGGTCAGGCCTGCTGGTCTGGTAGACTATATCAGGCCAGAATCCATGTCGGTCCGGGGGTGAGAGAGGTTTGGTGTCAGACCGGGTGTGGAGGTCATGTCTATACAGACAATACAGACAATTCTTCTATAATCACTGGATGGCCAGAGGATAGATTCACAGAGAGAGAGAGAGAGAGAGAGAGAGAGGTGGGGGGATGTCCACTCGATACTAGGGGACCCGGAGAAAACACTCGAGATTGAACAGGCGGCGCTACTACTTGGCATGTATACGCAGGGAATTTAAAATGTGTAAGCGTTGTCGGTCGTGTAAGAAGGGGGATAATAGTATTAACTAGCATATAGGGGGAGACTTATGGACGCCTATAACTACCATTCATAATTTTTACTTTTCGCCTCTTCACAACGCGAAAGTAGAAAAGTCGAAAATTAGAAGTTACGACAAAATGTGAGGCGACAACACGCTATACAAGCCAAAATCAACTCGAAAATAGGAAATTAAGAAATAACACACAACGATAATAGCGCCCCTCGTTTTTTCCTAATTTCTACTTTTCGACTTGCATTTTGGCTTGTATATCGACTTTCGACTTAGTCATATTATGCAGTTACAACAAGAGTGGTATTGAGCTTTTAAATAGATAATAAATAAGAATGGTTTACATACCGAATGAAGACAATTGTTGTGATGTCTTTTGCAGTTTTTAATCGAACTGCATAATTTTCCAAAACACTTCAGTTCCCTGAGAGCTATATGTATGCGATGAAAATTGATCTAAATTTTTATCATACGATCGAGCCATCTCCGTTTGGCTGATAACATTATTGGACTTCTTCCAAATAACACTAAGAAGAATTAACTGAAGACTAAAAATGCAACGCAAAAAACATCTGTGATGTATGGAGCGCCATTAAGGCCATATATATATTAAAAAAATCACTATAAGAATTAACTAAAGACAGATTATGTACCGAAAAAAACCATCTGTGATGTATGGAGCGCCGTTAAGACAATATATAAAACATATATTGTATTTTTGAAATGCCGATAAGGGATGTATAAAGATATTATCGCGAAGCCCCCGTGCTTCGAAGCCATGGAATTGAATGACAGTGCAGTGTGGAGATAGGGTGAAATGACGGTGTTGTGTGAAGATGCGATCAAATGACGGCGCAATGTAAAACTACGGTGAAATGATGTGGTCAACATGATGTGAAGATGAGGTGAATGATAGTACGATGTGAAGTGATGTGGTGTACTGATGATGCGATGTGGAGATGTAGAGACATTATGACGCGATGTGAAGATTTTGTGAAGTGATGGTGCGATGTGAAATGATGTTGCGATGTGAAGTGATGGTGCTGTGTGAAGTGATGGTACGATGCGAAGATGTGGTGACGTGAACGTGCGAAGTGAAATGATGGGGCGATGCGAAATGATGGTGCAGTGTGAAGTGAAGTGATGGTACGATGAGAAGATGTGGTGTACGCATGGCACGATGTATGTTCCTGAAGCAACGACTGCGAGTTTTGCAACAAATTGACGTTGCTAGATTACTTTACAATTCCCAAACTTATAGCTACGTTATCAGCAGGCACGAGAACAGTGGCATCCAATCAGGGGTTGTGGCATAGCGACCTCCACGGAAACCTTGACATTGAACGAACCTTGAACTTTGCAACTCGGTTATCACAGGTAGACATTTTAGCTGGAAAGCGCGAGACTTGGCATTCCAGTGGTCGAGGAATCTGATAGACTCTCAAGCTGAGTGAATACCCAATCGACATTAGGACCGAAATATGCAGGTTATTACGAAAAAGGCCTTGATATGATGTGAGGAGGTGAGGAACTGATGGTGCCGTGTGAAGACGCGGTGACATGACGTGCGATGTGACGATGCGAAAAGTGATGGTGCGATGTGACAATGTGATGTACTGACGGTGCGATGTGACAATGTGAAGTACTAACGGTGTGCTGTGACGATGAGGTGTACTCTTCGGCGTGTGTGCAAAAGACAACTAATGAAAGAGGGATATTCGTTGGAGATTACGCAAAAAGCCGTTATCTGATTAACACTTATTCATGCGACACTGCATGGCGTATAAGGGGGTTGGGTGGCCGAATGGTTAGCACGCGCGCCCTGTATCATAAGATCTGTCATTGATTCAACTGGCGTGGTTTCGATACCCCGGTTATATACGTGACAAGGAGTAGGATCGCCTGTCCAATGGGTTTTCTCTGGGTCCTCCGGTTTCCCCCCCCACGGCGAAAGACCCCTATGCGCATGCGAATTATGTAAATAAAATTGAGGCATATGTTAGTCCCGAAATGACCTAGTTTGTGTTGAGTGGACGTTAAACCCATCTCTCTCTCTCTCTCTCATGGCGTATACCCGTCTTCATTATCCCCACTGGTGCACAAAGGTCGCACGTTAAACCTAACAAGCTATTGCATTTCTACACTTTGATTTACACACACTAAACCCATATCTATATGAATGGATACCCCGTAGAGATTCTACTAGTCTGATAGTGGTGAGGAAATAGCTAGAGTAAATATAATAGCGTGTTGTTACTGTGTATCATTATATATTTATTAACACTTAACATACATCCTCAGGTGTAATACCACATGTTCAACATGTTTTTATTATGATAGATATTCCACACAAACTGAAGACATAACTCACGAAATTCTTCTTGTCGAATAGGGGCACCTGTCCAACCTCGTGGGTTTTCTCTGAGTCTTCCGGTTTCCTCCCACTGGTAAAGATCCCTGCAAAGAGAATTATTGAAATAAAATTGAACCATATATTAGTCCCAAAATGACATAATTTGTGTCGATTGGACGCTAAACTGCATTTATCTCTCTCTCTCTCTCCCTCCCTCCCCCCCTCTCTCTCTCTCTCTCTCTCTCTCTTCTAATGTCGTCTTTTCGCCCTAAATTTCGACGGGGCATAGACGTGAAATTATAGACGTGACGGGGCTGGAACAGGAAGATAACGCCCATTTTAGCTTTACTTGATTGTATGTATTACGGCAGATTATCGGCATTAAGGGTAGAGTCGGGATTTTACGTTCATTTGTCGACATACAAATTTAAAAACCATAATCTTTCATACGAAAAATCGAATCGCACAAATCTTGTCCCACCCATTATTCAAGATCAAACGAATTAAATATTTTACTTTCCTCTTAATTCAGAGAGGGTTAATTGCTTTAAGAATGTCTCAGGAGGGATCAGATGGCCGAATGGTTAGCACGTGCGCGCTGTATCATAAGGTCTGTTATTGAGTCAACTGGCATGGTGTCGATTACCCGGTTATACGTGACAAGGAGTAGGGTCGGCTGTCCATCCTTGTGGGTTTTCTTCGGGGCCTCCGGTTTTCTCCAACCCTCTCCCCCTCTCTCTATCTCTCTCTCTATCTCTCTCTCTGGTTTGAATTTGTTTACCTTAACCTTAAATTAACTTGGTATAGTCGGTAATTATGTTTATTTATCAAACGTCTGCATAGGAAGTGAAAGTCAGGTCGTGAATTGATTCTGGTTCAAAAGAAAAATCAAATACAAACAAGCGCTTGTCATGCAAGATATGCCCACAGTTTGCAACAAATGAATGGGGAACAGAAAATCAATAGGATTCATCCTCTCATTGTTACAGGATGTGACTGTCCGATACATGCCAATATCGACAGAAACCGGGATCTTTGGCATATAAACATATGTTTTAATTTTCCACAAAATCGAACCATATTTGTGACCTCTAGAGGGTTAACAGTCTTTGTATTAAATACTTTGCGATATTTGCGTAAAGGGGAGTCATTTTTCACAAAATTGGAATTCAACTGGAATTCTGGTGTAACGTGACACATAGGAACGTTTTGTTTTTTTAAATATCAAACAAGCCAACAGTGAGGCTGATGTCCCCCACCGAAATCCCAAAATAAATAGATGAAACATATTAATTAGTCGCACATTTAGTTTTTTTTAAAAAAAGTATCGAGCAATCAAACTATACACTCTCTAAGATTATCTTGTCCCAAAGCATTGACTAATGAATCTGATGATTAGCTCTACTTAGCTTCAGTTTGAAATGTTAATCATTGAACTCAGTCAAGACATCCACCCAATGAACATCTATAGTTTAAACATCCTACCTCAATCAAAAACAGAGTTGTTATGTTCCAAAGTCTTGACCAATCAAATTGCTTATCCCTTCTTAGCCTAAACAGAAAATTCTCACCATCGAACTTAGTCAAGGTAATGATATAATGAATCTATATGCTGAGTTTCATCGCTCTCACTTCATTATAACCAAAGTTATCGCGACCCAAAGCATCAACCAATCATATTGCGTACAACCTCAATTAGAAGGAAAGTTATCGTGTTCCAAAGTCTCGACCATTAAATTGCTTATCGCTCTGCTTACATGAGCAGAAAATGCTCATTATCGAACTAAGTCAGGGTATTGGTGTAATGAAACTATACACCAAGTTTCATCACTCTCATTTAATTAGAACCAAAGTTATCGTGTCCCAAAGCATTAACCAATCAAATCAGTACCTAATAAGTACCTACACCAAGTTTGAATATTCTAGCTCAATTAGAAAGAGAGTTATAGTGTCTCAAAAAGTGTGACAGACAGACGGATGGACAGAAAGACGGGCGGACGAACGAATCCATTTAAATAGTCCCCTGCTTCCTTCGAAAGGCGGGGGACAATAACAATTGGGACCTTTAGAGAATCCACAATCCAATATAAAGGAGCCTTGATCTTTGGATATAAAAATATGAATAGTCCCAATGGAACCCAGTTAATGGCGCCATCTGGTAGCAAATTGTATAAGCTTTCTGTGGAACACTCAATTTCAGGTAAAACTGATCGGAGTTACATCGAACCAAGGCCCTTCGGAAATGGCCTCCCGGACATATACGTCCATCATATCCTTTATTTGACCTTAATTTGGCTGAAAAATGGAAGTCAGTTGTTGTACTGGTAATTATGATTCGTATTAAACCCGCTCGTTGTTCTGTTCGCATCAAGCATTCTCGCCCAAAAGTCTGTTTTGCCTTTTATACGAAAAGACAAAAATGTGACTTAGATCATTCTTCCCCTGGACTATTCATATATTTTAAGTTTCACTAAAATCGGATAAACGGTCCACACGCTACTAACTCGTACAAACCATAACGTTACGGTCCGCTACATTCCAATGTAGACAGGAACCGAGGTCTTTGGTACAAGTCAATACCATTCCTTTATTTTTTTTAAGTCTACTGACTCATCAAATAACATATATACACAAATATTATAGTTAATTACAAACAATATATCCCTAGCACGCAGATACAAACAGACAAAGGTATGGGAGTAGGGTGTAGATAAATTGTGTCCACTCGACACAAACTAGGTCATTTCGGGACTAACATATGGTTTTTAATTTTATTTCAATAATTCGCTTGCGCGTAGGGTTCTTTAGCAGTGGGAGGAAACCGGATGTAACAGTCAAATCAAAGGGGAAGGGGGGGGGGTTACATTTTAGGTAATTTAATTACTATTTAATAGAGTGGTTCTTTTCTTATCTGCAGAAATGAGAAATTTGGCTAGGTTCCGTATTTCGGATGTTGAAGTAATACTTAATAATTGAATTAATTTAAACATACTAGGTTTTCGTAAAAAGTATGGTTTGATAAATTGGTGACGCAATTCATTATAACAAGGGTAGCTTAAAATAAAATGAAATTCGTCTTCTATATCGTTCAGGTTACAAAGTGTGCATTTTCTTTCACTACGTTCTATTTTATTGTATCCGCCCACTTCTATATTTAAATTATGCGCGGATATTCGGAATTTGCTAATAGTTTTTTAATGAAGATAGATTTAACGGGGTTTTTTTTAAAATAGCTCTGCAGCGTAAAGTTAATAGTTAAATGTTGATAAATTATAGCTTTGACGGACGACTTTATTTTTTTCAATGTTTACTTTGGCGAAGATATCGTATAAACTATTTTTTTATAATATGAAACCTACTATTATTAACTTCTTTTAAAATCAATATATATCCAAGACCAATTCTATCTAATTCAGTTTTAATAAATCTAATCCAACTGTCATTATTTAAAATCATATCTTCATAACAGGAGTTAAGAATAACATACTTAGTGTTACGCAGACGAATCCCATATTTAAAAATCCTACATTTTTTTAGCTATAATTAAAGAGCATCTATCGAGTTCATTATAAATCACACTACTACAGGTTGTTTTTCGGACGCGAAGTAATATTTTGCAAAAGAATAAGTGTAATCTTTCAATATCGCTAGCCGAATGTATGTCCCAAATCTCGGCATCGTAATTTAAAATACTTTTGACGTAGGCCTATACCTAAAAGTATACCTAAGTAGTTAAACTCATTGACCGTTTCTAAAACATTATTTTTATAGTACCAAATTTCGTTTTCTTTTATTTTACCAGCATTTTAGTTTCTTCAATGTTTACGATTTAGTCCCACAAATCGGTATAACTTTCAAATGAATCTAATAATTTTTGTAAACTTCGGGAGTTTCTGCAAATAAAATCATGTCATCTGCGTCCGTTAATAAAAATAAATTGATCATTTGTAATTTATCTTGGGGTGGGGTGGGGGGATGGATGGCCGAATGATTAGCACCTACGCTAATTCCCCGGTTGTACGTGACAAGGAGTAGGGTCGCCTGTCCAACCTCGTGGGTTTTCTCCGGGTCCCCCGGTTTCCTCCCACTGAAAAAGACCCCTACGCGCAAGCGAATTATTGAAATAAAATTGAACCATGTGTTAGTCCCAAAATGACCTAGTTTGTGTCGAGTGGACGTTAAACCCAATCTCTCTCTCTCCCTCTCTCTCTCTCTTTCTCTATGTAAATTATCTGTTTAAACTGATCTTTGCAATCGTTCACATACAAAGAAAATGCAAACTCACCTTGAAATAATCCATCTGAACATAAAAACATTGTAGAGAGTAAATTATCGTGTTTGACACAGCACCTGATATTGTCATAAAGTGACTTGATTATGTTAAAAGTATGCCCTTTAACGCCTTTTTTTTACTAATTTGTGCCATAAATTATATCTGTTTACAAATTCAAAAGCCTTCCTATAATCAGAAGTGGTAAAGTCGGTTTATTTTATTAAGATATTTTCTAATTAAATAATGTAGGGAAAAAATAGCATCAGTAGTTGACATATTTTTTCTAAAGCCGAATTGGACGTCTGTAATGCCTCTGTCAGACCAGGGCAGCGTCCTTACTGCGGTGCTCCGACCTTACGGCGGTCAGGATATGCACAAGGTCGCCGGCAAACGTGTAGAAAATAACCTCAAAAATTATAAACTTGAAAAAAATCCCATTCTCACAGCTTTCCGGGTCAGATCGCTGAACCTTGGCGTTTGTTTTGAACATGCTCAAAACAAACGCCGTGACTCAACGATCATTTGCTACCATGGAGACCACAGCACGATATCTGGCGTTTCCACCACGCTTTTACCACGCTTATGGCGATCACAACGCGCTCTGAGACCATTTTCCGTCGCCGTAGCAGCACAGTAAGGACGACAACCCGGTCTGATGGGGGTATAATGAGAGAATGTTGTGCTTCAAATTTGATCTGGGTTTAAATACTTGTAAATAATTTACCTAAACAACTAAGTAGCGTTATTCCTCTATAGTTGTCGGCGTCGTTTACATCTCTCTTTTTAAAGACTGGGACAACTTGTGGGAAAATAGCCCGAATCATAAACATTATTAAATAAATTCTTAAGACAAGGCATCAGGGTGATTTTACATTTAATTAGAAACTCATTTAATATTCCGTCTAATCCGCAAGTTTTATAAGTCTACTAGGTTTCGACAACATTCTACGACAAAACTTCCATCCTTTCAAATTTAAATTGTCAATCACGCACGATGTTAGCCAGGACAGGGTTCCCGCGGCTTCGTCAAACATTTTTTCAAGGATATTCAAGAATAAATATAAGTCAAATTCAAGGATTTTCAAGAACATTTTTTAGCCTAAAGTTACAATTTTTCATCTTAAAAATAACCAAAACATTACCAACTATCGTTATAATCTCATATTTAAAAGGAATTGAAGACATTTGAAACAAAATTAAGGATCTCAACTGAAATTCAAGGATATTTTCCTATTTCCGCGAAATTCAAGGATATTCAAGACCTTGAAAATGAAATTTTAAATTTAAGGATATTCAAGGACCGCGGGAACCCTGCAGGAAAGTTCATCGGAATTTTTCGTCGTTATCTCCCTTTTGTCAGTGACAACGTATAAATTATAGTCATTCGGATGGGACGAAAAACCGAGGGCCCGCGTGCACATTGGCGTGTACGTAAAAGATCCCTTGACAGTTGGATTTGAAACAAGAGTAGGCCATAGTGCCGCTGTCTGGCGAAAATTTCGGACCACAACAACTGTCAACTTTTCACTTTCTTCTGTCAACTTTTGACGTTAAACTACAGAATTTCTACCGCAGATATTTTCTCCAGTAGATATATCCATTTAAACTCCAGAATGTCTACCACACATAGTTTCTCCAGTAGATATATTTGTTTGTAATATGTTTATATCAATTTAAACGGGGGTGCTGTGTTATATCACATAGCAAAATATGCCCACATTTTCCCAATGCATTACATGGAATTTAAAGAAAAGAAAGTTAACAACTTTATCCTATATGGCGGTTTCATGCTCTCCAATTCTTAATTCATCACACAAAAGAACCCAGAAACTACAGATTTGCTAATGCCAGGTTCCCACTATGACGATTCGTGCTACGATTGAAATGAAAATAAAATGAAATGGGGTTTAACGTCCTACTGTTCTGCTCCTAACCTGGGCTAATGAAGACGGGCATACGCCATACAGTGTGCTATGAGGGGAATTTTTCCAGGGCAGCGGCGCTACGGCCTACTCTTATATCGAATTCCAACTGCCAAGGGATCTTTTACGTGCACGCCAATGTGTACACGGGACCTCGGTTTTTCGTCCCATCCGAACGACTAGACAGCTGTCCTTGTCAGGCCCTCCGTCCTGTATCACTGACAAGGGGAAACCACGCCGGAAAATCTGGATGAACTTTCTCGGCCAATGCAGGGATCGAACACCCGACCTCCAGGATAGCGAGCCAGCGTCTTACCCACTTAGCCACGTGATCCCGAGCTACGATTGAAATCGTGGTTTTAATCGTGGAGTAATCGAGGTGATTCTATCGGGTTTTATCGCATACTGATATCAGTCGTAGCAAATCGTGTCGACTGTATCCAAAGGTATCTGCACGTAGCAGATCAGGGACCCAACCTGGCATTAAAGACATGCGTAATAAACCAGGATGTTCCGGTCTGATACCACCTAAACTGAACCCATCCGAGATCTGTTGATCCTTAACACTCATTTTAAGTTTCATCTAAATCGTACAAAAAACTGTAGTCTCTAGGAGATCCACAACCTTGTCAAATAATTAACGGGGATGGGCAATTTCAACGGGAAGTTAAGGTCTAGTTTCCGCCAAACAAATTCTAAAACTTGTGACCTCTAGAGTCTCCTCACGTTATGCAGGTGATTTTTCGTAATTAGGGGCAATAATCCAGGATATTTCCGTCCGATACATACCAAAATGCAACCGATCTGATATCTTTGAAAAATCAACTTATATTTTAAAGTTACAATTTCATATTTTTAAGTTATATTTTTAAAATGTATTAAAATAAAGCCTTACAATAGATGGTATCTATAAACAGTCCAGCCTATCCTATTAATCCTATAATTCACTATTGCCAGTTGAGAAATTGGCAAAAATATCACTTTCAACTTCAAATTCAAACGTTTTTATTAACTTAATTCCATGGTGGGGAATAGGAAAACAAGGGAGGTAATTGGGAGGTAATGTGTTATTATTTCCGGTGTGAAGATTTTTATGTGTGAGAAAGATAACCTATGATCTTATAATAGCAAGTTGACAACCTATTGAGCAAAAGACATAGAAATAATTATGTTTTGACTTTCTTAGAAAATATGAAATTGTAACTTTAAGTTTCATCAAAATTATGATCTCTAGAGTGTACACAAAATAAAGTGAACGGCATACCTGATATACAGACGCCCTGACAGTCGACACAACATAATACGTCCAAATAAAAATGTAGGTGTATAAAAATAACGAAAGTGCACATTGCACAATAGCCTACCTCTGATGAACATTCTTTAATATGGAGCCCAGTCTTCACTTCTTGAGAACGGGGCAGTTTTTTTGCACATTTGACCAAATTTCCCGAATCTGGGCCCCGCAGCTCACCAATGGACACCAGGGTTGCCTGGTGTAGCTATTCTTTCATATCCTGTAGCTGCAATGTATTCATAGCCTGTAACTTTGGGCCCACAAATTGGGCCCCGCATTTTCTAGAACTGACCCGAGTTGGAAGGGGCATGTAGAAGTGACTAGAAAGGGTAATGACCCACGCTGGTGTGAAGGAAAACTAAGGTTCACAAATTAGCATTGTATTAAAAACCTTTCCCAGGTTGAGAGGCAGTTACCTGGGCAAAGTCCCCCCCCCCCCCCAGTATCACAGCCCTACCCTGTAACTTTGTCCAGTGGTGAAATGAAACGAATGGAGTTTTAAAATGTCCTACTTGTACTGTTCTGCTCCGGACAGCAGCGACCCAACCTACTCTTACGTGTATATTGAATTCCAATTCCAATTCCAAAGGATCTTTCACGTGTACACCAATGTGTACAAGGGCGAGAGCAATGGGGTTTAACGTCCACTCGACACAAACTAGGTCATTTTGGAACTAATATATGGTTTTAATTTTATTTCAATAATTCATTTGCGCATAGGGGTCTTTAGCAGTGGGAGGAAACCAGAGGACCCGGAGAAAACCCACGAGGTTGGACAGGCAACCCTACTCCTTGTCACGTACAACCAGGGAATCGAAACCACACCAGTTTACTCAATGACAGACTTTATGATGCAGCGTGCACATGCTAACCATTCAGCCATCCAACCCCCCTGTGTAGAAGGGACCTCAGTTTATCACCCCATCTGATTGTCCCTGTCCTGCATCAATGTCAATGGGGGAACCACGCAGGAAAATTACAATGAACTTTTTCGTTTAACGCCAATGTTAAAACACAGATCCTATTTCGTTTCGTTTTTATAGTTCAAAATTTCGTTTTACTTGTCTTTACTACACTTGGATCTGGAAGAGTTGTTATTTAACTCGTGTTCTGAATGGTGTCAGGGATAAGCCAATGAAACGGTCTGTCACGACGAGCTTTAGGCGTGTTTTGCACGGAACTGTGGGTAATCCACTAGTAACATCAATGCTGATTGGTTAATCAAATGTCTAACATCATAGGGTCATAAGTCGGTCTTTTGACCCCTGACGCGACCTCCCAGTACAACTGGTCAGATCTTCATGTAGTGTAGGCCATCAAAAGTATAAAAAAACGAAACGAAATATAGATCTGTATTTTAATCAGATTGGTTTAACGCAGGGATCGAACATGAGACCTCCAGGTTAGCATGCCATCTTACTCATTGAGCCACCATGAGATTAGAAAATTAATCAATCCCCCAAAAAAGGCTTGATTAAAGATACATTATGGGAGATAAGATAACGAGATGTCAGTTCTCGCTATAATAGTTAAAACCTAGATAGTGTAAAGGTAATTTGCTGAAAATTTCAGTCAAATTGATCCACTATGAGCCGAGAAAGAAGCGGGTGAAATTTTTGCATAGTCTCGGTCATCATTACTAAAATCATTAAAATAAACAGCATAGTCTCGATTATCCGCTTTTATTGATTTAATTATCAATATAGGAATCTAATCCAGCCAACATCGAAGGCTAGCCTTGACATCGAGAGTTTATTATGGTCTGGATAAGTTAATTAATGTCTAATTGATAATTTAGATAACATTTCAGGCCTAAAGAAAGACTTGTAATATGCAGATTTTGCTCTTGCATAATGCATGTTTAATTTATTATCAACAGATTCTACCATATATGTAGACATACACACTAGAAGTAATTTGTACTATAATTCTATATCTACATGTAGATAATACACAAAATATACAAACAATATACAAAATATACTCATAAACATGGTTAGAACTATTTGATAAGGCCAACTTCAAGTCTAGTCAAAGGTCACAAGATATAAATGAAATGAAATGGGGTTTAACGTCCTGCTGTTCTGCTCCTAAACTGGGCTAATGAAGACGGGCATACGCCATACAGTGTGCTATGAGGGATATTTTGCCCGGCAGGGTCACTATCGCCTACTCTTATATCGAATTCCAACTGCCAGATCTTTTACGTGCATTCCAATATGTACACGGGACCTCGGTTTTTCGTGTCATCCGAAGGACTAGGCAGCTGTCCATGTCAGGCCCTCCGTTCTGCACCACTGACAAGGGGAAACCACGTCGGAAAATCTGGATGAACTTTCTCGGCCAATGCAGGGATCGAACACCCGACCTCCAGGCTAGCGAGCCAGCATCTTAAACACCTAGCCACCGTGGCTCCACAAGATATAAAAAGGCCTAGCGCTAATACCAACCCTAACCCTGGACCTAGCCCTAATGCTTACCCTGACCTACAATCTCGCAAACAATCACATGCTCTAATTACATCTCAGCGACTTTGACAGAAATTGAGCTGGCCTTAACAAATAGATTTAGCCAATCAAACTGTCACCATGGGGATACTTGATTAAAGTTGCGGAATTGAATACTCCCGATCCCCAAAATAGTGACAATCAAGTGAAATTGGGTATTCCTGCTACAACACATAAGACATTGTCTCAACCAATTATGATTGCTAAAAAGAGATGCTTACGTCAGATTCTACTCACACCATCTCCCTAATCAGAACTGTGACAAGACTGAATTCCGAATTTCAGTTCAGGACTGACAAGCGATCAGCCCTATACATGTACTTATAAACACAAAGATAACTCTAAACTTTAGAGTGAGAGAGGGAAATGGGGTTTAACGTCCACTTGACTCAAACTAGGTCATTTCGAGACTAACACATGGTTCAATTTATTTCAATAATTTGCATGTCTGTAGGGGTCTTTAGCAGTAGGAGGAAACCGGTGGACCCGGAGAAAACCAACGAGGTTGGATAGGCAACCCTACTTTTTGTCACATACAACCAGGGAATCGAAACCATGCCAGTTTACTCAATGACAGACCTTACGTTACAACAAGCACACACTATTCATTCGACCACCCAACCCCCCCAACTACCTTTAGAAATATTTTGATAAGATGCAAGATTGTTTTCATTGGGGACGTCGCGAATTAACAGAATTGCGATTGAGTGACATTGAATTCAGTTCTGGCACAGTTCTGTCAGTCCCGACAACTGAAGTGGTGTGAGTAGAATCGTGATGTAATAAACGCAACCAATGTTTCAGCTGTCATGGTTGGTTCTCATATTTTCTCACGCAGTTGGTGCAAGCTTTGTAGCCCGAAATATCCCCCTTTCACTCGCTTTTCACTATTTTTGGGATTAAGAGAAATAAAATGAAACAGGGTTTAACGTTCCACTGTTATGCTTTGACTGGGCTATTCATGACCGGTGTACACCATGACGGAATTACAACTGCCAAGGGTTCCCCCTTGTCAGTGACGCAGGACGGAGGGCCTGACAAAAACTGCTGTCTAGTCGTTTGGATGAGACGAAAAATCAAGGTCCCGTGTACACATTGGCGTGCACGTAAAAGATCCCATGACAGTTGGAATTCGATATAAGCGATGGCAGTAGTGCCGCCGTCCATGCAAAATTTCCCTGTATGGCATATGCCCGTCTTCATTAGCCCAGTTCGGAGCTGAACAGTAGGACGTTTCATCAGAACGACTATACGCTGTCCCTCGCTAGGCCCCCTTTCATGGACTGCACCACCGACAAGCGGAAACCAATGCCGGAAAAAAAGGGATTGAGAGAACTCGACACCAGACATTCATTCAATCCACTAACCCCAAATAGTCATCATTACTGAATAAAATAAAATTTGAAATAAATCTATGTGATATACTATTTTGTAGTACAACATATAACATCTTTATAAAACAACAGTTCAAATAACATGATCCAAATAAACATTACCACATACTTCACAATGTTCAAAGTTGCTTTTGATTAGGACAAAAGGGAAATAACTCATTGCGAAACCCGGCGGGCAATCTACATGTAACTAATTTGTTTTACTACTGCAGGGGTAAATCTGGCACAGTTATTCCCATTTTTGCCAACTTTCGTGCATGTGTTCGTAAATGCTTTTTAAGGCCAGAATTGTCATAGAAGGCCTTTCCACAGGTTCCACAAATATAAGGCCTATGTCCAATATGGCGTCTCATGTGAATCTGAGCTTCACCACTTTGACTGAAGCTTCGTTCGCAAACTCCGCATTTAAAAGGTTTCTCGCCGGTGTGTGTTTTTGTGTGACGCACCCTCTCCGTGCTCGAATAAAACGCCTTCTCGCAATAATCACATTTATACGGCTTATCCCCGGTATGGGTGCGAATGTGGCGCTCTAAGTCATTGTTTTTATTGAATCCTTTGCCACATGTTTGACAAACGCAGGGTTTGACGCCAGAATGAGAGCGAAGGTGGGATTGAAGACCGTCTTGACGACTGAACGTATTTCCACAGATTTCACATTTGAATGGCCGCAATCCGGTATGAATGGTCATGTGTTTCTGAAGATTCCCGTTAATACGAAAAGCCATGTGACATTCGGTACACTTGTACGGCTTCTCGCCGGTATGAATTTTGGTGTGAACTTGCAAATGTCCTCGTTTTCCGAAAGCTTTCCCGCACGTTTGACATTTATAGGGTTTTTCACCCGTGTGTGTTCTCATGTGTGACTGTAGACAACCTTTACGACTGAATGACGCTTCACAGACACCGCACTGATACGGTTTCTCCCCCGTGTGACATCGGACGTGAATTTCTAAATGACTATTCCACTGAAACGAGCGTCCACAGATTCCACATTTAAAAGCCTTATCCTCCTGTTGTGTAGTGGGCTCGTTTTTAATATCATCACTTGACAATTCTATGGAGGGTTGAGATCTTTTACGTTTTTTAGAACGAGGAGGTGTTTGTTGGATATCGGTCACCTCAATATCAACTGGTTCTTCTTTGATTGTTCTTGGCTCAAAAGAATTAAAAGAATCAGGGACGTCTGACTGGGCCTTGGGAGAATCAACTGATCTTGCCTCAAAGGAAGCAGAAACATTCTCAAATGTTGATTCGCATGATTCATCTTTAACAGATTTGTTCTTTTTGGCATGTTTTTCCTCTGAAAAATTTTCCATTGTGGATTTGGGTGACTCATTCTTAACAGAATTGTCCTTTTTGGCAAGTTCTTCCTCTGAAAAAATTTCCATTGTAGATTTGCATGACTCATCTTGAACAGAATTATCCTTTTTTGCAAGTTCCTCCTCTGAAAAATTTTCCATTGCGGATTTGCATGACTTGTCCTTAACAGAATTGTCCTTCGTTGTGGATTTGGGTGACTCATCCATAACAGAATTGTCCTTTTCGGCAAGTTCTTCCTCTGAAAAATTTTCTATTGTGGATTTGCATGACTTAACCTTAACAGATTTGTTCTTTTTGGCAAGTTCCTCTGAAAAATTTTCAATTGTAGATTTGCATGACTCATCTTTCACAGAATTGTCCTTTTCGGCAAGCTCTTCCTCTGAAAAATTTTCCATTGTGGATTTGCATGACTCATGTTTAACAGAGTCGTCCTTTTCGGCAAGTTCTTCCTCTGAAAAATATTCCATTGCAGATTTGCATGACTCATCTTTAACAGAATTGTCCTTTTCGGCAAGTTCTTCCTCTGAAAAATTTTCCATTGTGGATTTGCATGACTCATATTTAACAGAATTGTCCTTTTCGGCAAGTTCTTCCCCTGAAAAATATTCCATTGTAGATTTGCATGACTCATCTTGAACAGAATTGTCCTTTTTAGTGAATTTTTCCTCTGGAAAAGATTCCATATTTGATTTGCATGATTTATCTTGAACAGAATTGTTCTCTTCAGCAAATCTATCCTCTGAAAAATTCTCCATTGGCAGTTTACATGATACATGAACATCTTCAACAGAATTGTCCTTATCTTGAAATTCATCTTCTGAAAAATTATCTTTTGTAAGTTTGCGCGATTTGTCTCTAACCAAACTGTCTTCTGAAAAATTCCCCAATGGCTCAGCTTCAGTTACATGCTCATCGCATGTAGCTTCTCTCACATCTCCAAAATTTGTATTTTCGTCTAAAGATGGCGTTGACGTTGAGTCATCTGAATCGATCGATTCTTCTTCATCAGTAGAATTTTCAGTTTCGTCTTCATTATTGGATAATATTGATGCTGTGTCCATTTCTTCCTCGTCAGAATCTTCAGAGGCTGAACTACTGTCCTCCATTTGTTCCTCGTTGATGAAATGCTCTTTGTTTGTCGACGTTTTGGTGTCACTGTCGGATTCCGTTTCTCTAGATTTTAAACGCAAACTGATGTTACTCAATATAGTTGATATAATGCTTTTTGAATTTGACGAGTCTTGATGAAAGTTCTTGCGCTCCCGTATTTGATGCGGCAAGATGACAACATTTCCTGTTTCTTTATTTGAAGGATTGAGATCATTTGATTGTTTGTTAAGCGGACTAAAAGAGCAGATGTCACTAGAAGCTGCTGAAGCACCACAGTTGACAGAAGCTGGCTGTGAATCATCGTTTAAAGTTTCAGACACCTTGTCCTCTGAACAATCCCCATTCCCGATTGGTGATACAAGTAGATTGTTAAACTCCATGGCTTTGACCAATAAATGCCTAAAAAGATAAAAAAAAAACATTTCTTAAATTCTACTTCTTAAGACAAATCCACCAGTGATAAGGAGAATATAATATAAATATAATTCTCCTGTAGCTGTAGAAAATTACTACCACGGCGCAGAGAGAGAGTTTAACATCCCCTCGACAAAAACTAGTTCATTTCGGGACTAACATATGGTTCAATTTTATTTGAATAATACACTTGCGCTTAGGGGTCTTTAGCAGTGAGAGGAAACCGGAGGACCCGGAGAAAACACATGAGGTTGGAAAGACGATCCTACTCCTTGACACGTACCAGTGACTCAATGACATACCTTTTGATTCAACATGCACGCATTACCCCCTTATTCCTTCCCCTCCCATCAACTTCAGAACCTTAACCCTTTCACACTTGGTACATGTACATGTAAATATTGACTACAACAGCAAAGTGATATAGGCCTACATGTATTAATAGAGGTACCTTGAAGACAATGAGAGAAAAGTGATATAATAAAACTGGTACATGTAAAGTTGTTCCTAAAGCGGTGGACACGCTAGCTGAATCATTCGACCGATTCATCAGTCGATTGCATCACCTTTCACGTCACAGGGTTAAAGTGGCGACAACCTGAACGTACAAGGCGCATGTAATGAGACCTACGTTCAGAGCCAAACTTTATAGTCCTATGATCCAAATCTTATATTTAGACTAGGCAAGATCCATGTACCATTTATTCCAATAAATTATCAATAAAAGGCAATGTCTTTCATATAAATAACTTTGGTACACTCTAAATCATGATCCAGTGCTAAAAATAATCTCAAACATGAAATGATTAAATCAATGGTACTTTTTTTTTCTTTTTTTTTGCAGCGCTTAAAATCAAATTTTTGCCATATATATTATAAGAATTGTCTTCATCTGGTCAATTTTTTAACATTTAAACATGAAAAAATATTTATTGCTCATTTTCTCTTAAACCAGATAAAGTCAAAATCGATAGGCGTGAGGATGACTGCATTCTTTTGTTCGCCGTCCTCCATTATTGACATAGTCATAAACATAATTGCAGACATTTATTCAATTCAAACTATAACCGAGGAATGGGCAATAAAAAACCATTGAAAGCTTGTATCTCTAGAAACCTTATAAATAAATATAGCCCGTGTTTCTTATATTTATCGCTGTTCATTCCGATTCGTTTCAATCAAATCCGACCAAAGAAACTAGTCCAATTCAAGGACTGATGATGAATGGGTCAGACGAATCAGTTCGGTAGAAGTATAGTATTAAGTTTACAATACACGGGTCATTTGAAATGTTAAGTTTTAAACTTACTAACTAAGTTGTGGTGAATTTACATCTAAATACAAACAGCTGTCTTCTAAAATCGTGCAATTTCGGCTAATTTATGTACTATTTTCATCGCTCTCAAATTATTTACGCCATCTTGAAAGATTTACTTCCGCTAAATAGTCAAAAAAGGAGACGTGGATCAAACGGACTGTGATATTTATACATGCTATCCCATTTGACTTGGCTTGGATTCTGATAAATCAGAGAAAAATCATCACTATATCGTTAAGACTCGTATTATGAAAGAGACGCGAATGTGATACATTATAAGTAAGAGCAGGAGGACCACACCACCCATAAACAGAAACCCACAAGACAAACACGCGGGCAAGGCAAACAATTGCATTGCGGGCAATAAAACGAAATGAAATGAAATGGGATTTAACGTCCTTCTGTTCTGCTCCGACTGGGATAATGAAGACGGACATACGCCATACAGTGTGCTATGGTGGTAATTTTTTCCGGGCAGCGGCACTACTGCCTACTCTTATGTCGAATTCCAACTACCGAGGGATCTTTTCTGTGCACGCCAATGTATACACGGGACCTCAGTTTTTCCTCTCATCCGAATGACTAGACAGCTATCCTTGCCAGGGGAAACCACGTCGGAAAAGCCCGATGAACTTTCTCGGCCGATAGGCAATGAAACACAAAGCAGATAAATCTAGTGAATAGATACAGGGTCTCACCATTAGCAGGGATCATTTTAAAAATTAGATTTTTCAAATTAATGACATACAACTTGATAAAGTAGGTAATTAAACATCGCGTATAAAATAAAAAAAAAAACTGTCTCGAGTTCCGGGGTTCGATCCCCATATTTGCCGCGAAATTAACTCGGATTTTCCAGTGAGCTTTTCCCTGGGCAATTGTGCAGAACGGAGGACATGGCAAGGAACAGAGTCTACTCGTTCGTTTGTGACGAAAATCGAGGCGCGTCTATTATACTTTGACGTGCATCTAAAAGAACGCACATGTCATTTGGAATTTAAAATAAGAGTAGGCCGTAGCGTGGCGTGTAGAAAAGTAGGACGTTAAACACGATTTCATTTTCACCTGACTACCCATTATAAGTAACTGACAAGAACAGCTGTCTAGTCGTTCGGATGGGACGAAAAACCGAGGACCCGTGTATACATTGACGTACACGTTAAAGATCCTTTGGCAGTTAGAATTCGGTATAGGAATACGCCATAGTGCCGCTGCCCGGGCAAAATTTCCCACATAGTACACTGTATGGCGTATGCCCGTCTTCATTATAGCCCAGTAGGAGAAGAATAGTAGGACGTTAAACCCCATTTCATTTCATTTCATGTCATAATCAGTAAGTCCCCCCCCCCCCCCCCAAACAAAAAAAACCCCCAAAAATAATAATGTTACACGACAGTTTTACCGACTAATATCAAACGGGTGTTAGACATAATAATTCACCAAATGACGTTCTACATGTGCCCGGTAATCTAGAAAAAAACATGTTACATGGCAGATTAAAAGATTGGCGTCAAACAGGTTTAAGAGACGACCGATTCACCTACTGACAACATTTTTAAAACCTAGTGTCTAATTACCAAATATCTATCAAAAACAGCGTGGTTGGGTGCATTGGGTATTTGTAAACTTATCCAAACCCTATGACTTGGCATTTTGCACACGGAGAGCTATCTACTTTGACAGTAGACCTCTGCCCTGAATAGCCGTCATATTTAAACAAATAGTATACTACGTCTACACTCGGCAAACCCCGGCAGATTCCGTTACTCATGCCTCGGCTGTATGACGGTTATATGTACCTAGGCCTATACAATTGCCATGCGGCACCGGTTTACTTATTAGGAACACTTCCGAGGCGTGTGTAGAATTTTCAATTGTCCTTGTTTGAAGAAAATCGGATATACTTGAAAGAAAAATAGCTCTAGATTTTGAAATATTTGTATGATAAAACATTCTTCAAAGGCGTGGTCATGGGTAACGCATTTGGTAATCCGGGAACATGAAAGTAGTTCCAATGGTGGACTTCGTCATACAGCCTAGGCTAGATGTAGGGTACTGGAATCTGCCGAGGTTTGCCGAGTGATACGTCTAATCCGTTTACATCTTTCATGCACACAAAGACTAAATAAACATTTTCTATTTTATTAAATGAGAATAATTTTTTTAAAAAAAATAATTCTTGAAGCTTTGTTCATTGTTAGATTTTTCGACTGAATTCGCCGATTTATGAATTAAAACGTCGGTCATCCAGCATCGTGTCTGTTTTCAAGCGGAGCTAATACAGCGTAAGCTTCGTATGTTGAATTAGATGACTTGATTATCTTTGGTTTGGTCCACTTTATTACAAACATCTGTACATGGAAAATCCTCTATACTGTTTATTATTATTATTTTATTATTTTTTTTTTTTTTGGGGGGGGGGGGGGGTGTATGTGTGTGTGTGTGTGTGTGGGGGGGGGGGGCGAATGGTTAGCATGTGCTCGTTGTATCATTAGGTCTGTCATTGAGACATTTGGCGTGGTTTCGATTCCCGGTTTGTACGTGACAAGGAGTAGCGTGTACATCGCCCGTCCATCCTCGTGAGTTTTCTCCGGGTCGTCCGGTTTCCTCCCATTGTTAAAAAAACCCTACGTGCAAGCGAATTATTGAAATAAGATTGAACCATATGTTAGTCCCGAAATGACATAGTTTGTGTCGAGTGGACGTTACCCCCCCCACCCCTCTCTCTCTCTCCCTCTCTCTCGTACCAGAAACAATCATTTGTTAATTTCCGACTCGACTTCCATTTCCCCTACAGACGTTCTATACATAAAAATAATTACACAATACAAGTTGTTGATTGCACCACGTGGGTGTCATAGTGATATCTTAAGATAACAGGAGCAGACATTCTAAAGGCGGGGTTCCATTATATTTAAACACACAAAAACAGACATACAATTCTACGCACTTACACATGTTGCAAGAGCTAAATCTGCCCATTGTAGGTCTTTCTTTAGGCCTGAAATGTTATCTAAATTATAAATTAGACATTAACTAACTTATCCAGGCCATAATCAACTCTCGATGACATCCGATTTCTCCGATATTAAATATATTAGAACAGTTGAGCCATATTTTGATTTAAGCTAAAACTGGAGGAGCGAGACTTAGCGTCGAACAACCACTACGGTGGTTGGAATTATTGCACACGTCTTGTCAAACCTTCAAAGGCTAATATCTTCGCTCGCAGTAGAGTAATTTGAATGAAATTGTCAAATAATTCAATTTGCAATTATCTATTTTCGAACTGTTATAGCAAGAAGAATGACTGACTCTTTATCTAAATAAAACATTGTATACAAAGTTTTTTGGAAACATCCCCCGCCTTTTCGAGGATTATCTCCCTTATTTTGAGCTTACTTACATTTTGAGTGAAGTCTTATCACTGCAGGACCGAGACTGTACAGCACAGCGGGCGCTTATGACTGACCCCGGGGTTGGATTAACCTTTAAGCCAAATTAGCTCGTGCTTAGGGAATCATGGTAATAGGTGCACCACAGAATGTATGCTCAATCTGATTAAAATACAGATCTATATTTCGTTTCGTTTTTTTTATACTTTCGATGGCCAACACTACATGAGTTAAAGGGGATGCTCGATTAACAGTCCGGAACGTCCCGAATTGACAGAATTGCAATCGAGTGACGCGGAATTCAGTCCTGTCACAGTTCTGTCAGTCCCGACGACGGAGGTGGTGTGAGTAGAATCGTGACGTATTTAAAAGGTTTCGGCTGTACGGTTGGTTGAGATATTTAATTATTCAGTCGACGCATGCGTTGTAGCCCGAAATCCAACTTTTCACTAGATTGTCACTATTTTTGGAATTGAAGAAATTCAATTCCGTAACGTTCAATCGAGTACCCCCAAAGACAAGTTAAACGAAATTTTGAACTATAAAAACGAAACGAAATAGGATCTGTGTTTTAACCAGATTGAATGTATTCTTTGTTAAATGCCAAATTTAAAATATTAAAGATACATTATGGGAGATTTTAATAGAGAGTTGGCCATTCTTGCTATAACAGTTCAAAAATAGATGATAAAAGAAGAATATATTGGAAATTTCAGACAAATTACTTTATTCTGAACAAAGTTATCACCATTGTAATTTTTGACTAGAAATAGGAGTCAAATCCCTCTTCACCGCCTCCGAGAATGCAGGCCGTTTGATTGACAGGCGTTAACTCTACCTACATAATCTCGATTATCAAGTAACGTTTTCAATTCGTATCACATTTATTTTTACTACAAATTAAAAATAGGACTTTTATTATATAGATAAGAAGCGAAAGTTTTAAAGGAATGAACCAAATCAATGAGGCATAATTATAGCCAACTTCTTCAATCTTGTTAGCCTGTGTGTACTCCCGAAGCAGACAAATTGAAATAGGAAACATTGATCCAATGGGGCTGCATGGGCTGCAATTCAACTGGGGTGATGTTAGCTGCGATGTTTATCAATTTCCATAATTTTTCTGTAAACGCAAGTGACAAAAGAGCGTATAATACCGACATCCAAACTCTCATTTGAACCACAAATAAACATAATATCAAGGCCGTATATATCGAACTTTCAATCAAATTGACCGACATATGCAGCCTCGCTCAACAGCGGCCTCGCTTCGTACACTCTATCATTCAGCCTCGATCTAAAATTTCCCGGAGTATGACGTCAACGTAACGGTTAATCTCAGCTTACGACGCCATTTAAAAATTTAATCAATCAATGAAATCCTGTTTAAATCCAAGCGAATCCAAGCCATCCGTGGGTCTACAGAGTTGATTTTGTGCTTGTTGTGTAAATAAAGATCTAATTTATAATTTCTATGACATCTGAAGCCTAAATAAAGACTTGCAATAATCAGATTTAGCTCTTGCATAATGTATGTTTAATTTAATCTAAAAATTAATTAAGAACTTTCAATTAGGTTTTCGTTGATTTTGTCTTTCCACGCTGTTTCCTGTTTTGTCGGAATTAAAAATGACCTGTATAAAATTCTAAAAAGTTCTGATCACGTGTTTAACCGTTGTTTGTGGTTTATTATTATTTATATTTTAAATTACATAGGGGGCACCAAAATCTCTAAAGTGCTTAGGGCCTCTGTGGGTCTTAAACATACATTATGCAAAAGCTAAAGCTAATTCTGCCTATTGCAGGCCTTTCTGTAGGCCTGAAATGTGATATAAACTATTAATTAGACATTAATTAACTTATCCAAACCATAATCAACTCTCGATGTCATCTTATGTTTCGGATTTTCACTAGATTTGAATCCGATCTGCTGCTCTAATGATTAAATCCAAAAAAAGATAATCGGGACTATGGTGTTTTTTTTTTTATCGTACCGCCTTTAGTAATGATGATCAAGTCTAGGCTTAAAATTCAAAAGCGAATATCTCGGTTCAGAGTTGGACAAGTCAATTGGAATTTGCAACATATTCTACTTACGTTATCTATTTTGTTAACTATTATAGCGAGAACAGTCAGCTCTATATCTAATCTCCCACAATGCCTCTATAACCTAATCGGGCCCTTACTGTCGCCCCCACCCCCCGCTCCACTCCCACCTCAATCTCTGTTCGTTTTATTTCGACATAATTATACTTTATCTAATCTCCCATAGTGCATCTTTAACATAACCCGGCCCTCACTGCTCCCCCCCCCCACCGCACTAATCCCTCCTTAATCTTTGATCGTTTCATGTCGATATAATTATACTATTGTGATTGCTACATTAGAGAGCGCGTTGTCATTCCTGCATTAGAGAAGGCATTGACATTTAATAAATTGCCAGTTTGCGTGGAATATTTATATAAAAATGCAAAACATGTTCGACAGGTTGAACAGGCGTTATTACAGTTGATCGCGTAGTTTAACTGTTAATAAGTCTATAACGGTACACAGTAACAACACTCTGTTATATTTACTGTAGCAATTTTCAATCAACTGTCAGACTAGTAGAACTTGTTGGTGTTTTTCTTCAGTTGTTTTTTCTGTGTTATTTGGAAACCGTCCAATAAATCTATTGGCTCAGCGGATGTTAGCTTATTAACAGTAGCTTTGATTCAGATAACGTTTCGTCACTGAACATGTGGGTAGCGTGGAACTGAAGTATTTTGTGAAATAATACAGTTAGATTAGGTAACTGGAAATAAACAGATAATTCGGTATGTTTTTAAATTTATATCTTAAATTTAAATATTGTTTGGATAAGACTGTAATTAAACAAACATGTTATTGTCAGTATCGATTTTATTTTGATGATCGATTTTATTTTTAGGTGAGTCTAACTTTATCTATTTGAGTTGATCTTTATTGGTTCTAACGTTAAAGATTTGAGTTGATCTGTATTGAAATTCTAATGATAAAGATTTGACTTGATTATTACTGGTTTCTAATGTTAATGATTTGATTTGATCATTATGGGACTATAACGTTATCGATTTGATTTAATCATTATGGGAGTATAACGTCATCGATTTGATTTAATCATTATTGGGACTACAGAAGTCTGGAGTTATCGATTTGATTTGATCCTTTTTTCGTGTTAAAATAGGGTTGATTCCGGTGTTTGTACAAGGCAGAGGGCTTTACAATGACAGCGCTTGAGTCGATCGGATGGGACGATAACCGAGGTCCCGTTTACACATTGGCATGCACGTAAAAGATTCCTTGGCAGTTGGCATTCGATATAAGAGTAGGCCGTAGCGCCGCTGTCCGGATAAAATTTCCCTCATAGCACACTGTATGGCGTATGCCCGTCTTCATTAGCCCAGTTGGAGCAGAACAGTAGGACGTTAAACCTCATTTCATTTCATTTCAATTTGTTTCCGCTGTTTTAAATGATGTATAATAACGTCCATCTGGCACAATCATTTCAATTTGTTTCCGCTGTTTCAAATGATGTATATTAACGTCTATCTGGCACAATCATTTCAATTTGTTTCCGCTGTTTCAAATGATGTATATTAACGTCCATCTGGCACAGCCTTTCAAAGGCAATCAATGTAATATGGAGTTGAATCGTTTACAATACAACTTACAAACAGGTCAAATGGAAAATTAGATTAAAAAAAGTAACACAAAACAGAGTTTTAATATTCCGTGTTGTGGATAAATTATAAAATTATAATACACGTAATTTAATAATACCCGATAGAACGTCCCGCAGATAAACAAGTTATCCTTATACTAGGTACGTTATCTCAACCTGGGGCGAGGGGGGGGGGGGAAGGGGTGGCCGAATGATTAGCACATGCGCGCTGTATCATAAGGCCTGTCATTGAGTCAACTGGCGTGGTTTCGAATCCCCGGTTGTACGTGGAGTAGGGTTGCCTGCCCAACCACGTGGGTTTTCTCATGGGAGCCACGGTGGCTCAATGTGTAAGACATTGGCTCGCACACCTGGAGGTGCTGTGTTCAATCCCTGCGTTGGCCGAGAACGTTCATTGGGATTTTACGTTGTGGTTCCCACTTGTCAGTGGTGCGGGGCAGAGGGCCTTGCAAAGGACAGCGTATAGTCGTTCGGATGAGACGAGAACTTGAGATCCCGTGTACACATTTACGTGCACGTAAAAGATCCCTTGACAGTTGAAATTTGATATAAGAGCAGGCCGCAGCACACTGGATGACGTATGCCCGTCTTGATTATCCCGGTCGGAGCAGAAGAGTAGGTATGCGCGTCTTCATTAGCCCAGTCGGAGCAGAAGAGTAGGTATGTCCGTCTTCATTAGCCCAGTCGGAGCAGAAGAGTAGGTATGTCCGTCTTCATTAGCCCAGTCGGAGCAGAAGAGAAGGATGTTAAACCACATTTCATTTCATTTCATTTCTCAATCAACCTGACACCCATCGGTCCAACCCCCACAGCCTGGTTTATTCATCCGACACGAACCCCTTCCAAGCCTGATCTCTTCAACCGGTCCGAGAACTGTGCGTTTCACCCTTGCATCTGATACGAGTGGTAGGTTGGTTGGTTGGGTCACAGGGTCCGTCAATTGAGTTAGGTGGCGTAGTCTCGATTCCCCTTGTTATTTTACTCCGGTTCCTCATATTCCTGAAGCAATGACCCGAGAAATCCCCCTCTGGCCATTGCTGGATTGGCTTCTGATACTTTTAAAGGACAGCCCTTCTTTTAGTCTGGGGTCTTCCCTAAACCTTTGGACAATGATTTAAGGTATTAAAACCGATGAAAGCATTGTTCGTCTCCAAACAGTATTGTTCACATTGTATCCATTTTGATAGCCTCGTTTGTCACGCAATTAGTTTTTCTACAATATTCTGCTATGCACTGGTTAATTGGGCGTAATAAAATCGTAATTTAAGTCATGACGTAACGTTATGTAAACATATTTCGTCCAATTTGGAGCTCTGTTTCAAGCGTAATGATATTGTTACGCAGCAGTTAGCTATTGGTTGTTAATCTGACTATTAACCAGTCATAATTTGGATCAGAAATTTGCTTCCATTACAGCAGTGTTAAGTGGGATTAGCTCTAATCAAACGAAACACCGCGAGGAGTATGCCGGTTATTCTGGTTTTCTCCGACAAATAAAGATGCCTACGAGTAAGCGAATTATTGAAATAAAATTGAACAATATGTTAGTCCCGAAATGACTAGTTTGTGTCGAGTGGATGTTGAACCTAATTTTTCTCTCTCTGTATTTGATACTCCCGTTTTAAGGTTTCATGAATCAAGTCTAGCTCCATCTATTTTCTATTCAAGGCTGTAAAGGTGTGTATTTTATTCAAGGCTGTAAATGTGTGTATGGTTAGCTCCTATTTTCTATTCAAGGCTGTAAAGTTGTGTATGGTTAGCTCCTATTTTCTATTCAAGGCTGTAAATTAAAGGCGTGTATGGTAAGCTCCTATTCTCTATTCAGCGTTTAAATTCAATTTTTTCAGAAAGAATTACAAATTGTCTGTAAACATGGAGGAAAAAGAGAGTGGTAGGAAAGAAAAGGAGAGAGAATGTAAAAAATGTCGACTAGGAAGATCACAAATGTTACACATGTATGAAGGATCAGCAACCATCCATGGTGTACCTAAAATAATGTCTCCTCAGCTATATTCTTTTAGACGGTAAGTTAAAATAACCTATACGCCATTTTCCTTGCTGACCAAGAATCACGGCGCATTAATACCGGACAACAATCTGTGGATTTTGATTGGATTGTGATAAAACTGAACACACATACATATCACCTTAAAAAGTAATTTATATTTTAGTCCTAATATGTCAAACAATTTAGCACACGATATACAATGCTTCCCCCATCTTCGTCAAATCAGGACTACGTAACCCTTGTTGCCATGATATATTTCACAATATCTGTTGAACGTCTGGATATAGTAGTCAACCGTCACTGAAGGTGAGATTATCAGGTCCCAATAAAATAAGTAATGCAATCCTGGGCGGAGGGGTGGTGTTTGATCCTTGTAATGCGAGGATATAACATGTACATTTCACGCTTGATTATGTGAAAATATGTGTACGTAGAATATGGGTTAAAGACTGCGCTAAATAAATATTAGTACATATCTGATTGTAACACGAGATACCTGTACAACCGGTTTATCCGATATGTTAGAATGTTGTCACTTCTAGAACACATACATTACAGAAGATTATTATAGAATTCAAAGACGACATTTTGACAAGAACATTCTCATACATGATTTTAAATTTAATAAAAATTAAAGGTTATTTAAATATATATTTAGTGCCTTGGCATGGTCAAAGCTGGGGATATTTCTTCATAAGACAAATAGGTTAAAAAAATAAAAATATATTTGTCGAACTCCTCATTTGGATCAGTAGTGGACATTCGCTAGGCCGCTACAATCACTGACAAATAGCACACTGATCAGCAGTGAATATTCGCTAGGCCGCTACAATCACTGAGAGGGATGATATCGGTGCGGGTTAATTAGCTTACAATATTAACTTTGCTCTTTCTGCAAATTAAATTCTTAGAGTTTTTGTTTTTTTTGAAGCATGAAAAAAATAAATAAAGGTGTTGGAAGTATATCTGGGTAGAAATATTTCCTATTTAGTGTAAATGGGCATAAAATGAGTAAAAGGCATCATTCTGCCCGGACCAGTTTACGCTACAACGTCTTATATAAACAATACACGCGCAGTGATCGACCCTGTGTGATGTGACGTCACATGTAGTAGTCATTTTATAAAGAGTTATAAAAAGACTTTCACAATATCTGTCATTGACTTGGGGGGTTGGATGGCCAAATGGTTAGCACGTGCGCGCTGTATCTTGGGGCCTGTCATTGAGTCATCTGGCGTGGTTTCGAATCCCCGGTTGTACGTGACAAGGAGTAGGGTTGGCTGTGGGTTTTCTCCAGGTCCTCCGGTTTCCTCCCACTGTTAAAGACCCCTACGCGCAAGCGAATTATTGAAATAAAATTGAACCATGTGTTAGTCCCGAAATGACCCAGTTTGTGTCGACAAGCCATCTAGAGGCCGAAGCGCAACATGTAGAGGCCGAAGCGCAACACTCAATGTGTGGCGTATAACCGCCATTAGTCAGACACGTAAGACGTTAAATCCCATTTCCTTTATGCATTTAGTATTTATAATTTGTTGGGATTTAGACATTACTTTATTTTACTTTATTCTCCAAATCAAATACCACCTTTCCTTTGTTTATGGAAATACAAATACCCCCTTCCTTTGTTTATGGAAATACAAATACCCCCTTTCTTTGTTTATTGAAACACAAATACCCCTTTTCTTTGTTTATACAAATATAAATACACATTTTATAGAAATACAAATACACCTTTTACTAAAAAATCAAAAAGTTTTGCTTTACTTTATTCCTCACGTCAAATATTATGTTTATTTGTTTACAGATATTTGTGGACAATAATGTTGCTAGCGATGACCACTGGTTTGGTCATTTTCCTGTATAAATCGTTTACAAAATATTATGAATATCCTATCATTACCAATACACGACTGGAGTTTAACCACGAAATGCAGTTTCCAGCAGTTACTATCTGTAACGCCAACCAATTCCGTCAACACAAAATACCCAATGACGACTGGGAAATCAAAGACCTTATTTTTAAAATGAGCGAGATGTCCGTTTTAAGCGAATACTTTAAGCAGCATTTCATCAAAATTACCTCTGTTGTTTATTCAAGTCCAATTTCAGTGCCCGAAGCTCACTTGGGTAAAAATTTATACAAATTTGCGCTAAATGCCGCCCATAAATTGGAGGACATGTTTATTGTGTGTTTATGGGGAGGTGCTGTTGTTAATTGTTCTAAATATTTTGAGACAGTTATCACCGATATGGGTGTGTGTTATACCTTTAATTCCAACAGATCGTCACCAATGACGTCATATGGATCAGGTTCTATGAGTGGACTAAGGGTTATTGTAGATATTCAACAACCGGAATATTATTTCTCTCAAATATCTTTGGCAGGGATTAAGGTTTGTATTATTACAAATATCTCTGGCAGGGATTAAGGTTTGTATCATCAAGTCTACAAATATCTCTGGCAGGGATTAAGGTTTGTATTATTATCAAGTCTACAAATATCTCTGGCAGGGATTAAGGTTTGTATCATCAAGTCTACAAATATCTCTGGCAGGAATTAAGGTTTGTATTATCATTAAATCTACAAATATCTCTGACGTGAATTAAAGTTTAGATTATCAAGTCGTGTACGGTATAACCCGACTTGGTCAAATGTGAACACTTCTACTGTCTACCTTGTTTGATAAATGGTTGCCATTTAGTAATTGAACGGGAAATACATAGAATACAATTCTATGGAGTGCGATTCCTGTTGATTAATTTACCAGAGTTTCGAATATGATTATCTGTTATTTGTCCCGTGGAAGTAATTTCTTCACAATAATTCAACATTCAACACAGTTGTTGGAGAATGATCGTGATCTAGCCGGGGCGATCAATAACAAGATGCAGTTATTACTACAATCTCATCCCGTGGTAATAATTTCCTACAGCAGTACGGGGGGATTGTATTGTTATTTTAGGTTTTCAATCACTTTAGAAACTTTATCAGTTTTTGTGGAGGTCTAGTTACATTTTATTTTTTCCTGGCAACCCAACTTCGCGCACTTAAATCATAATATATGTCGTCGTCGAGACAAATGATGTGTCTTCAATCTCGGGCATGTTCGTTAGGACGATCTTCGTGGGTCCACACCCTTCCCCCGCCTTGTTTCTCCTATTGCTAGAGACTCCTACGCCGAGAGAAGTTTTGAAGAGACAGCAGATTCTCGTTAAACTCTCTCTCTCTCTCTCCCTCTCTCTCTCTCTGATGATAATGATGATGATGATGATGATGATGATGATTTTGTATTCCAGGTTTTATTACACGAACCAGGTTCCGCCGCCATGATGTCATCAAGTGGATTCGTTGCACGACCAGGTTCGTCAACTGCCGTCACCATCAAAAAAGAAAGAGTTAGTGTTTTACAAATATTTAAAAGGTCTTACAAACGTAAAGCAAAATTCTCAATTCCGTTTTTTTATAAATTGAAACATGATGTATAAATCCAGAACTCAGAATCAATCTGTTAAGATTCCTTTTAATAATGTTTATAACATATATTTGTGACGTCATCGGCGCCATTTTGGAATTATTACGCCATACTGGAAGTTCGACAATCAAATCGGAAGTACCTTGTTCATAGTAATACGGTTTGATCTCTTGGCCTTTCAATGCCTTATTTATACAGAACAACCATAGTTCCATGTCGATCGCACTGACAGAGTGGCAGAGGCACAGGCTTTTGTTTTGAAGAACGTCTTCGAAACGTAAAAAAGGATGATCACTAGGTGTGTGGTACCAGCTCCTCCAGGCAACAAAAAGATCTGATTATAATAACATATTATTTCCTGTTTATTTACATGTTACATGTTTCTCAAAATGTCAAATGATACAAACAGCTTCTAGTTTATTTATAGTTTATTCAAGTGACAACTATCTAGTTATAGCTAGGTTACTCAGATGATAATAACAACTTGTATCTAGTTATAAGCTACTTATATGATAATAACAAATATCTATTTATAGGCTACACAGATGATAATACCAACTATCTATTTATAGGTTACTCAGATGATAATACCAACTATCTAGTTATAGGTTACTCAGATGATAATAACAACTATCTAGTTATAGGTTACTCAGATGATAATAACAACTATCTAGTTATAGGCTACTCAGATGATAATAACAACTATCTAGTAATAGGTTATTCAGATGATAATAACAACTACCTAGTTATAGGTTACCCAGATGATAATAACAACTATCTAGTTATAGGTTACTCAGATGATAATAACAAATATCTATTTATAGGCTACTCAGATGATAATAACAGCTTGTATCTAGTTATAAGCTACTTAGATGATAATAACAACTATCTAGTTATAGGCTACTCAGCAAATACTTTATTATTTATCTCTTTAGATAGACGGGTTGAGTAAACCCTATAAAGCTTTTGGATCTGAATATTGTGTGACGTCACATGAACCTTGTTTCAAGACGCCATTAGACAGATACAAAGATTATATTTATACACGACAGACATGCACAATGAACTGTTTAACAGATGATTACGTCAAACATTGTAATTGTCGTAGTTTATTTGATAAAGGTAAGGAAATGTGTGAAATAGTTCAACTTTGGAACAAAACAGTTTCATTAAAGCCATATACTACAGGGAACCAATAATTTATGCGCTACCAGTGTAAGGTTAGTGCTAAATGATAAGGCCAGCTCAATTTTCCGTCATTTGTCACGAGATGTGACAGGGCTAGCGCTAATCCCAACCGTAACTCTAACCATGGACCGAGACCCAATGCTTACCCTAACCATAACCTACAATCTTGCCAACAATCACATGCCCCAACTCTATTTACATCTCAGCAACCGTGACAAAAATTGAGCTGACCTTAACAAAAAGATTTAGCCACCAAAGTAAAGAACATCGTCGAGTCGATCTCGCTCGGGGTTAAAGCCAGGGGCTACAGGGACCCAATGCCTGAGTAAGGAACAACGACCAGTTGTTCGGATGGAACGCAAGACCAAGGCCCCTTGTCTTGTACATGTTGGTGTTCTCGTGAAAGGTGGTGCCTGCGAGACGGACAAGCCAATTGTGTGTAGTTGTTCGGATGGGACGAAAAAAACCCAAAACAGAGGTCACGCCATATACACCATAAGTTACCCATTTGTGTCTCTCAAAGTATGGTGTTGACGAGATATTAAAGGCTCAATACCAATCTTGTTGTAACTGAATAATATGTCCCAATCTTTATTCTGGTCAACAAATTGTACTATTTTACAATATTCCAATTAATTGATGATGCAAATTTCATCTTAACACACCTAATTTAAAAAATTAGAAAAATTCAACTAAATGATTTGAAAAGCGTGACGTAAAGATTTTCAATGTGACTTTGATTTAAAAATATTCTTGAACCCTCTCGACAAGTAAAATAGGATTTAATGGATAATTTACAAAACAGGTAGGACAATAACACATCTAGTACTTAGAATAAGGCTATTTGTTATTTTCTGGAGCTGTCAAGCCAGCAAGAGTGTTATTGTCCCTTTAAAGGTGAATTATTGTAGATTAGATAAAGAGTTGACAGTTCTCGCTGTAATAGTTAAACAAAATAGATAACGTAAATAAAATATGCTGAAAATTTCAGTCAAATTACTCCACTGTGAACCGAAATATTAGCTTTTGAATTTTAGCCTAGCCTCGAGCATCATTGCTAAAGTTAGATGTTAAAAAACAAAGTGTCGATTATCCATTTTTACATTTAATTATTTTTCCACAAAATGCATTCCAATCAGCTAAATATCGCAGGCTAGCGATGGCATCGAGAGTTGATTATGGTTTGGATAAGTTAATTAATGTCTAATTAATAATTTAGATAACATTTCAGACCTGAAGAAAGACCTGCAATAGACAGATTTAGCTCTTGCATAATGTATGTTTAAACACTATTAATTGCATCTCGAAAGTATTGTTTTGACGAGATTTTACACCACAATTCAAGTGGACCTGATTTTGATTCATCATATATTAATTATAATGTTTGTCTAACTATGGTCCTCCTTTCTGTGATTTATCTTTCTACAGGTGAAGAAGAATATTGTTCTTTAAGTGCATTAACGGATTGTTACATTCCTTATAAAGGTAATATATTATGTCTACTCTACCTGAACTCTTATTTGATTATGTCGTTTATTTAATATTAGACCACGTCTAAATTCTAACCGAAATCGTGGTGGTTCACTAACCCCAAGAAACCGGTATCGAACCCAGAACCTCTTGGTTTGTGAGTCAGTATCACACTCACCGAGTCACAGTTGAGCGCGACTTTTTAAAAGTAGTATACTTATATGGATAATACTAAATATTTGCTATCAATATAATAATATGAATATTTGCTATAAACATAATGAAATCAATATTTGCTATAAACATAATGAATATTTGCTATAAACATAATGAATATTTGCTATAAACATAATGAATATTTGCTAAACTGTAATTAATAATTGCCAAAATATAATTAATATTAGTAACGATAAGATTAATATTAGTAACAATATAAAATGTCATTAACATTTGCTAAAATGTCATTAACATTTGCTAAAATGTCATTAACATTTGCTAAAATGTCATTAACATTTGCTAAAATGTCATTAACATTTGCTAAAATGTCATTAACATTTGTTAACATCTCATTAACATTTGCTAAAATGTCATTAATATTTTCTAAAATGTCATTAATATGTTCTAAAATGTAATTTATATTTCCTAAACTATAATTAATTTTAGCAACAATATGATTAATATTTACCATAAACATAGTTTATTAATATATGCTTGCTGAAATGTCAATAATGTCATTAATATTTGCTAAAATGTCATTAATATTTGCTCAAATATAATTAATATTTGCTCAAATGTAATTCATATCTAATATTTTTTAAAAATATAATTAATATTTCTTAAAAATATAATTAATATTTCTTAAAAATATAATTAATATTTCTTAAAAATATAATTAATATTTCTTAAAAATATAATTAATATTTCTTAAAAATATAATTAATATTTCTTAAAAATATAATTAATATTTGCTAAAATATGATTAATAATATGATTACTATTTGCTATAAACATAATTTATATTTGCTTACTCAAATGTCATTAATATTTACTAAAATTTCTTAAAAATATAATTAATATTTGCTAAAATATGATTAATAATATGATTACTATTTGCTATAAACATAATTTATATTTGCTTGCTCAAATGTCATTAATATTTACTAAAATGTCATTAATATTTGCTAAGATATAATTAATGTTAGCAACAATATGATTAATATTTGCTATAAACATTATTAATATTTCCTAAACTATAATTAATAGTAGCAACAATATGATTAATATTTGCTATAAACATAATTAATATTTGCTTGCTAAAATTTAATTAATGTTTGCTAAAATGTCATTAATATTTGCTAAATGTCATTAATATTTTTTTAAAATGTAATTAATATTTTCTAAAATGTAATTAATATTTTCTAAAATGTCATTAATATTTTCTAAAATGTAATTAATATTTTCTAAAATGTAATTAATATTTTCTAAAATGTAATTGATATTTGTTAAAATATAATTAATATTTCCTAAAATATAATTAATATTTTCAGCCGTGGCCAACATATCTGATATATTAAAGAACTGTACTTGTCCTAGTCGTTGTGTTAAAGAAAAATATATATCTTCAATATCCGTGGCTGATTTTGCTTCTACATTCACCAAGGACTATATGGTAAACAACGGAATACTTAAAAATAGAAGTGGTTCATACATCAGGTATATAAACATCACTATATATCTATCAGATAGTCCAATATGTGTATATAAACCTTTACTAGTCCTATATGTATATAAACATCACTATATATCAGATAGTCCTATATGTATATAAACCTTTACTATACATCAGATAGTCCTATATGTATAGAAACCATTAGTACAATGTATAAACATATATACTAGAAGTGGTTCATACATCAGGTAGGCCTACATGTATATACACACCACTATACACCAGGTAGGCCTACATATACACACCGCTATACACCAGGTAGGCCTACATATACACACCGCTATACACCAGATAGTCCTACATGTTTATAAACATTTATTATACACGTGTAAATGAATCGTGTGAAAGTGTTTGTGACCGTGTTGTCGTATGTGCGCTTTTAGATTATAAGGTTTATTATTATGACATGTTGTGGGTTGCATTCTATTCTTATTTCGACCCCTCCCCCCTTTTAACGATGTATCTTTCAGTGAGAATGTGAAACCCCTTTAACGATGTCTTATTGTATCTTTCTGTGAGAATGTGAATCCCCTTTAACCATGTGTTATTTTATCTTTCAGTGAGAATGTGGAACCCCTTTAACGATGTGTTATTGTATCTTTCAGTGAGAATGTGATGCCCCTTTAATGATGTGTTATTGTACCTTTCAGTGAGAATGTGATACCCCTTTAACGATGTGTTATTGTATCTTTCAATGAGAATGTGAAACCACTTTAACGATGTGTTATTGTATCTTTCAGTGATAATGTGAAACCCCCTTTAACGATGTGTTATTGTATCTTTCAGTGATAATGTGATAGATCTGAGGATTTATTATGAAACATTAACAGTTACAGTTACTGAACAGAAAGAAGAAATTACCATAGAAACTATATTAGGTTGGTGTTTTACCGTTTGATTAAGATACATTATCTAAATCTGCCAATTGCGGATGTTTTTTTGGCTTCAAATTAAAACGTTAATTAGACATATATTCACATGTCAAGCCCATAATAAACGCTCTATGTCATCGGAAGGTTGTGATTTGCAACTGTAACAATGACAGCCGAGACATTTGACAGAAATCTTCAATTGTATTCATTTGTCATTTTCAATTTTCTAACATCTAGCTCTTTATCTAAATCTTACATAATGTATCTTTGATATTAGTATGTCTAAAATGAATCTCTGATGCAGTAATAACAGCCGAGACATTTGACAGAAATCTTCAGTATAGCCATTTTCTAACGTTTAGGCTCTTTATCTAAATCTTACACAAAGCATCTTGAATATTGTTATATCTAGAATGAATCTCTGATATTAGTTTAATCCGTGGAAACTGCATCGAATCATGTGGATTGGATTTCGTAGTAAGTTAGGTTTGAATTAATGCCTACTATCAAGGATTATAAAATAGTTGCACAGGACGAAGCGCACAGCTGTACAGCTACGTGCAGGTATACTGGTCTGGTGGTTATCTCCCTTTTGTCGTGTATGTATATTTATGCAGATTTCGTCAAAGTTGCGAGATGTAAATAGGATGAGAGAGAGAGAGAGAAATGGGGTTTAACGTCCACTCGACACAAACTAGGTCATTTTGGGACTAACATGGTTTAATTTTATTTACATAATTCGCTTGCGCGTAGGGGTCTTTAGCAGTGGGAGGAAACCGAAGGCCCCGGAGAAAACCCACGAGGTTGGACAGGCGACCCGACTCCTTGCCACGTACAACCGGGGATTCGAAACCACGCCAGTCGACTCAATGACAGACTTTATGATACAGCGCACGCACGCTAACCATTCAGCCTTCCAACCTCCCTGTAAATAGGGTTAGGGCGGGTGATTATTGAAAAGACTGTGGGTTTGGATAAGAGCTATGACAAGGGTTAGTGTTAGCCCTAGCCCTGATTACATCTGGTGACCTTAATATTCAGACATAACCGTGTTTGTATAGAATCGTGTGAATAATACTCACCTTCGTAAGGTAAATGGGGTTTAACGTCCTACTGTTCTGCTCCTATGGTGGGCTAATGAAGACGGGTAACGCAATACAGTGTGCTATGAGGGAAATTTTTCCCGGGCAGCGGCACTATCGCCTACTCTTATATCGATTTCCAATCCAAGGGATCTTTTACGTGCATTCCAATGTATACACGGGACCTCGGTTTTTCGTCTCATCCGAAGGACTAGACAGGTGTCCTTGTCAGGCCCTCCGTCCTGCATCACTGACACGGGGGGGGGGGGCACACCAGAAAAGCCCGATGAACTTTCTCGGCCAATGCAGGGATCGAACACCCGACCTCCAGGCTAGCGAGCCAGCGTCTTACCCACTTAGCCACGTCCCCCCCCCCCCTATGGATTCTGAACATCCAATACATTTTCATCAAAATAGTATGTACAACTCCTATATTTGACGTCGTTTTAATTTAATTTACGGCTTCTGATTGCTTATGGAAACTGCCATCTTGGCACTATTTTGTGCTTCCGTCGGGTCTATTTGAGATATAAATCAACGCGTATATTAATGTTTCTAATTTTGGGATTCACTAATACTTTACTTAATTTATGTCAGTTCTGTATAAATATTTCATACCTTAACGCATGCAATTCTGACTGGGATTATTGAGCAAAATGGTCATTCTTTGCATACGAGAGAAAAACAGCTAGATCGATATTTAGTTTTAGAGCGATAGATACATATGGTTTCCTTATTGTGGAACATGAAAGAATTCCACCAAATTTTAAAAGCTGTGTAACGGAGGCAAAAGATATGATAAACAAACCAGTCTCAGTTAAGAATACAGTCTGCATTGTAGTAGATATGTACTTAAAGGGGAAGACCAATAATTTTTGACAAGGTTTCCATAAATCGGATATGTGTATTTAACTTTATCAAACACATAATTTCATATTCATAATATCCCAATAAACAGCCCATTTGATATGATTTTTGGCTAAACGTAGACGCGTGAACAAAATACGACAGTAAAACGTATGCCAAATCTGTATGCTTACTATAGAGATCGGTGAGCATGTTGAACCAACTACATCACTTCCGGTTTGAATAAAAATTAATTTCTCGCTTACAAAAACTTTTTTCCTTGTGTTACAGAGGGTATTATTTCTGAAAATATATTTAGTATATATTGAAACATGTTGAAAATCGTTGGTCATTCGCTTTAAGCAGAAGTCAGGCGGATCAGTTGATCGATTGATTTATTTCAGGTGATTAGGGAGGTCATAGAGTAATTTATCGATTGATTTATTTCAGGTGATTTGGGAGGCCAGATGATCTAATTTATCGATTGATTTATTTCAGGTGATTTGGGAGGTCAGATGGGGTTATTTATAGGAGCGAGTGTTTTATCAGTGATTGAATTAGTCGAGTTTGTAACATTGTTATTCATTGGTTGGTATAATGAACGTAAAGATAAATTAAAGACAAAACAAGCTCCAATGGAACATATTAATAAAATATCATCAGACAGTTATTTGTGATTTATTCTGTTATTTGTCCATCTATAAATAAATCCAATATGGCGACGTGATGTCGCGAAGGGTACCAACAAGTTTATACCCTCGTTCACTTATCCAGAAAGTCATAACATAAAATATTAGTGTCTTTAGATACAAATGCACAACAAAATACAAGAAAGTTACAACACAGCATATTAGTGTCTTTATATATCATAGCGTAACAAAACCAAAGAGAGACTTGATGTAGAGAAGTTTATACCCTTGTTCACTTTTCCAAAATAGACGTGATGTAGAGAATGGTATCATTATTTTTATATGTGCACACTTTTCCAAAATGGAATCAAATTCAATATCACTCTTACCCATATAGACTCCTCACAAGGGTTAACCATATGGACTCCTCACAAGGGTTAACCATATGGACTCATCACAAGGGAAGCGGCGTCGTGAGTTCTAGAAATAGTGTGTATAACCTACCACGTGCACAACATTCATTTGTCCAATAGAAATGTTATCAATTTTCGTGATCTACTACCGGTATTCTCACAATCAAAGCATTTATGTTTTACAATTTTATTTTCCAATCTTGAACCCCATTCAAGGTCATTGTTAACTATGTGGCCTCATCAAAGAGACGTATAACAAACAACAGGTGCAGTAACATAGCACGTTAAACACGACTTCAATTGTGATTAACATTTTATGAGTATGCAACAAATACAATACGGATTACCCGCTTTCTCCTATGTTCTCAAAAAGAAGTACCATGCGAAATACACATCGTATGATACATCGCAGTGTTTAATATGCACACCATATGAAACATCGTAATGTTTAAAATGCACATATATTGTGTAACGATGCACATCATATAGTATATCGCAGTGTGTAAGATACACATATTATGATACATCGTAGTGTGTAACTGATCATAGATCGTATTATGTAATGGTACATATTATGTTACATCGTATTGTGTAATGGTACATATTATGATACTTCGTATTGTGTAATGTATCATCGATCGTAGTGTGTAATAGATCATAATAATAATAATAATAATCGTTTTCTATAGCGCTGAACATTCAGTCAGTCTGATCGTATTGTGTAATGGTACATATTATGATACATCGTATTGTGTAATGTATCATCGATCGTATTGTGTAATAGACCACACATCGTATTGTGTAATGATACATACTGATGTTTAAGATACACATTATGTACCCATATACAACATTCATTGTTCCTAAATTGTACCCATATACAACAGATTAACACACGTATATACATGTTTTCTGCTCGTTACCTATATACTATGTAACCATACACAAAGGTAACTATAGCCAATTAAAACCACAGTGTTACTATGTAAATATGTATAAATATACTATGGTGACTATCTCTATGCAATAACATTATTTATGAATAGTTCCACGACGGACGAAAAGTACTTTAAAATGTTGTTAAACCAGTGTTGAAATCAGTTTGTGTCGGAATACCTTTTATCTTTTCATCGTTTACCGTGAAACAAAGTAGTGCAGCTTTACGGTTGTGCTAATATTCTTGTATATATATATATATATCAATATATATTATACATCCTATTATGAACATGTATATCCTATTTTTCTATATAAATATTTAATTGTTATACTTGGCGCCAATACTTATCTATAACATATACCAAATGATGTCTTCAATTTGTTATTTTTTGGACGTATGAATGCAATTAATGGGGTTTAAAGTAGCTAAGTCTCTACCTCAATATCACCCAAAGTCTTCGACATCGAAAATACAAATTATTTGTCAATTTAAATCAATAATGCTGTTGTGATCTTCAAGGAAAAGATGGGCTCCTGGTATCCAATAGTTAAGACAAAATAAACATATTTTACCATTGTTACACGAATCGTGTAACACAATGCGTTTAAGCGCCATTTGTAACAAGGAACTCGAAGAAGTGGCTAGACATATCCCACAAGAGTCCTGTCAAACGGTGACGCCGTAGTCTTATCTGGAGAGAATGTGCAATAAATACTAACAGTGTAGACTGGAATAACCAGACGCTAGAGATTTCCATTCGTTTAAGACTTCTGGCGTAACTGATTAGAAATTACAGTAAAGACAGAAACAATATCAGTTTATATACATTAATATTATATTATTATATGCGTTGCGGCCCGTTTGTGTCAAGTTCTAGGTTCCAAATTTTAGCGATTTAGCCCCCTTAACATCCTACTGTTCTGCATACATTAATCAGGATAATCAAGACGGACTTTGGATGTAGTGTCACCCGGACGCGGCGACATATTTTAGAAATTTTCAAAAAAAAAAGTGTATAGTTAAATGGTTTTAGATGTAAACGGCTGGAAGTTGCGACGGGTAAAAATGGTCACTGGCATATATGGCCCATGCCAGTTGAAATATTTATTGAATAGGCCTAAAAGAGACAGTTACACGCCCGGAAGTCTGATTGGTAAACAACTGTTTCTAGACCAACCGGATATAGGTATGTCTGTCGTATACATAAATTGTCTTTGAGCATCTGGCGTAGTGGTCTACAGAGTTGCGCGTCCGGATCTAGCTGGTCGTTGTGGATTCGATCCCTGGTGTTAGCGTATGTGGCTTGGATCACGTGGTACCCCGGTTTCCCCTCACAGGACAAGCGTGCGCGCTTAGATAATTAAAATAAGAATTGTCTGAGATATCAACCTCGGTGGAAGCGGATATTAAACACCAGGAACAACTACAACAACTAGTCAGTAAAAATGAGGACGTTTTTCGCGATTCCCCTTGGAGGCACGGTGTTTCAGTAAATTTGACGTAAACGTAACGTAAATCTAACCATCAATGTTAACTGGGTTGGAGGCACGGTGTTTCAGTAAACATGATACTGATTCACAAACAGTGTCATATGTACTGATTTCTCCCCGGTCACGCCCTGGCAAGGTACATCGCCAAGTATTTCGGACGGGACATTAAACCGAGGTCCCGTATACACGTGTACGAAAACGAACCACTGGCAGTAGGCGGACACTCTATCGTAGCTCAAGTAAAAGACACTTTGAATGAGACGTCTAGTATGCGGACATGCCGCTATCCGGACAAAATTTCCCTCATAGGCCACCGCGTGGCGTATGTCCGTGTTCATTATCCCGGTTGATACTGGCGTTGAAACCAATGCATTTCGATGTAACAATGTTTTTACAGGGTAGGCCAATACTCGTCATGCCTGGTAGTATGTGTTATGCTAGATTCCCACTGTGCGATGCGTTACGATAGGATTGTCCTTATTGTCTCAAGATATCATCCTAGTCGAACACTACGATCGGCGTACCAAAACTTAGCTTGTGTCCCAAAAGTCAAATTAAGATTATTTCGACAGCGATCTTTCCGTATAACTCAGTATCATTTTGGAATAAACTACCATCAGATGCACCGACACTATTGTAATTCAAGAGTTTATTAAAAACATAAATGTTTAAGGAATACTATGGGACATAAAATTGTGGTAGCGCTATGAGCATATACTTAGTGTATGGAGTTTAGCGCGTTAAAAGTGCACTATTATTAATATTATATATTGAGTCCACGATCAGGTACGTGCAGATACGTTCGGATACGTTTCGATACTACCAACACGATTGGTACGACTGACTTCAATATATGATAAGACCTGATAGGACCACCACGATTACTCCACGATTAAACCACGATTGCAATCGTACCGCGAAGCCTGATAGTGTGAACCTAGCATAATGTAATTCATGTGAAAGCGACACCGACCAACCTCTCTGTACTAGCCATATTTATAATTCTGTCAAAATCATGACCAGCCATAAACTGAGAAAACCAAGAAAGATTTTTAACAGCTAATGCATTCCCGATTTTTTTTTATGCAGATACCGCCATTTTAGTTTACTTTGGGTTTCATTTCTCAAATCTGAGAGAGAAAAATGGAGGTAAATGTCCACTCAACACAAACAAGCTAGGTCATTCCGGGACATTCGCATGCGCGTAGGGGTCTTTACCAGTGAAAGAAACCCGTAGGACCTGGAGCAAACCCACGAGGTTGGACAGGCGACCCTACTCCTTGTCACGTACAACCGGGGAATCGAAACCACGCCAGTTGACACAATGACAGATCTTATGATATAGCGAACACACGCAAACCTGCGTCCCCCTCCCCCCCGCGATCAACCAAATCAATCTGACTATCATGAAAAAATATGAAATGTGGCATAGCGTCCTACTTTTCTGCACTTACCGGGACAATGAAGACCCACGAGGTTGGTCAGGCGACCCTACTCCTTGCCACATACAAGTTTTGGATCGAAACCACGCCGCTTGACGCAATAGCAGGCCTCGTGATCTAAAGTGGTGCATTAGATCATTCGGCCAACCAAACCTCTCAGCCCAAAAACACTTATGCGTCTTACTTACTAGCAAATAATAAAAATAGTGTCGGATGAAGATTAGGTAAGCCCAATCTATAGCCTATCTTACTTTTCTGTGGTTATGGTTGGGTTGGCATCTATAGTAACGTTATATTGTATTACGTCCTTTTTATGACTTTCTTTTCGTTATATACGTTTATAACACATCATGCATCGGACCTTAATGGGACACTCAAATCTCTTCAAGAGTTAACAAAATTTTTAAAAACAACTTTATTGTTTATCATAAAGACCTTGAAGGAACATACATTGTATTGTATTGGACATTGTCTTGTGTTGGAAGTTGGAGATATTGCATCATTTTACAAACAAACAAAAATGCCAAGACAGTTCTTGATTCGGAGATGTGTACGAGGCGAAAAGATTCAAAGACTTTCAAGAAGGGGATTTACAGGTAATCGTAATATAGATTTTCATTATTTTTAATTCATTTTTAGAAATGAAAATGAAATTACTATCCTGTTTAGTGTTATGAATATTCATGATCCTTAAATAGAAAGTGACAATTAACGTATCAGCCGGTGAACGTGTGGACTTAACGTGCGTTACTATGGTAAACAGTATTGTTAGGTAATTAACGCCCACCCAGCGCCGTTAGTTACGTTCACCATCTCAGAGTATTTCACCATTGATTAATCAAATAATGCAATATCATGACTGGTCAGAAATAAATCCTGAATTAATAATCAAGGATGTGAATAACTTCACATCTCAGTAAGTGTATTGGTTTAACTTCCTACTATTCTGCTCCGACCGAGCGAATTAGGTAAATTTCACTGACCAACTCTTAATACGAATTACAACTGTTAAGGGTTCTTTTAGGTGCACACACATGTGGTCACGGGACCTCGGTTTTTCGTTGCCCCCTTGACAGGCCTTTCGTCCTACACCACTGACAAGGGGAACCGCGCTGTAAAATACCAATTAACTTTCTCAGTAAACGCAGCAATCTAACGCGGTACCTCTGGATTAACAAGCCAACGTTTTTCTCACTAAGCCAACGCGGCTCCCTATACAGTAATACACTCAAATGCTAAGAATTGGCGTAAATTTTTACATGCTAACAGCTGCCTGGTCATCAGTTCATTTTTCCGAATATTGCTTTTATTAAACTTGATGTGGTTATAACAACTGACTTATTTGCGTACCATGCCGGGGAGAGAGGCAGAGAGAGAGAGAGAGAGAGAGAAAGAGAGAGGTAGAGATGTGTGTGTGGCGGGTGGGGGGTAACGTCAACTCAACACAAACTAGGTCATTTCGGGACTATCATATGGTTCAATTTTATTTCAATATTTCGCTTGCGCGTAGAGGTCTTTAGCAGTGGGGGTAAACCAACAAGGTTGGACAGGCGACCCTACTCCTTGTCACGTACAACCGGGCAATCGAAACTACGCCATGTGACTCAATGACAGACCTTATGATACAGCGCGCAGGTCCTAACCATCCGTCCGTCCAACCCCCATATGCTTGGAAGAAGAATCATAATCAATGACCATAACATGGTTGCATGCTAATGACACGGAATGCTGCCAAAGTCATCTGTCAATATAGTCTCTTCGATAATGAATAACATAAATAGCAATAAAATATAGGAACATTAATAGTGGTTTTCACGGAGTTCAACAAACGGTCGTACAAAATGATTTTCTCTAATAGTAAGTGCAGGAAGACCGCCCTACACGTAAAACAAAAATCTACAAGATAAACCTGCGGACAAGACAGAGAATAGACATTGCACCAAATAAACAAATATCAAATCAAGTGAATGGATCCATGCTTGGATTTTAGATGAATATGTATGAATTTATCTCCATGGTGAAAGTTATAATGGGTCTTTAAACGGGTAAAACTAAACGAAATAGGGTTTAACGTCTTTTCTATTTCTACACTAATCCAATCTGATTAAAAAATATTTGTCTGTACTACACTAGGATCTGGAAGAGTTGTTATATAACATGCTTTCTGAACAGCGTGAGGGATTAGCCAATGAAATCATCTGTTAGGCGACTTCTTGGCGTGCCATGCACGGAACTGTTGCTAAACCACTAGAAACGTCAACGCTCATTGATTAAACGCTGATAGGGTCAAAAGCCGTTCGTACGACCTCTGATGCGACCTCTTCCTACAACCGGCCAGATCTTCATGTAATGTAGGCCATCGAAAGTATTAAACGAAAAACGAAACGAAATATAGATCTGTATTTTAATCTATTTGACACTAAACGTGTTAATGAAAACAGACATACGTCATGCAGTGTGCCCGGACAGCAGCAAATTCTTCATCATTTCCAACTGTCAAGGATTCTATTTCGATGATTCGTTTTTGTCCGAGACACTGTTCCTTGTAGCCTGCAATCCTGTTCTACTGCAAAGGGGAACGAGGCTGCAAAATGCCGAGGAACGTTCTGGGCACATACCGAGTGAACGAACTTTGAAACTTATGTCTATGAGCCAGAGTCTGATGTTTGTTAAAAGAAGGCTTTATTAAAGTTCAGATACACACCATTTAAATACAATATAAAATATTAACATCTAAAATAAGACCACTACACCACGGACCTAAAGCCGGTGTCATTTTGTTTTGGGTTTTTTTTTTGTTGGTTTTTTTTTTAAAAAAAAAAGGTTTTATTGAATTTCAGATGCACACAATTTAAAATATATTTAAAAAATAGATGTTAAAAAATATAAAAGACAAATGTATCACAGACTAAAGGCAATTGCTTTTCTATAATAAGTTGATAATTATATATACCAATAGACGCTGTGTCTGGGACGGGGGGAGGGGCGAATGGTTAACACGTGCGCGTTGGATCAGGTCTGTCATTGAGTCAAGTGGAGTGGTTTCGATTCCTTGCTTGAACGTGACTAGGACTAGGGTCGCTTGTCCAACCTCGTGGGTTTTCTCTGGGTACTCCGGTTTCCTCCTGCATCTAAAGACCCCTACGTGCAAGCGAACTATTAATAAAAATGAACAATATGTCAGTCCCGAAATGACATAGTTTGTTTCGAGTGGACGTCTCTCTCTCTCTCTCTCTCTCTCTCGCTCGCTTAGTTTGTTTATGAACCAGCGTTTAAGAATATATTACTAAGATTTAGATACCCACAATCAAAAATACCAGATAAAAAAAATTAAGATGTGAGAAACTATAAAATACAAGGGTTATAGTATAAGTTGATAATAAGCGTGTAACAATATACGCCGTTTCCTGTCAGCGTTTGTGGTTTTAGTTTTAATTGTATACATGTTTCCGTTCTCTTGTTATGATTTGTTAGTTACTACTAGAGCGCATCAAAATCTCACAGCTCTCATCACATACTTCATTCATAACAAAAAAAAATAAACCGTTATAAACAGAAACTATGAATGAAATTTAATGCCGCCATTTTGACAGTTATTGCTTACGTTAAATAAATGCCTACACACCGTGTCCAACCATATCGAGAGAGCTGTTGAACGCTTGATGGATCTGGCGTGTCTTTTTATATTTTTAACAAGTTTATGCGATCGGAATTTTGTGGTCTGGCTAACTTCGTGGGTTCTCATTGGGTCCTCAGGGTTTCCTCCACTTCTAAAAGTAAGAAACATTGTGCGCAAACGAATTATTGAAATGTGTCTTATATTTGTCCGGAAAATGGCCTTATTAGTGTCTCCATTTTCCGCCCTCTCTAATTACAACAAGTTAACCAAAAAGATAATATTACATAAGTAACATTCAGCTTTTGATAAAAGGGGGTTTAGATAGCTGAATGGTTATTCGATGGCGCGTAGGCGACAGTGCACGTAAATGAGCCCTTGGCAGTTGGATTTCGATGTAAGAGTAGGCCTTAGTGCCGCTGCCCACGCAAAATTGCCCTCATAGCACACTGTATGGCATATGCCCGTCTTCATTAGCCCAGTCGGAGTTGAGCAGTAGACGTTAAACCCCATTTCATTTCTATAACGAGTGGCCTATCCCACCTGCTGTATAGATCACAGTTATTTATGCTGATAATAGATTCTACATCACATGCATGTGAACGGCAGGACTTCCATACAGATTGCATTTGGTCCAAGATCTCGGATATGAGAATAGAAAAGACTTCATGTCATTAACATATTCGTTTCAGGTACTAAGGAAGTCAAGGGATTTGTAGCGTCGCCTGGTGACATTGGAGAAAGGCGGAACCCCATGGAGACTCACGATTCAACATGGCATTTTAATCCCATTCAAGAAGCAAACAGAGTTGGTCAGGAATTGACTGACAAATTGGAAGTACCGTTCAGGCGAATGTCATCAACAATTCCCAAGATAGAAGTGACCACGATCGAAGATACAAAGGACGAGCCCAGGGCTGACGACGTTGTCCTGGTCCACAGTTCATCAACAGCCAGCAGAGCTCAAACTACCTTCCACTGGTCTGTCACCACAGAACTACACTGTGGTATTCCCGATAATATATCGCCCAAATCCGCTAACTCCGTTAAAGAATGGAGTCCATCTTATCCAGTCAGTGCCAATGTTCCTCAAAATCACACCACCCCGTCTCCCGGTAACCCTATCAGTGAACATAGGGTATTCTCTTTTGATAGAGCAGCACCGCCCCCTGGACAAAATGAATTGTTGATTTCAACTAGCGTTGCATCTAATAAACAAAGGGAACACCCACAGAATATATTCTGTACCAGTAGAGTGGAAGATTGCCGTACTGACAAACCAAATACACGATATACTATTCACGAAGAAATACAGAAATGTGGATTACCGACTCTCGCATATGGACGTGGATCCAAAGGACAGGTTACAGCTACACAGTCGACTACAGACCCAAGCACTCATATCCGAGGGACTTATGAAAATCCTGGAGTGGTGGGAAACGTATATTGTCAGAGATGTAACGCCGAACTCGGAAATTCGCCTGCTGGAACATGGCAGTTGTTCCGGAATGTAACGCCTACTTTACCTAGACGTATAGCTAATCCACCGGTTGTAGAATCCTTAAGATCACCCGAGGTATGTCTTTATGTCCATATACAAGAACGATCTCTAGCCTAGTCATTATGTCCTCATATACAAGAAACAATCTCTAGCCTAGTCATTATGTCCTCATATACAAGAACAATCTCTAGAGCTAGTCATTATGTCCTCATATACAAGAACACTCTCTAGCCTAGTCATTATGTCCTCATATACAAGAAACAATCTCTAGCCTAGTCATTATGTCCTCATATACAAGAACAATCTCTAGAGCTAGTCATTATGTCCTCATATACAAGAACACTCTCTAGCCTAGTCATTATGTCCTCATATACAAGAAACAATCTCTAGCCTAGTCATTATGTCCTCATATACAAGAACAATCTCTAGAGCTAGTCATTATGTCCTCATATACAAGATCACTCTCTAGCCTAATCATTATGTCCATATACAAGAGCATTCTCTAGGACCATGCTTATGCTTATAAATGTGTTTCGCTAACTACTTTCATAGTTCTATCGAATATAAAACTATTGAAATATCGACGATATTTTCATTTAAGCAGAAATGTAAAATATGAAATTTTTTAAAAAGATTTTCTGAATGTAAAGGAAAGGTTGACGCTTTTGCATTTGCCATTTGACTCAATAACAGACCTTATGAAACAACACGCACGCGTTAACCATTCGGCCATCCAATCTCTAGGTTGAATAACATATCGGTCTAAATATTATCAAAATCGTCAAAATTCTAAATTAAGCTGCCTTCATTTAAAGGTCGAATTACTTTCTACTGATTTTGTTAGATTGAAATAAGACAGGTTATTGTGACTTGAAGCGTTAATATTTTTTTTTCAGGATGTTGAGTTTGTAAATGGTGGATTTGGAATAAAAAATCCGATTATAACTGTAGCAGAGAAACAGCAACCATCTGGTAAGAATTTTGAGAGAGAGAGAGAGAGAGAGAGAGAGAGAGCGCATCCTACTCCTTGTCACGGACAACCGGGGAATCGAAGCCACTCCAGTTGACACAATGACAGACCCTGTAAAAGGTTTTACAAATCTGATTAATGGGCCGGGATTGAGGGCTAACAACAGGGGAGTGATAGCTGCCAACCAGTCAGTGAGAGCTAGCAGCTTTAGTAAATAGAGGCTTTAGTAAAAGGTGGGTGAGAGCTGGCAATAAGCACGTGAGAGCAAGCAATATGGATGTGAGGGTTGGCAATAAGCGCGTGCGAGCTAGCAGCCGGGGAATGAGAGCTGACAACAAGCGACTGAAAGCAAGCAACAAGGAGTTAGGGCTAACAACTTATTCACCGCAATTAAATTAAAAAAATATGTATATATTTTGAGAATGTAAACTTTTCATTAGCTGGGTTTTAAAATCCTACGACAAATTTCAACTCTTCGTTAAAGACAAAGTTACATTCTTAAGATATTTTTAGACAAGCAAACTAAATCTAGTACAAGATCTAGCTCTTCCCTAAGGACAAAGTCGCATTGTGAAGATAGTTTTGGATAAGGGCCCAAATGTCGTGCAAACTAAATATCTGGGGTTTTTTTTTATGATTTTAGGTCTGAATAATAATATAGGTTAGACGTGTATTGTTGTTGTTGTTATTCTAGGTTCGGAGAAGCGCCCGGGCTATACATGTATAATATGTGAGGCAACATTTCCCAATCAACGATTACTGAGTCGTCATGTGAAAATGCATGAAGATATCAAGAGATTTCTGTGTTCGTTCTGTGGGAAAGGGTTTGATGATAAATTTGATCTGAAGAGACACACAAGAATACATACAGGTACAGAGTGGCATATATACCTTGTAACTTTACATAAAACGTGAAATGAAATGAAATGGGGTTTAACGTCTTACTGTAAAATCTTTATTTAAGAAGGGTAAAAGGCTGCTCCGACTGGGCTGATGAAGACGGGCATACGTCATACAGTGTGCTAGGAGGTACATTTTGCCCGGACAGCGGCACTACGGCCTACTCCTATATAGAATTTAACTGTCATGGGATAGTTTACGTGCACGCCAATGTGTACGCGGGACCTCGGATTTTTCGTCCATGGAAACCACCACGGAAGACCCTGATGAGCCCTCTCGGCCAGCCAGCCTCTTACTCACGTTGTAGTAGTAGTAGTAGCTGCATGTGTGGTTTCACGTCTGCTTCAACAGTAGTGATATCGCAAAAATTTTAATAGGAGGAAGTTGTAGGAGAAGATAAAGCCCTTATTAACACCGCGACTAGGACAAATGAGTGATGGGACCAAGGACAAATACGTGATGAGCCCAAGGACAAATACGTGATTAGTCCTAGAACAAATATGTGATGAGTCCTAGAACAAATACGTGATGAGTCCTAGAACAGATGAATCCAAGGACAAATACATGATGAATCCAAGGAAAAAGACGTGATGAGTCCTAGGACAAATACGTGATTCGAGTCCAAGGACAAATACGTGATGAATCAAAGGACAAATACGTGATGAGTTCAAGGAACAATACGTGATGAGTCCAAGGAACAATACGTGATGAGTCCAAGGACAAATACGTGATGAGTCCAAAAACATATATGGGATGAGTCCAAGGACAAATACGTAATGAGTCCAAGGACAAAGGAAACTTTAATTATCCATTAAAACAAATAGATTGTATAAATGAAGAGCCCCGGGGAAGAACGATCTAAGTCACATTTTCAATGAACACCAGTTAATCGCGCCATCTGGTAGCAAATTGTGTAAGCTTTCTGTGGAACAGTCAATTTCAGGTAAAACCGACCGGAGTCACATCGAACCAAGGCCCTTTTGAAATGGCCTCCTGGACAAATACGTCCATCGTACCCTTTATTTGACCTTAATTTGGCTGAAAAGTGGAAGTCAGTTGTTGTACTATTATGATTCGTATTAAACATCATTTTGAAGTTGTAATTAAACCCATTCGTTGTTTTGTTCGCGTCAAGCATTCTCGTCCAAAAGTCTGTTTTGCCTTTTATACGAAAAGACAAAAATGTGACTTAGATCGTTCTTTCCCTGGATTAACCTTCTGAATTCACAAAAAAAAACCCAAAAAACTTTGGTAATGTTGAATTGATTGAATAGAAAAAACCGATTGTTTCTCTTGTAGGTATTAAACCTTTTCGATGTTCCACCTGTGACAAGGGGTTTACTCAGAGATGTTCTCTAGAGTCACATTGTAAGAAAGTTCACGCGAGTCGTTTAGAATTTGGTTATAAACAGAGAAGAGAGAAACTACACGTGTGTGAAGATTGTGGTCATACCACTGAAGATCCAGCCAGTCATTATCTTCATCTCAAACATAATCATCCTAACAGTGCTGTATTGAAGAAATACCACGATAAAAGACAGTTTAAATCGACGGTTACATTTTGAGAAATATTTAATCATTCGCTACAATAAGCATATGCTGCACTAACAATGGCTTCATAATATACCCGAAATATAACAGAATGGCTAGACCATTAAATAAAAAGGGGTTTAAAGTGCTACTTTTCCACACCGAGTGTGCTAACAGCTTCACTGTTCTGATAATATAAACATATACTGGTTTATAAAACAGTTCTAAAAATAGAAATTTGTAAATGTAAACATATTCATAGGTCAATTATGACTTCCGCTTAATATATATTTCCGAATATATCTTATAGGGCTAACTCCGTCAGTAATAGAAAATACTAACCATTAACTCCAGACTAGCGAGCCAGCGTCTTACTCACTTGGCCACCGTGGCTCCTTTTTTAGAATAAATATGGTAATGAATGTACATGTACGTGTGTAGTGTCAATTAATAAAGCCCGGTGATTAAACGATACAATATAAATTGAACCCGATAACAGACCAGTTGAACCAAATCTGATTAAAACACATATCATATTTCGTTTTGTTTTTATAGTTCAAAATTTCGTTTTACCTGTCTTTACTACGCTAGGACCTGGAAGAGTTGTTATGTAACAGGCGTTCTAGTTGATGTGAGGAATTAGTCAATGAAACGGTCTGTTACCGTGAGTTCTTGACCTTTTTATGCACGGAACTGTGGGTAATCCTCTAGAAACGTCAACGCTGATTGATTAATCAATGTCTGACGTCATAAGGCCAAAAGCCACTCGTTTTACCCCTGACGTGAACTCCCACTATAACTTGTCAGATCGCCATGTAGTGTAGGCCATCGAAAGTATAAAAAAACTAAACGAAATATAGATCTGTATTTTAATCAGATTGAGTTGAACCGGAAATATAATGTACATTGACCGACATATTTTGTTTTATGTATTTGAATAATATCAACTGTTTTTTTTGTATTTGAATAATATCAACTGTTTTTTTGTATTTGAATGATCTAATATGTGATATCAGCTTGTTTTTGTATTTTAATGATCTAATATGTGATATCAGCTTGTTTTTGTATTTTATTAATATCAAATGTTTTTTGTATTTTAAAGTTGCAATTTCATATTTTTAAGTTATATTTTTAAAATTAATTAAACTAAAGCCTTAAAATAGATGGTATCTATAAACAGTCCTACCTTGTTAAAGAATAATTTTATTAATCCTATAATTCACTATTGCCAGTTGAGAAATTGGCAAAAATATCATTTTCAACTTCAAATTCAAACGTTTGAAGATAGCTATTCCATGGGGGGGGTGAATAGTAAAAACAAGGGAGGTAATTGTGTTATTATTTCCGGGGTCAAAGGATTTTTAAGTGGGAGAATAATATCTATGGTCGTATAATAAGGAGTTGACAACCTATTGAGCAAAAGACATATAAATAATTATGTTTTGACTTTCTGAGCAAATATGAAATTATCGCTTTAATGATCTAATAATGTGATATCAGCTTGTTTTTGTATTTGAATAATATCAAATGTGGTTTGTATTTGAATGATCTAATATGTGATATCAGCTTGTTTATGTATTTGAATAATATCAAATGTGGTTTGTATTTTAATGATCTAATATGTGATATCAGCTTGTTTATGTATTTGAATAATATCAAATGTGGTTTGTATTTTAATGATCTAATATGTGATATCAGCTTGTTTATGTATTTGAATAATATCAAATGTGGTTTGTATTTTAATGATCTAATATGTGATATCAGCTTGTTTATGTATTTGAATAATATCAAATGTGGTTTGTATTTTAATGATCTAATATGTGATATCAGCTTGTTTATGTATTTAAATAATATCAAATGTGGTTTGTATTTTAATGATCTAATATGTGATATCAGCTTGTTTATGTATTTGAATAATATCAAATGTGGTTTGTATTTGAATGATCTAATATGTGATATCAGCTTGTTTATGTATTTGAATAATATCAAATGTGGTTTGTATTTGAATGATCTAATATGTGATATCAGCTTGTTTATGTATTTGAATAATATCAAATGTGGTTTGTATTTGAATGTAATATGTAATACCAGCTTGTTTTTGTATTTGAATAGTCTAATTGTATACAAGAAATAAACCGATAACCTGGCATGCAGTGTTTGTTTTGTTATGTTGTTGTTTTTTTTTTAAAATTATTATCATATAAATCAGTACTTCAAATCTGAAAACAATATTGTCAATGACATCATAGGTGTATTGGCTGTTTCACTCACACTTTCCGGGTCTTCAGTGAAATGACGTAGAAATAGTCACCATCCTGCCACTCGGATTGGACAATTTTATGAATTACGTCATATGATCACGTGTGCCAATGATATTTCAGTGCATTCCAACATTGTATTTAGCCTCACTTCAATGGCTACATTTATCAGAATGTTATTGTAAATATCTTTTTTCTGTCGCAATTCAGTGGCTATATTTATCCGTTTTGTTGAATAACTGTCCTTCAATATGTTAATATGCCTAAATTTGGCTCGACTTTTGGTTACTTTTTACGTCTCTAAATATTTTGCACAACTTTGCCCCAACATACGTCATACGACTTTCAGTAAAATTCCGTAACAGTCGAGCGGTAAATTATTTGTGACGGGTATCGTGGACAAAGCAGAGTGTTCTTACCCTCTTTGGAACACCTGATATAACGTGCAGTATTTTTCATTTGTAAGCTCGACAAGTTCTCTTAACATAATCCCCGGTTGTACATAACAAGGAGAAGGGTCGCCTGAACAACCTCGTTTCCTCCCACGACTACAGATCCCTACGCGAAAGCCAATTATTGAAATAAAATTGAACCATACGTTAGTCCCGAAATGACCTAGTTTGTGTCTAGTGGACGTTAATTCCCCCCTCTCTCTCTCTCTCTCTCTCTCTCTCTCTCTCTCTCCCTCTCTTTCATTGGTCGAGAAAGTTCCTCGGGGTTATCCAGAGGTGCATGAGGGGAAGCCTACAAGAAACACCTTTTCGACAAACCGAGGCCCCCTTCATACTTATCACCTGCCACTTCAAAAAAATTGAAAATTCAAACGTTTCGAGAACAAATCTGAGAAATAAAGGGAAGACCAAACGAGGAGAAATCTAATGGAGTTAAACGTCCTAATTCTCTACGCCGATTCTGCTAATGAAGTCGGGCATACGTATACAGTGTGCTATCAGAGCAATTGTGTCGCTATGGCCCACTCTTATATCGAATTCCGACTGTCACGGGTTCTTAAACGTGCACGCCAATGTGTACACGGGACTATTCGTTGACCCAATTGACTTTATCGGCAAAACCGGGATCGAATATGGGACCTCCATGTTAGCGAGAAAACGTCTTACTCACTGCGTCACAACGACTCACAACTTGGAGAGAGAGAGAGAGGAGAGAGAGAGAGAGAAATGGGGTTTAACGTCCACTCGACACAAACTAGGTCAATTCGGGACTAACACATGGTTCAATTTTATTTCAAGAATTCGCTTGAGCGTAGGGGTCTTTAGCAGTGGGAGGAAACCGGAGAAAACCGACGAGGTTGTTCAGGCCACCCTACTCCTTGTCACGTACAACCGGGGATTCGAAACCACACCAGTTGACTCAATGACAAGCCTTATGATACAGTACGCACGTGCTAACCATTCGGCCATCCACCCCTTTCCCCACTCATAACTTGAGTAGAGAAATTGCTGAAAATATGTAACACGAAACTAAAGTTAATAGTGTTTTTGCATGAATTAACACCAACTTCATATCGTTTAATATAATCAGAATTTTAATGTTTTCCCAACTCCGTTAGAACCGTACACCTTTACACCAGTTCATTCATAAAATCTATCCATTCATAACGACACTAACTTCATTCTTAAACTATAGTCTTCTCCCATTGGTCGATAAAAAACAAATACGCTGTTGTTCGTTGGACAAGTTGGATTTATGAATGAATTTTTTTCAAGTTCAGGAGAAATACACGACTCCCTCTCAACAGGACTACTTTTATAACTGGATATATAACGGTATCCAGCTGACAATATAATTAAGTTAACGGCATACTTTTTTCTGCACTAACATGAGCTAATAACCAGGGCGACAGTTTCACAAAATCATTCGCATTTCCTGCCCAAACATCGGACATTTTGTATTCCATGAAGGGAGCGGGAGGGGGGGGGGAGAGAGAGAGAAGGTCATTTCGGGAGTGACACATTGTTCACCTTTTTGGGCCTTTAGCAGCATGGGGATACCAGAGTATCCGGAGAAAACCCACGAGGTTGGACAAACGATCCTACTCCTAGTCACGTTCAAAAGAACCTACGCGCAAGCGAATTATTGAAATAAAATTGAACCATATGTTAGTTTATAATTGACCTAGTTTGTGTCGAGTGGGCGTTAAACCCCACGGCATCTTGTTTACGGTGAGCTCGGTGTGATTAATATTAAATAACAGCCAGTTATATGTAGATCAAGGTTATTTAAGCCGAACGCCCACGATGGAACTTTTTAGCCGAAAATTCACCAAACCATTGTTCCCATCAATTTGTTTGCCGTCTGCGAAAACACGAACAAAAATGTTCCGAAAAAAATGTTCGCGAAATCGATCGTGTTAAATATATGGAACTCAGTTTGTCGTCTACGTTTTCCCACGCAGCAGCAGTCAGCGATCACAAATATATCACATGACATTCAAATGACATTCATTGTCTGCGTTAGCATCTTCCTCGTCTGCGTACAGCCCCCCCCCCCCCCCAAAAAAAACCAACAAAAAAAAAACAGCGTGTACACTTAAGTTCGCCAACTTCGCATCAACACGCGCACCAAGAATTGTATTTCCATTCTTTCAGCATCGTGTTGGGGATCATTGTTTTTATCCTGTGTGTTGACGAACATGTCAAAGTGTGGTTTTGGTCTCAGGTCAACACGTTACCGATATTTTGAGAGGGAGAGAGGGAGAGAGAGAGAGAGGGATAGAGAGAAAGAGAGAGACTAGATCGTTTCTGGGCTAATATGTGGTTCAATTTTATTTCAATAAATCGCTTGCACGTAGAGGTCTTTTTTAGCAGTGAAAGAACCCAGAGGAAACCCACGACGTTGGACAGGCGACTGTATACAGGGTATTGGTAACCATGGTGTTGTGTTTCAAATGTTGGCCAGTGTGAACAGACCTTTACTGTTAATATCACATAATCTATATAGGTAGCCTACATGTCACATGATCTAGGCTATAATACAATAGTAACGGATATTCCTTGTTTTTACTGTTATAAACACGGTATATAAATTTGATATATATGATTATATCTAGGTCTAAGTGATTTTTTTTCTCACACGTTTTAGTGTAGATAATATGAGTCGACGAATTTTGTCACTTTTTTCTGAAACATTATAACAAACACAAACCTGTTCGCCATTTTGAATATCTTTAAACATACATTATGCACGAGCTAAATCTGCCTATTGCAGGGTTTTCTTTAGGCCTAAAATGTTATCTAAATTATTAAACATACATTTTGCAAGAGCTAAATCTGCCAATTGCACTTCTTTCTTTGGGCCTGAAATGTAATCTTAATTATTAATAAGACATTAATTAACTTATCCAGACCATAATCAACTCTCGATGCCAACGCTAACCGGTGATATTTACTGGATCAGGATCCCATTTTCTGCTCAACTTTCATTCATGATTTAATCATGAAACGGATGATCGAGACTATGTTTTTTATCGTACCGACTTTAGTAATTATGATCGAGGCAAGGCCGAAACTTCAGTCGCAAAAATCTCGGTTCAGAGTGAATCAATTTGACTGGAATTTTCAGCAAATTCCCTTTACATTATCTAGTTTTTAACTATTATAGTGAGAACTACCCTCTTTATCTAATCTCTCATAATGTATCTTTAAAATCTTTTAATACTTTTTAACCCTTTATTTCAAATATACAACAAGCAACGTTATGATGTAACCAAATAGTTTGTTATGTGAATAAAATAAAATATGACAATTTGTATTACTATATTGAAACAGTTTAGATCGCTGACCGGGAACTGGCGGGTTGGATCTCGGTGTCGGCCTACAAAGTTCCCCAGGATTTTGCAGCGTGGTTGGGACGAAAAACCGGAGTCCCATGTACAGGGCTAGGGTTAGTAAAAGAACCCTGGACAGTTCAAATCGACGAAGAGAGTGGGCAGGAACGCCGCTGTCCGGGAAACCTTTTCCTCATGGCACACTGCATGGAGTATGACCGTCTTCATTAACCCCGTCGGTGCAGTAACAGTTGGACGTTATGAATACTAGGATACAAGACAGGGCTTATATTTACATTAATTGGCTTCATTGTGGATAGGTTGTATATTTCTAGAAATATGATAAGGACAAAGTATTATTATATAGTTATGAACAGATTAATATAGTTATGAACAAATTATTATAGTTATGAACAAAGTAATATGGTCATGAACAAAGTAACATGGTTATGAACGGTAACGACGCAGACGTAAGAAAAGATAGTTCGGTTGCATCTAAAGTCCCCATCTATACTCCCTTAAAAACAAAACCACTAATTATATAGAACACATATATAGTTTCTTTCCCACGCCCCTCCCTTAAAACACAAAACCACTAATTATATAGACCACCTAGTTACTCTAGCTCCCCCCTTCCTACTTTAAACACAAAACCACTAATTATATTGACCACCCAGTTTCTATAGCCCCACCCCTTAAAAAGAAAACAAAAACACTAATTTTTTACAGACTATGTAGATTATATCCTCGCCATTACAAACCAACCTATATAGGTTACTATTTATAACGAATCCCTTTTATTTTATAGCATTAAGTGTATCCGTTGCACATTCTTCAATGTGTCTGATTTGGCCAGCTTTTAGATCGTGCTTGCACGTGTTCATAAAGGGATTTGCTGGGTCCATGACGTAAGGTTCATCCTTTGGGAAATAACTCCTCCTAAAATAAAAGTAAATATAAATAGCAATTAATAGGGTGCCCCACCATAAATAAATATCTCCAAATATCTAGACAATTACACCACAATATTTATATATATATACCAATCCTTAAATCTGCTTGACACATTTATAGTCACTAAATAAACGGCCATATTTTACTTAATAAGCTATGACCATTTAACCATCAATAAATAATAGACTGAAAAATGGTTCCGAGTGTCGTCCATATACGCACTTTTGAGCAAAAAATAGGTTATGTGCCCTTGTTTTGAAATTCACCCTTTGATTGACAGGCCGGGATAATGAAGACTACTTTTTTTACGAAACATGACAGAAAGCGCGAACAAGAAATTGAACAACTAATGTTTTAAGAACCTTGTAAAAGTAAAATGAAACTACTGCTAGTATCATGTTCTTGACTAACGCAAGTATTTCAGAGATATTATTTCTACTAAACCAAAAGATGACGCTCCTAACCGTACAGTTATTGATAAAGTAATTTAAAAAATAAAACGAACGTAATTTCTAAAGCTGCTGTAGTAACCAAAAAGCTAGATATTACTGTTATTCAGAATCGTCAACAATCGATTTTTTACGGCTGTAATAGTTGATAGATGTGTTGAGAATTTCACGTGCGATGGCTATTTATAGACTCAAAGAGAGTGCATGAATAGGCAGGAATCACTTCGAGACAAGCCACTGAAGCGTTCACATTCACCGTGTTGAGTACCATTTTCAGCACATAGGGCATCCTACAATTAAAACCGCTGATCGTGCAATATATTATAATTAAAGGGACATAATGCAAGATTTAGATAAAGAGCTGACAGTTCTCGCTATAATTCTTTTTTTAAATAAACAATATTTGTTGGGGAACAGGCAGAGCCTATATGAGCCTATATAAACCCCTCCCCCGGTTACAAATAAATTAGACAATATCACAATAGGTTGGAAAAAAAAGAAAAAAAAGGGAATAGATAAAAAGGAAATAACATATATATGTACACATAACCCATACTAATATATACATGTAAACATAAATTTGAAATATTTAAAATCCGATAATTTTTAAAATTTAAATCATTCGGGTTTTTTTTTTTCAATAAAATTACGTACATGGTTAAATACTAACACATTTTCTTCGCGTGTTAGCGTTTCCGACCAGCATATAGTTAACCAATGAATTTAGCTAATTAATATGTGAAAGTTTCCCGGCAGCCCATAAGTCTTGTGGAACTATTGAAATACAAACGCCCAGTATCTACGTGTAGTTGGCGAGTAGAGCCATGATTTCAGGCAATACAATAATCGTATTTAGAGAAATCGTTTCATATACATGTCCATGTTATAGTGTTTTAACGTCCGCTCGAAACTATCCTGGTCATTGTGGGACTAACAGATAGTATATTTTCATTCTAATATTTTCGTTTTAGCCGACGGATCTTTAGCAATGGAAGGAAACCGGGAGCCCCGGAGAAAACCCACAAAGTTGCACAGGCGACCGTACTTCCTGTCACGTACACGCGGGGAATCGAAACCAGACCACTTGACTCAGTGACAGAGCATGCGTTGGCTACCGCCCCCACACACACACCCAACCAAACCCCGCCGCATACTTATAATATAAATATGTTTCATCAACGTTCCATTCGTGCCTTATATCCATAAAGACTAATTATGTACGCATCATTTGCGCCTTATGTCTATAAAGACTAATTATTTACGCACCATTTGCACCTTGTATCTATAAAGACTAATTATGTTCGCACCATTTGTATATCTATAAAGATTAATTATGTACGCACCATTTGTATATCTATAAAGATTAATTATGTACGCACCATTTGCGCCTTATATCTATAAAGAATATATATGTACCATTTGCGCCTTATATCTATAAAGAGTAATTATGTTCGCACCATTTGCGCCTTATATCTATAAGGATTAATAATGTACGCACCATTTGTGCCTTATATCTATAAAGAATATATATGTACCATTTGTGCCTTATATCTATAAAAAATATATATGTGCGCACGATTTGCGCCTTATATCTATTAAGACTAATGATGTATACACGACTTGAGCATTATATCTATAAAGAATATATATGTACGTACCATTTGTCTGGATTATAATACTCGGAAAATTCTACATTAAGGTTGTTATAGGTCTTTAACTTTTCCAAAACATTTTTAAAGCCTCGTGTTACATCACGACAACCTTCTTTACATGCATCTATAGAGAGCAGTTCACACGTGTACGAATTGAGAGCTAGGTCATTCTCCTATAAAAATGTACAATTTAGATTCTAATTAAAACGATAATTGCATTTTTAAATCATGTTTCATATATGTTAAATTAAAACTTTACAGCATGGAATATATACACAACAATACCGTATTAAAGTTAAACAGGAAAATGTTCTGCTCCGAACTGGGCTAATGAAATGGGCATACGCCTTACAGTGTGCCATGAGGGAAATTTTGCCCAGACAGCGGCACTACGGCCTACTCTTATATCGAATTCCAACTGTCAAGGGATCTTTTACTTGCACACCAATGTGTACACCGAACCTCGTTTTTCCGTCCCATCCGAACGACTTGACAACTGCCCTCAGTTCTGCATCACTGACAAGGGGGAACCACGCCGGAAAATCTGGATGAACTTTCTCGGTCAATGCAGGGATCGAACACCCGCCCTCCAGGCTAGCGAGCCAGTGTCTTTCCCACTTAGCCACCGTCAAAAACAACACTGTTGAGCTTTACCAATTCCAACCAACGTAGAGAAATCTAGGAAGGAAATTGTGTGATTATTTCCAACTAGGTATGCAGCTAGAATTTCTCGCGTGAAGTTCCGCTACAAGGTCCTTGATGCTAAACAAACTTTTTGGAAAGCATATAAACACTAGGGGACTGTTTTAACTAAGAAAAAATCTTAATTTTAGTAATTTGATTGGATAATATTAGATTGATTTTAGTGCTTAGCTAATCAAAATTGAAGTATCAACTAAAATTGGATTTAACCTTTAGTTAAAATTTCGAGAAACAGGGCCCAGGAAGACAAATCTACGTTGGCTGATTTAGGACACGCAAAAAAAAATATCTCGAGTGCTCGAGATACTAAGTCGAACCCTCGAGATTAATACAATCGAACACGTCTCAACCGATGTTTTAAGCTGTATAATTTTGTGGCCTAGTTTATGGCGCGTGGATGTTACCCCCCACCCACCCCCTCTCTCTCTCTCTCTCTCTCTCTCTCTCTCTCTCGTTCTCCCTCTCTCTCTCAATATGGAATATGGAACTGTGAAAGACTACATTTTTCTTACATGTTTCCAGTATTTGGTGAGTTTCATAAGTCTCTTGACGGTTGAGTCCTGTGCTCTCGTGAATGATCTCTGTTTCTGTACAAGGCAGGCTGAGTAATGTTCACGAACATTTGGCAGCTGTCGACTCATTTGCGTGTACAATTTGTCCATATTACAGCCTTTATAAAAGATATATAACGAAAAACATTTTATCTAGGCCTTGTTTCAATGGCATTTAGTAATTCAACTGGATTATACAGGTCACAATTCTATGGAATACTATTACTGAGCGACGTTTCGACTGGGCTTCTCTGGTCATTGCTTCTTAATGACTAGAGAAGCCTAGTCGAAACGTCGCTCAGTAATAAGCAGTAATAGCATTCCATAGAATTGTGACCTGTACACTCTAGGCCTATTCGATTTAACGTCCTACTTGTCTTCACCAAAATTGTTTAATGAAGCCAGGTATATATGTATATATTCCATACATTGTGCTATGAGGGACATTTAGCCCGGATAACATCACACTAGGCCTATTCAATTTAACGCCCTACCTTCTGCAGCATAATCGGTTATTGAAGCCAGGTATCAATAGATGTATGAAGTTAAACCAATCACTTTTATTTCTTACGATGGATTTATCGTTATTTTCACCACCATTAAAAAGTGATTGGGGAGCACCAAAAGGTCGTAATAAAGCATTAGATGATTTTTGTCAACAAATATCAAATTTTCCGGTAATACCAAACGATCACATAAAAATACAGCTAAAAAACATTGGAAGGAGATACTAACTCTATCAAAAGATGAATCAATAGTGATAAAACAAGCAGATAAAGGTGGTGCAACAGTCATTTTGGAATCGGAGAACTATAAAAGAATGGTATTAGACATATTGAACAACTACTATCAAAAATTAAACTCTCCGCCACTATCCAGAAATATGACCGCACTACGTCGACTGATATGGACACACAGTTCCTGTTTAACGGAGAAAGAAATCAAATACTTACAAGAGTTTAATGTGAAAACCAGTAATATTTATGGTTTACCCAAGATTCACAAATGTAAAGAAATACACACAGCATGTGTAAACCAAAATTCGACATATATTGAAGTGAATCATCCTCAAGATTTGAAACTCCGACCAATTAATTATAGCAGGTCCAGCATGTGAAACTCATCGTTTAAGCAATTTGATAGACATCATACTTCAACCTTATATTAAACATGTTAAAAGTTATACTCGAGATAGCGTAGATTTTTTGAATAACTTACCCCAAAATGTCCCACAAAACGCTATCCTAGTTACTTTCGATGTTACAAACCTTTATTCTAATATACCACATGTTTTAGGATTAACAGCTGTAAAGCACTGGTTATCTAAATATCCAAACGATAGAGAAGAACGTTTTTCGGAGTCATTTATATTAGAAAGCATCGACTTTATATTAGAAAACAACTGCTTTTGTTTTGATTCTAACTATTATAAACAACTTATTGGCTGTGCAATGGGTAGTAAATTCTCACCCTCGCTGGCAATTTTAGTCCTTGGATATTTAGAATTAGCCATTGCTACGAAAGTAGAAGAAACATTTGACTTGGAGACCAGAATATATTTCGAAAAACAGTGGCAACGATACTTATATGATTGTTTCTTCATCTGGCTCCAATCATATGATAATCTCCTTTTATTTTATAACATAATCAATAATATTCATCCGAATATCCAATTTACAATGGAAACTAGTACAGATAGAATACCATTTCTAGACATAATGGTAATCAAAAACGGGAACATTATTGAATCTGATATATATTATAAAGATACTGATACTAAACAGTATCTCGAATTCAATTCGTGTCACCCTAAACACATAAAAACGGCTGTACCATATAATTTGGCCAGGCGTATCTGTACCATTGTGTCTAACACAGTAACTAAATTTCAAAGACTACGGGAATTGAGAGAATTTCTGCTAGCCCGCAAATATCCCTCCACATTAATTAATGACGGAATTCAAAGGGCTAGTAAAATACCGATAACGGAATTAAGGCAGTTAAAGATAAAAGATGCAAATCACAATATAATTGCATTTGTCACCACCTTTAATCCTCACAATCCTAATTTTTCCAGCGTAATTAAAACACATTTTCCACTACTTCAACAAGATAAAAAATTAAAAAAACTTATTGATACACAAACATTTATCCCGTAAAAAAGACAACCTAAAAACCTTAAATCACTGTTAACTAGGGCTAAATTTGAATCATTCAGTCCAATTAACCAAGTTGTAAAATGTGGAAGGGGATAATCATTTATATTTGACAGTGGAAAATAATTTTTTGTCAATGAAAGTATGAACTGTAAAGTAACTCATGTATTATATGTCATAAAATGTAGTGGCTGTGCCGAACTGTACATCGGCTGCACGAACAAGTTACAAAACAGAGTAACGGTTCATAGACAACATATCAGGGAACCAAATTTAAGGAAGATCCCTTTAAGTGAGCACCTTGATATCTGCGGTAAGGGCGAGTTCAAAATATACCCTTTCTTTAAGATGCCGTATTCAGATCCCATGAAAATGAGATTGAAGGAACAATATTTTATTGACAAATTCAAACCCAAATTAAACATTTTAAAATAATTACAATATTAGGCTATATATATTATATATTTTCTACTTCATTATTATTATATTATTGTATGTTTATTCTTCCATGACGTCACGTCATTGTTATTGTTATTGTATGTCTTGACAAGCTCAGGCGAAACATGTAGACAATTAAACAATAGTATATACTTTCTTTAGGCATTTTTAACCTTTATTTTTTTCTATATATATATATATATATATATATATATATATATATATATATATTCCATACACTGTGCTATGAGGGACATTTAGCCCAGATAACGGCGCTACGACCAATCTGATTAAAATAAAGCTTTTATATTTCGTTTCGTTTTTTATACTTTCGATGGCCTACAGTATTGAAGATCTGACCGGTTGTACTGGAAGGTCGCGTCAGAGTTCGTATGAGCGACTTTTGACCCGATAACGTCAGACATTGATTAATCAATCAACGTTGCCATGACGTTTCTTGTGGTCGGTAAACCACTAGAAACGTCAATGCTCATGATTGATTTATCCAAGTCTGACTTCATAGGGTCAAAAGCTGCTCGCACCACTCCTGACACGACCTTCGGGTACATCTTTTCAGATCTTCATGTAGTGTAGGCAATCGAAAGTATAAAAAAAACGAAACGAAATATAGATGTGTATTTTAATCAGATTGCGAATGATATTAAATACCTTGTCGGTCCATGACTCGTATAGCGGGTACAATGTCCACTTTGATATCATATTTGGTTTCTCCGTCAGCCATTTTCAGTTTTATGTGGAAATCCCTAGTTCTGAATTCTTCCTTCCAGTGCTTTGAAGATACATGGTTTCCAGTCATGTAATCTGAAAGTTTATCCAGAACACCACCCGTTTTCTTTTTTTCCTTGATAAATTTCTCCATGTTATCGTACCCATTAAAGAATACGACTAAATCCATATCAGACGTTCGCTGTACAGCCGTACACTTCCCTAATGATCCGCCCTAGAATTGAAATGAAATGGGGGTTTAACCGGGATAATGAAGATGGGCTGTCGGGGCAATTTTGTCGGGACCACATGGTTTCCGCCTACCCTTCATCGAATTCCAAACGTGTATGGTTCTCGTACGTGAACGCCAAGCTGTGCTATGGGTCTCGGTTTGCTGTCCCATCCGAATGACTAAGCGACGTTTCTTGTATCACTGACAAGGAGAAACAACTCAGTGACGTGCACACCAAGCTCTTCTGGCCGTTTCTGTCTGTAGTCCCATTCCAACGACCGTTCCCTGCTTCTTGTGCCACTGACAAGGAGAAACCGCTTGGACAAGTACAGGCCTCCTGTTGTTGTCTTTTCTTTTAATGGCGCTGAAGTGTTTTAACTCGACAAATGAAACAAGCATAACCTAGACCAGATTTAATTTGTTTATATTGATACTGTATGATGACGTTCCTTCAAGCGTTGTTTCAATATCTGGCTCGGGACCATTAAACAACTTAAAATACAGACCCAAATGTTCATATCCGGTGTCAAATATTTAATCTAGTTAAGTACGACTGGCTCGTTATCCGTAAGCTTCATTATTTAAAATAATGATAAGCCAACGTCAGAGAATGACGTCTAGGCGATATCTTAAAGTAGACCATGTTACCCACGCTTACAATAAACATGGTATAATCTTGGATTTTCCAACACAATATCAGGGGAGATAACTCAACATATCAAAGCTGGTTTCAGAATAGTATTTCTCTTCCCGTTGACTTCAATGTTAAATCATTGTTTAATAAATGCCATTTCGGAACCTATAACATTTTAACATTCCGATGATCCGGTAAAACTATTCAAAGGTGCGAGGTGGTGGTGAGGACGTTTCATTTTTCTTTGCTAGACCTGCCCAAAGGCAGTGACACCATTTTAATAGACGACGCCCCTAATTCATGTCTGGTCAATTCCTGAGGAATGGATCACGTGACTTTATTTCATGACCATCCTCGTCAGAAGATCGAATTTTGAATCCGTTCGTTACAACCCCAATCAAATTGTGATTGTACTGTACAGTATTTACAACTCTAAGATAAGGAGATTGGAACCATAAACAGGTCAATTTCTACCAGTACCTCTTGTTTTTATTACCTTAACGATCATATCGATGGAGTTTTTGGATGACCCCTTATAACCCTCTGTCTTCAGGTAGTCCGGAAATTCATGAAGATAGCGGAAAACGTTGTTGACTTCTCGGTGGATACGTTTATTAAAAGTCTTGGGAATATAAAGACGTCTTAAAACAAAGGTATCCAGATTCTCTCGACCATTGTGATCCGGTAAAAAGTTAGTTATGGACATCCTGGAAGCAGAAAAAGGAATACTATAATCGTGCACAGCGTCTTAAAATCAGTAGATTACATTTTACTCATTACTACATTGGTACGGTCAACTGTATATATGTATAAATGTTTAGTTTATATTTAAATCTCAAATAATTTTATATTTTGTATGTTTATATTGTATATATGTTCTGTATGCACATAAATTAAACTCATTTTTGTAAATTCTGGAGAGGAGTCAACATAGGCCCAGCCTGTTCTCCAATCCATTTTCAAATGAAATATATTTTTAAAAAAAAATTAACTCAGGCATTATTCTCGGTTGCCCAGAACCACCTAGTCGTCAACGTACGGAGGGTCTGGGTCGGTTGTCAACATTTACCGTAATTTACTGGATAATATAATCAGCCAAATAAAAAACAAACTCCAGGTTACGCATGGGCAATAGATTTTTTTTTAGCTAAATTCATAGTGATGGCGAACTAGGATTAATAAAAAAAACATAGATATGATCATTGAAGTGAGAAATGTTACAATAAACACATTAAGAGTGTTTGATATTGAACAGGCAATGTTCACGATAATGTAAATGACTGGATAATCTAGCCAATGGTCTAGTTAATCTCAAATGTAGAATATTTTGCTGAATGAAAGAGGCTACCCAGGTATTTTCAATGACCTAGCTTGTGTCGAGTGGACGTTAAACTCCAGTTAAATATTAACTTTTTTCCTCCGACAAATTCAATTCTAAAATATTTTTTTTGTGTATTAGAAAAATAATTAAAGACGTTTGAAGTATTTGCAGGTAAAAATTATTTCCTATTTTAGTGTAAATGGATATTAAAATAAGTAAAAGGCGTCATTCTGCTTGAATCAGTAACGTCTTATGTAAACAATGCACGCGCCATTGGGCCAATGATTGACGCCGCGTGATATGACATCATGTGTCGAAGGCAGACATCTTTTACAGAGATATTAGAAGACTTTCGTAATACTTTGTGAAACAAATTGGCTGTTCAAATCGTCCAATCTTTATAGCAAACATTGAAACACAATACACAACACTCCGTAGAAATAACTTTCATAATGGGGAAAACGAAAGTAGAATAAAGTTTGTACAACGTCACGTTCCACTTTTAAATGTCATGGCATTCACCATATCTATCCCACGAGAAATTTAATCTACATTTGCCAGCGTGGTTTCCTCTTCTAAAGACGGAGGTGCCGGCAAAGAACAACACCTAGCCACCTGGATGGAGCGAAATACCGATGTCTTATGTACACTGAGGTGGAAGCGCCACATTCCAGGACAAATGTCCCACATAATAGACCCCGTTATAGCGCATGGTATCTTTATTATCCCGGTTGGTGATTGGGGTAGAAAGATATGACGTTAAGTCCTAATTCAAAATATCAGGGAGGTTAGGTAGGTAGCCGGTTAACACCCACGGAGGTTGGGTAGGTAGCCGGTTAACACCCAGGGAGGTGGAGTAGGTAGCTGGTTAACACCCGGGAAGGTTGGGTGGCCGGTTAGCACCCAGGGAGGTTGGGTAGGTAGCTGGTTAACACCCGGGGAGGTTGGGTGGCTGAATCATACGCTGTGTCATTAAGTCAATTGCCGTGGTTTGTTTTCCCCGCTTGTACGTGACAAGGAGTAGGCTCAACTGTCCATGAAAACTACTCAAACGAATTATTGACATAAAACTGAACCATATGTTAATCCCGAGATAACGTTGTCAGTGTCTTCCTTTGGGACGTAAACCCCCACCCCCCTTATCTCCCTCTTTTTTAATACTCATATAACATGACAATATTGGGTCTTACCTGAATGACGGATTTAACCTGCTATACTAACTATGAATGAGGGCGGTGTCTTCCGTTGTATTATGCCACGTATGATTGGGAAATCCCAAACGTATTAAATATCCACCCTACTTTCGTTTTAGTATACTCGTATCCTAGTTGTACCGTATATAAACATGTATAGCTATATCGTATATATACATGTATAACTATATATCGCCTGTCTTTTACAAGCAGAAGGCACATGCAACATGCTATGGGAGGGGGAGGGCGGAGAGAGAGAGTGAGAGAGACACAGAGAGAGAGAGAGGGGGAGGGGGCTTTCGGGACTAACATTATATGTTATAATTTTATTCTAATAATTTCTTTGTGTGCAGGGGTGTTTAGCATTAGGCGGAGAAAACACGCGTGTTTAGACAGGTGGTCGTTTTTATTGTGACGTACAAGACTGGGATTAAAAGAAGGCGGGGGGGGGGTATTGTAACTCAAACTGCTGGGTGACCGAATGCTTAACACGTGCGCGTTGTATCATAAGGTCTGTCATTGAGTTAAGTAGAGTGGTTTCGATTCCTGGTTGTACGTGACAAGGAGTAGGGTCGCCTGTCCAACCTCGTGGGTTTTCTCCGGGTCCTGCGGTTGCTTCCACCTGCTAAAGACAACTACGCGCATGCGAATAATTGAAATAAAAATGAACCATATGTTAGTCCTGAAATGGCCAGTATTGTGTCGAGTGGACGTTAAACCCCATTTCTCCCTGTCTCTGTCAAACACATCCGATGCAAACAACGCGCCAGCTAATGAGGCAGTTTGGTGTGACTTCACACGTAGACCTATACTGCTCGGGCCAGATCTATTTGTTAAGGCCAGTTCAATTTTCGTCGTGGTCGCTGAGATCTTAATAAGGTTAGGGCGCGTGATTGTTGGCGAGATTATAGGTTAGGGTAAGCGTTAGGTCTAGGTTAGGGTTAGGGTTAGGGTTGGGATTAGCGCTAGCCCCGTTTACATTTCGTGACCTTTGACCAAACTTGAACTTGGCCTTATCATATAGATCTAATCATACTGTAGGAGATTATACTGCCAGCGGGGCGAGAACACTAATGCGTCTATTGTCATAAGTTAAATGATGACAAACAATATATGTAGATTAACATAATTCTTATTATTAAAGTTGAAATGATGATTAATAACTGTAAACAGATCGTAGTTCATATGACGTAAGACGTAAGACGATTAACTGAAATACACAAATACACTAGAGTAAATATGAGAATATCATTATGAAAAGTGTGAAATAAGATAATAATACTGGTAGTTAACATTACACAAGGTAATCAACTTTTCAAGCCAAGGGACAGGCTCATGAATGCTGACAGTAAAGTACATAATGCAATCATGGCTTTACTAAGTCAAAATACCAAACAAAATAACAAAACATTTCTATAAATAATCATAGAGCAAAACATAATACATGTACTATTATTCTCCACTAAAACGAAATACGATTAAGGGGAGACAACTACTAATATTACCTTTATCTAACCATAGAACTGTAGCAATCTATGAATATGGTATAATACAAAAACTGTAGTGGAATGTATTTTACTTCCAAGGTCAACGCTATTGTTTAGATATTTTAATTAACTCACTAAACAGACTACACCTAATAACAATAGCGATACGACAAGCGACCAGTCAAATAAGCATGCGAAACCGACCTGGCGGAGACCTCATCAGTCCAATACCATGACTCACGAGTGTGGAGCGTGATGACAATGTTGCAATAATACATATAAAATTAAAACAATGAACATCTAAATAATATATTAAATTGACACTACAAATACCGTGTTTTTATGCGAATCCCTTTCAAATCTCTTACATAGCTGACAAAATTGCGAAACGAAATGTTACGCGTACACGCTGGTTGATTGAAATTACAGAATCAACTAAATAATTTGAAATCGTATTTCTGGCCATAACAATACTGCTCGTTAACTTATGTTGTATTCGTTACTCCTCGGTTTTATGGAAAATACGACTAACGAATTGGTAAATAGCGTTCGTAACTACAAAAACTGGTTCGAAAGTCGTGATTTCTACTGGAGAACTGGGGTAGCTAAAATTATATCGAGTTCACGACATATGACGTAACAAGGTGGCAGCCAAAGTTACAAAGTTGACCGTTTTGAACGGTAAATTACTATTTTTGTAGTTATATGTTTGTTGTGGATGTGCATATCGATCTGAATACGTGATTTATAGAATTTTACATATTGTGATACATTTTCTGAACAATGACAAGAAACACATTAAACAGAAAACGAGAAAAATACCCGGCTTTCCATTTTGTACTAACTTGTTATTGTACTGTAGATCTACGACAGTTCAGGTTTTAGGACCGTACGGACTATATCAACAAAAATGTTTCAGTAACTGTGGTTTAACGCCCAATCGGCACAAACTAGGTCTTTTCGGGATTAACGCCCTACGTTTCTTTGAATTTAAAATGTCTACATACCGTAACAATTAATTACACTGTAAATAATTTTTGTGTATTTTTACCGTAAATTTACTGGCAACTTTCTGCCAGTAAAATGATTGTATTTTAACATTGACTTGTAAATTTACACCTAAGCGGTAGATTTAGATTTACAAACACCATGTAAATTTACAGTGAGTGTAAAATAACTTCGATGTAAATTTACATAGTGCTTGTAAATTTACACTGTGGTTGTAAATTTACCTCAAAGTTATCTTACACCTACAGTAAATTTACACTGTGGTAGTAAATTTACCTCAGAGTTATTTTACACTCATTATAAATTTACGTGGTGTTTGTAAATATAAATCTACCGCTTAGGGGTACATTTACAAGCCAGTGTTAAAATACAGCGATTTTACTGGCAACTTTCTGCCAGTCATTTTACGGTTAAAATACAATTTAAAGTGTATATTTACTTGAAATATACTTTGAAAAGGTGACATTTTTATAGGAAATGTGTTTTTCCCCACTCGGCTAAGTAGCCCTAGGTTCGATCCTGGCAAACACTTAAAGGTTTTGCGGACCTTTCAGCCGAGCATGCAAAACATCATTCGATAATGGAAAGAATTAAATAAAATGACGTTTAACGTCCTACTGTTCTGCTTCTTACAATGGGAAGTGTAGGAGACATGACACGAAACAAAATGTTCCACACAACCCTATGTATGGCACAACTGTGTTCATACGCCAGTTAGGTGCCTTCAGATTTTAAATAACCTATTTCTCTAAAATAGGCTAATCTTACTGACATAACAGTAAATATTTCGCACAAAATTCGATATGTGGTCGAAGGGAAATAACTGATTTGAACACCATTTGACATTAAATTTACAATTTGTTGTAAAAATACTATTTCAAATGACATTTCTTTTAATATACAGCTCACATAATGTAAACTGACATATGGTTGTATTTCTATATTACGTTTGATGTAATATTACATGTGGCCAAAGAGGGAATGCAGGGATCGAATACCCAACCTCCAGGCTAGCGAGCCAACGTCTTACCCACTTAGCCCTTGTGACCCCCTCATAAGTGGACTATAGACGAAAAGTAATAAAGCCTTCAAAGGTCTATCAATGTTAAAGTTCTAAAGAGATGTACAATTATACGTTTCCTGTAAATTGTACACAAATATATCCCGTATTTAAACATGTTTGAATAGTAGAATTACTCCATAAACAGTTAAAATACAACATACATGTACTTTTAACCAACATAGCTGTATCAATACAGATACATGTAATAAAAATACAGTTCTAACTTGTAAAACTACACTTGTATTGTTAAATTACCATTTTCTTTTACAGTAATCCCATGTTACCTCACTAATACAGTAAAATTATAGTATAAAAACATGCAGTGGTGTTATTACAGATTACATGTAATAAAAATACAGTTCTAACTTGTAAAACTACAATTTTATTGTTAATTTACCAATTTTTTACGGTAATCCCATGTTACCACACTAATACAGTAAATTTAAAGTATAAAAACATGCAGTGGTATTTTAACCGCGTTATGTTAAATAAATTACATATTTTTCACTGTAATTTTACATTTATTTTTAACAGTGTAGATATTACCTGTAGGCATATGCTAAGCTTATTGACCGTGCCGCTAATCGACAATAGACTTTATCTAATTTTCACGGCTTAATGTACGATAAATTGTTCTTAGATTGATTATTGTACCGTAGATCTACGACAGTTCAGGTTTTAGGACCGTACGGACTATATCAACAAAAATGTTTCAGTAACTGTGGTTTAACGCCCAATCGGCACAAACTAGGTCTTTTCGGGATTAACGCCATACGTTTCTTTGAATTTAAAATGTCTACATACCGTAACAATTAATTAGATATTACCAGTAGGCATATGCTAAGCTAATTGACCGTGCCGCTAATCGACAATAGACTTTATCTAATTTTTCACGGCTTAATGTACGATAAATTGTTCTTAGATTGATTATTTAACATTTAATTAAGCAAACTAAACCAAAATAGACCATCAACGGAATGTGTAGATATTTTCTAGCTTGAATTTAATTGGATTTAAAAGAGGCCCATCAAAGGATTGACCAATATTTAAGGGTTTACACTGGCTTGTTTTTATCGTTTGCATTAGATGCCGAACGATGATAAATTTTCAATTCATCATATCTTTGTAAATACTGTACAGAACTGAGCCTTCTTTGGACTGATATTCCTTTTAGCGATTTAAATTTCACAAATGGTGATTATAGGGGTATTAATAATCCTTGAATTGATAATGACAGCGGGCCATGTTGATTTTCCCACTTGTGCACCCGAACACGACAAGTGTGGTATTTACTATTTCCTAGTGGGAAACACGATATTTCCAAGCGGTAACGAATACAGCATTAAAGCAGGCTATCGCTTCACCGCTGTGTAATAGATTATCGATTAATCAGTAGCTTATATGGTCTAAAAATAGACACCAGGAATTTCCTCATCTATTCTAATTACTATTCGAATTCATCAGGTGACTCCATGTTTTGATAGAAAAGGAGAAAGCGTCGAAAATTCTGTCAAAACACAGCAACGGTATATATAGCCGAACCACGCTGAATCAAATATAACCACAGGCACCTGAAGGGATTAAAATAAAACTTCTTACTAATACTTGACTATATATTACAGTTTTCACGCGTTCAAGACATTTCGTCTGCTATCATCTCACAATACTCACTAGTTCTAACACTTCCCGTCGTTTTTATTGCCAACGAGACTTTATTTGATCATTATACACCTTCCAATGTAATTAAATTGGTCACTATACGCACTATCTTTTGTACATCAATCTTATTAAGACTTTGAATACTTGTTCCATGTGTAAAATATCAGGCCCGTAGCTAACCCTCAAAAGTTGCGGTTTTGTGGACAAGGGCTTCTTTGGGCGCCGATGGGGCTTCCGGGGGCGCCGATGTACCTTCACTTGACGGTCCACGGCGGACGGCACCGGTTACGCGCCTCTCTTTGGAGAAGGGTCTAGGGTTCTCTACCCTCAGAAAATTTATGAAAATAGATTTTGCACCTGAGGAGAGGAACTATGAAAATGACGGAAAATTTCAATGTTGAGGCTGAATTTGCGATATCAGTATACGCAAAGGAATACGACTATAGCTATAATAATTCGGAATCGGGTTAGAGTGCGACTTGTTTGAATTTTGAAGATTATCACGTCTTGTGTGGGCTTGAATCAATCTCATCCGCATCGTGAATTTGACCTGGAAAATTTCCTACAATCTCCAGTTGCCTGTCTTGTGGTAGATTTCGTCGTGGGCGGCACCAATTCCGGCATTATGGGCGACCCTCCGGGATCAGGCACCCCACCAATCATGCTGTTTTGGGTGCCCCATTGATCATGTTGTGGACGCCCAACCAATCTCACTCGATATTATGCATCATGTGCGGCCCGACAATCATATATTGTCATTATAAGGCGCCCCACCAATCATGTCATTATGGACGTCCCTCCGGTTTACGGCACCCCACAGGTCACGCCGTTTTGGGCCCCCAATCAATCAAGTTGTGTTAATCATGTGATTCATTATGAGGCGCCTCAAAACGACATGATTGGAGAGTCGCCCATAAAACTAAGTGACATTGGTTGGGCGCTCCGCCAATCACGTCGTTGGCGCCCAAACAATGCCTCTCGGCTTTATGGGGCGCCCTTACTGATATGGGCACGTTGCTTGTTGGCTTCGTCTTGCGTCCAACGGAAGGACACCTTCGGGCTTGACAATATCCTCGAGGACACATGGAAGTTCGACCGTTTGTTGTGTAATAATGGAGATACACGCGGAAAGAAATAAACTATTTATACCAAACGAGAAGGATTCCCCGACGTAGACCAGTTCTTGGATAAATTATTACGTCATACACATCAGTCACGTCATCAGCAGGAAACAATCGTGGATTCTCCAGCAACAGTTTCACACTGGGCCATTGACGTCTATATGATGTCAGAAGGAATTCCCCATTGACGTCATATCATAGATAGAAACATCTCTGGCGGAAAACAAATCTACATGTCCATAAACAGATTTATAAATCTTTAAAAAACCAGCGTCTGCCAGGCAGGATACGCCCACATTTTGCAAAAGATGGATAGAGAACAAGTTAAACAAAAAGCGATTTTTCGTACAATCAGGGGCGCAAATATCGAAAAGAACCAAGATCTTTGGATTATAAACTTACATTTCAAATTTCATCAAAATCAGAAAAAAGTTGTCACCTCTAGAGGGTCCACAACCTTGACATACCATATTTTTACGCTATTTGAGCACGAGGGGCGGCCATTTTGTCTGTCAGTTTTGGTCCGATTTTCACGAAATAAACGATTAGTCAGACATTTTAATTTCACTTATCCATATATCGATGATGTTCTATCACTGAATAATCCAAAATTTAGTGATTATGTAGAATTCATATATCCTAATGACCTCGAAATAAAAACACTACTGACAGTGACAATTACGCTTCCCACTTGGATCTGCGTCTCGATTTTGACAATTGCCATAAACTTAGTGTTAAATTGTACGATAAACGTGATGACTTTGACTTTCCGATTGTTCACTTTCCATTTATTAGTAGTAACATTCCAATATCACCAGCTTATGGAGTGTTTGTGTCTCAACTAATTCGTTACGCGAGAGCTGTTCATTTTATTCTGATTTTTTAAGTAGATCGAGGCATTTGTCATCTAAACTTCAACTACAGGGATGCAGCTATGGCGGGTGTGGCGCCAGGCAGGGTAAGCTTACTCTTCCGGACACCTGTTACCACTATTTGTCGTGTATTTTGTACACGGTGAACAGTCCATATGCTGATTACACTATTTTGCCTGATTACATTATTTTGCCTGATTACATTATTTTGCCTATACCGTTTGTTTTGGGAACACAACCGGTGTAGGCTGTCATTGATAGTCCATTGGCCAATCATGCTATTTTACCGAGATTTCCCCTAATAGTTTAGATGCAGCTATGGCGGGTGTGGCGCCAGGCAGGGTAAGCTTACAATCAACGCGTATACAATCTCCCTGATAATGTCTGTCTACTACATCGTTAACACTGTTCATCACGTGCATTTTGCATACCGATAGTCCATTGGCCAATCGGGGGGTTGGATGGCTGAATGGTTAGCGTGCGCGCGCTGTATCATAAAGTCTGTCATTGAGTCGACTGGCGTGGCTTCGAATCCCCGGTTGTACGTGACAAGGAGTAGGGTCGCCTGTCCAACCTTGTGGGTTTTCTCCGGGTCCTCCGGTTTCCTCCCACTGCTAAAGACCCCTATGCGCAAGCGAATTATTGAAATAAAATTAAACCATATGTTAGTCCCGAAATGACCTAGTTTGTGTCGAGTGGACGTTAAACCCCATTTCTCTCTCTCTCTCTCCATTGGCCAATCACGCTATTTTACCGAGATTTTGCCTAATAGATTGGATGCAGCTATGGCGGGTGTGGCGCCAGGCAGGGTAAGCTTACTCTTCCGGACACCTGTTACCACTGTTTGTCGTGTATTTTGTACACGGTGAACAGTCCATATGCTGATTACACTATTTTGCCTTATTGCACTATTTTGCCTATACCGTTTTTTTAGGACTTCGAATTTTGTCTAATGGTTTGGATTGTTCGTACTTGGTTTTATTTTATTACTAAAACGTTTTCTTTTTAAATCGGATAATAAGTGTGACCTCTAGAGGGACCTCAAGCTAAAAACGCGCTTTTTCGTACAATCAGGGGCCATAATTCAGGAAGTTGCGATCCGATATGCGCAAATATAGAAAAAAACCAAGATCTTTGGGTTATGAACTTACATTTCAAGTTTCATCAAAATCAGAAGAAAAATGTGATCTCTAGAGGGTCCACAACATTCATATACCTTATTTTTACGCTATTTGAGTACGAGGGGCGGCCATTTTGTCTGTCAGTTTTGGTCCGATTTTCACGAAATTCGATCTCAACCATCCTTAAGGTGTAATAGTGATATTTCATCAAATTCAGAAGAAAATTGTCACCTCTAGAGGGTCCACAACCTTGATATACCATATTTTTACGCTATTTGAGCACGAGGGGTGGCCATTTTGTCTGTCAGTTTTGGTGCGATTTTAACGAAATTCGAACTCAGCCATCCTTAGGGTGTAACGGTGATATACTAAAACGTTTTTTTTTTAAAATCGGATAATAATTGTGACCTCTAGAGGGACCTCAAGCTAAAAACGCGCTTTTTCGTACAATCAGGGGCCATAATTCAGGAAGTTACAATCCGATATGCGCGAATATCGAAAGGAACCAAGATCGCTGGGTTATAATCTTATATTTCAAGTTTAATCAAAATCAGAAGAAAATTGTGACCTCTAGAGGGTCCACAACATTCATATACCTTATTTTTACGCTATTTGAGTACGAGGGGCGGCCATTTTGTCTGTCAGTTTTGGGCCGATTCTCACGAAATTCGATCTCAACCATCCTTAAGGTGTAATAGTGATATACTAAAACGGTTTTTTTTTTAAATCGAATAAAAACTATGACCTCTATATGGGTACACAAGCTTAAAACGTGATTTTTCATCCAATTAGGGGCCATAATTCAGGAAGTTACGATCCGATATGCGTGAATATCGAAAGGAACCGAAACTTTGGGTTATAAACTTACATTTCAAGTTTCTACAAAATCGGATAAAAATTGTGACCTCTATAGGGTCAACAACCTTGATATACCATATTTTTAAGCTATTTGAGAACGAGGCACGGCCATTTTGTCTGTCAGTTTTGGGCCGATTTTCACGAAATTCGAACTCAACCATCCTTAGGGTGTAACGGTGATATACTAAAACGGTTTTTTATATAGGATAAAAAATTATGACCTCTATAGGGTCCACAAGCTAAAAACGCGACTTTTCGTACAATCAGGGGACATAATTCAGGAAGTTACAGTCCGATATGCGCCAATATCGAAAGGAACTGAGATCTTTGGGTTATAATCTTACAATCAGGGGTCATAATCCATGAAGTTTCGATCCGATACATGCCAATATCGAAAGCAGCCGAGATCTTTTGGGGATAAACCTATATTTCAAGTTTCGTCACAATCGGATAAGAATTGCGATCTGTAGAGAGCCCACAAACAATTGTGTACGGACGGACAGACGTCCAGATATACGGACGTCGGACGAACAGGGGCGACGACAATATACGTCCACATGAAAATGTGGGCGTATAAAAACAATGTTAATACATTACTTGAAGACGCTAAAATTAAATTTTATTCTGATAAAATAGAAAGTGGTGAAAACAGACGAAAAGACCTGTACGAAGTGAATTCCCTTTCGGCACATAATGCTGAGCGGACTATTCTCCGGACAATGAAAATTACACTGAACTCACGAATTTATTCTCAGTTTTCTTTCAAATAAAAATACAGAAAATACTAACTGATTCAAATAAAACTAGTAACTTTATTCTGTTTATTTAGAACAGTTTAACTTGGTTTGTGAATCTTTTGTTTTAAAGCTAATTAAATCGTCTGCTCCTAAATCTTGTTCATTAGACCTTGTTACGACTCCTGTGCTTAAGGACTGTCTAGACGAAGTTATTCCAGTTTTTACCGATATTATTATTTCTTTATATCATCTTCTACTATTCCCAACGTATTCAAACAAGCTTATGTTACCTCTTTAATTAAAAAGTGTACACTGGATCCTAATGGTTTTAAAAATTACAGGCCAGCTGTCTCTAACTTAAGTTTTATTGCTTCACAAATAAAGGCTAATCTAGATGATAACTGTTTGTATGAACCATTTCAAAGTGCTTATAAACAATTTCACAGTACCGGAACAGCTTTAACCTATGGCGGTATATTAGATTAAAAATTCAATAATGCTTTCGTCTAACTGCTAACTTCTGTTCATATATTTTTTAACTTCTATTCATGTAATTTCTAACTTCTATTCATGTAACTTTTAAATTAAGACAATGTATAATCCAACTTCTTTACATGTTCAGTGTAAATTTTAATTCTCTTTCATCTTATTTCTATTATTTAGACGAAAAACGTCTTCTTCATTGATGCTTTAAACGTTTAGCATCAACATCAACTAATTTAGAATTTCTTACATTCTACCTAGCAACCATCATTATGAAGTCGTTTGGTGTCGCCACTGCGTGCTCACTTGGTGATTGCGCACCTGGTCGGGACCATTATGTTGATATAAACGACTCGTCCTTCGTCGGGTTGAAGGGTGGACAGAGTGCTAAAATTTGCTAAGAGAGAGAGAGACAGAGAGAGAGAGAGAGAGACGGGCTTGATAAAGACGAGTGCATCCTCGTCGAAACGTCGCTTAGTATTAAACTCAGTAATTGTGTATCCATAAAATTGTACCTGTGTTAATAATAGACCGTACAGTATATAAATATTAATTGGCTCAATTGTAAAAAAAAAAATCAAATAAAATTTTCAATTCCTGCACTTGCTGTTTAGCTTATATTTGAAATAGTATTTGCAAACCATATCACGTTCGATGTTGTTTGGGGGGTTGGGTGGCCGAATAGTTAGCACGTGCGCGCTGTATCATACGGGCTGTACTGGTGTGGTTTCGATTTCCCGGTTGTATGTGCCAAGGAGTATGTTCGCCTGTCCAACCTCATGGGTTTTCTCCGAGTCCTCCAAGTTCCTCCCACTGCTAAACACCCTACGCGCAAGCGAATTATTGAAATAAAATTGAGCCACATGTTAGTCCCGAAATGACTTAGTTTGTGTCGCGTGGACGTTGAACCCCATCTCTCTCTTTCTCTCTCTCGATGTATATTCAATTTTAACACTCCGCCAAACCATTCAACATTAAAAACAAGTAAGATTTATGGAAACAACGATCCCGTTCAAAAAATGATGAAACAGACGAAAACGATACACACACAATATATATATATATATATATATTGTGTGTGTGTATATGTTGGGAAGGTAAATATATATATATATATATATTGTGTGTGTATCGTTTTCGTCTGTTTGTAAAAATTTACACAAATATTTACCTTCCCAACACTTCGCATAATCGGAAAGAATACACATATACTCTCCAAAAAAAGAAACGCATAGCCCATTTTCATCATTTTTTGAACGGGATCGTTGTTTCCATAAATCTTACTTGTTTTTAATGTCATTTTGCAAGGATAGAATAAATTATTATTGGTTTTAAATGTAGGGCCATTAATTTTGACTGGTCACACTTTTTAGCGAAATACGTTTTCGTTTGATTGCACCAAGACACATGACCTTAACAACTTCGCAAGCTTTTCGCACGAAACCCAAACCTAAGGCCTTCAAAATCCCACGGTTCTCGGTTTCAAAGTCATGTAAATACTCAAAGGGCCAAGTGATGCCACATGTGAACGAAGACCAACACAACAACGCTATCGGTCGGTTACAAGCAGGTGAATCCCAGACAGATGTAGCCTGGCTACTGAATGTGTCCCACAGTACCATTTCTCGCCTTTGGGATGGGTACCGACAGCGAAGTTCAACGCATGACCGCCCAAGCTTAGGCCAAACAAGAGTGGTCCCACCTGCCCTGGATCGTCACATCCGGTTACGTCATTTGCGGAAACGGTTCAAAACAACGACCTCTACTGCAGAAGCGAATCCTGGAAGGCGTAGGATCTTAGAGCTGGCAGTCCATAAACGCCTACGTGGAACTGGATTACGAGCCAGATGTCCCCTTAGAGCTTTTGTTTTGAAATACGCCGACACCGTCAAATCCGACTTCAATGTTTTCAAACTCAAAGGATACAGCCACAGCAACGATGGAAAACAGTTTGGTTCAACGACGAGTCGCGGTTCCTGTTGCAACGAGGCGATGGTAGAACGAGGGTATACTGACGACGAAATGTCACTATGCGTTTTTTTTTTGAAGAGTATATTATGTTAGTTAGTATGGCGATGGCTCATTAACCAAAAGATCTTGAGTTCGATCCCTGATGTTAGCCCGGTTCCCCCCTTTCGCTTGACTGGATTCACCTGGTGCAGGATGGAGAGTCTGGTAAAGCAAAGCCTTTACTAGTTTGGAAAATAGAGGTCCCGTAAATAACACTGATAACACGTTGATTCCCGAATGGTTAGCGCGTGTGCGTTGCATCATAAGGTCTGTCATTGAGTCATTTGGTGTGGTTTCAAATCCCCTGATCTACGTGACAAGGAGTAGGGTCGCCTGTCCAACCTTGTGGGTTTTCTCCGGTCCTCCGGTTTCCTCCTACTGCTAAAGACCCCTAAGCGCAAGCGAATTATTGAAATGAAATTGAACCATACGTTAGTACCGAAATGACCTAGTTTGTATCGAGTGGATGTTACACCCCCTCCCCCACGTTGGTTCAGTAAGTAAGACGCTGGCTCGCTTACCTGGAGGTCTTGGGTCCTGTGTACACATTAGCGTTCATGTAAATAATTCTTGACAGTTGGGATTCGATATACCAGTAGGCCATAGCACCACTGTCCTGTCCAAATTGCCCAGAATTGCGCTTATAACACATTGCATGACGTATGCCCGTCACATGCCCAGTATGTGCGGAAAAGTGGGAAGTTAAACCCCATTTCATTTCTTTTCTTCTTTAATGCAGTACACTTTAAAGTAAACTGGAGTGCGGGGAGTGTTCCATCAAGTGGTGCGGAGATGGGCACACATTTCTGAACAGTTCCTCTCATAGAATCTTTTCCGCAGAGGTCAGATGATGTCAACGCTCAAGTGGTGCTTATTTACTTGATGACCGCCCCCAGCACAATTTGATGAACGCATCCCCGCCCCAACACAATTTGATGGACCCGACCCTACACCATTTAATGGACCCTTTCCCCACACACCATTTGATGGATTCGTCCCCCACACCATTTGATGGATCCGTCTCCGCACCATTTGATGGACCCGCCCCCACCACCATTTAATGGATTCGTCCCTCGCACCATTTGCTCGACCCGTCTCCAGCACCATTTGATGGACCCGTCCTTGCCCCATTTGGTGGACGCGACATACCCGTCTCCCTAGCATGGTCAGTGTGGAACAGGATCATTTGATTTCTGGGATATAAACTTGTTATTGGGTTTAATCTAGTAAAATACAACATTTCACTTCTTCCCGCCATGTATGCTTGCCCCCACCATTCTCCTCGAATTCTACCTCTCCAACAGCTAAAACGACCCGCGCGGCGTTTAGGGGCGGCCTCGAAATCGCCGGTTGGACCAGCAGCGTAGCGCGCCCGAACTTACCGTCTCCTAACTCAGTAATGAAACGGGTTACTCAGTGAAGGCATGTTCCCGGCTTACGAGCTTAAATTAGTGTATCAATTATTTGAAGCCCACATAAAACACAACATTTTAACGACTTTTAGAGTTTAATTAATGTTTTTAATGTTTATTACTTTCAAAATGAAAAGGCTCAAGAAAATTGTTAGTTTATGTAATTCTATATCTTAAATCGTAAAAATTCACTTTTCGCCATTGATACTCAAAGGATAACTCTTGCGTTTATTATTGGAGCAGGCGAAATACTCATCGTTTAAGAATTGTGGGTTATTATTGGAGCAGGATAACTACCCAAGAGATAATAGTGCGGTTCATTATTGGAGCGAAAGAAAAACTCAAGGGAGATAACCCTATGGGTTATGGAGGCAGACCACCATTAATTTCCCAATTGACTTCAATGTTAATTCTGGCCTTTTTGCCCGGCTCCAACTTTTCTCCAAATTGTCGTTGGGCTGAATGTTTTTCCATATAGACAGAGAAACAAATGGCCATGTCTTTGCACTAAAATTTGTATTAGGTTGACCAGATCTATGTTTAGTTTCGTTTTTATTTTATACTTTCGATGGCCTACATTACATGAAGATCTGACCAGTTGTTTTGGGAGGTCGCCTCAGAGGCCACACGAGCGGCTTTTGACCCTATGAGGTCAGACAATTGATTAACCAATCACCATTGATTTTTCTAGTGGATTACCCACAGTTCCGTGCACCTCGCGCCAAAAGCTCGCCGTAACAGACCGTTTCATTGGCTAATCCCTCACATCATCCAGTACACGTCAATGATAACAACTCTTCCAGATACTAGTGTAGTAGGATCTGTGTTTTAATCAGATTGCACCGTAACCAACATGAAATAGACGAACTACAATTTTTGGTGAAATTTAATGGTGGTCTGCCTTCTATATTATGGGTGCAGGAGAAATGCCTAAGGGAGGTAACTTTGTGGATTATTTGAGCAGGAGAAATACTCAAGGGTCATAACAAATAAAGATTATTATTGGAGCAGGAGAAATACTTAAGGGAGATAACTGTGTGGGTTATTATTGGCGCAGGAGAAATACTCAAGGGAGATAAATTCGTTGTTTATTTTTGATGCAGGAAAAATATTCAACGCAGAAAACTCTGTGGTTTATAATTGTTATCATTACAAGTCAGATCTACGGAGTCTCAGTTTCAAATTAGGATCATTATTGGTGACCCGAATAGCATATTTGTATGTTTTACAAGTACGTGTTGATCTATTATAGGTGTACATACGACACAGATGTGATTTGGAACATTCCGCGGCACATAAAACTCCTCTAGTAAATATTGTATCAACCAGTGGTGTTGCAAATGATGCTGGCTTCTGGTTCTTTATCAGATCATAATAATCACTCAGTTCTTCATCTACAAATATACAACATGATTAGTAGAGAGAGAAAGAGAGAGAGAGAGAGAGAGAGAGAGAGAGGGGGGTATTTCGGGACGAATATATAGTCCAATTCTATACACCAATAATTCGCTTGTGAAGAGACTCGGAGAAAACCAAGGAGTATTGGCAGGCAATCCTACTTGCCACCCACTAGCGGGGATCTAAACCACGGCACTTGACTCAATCACAAACCGTATGATCTAGGGAGCTTCACTGTAAATATCTAAAGTAAATTTAACTTTTATTTCTTTTTGCCGTTATTGAACTTATCTTTTTAACAATTTGAACAAGTGGCTGGTACGTTCACATTTTGCAGGAGATGGACTAGGAAATGGAAATTGGATAGGACCCATCCTCTCATTGTCCGAAGCTACACTTCTGATTTGAAAAGGGGGGGGGGGGGTGTTACTACGGAACAAAAGGTTGCGAGAAGCTGATTATCTATAGGGATCGACGAAATTTCAAACAAATCTGGTTAACATTGTGGCCTCTATCGCATTTTCGACAAAGGAGATGGCGGGGGTTGGGAGGGGAGCGTAACTCATCGTTTGATCCATAACTTAAATGTACAGTTTCAGTAGTTAAGGGAACTGTTTAGGGACAATGCACTTGATGACCCTGTGACCTAGTTCATTATTACCTTGCACTGAATGATCTAGTTCAAGATATGTAATGTCCTATTTCGTGATGACCTTGCCTTGATCTGGTTCATGATGACCTTGCACTGGATGACCCGCCATGGCCTAGTTCGTCGTGACGTTGCACTAGATGGTCAAGGCGTTTTCAACACCTAATCAGGTAAGACGAACATAGTGTCAGGGTCAGGATAATCACTACCAGAGTATTACCCCTGAGGTACACGAAGGTGTCCGCGTTGCGATTTTCTTTGACGCGTAGGATCGCAGCGTCCGCTGCCATTCTGACAATGAAAATCGAATGGTGTGTCGTTTTATAATCCATTTGAGGAAATGGGCATGACGTGACGTCACATAAAAGCGCGTATGGAAAATGTATTGCACAACATGTGGGGATGTTCGATACCAAATATAGACGTTATGCATTCGTATGTAACAGAATAATTCCATGTTAAAAACATGTGAATTCAAGTATTGCACAACCGTATGCAACAGAGTACATTCCATGCTGACGCATGTTTCTGTTAAGTATTTCACAATGTATTTGTATTTACATAGATATGACGTCATCACGTAGGGTAATAAAAGGGTGCGATGCGAAAGGTTTGAACAGTGTTACGTTATCACAGCGAAATGCAAGATGAGTTTTTCTTTTTACATAATAGCAGATCTTATAGAAGCGTCGTGCCATCTTGACATGTGAAAACGGAACTGATTCTAATATCAACCCGTCTGCTATCGACACCCTTGGTGGTCCTGATGGTGTTCATTAGTCATTTCCATAATATAAGCTTATGGTTGGCCTGTTTTATTTAATTTCCGTTGTCTTATAATCAAACTGTACTGAATGTTAAATCTGATATGATGCAGTAGCCAGATGTGTAATGAGATCCTTTGTCTAGAGGAGTTTATACGAGACGAGACGAGTCGGGGGAGACTAGGCGAGGGCGCCTAGACGTTAACTTGGGACCGGCAGGTCTCGAGTTAAGACCACACAGAGGTTAGCTGGGAGTTGGCACCCAAGGGTGTCAAGCCAAGCTAGGACCACGACTCCCACAACACAAGCTAATTACGGAGTCTTGTACACGATATGTTAAAAGAAGAATATGAGTATTATATGAAGTTAAACCAGTGTTGTGGTCAAGAACCTGACATAAAGACACAATACTGTAACATTGCCTACGATCCGTCTATGCGTAGAAATAGACTGTAATGAAGATTGGACATCCGGCGAGTTACATCAGTATGACGTCAATAATGACAGCATTTATGTTTAATTATGGAAGAGAGTTTTTCGTGGCTGTAAAGCAGAATGAAAACCTGATTAAAGCGATTTGATCGAATTGACATCAAACATATCTGGCCATAAAGTCAGTTCGATTGTATCTAAAACAACTGCGTTATAAATTGTACGACAAATGGTTGGCGTGTTTATAATACTCCCTATATAAGTAAAGATGCTGTTAAAGTAGTTGATATAGAGTGTGATAGTCTCGCCCATTGTGCTGCTGGTATCTTAGTAGCAGATGACGTCAATGGAAGTCTCTTAATCTTTTCGGATATGATATAAATGACATCACAGTGATGACTCAAACCATGAAGTAACATTATTCCAGATCATAATGTTAATTAACATTAAATGGCAGATATGAGAAGTCACACAACGAGCAGCTCTGAGTAAACTATCAGTTTATCCTCGTATGCAGCAGTTTTAGTTAAGTATGTGCTAACAAGGTGAACTAATGTGTATCTGTGTCCTGTTTCTGACAAAAAACTACTAGAATTAGAATGTAAATAGTGTGGAAATATCCAGTTTGAGGAAGTCGCTAAAAATCTATACTAAACATGGCGGAATGTCAACAAATGGTGATAATAGGAATATGCAAAGTCACTCTTACCGCAACTGCCTGTAAAGGCGAGTTGAGGGTGACTTGACTCTGAGGGATATCTCCATTAAGAATAATAGAAACACCTCCATGAGCTCTACCATCACCAACTGCATGATGATGGTAACCAACAAAGTGTCTAAAAGACAAAGTGTCAGAATTCCTCAAGAATGTTTCCTGTAAACAAATAGCTAAAGGATTGTAATTTTGAATTAAAAGTTGAACTTCACTAAAATTTGGTTTTAAACGACGACAATTCCATTAAATAATGGAATTGACCATTGTCAGGGATAGTTCATTTTTGGCGGCTTACTGACGGGGTCCTTATGGACATCCGCTACAGTAATGCCGTCTATCAGATCATCCCCATATCTATTATAGAGAGCAATAGGGTTTTGTGAACCCTTTTTCTCTCTATCACGCATCTTTGCCAATTTCTTTTCTTTCTTAGAAAGAACTTCTTGAGTGGGTGGAATACCCTTTGGCTGCGAACTTGACCCAGCAGAACTGGAATCAAGAGTAACAGCTTCAGGGGGCAAGGGAGCGGACTCCTTGCCGTTCTGGTTGGAAGTTTTGGTAATGGTCCCAACATCTTCAGTTTGAGGCAAGGAAGATGAGTCCTTGTCAGGCAAAGATTTAATAATTTTATCCGAGCTCTCACTCGTTTGAGAATAGCTCGATACCCCTTTATTATGATCTGATAAATCTGTTGGATTCGTTTCTCTTTCTGCCAAATGGGACATTCGCGAGAGTAAACAAAGTGCTTACCCTTGCAGTTAACACAACAAAATTCCGCCTGGCAGGTAGCACTCTCGTTGCCATCATGACCACAACGAGCGCTGGTGTCTTTACCTCTGCAGACGGTTTTGCTGTGTCCAAACTTTTGGCATTTGTAACAGCGAAGAGGGTTTGAAATGTACGAATCAACAGGTATGTTAAGATAACCTGCCTTGAGAGTCTTTGGTATTTCGGGACGATTGAAAGTGAGGATATAGGTGCTTGTAGCAATCACCTTATCTCCCCGGCGTACGCTAATCCTTTTTACATGCGAGACGCCTTGAGATGAAAGGTATTCAACCATTTCATCCTCACTGCTGCCTTCAAGATCCCGACAGCGAATAACTCCTCTACTTGAATTTAACGACCTATGCGGCGACACCTTGATAGGAATGTCTGCTAAGGATGTGGATTTAAGCAGCAAGGTTGCATGCTGTTCCTTAGCACATTCTATCAGGAGTGTCCCGTTTTTTAGTTTTTTGATAGCCTTGGGCTCACCAGCCAAACCGGCTATGCCCTTGGTTATCAAAAATGATGAAATTTTTGGAAAGGTTGGTAGAGGGACTCTCAATTAAGAGAAACCTCGGCCATGCCTTTATAATTTTTTTTTTTTTGGGGGGGGGGGGGTATTAAATAAATTTGAAACTTCCTCTGTATTAGGACGTTTCTGTTTATTTTTCCTTTCTTTAATTGGTGTGGGGGGATTGGGGAATCCATGAATATTTTTTTTTTAAAATTCACCCCTCGTCGTCCCCCAGGTTACTTCCCTGCCTACCAGGGGGAGGACTAGCACGGATATCCGGTGCATGGCCTCAGGGCTCGACGAGGGGTATACTCAAGCCAGAAAGTAAAAATACTTATCTAACCTGATTGACCCAAGCCGCCGCTCTGCAGAATGTACCTAGGACACAAAGGTAAACTTGCTGAGTTTTTAAAAAAACCCAAAGCATTAGAAATGAGAAATGTACAATCTACAGAGCTAAGACGACCAAAGCCGATTGATCAAAGTGGGCCACTCTGACCTCCCGTCTAGGTGAACCATGGGCCAAAGTAATGTGTTGCAGAGAAAGGGCTCGCAAGCCAAATCCCCACTCAATTACCAGGATCCCACTCTCCACCGACACGGGTCGCAACGCACGGCAAACACGTTGCCCCATTACAGGGATCCTTTTAGTCGCCTCTTACGACACGCAGGAACTACGAAGGGTATATTCTTATCACCCCCTACACCCCAGGGGGGTTGTAAGGGTGGTGGTATAGCAGTTTACGTCAACTAATACCTACACTTCATACCAATACATGACCTCACAATTAAAAGTTTGGAAGCCCTGTGGATTGAGGTTCGGTATGCAAAAGATAAATTTCTGATAGGCACTTTTTACCGCCCACCCTCTGTTAGTATTTCCTATTGGAATTTAATCGAAGATAGTTTTAATTCCACTAGGGATTTCGCAGATTTTAACACTGTCATTTTAGGCGATTTTAATGTCGACTTTTTGAAGCAAACTAGATCTAAGATTCACGACTTTATCGATAATTTAGATTTTAAACAAGTGATTAATTCCCCTACCCGTATCCAGCCCGACTCTAAAACTCTACTTGATCTCGCTATTGTAAGCTGTCCTGATTTCGTAAAAGATATTGAAATTCTTGATTGTAGTATAAGTGATCATACTTTATCTTAACACTTCCAAACCGAAATTCCATAGTTACGAGCGAACTATCTGGAAATACCAAACTCTAGATGTAGATGGCCTAAATAGATTTATCTCTAACTATGACTGGGAAGCACTCTTCTTAAACAAACATGATCTTGAATCTCTTGCTGCAAATTTCTCAGAGGTAATTATTAATGGAATAAAAACATTCGTGCCCCATAAAACCGTGACTATCCGACCAAAAGACCCTCAATGGTTTAACAGCCATTTGAGAAAACTACTAAGACAGAAAAACAGACTTCACAAGAAAGCAAAATTATCAAATAATCCTGAACAATGGCTTAAATTTCGAATTTTCAGAAATAAAGTTACATCGGAAATTAAAAAAAGCAAGAAGGCGTATATAGATAAAATTGATTCAGAAGTTAACTCTGTTTCAACGAATCTAAATGGTGGTCACATATAAAGGATATTTCATTTAAACGTGGAAATTCATCTACAAAAATCCCCCCTTTGTCTCATGGAGACAAAATATATTTTGATAATCATGACAAAGCGGAAGTTCTAAATGATTTTTTTGTCTCCCAGTGCTCAGTAAGCGACAATAGTGAAACCCTACCAACAATAGCATTTGTTGAAACTTCCATTCCAAACCTAAATATCAATGTTATCCAAATCGAAAATATCTTACTATCCTTGAAAACAAAGAAAGCATGTGGTCCAGATAATATCATCAACTTAATCTTAAAATCTATTGCAAAACCCTTAAATTTTCCTTTCAAATGTTTGATAGATATCTTAGTCTAGTCTGCGGTATTTCCAAATTGCTGGAAGACAGCAAACGTTGTTCCTATCTACAAAAAGGGAGATGCACACCTGTGCTCAAATTATCGCCCAATCTCATTGTTGTCCTCTCTTGGCAAAGTCTTCGCGAAATTAATTTATAATCACATTTACAATTTTATTTTTTCAATTAAATTACTTAGCCCATTTCAATGCGGTTTTCAACGTGGAAAAAGCGCCATATATCAACTAATCGATATGTATGACTTTATTGGACAGGTTTTAGATTCCGGGGGTGAAGTAAAAGCAATATTCTTTGACATAAGTAAAGCTTTTGATAGAGTATGGCATGACGGGCTAATTCATAAATTAAACGCTTCTGGTATTCGTAACGAAACATTGGAACTTGTGAAAAGTTATATGTCAAATCGCTTCCAAATAGTAAATGTAGCTGGTAGCTCGTCAAGTCCTAGACAAATTTTATCTGGTGTACCACAAGGCTCTATTATAGGTCCATTGCTCTTTTTAATCTTTATTAATGACATATGTGAAGATCTCGAATCAAACGTGAGATTATTTGCGGACGATACGTCTCTGTTTCTTGTTATTAACGATCCTGATCAAACACGCGATATTCTAAACAAAGACATTGAACGTATCTATCAGTGGTCGGTAAAATGGAAAGTTAATTTTAATCCTTTAAAAACTATTAGCTTGACCTTCTCAAGAAAAATATCCTCTTCTGATTTTAGTCTTGATTTTAATAATGTAACCATAAGTGACAGTAGCAACCATAATCACCTCGGTGTTATTTTCAAGTCAAAGGGAAATTGGGAGTCACATATTAACTACCTAACTTCAAAAACAAGTAAGCTGATAAGCTGTCTGATATCTTTAAAATACCGATTAAATCGCAAAACATTGGAAACTCTTTACAAATCGTTCATTCTACCGATTTTTATACGTCCACATTCATAATGTGAACGTATTATGCCGTCGCCCCTGTCTGTGTGTGTGTGTGTGTGTATGTATGTATGTGTGTGTGTGTGTGTGTGTGTGTGTGTGTGTCTGTGGTTCGCCTACAGGGCGCAATTCTTCATGGATTTTCTTCAAACTTGGTATACTTATTCCTTATACCCCAAGGAAGATCCCTATTGTTTTTGGTGCATGCCCGACCCCCCGGGGCAGAGCCACGCCCATTTCTAGTATTTGTTTGTTTGTCGTCTACAGGCCACATTTCTTAACTAATAATCTTGAAACTTTGCATACACATTCTTTGTACCCTAAGGAACATCCCTATCGTTTGGGGTGCATGCCCAACCCCCAGGGGCAGAGCCACGCCCATTTTCTTTTCGTGTGTCTTTGTGTCGCCTACAGGGCGCAATTCTTACTGGATTTTCTTCAAACTTGGTATACTTATTCCTTATACCCCAAGGAAGATCCCTATTGTTTTTGGTGCATGCCCGACCCCCAGGGGCAGAGCCACGCCCATTTCTAGTTATTCTTTAAGTGGCATTTAGCGATCAGGGAACAAATTAACAGAACACAGTTTTTATGGGATACAATCACTAGTTTATTCTAAAAGCACGACGTTTCCACAAGTATTCTCTTATCGTTATCAATCAAGCAAAAAAAAACAAAAAAAAAACGTCATGCTTTTAGAATAAAGACATCGATTGTTTTAAAATAAAAATTGTGTTCTGTTAATGTGAACGAAATGTTATACTGATAGCAGTCCTACAACCCAGTTTTATTTCACAGACCCTCAATGCAAACTGGACCATATCAAACAAAACAGGAATGTGGACGTATATTGCTGCGTTAGCGATGCTCTTGTTGATTATGCTGATGTCCTGTGGGATAGCTGTACAAACGAACAAGCATCTAAATTAGAAAAACTACACCAAGATGCCCTGCGAACCATAACTGGTCTTCCAAGGGGGACCTCACACGAATTTCTTTATTCTGAGACTGGCATTTGACCTCTGAAATATCGCCGAACCCAACATAAATTGATTACCTTTTATAAAATAGCCCATAATGATGCTCCTGAATTTCTTTCAAACAAGATACCCTTACAGGGGTCAGCTGATCACTCGTACCATCTGCGAAACTCACAACATTTTAAAAACTTTAGGTGTAGAACTAACTATTATCAAAGCTCATTTTTTCCCTCCTCAATCTCACTCTGGAACAACCTTGAAACTGATATTCTGAATACGGAGTCCATGTCACACTTTAAGTCAAAGATCAAATCAAAATATTCATCTCCTTCTAAGGACATATTTTACTTCGGTGACAGATTTTTCGAAATAATTCAATGCAAACTGAGGCATTGTAAAAGTGACCTAAACCACAAAGTCATGATGCACATATCAAATAATCCAATGTGTGTCTGTGGTAAATCAGTTGAAAACTGTGATCATTACTTTTTTCATTGTCCACTATATACCGACCCACGATCTAAAACACTGGATACACTTGATCCAAAATATCAAAACAGCAAAGTACTGCTCTTTGGAATTGAAAATATTCCTCCAGATATTAATCATTTAATATTCAACACCTTACGAACCTTTATAAATCAAACTAAACGATTCAAATTGGGAGTTCTACCTTACGTAATCCTTGTCCAGAATAAAACTATAGTAAAATGCTTACTGCTTGCTTTTCTCGACACTGATGACTACCCTGCACCATCTTTTTTTTTTTAAATTTTTGTTTATTTGTTTTTTTGTTCGATTATGTATATGTGTGTATATTCTAGTTACCTTTCATATCCGCTTCATTATTAATACATTATTTTCAGGAAGCGATATTTATAAGCATCTACATGCTTTTTTTCGTATCCTACATACTGTAATTTAGCTACACAAATTGTAAACATTGCAAATAAATATTGTTTAAACCAATGTTAATGGCCCTAAATATCAACTGTGTTCAGATAATCTTGAAATCGGTGGAAATTCACCAAGTTAGGAGTTAAGTATTGCACAATGTAGACGTAATTACATAGATATGATGTCATCACGTAGTGTGGTAAAAGGGTCCATCTGGCTAGCGTTCGGCGAGCACCGGTCGTTAAAAGCCAATGACATTTTACAGAAAGTGGCCGCCGTTTTAAAGAGTAAGGAAGCATTTCGACTGGACATGCACATGTCCATGACTACCTGCCAGGTTTCCCTTCCCGATGATTGAGGTAGCGGAATAAACCCAAAGAAGATATACTCTGCTAATTTTGACGAGTACTTGAAGAAAAAGAGATGTCTCGTTACCATCAAGAATACCGACGAATTGTGTTTCCAGCGAACCATTGTCGTCGGCCGTCACTATCCGAACAAACAGTTCACGCCCCAATGTGAAAGAGAGGAGATAAGTCTACAAAAGAGGGCAGGAGCCAACGCAAGTCCTCGCCGAGGCCGCCAGAGAAGCCAGCAGGCAAACCTGCATTGGTGTGGAAACGTGGGAACTGTGTTTGGGAGAAGAAGGTTACCAACTGAACGTTTACACCCGGGCAATCTTCGGTAAGGCGATATATCGCGGACGGAAATACGTCACCGGAACGCCGAAACACCTGAACTTTGTATTTACACGACAGATATAACGACGTCATTTCGTCCATGGAAAGGTCGTATTTTTGGTGGACGAAATGCAGCAAGTGCCAGAAGGAGTGTGACGTCATCTGTCCCACTCTGTCCACCTGACCCCAACACAATGACTTGTTACTGATGTCATCGAGTGTTCGTCAGCCACCGGTGTTTCGACAATCACCTTGCCATCCGCCCCAATGCCAACTCCAGTGTGTCTCGTCGCTGGACGAAATGCGGCAAGTGCCAGAAGGAGTGGGACGTCATCATAGGCAAGCAAGACGTGGAAGAACACCGTTGCGGAGAAAACGAGTGCTCCATCTGTCGATGGTTTTTTTTACATTCAACCGCTAAAATCACCTATCCACGTGGGCAGTGTGAAGTTGAATCGTTTTTCGTTATTCGTTATTCACCAATAACGAATAACGAGGTGACTTACCTCGTTATTGGCGAATAACGAGGTAGCTTGTACCTCGTTATTCGTTATTCACGAATAACGAATAACGAAGTAAGTTACCTCGTTATTGGCGAATAGCGAGGTACAAGCTACCTCGTTATTCGTTATTCAACTTTCTATTCGGGATTCCAATATGCAGCTAGCCATGACTAGAATGATGGATGCCAAGTAACCCCCAGTAGTATAAAACACAGCAAAACGACCTCTAGACGAAAAACAGTCCACATTGTTATTCAAGCAGCGAATAAAGAGCTGCTCGCTTTTTACTTCGTTATTCGGGATTCACATATGAAGGTGTTCATGTATCTTTAATGAAGATATTTCAGTATTTAATTCTAAACGATCACTAGACAACAATAGAATAATGGATTGCAAAGTATCCCCTAGCAGTAGAAAACTTATTAAATGACGTATAGTCGGTAAATAAACCAGATTGTTATTCAAGCGGTGAATAACGAATAACGAGGTACAATCTACCTCGTTATTCGTTATTCAACTTGTTATTCTGGATTCCAATATGCAGCTAGCCGTGACTAGAATAACGGATGCCAAGCATTCCCCAGTAGTATAAAACAGGAGAGGAAAGCACATCTCGATAAACGACAGCAGAAAACGTTGGTCCGCTTTGTCTTTTTTTACTTTAAATGCCAGCAATATTTCGGTAAACATATCCCCAATCGATGTGTCCCGCAGACGTGTCGTCACTTTTGTATCGACGACCAAAACCCCGTGAGAACTGCGACGAGTATTGGGAATCGCCAGCGGGAAATCGTCTTTAAAGGCAAGGACACCTTCGTCGACGTGGGAAAATGGATCTTGCAAAGGTTGTTGGGGAAACGACAATCACGAAGCGAGTCCTGTGATCAAGAAAGGCTATTTCCCTCGTCACTTCAACAGACCAAAGAATGAAGATTACGTGGGCGCCTATTCTCCAGACACAGATTATGACCCGGAACGAGAGAAATTTCACGACTGGTACAAGCAGTACAGATACGACGTGTTCGATTTCCCCGAAGAAATTCTCGCGTACTGTCGGAGCGCCAGTGTTGTGGCGTGTTTTGCGATATATTCCTCATGGACACAGGAATAGACCCCTTCGAAAAGACTCTGACCCTGCCCTCCGCCCGCAGTCGCGTGGTACGGACGCACTACGTGAACAAAGACACCATCGTCGTCATTCCTAGTGTCCTGATGCATCGCTTCAAGCCTCGACAATAGTCCAACAAAGCACTTCGATGTTTGGAATGGGAACAACACCGACGGACCATAGCAGCTTTTCAAAATCAGACCCCACAACCATACATTCGACACGTCCACAAAGGCAATGAATGCCAAGTCGAACCTTATAGTTTGGGTGGTATGAACACTACCAAGGGCGCGGTGTAGGATTTTCACGGGTGTGCCTTTCACGGTTGTCCGAAATGTTTTCCCGGTCCGATCCTAGACGTCCAACACAAACATCTCCCATCTCGCAGTATGAGAGACTTGTACCAGAAGAAACAACAACGTCAGCGTCGACTCTGCGAGCAGTACGGTATCCAGACCATTTGAGTCATGTGAAAGTGCGAGATGGCGGAATTTATAAGAGGATTGGAAGATCAGCAATAGCCCGCTCCGAACCTCTGATGCCTCGTGACGCTTTCGTCGGCGGGAGAACCGATGCCATCCCTACATCTGCGGTACGATTCCCATCAAGGAACCCACGGCCGTCACACAACCCGATCAAGACGACTGACAGGTGCTTCCTTTTCGGCGCAAGCAGAATCTGGTTATCGCCTTGTGTCGAAGCTGCTTCGACGAACACATGCAACAAGGGGGTATCGTCGAATATCAGTCTTGTGACAACACCGACGAACACCGGGACAACGAGCCTGGGTCGGCACTTTTGTCTCCACGGAACCAAAGAAAGCGGTGATACAAGGATACCGTGTGTTGAAGGTGTACGAGGTCTGGCACTGGAAGGAATTCAGCACCTACGATCCCAAGGCCAAAACGGGAGGTCTGTCTACTGTTTACATCAATTATACAAGGGTATGCGGGCCTTCAGTAAACTTCTGCTAAACACGGCCTGGGGGAAATGTGTACAAAGAGACAATTCAGCGCCTACGATCCCAAGGCCAAAACGGGAGGTCTGTCTACTGTTTACATCAATTATACAAGGGTATGCGGGCCTTCAGTAAACTTCTGCTAAACACGGCCTGGGGGAAATGTGTACAAAGAGACAATGTTCCCAAGACTGAATACATCACGGAGCCCAGCACGTACTGGCGCCAGGCAGGGTATGCTTATTCTTCCGGACACCTGTTACCACTGTTTGTCGTGTATTTTGTACACGGTGAACAGTCCATATGCTGATTACACTATTTTGCCTGATTACACTATTTTGCTTATACCGTTTTTTTAGGACTTCGAATTTTGTCTAATGGTTTGGATTGATCGTACTTGGTTTTATTTTATTTGAGAATTTGTTGGACGTGACCCAGGCGTGCAGATGGACATCGATAACATGGAATTGGTGGACACGCGAAAGAAAGAAAAACACGTCTCGCCCTGCCCCATTACCATTGTGGTTATCGCGGCCTTCGTCGCCACTCAGTCCCACTTGAAACTCTATTCCGTTTTGAAAAAGTTGGGAGAACGTGTTACGGAGGCAAGAGACCCACCGGCGATAATAATAATAATAATGGTGTATATTTAAAATGCGCAAATTTCCATACACATATGCATGCTCAAAGCCCCAAACACTATGTACACTGTGTATCTTTCACCATTTACACAACAGTATATATGATCAAATGCAACTGTATTCACATTCAAACAGGCGAGTATATTTGATCAAATGCAACTGTATTCACATTCAAACAGGCGAGTCTTTAATCTCGATTTGAATGATTCCAGGGAAGGGGCACATTTTAGTATGTTTAGACTTAATGGTAAGGAATTCCACAAATTAGGAGCACTGAACCGGAAAGATTTGTATCCGAAAGTTTGAAGGTTAAATTTGAGAACTTCTGGTAAATTACGTTGAGGAGTATAGATATTAATTAGATCAGATAGATATATTGGACTAGTTCCATTGAAACATCTATATACATGGCAGAGAATTTTGTAACGTATTCTTGAATGGACAGACAGCCAGTGAAGATCTTTTAGTAGCGGTTGGGTGTGTACACGTTTCGAGGCGCGACTGACTATCCTTGTAGCAGTATTTTGAATAGTTTGCAGTTTTGAAATTAAATTGCGATTTAGACCACAAAAGATGGTGTTGTATTAATCCAGTCTAGAAAAGACTAATAATCTAACAAGTGTGTGAGCCGAGTCTGATATTTCCAATAGCTTTCAACTGTGGACAGCTCGGACACGGCCTGCTCGAGTCCCAAGAAGAAATCCAAACCGAAGACAACTTTGAAGCCGCTGTCAGTCTCATGTTCGACAACAACATCGATATGTCGTCTGCGGCCATGATTGCTTGTATTATTTATGTCATCGATTTCACGCTCCTTCATCTCTCGCCGTTTACGGTCACGTGTATCGTGTGAGAGATATATTCGTTGAACAATGGGCTAGGTCATGTTCCCGATTTGCAACCGGAACAGAAGAAGGGACAAAGATGCCGATGCTTTTTCACTCTGTAAATTTACTTATTTTCAATGCATGCTTCATTTTTGTTTATCGTTTCTTTAAAGATTTCTTTTATAGTTTTATGGTAACTATTTCATATAATCTAATTCTTTGTAACTTTAGTTCAATAAAATAAATACAAATAAAATATAATGTGTCTCTTTTTTTCTGATTGATGTAAAATGGTATCGTCCCAACAACCTAGACACCACAATCGAAATGGATCAAGTACAGGAAGATTACAGATTTTGTCAGACTTGTGAGAGTTATTTGCCGATTACCTGATTTGCTTCTGGTGTGGGATAGAATTTGGGAACACATGTCATAGACGGAGCAAACATCTTCTCAAGTTCCAAAAGAGACCCATACCACTTTGGTCATAGCATTCGAAATGTTCCTGTTAGTATCATGTAGACCAACGGCCCAAATGTAAATGCATAAAAGAAGGTTTTTTTCCGCTTTGTCCTCCCCTCTCTCTCTCTCTCTCTCTCTCTCTCTCTCGGGAGTCCTCTAGTGCATATCAGGTCATAACCATCTAGCGCAACGTCACGACGAACTAGGCCATGGCCGGTCATTAAGTGCAAGGTCACCATGAACTAGGCCATTGCATCATGAACTAGGCCATTCAGTGCAAGGTCATCATTAACTAGGTCATATGTTCATCAATTGAATTGTCCCTATACTGGTCCCTTAACTACTGTGTCATCTAAATCAGACACTAATTGATGGTTCTAGAGGATCTAAAATATTTCTAAATATCTCATATTTTGGATAACAGGCAGGGGTCATGATCCAAGAAGAAGCGGTCCGGTGCTGACCAAAATCAACGATAGTTTGATCCCTAACAAACTTTGCGAATTAAGGCAGAGGCCATAACCCAAGATGTTGCAGTCTAATGCCCACCAATACGGAACTAATCCAAGATCTTGTCATCCTGAACACACATTATTAAGTTTCGTCAAAGCCCACGACCTTTGTATATGTTCCCCTATCCCGAATTAGGTACAAATCTGAATAAAAATATTGATTATCAAAATGATTTAAAAATCACGTGTATTACCTGATTTGCCGGTATTTAAATAATGGGGAGGGACCATCTTTACGTGAAAATACAATCCGATTGTCCATGATCATTGAATGAACTTTTAATGACCCCCACCTGGTCGAAGTGATAACACAATATGAACATTCGGTGGAAGTATAATAACACCCGATAAGCACTGAGATGAAGTGAGGAAAACACCCGATAAACCCTGGGTTGAAGTGAGAAAAACACCCGATCAGCACTTGGTTGAAGTGAAAAAAACAACCCAATAAACACCGAGTTGAAGTGGGAAAACACTCGATAAGCACTGGATTGAAGCAAGAAAAACATTAGATAAGCAATGGACTGAAGTGAACAAAACACCTGGTAAGCCCAGGGTTGAAGTGAGAAAAACACCCGATAAGAACGGGGTTGAAGTAAGCAAAACACTTAATGAAGTGAACACTTCGTGGAAGCCTAATTTGCATATTTGGCATGGTTTCTTCCTCACGTCAATATCATTTTAGCTTTCATTTCATTGAAAATTTGAAGTGTTATTACGGAAGTGTGGTAGAAATGAACACTTCCGTATTTAAATAACGGGAAGGGGCCACTTTTACGTAAAAATGCAGCCCGATTTTCTATGATAATTGAATGAACTTTAATCAACATCGAAAATTTGAGAGGTCCACAAGCCATATATGCGATTTCCGTACAACCAGGGACCACACTCCAGAAAGTTAATACCCGATATGTTCCAAAATCGAATCCATTCCAGATCTTTGGAATATAAACATATATCTGAAGTATCATCAGTATCGGCATATTATTACAACATGTGGGCGTATAAAAACTGGACAGTGAGCAAAACATTGGACAGTAATACCTGAGCTAAATAGAGGAACGTACATGTTATGTTTTGGCTATATTGAACTTATACTGATCTGTCAAAATGTTAAGTGCTATTAATCGTATTGTGAGACTTCCCCTGTGTTAGTTATTTATTGTCTTATGAGATCTCCCCCTTTACTTTATTCTGTGAGTTATCTCCTCTTAGAAAATGAAGTCGGCGTATGACGAATATAATATGATGTTTGTAACTTTTCAACGTTAATTCAAGAAAACAGGACGTGGTCGTCAACAATTCGTTAATTGTAATCGTTATCAACGTTATCATTATCGTTATCATTGAAATTAAACAGATTATACTTCAAGAAACTAATTATTTGATGAGTTGAAATTACGGAGAATTTAGGTTAACGCATTATCGAATAGTTGAGCCCAGAAACTAAATTTCATTAACGAATTGACGAACTTATGATGGAAGGTGAAGACAACTCCGCCGCTTGCTTGGATGATCATTCTGAAGAACTGAAAAGAACTAGGAAGATGGCAGAAAAAGCTAGATTGCAGAAGATAGAACAGCTGACTTTAAAAAGAGATGTGTCATTTACCAGAGTTAGGGCTAAGATGAAATCTATTAGAAGCTGCACGAATGAATAAACGTATGAACAAATGGTTGCAGAACAGCGTGAGTGGCTCTACCATGTAGAAGATTTTCAAGCAGCCCATGATGACTACAGCAAAGTGTTAACTGACCCTGAGTGCGAAGGATATTTAAAAGATTGGTACATTGTTAGAGATGATGATATTAAAAACTTCAAAAATCGAACTGAAGCCTGGTTTAAGGAACATAAGAAAGAAGATGAAAACATTCAACCTACCGATAGTATTTCACAGACAGTCTCCAAGAAATCTCAGCATGGTTTACGAAGTTCAAGCTCGAATTCATCTCTAACATCGGCCAAAGCGAAACACAAATCAGAGAAAGCTGCATTATTAGAACGGTAGAAATGATTGAAGAAAGAAGGCTCAAGCTTTAGAAATGGAAAAGATAAAACTTTAACATAAAGAGGAACAATTGAAAATAGAAACAGAAGTTGCAGTAGCCCAAGCAAAATCGAAAGTAGTCAATGCTATTATCAAACAAGATTCTGATTTGAAACAACAGCAGGGACAACCCACAATACCGTAGCCCAAAAATGAATCAACCACTGAACCTAACCAAGATGTAACCAGTCAACCTGCTACTGAACAAGAAATGGAGCCTATCAACAATATAAATGTATCGACCTTGAATAATTAATTAAGAAATTGCAAAGGCTTGTGAAAGAAATAAAGAAATTCAGTGGTGATCCTACAGAATTTAAGAAATTTCTTCGACAATTTGAAACGAAAATAGTAGCCTACACCACTACAGATGATGAAAGAATGGGATAAATGGAGCAGTATCCCACAGTTCAACCCAATAGAATAGTGTCAGGATTCAGCTACCTTGATGCTTGTGTAGGGTATTCTGCTGCAATGAAGGCTCTTCGTGAAAGATATGGACATCCAGACATTATGTCAAGTGCTTTTTTGAAGAAAGCCTTGGACTGGCCACCAATGAAGAATGATGACCCTACATCTTTAGATGAGTATGGTATCTTTTTAGCAGAATGTGAGAATGCCATTTCAAACAGTGAGACTCTGAAATCATTAGAACTACCAGACAACATGAAACGCATGGTACAAAAATTGCCATATGGTTTTACACGACAAATGGAGAAATATATACATGTACTATAACACTGTTCAGAAAGAAGAAACTGTAAAATTTGGTTTATTGGTGGATTTTGTCAAGAAAGAAGCTAGACAGATAGCTGATAGTTGATCCAACATATGGAAAATTAGCGATGCTGGAATTAGATAAGAAACCGCAGTTAACCAATTTGAAATTAATTAATCGTCCTAAAGGCAATTTTGTGAGCAATTTAAAGGATAACGGTCAACGATATAGTAGTCAAGAGAAGAACAATTCCGAAAAATCTAAATTCTGCCATTATTGTAAGGAAACACACTACATTGGTGAATGTACTAAACTGGGTCAACTAAAATATGAAGATAAGATAGGATATTTAAAATCTAAAGGAATCTGCTATAGTTGCCTAGAAAAAGGTCATATGGAAATTTGTTGTGGTAAAAGACTGATTTGTTCTACATGTGGGGGTATACATCCTACAGTTTTACATGATGAAAATAGAAGAAAGGAAATAGGCAATAAAATAAGTATAGAGAAAAAGGAAGAATGCACAATGACTGAACAAACCATACCTCTAAAGGCGAATGCTAACACGATGGTAAAATCTCCCAAGGGAGCCGGTGATTATCAATATGAACTTTGTACCTTAGCCATAACTGCAGTGAGAGTGAAACGTAGAAACAGTTTTTACCCTATCACTACATATGCATTCTTTGACCCTGGCAGTAATGTTTGTTTTATGAGTACAAGTTTGATGCAACAACTTGGAATTCAAGGGAGACAAATCAAAATTAAATTAGAAACCATTGGAGAAAGTGTATGTTTGGACTGAGTTATTGTGAAGCATTTGGAAATTTCCAATTATGATTTATCTGATGGTATTATTGTCCCAGTTTGCTATGCCAAAGAAACAATGCCTGTAGATTCAAGGGATATTCCAGGAGATAAAGATATAAAACAATGGTGTCATTTGAATAGTTTACCAATTCCTGATCCAGACAACTCCACTGGCCTTATAATAGGAAACAACATTCCTGAAGCATACACACGCCTTGAAACAGTTACTGTTCCGCGTGGTAGTCCTTACGCATCAAGAAAGCCCTTGGTTGGATACTATGGAATGTAATTAGAACAAATCTTGAACCATCTGAAGAATTTATAGTTAATCATGCCGAAGTTGTAGCAGAACATGAACTCTTGAATGAACTTGACAAAATGGTAAGACAATCGACATCCTTTGACTTGCCCGAGAAGACCATAGACGACAAGGGTGAACCTTCTGTGATGGGAAAATTTCTCTTTGACAAGGTAGAAAAATATGTAAGAATGGTAAATGGTAGATATAAGATTGTTTTACCATTCAAGAATGATAAAATGGCACACCTAAACAATAGGAAACAGATATTAGATATACTGAGAAGTTGGAAGTCAAGATTAATCAGAAATGATGAACTTTATCAAGACTACAACGAATTTATGAAGAATTTGATTTCCAAGAGGTACGCTGAAGAAATTCCCAATAACGAACAAGAAGTCGACAATAGCGGCTGACATGGTATCTTGCCCATCATGGAACCTACCATAAACAGAAGCATAAATTACGAGTAGTATTTAACTGATCTCTGAAGTTCAATGGTATATCACTGAACGACACTCTACTCTCAGGTCCTGATCTCCACAACAATTTAATTGTTGTTTTGATAAGATTTAGACTTGGGAAGGTAGCAATAATGAGTGATATTGAAGCCATGTATCATCAAGTTAAGGTTCCCAGTAAAGATAGAAATAGCTTACGGTTCTTCTGGTGGAAAGATGGACAACTCAACACATAACCAACTGAATACAGAATGACGTCACATCTATTTGGTGCTGTATCGTCACCCAGCATAGCAAACTTTGCCTTAAAGATTTATTCGAAGAAGGAGTAAGATAAACTATATTATTCAACTTTTATGTAGACGATTGTCTTCGATCCCTTGACGATAAAGAAGCAGCAACAAATACGGTTCAGTTATTGATTGAGATTTGTGACTTGGCTGGATTTAGACTACATAAATGGATCTCCAATGACACAGAAGTTTTGAACACAGTAACAGAATCGAGCAGAGATACCTGTAAACAAGCATCACTAGGAGAAGATAATTCAATTGTTGAAGGAGCTTTAGGTGTTAACTGGGACGTAACATCAGGTTGCTTGACATTCAAGATTAACATTAGGGATCAGCCGACAACCAGAAGAGGATTGCTCTCTGCCATTGCATCAGTATATGACCCTCTTGGATTTATTGCACCTGCTATGTTGCCACCTAAACTTCTCCTTCAAGATCTCTGTTGAAAAGGTTTATCTTGGGATGAGAACATAAATGAAGAGCAGAATAGATTATGGACAAAATGATTAAACGAATTACCGACTTTAGAAACTGTGCAACTACCTAGATGTTTGAAAACGTGAGATTTTGAAAACAAGTATCTGTACAACTGCACAATTTTTCTGACGCAAGTCAACGCGGATATGGTATTGCTAGTTATTTACGACTAGAAGATGATCTAGGACACATAGTCTGTACACTGGTACTCGGAAAATCACACGTTAGTCCATCGAAAAAAGTCACAATACCCAGGCTAGTGCTGACTGCGCAACTACGTCTGTAAAGCTTAGCAACATTGATAAGATATTCTCCTGGACAGACAGCACAGCTGTACTAGACTTTCGTGGCTAATCGAGTCTCATTTATCAGAGAATCAACAGAACTTGATCAATGGAGATATGTCAACACACAGGAAAACCCAGCAGATGACGCCTCTAGAGGACTCACTGTGGCAAATTTAGTTAAACGAAATCGTTGGTTTTATGGACCAGAATACTTATATAAACCAGAATCAGAATGGCCGAATAATGAAGTTACTATGGAAATTTCAGAATGGAAGAAGATTAAAGTATCTTGTGCTGCTGTAATGGAATTTGAAGATCCAAATGAGAAACTTCTGATATATTATTCTACATTTAACCGTCTGAAGAAAGCTGTGGCTTATCTACTATGGATCAAACGAGAACTTAGAAAGAGGATCAAATGTATAAAATCCAACGCAAAGGAATCAATAAAATCTCATTGTATATTGACAGCAACTGATTACATTGAAGCTGAAGAATGTTTAATTAAACACGAACAACAAAAATACCTAGGTGATTTATCATCAAAGAAAATGAAAGAGAAATCTATCCAGAAATTAGATCCTTATGAATTGGATGGAATTACAAGAGTAGGAGGACGTTTGGAGAGATCAGCTCTAAGCCTAGATTCCAAACATCAAATCATCTTGCCTAAACAATCCAGATTACCAGAACTTTTAGTAGTCCACACACATAACTTAGTTGGGCACTTAGGAAAGAATTGCATCCTGTCTGAGTTACGAAGATGATACTGGATCATTGGAGCCTTTGCAATAATTAAGGGAATCCTGTCAAAGTGCGTGATATGCAGAAAATATTCAGTACGTACCAATGAACAAAAGATGGCGAACCTTCCTGCAACTAGAATAACTCCTGGAGGACTACCCTTTGAATACACCGGAATGGATTTTTTCGGTCCCTTCGAAGTGGAACAACGTCGAAATCAAGTCCAAAGATATGGAGTTGTATTCACCTGTTTCAACAGCCGCGCAGTTCACCTAGAAATCGCCCATACAATAGACACGGGTTCCAGCATTAACGCGATCCGACGCTTCATATCTAGACGAGGAAATCCCAAAATCATCAGATCAGACAATGGAACTAATCTAGTTGGAGCGGAGCGGGAGCTCAGAGAGTCCATTGAAAACTGGAATCAACAACAGATTAAGTACGAGCTTTGTCAACAGCATATTAAATGGGAATTTAACACCCCTGCTTCATCCCATCATGGAGGAGTTTGGGAGAGGATCATTAGGACCGTCAGAAAGGTTCTATACTCACTTCAAAAGATTCAAATGGTTAGATTGGATGATGAATCATTAAATACACTTATGTGGGAAGTAGAATCGGTAATCAATAGAAGGGGGATCACGTGGCTAAGTGGGTAAGACGATGGCTCGCTAGCCTGGGGGTCGGGTGTTCGATCCCTGCATTGGCCGAGAAAGTTCAGTCAGATTTTCCGGGGTGGTTTCCCCTTGTCAATGATGCAGGATGGAGGGCCTGACAAAGACAGCTGTCTAGTCGTTCGGATGGACGAAAAACCGAGGTCCCGTGTACACATTGGTGTGCACGTAAAAGATCCCTTGGCAGTTGGAATTCGATATAAGAGGAGGCCATAGCGCCGCTGCCCGGGCAAAATTTCCATCATAGCACACTGTATGGCGTATGCCCGTCTTCATTAGCCCAGGTTAGGAGCAGAAAAGTAGGACGTTAAACCCCATTTCATTTCATTTCATGTAATCAATAGAAGACCCATCACTAAGTCATAAGACTTGACGGATGGCGTAGATACTTTAGGAGGAGCACAGAATGAATTTCCTCCTGTCAAAACTGAACCCAATAGTCTTTATGTACGACACCGCTGGAAACAAGTACAGTATTTAACAGATTTATTCTGGAAGAGATGGACAGCCGAGTATCTTCCAGTATTACAAGAGCAGAAAAATGGTTACAGCCCAAAAGAAATGTTGCTATTGGAGATATTGTAATGGTCTATGACAACAATTTAAGAAATTCCTGGACTTTAGCTGGAGTGATAGATGTCAATTAAGATTCAACTGGATTAGTGAGAACAAACCAAAACCAGCACTCTAGATCGTCCAGTTACTAAATTATGTACATTATTGGAATGTGATTCATAAAATATTGGAACACTTAGAATGTGATACATTATGGAAGAGACTTTAGATTAGGGATACATGTGCTGCAATTAGGGAGCCGGAATGTTATGTTTTGGCTATATTGAACCTATGTCAAAATGTAAAGTACGATTATTCGTATTGTGAGACTTCCCCTATGTTAGTGCTTTATTGTCTTATAAGATTCCCCCCCCCCCTTTACTTTATTCTGTGAGTTATCTCCTCTTAGAAAATGAAGTCGGCGTATGACGAATATATGATGTTTGTAACTTTTCAACGTTAATTCAAGAAAACAGGACTGGTCGTCAACAATTCGTTAATCTCAATCGTTATCAACATTATCATTATCTTTATCATTGAAATTAAACAGATTATACTTCAAGAAACTAGTTTTTTGATGAGTTGAAATAACGGAGAGTTTCGATTAACGCATAATCGAATATTGACCTTGAACCCAGAAACTACAGTACAGTTAAACACATACCATGTCTTGTAAAGGTGCCAAAACATATGTATTCCATTTGTTCGTCGCATTGTTTTTCTTCCCACGCACCATCTCTGTAATAAATACATATGTCCTTATCTGGAGACGCCTCCATTTGGATTCCTTTTCCGTCAACGGTTGACATCTTTTCACCATCAATCCACTGAAACTTGTTAAAATTGTTATCCTCTTCACCGAACCCGATCAATCCAATCCACATATCCTTGTCTCTGAAACAATTCATATAAATACACCAGCAGGTTCATATTTTCTAGCGGGTTACGCTATGCCTTAACCGGAGTCTCTCAATTTAACACCAGGTGGAAAATTAAAAAACCCCACTATATTATAACACTTGTGTTATTTTTAAATGCTCCACTTTCGTATTTGTCTCCTGTTCAAAGGCATTCAATAGTTTGACTATAATAACCACCAAAAGAAAAATGAAATGGAGTTTAACGTTCTACTGTTATGCTCCAACTTGGCTAAAGAAGACGGACATACGCCATACAGTATGCTATGAGGGACATTTTATCCAGGCAGCGGCACTATGGCCTACTCTTATATCGAAAGCCCTATTTGTCGTCTGCCGTTTCACACCAGTATGACTTGAACTGATTATCTTTTCATGTTAATTTTTTTCTTAAATCGGAAATTTTTTATTGAAAATATAGACAAACTGAGGGGGTCTGAGGTTGAGTTAGCACAGCATTATAACAGTGCTACACTGATCTAACTGGTGTTAAACACTACACCACCTTAACCCAGGACTTGAATTGACTCAATGTCATTTCCTGCAGGTCCTCCGCCGTACACCACTGTCAGAGAGGTATTTACTAAAACAATAACGTATATTTAAATAAATGACATCTATAGACGTTACTTATGTACAACCGGATATTCATTTTATACCCGTCAGAAGTGGGTAAGTGTGTTGGATCCCTGCATTGGGCGAGAAAGTTCATCTAGATTTTCCGGTGTGGTTTTCCCTTGTCCGTGATGCAGGACTGAGGTCCTGGCAAGGACAGCTATCTAATCGTTCGGATAGGACGAAAAACCAAGGCCCCGTGTACACATTGTCATGCACGTAAAAGATCCCTTGACATTTGGAATTTGATATAACAGTAGGCACACTGTATGGCGTATGCCCGTCTTCATTAGCCCAGTTCGGAGTAGGACGTTAAACCCCATTTCATTTCATTACTTTCATTAGCTCAGTCGGAGAAGAACACTAGGATGTCTAACCACAATCCATTAGTGGATATCCATTCTATTAGAATTTAAACTTACATGTCACCATTCAGGTAATTTGTTAGCTTAGTCTGTTGATCTAATGTTTTGATCATCACAAGATCCATACCATTATTTATACACCTCTCCCGAGCTGTATCATAATCTACTTCATGTTGATATAACGTAAACTCTGGTTCTGGAAAGGAAAATAGTTTTGAATTAATTTAATGATTGATTACTATTCATTCTTTATATGACGCTGTAGTTTGATCACATTTGAATAAAATTATGCACCCAAAAAACAATTTATGTCTGGGGTCTTAGATTACCCCTTGTCGCCGACAATGCTTTTCGTGCAACGTATTTGCACAAGGGTTAAAAATTGTAAATGTTTAATCAATTAATCCCCTTTGATCATCACAAGATCCATATCATTATTTCTACACTTAGTCCTGGCTGTATCATAATTTACTTTATCTACTTCTACTTTGGTTCTGGAAGAAAAATAGATTTGGATTGATTCAACCTAATCCCATACCATCTTACTATATAACGTAATAAAGCCTCAACTGTCACACGCAAATTATTAAGCACTGATTCATGCCAGTTCTGTAGCAATGGACTTCTCATAAAAATCAACCCATTCGGCGAACAATTCCAGATATTTGGGACCACACATAAAATATGAAATTACTGTATTCATGGCATGGCACAGATAGTAAATCGGACAGCCCTACGACATACAGTGAGCTGTTGGGAAAAAATTGGGTCCGTACAGCAGCGCTACGACTGCACTTACAAATGCAAATGGCTCACTGAAAAATCCCGAGAAAGTTACTCACTGACCCACCACCTCTCCCCAATATGGTGATTATCATCTAAAACCCAGAAACAGTTAATACTACAGTGTCAAACATTAGATACTCTTTTGTTACTATACTTATAATAAAATTAATCTGAGATGAAATAAGATGTTCTAGTTTACCCATTCCATAATCTTATTTTGAATACTACTTGTCAAGGTTTTTTTTTAAGTGTATGTCACGCAGGAAAATCCAGATGAATTATTTTAGCCAACACCTTGCGCGAACCCGAGACCTCCTGGTTAGCGAACCAGTGTCTAACTCATTGAGCCACAGTGGCTCTAAAACTGGAGTAAAAGTTTCGTACTCAATGAGCACAAGTCTTCGAGAATCATTAGGACTCTCCATACTACTCCTACCTGATAATGTGTAATCCACACATATGTAGTAGTTCCCGTCGTCATCACATTTTGCAGTTTTCCAGTAAAAATTATCTTTGTCCAGGACCACACAATGTTTTTGGTGAGGTTCATGGGGTTCACCGTCGTCCCAAAATGATTGTATAGTTTCATTATTCAACCACTTAAACTGATTTTCACCTTCTGGTTTATATATACCCATCCAAAAGTCGTCTCTAAAAGTCGAATAAATACAAATATATGCTGATATCATATCATGCCATATTAATTATCCTCCACTGATTTGAACAAATTTATCATCAATTTACCTACGAAATGTGGTTAAAATCCACCAAGAGGTTTATTAGAAACGGTAGAAAATGTCTCAGCAAGTTCAAAATTAAAATTAAAACATTTATATAACACTTGAAGTCAGAAAAAGACCTGAAATAATCAGATTTACCCCTAACATACCGTAATGCATCTTTAATGTTAAAGTGCAATAGGCAGCTGTAGCTCTTACAAGTGGGGGGGGGGGGGGTAGCCGAATGGTTAACATGTGCGCGCTGTATCATAAAGCCTGTCATTGGGTCAACTGGGGTGGTTTCGAATTCCCGGTTGTTCGTGACAGGGTGTAGGGTCGCCTGTCCAACCTCGTGGGTTTTCTCCGGGTCCTCCGATTTCCTCCCACTGTTAATGACCCCTACGCGCAAGCGAATTATTGAAATAAAATTAAATCATATGTTAGTCCCGAAATGACCTAGTTTGTGTCGAGTGGACGTTAAACCCCATTTCTCTCTCTCTCACCTCTTACAACATTCATCTTTAAAGGACAATTCTGATGTCAGTTATCACATATGTGATAGAACTATGGTTAAACACGTTCCAAATATAATTTTAACACAATCATTGCTACGGTAGATGCGTAACAAAGATTTGAAGAAACTGTAAGTGAGGCAAACAATTGAAAAAACGAGTTAATTATATGAAGGATAACTCGTGTCTTCCATTTTTTTTTGCGTCACTTCCAAACTGGTTGACACCAGAATGTTCCTTTAAAGATGAATAATGTAATTATTATTAAGACATTTTATTAACATGCCACAAGTATGTAATCAACTGTCTAGTCCATGACATGGCCGAGACTTAAATGAATTTAAACATCTGCGAGATTTAAATATAAACGATAAGCTGGACAATCGAGGCTAAGTCGTAGTTGTCAAGTACCGTTGCTACGATAATGAACGATGTACACTATAATTCAAACTTTCATAACGTCCCTCAGAATAAATTAATTTGAATGAACTTTTCAATATATTCATTTTGCATTATCTATTGTTGAACTATTTTATGGAGAACACCCAACTCTTTATCTAAATCTTACGTAATGCATTTTGCTATGAATTCTTCAAGCAACGTATATTCTTCATAGGTGGTTGCAACAGCGAGTGACATATTCTTCGTCTTACATTCCATGTCTGCATCCCAAAACGAACGTTCGATATCGCCCTGACTGCTTCTGACCACCTCAACGGATCCTACGACTATACAATAAATATAAACGATTAGGTTTTAATCTACGGTGAATTTAAAAAAAAAATCCGTACTATAGTTCTGTTGTGGATTATTAAAGACTCGATACGTCATTATAGGACTTCCTTACATTGTGTCGGAGCAGAACAGTAGGATGTTAAACCCTATTTCCTGTCCTTTCCTTTCCTTACATATTAGGCCCTACAGTGAAATTTAAGCGGTATAAGAATCACGTGAAAACTACAATATTGTGAAAGATGATTCTCTAAACGGAACATCAACCAAAATGGTTCAATGTCATTCAGTATTTACAAAGTTATGCTGTTCTAAATTAAATGAAATGAAATGGGGTTTAACGTCCTGCTGTTCTGTTTCGACTGGACGAAAACACCATGCAGTGTGCTATGAGGGAAATTTGGCCTGGACAACGGCACTACGGCCTACTCTTATATCGAATTCCAATTGCCAATGTAGATATGAAATAAAATGAAATGAAATGGGGTTTAACGTCCTGCTGTTCTGCTCCGACTGGGCTAATGATGACGGACATACACCCTACAATGTGTTATGAGGGAAATTTTGCCCGCAAGCGGCACTACGGCCTACTCTTATGTCGAATTCCAACTGTTAATGGATCTTTTACATGCACGCTAAATATGTAAACGGGGCCTCAGTTTTTTTTGTACCAGCCGAACGACTAGACAGCTGTCCTTGTCATTCCCTCCTCCGTCCTGCACCACTAACAAGGGGAAACCATGCCGAAAAATCCAGATGAACTTTCTCCGGCAACACCGGGAGCAAACTCACAACCTACCGGCGAGCGAGCTAGCGTCTTACTCACTTAGTCACCGTGGCTCCCCCATACTGTTCGAGGGAAACAATACGCCGCCATCTTTTTAATCAAATCGGAGAAATATAATGGGCCTAGTTAAAATCCGATTGGATCCAAACCTCGAGGTTACTTGGGTTTAGTATTTAGATAATCAATCTGAGTACATATTTAGCGAGGATTAATTCGTGAGAAATTTGATATTTTAGGGAAAATGCAAATACGAAATGGGCCTTTATTCAATTGATAACAACCTTAAAATCTAGTCTTGTTTGATGGAAATTCTAAAAAAAATTGCAAAACATGAAGTTAAGAAGTACGTTATACATTCATACATTTATAACACAAATTATTTTGGTAAATTTTATATTATTTGTACACTTGTAACACAAACTGCACTTGGTACCAGGGACGGCGTGGGGCCGAAGACCTATCGCAACATATTTTTAGTTACCCAGATGAAAAACATTCAGTAGAAAAAGATAAATAATAAAACATAAGCCCGTTTCTTAAAACGCCCATAGGTTCCTAGAGCTATCGAACATGCTCAACCTTCCATCCATAGGTCTGAAACTAATATCCTACTTGACGTATCTAAATACCCAGAAGTATCTATCTATTAATCATCACACGCGACAGACTTTGTGTTACCGACTCCGATTTTTAAGAGGACTAATTCTCTTAGACATATATTGTATTTATACATGTTAATTATCCCTAATTACACCAATGTACACCAATACCGAACTAATCCAAGATCTTGTCATCCTAAACACATATTTTAAAGGAGCGTAGGACGTTTCGGCCTAGGAATTTCGTCCCAGGACTTTTCGGCCAATTTATTTGTTTGTTTTCTCCTACAGATTTTTTCTTTCCTGTGTATATTTTTTTTGTTTGCTTTTTTCTGCGACAAATATATTTATCTTAAATAAGTCTGAACTCGTTATCATCTTTGTACATGTTTACAAGTCCCTGGTGACTGGATGTGTCTCTAAGTTGATTGAGTAAGGTGATTAAAAACAGTACTGAATCTGTACTTGTGGTCCATACACTGCATGAAGAGCAAGATCTACAGAGCATTCAAAGTCTATTATAACAGTTGACGGGTCACAACCATGCTTCTCTTACAAATGAAACATTAATTCATAAGTTGTCTGCGACTTTCTTTGTAAAAGTACGTTCACTAATGGACAAAAACTCCTGATACACGACCCTAGATAACATAAAACTGCATAAAAATACTGAGTGCCATTGCATAGTTCTCGTCAATGCACTAAACATCGGAATCTGCACGTTTCTGGACGTGGTGCTCTCTTTAAATGCTTTAAAAACATTTTTGTAAAATTGGCCGAACGTCCTAGGCCTAAATGTCCTAGGCCGAAATGTCTACTGGCCGAAACGTCCGTCCATTATTTTAAAAATTCATCTAACTCGAGAAACATTGTGGTCTCTAGAAGAGTCCACGACCTTTGTATATGTTCCCCTATCCCTAATTAGATACAAATCTGAGGAACCAATTAAAACCCATGTGATTTACATAATTTGTCACGGTGAGGGACCATTTGTACGTAAATATGCAGTCCGATTTTCCATGAAAACTGGACTTAACCGCTATTAATGTTTAATGAGCTTTTGAACGTTAATCAATATCGAAGACAAAACTATTCTGACTTCTAGAAGGGCCCACAAGCTATATACGCGACTTCCGTAAAACCAGGGACCACAACCCGATACGTGCCAAAATCGAACCCATTTGAAGTGGCATCAAAAAGGGCAAACACATGGGAATGGGCGGAGTGACGGCATAATATTTCAACATCAAAATTGGACAAAAAGACCTGAGCCTTAAAATTGGAACGTACGGTTAAACACATACCTCGACTTGTAGAGGGGTCAAAACATATGTAACTCATCTCGTGTTCGCAATCTTCTTCCTTCCACTCACCATCGTCGTAAGAAACACACTTGTCTTCTCCGGCTGGTTTCTCCTGTATTTGGAACTTTTCTCCGTCAACGGTTGTCATCTCTTCACCATCAATCCACCGAAACTTGTTCAAATCTGTTTTATATTTACCGAACCCGGTCAGTCCAATCCAGATATCCTTGTCTCTGAAACAATTCATATAAATGCACGAGCGGGTTCATATTTTTTACAGACATGGAATGGAGTTTAACGTCCTACTGCTCTGCTCTGACGGGGCTAATGGTATACGCCGTACAGTGTGCTATGAACTGCCCATACTCTTATTTCGAAGTCCAACTGTAAAGGGTTCTTTTATGTGCACGCCAACCGGTACGCGGGACCTCGGATTTTCTTCTCATTCGAACGACTGCGTACTGATCCTAGCTAGACCCTCGGTGCACGTCAATGCGTACATCGGGGTTCGATTTTTCATACCATCCGAACGACTAGACACTGTTAAAGATTATTTTCTAAAACAATACAGAATATTTAATAACGTATATTTTACTTATCTGGGGGAATCGTGGTGGGTCAGTAAGTAGGCCATTGGTTCGCTAACCTGGAGGTCCCGTGTTCGATCCCCTGTGTTGCCCCCACCACCCAGGTCAGTGGTACAGGACACATTGCCATGCACGCAAAATAACCCATGGCAGTAGGAATGCGGTATACAAGTGGGCCTAAGCGCCGCTGTCCTGGCAAAATTTCCCTCATGGCATATTTCGTGACGTATTGCCATCTTTATAAGGTTAGTCGGAGCAGAACAGTGGGCCGTTGAATCACATTGCATTTGGCAGTAACTTGTGTAGAAGCGGATATTGATTCTGTTTGAATTCAGACTTACATTGTACTTTGACCATTCAGGTAATCTGTTATCTTAGTTCGTTGATCTAATGTTTTGATCATCACAAGATCCATATTATTATTTTTACAGTTCGTCATGGCTGTATTATAATTTACTTCAACTTTATGTAACGTAAACTGTGATTCTGGAAAGAAGCAAAATAGTTTTGAAGTAATTCAATGACAATCTTTTTCATAAAAATTGTAAATGTTTAATAAATTGATTCCCTTCTATTGGGAATGGGTGGACGAATGGTTTAATGCTCTTCTAAATATAATAAAACCAAGTACGAACAATCCAAACCATTCGACAAAATTCAAAGTCCCAAAAAAACGGTATAGGCAAAATAGTGTAATAAGGAAATGAAATGAAATAAAATGGGGTTTAACGTCCTACTGTTCTGCTCCGAACTGGGCTAATGAAGACGGGTATACGCCATACAGTGTGCTATGAGGGGAATTTTGCCCGGACATCGGCACTACGGCCTACTCTTATATCGAATTCCAACTGTCAAGGGATCATTTACGTGCACTCAAATGTGTACACGGGACCTCGGTAATTCGTCCCAACCGAACGACTAGACAGCTGTCCTTGTCAGGCCCTCCGTCCTGCATCACTGACAAGGGGGAACCACGCCGGAAAATCGGGCTGAACTTTCTCGGCCAATGCAGGGATCGAACACCCGACCTCCAGGCTAGCGAGCCAGCGTCTTACCCACTTAGCCACGTGATCCGCCCGTGTAATAAGGCAAAAATAGTGTAATCAGCATATGGACTGTTCACCGTGTACAAAATACACGACAAACAGTGGTAACAGGTGTCCAGAAGAGTAAGCTTACCCTGCCTGGCGCCACACCTTGTAGTGCTCTGCAGAAAAATAATATCCCAATGCCGTTGTTAAATTTACTCAACCACTCCCATGGAGATCCAGTGAATTCACTAATAATCTGAATATACTTAGCCCGGCCTTGTAAAAAGTCTGTGTCTTTAACCGATGTGATTATTTCACATCATTTAGTTTCTTTACTGATTCAGAGAAAGGTGAAAATAGAACTAAGATTGAAGACTTTCTCTATGTTAGTGAATCATAATGGAAGTGCGATATTGGCCCGGCCTCACGAGAGGGGGTTGCAGCCAATGAATATCTAAGTTCAAAATTGAAATGGGCAATTATGCATGAAATTTTTTATTGTTTCTTTGAAGCTTATTATAAGTATGTACAAAAGTTTTCGCTTTATTGCAATCTGCTAGTGAATCATCTAGATATGACTAGTGTTGGTATGGTGGGGGTGGGGGAAGGTTTCCGCTCCAGCAGGTTTTTTGTTTTCCCCTCAAGGGCCTTGATACTGGCTTGACTCATCACAAAAATTTAATATGCTTAAACTACTAATCTATGGAAATTCACATAGACAAGGAAGACAACCTGAACGAAACTACATGTACAATACTAATCCGCAGTTTATCAATGACCTCACGATTTTCGCCCCATCTAGCCACCCACATACCCAATAAACAGCTCTCCCCGCCTCCCCGGCTGGCATACGGCACAAGATTTTCACCTTACCTACCACTAAAATCTGGGAGATCAAACGTACCGTCTTGTATTTCGAGAGGATGGCATAATAAATAAAATGAATAGACATACATTATGGGACAAGATTGAGCTTCATTTATGTAGTAGTGTGATGTACATGATTGTGTATTACGTTTTACAGGGATGTATGTATTGTTATTCTTTTGTGCTAAAATTCAAAGACCCTGTATTAGGTTCTACAAACTGATGTAATATGCAGTGCTTTTTTGGTTTCTCTGTGCTATAATGTGCAGTGCTATGTATTTTGGATTCCTCTGTGCTGTAGACATAATACTCTTCAAAACAAGTAGGGAATATAGAAATGTAAATACCTATGCAGGTTGTGATATGACAAAAAGTCATGGACATATACATGCTTTGAGATATATGTTCATAGATGAAGAACTTATCGCCCCAACAGAACCACTGAGCTGCATGTGCGACACGCAATAGCGCCATACACATGGGAGGGGTTCATTGTCAAATTTGAATTGCTCAATGTCTGAGGATTGGTGGAACAATTACTCATTATTAAGACAAAAATCAAAAACGTCCATTTTCACTTTTGACAGTGTGTCACTTTGCGAGTGAAATGGGGCCGTTGTATAAGCCGTCAATATGAACTGTTTATGTTCATGTGTAGGCAATTGGCCTGTTAATAACATACACTGGTTACCTCTAATAAATACAGCAGTATTGTTTCTGAATATCCCCTTCTTTTTTTTGAAGAGTATATTTTCTTTACCTTTTGTTGTTGTTGTTGTAGACAATGTATTTCGGATGAAAAAATTGGCAGATTTACCAGAAATAATGAATGATTTAGATCTAAATATCAAATTCACAATTGAAACGAACGATCTGCAAATCGCTTTCTTGGGCATTCTAGTGAAATGAAGGAGAGAACTCCTTGTAGCGGATATGGATTGTAAAGAAACAGATACCAAAAACAATCTCTCTTATAAATCATGTCACCCACGCCATACCAAAACTAATATACCCTTTTCTTTAGCTAGAAACAATATTCACCATTGTGATAGGTGAAGACCTACGTATTGTTATATTAGATGAGCTAAAAAGACATTTAATGAAACAGCATTACCCCCTCGAGCTAATGAATAAAGCTTTGGCAAATGATATCCAAACACTGGGGGTTCTTAAAGCAAAAGACAGTTCGGATAATACTTGTCAAATTTCGTTCCGATGTTGTTGTTTGATGACAGGATTGCCCTGCTCTCGTGCATTGTTTATAGAAGTTGGGGTTATGGGTAGCGACAAAGGTAATGATATTATCCGAACTGTCTTTTGATTTAAGAACCCCCAATGTTTGGATATCAGTTGCTGAAGCTTTATTTATAACCTCGAGGGGGTAATGCTGTTTCAATAAATGGAGTAATAAAGTAAAGCTTTCTACGCTATCCCTACCTGGTAATGTGTTTTCCACGCATATGTAGTAATTCGCTTCATTGCATGCTTCAGTTTTCCAGTAAAAATCGCCATGGTCCAGGACCACACAAGGCTGATCTTCAACATCCTTTGGTTCGTCGTGTTTCCAAAATGATTGTATAGTTTCATTATTCAGCCATTTATACTGATATTCACCTTCTGGTATATATATACCCATCCAAAATTCATTGTATCTAAAATTCGAATAATACAAAATGTTGATATCATATCATGAAATATATTAATCCTCCACTGATTTGAACAAATTTCTGATCATGTGGTTAAAATCCACCAAGAGGTGTATTAGAAACGGTAGAAAATGGCTCAGCAAGTTCAAAATTATTCTCCACTTGTAGTGTATGTGGCACATATTTAGTAGGTTTACAGTAACTTTCCTTTAAAGTCACATGATCTTGCATTTCTGTCTTGTCACGTGATAACCTGATTAATTATTCAAGATGGTGTAACTAATCTCAGATATTCTCTAATAAAACCCATAGTTGTCTTATCATAAACTCCTTTTTTAATGAGTAATACACCACACCACAAAAGGACGTTAAACCCCATTTCATTTGAACAAATTTCTGATCATTTTACCTACGAAATGTGATTATAATCCATCTTCAAACATTTATAACTTCTCTCATAATAAAATAATTTGAAATTTTCAATATATTAATTTTACCTAGAACATCGAGTTCTTTATCTAAATCTTAGATAATGCATGTTTAATAAAAAATAAAACTCACTTTTTGTCTGCTATCAATCCTTCAAGTATAGTATATTCTTCGTATGTGCTTGCAATAGGAAGAGACATGTTGATCTTGTTACATTCTCTTTCCGCTTCCCAAAATGTAAGTTCGGCCGCGCATTGACTGCTGCTCGCTACCAGGCTAGGTCCTACGACTAAACAATTAATATATAAATGAAATGAAATGAAATGGGGTTTACCGTCCTACTGTTCTGCTCCTATACTGGGCTAATGAAGACGGGCATACGCCATACAGTGTGCTATGAGGGAAATTTTGCCCGGACAGCGGCACTATCGCCTACTCTTATATCGAATTCCAACTGCCAAGGGATCTTTTACGTGCATTCCAATGTTTACACGGGACCTCGGTTTTTCGTCTCATCTGAAGGACTAGACAGCTGTCCTTGTCAGGCCCTCGGTCCTGCATCACTGACAAGGGGAAACCACGTCGGATATCGGGATGAACTTTCTCGGCCAATGCCGGGATCGAACACTCGACCTCAGGCTAGCGAGCCAGCGCCTTACCCACCTAGCCACCGTGGCTCCCAATAAATATATACGATTGGACTTTAATCTAATGTGATTTAAGGGCCAGTAATTATGTTCTTTTGTGAGTTAAAAAAGCATCGATGCGTCATTTAGTGCTATAGGAAATTTAAGCAATATAAGAATCACGTGAAAAGTACAAACATTATAATAGTTTAAACATGCATTATGCAAGAGCTAAATCTGCCTATTGCAGGTCATTCTTTAGTTCTGAAATGTTTTTCTAAATTATTAATTATACATTAATTAACTTATCCAGCCATAATCAACTCTCGATGGCATCGAATTTCTCCGATATTAAATAGATTAGAACAGTTCAGCCATATTTTGATTTAAGCTAAAAATGGAGGAGGGACACTGAGCTTCGAACGACCAGTACGGTGGTTGAAATTATCGCCCACGTCTTGTCAAACCTTCAAAGACTAATATCTCTGTTCGCAATAGAGTAATTTGAATGAAATTTTCAAATTATTCATTTATATTATCTATTTTTGAACTATTATAGCAAGAATAGTTAGCTCTTGATCTAAATCTTACATAATGTATCTTTAATATTTAATAGGAATATATGTTCAAAAATGACCCAGTTCCATTATTACAAAGTTAATATAAATTGCTTTTTCATCGATCTATACTGCACGAAGGTAAGAAGACGCCGCCATCTTTTAATGGTAGAGGAGTTACCCAATGGGCCAAGTTTAAACCCGATTGAAGCCAAACCTGGAGGTTATCTACACTGTAACGTTGATATTGTTGACTAAGCACCCACTGTTATAAATGAAAATATACGGCACTTATAGATCAAAGTCGTCAGTTAATATACATAATGTGTATTATTTAGTTAATTCAGATTTTCCAGCGTGGTTTCCCCTTGTCAGTGATGCAGGACGGAGGGCCTGACAAGGATACCTGTCTAGTCGTTCGGATTGGAAGAAAAACCGAGGTCCCGTGTACACATTGGCGTGCACGTAAAAGATCCCTTGGCAGTTGGAATTCGATATAAGAGTAGGCCGTAGTGCCGCTGCCCGGGAAAAATTTCCCTCATAGCACACTGTATGGCGTATGCCCGTCTTCATTAGCCCAGTTTATGAGCAGAACAGTAGGACGTTAAACCCCATTTCATTTCAAAATTTTTAGTAATTAGGCAGTAGTCATTAAGTAGGCGTTATGTTGCTAAGATGTTAAAATCGTTACTATTGAATGATACACACCACTATTGTCCAGGTTTTATATATTCAATAGTGATGGCTGTAAAGTCACGATTTTACACTAGTAGTGACATCTTTTACACACCTGCTAATTAATGACAACTGTATTATTTCTAACCACTTTCTATACATACTAAACATTAGTTTAGAATATTTACCACTTATATGATTTAATGACAAACATTTTCATTAATATAAGGCCTAGCTTCATTAATCCCCGGTATCGACCGATCGATCGAGAGTGAGAGAGAGAGAGAGAGGTTAACGTCCACTGGGCACAAACTAGGTCATTTCGAGACTAACGTACAGTTCAATTTTATTTCAATAATTCGCTTGCACTTATGGGTCTTCTAATTAGCAGTGGGAGAAACCGGAGGACTTGGCGAAAACCCACGAGGTTGGACAGGCGATCCCACTCCTTGCCACGTACAATCGGGGAATCGAAACCTCGCCAGCTGCCTCAACGGTAACAGCTTACCAGTGCTAGCTTTGGTATTTGAATTTTTGTCTTAAGTAAATATTTAGCGTGTATTAAGCTGTAATAAATTTGATAATGCAAATGGCGCATCTGGCCTTTATATATTAACTATCAACCTTAAAATCTAGTTGTGTTTAGAGACTATACCTCAAAAATTGCGATATGTTATGCATTTATACATTAATAACACAGATATGTTCCTATAATATTATAATATAATTATGATACGTTATGCATCTATACATTAATTACACAAATTGCACTTTGTGCCATGGATGGAGTTGGGACCGGAGACCCTTGAATCTGGCCCCATAAGGAAGGTATACACTGATGTTAGCTTCGGATCCAATTTAGGTGTTTTAATTTTGCCAGTTATTCAGAAGATTACGTAAATTCAAGAATGAAAAGGCCGCCAAACTAAATGAAAAGGCTCCAAACTACTTGAAAATATTAACTCCTTTAGGGGCTTTCATGCCTACCATACCTACAGGCACCTTCTCAGTATAACCCGGGGATCACGTGGCTGGGTGGGTAAGACGTTGGCTCGCTGGTCTGGAGGTCGGGTGTTCGATCCCTGCATTAGCCGAGAGAGTTCTTCCAGATTTCCCGGCTGGGTTCCCCCTTGTCAGTGATGCAGGACGGGGGGCCCGACAAGGACAGCTGTCTAGTCCTTCGAATGAGACGAAAAACCGATGTCCCGTGTATACATTGGAATGCACGTAAAAGATCCCTTGGCAGTTGGAATTCGATATAAGAGTAGGCCATAGTGCCGCTGCCCGGGCAAAATATCCCTCATATCACACTGTATGGCGTATGCCCGTCTTCATTAGCCCAGCATTGAGGCAGAACAGTAGGACGTCAAACCCCATTTCATTTCATTTCAGTATAACCCTACTTAATTAGTACGATTTAGAATTATCATTGCCCTTAATTATGTGTAGTTTAATGGTTGAGTGCGATCCATTAAGTAATATACTGATATTGCACGAGTGCTATATCTATATATTACTCGGAGTCTTGCACGAGACCATTAAACAACTTAAATATAGACACTATCCGGCACGTGCATTTCAATGAAATACGTCACGCGGATCCAATATTTCAGCTAGTATAAATAATGTACGCTTAGCACATTGCCCGTACCATTATTTGAAATATTGAAATTAATTTATTAAAGAAAAAAAAAACAAAAAAAAAAACACGCCAACGTCAAAGGATGACGTCACATCTGTATTTAAATATATATATCTCAATATCCATCGGAGAGACGGATGCGAGATGAACCAAACCAAAGGCCCACCAAACTATTTGAGAGCAAACATTTCTTCTTTAGGGTTCCCCCAAGTCTACCATACCCACAGGCTCTGGTTTAGAATCATTGTCTCCTTTATTTAATACCCGAGAAACAAATGTCAGATAAACTAATTAGTGAGGTTCCGCAGGCAGTACGAACTACGAACTACAAAATGTTTTTGTGCTGACGTCATCACTTCGTGTGATGTCATTGATATAAGCGACGTTCGTTTCGTCCATTTTCTACGAAGAAATCGGGAAAAGTTCGTGGTTAAAAAACGAAGTACGAAATCTTGATTTTCTCGCTGATTTGTGGATGAAATTCGTGTTTTTGCTGTTTTATAGACAGGTTGGACATTCAGTAGAAGGTTAATGACCGTCAAAATGGTTGGAAATTGGTCTGATTTTGGGCAAATTTCCGGGCTGTGAAACTTGGGTTTTTTTTCGACAGTCGACGATAAGATCGAATCATTTGATAACCCCCCCCCCCAAAAAAAAAAGAAAAACCCCATTGCAATGAGCTTCTTGAGGAATAAAATTTGATTTGATTTGATACTTTTTATTTAACCAAATTAAACATATTTATTCCTTGTTTCAGGTGCACAATTGTGGAACTAAAGATCTTACTTCGGACTTCGCATATTGGCGGAAACTTGTCAAAAACGAAGTACGAAGCCATGTTCGTAGTTCAAAGTTCGTACTGCTTGAGGAACCTCTCTATTATTATTATCGTATCTTACACTTTGTATTTGTAAAACGTATTCTTACTTACCCATCAGTAGAAACAGATGAATAGTAAGACCCATATACTTCGACATTTTATTACCGCTTAATGTCTAACCACGATAAGCCCTTTTCTTAAAACACCTGTATGTTCTTAACTATCCATCTCGCTAATGAGCATGTTCACTTTCCACCTCTAGGTATGTGACTAATATCCTTTTCTTAAAGCATTTAAATACCCAGAATTGTGTATTTGAAAATCACAACACGCGACCGACGTAGTTACAGTTATCGACTTCGATTTTAAAGAAGCCTTATTTATCGCAGACATGAATTGTATTTATACATGTACATAGTATCTTAAAGTTAAAGTAGCAATATTTCTAGTAATTTATAAAAAAAACAACCACACTTTCAAAGCAGCGAACCACGCCCAGTCTTTGTTAAGAGTAGCTATATGGTTATACAGACCAACCAAACCAAGTCTTTGTTAAAGTAGTGATATTGTTATTAATTGATAAAAAAAAACCACGCCAAATCTTTGTTAAAGTAGTGATATTGTAAATTTACCCCCCCCCCCAAAAAAAAAAATTAAAAAAATTAAAATAAATAATTAAATAAATCGACGAAAAACACGCCCAGTCATTACATGGAGTTATATGTATACTAAACAGCAGAAAAGGAAAAAAAAACGTCAGTACGATTTCAAAATCAGAGAGGCACTTTAATCAAATCATTCTAGAAAACGACTTACTAAATGGATCAAAGCAATTTTTTGTAAACTTTGGATCAAAGCAATTTTTTGTAAACACTATGTTGGCATATTAGTGATTAATTCGTCACAATCCCAAGACATTACGAGAAGGTTTAGAGTCTGTACACAGTCTATACATCAGTATCTGGTGTGTCCACCGCTGTCAATAACAGCAGCGCACCGTCTATACATGGAGTGGACCGGACAATTGATGAACGAAATTGGCACCTGGAACCATACTCTCAGAAATGCCTGGCGCAATCCATCGCGAGTGTCAATAACAGCAGCGCACCGTCTGTACATGGAGTGGACCAGTTAATTGATGAACGCCATTGGTTCCTGGAACCACACTCTCAGAAATGCCTGGCGCAATCCATCGGCTGTGTTTGGTCTCGGGTTTAAGTCCGGACTCCTTGGACCAAGATTTTAGAACACCACATGACCCACTCTCTGGTTCAGGCCGATTCCACCCCAAACCACTATGCTTGGACCTCCCCATGAGTCTCGTTCATGACACATTGGTCAGAGTAACGCTGGCCACGTCGACGCCATATTCTGATCCTGCCATCTGCAGTTGATACGCAATACCGACTCCCATCTGTGAACAGAACAGTTCTCCACTGCCTGTGTCGCCAGTTCTGGTGTTTACGGGCAAACTGTAGACATTCACGTCGATGGCGAGGGGTGAGGATCGGTCCACGGTAATGGATGTTCTCTCTGGTGAGACGTCGGCGCACTGTATCGGTACTGATGGGTCTTCCGTGTGTTCCCACTGTCTGACGCGCTGTCTCAGATGCCTGTGTGAAGGGGTTATGCACGTGCTGTCGCACAACATGGCGATCTTGTCGCCTTGTGGTAACCCTTAGTCTACCAGTTCGGGGGCGATCATCCGTGGTGTTGGTGGCCCGAAAGCGTTGCTGAAGCCTGTAGATGGTCCGAACACTGACCTGGAAGTGAATGGCAACGGCCTGGGCAGTGTGGCCAGCGCCGATTCTTCCACGCGCCTGGTTCCTCTGAGCTATGGTGAGTCATGGCATGCTGCTGACGTTGTAGTGTGAATGATAAAACTAGGTATGGGGGTGCATTTTATAGGGCTGGTCTCGGTGAACAGCACGTGCAGCATAAGTTACATGAAATTCATGGAGAACACATTACCATCTCAGAAGTCAGGTTGCGCTTTTGAGAACATTCTCTGGGTTCAATTCTGTGTTTCGAAAAGGCCGTTATTGCTCAGGTAAAGTTGGAGATGTGGTCACAAATATACAATAAAAACATTTGGCAATGTTTATGCAATGCGTCTATTCAGAGTAACATACCAACCCGACGTTTCTTTTGCTGCTTAGTATATTTATATTTAGTATATAACCTACTATATGTTGATCTACATCCCCCTACCCCCACCTCCACATGTCTCAAATACAGCATGTCTCAAATACATTTGAAAACTTGAATTATTAAATTTTATTATAGAGAGATAAACACTAGTCTGTATTCAAGTATTTTTAAGTAGTGGGGCTTAAACTAATACACATTCCTTCATGGTTACCACTTGTCATGAATGCAGAACGATGGGTCTTCCAAGGATAGGTGTCTAGTTTGATGTAAGGCTGATTAATGGCGGTAAGTACATCCGGTTTCCATCGACTCGTTGCCGCTTTTAACAATCACATTTTATACGCGTACCTTTCACTATGGTGGCATATGTCCGTCGGTCTGTCTAATTCTTTTTTTTATTTGAGTAGCTCATCAATTATTCGCGGATTTATTGCCCCTGACTTCGAAATTTCTGAATAATTCTAACAATAAACCACATGATGACAACATCACACTAGTAAACATTTTGGGTTGTTTCGACAGGTCATAGGATGGAATTCTAATGACATTGAGGGAGTTGTATATTTATTATCAGCAGAATATTTTCTCCCTCCCAATAACATTTTTTCTACTATTACAATTTGAAACACAGCATACCATTGAAATTCGGGAGCCGCGGTAGCCCAGAGAGTAAGACGCTGCCTTGCTACTCTTGAGATCTCGGGTTCCGTCCCGAGAAAATTCCCCTGGACTTTCCTTCATGGTTACCACTTGTCATGAATGCAGAACGATGGGTCTTCCAAGGATAGGTGTCTAGTCGTTCGGATGGGACAAATGAACAGAAGTCCCGTGTAATATTAGAATACACGTACAAGAGCCCTAGACAGTTGGAATTTGATATAAGTAGGCTGTAGCGCCGATATCCGGGCAAAATTTACCACATAGCACACTTCATTAGTGAAAACTAGGACGTTAAACCCCATTTCATTTTATGTCTAATGAAATTCATATAACTGTGTTAAATAAGTTATTATTAGGTTGCATGACGGCCCATGATTATGGCACTGGCTCGGTAAGTAGATAGTTCTGGTTCTTAGAAAGTCCCTCAAGATTTCCCAGACTACATGCCCATTATCAGTAGTGCGGGAGGGGGGGGGGGGGGCACGGGTCTGGTAAACAACGGGATTAGTCGTTCGGATGGGACGAAAATCCGAGATCTCATGTTGGCGTCCACGTAAAAGAGTTGTCGACAATTTGAATTGCATTAAGAGTGGGCGGAATTACCACAGTGCCCGCCAACATAATTCCGGTTGCTGCAGGAATGTAGGACGCTAAACCCCATTTCATTTACCAAAACACGGTGAACATTGTAAATGGCTATTCAGAAGATCTAGCTTTTGATCATTGATTAAGAACTACGTCTATGGCAACTGTATAAAGATATCCGTTTATTATACATTAAACAATATCTCTGACATAAACTATGTTTATGGTACATACACCAATATCTCTGATATTATATGTTTCTGATCCTCTTGACCTTTTTGTTCTTACAGAATAGAATATGTCGCCGATTGTTCATGACAAGACGATGACGATTTCCTGTATTGATCTAGCTCTTGTTTCCGATAGAAAATAATAACAGACTTCGCCTATTGATCTAAATCTTTTTCTGGTAGAAAATAATCTTAGACTTCCCCTATTTATGCAAGTCATGTTTCTGTTATAAATAAAATTTATTATTGAAGTCAAGATATAATATTAACAAATGTAGATCACCATTGTGCAAAACAATGTCGTGAAAAGTTTTGGCAATTCCCGGATACTAATTCTCAGAGTGTATGACCCCCCACCCACGTCTCCAAACAGTCTTTGTACGATTTCATGTCATTTTGCAGGTCAATACAAATTAAACGCAGCAATATAAGTAGTCTTTCTAGACCCGGATGTGGTCGAATAGTTCACAGTCAAGGGTGTGCGCGTTGCATCATAAGAACTGTCATTAAGTCAAGTAGCTGGTTTCGATTCCCAACTTAATTGTACGAAACTTGGAGTAGGCTCATCAACTGTCCAACTTCGTTTTAACAAAGTGCTAAAGAACCCTACGGGCAAACGAATTATTGAAATAAAATTAAATCATATGTTAGTTCCGAAATGACCTAGTTTGTGTCGAGTGGAAGTTCAACCCCATTTCTCTCTCTATCTCTTTCATTTCATTTTGATGTAGTCAGTAGATGGGGGGGGGGGGGGGGTAGCCATTCACGTTACAATGTCACGTGGTTTCCTTTTTTTTGGAGGGAGATTTATTGGATGTATTGCCTTTGTATCTCAACATAACGGTCATGTTTTGTCAACGTATACCATGTTTTGGATCTACACAATGTGTTTAGTCATGTGAGAGAAAGAGAGAGAAATTGGGTTTAACGTCCACTCGACACAAACTAACATTGAAATTTTATTTCAATAATTCGCTTGCGCGTAGGGGTCTTTAGTAGAGTGAGGAAACCGGAGGACCAAGAGAAAACCTACAAGGTTGGACAGGCGACCCTACTCCTTGTCACATACAACCGGGGATTCGAAACCACGCCAGTTGACTCAATGACAGGCCTTATGATGCAGCGCGCACGTGGTAACCATTCGGCCATCCAACCCTCCTAGTCATATGAGGCCCCCATTATTACCAGAATGTGGTCATAATGTGAGGCCTCTATTATTACAAATGTTTATTCATAATATGAGGCCTCCATTATTACAACTGTTTAGTCCTAATGTGAAGCCTCCATTATTACAAGAGTTACGTCCTAAAAATAAGTAAATATTAGAGTATTGCTTTGAACACATCGATTTACTCCTTTGTTGAACAAGAACAAGGGTGCCGTAATAAGAGTGAAAATATTTATGAAGCTTTACACACGAATGTTTTATTTCCTTCACAATAACATACAATGTATGTCGGCCATTGTTTTAAGAATATTTCCAACATATATCGACCATTGTTTTAAGAATAGGTCCAATGATAACATTTTTAATTAATTTCTGTGATATTTACACAGACTCGACACGGTGAAAGTACCATTGTTCTATAGAGATTCATTACAATATTTACATAACCATGGCAGATTTTCAGTCACAGCGATAAAAACGGTGGAAGTTAAATTATAGAAGGCCATGTACAAGGAAAAGGAAGATGAAAGAAAATGAAGTTTAACGCCTACTTTTCTGCACTGACTGTGTTAAATGCGCCATATAGTGCGCTATGGGGGAAATGTTGTCCAGCCAGCGGCACTCTAGCTTGCCAGGACGTCCTTCCTGCACAGCGCCGGAAAATTTCGAGGATAGGGAGCACCCTCTGATATCACAATGACTGATTTTATCGTAACTGAACAAGAGGTTTAAGATCAATTAAAAATACTCAACTCTTCAAAGCCACCAGAACCAGATGAAATTAGCCCATTAATTCTAAAAAAAATATATCCCGCCATTGTAATCCCACTAACTTGTCTATTCAACTTACAACTAAATAACTTCCAGACATATGGAACACTTCACATGTCACAGCGGCTTTTAAAGGGAAGGGTGATCCACAATTACCAGAAAATTATCGCCCCATTTCATTATCGTGCACAATTTGTAAGATTTTCAAAAAACTATCCTAAAACACCTGTACAACTTTAATAAAATAAATATGCTTTATTATCGAAACATCAGTAAGGATTTCAAAATTCAACAATAATGATTCAACAATAAACTTACTTCTTGAGATATATAATATAATCATAAGTAATCTAGATAAAAGGAAAGAGCTTCGTTTTGTATTCTGTGCTATTTCTAAAGCGTTTGCTAAAGTCTGGCACATGGGAATTATATATAAGCTGCGAAAGTATGGTATTGGTCTAAATTTATGTGATTGGATATACAACTATTTATCAGATCGTAAACAATATGTTGTCCGTTCAATCACCTTATTTGTCAGTTGAATCCGGGGCACCTCAGGGATCTATACCCGGGCCTTTCCTATTCTTAATCTACATAAATGATATTTCAGACAATCTAAATAACACCGTACGATTATCTGCTAATATTACGACCTTATTTGCAATTATAATTGATAACCCATTAGAAACTGCTAATTCAGTCAATAGTGATCTGAAGCTATTATGAACGTGGGCAAATAAAGGGCAAATAAAATTTAACCCAAATAAAACTAAAAACTTAATATTCACACGCAAAAAAAACTAATCATCCCTAATCTTATGTTTGAAATTAAAATTACCTCACACTGCCACCTGGGACTAACTTTTTATCTAAACGGATCCTGAAGAGAACATATTTCTAACATTCACACAAAAGCTTGTAACAGACTCAACATACTGCGCCAATTAAAATTCAAATTAAATAGATCTACGTTATGTACGATATATACGTCATTTATACGTCCTCTTATGGAGTATGGAGATAGTATATGGGATAATTATTTTACTAAAGATTCAGAATTACTTGATAATATCCAACTAGAAGCAGGAAGAATCATAACTGGTCTGCGCCGAAATTCTCACTCACAGAATATATGTTTATGACGAATTAGGGTGGGAACCATTGTTCAAACTCGTCTATTTGTATTAAATCGTTAATTGCTATAGTAACCAGTATTTGTCCAATATTCTAATGAAAATACAACTCGAAACAAATTATTACAATCTTAGAAACCACAAATTGAAAATACCACAATGTAAAACGTCTTCTTATATAAAAAATTTTTTCCCAAACACAATAAAAGCTATGGAAAAGTCTTCCTGCGCGCGTGCATTTATCGCTGTCTCTAAATACGTTTAAGTCCAGTCTCCTAAATCAGTATCCTCGATATTTTAATGTAAATAGGAGAAGAAATAATTTATGTCCTACTGGTATGACTGAACTATTCAAGCGGGTGGGGTTTTTTTTATTATGTAACATTAAAATTTACATTGTGTGAATAGTTTGAGTTTAAAGTAGCGGCCATATTTTTTTTAAGGAATTTGGTTCAGTTAATTTAAGTTATTGGTTTATTCTAAGCTTTATACATAATTCAAATATTTAAAGTATTCCACTTTAAAGATACATTCCGAACATTAGCCTATACTTTATTACAGACAGAGTATAAGGTACCTCACCTTGTACCAGAGTCCCTGGCTGGTTCATTAAAAACATCTTCTTGGGTAAGAATTTTATTATTATTATTATTATTAATTGGCTAATTAGTTTATACCTGATTATTTCAAACAGGTTAACATGAAGTAGTTTCCCCTTTAATGCATCACGTATTATGAATTAAATATATGATTTAAAATAGTATTTAGGTTTTATTATTAATATGTAATATATTATTTTAGTGAATATGAATGTATTGATTTTATATGTTTGATATAAATACATTCGATCCCTGCATTGGCCGAGAAAGTTCATCCCGATTTTCCGGCGTGGTTTCCCCTTGTCAGTGATGCAGGACGGAGGGCCTGACAAGGACAGCTGTCTAGTCGTTCGGATGGGACGAAAAACCGAGGTCCCGTGTACACATTGGCGTGCACGTAAAAGATCCATCGGCAGTTGGAATTCGATATAAGAGTAGGCCGTAGCGCCGCTGCCCGGGCAAAATTTCCCTGTTTGGCGTATGCCCGTCTTCATTAGCCCAGGTTAGGAGCAGAACAGTAGGATGTTAAACCCCATTTCATTTCATTTCATTTCATTTCATTTTAATATAAATACAAGTTATTTATATTAAAATTGTATAATTTTAAGGGGTTAATTGGATACTTGTTAATAAACTTTTTAAAACCTGAACCCTTGTGTGGTTAATATATTCATATTTTGACATCTTACAACATTATATTACATGGTTTTAAAGCAGGAAATGGTCGATTGGTTATAAAATAATCTATACTGTTACTGTCAATTTGACTGCTCACGTATTTCACCTATTATATAAAAGATTTAAAATTACAATATAAATTTAAATATGGATTTTAGTAAGTTTATTTATTGAACTACATTTCATTTGTCTTTTGAGTTCAGGGTCAATACTGTATATTAATTTTTCTGCTGCTTAGCTCAGAAGTAAGAAACGGGAGAGTAGCAGAAACACTCCTTTTAAAAGAGCAGCGGTAGATCTGTATAGCTTCTGGATCAAACGGTGATGTCCGCGGATAGAGTAGACATTTTAATGTAAATAGATATGTATATATTCTCGCTCAACAGCAGTACAAATAAATTAATTAATAATTCGCCCCCTGCCCTGCGTCTCCGCGTAGAGGGAGACAACTCCAACATTTGTAAAAAAAACAAAACAAAAAAACATTTTGCATGAGCTGAGCACTTTCCTCTTCAGATGGAGCAACAACTAGCCATGCCTTTGCACCAAAGTTTGTATGAGTTTGAACAGTGAAATTTTGAGTTACACACTAATTTGAAGTAGGATACTATAAACACTATCCCCGTATTAAGCAAAACATTCACTAGCCCGGATGATGCAGACAATAGGACGTTAAATCCCATTTCACTTCTTGGGTATCGATCTTCTTATTGGTTTTAATCTAATATTGTAAAACATAACATTTCACCTCTTCCCACACCGTACTCTCGCCCCCTCCATTACTCTCGCAAACCCAATATTTCGAGTTACCCTGGAAATTGTATACAAAGTCTTTTTTATGATTGATTTTAGTAGCTAGGGTGTACTCTTTCAGAATCTGCTGTGTGAATCTTCAGTCACGCTAGAGGGATTTGAGAAATTCAAGATGGCGTCCAAGACCGCCGCCATTTCAAATAATCCCCTACAACTCCCATAGTATTTTGTCTAGGATGATAATTTTGGTGTTTAACCTTAAGGTTCTGGGGTCAAAGATACATTGAAATCGTTCACTATGTTGCGGGGTGATTAGATGATAGTAAAATCTAAAATGCCAGACAATATGGACCTTTAACTTGTTAGCGGCGGCTGGGGGCCATTACTTCACCAATCCAAACTATATCTAGAGGCAAACTATATATTTCTGGATTTAGGCACAAATGAGTGATACGATAACACCATATACATGCCTATCAGGGGTTCCGGGGCCACATGGTCAAGCCCTGAAAAGGGAGGCACAAGCTATGTTTTGATTTAAAAAAAAAATGAAATTCGCAAAACACGAAAATGACACCCACAAAACTAGGTAATATTCAGTTAAATCCTTTACACGTGTTTCTGGCTTCAACCTACGACAGCAACAGCTCAAAATTTTGCACATTCTAAGCCATCCCTAGTGACGCTACAAGCAAGCGTACTACATGGGGTGTCACTCTTACATCCGCATCTAATGAGTCACATGGCGAATTGGCTGGTTGTAATGTTCTCGATTTAGTATCCTTCACCCAGCAATATAATTCCGGATCAAGTTCAGCATGACGACACTATTCCATACCCTCCAGCGTCATTCAGATATCGATTTGCTGGAACTCTATATACAAACTTTGTATACAATGTCCAGGTTCAGCCATAGTTCTGTCGGACTGCCCGATCTTACCGCCTCCGAACTCAATAATGAGCGGGTGACTAAGTAAAGGGTGTTTGATTCATTAGCGATTCCGTAAAGGCTTACATTAGTGTATCAGTTATTTTCAGCCCACAGGTAACACAACATTTTAATTACTATTTGGAGTATAATTAATTGTTTAATGTTTATTAGTTTTAAAATCAATAGACTGGACAGGAATATTGTTATTGTATTTAATTATATTTCTTAAAGGGTGCACAAAACCAACTTTTCGTCAGTGATACATAAGGGATGACCCTAGCGGTTAGCAAAAGAAATACTCAAGGGACAACCGGGGGGGGGGGGCGTATTACTGGGGCAGGAACATTATTCAAGGGAATTAACTCTGTCTTAATTTCCAATTAGGATCATTATTGGTGACCAAAACAGCAGATTTGCATGTTTTACAAGTATAGGTGTACATACGACAAAGATATGATTTGGAATATTCGGCGACACATAAAGCTCCTCTAATAAATCTTGTACCAACCAAGAGAGAGGGTTGCTACAAACAGGCGAACTACAATTTTGATACCCAGATGGTGGGTCCAGTTGATCCCAAATCGGTTATTTCGGAACTAACGTGTGGAGAGAACGCACGAGTATGGCCAGACTAACCTACTGCTTGTCACGTACGAGCGGGGAATCGAAACCATGGCAATTGACTCAAAGGCCAATGGTATGTGTGTGTGTGTAAATTCGATAGGACATTGTCTAATGCTTCACATCTAATTTGAAAAAGCGGGTTACTCCGAAACAGAAGATTGCGGAAAGCTGAATAACGATAGGGTGCGCCCTCTCATAAACCCAATGCATCACACCAAATTTAAAAAAAATCTGGGGCGCTATTAATGTTAATGAACATTTTAACGATAATCAACGTCAAAAAATATTGACCTATAGAGCCCCCACACACACACACACACACAGCTAGGGACCATAATCTATTAAGTTAGGGTCCGATATGTGCCAAAATCGAGATCAATATCGGATAAAATATCGGGTGACAGCATAATATTTCAACATGAACATGTGGGCGTATACATTTTGGACAATGCGCAAAACAGTGGACAGTAGTACCTGGGCTAAAAATTGGATTGTACGGTTAAACACATACCTGGTCCTGTAAAGGGGGTAAAACATATGTACTCCTTCGCATTGTCAGTGCATTCTTCTTCTGTCCACTCCCCGCCTGTATAAGAAACACACATGTCTTCACCTGCTGGAGACTCCTTCATTTGGAATCCTTCCCCATCAATGGTTGTCATCTTTTCACCATCGATCCACTGAAACTTGTTAAATTCTGTATCATCTCTGGCGAACCCGATCAATCCAATCCAGATATCCTCGTCTCTGAAACAATTTATAAAAAAAATCAAGAGTAGGTTCATAATTTCGACATAAAATGAAATGAAATGAGCAAGAATTTGACGTCATACTTTTCTGCACTGACTGGACAAAAGAAGACGGGAATATACCATACAGTGTGCTAAATCCTAACTTATAACCCGCCGTACCTGTTTGGGACACACACGGGGCTTAGGGTTAGACCGCAAGAAACCGGATGGAAGTTTGTAAATAGTACCGGGACAGTACTTTTCATGTATAGGCTGCACGTCTGACTTATTCAAATCATGTATAGGCTGCACGTCTGACTTATTCAAATTGAGAGAAAATATTTTTCGTAATTCTGTGGATGGCCTTACAAGTGTGTCAGTAGAGACATTTGGCAAGCTGAGCTGAGCTTAGTTCTACTACAGCATGATGGCAGTTATCTACCGAGGTCACCCACCATTAGTACTAGTCAAGTGCCTAGCCTACAAATTTATGGAGGGAGTGAAGTCGCTCGATAATTGCTGGGCTATTAATGTCGGATCTTATTAAAGATCTTCGACGTCGAATCGACTTTACCATAAAATACCGGATATTCATTTTATGTCCGACTTTATTAGCCCAGTCGGAGAAGAATACTAGGATGTCAAACCACGTGACATTAGTGGATATTCATTCTGTTAGAATTCAGACTTACATTTGACCTTGAAGCCTCACGTAAATTGTTAGCTTAGTTTGTTGATCTAATGTTTTGATCATCACAAGATCCATACCATTATTTATACACCTCTCCCGAGCTGTATCATAATCTACTGCTTCAGATTTATATAAAGTAAACGCTGACTCTGGAAAGAAAGAAGGGATCTTTAAAATGTTAAACTTGTCCTCAATCTATTACTTTCTATGTGGGTTTGGTGGTCAAATGGTGTAACGTTTGCTAGCTGGTTCATAGGGTATGTCATTGGGATAAGTGACGTGATTTCGATACGTGAGCAGAGTCATCTGTCCAACCTTGTGAGTTTCTCCTAGTACTCAGGTTTCTTCCCATTTCATTGCTGAAGAATCCTATGTGGAAGCGAATTATTGAAGTATAATTGAACTATATTTTAATTCCGAAATGACCTTGTTTATGCCGGGAGGACGTTAAACTCCATTTTTCTCCCTTTCCCCATCACTTTTCTAACCTTTTTTTCGAGAAGCTCAGTACCATAGAACGGAAATAGTGCGTAACATTTACGTGTCATACTACAATAATTGTCGCGTCTCGTGTTCTAATGATTCAAGCATGGTTAAATGGACAATGAACCCCCTTTAAAATACGATACAGGAACGTGTTTATCGATATTGTAACTCAAATATTTAGGGAACAGTTACACCCATTTTAAAAAGTCGCTAGTTGGCGTCATGTTTGCGTTAATTTATCAAAATATTCTCAATAGTTTAACAAATGTCAATTTTGGCATAATTCCTGTTTATTAGGCCCATTTCAGCTGCTATTTCCGACTCCCTCATTTTATATTCAAGCGATTTCTTGTGTCTAAAGACTTATTCTTACTGTGTGTTTCAGTTGACACTACGACATACCTTAGCGACATACCTGGAATAGCCATCCAGTTGCTTTCTAACACGAGAGAACCCATATCAGATCAAGGTATATGACCTCTCTCTCTTGAAAAATCGTGGTTTGTTTTCATGGCGCTAATAAACAGCAGACATGTTTGACCTAGTAAACTGGAAATATTCCAAGAGGACTGGTGTGTGTTGGTTTGGCTTTGGGTCGTTTCGACCGACTTGGATGTTAAGGTAGTTGTCTTGGCATATAACTTTATTTTAAAGCGCTATTTACGGCATCCCAGACCAAAATTGTTTGTCCAACTGACTTGAGCATTTCTGGATCGTTTTAATATTAATATAAACAGCATACAAATTTTAAACTGAACTGCTACGTGATGGAAATAACTCGGTCCATAATATGCAAAAGTTACTTTTCCGATTTTGTAGATTGGCTCTCCTTTAAAGTGTTTTACGGGTATATTTAATGTGTTGGCAATCTCGTTTTTTGAACTTTTATATTCTAAATTATTATGTTTCTCGAAAAACTAAATAGTTGTTTCATATATTCATTGACATCTCGCATAATTTTCAACTTGAAATAATAAATTGTAAATAACCATAATCAACTATTCAAGGGGTTGTATTTTCTAATTTCGTAATTTGTAAATCGAAAATTTAACTAAATAAATACCATTATGCGAAACTGTGGTACAATAGGTGTTCTGTGGGGGTCATTTTTGTAGAAATGCAATACGATGACTATCTATGAAATATTAAAATAACTGCATTTATTTTGCACAAAAGTTTTAGAAACACCCTAGAATGCAGTCATGACGGATTTTACCGCTACCCGTTACCCTTTTACTGCATGCCGTCACTGGACCATATTTATTCCCATATGGGCATGATACACGTATTAAAAATGGACATGTTGACGTGTGAACAACTTACAAAAGTGAATAATGCGAAATTGGCCATTTCTCGGCAATGATTAAATTTAGAAATTATTTTGTGATATATGCTTGATCGTATATCTCCACACTATTAGTTTACAGAAATTAGTAAACAGTATTATTAACGGATAGCCAAATAACTAACGGGTAACTATAGAAAAATGTTTGTTTTAAAGGTTGAAAATATAGGGGTTTGACAATGCTCAAATTAAAAAGTATCTTTTGATATCTATATGTTCGCTGTTCGGTGATTTGAATAAAATATTTAAGATTTTAATAATTAAAGAAACGGGTACATTTAAAATAGAAGTTTGTTTAAGGTTAAAAGTTCCAAGTTTTGCCAAAATGACGTCATTTCTGGTAATATATAGGTTATATTAATGCACAGTCGCAGTAGGCATTAAATGATGCAAATGTTATCAAAACGAGCAATATTTTATTATTTTTAAAAGTGACTCGGAAATAGCACAAATTAAAAATGATTCATAGATTTTGATTTTGATTTTATCAACCCTGCGTGTGTATAAATGCTTAGAATAAAAATATTTTAAAAAATGAAAAAGGTGATATGCCTTTGAAAATGTTTATGTTTCAATTTTTAAATAAAAATTGCGGGAAAACGGAATTCGAAAATCGACCTGCCTTGCTCTGCTTATTTATGGGGGTTATCAAAATATATCCGCTAAATTGAGATCAAATAATATTTTGTATCAATAATTATTATAGCTGATGTCAGTGTGTAATTATTCCGTTAGTTATGTGTCAATCGGATAGTTATTATTCAGATTATACGCCAAATAACTGTATCGCCAAAGGCAGATAATTTTTATAAATAATTTTTTTAAATATTTATTTACAGCTGATCAGAACCTACGTACTTTGGAAAACTAAAAAAGTGATTATCACATTTCCAGATCGTGCTCCCAAAAATCGAGTGGATTAATGAGCAGTTTCTGCGATATAAGCAAAGTGGAAACAGAACATAATATTAATCCAAACAAAACGTAGTAGCAGTTCACACAAGCTTCACAGTGTGAAACTCTAATAAGTATACTGAGCGCCATGGAAAACGCATCACTTTTTTCCCCAAATACTTTATTACTAGGTGGTTTTGTATGTATACTATGCAACTATTGTTTCACACAATGCTCCCAAACGCAAAAAATATCGGCCCGTGTGCAAAAGAAATTGCACGAGATGCACATGAAAAACCCAATATTCACGTGCAGCATTGTGTGTGGGCCCTTTAAAAGCATGTTTTCAACTTAATGTGCAGTACATGAACTGTGAAACGTCAATCTGTCATAATTTGTTGTTGGACGTGTGAAGGGATCGAGCTAGAGATGCCGAGACTTACTGAAAATCAACGGAATGAAGCCATGGGAATGTCCAGGGCTGGCATGCCTACACGTGCTATTGCCAGACACTTCAATTGTCATCAGTCCACTATTGTACGGTTGGTTCAACGTGTTCGAGTTATTGGATCAACACGTGACCGCCAACGTCCTGGTCCACAACGCGTTACAACCCAGGCTCAAGACCGCTACATTCGGGTCACTCATCTGCGTGACAGATTCCGCCCAGCGACTCGAACAGGTGCAGCAGTCGTCGGAAGACAAGGACCAGTAAGTGCCAACACCGTAAGACATCGTCTAAGAGAAGTAGGACTCCGTGCACGACGACCTTATGTTGGAGCTATCCTCAGGGATCATCACCGTCAGCGGCGTTTGATATGGGCTCAAGGACACCAGACATGGACACCAGACATGGAGAAGATTAGACTGGCAAAGTGTGCTCTTCAGTGATGAGAGTCGCTTTCATCTTTATCACGCTGATGGCCGTCAACGTGTGTGGAGACGTCTTGGGGAACGTCTTGCAGACTGCTGCGTCTTCGAAACGAATCGATGAGGTGGGGGAAATGTAATGGTGTGGGGAGGCTTCACATTTCATCACCGGACCGCCCTACACATTTGCAGGGGTCGCGTTAATGCTGTAGCCTACCGGGATGATGTCTAGCAACCAATTGTTGTTCCGATGTTTCGAGCGCACCCACAACTTTAACACTTCCAACAGGATAATGCACGTCCGCATACCGCCCGTTTTAGTATGGACTACCTGGCTGCTAACAACATCAATGTCTTGGACTGGCCAGCCATGTCTTCGGACATGGCACCGATAGAACATGTCTGGGATGAGACTGGACGCCGTCTGTATCGGAGACCACAGATGCACACCATTGCTGCTTTAGAAGCTGCTCTTGTCCAAGAATGGAACAATTTGCCCCAGGCCTTCTTTCAAACATTGGTAAATTCCATGCGACGTCGCTGCACAGCGTGCGTAAGAGCCCGTGGAGGACACACGCTACTGACATCTGTGTCGTACTTTTGGTTTTGACACCTCTGACTTTGTACCGTTGATTACAGATTAAACATCCATAAGTGTACAAATGTGTTGTTATTGATGTGTTCCCATTTGAATATTGTTCACAATAAGAAGCAAAATAAATAAGATATGTTTACAGGATCATTTTGTTATACGAAAAACTAAGTGGTGCGTTTTCCATGGCGCTCAGTATATTACTGCCGCAAAGCAAATGGGCGAAATTTCCTTTACTAAATATTTCTAACCGAATGCACTCGATTTGTAAATCCCTGTCGACTTTTTATACCCCATTTTACTCAGACGCAGTCGTAATTGGAAATGGGGTATAATGCCTTTCGTTCTGCAATACTGACAGTAAGCTCCTCACCGGTCTCCATAACATGATGATTACCATCTAAAACCCATACAAATTTAAAACCGGGGTATTTTTTTAGCCTAGTACATTGCCTGGAGCCACGATGGCTAAGTGGGTAAGACGCTGGCTCGGCCGCCTGGAGGTCGGGTGTTCAATCCCTGCAGGCCGAGAAAGTTCATCGGGATTTTACGACGTGGTTTCCTCTTGTCAGTGGTGCAGGATGGAGGGCCTGACAAAGATAGCTGTCTTGTCGTTCGAATGGGACGAAAAACAGATGTCCCTGTAGACATTTGCGTGCACGGAAATGATCCCTTGGCTGTTGGAATTAGATATAAGAGTAGGCCATAGTGCCGCTCCCGGGAAAAATTTCCCTCATAGCACTCTTCATTAGAGTGGTAGGAGCAGAACAGTAGGACATTAAACATCATTTTATTTTAGTGCATTATCTTACTTCAAATTCCATTTGTAAAGGATTCTTTTACGTACATGCCACACGAACTAGGCTTACACAGGAAAATCCAGAGAGCGAACTCGGGACTTCCTGGTTAGCGAATCAAGGTCTTACTATTTGAGTCTCTGCGACTAAAAGAGTGGAGGAATACAGTTTCTTATTCAATGAGCACAAGTCTTCGAGAATCATTAGGACTTTATATACTACTCCTACCTGATAATGTGTAATTCTCACATATATAGTAGTACATTTCATCGCAGGCTGCAGTTTTCCAGTTAAAATCGTCTCGGTCCAGGACCACACAAGGCTTATCGCCAGCACCACTGGGTTCACCGTCATTCCAAAATGATTGTATAGTTTCATTATTCAACCATTTAAACTGATATTCACCTGTTGGTAAATATATACCCATCCAGAAGTCATCGTATCTAGAAATCACATAATACAAAATGTATTATTTTATCACCCAATGATAATTCTACAGTAGATATCGCTTGTGTGAGGAATTTCATAATCCACTGCGATATCTCCTTAAAAGGGAACTACTTTTTTATTTTCAAAGAACAATTAATTTTTTTTTATTAAAAGTAACTTTTTTTTTTTATTAAAAATGAAATATTTGCATTTATTGACCTTGATGGAAACACTGGGTCAATATAAAGGACTTTGAAATGGTTGAATTGCTGTCAAAAAATGATGTATCGCTACACCATAATGTAATCAGGTTCAGTAAAAGTGAAATCTAGAGCAAAGAATTATATTTATTTATTTTTGCAAGTAATAAAGGATTGGGTGATAAATAAAATCTCCTACTCGTTTTTTTGATATAAAAAAAATATCAACCCTGATCAGTTTACCTACGACATGTGGTTAAAACCTGCCCCCTGGGGTGTAGGGGGTAATAAGAATATATATTCGTATGTCCTGCGTGTCGTGAAAGGCGACTAAAAGGGCCCATGTAATGGGGCAACGTGTTTGCCGTGCGTTGCGACCCGTGTCGGTGGAGAGTGAGGATTTGACTTGCGAGCCCTTTTCTGCAACACAGTACTTTGACCCATGGTTCAACTAGACGGTAGGTCAGAGACTAGGATTAATCGGCTCTGTCGTTATGTTCTTGAGAGGGTGTTATTTATCTATTTCTTGCTTCTTTTTATACCCAGCAGAATCACCTTCTGGAAGAGCATGGCTGGGATCAATTAAAGGACAATATTGGTGTCAGTCATTATTGCATATGTGATAGAACTGGTTAAATACATTCCAAATATAATTTTAACACAGAGACCATTGCTACGGGAGACGTGTAACAAGCATGTGAAAAACGGGAAGTGACGCCAAACAGGACAAACACGAGTTGTCCTTCTATATAACAGACTGATGTAACGCGCGGTAACAGACAAACGATCGAATTTCATTTCACTGATAATTCCGTTGAAGTTGAAAAGTTATTATATGGGACGGTGAGAGGGTATCTCACAATTCAAAAATAGAATTGACTGTCACTAGATAAGGGACACGAGAAAAAATAGATAAATCCCGTGCATTCCCCCGTTTTTATTCATTCTGTTCTTAATAAAAACATGGTAATGCACGGACTTTTTCTAATTTGTTCGTTATCTTTTATCTACTGACAGCCACTTCTTTTTTTGAATTGTCAGATATCCTCTCATCGTCTCATATAACAACTTTTCATCTTCAACGGAATTATCAGTGAAATGAAATCCGTTACTTAAGTCAGTTATATAGAAGGACAACTCATGTTTGTCATGTTTGACGTCACTTCCCGTTTCTTCACGTGCTTAATGTTACTCATCTCCCGTAGCAATGATCTCTGTGTTAAAATTATATTTGGGATGTATGTAACGCGCTCTATCACATATTTTATAATGGCTGACACCAATATTGTCCTTTAAGTTATATTTATTTCAATATATTTCCGCCTTGAGTATGTACCTCACGTCGACCCCTGAGGCCCGATGGATTTCCGTGTCAGTTCTCCAGTGGTAGGATCCCCTATCCAACTCCCAACTTAATAAAATTTTAAAAAGACCAAGATCTGCAGATGATGATGATGCTTCGTGTACCCCATCTAAAAATTTAAAAAAAATAGCCGAGGTTCCTCTTCATATAGAGCACCCCTGAAGTTGATGTTTTGAAGATTTCGCCATTTGCCATTTCAAAAGGCATCACCGGTATAGCTTGTGAAGCGAAATCTGTTTAAAAATTGAGAAATGGAACATATTTGGTAGAACTATTAATTCAAAAATACAATCCTTTAGCTATTTGTTTAAAGGAAATCTGTTTGGGGAATTCTGATACTTTGTCTTATAGATATTTTGTTGATAATTACCATCAACGCATGGGGTGTTTCTATTATTCTTAATGGAGAGCTCCTTCGGAATCAAGTCACCCTCAACTCGCCTTTACAGGCAGTTGCATTTAGGGTATTTTACATATTCCTAACACTCTGCTCTATATATCTTCCTCCAAGTTTACATCTGCACCCCAAAGACCTTGATGACCTTGTGGCACAACTTCCTTTCCCATTTATAATTATGGAAGATTTTAATGGTCATCATTTATTTTCGGGCAGTCGAGATGATAACAACAGTGGTAAACAAATAGCGAACTTCATTAACCTTAATAATTTGTGTTTATTAAATGATGACACCCTCACTTATCTACATCCTACTACATGGTAAATGGGCCTCTCTGTGTAGTAGTGACCACTTTACTATCGTGATTGATAATAAAGGTCCCTCTCCGGTTGAAAGACTGCAGAGGTGGAAGTTGCATAAGGCCGACTGGGCTCCTCTTGAATCTTTGTGTCTCTTCTCTTTTGATGCAAAGGGGTTTGAAGATGCAGATGAGCCCACATGGCCTTATTTTCTTCAATTCCTCAAGATGTAGCTGAACAGGCGATTCCAAAAACCACGACAAAACCAAAACGTTTAAATAAACCATGGTGTAGTGATGATTGCAAATCCGCTTTGAAAGAGTGTCGTCGTATTTTGAGACGACTTAAAGCAAGCTCTTCCATGGAGAATATTGCTGCATACGAAATGGTGGGGGTAAACACCCGTAGGTCAATTCGACAAGCAAAAGGGTCTTCATGGCAAGGTCATGTCTCAAGTATCAATTCCCGTAACACACCAAAGTAAATTTCCATTCAATTCATCATCCAATTTCTCCTCTGTGGCCTTTCGGGGCATTAAACATCAAAAGGAGAAAATGAGACTTCAATTTCCGCACTAATGAATGCTAGTTGTTTGTTGTTCTTTTTTTTTTAGGGGGGGGGGCATTTACGCATCATTTACTGGTGCATAGTGCGGTGAAATTTTACCGATATAGGATTCACTTGCAAACTGCAATATTGTGAAAGATTAATCTGTTATAGGAATATCAATCCGATATTGGTTCAATTGCGTTCAGTATTTACAAAGATATGTGGAATAAGCCTGTCGCCATTTTGTTGTCCATGAAAATATATTGGTAAGCCTGTTTTAAATCCAAATGGTCCCAAGCTGGGATGAGAGTATTTTAGCTTGAATTAATAAAGACCTTAGAAAATTGATTTTATTTTTTTTTTAGCAAAAAACGATAATAGAGCAGCGTTACTTGAAGGTGTATTGCGCCACCCTAAATATATATGATAGCTCGGTGCTTAATAAAAATAACTTACGAATAGTATTTTATGTAATTTTCAAATATAGTATATTCTTCGTAGGTGGTTGCAATAGGGAGTGACATATTCTTCATTCTACATTCCATTACCGCTTCCCAAAACGAAAGTGGGTTATCTCCCTGGCTGCTACTGGTCACCTCTTCAGAAGATTCTGCTACTATACAATAAATATATACGATTAGGTTTTAATCTACGGTGAATTAAAAAGTCCGTAATTTGGTTCTTTCGTGGGTTATTAAAGGCTCGATACGTCATTTATAGGCATTCCGTAAATAGTGTCGGACCAGAACGTTTGATATCGCTCTGGCTGCTTCTGACCACCCCGATGGATCCTACGACTATACAATAAATATATACGATTAGGTTTTAATATACGGTGAATTAAAAAGTCCGTCATTTGGTTCTTTCGTGGGTTGTTAAAGACTCGATGCGTCATTTAGTCTTATAAAAATTGTTGAAATAAAATTGAATTATATGTTGGTCCTGAAATGACCTAGGTTGTGTCGAGTGGACCTTACTTCTCCCCCCCCCCCCGCTCTCTCCCAATGCCTACCATACCAACAGGCCCTTAATTTTATATATAATATATATATATATATATATATATATATATATATATATATATATATATATTCTGATATTTCGGTACCCCGTGTATCCAAGTGTGGGGACCTACGATGTATGACATGTTCCGATATATTAGAATGAACATTTGTCCAAATTACTAAAGATGTTAAATTCTATGTTAAACAAAATATGAATTGCAAATCGAAGTATGTAATTTACTTATTAATATGTAATGGTTGTAATGGCAAGTACATTGGAAAAACTACTGATCAGTTGAATTTACGAATTAACCAACATCGTTCTAATATAAAACTCGCAAGAAATAGAGTTTTGCCGGTGAGCGAACATTTGGATATTTGTGGTAAAGTTCAATTCAAGATTTTTCCTTTGTACAAACTTAATATTAGTGATAATGATCTTTTGGAAACAAAAGAAAGCAACTTAATCGCTAAATATAACCCAATTTTGAATGCTAGGGGGTGATTATTTTAATTATGTTTGATATTTAATTAATGTTATTTCGTTTTAATTTTTATATTTCACATATTCAGTGTCCACTATTATGACGTAACGTTATTGTAACAGCATAGTAAGGCATTAAAATGACCTGACGATTCGTTTGATAACGATAAAAGTACTAGCCAAAATTTTAATTTTTAGTGTTTTTCTCTAAAACTTGAATTTTACTTATATATAATCTGAGAGACGGATGTGAGCTGAACCAAAACAAAGGACCTCCAAACAGCGGGAGAACATTAACTTCTATAAGGTTTACACAGGCCTACCATTCTCACAGCCTCTGGGTTAGAAAATCATCGCCTTTATATATACGCATCTGCGAGAGGAATGTTAGATGAACTAATTATCAGTTCATACACTTTGTATTTGTAAAATTATATTTTTACTTACCCAAAGGAAAAATCTTCAGTAGAAGGAGGCTAATAATAAAACCAACATACTTCGACATTTTATTTTCGCTTAATGTCTAATAAAAGCCCGTTTCTTAAAACACCTGTAGGTTCCTACCTATCTAGCTCTCTATCGAACATGCCCATTGTCCATCTACAGGTATGTGACTAATATTCTACTTAAGGTATCTAGATATCCAGAATTGTCTGTTTGGAAATCATCACACGTGACCAACTGTGTTATTTTTACGGACTTCGATTTTTTTAGGAAGCCCTATTTATTGTAGAAAGGCATCTTTTGTTATATATAGCAATATTGAATTTATAAAAAAAAACAACCACGTCCAGACTTTGTTATGGTAGCTATATGGTTATATAAACCAACCATGTTCAATCTTTGTTGAGAGAGAGAGAGAGAGAAATGGGGTTTAACGTCCACTCGACACAAACTAGGTCATTTCGGGACTAACACATGGTTCTTTTTTTTTTTTAAAATTCGCTTGCGCGCAGGGGTCTTTAGCAGTGGGAGAAAACCCACGAGGTTGGACAGGCGGCCCTACTCCTTGTCATGTACAACCGGGGAATCGAAACCGCGCCAGTTGACTCAACGACAGACCGTATGATACAGCGCAGCGTTCACGTTCTAACCATTCGGCCCCCCCCCCCCCAGTCTTTGTTGAAGTAACAATATTTGTAAATAATTTTTAAAAACTAACCACGTCCAGTCTTTGTTAAAGTAACAATATTTGTAGTTAATTTATAAAAACCAACCATGTCCAGTCTTTGCGTGGAGTTACATGTACAACCTGCTATAGTTTGATCATCTGAAAACCCCATACTTCTCGCAGTGTTTTGTTTGATTAGACCTAATCCCACTCAAGCACTGCTATACTCAGCGCAAATTTCTGTCCTAAATTATGAATGGTCAATAGTCCGATTAACAGCCAATACCTAACTGAGCAACCATATCATTTGGGTTTAAAGAGAGCTCCAAATTTTGTTTACATAACGTTACGCCATGACTCACAAAATTTATTACGCTCAATTAAACAGTGCATAGCAGAATATTGCAGAAAAATGGCTACAATGTAAACAATACTATTTGGAGACGAACAGTACTTTCACTGTTTTTAATACCTCAAATCACTGTTCAAAGTGTTAGGGAAGGCCCCAGATTAAAAGAAGGGTTGTCATGTTGCTGTACTTAGGAGAGATTTAATTGAACGGGAAGAATAGACACACTCCCTCAAATGGCCAGAGAAGGATTTCTCGAACCGTTGCTTCAGAAATATGGAAAACCCCGACATCTCTCAAATACGACATTTGAAAACTTGAATTCTAAAATTGGTCATAAGGTAATAAACAACAGGCAGTACTGTAAGTAGCGGGACTTAAACTGTTGTTTTTTTTAAGTTATTAAACATTAAAACTTTGCAACAACCTGTTGCTGCTTTTAACATTCAAATTTTATACGTCCACCTGTCAATATGGTCGCGTCGCAGAAATGTTGCCATCTCCTCTGTTGTCCGTTGTCAGTCGGTATAATGTTTTTGTAATCAATATACAAGTCGGATAATGTTCTGTTGTTTTTTTATCGGAGAGGCTCATCAATTAATTGTGGATTTATTGCGCCTAACTTTTGTTTGAATAGTTCTTACAATAAACCAAATCTAGGGTGCCCCATACAGCGAAAAGTTTCCCTACTGAAAGTTGAACTCGACCACGGCGAATGTGCACGTTTCAGTGGCTTGTCTCGAAGTGATTTATGGCTTGTAACGCGGTGCGATAACACTCAGCGCAAGAGTCTACGAGACTATAAATAGCCATCGCACGTGAAATTTTCTACACATCTATCAAAGCCGTAAAAAATCTATTGTTGACGATTCTGTATAGCAGTAATATTTAGTTTTTTGGTTATTACAACAGCTTTAGAAATTACGTTCGTTTTATTTTTTAAATTGCTTTATCATTAACTATACCGTTAGGAGCAGCACCATTTGGTTTAATGCAGGGGGGTTGGATGGCCGAATGGTTAGCACGCGCGCGCTGTATCATACGGCCTGTCATTGAGTCAACTGGCGTGGTTTCGAATCCCCGGCTGTACGTGACAAGGAGTAGGGTCGCCTGTCTAACCTCGTTGGTTTTCTCCGGGTCCTCTGGTTTCCTCCCACTGCTAAAGATCCCTACGCGCAAGCGAATTTTTGAAATAAAAGTAAACCATATGTTAGTCCCAAAATGACCTAGTTTGTGTCGAGTGGACGTTAAAACCCATTTCTCTCTCTGGTTTAGTGCAAATAATATCTCTGAAACACTCGGGTTAATCAAGAACATGATACCAGCAGTATTTTACTTTTGGAAGGTTTTTAAAACAATTGTTGAGTTGCCTAACATGCGTGTTTCTAAATTCAATTTCTTGTTCCAGCTTTCTGTAATGTTTCGTGGGAATCACGTGGCTAAACGCGCAAGACGCTGGCTCGCTAACCTGGAGGTCGGGTGTTCGATCAGTGCATTGGCCGAGAAAGTTCATTCAGATTTTCCGGCGTGGTTTCCCCTTGTCAGTGATGCAGGAATGAGGGCCTGACAAGGACAGCTGTCTAGTCGTTCGGGTGGGACGAAAAACCGAGGTCCCGTACACGTAAAAGATCCCTTGGCAGTTGGAATTTGATATAAGAGTAGGTCGTAGTGCCGCTGCCCGGGCAAAATTTCCCTCATAGCACACTGTATGGCGTATGCCCGTCTTCATTAACCAAGTTTAGGAGCAGAACAGTGGGACGTTAAAGGGCAATATTGGTGCCAGTCATTATCACATATGTGATAGAACTGGTTAAACACGTTCCAAATATTATTTTATCACAGAGACCATTGCTACTATAGATGAGTAATCAATGTTTCATCAATCGGAAGTGACGAACGCTAAAGGAAAACACGAGTTATCTCTCTATATAATTGACTGAAGTGACAGGTGATAACAGATACATGGGCGAATTTCCTTCGAAGACCCAAAGTTGTATACGAGACTGTAAGAGTATATCTGACAATTCAAAAAAGTAATTTAATGTCATTAGATAAGAGAACACGAGAAAAATTGAAACAGTCCGTATTTAACCAGTTCTATCACATATGTGATAATGACTGGCACCAATATTGTCCTTTAAACCTGATTTCATTTCATTTCATTTCTGTTATGTTTCGTAAAAATGTAGTCTTGATTATCCCGGCCTGCCAATCAGACGGAGAATGGTTGGTAGACTGGTTGAGCGAGACTAGTTTCAAAACTAAGTAAAACATGACCGTTTATTTAGTGGTGTAATTGTCGAGATATTTGGAGATGTTTATTTATGCTGAGGCCCCTTACCTCATAACAGAACAGTTTTTGGGATGTTTCGATTGGTCGTAAGGTAAGTTGATATTGACATTGATATGGATATGTTAATTATCAGCAGAATATGTTCTCCTGCCAATGACACGAGTCTGGTTTGTAACACAGCATCATATTAAAATCCATACTACAATGTCAAATCATCAGATGGGCTATAACGTTCACTCGACACTTACTAGGTCATTACGGGACTAACATATCGTTCAATTTTATTTCAATAATTCGCTTGCGCGTATTGGTTTTTACCTATGGGGGTGGGGACCGGAGGACCCATAGAAAACCCACGTGGTTGAACAGACGACCATACTCTTTGTCACGTAGAAGCGGAGAATCGAAACCACACCACTTGATTCCTCCAATTATAAAATGGCTATGTCTTACTTGTTTGGAAAGCATCATATCGTAATAAAATTCCTACAGAACACTATAACCTTCACCGTGTTGAGTTTCTGTCATTAACACAAACATTAGTTGCGTTAAACCGCTCGCCCCCGCCCCTCTCCTACCCCCAAACCGTGTTAAATCAGTACACAAATGAAAAGAAATGAAATAAAATGGGGTTTAACGTCGGACTGTCCTACTCCTAACTGGGCTAATAAAGACGGGCATACGTCATACTAGTCCTTTGGATTGGATGTACCACAGAGGCTCCGTCTACACGTTGGTGTGGACTTCAAAGGACTGTCGACAGTTTGACTTGGATTAAGAGCAGGCAGAAAGGCCACTATCCGAGCAAACGTCCTCGCATTAGGCAGTGTCTAGTGTTTCCCCTTCCTCATAATCCAGGTCATTTCAGAAAAGTAGGACTTTAACCCCATTTCATTTTATTTACAAAAAACAATGTGACCATTGTAAATCTCTATTCAGACGAACTTGCGTCTGATGATTATTCCGTTGCCTGGAAACTCCATTGATTAAGAACTGTATGTATGTCAACTATATAAAGATATCCGTTACATAAAACAATATCTCTGGTATAGATACTGCTTGTTTCCGTCTCTCTTTTTTTATATCAAACGCTAGCACGTCATAGAAAACAATATGTAGCCGATTTGTCATGGCCAGAAGTTGAAGACTTCCGGTAAGTCTTTTTCCTGTTGTAAATAATACCACGTCAGATGAATATAAACGGTGTTTTTCAAGTCAAGATACTAGAGTGTGCAAAAGGAAGACATTTTGAATGGACAAAACAATTGAGTAGGAACAAACAGATTGAGTAGGGAAGCTTTGCAACAAAGTTAACATGGATAATTTCAGATAAACACAAAATATAAACAAAAAGAAACTAGGCCTACTCCTTGCACAACCCAATTTTTAAAAGATTGTTATTCATGTCCGAGTGTCTATAGATGCAAGCATTAGAATTATTATTTTGTTAGAAGAAATTCCACTGATTTCCTATTGTGATAAAGGGTGTGTCAATCTGATCAAGTTTGTCAAGGTTATCTTCGGCGTGTCGTATTACAAACGAACAGCACCACGCACAACCGAACAGAAAAACAGGTGAAAAATCCGCGGAAAAGACACACAGCCCTCGCACATAGTATGGAATAGGCATCATTCTACTGGCCTAACCGGTCGCTATATGAATTGATATTATTCTACTGATCCAAACGGTCGCTATACAAATTGATGTTGTTTTACTGGTCCAACCGGTCGCTTTATAAATTGATATTATTCTTCTGCAGATTCAACCGCTCGCTATATGAACTAATGTTATTCTACTGATCCAACCGGTTGCTATATGAATTGGAGTTATTCTATTGATCCAACCGGTCGCTATACAAATTGATGTTCCACTGATCCAACCGGTCGCTATATGAATTGATGTTATTTTATTGACCCAACAAGTCGCTCTATGATGAGACGTAAACCGAGGTCCCGTGTAAACATTGGAATGCACGTAAAAGATCCCTTGGCAGTTGGAATTCGATATAAGAGTAGGCGATAGTGCAGCTGCCCGGGCAAAATTTCCCTCATAGCACACTGTATGGCGTATGCCCGTCTTCATTAGCCCAGTATAGGAGCAGAACAGTAGGACGTTAAACCCCATTTCATTTCATTTCATTTATTCCACTGATTCAACCGGTCGCTATATGAATTGATGTTATATCTACTGATCCAAACGGTCGCTATATGGATGCATGTAGTCCTTATGTTCTAACCGGTCGCTATACAAATTAATGTAATTCTACTGAAACAACCGGTCTCTGTACGAATTGATGTTATTGTACTGATCTAACGAATTAATGTCATTCTTATGGTCCAACCGGTCACAATAGGGAATAATGGCATTCCATAGGCCCACTAAAAAATAATTCTGTAAGAAAACAGACAATTTCTGATAAGTTACAGTAGCATGTTTCTGTTGTAAAACCGGGAAAATTACAGGGAGGAAATCTGGTAAATGGCTGCCAGTAGATTTTCTGTTCATTAACATAATTATTTTAGTTAAATTTAAAACAAAATCATCTGTAAAAAATAATTTATTTTCTGTAAATGTAATTCCTCAGTCATGAATTAAGAAACCTTACATGACTTTAAATGTTTTAGTTTCTGGAGGCTAGGTTTACTACTTTCTACCTTGTCCTTTTATTCTTGCATTTGTTTTTCTTTTATCTTAAATACAAACCTGAAACTGAAAGATGAAGTCTAAAAAGTAACATGAAATTAAAAGGTGTTAACTTTCCTGTATGCGACAATTTTCCAAGGCCGCGGGGATAATTGTTTAGGGTTCACGGTTCTTTAACATGTCAAAAGCACACAGGGACCCATTTATTTGTCCAAACTGAACAAATTCCAACCTGCAACATTGACAAGGACAAATTGCTCTAGCATCATATTCACTGAGCCATCGCGTTTCTTACACATTAATATTGTTTTAATAGTCGATTTCAAGTGCAACATACATTTTTATGACCTCTTTATAGTGTATTGATCACAGATAAGCATACAAAAAACCAGCGAACTGAACAAACAGTATAGGGGCTGTGTCTTCTTTGAATAAAATAAAATGCAGAGTATGTACCTATACTGTTTGGAGGTCGGGTGTTCGATCCCCGCATTGGCCGAGAAAGTTCATCTAGATTTTCCGGCGTGGTTTCCCCTTGTCAGTGATGCAGTGTCTAGTCGTTCGGATGGAACGAAAAACCGAGGTCCCGTGTACATATTGGCGTGCACGTAAAAGATCCCTTGGCAGTTGGAATTCGATATAAGAGTAGGCCGTAGCGCCGCTGCCCGGGCAAAATTTCCCTCGTAGCAAACTGTAAGGCGTATACCCGTCTTCATTAGCCTAGTTTAGGAGCAGAACAGTAGGACTTTAAACCCCATTTCATATCATTCCATTTCATTACCCATACTGTAGATTTGCCTTCACTAATACATACTATACTAAACAGCAAAACAAAAACAAACAAAACAAACGTCAGTACGATTTCAAAATCAGAGAGGCACTTTAATCAAATCTTTCTGGAAAACTACTTACTAAATGGATCAAAGCAATTTTTTGTGAACAGTATGTTGACACATTACTGATTAAGTCCAAGACATTACGAGAAGGTTTAGTGTCTGTACACAGTCTATACATTCGTATCTGGTGTGTCCACCGCGAGTGTCAATAACATCGGAGTGGACCAGACGATTGATAAAAACGCCATTGGCACCTGGAACCACACTCTCAGAAAAGCCTGGCGCAATGCATCGGCTGTGTTTGGTCTCGGTATGACGTTAGGTCTCTTCTGAATTTCAACTCAAAGATGTTCAATCGATTTTAAGTCCGGACGAAGAGCTGGCCAATGCATAACGTTGACACCGTTCTGCTGTAGAATGTCCCGAGTAACTCTGGCGGTGTGGACACGGGCGTTGTCATGCTGGAAAACGTTGTTTCCATGACGTGCGAAATGTGGTATGACGTGGGGTCTGAGAGCTTGATCGATGTAGCGCACTGCTGTGATGCCACTTCCTCTCCCTAGACCAAGATTTTGGAACAACACAGGACCCACTCTCGGGTTCAGGCCGATTCCACCCCAAACCATTATTTTGGACCGCCACATGAGTCTCGTTCCATGACATATTGGTCAGAATAACGCTGGTTACGTCGACGCTATATTCTGGTCCTGCCATCTGCATTTGATACGCAATACCGACTATCATCTATGAGCAGAACGGTTCTCCATTGCCTGTGTCGCAATGGAGAACACATTACCATCTCAGAAGTCAGGTTGCGTTTTTGAGAACATTTCCTGGGTTCAGTTCTGTGTTTGGGAAGGAGTCTATTGCTCAGGTAAAGTTGGAGATGTGGTCACAAATATACAATAAAAACATTAGGCAAGTTGTATGCAATGCGTCTATTCAGAGTAACATACCAACCTGACGTTTCTTTTGCTGCTTAGTATATTAGGAAGACTTACCATCACATCTTATTGATCATTTCCCTTTGTGGGATTTTTCTGCATCGTCAGCGCACATTCGAACATTCACTGCCGTAAGTAAAGTCTGCGACGTGCATGCCTTAACTGAATCCAACAATATAAGTTATTCTATGAAATGGCAGGTCTTTTGATTAATAATAAAATTTATATTGTTAATAAACAGTTTCTAACCGTTATTGTACTGCAAAGTATGCAAAAATACCAAGGTTTTTGTCCAAATGCAACTAAAATAGCAGATTTTATGGTAAAACTACGAATTATTTATCCCACATATTTCTCCGATATTTCTGTGATAATAGGATAATTCCCTTCAAATAACAAAAAGTAGGGATTAAAAAACAGATATTTTTACAGTGTACTGATCCAACCGGTCGCTATATGAATTGATGTTATTGTATACGAATAAAACACAAAATGTGGGGGTGAACGGGGGGGGGGGGGGGTAGTTCGATCTACTGTACTTCAAAAAATGTTGCTTTTCGGTCGACATTGTAGAAGGATACACCGCGCCTGGTATAATTATAATTGTCGATAAAACACTAATTTTACGGGCTGGAATAGCAGTAAAACGCGTTTGCGGCCGTCAAATATTCCAAAACTTTTCTTGGGGGGGGGGGGGGCGGGGGTCCTTACAAGGTCAGCTCCGCATCTTCGCCTCTCGAAGAAAACGGCGCCACTGTCTGTAAACCTGAAATTTTTTCGGGCATTTCTAGTTTTGCTTCCCGGTCATCGAGCCCTAATAAAACACTAATTTTACTTATCTTTTAATTGAATACCACGAATTTGTACTGAGTTGACTGGATTAAAACATTTTGTCTGGAGCCACTCTACTTTGTGCGACATTTTTCGGGCATCGATTATTATTTGTGAATAATGGTTGGAATTCAAAATGGGATTTAGGTTACAAAACCATTGGATACTGTTGGAGTTTCTTACACGGGCTAGAATAGCAGAAAACGCATATGCGGTGCTTAAATTTTCAAAATTTCTCCGGGGGGGGGGGGGAGGGGTGAGGCCCCCATACTCCGCGACGATTAATTGGTTGTTTGGAATTCGGGTCAGTCAGGTGGGCTATATTGGACCAAATTAAAGTTGCTGTATTCACAGGCTGGAATAGCAGGAAAACGCGTTTGCGGCAGTTAAATTTTCAAAACTTTTCTGCTAACGGTCCCGTCTTCGTAGACTGTAAACGATTGATCTTTTGATTGGAATTCGAGTGAGCAGGAAATAGCAGGAAAACGTGTTTGCAGCCGTCAAATATTCCAAAATTTTCTTTGGGGGGTGGGTGGTCCATGCAAGGTAATCTCTGCTTCTTCGCCTCTCGAGGAAGGCCGACGCCGCTGTCTGTAAACCCGAAATTTTTTCGGGCATTTAGGGTTCTGCCCCCTAACTGTCATCGAGCCCGTACGCCTATGCGTAGTCTCAATGGCTCACAAACATGAACATGTAGCCTATATTGCGTTACACCAAAATCGAATTCAACTAACATTTATTGGTTTGCAACGTCTAAAACGGGCAAAAAGTTAGGCACACATCAATGTGAAAATGTTGCCGTAATTTACATAATGGACAGATTTGTATTTATAGCTGCCTATCTGTATCATTGACAGTCCAAAGAAACGTCAAAAAACAGACGAACCTTTACTGTAAGCTAGGCCTAGCGACGATGGAGGTCCGTCACTTGGGTCATCAACATCTTTATTTTTAGACATTTACATACAAATCACGAAATTGAAACGAAATCAAATGACGTGACTGATGGTCGTAATGATTGCTGATGGCACACTTGTAAAGCTTCTTCATTCGAATCTTTTTATACCATTTTTTTTTCAAAGCACGGATTTTAGGCCCGTTAAAATATTCCCTGTGCAGAACAGTAGGACGTTAAACCCCATTTCATTTTGATGTAGTCAGGTGGGTAGAGTAGCCATTCACTTTATATTGCTCGTGGTGGGGAGGGGGGTTACCGGGTGTGCGTTGCATCTTAAGATCTATCATTTCAGTCAACTATCCAACCTCGTGAGTTTTCTCCGAGGCCTTTGGTTTACTCCCACTACTAAAGACCCCTAACGCAACCGAATTTTTGAAATTAAATAGAACCAGGAATGACCGAGCTTGTGTCGAGTGTATATAACACACACGCACCCCTCTCTCTCTTTATCTCTCTCTCTCTCTCTCTCTCTCTCTCTCTCACACACACACACTCGCTCTCTCATCCTTTGTATCTCAACAAAACGGCTATGTTTTTTCTATATTATATTTATATCTGCATAATAAGAACTCACCATGATTACAAATGTTTAGCCATAGTGTGAAGCCTCCTTATTACAACAACTCAGTCATATTTAGAGGGGGTTTATAGTCCATTATTGCAAAAATCAGAAATTGTGGTCGAATGGACAATACCCGCCCCCACAGCGACTGGAAACTCAATCATTTTAAATTTTCAAGAAAGCGAGGACGGCCTAAATCTATTGAATGAAAACATTTTGAAACCTGAACACGAACACTTGGTCAAATAACGACTTTTTAAAATGAGGGTAGAAATGTTTCTTAAATAGTTCCGAAGAAAGTCCGTAAATATTTGAGTTATACTATCGATGAACACGTCCCTGTTTCTTTTTATCGGGGGCTTATTGTCCATCAAGACGATTTACTGCTTGATTTATCCATTAGAACACGAGACACGACAGTATTGATAATGATAACAATTATAAACCACAGAATTATCTCCCTTGGGCAATGATGCTGCACCAATGGCGAGGCAGGCCACCATTAATTTTCCCATTCAATGTTAATTCTGGTCTCTTTTCCCCGCCCCAACTTTTCTCCAAATTTTCGTTGGGCTGAATGGTTTTCACTACAGACAGAGAAGCAAATGCTCATGTCTTTGGACCAAAAGTTGTATGTGGTTGACCAACAAAATTTTGAGATATTCAAACTTGAAGTAGCATACTAAAAACATGTAACTATTCGACGTACGAAATGAAATGGGGTTTAACGTCCTACTGTTCTGCTCCGAACTGGGCTAATGAAGACGGGCATACGCCATACAGTGTGCTATGAGGGAAGTTTTGCCCGGACAGTGGCACTATGGCCTGCTCTTATATCGAATTCAAGCTGTCAGGGGATCTTTTACGCGCACGCCAATGTGTACTTGGGACCTGGGTTTTTCGTCCCATCCGAGCGACTAGACAGCTGTTCTTGTTAGGCCTTCCGTCCCGCATCACTGACAAGGGGGGGGGGGGGGCACGGCGGAAAATCTGGATGAACTTTCTCGGCCAATGCAGGGATCGAATGTACCTAAAATGAAGGAAAGGGACCTCACAGTTTCCTCGATAGCTATTCTGTAAATCACCCGCAGAGACAAATTAATTAACATAATATAATTTATATGGGAAGCAATCACTAAAACAAATGAATAGTAAAATATATTTTTCTTTGTCGGAGATTAACAAATATGTTTATCCCCCATGCAACATGAGCACCGGTTGTTCTATCAGTTCCAATAGTTATAAACTTCTGCCACTCCCCGCGCTCAGCCTAAGTTTGTCTACACGCTGTTGATATAAAGTTGACAGCTGCTCAGATTACGATGGAAATCAAAAGTCAGAAAAGTTCAAGAAATGAAAATGCAATCCACAACATTTTAATTACTATTTGGAGTATAATTAATTGTTTAATGTTTATTGGTTTTAAAATCAATAGACTGGTCAGGAATATGGTTAGTTTATATAATTCTATATCTAAATCGTTTAAAATCGTGAAAATCCACAATTCGTATTTGGAGCTGGTAAATTGCTTTAACTCTCTGGGTTATTATCAGAGCAAGAGAAATAATCAGATTGGTGCAGGAGAAAGGCTTAAGGGATAAACCTTGTGTAGGTTATCAGACCTAAGACTAGTAAATATTTCCCCATATTTCATGATGGATAAACCTTGTGTATGTTATCAGACCTAAGACTAGTAAATATTTCCCCATATTTCATGTTGGGCGAATGTAGTGCGAGTTATACATAGACAATATATATTTTTTTTTCTCACCCTTTCTGCATTTTCTGGTTGACCTTTTGGTCTAGAATTGGAGAAAAGGGATCAAATTTGCAAGTTTCATAGCAGTTTGGGCTAATACTGATGATATTACAGCGGTGGGATAGGGGTGTGAAGTGTCTTTCTGCAAAGCAATCATTGTGTCGGAAGTGACATTTTGACCCCAGTCAACTTCAAATCCCCGTAGCAAAAAATCTAAACGGTCAACCCCTACAAAACTATGACGATGAGATTGTCAAATGCGGTAACATATGTGCCTATAAAGATTGGAACCAACGGTATGTTGAGCCAAACGCTACAGCCTGTGATGTTACAGCCATTTAACAATGGGCAAATAATTACTAGTCCGAGACCATTATTGGTATAGGAAAAATACTTAAGGGAGATAACTCTGTGGTTATTTATTGGAGCTGGAGATAATCATGCTGGTTATTATTGCTATAATTACTACACAGATCTACGGAGTCTGAATTTCAAATTAGGATCATTATTAGTGACCAAAATAGCATATTTGTATGTTTTACAAGTACGTGTTGATCTATTATAGGTGTACATACGACACACATGTGATTTGGAACATTCCGCGGCACATAAAACTCCTCTAGTAAATATTGTATCAACCAGTGGTGTTGCAAATGATGCTGGCTTCTGGTCCTTTATCAGATCATAATAATCACTCAGTTCTTCATCTACTGTAAATATACAACATGGTTAGTAGAGAGAGAGGGGGGGGGGGCTTTTTCCAAGAATTGGCGAGCCGGACTCATCAGTCTGAGCCAAGATGGTTTGTAACATTAACCTAATAATTTCATTTCCACCTAAATCGAACAAAACTTGCGCCATCTCAATGGTCTACAAACTGACAGGGGCCATAACGCAATACGTTGCAGTCCGATGTGCACCAATATCGAACTAATCCAAGGCAATTTCATCCTGAACACACATCTAAATCTTGTAAACAATGTTACCTCTAGAGGCATAACCATTGTATACCTACTACATGATTTCCCACGATTTTAATTACGGGGAGGGTCATCTTTACAGAAACATACGGTCCGTTTTCCACGATATTTGAACTCACCCGCCATCATTGCGTAATGGACATTAATCATGAAGGGTCCACAAGCTAAAGACGCGATATTCCTACAACGAGGCGCCATAATCTATTAAGTTCCGGTCCTATATATATGTCAAAATCGAACCCATCTGATTTATTTTGAAAAACAAAAATTTCAAGTGTCATCAAAACGGCTAAAATATAAGACAAACAAATGTGAAAGGAAATGTAGGCTTACAAAAATTTGTCAATGGGCTCAAAATTAGACACTAGCCTCTGAGGTCAAAGAAGAACGTACGCCGGTTAAACACATACCAGGTCTTGTAAACTGGGTAAAACATATGCACTTCTTGTCGTGGTTGCATGTTTCATATTTCCACTCCCTGTCGTGGTAAAAAATGCACCTGTCTTCACCCTTAACGTCAAATCCTTTCCCATCAAAGGTTGGCATCTTTTCACCATCAATCCACTGAAACTTGTTATAATCTCTCTGATCTTCACCGAACCCGGTCAATCCAATCCAGATATCGTGGTGTTCTCTGAAACAATTCATAAAAATTCACGAGAGCAGGTTCGTATTTCCTACAAGAAATGAAATGAAATGGGGTTTACTATCATACTGTTCTGCTCTGGCTGGGCAGCGGTGATATGGCCAACACTTTTTTCGGATTCCAATTGTAAATGGCTCCTTTTCGTGCACGACAATGTGTACACGGAAGACTAGACACCGCCATTGTCTGACATACCGTCCTGCACACTGACAAGTGGGTTCCAGGACAGGCCATCCGTCTTTCCGCAATATCGGGGGAAGTGGGCGAGTATTCCGAAACAAATAAAATGTATATAAATAAATTATATTTGCGTTTGTACAACCAGACATTCATTTTATGCCCGTCGGAACAGAACAGTAGGACGTTAAACCACATTCCATTTCATTATCCCAGTTAGAACAGAACAGTAGGACGTTAAACCACATTCCATTTCATTAGCCCAGTTGGAACAGAACAGTAGGACGTTAAACAACATTCCATTTCTCACTTTCTTATGTACAAGAGGATATTGATTCTGTTAGAATTCAGACTTACATTTTACTTTGATTCTTCAGGTAATCTTTTACCTTAGTCTGTTGATCTTCTGTTTTAATCATCACAAGATCCATACCATTATTTATACAGTTCGTCCTGGCTGTATCATAATCTACTGCTTCATCTTGATTTAAAGTAAACGTTGGTTCTGGAAAGGAAAATAGTTTTGAATTAATTCAACCTGGAGTTGGCTCGTTTGCATTATAGCACAGTCTGGACCGAACAGAGGACGTCAAACCCCATATCATGTTGCTATGGTAATAAAGCCTCAACTGTCACACGTAAAATATTAAGCACTGATTCATTCCAGTTCTGTAGCAATCAGCTTCTCGTAAAAAGCAACCCATTCGGCGAACAATTCCAGATATTTGGGACCAAACATAAAATAGGAAAATACTGTATTCATGGCATGGCGCAGACAGTAAATCGGATGTGCCTACGGCTGCACTTCCAAATCCCGAGAAAGTTACCCACTGATCCACCGCCGCCCCTAAATATGGTGATTATCATTTAAAACACGGAAACAGTTAATACTACAGTGTTATCCATTAGATATTCTTTTGTTACTATACTTTATAATAACATTAAACATATTTTAGTCATTCAATAATCTGAGATGTTTTAGTTTAGTCATTCCATAATCGGAGATGTTTTAGTTTAGTCATTCCATAATCTGAGATGTTTTAGTTTAGACATTCCATAATCGGAGATGTTTTAGTTTAGACATTCCATAATCTGAGATGTTTTAGTTTAGACATTCCATAATTTTATTTTAAATACCACTTGCATGCCATGCAAGAAAATCCCGTTGAACTTTCTTAGCCAACACCTTGCGCGAATCCGAGAGACCTCCTGGTTAGCGAACCAGTGTCTTACTCATTGAGCCACAGCGGTTTCAAGAATGGGGTAAAGATGTTTCGTAATCAAAGTCTTTGAAAATCATTAGGACTTTATATACTACTCCTACCTGATAGGGGGGTGGATGGCAGAATGGTTAGCACGCGCGCGCTGTATCATACGGTCTGTCATTGAGTCAGCTGGCTGGGTTTCGATTCCCCGGTTGTACTTTGACAAGGAGTAGGTTTTCTCCGGGTCCTCCGGTTTGCTCCCATAGCTAAATGCCCCTAGTAATTGGACCAAGCAACAACTCCGAAAAATTGATCAAACGATAGTTAATTTTGATAAAGAAATAATTTTAGGAACATAAAGCTAGAAATATTGGTGCTATATTAGACTTGAACCTATCGTTTAAAGATCACATACGAAGCGGTGTGAAATGCACTTGATTTAGATGTCGGGGTCAATTTTCTAATAACGCGATTTTTGTAGACTGATTACTTGCGCTCTAGACACCATTATTGTACCGGGACGGATTCGCTACGGCCAGCTCTTAGTTCGAATTACAACCGCCAAGGCCTTTTCACGTGAACGCCAACTTGTGTGCAGGACCTCAGTGTTTGTCCTAACCCAACGAATAGATACACTCTTTGCTAGGCCTGCCGCTCTACACCACTGACAAGAGGAAACAGCTCGCTGAAAAATCCTGAGGAAGTTATTCACTAAACCACCGACGCTTCTCCATAATACCACAGCGTCACACATCAGATAGTCCTTTGTTTTTATACCTTATAATAACATTAAACATGTTTTGGTTTAGTCATTCCATACCAGTTGTCCAGGGGTTTTTTGCGTGCACGCCACGCAGGGCTAGGTCCACGCCGCAAAAATCCCAATGAACGTTCTTAGCCAATATCAGTAGCGAACCCGGGAACTGCTGATTAGTGAACCAACGTTTCTTTTTTTCTTTCTGAGCCACCACGGCTCCAAGACTGGAGGAATACAGTTTCTTAATAAAAGAGGAAAAGTCTTCGACAATAATTAGGACTTTTCACTCAACTCCTACCTGATAATGTGTAATCCACACATATGTAGAAGTACTTATGTTCACATTCTGCAGTTTCCCAGTTAAAATCGTCTCTGTCCAGAACCACACAATGCTTGTTGTGAGGTTCATGGGGTTGATCGTGCTTCCAATATGATTGTATAGTTTTGTTGTTCAACCATTTGAACTGCTTTTTATCTTTTGGTATATATACACCCATCCAGAAGTCATTGTATCTAGAAATTGAATAATATGTGTTGATATGTCATCATGAAGTATTAATCCTTAACTGACCTGAACAAATGTTTGATCATTTTACACTGTTAAAAATTGGTGTAATAAAACACTATAAGCAGTGTTAATTAAGTGTAAACTTTACACCACAAATAAGGGCATCCAACTAAAAGAGCTACACCTAACAAGTGTTTTGGATAAGCTACACCACCACCAGTGTTATACTGCATTTACACCAAATGGTGTATCTATTACTGGGGAATAAATCCTAGAACAGTGTTAATTTTACAGCGTTTATTGGTTTGCAAAAGTGTAATCCATATTCATGAGTAATGAACACGAGGATAGGTGTAATTGTAGCCTCTAAAAGAATGAGCTACACCTCTTCAAGCATTTTATTGCATGTTCACCAACGGGTATAAGTTTTAATAGGGAAACATTCCCCTGAATACGGTGTCAATTTTACAACGCATCTTGTGTCACAAAAGTGTTTGTGTACTCCAATTTAAATGATTTTGTAAAATATGGCTTTAGCTGCAAGTCTTCCAGAATATTATCATTTATAATAATCTTAATAAGTTTTCATAATGCCTCAAGTATAGATTATTTTAGCTTGTATACACTTAAAGACATGTAAATGTTCCAAAATATTAGCAAGTACTATATCTTAATTAATTGTTCTTAATTCAGGCGAGACGCATAAATGAATAAAACTACGTTATTCGACTAAGTTATAAGGATATGTGTATTGATTTTTCCTCAAGATTTATATTCATTGTAATTTGATACAGATTGCCTGATTGCCTAACAGCAGTTGAATTTGGATCAGTCTGGTGGATATTTGTCAATTTACTATACTAATTATCATAGAGATCTATAGCCAATTTCAAGTTTTCTCAACTTAGAAGTCGTTGGCTTAAAATAAATATCCAACAAAACAAATTACACCCGCGTTGGTGTAATTATTCAAATGGAAGTGTAATCTACAAAACGGTTAATCTACACCCACGGGTGTAAACTATTTAAGTGTAACATTACACTGTCTGAGTGTAACACTCATCCGAATGTAGTGTATCAGGCAGGTTACACTACTGGAAGTGGCAACTAGTTTCCACCTGAATTGGTGTAATGTTGTTCTACTAGTTGGGTGTTATCAGTTTACATCACTAAAAGGTTAGGAGTTACCCCTATTTAGGTGGCAACTAGTTTCCACCCGAATTTGTGTAAACTACCTTATTATTTTTAACAATGTTTCATAGAAAGAACGCCCAGTTCTCTAAGTATATATCACATTTTTGATAAAAATAACTTACGAATAGTCTGCTATCAATCCTTCAAGTATAGTATATTCTTCGTAGGTGGTTGCAATAGGCAGTGACAGATTCTTTTTGTTACATTCTATTTTCGCTTCCCCAAACGAAAGTTTGGTGTCGATCTGGCTGCCGCTCGTTGGCTCGTGAGAATCTGTGGAAATAAATATATACGATTTGACTTTAATCTACGGTGAAATAAAAATCCAGTAATTTGGTTATTTTGTGAGATATACTTATAGACTCGAAATTTATGCAATGTAGAGGAATCACTTACAAACTACTATATTGTAAAAGTTTAATCTTTTATAAGAATATCAGTTCAAAATGGTTCAATTCCATTCAGTATATATATATTTACAAAGTTATGATAAATTGTATTTCCATCGATCTATACTGTTCGAGCGGATGTTTTAATGGCACCGGAGAAACCTAGTTTAAATCCGACTGAATCCAAACCGTGAAGTTATCTAGCTTTAGTATTTTGATTTTGTTTTCTTAATTAAATGTGAAATAATCAATCTGACTACAGCCTTGAGAGTCTAACAATGCAAATAGAGCATCGGGCCTTTACATTATGCAAGCGCTAAATTTGCCTAAGTCATTATTTAGGCCTGAAATGTTATATAAACAATTAAATCAAATCTCGATGCCATCTTATGTGTCTGATTGCCATTGGATTTGAATCTGAGCTGCTGTTCAAAGCCCATTGTTGGTTAACCGCAAAAAAAATAGATAATCGAGACTTTATTAATATCATGACAGCGGTAATAATGACAATCTAGGCTACAGTGATTTAAAAATAAGGTTTACTCGGTTTGGAGTGAAGCAAATGACTGAAATTCTCAGCATATTCTCTTAAAATTATCTAGTTTTAAACTAATATAGCGACAACTGCCAGTTCTTTATCTCTAATGCCCCCGTTTAATACTAGTCTCTATCATACATTAAAATATTCTACGAATATTAGTCTGGATGCATTGTCAACATTTAAGAAAAGTAGGTCTTCGCTAAATTACCCGGCCTTTTACATTATCATAAACAAAGTCTAAGGGGGTAACTAGTAGAAAACAAGATTCTGGCGCCCATGAAATTAATTTAAGAATGTCATTTTAGAAAATTCATTTGGTTGCAATGTCAGTTCAATATCCAACACCTTTAGTTTTTCTTTTTGTCAAATTTCTCTCTCCATGGGCCATATGTATGGGTTTTTTTAAAATTAATCCTAATTCGACGATTCATGTTAATTTATATTAATGCTAGATTTATGGGATTTATTGCGGGAAGCGGCGTAACTCTTACTTGACTTTGCCAAAAATACTGGATAATCAAACACATAACAAAACAAACTCCCGGTTACGCATGGGCAATGAAACTTTTCGTCAAATATTGACAACGGTCCCAGACCCTCCGTACATTGAAGACTAGGCGGTTCTGGGTGACCGAGACTACTTTAAACCTTGAGAAACCTGACAATGCAAATGACGCCAAACAGCTCTTTATGCAGTGTTCTTAATTCATAGTCCTTAATTCTGTCGTATTCCGACATTTGTACACTAAAATTAATATTTGTACCTTCAAATTTGTTTTACAAATCAGACATTTGTCATATCAGATTTGTAAATTGTATTTTTGATTGATTTAACTGTAGTTTAATACAATGATAAAATTTATTTTAGAAAATCGCAAAATTGCCTACATTTACATTTCATCATAGATATACAACGAAAAACAAATCTTGAACAACCAATTTCCAAATACAAATGTTGCAAAACATTTCTCCAAAAACATTCCTCAAAATACATCGAACCGGAACATTATGACGACGTGAGCGGAAATCAACCTGGCATACAAATTGTCACCATAAAATAATGGGGAATCGAGCAAGCATATATACATTAAGAAACATCGCTCGATGACCGTGACTTAAGTGACTATGAATTAAGAATTAAGGACTATGAATTAAGAACTAAGAATTAAGGACAATGCATTAAGAATTAAGAACACTGAATAAAAGGGCTGTTTGATCTTCCATATCTAACAACCTTAAAATCTAGTTTTGTGTGCAGGCAAATTCTAAAAATATTGTAAACATGTAGCTATAAAATTATGATACGTTGTGCATATTTGTACATTAATAACACAAATTGCATCTGAGAGTGGAATGTCAGATGAATTAATTATTATCGTGTCCTACACTTTATATTTGTAAAATAATATTTTTACTTACCCACAGGAGAAAACATCAGTAAAAGAAGATAAATAGTAAGAATATATGTATACTTCGACATTTTATTTTCGCTTAATGTCTAATCACGATAACCTTGTTTCTTAAAACGCATATAGGTTCTTCACTATCCATATCGCTATCGAACATGCTCAATTTTCCATCTCTAGGTCTGAAACTAATATCCTGCTTGATGTATTTAAATATGCAGAATCATGACACGTGACTGAATTGGTTATAGTGACGAACTTCGATTTTTAAGAAGCCTTATTTATCTTATATATACCTGCATATAGTTCCATAAAGTAGCAATATTGTTATTGATTGATACAAACCAACCACGCCCAGTCTTTGTTAAAAGAGAGAGGGACAGAGAGAGGTAGTTTAAACATATTTTATTGACAAATATCAAAAGGATTGAGCATAAGTTTTAAAAACTTAGAAAAGCCCTTTCCATACATAGAAATGATAGACATTATTTAATACAAACAAGATTGCGAAATAGTATATACAATAATAAATAATTTATAAGTAATATAAGTAAAGTCAGATGAATTATATCGCAAAGCTCTATATAAAATAAGTGAAGAGGTGATAAAGAGAATATAAAATTATATTTAAAACATTGAAAAATAAAGTTTAATAAATGGGATATAAATGAAGTGATGCGTGTATAAAATGATAAAATGGGGGGGTGGGGGTGCGGAAAAAAAAAAAAAAAAAAAAAAAAAAAAATGTTATCCACCAAAAAAGCTAATAATTTATTCTAAGATGTAACTACTAACAATAACTTTTATTTAAATCGTTTTGAAAGTTTGATATATTTGTGAACTTCAAGGAAAAGGTTTGTATTCATCTCAATTGACAATTCTGAATTGCCGCACAATAGTATATCTATATTTATCACAGAATAACTTGACAATGTATTTAATAGTTCAGCACGAATAACATCATATAATTGACATTGCAGGAAATAGTGTTCGGCATTTTCTATAAATTTGCCACAAGAACATGTGGGATCATTCACAACGTTTATTTCATACAAATCATTTTGCAACGAACTACACCCATGCCGTATTCTAGTGTGAATAATATTTTCATGTCTATTACCTTTACAGTAGTAGATTGGCGCTTTATGTATTAAGGAACGTAATTTTTGTTTGTATAGATATTTGAAGGATTTAAGAGTGGTTGATTGCTTTATGGGGTCCTCTAATAATTCCCAATCTCGAATTGTTGTGGGGAAGTACGAAGTTTGGTGTAATGTTGTTCTACAATAAGGATATCTATATTCGCTAATGTTTCTTAAATTGTATTTTTGTGGTGTTTGTTGATAATATTCTAGAATGTCATATAAGTATGCTGGGGTTTTCTGATTTTTAATTTTAAAAAATGTAGTTAGTCGCTTTTGTGTACGTCTGTCTGACAATTTATTCCATCCAGTTTCAAAATAAAGCGCTTCACGAGAACAAGTTTTAGTTAGTCCAGTCACAATCCTGGCAGCTTCTAGCTGTACCTTTTCAAGTTTTTCGGTATTGGAAACGTTACACCCATCCCACACTTCACATGCGTATTCCAATTTTGGCCTTATGAATATCAAATATACGTTATTTAGAGTTTGTCTATTAAAGGTGAATTTTAGTTTACGCAAGATATTTAATAATTTTGAGGTGGACGAGATAATAGTTTCTATATGGATGGTCCATTTGGCGTCATTTGAAAGGGTAATGCCCAAGTGTTTGTGACATTTAACCACTTCAAGTGCTTGATTATCGAATATCAGACTCGGATAATTTTCTGGTTTTTTTGGAGCTAAATAAAATAGCTTTTGTTTTGTTTGGATTAAAGTTTATAAGCCAATTATTCGCCCAAATGTTGAGATTTGTCAGATCGTAGTTTAGGGACTGTTCTATCTCTGAAACTGACTGTTTGCTACACCCAAGTGCCGTGTCGTCTGCAAATAATCTAGCCACATTATGGAGTACATCTTGTAAATCATTGATGTAAGTCAAAAACAAAAAGGGGCCCAAAACTGATCCCTGGGGAACTCCTGATTGAAGAGTAATTTCTGATGACACAGAGCCATTTACGAATACCCGTTGAGTCCGGTCTTGGACATAACTAGACAACCACGTAATTAGCATGCCTGAAACCCCATATTGACTTAATTTGTGTATCAAACCAGGTAAATATACGCGGTCAAACGCTTTAGATATATCGCAAAAAACATAGCAGGAATATAGTTGCTTATCTATTGCAGATGAGATATCATGATACACTTCTAAAAGTTGATGAACAGTAGAGTAGTTCGGTCGAAACCCTGATTGGTATTTGTACAAGAGGTGGGGGGAGGGATGTCCAGCCGACACAAACTAGGTCACTTCGAGACATATGGTTCAATTTTTTTGTCAACAATTCGCTTGCGCGTAGAGATCTTTAGCTGTGGGAGGAAACCGGAGGACCCGGAGAAAACCCACGAGGTTGGACGTAAAATCGAAATAAAATGGGGTTTAACGTCCTACTGCTCTGCTCCGAACTGGGCTAATGAAGACGGGCATACACCATACCGAATTCTGTCAAGGGATCTTTTACGTGCACACCAATGTGTACACGAAACCTCGGTTGTTCGTAACATCCGAACGACTAGACAGCTGTCCTTGTCAGGGCCTCCGTCGGCCTCCGTCCTGCATCACTGACAAGAGGGAGCCAAGCCGAAAAATCTGGATGAACTCTCTTGGCCAATGCAGGGATCGAACACCCGACCTCCAATTAGCCACCGTGACCCCCGAAAACAAATTAAACATTGTAAATGGCGATTCAGAAGAATTAGCTTCTGATCATTATTTCGCTGCCTGGCAACTCCTTTGATTAAGAACTGCATGTCGGACAATACAGATATCCGTTTATTTAACATTAAAACAACATCTCTGGGCCCGATTCCTAGAAAATTCGTAAGCACGTTCTTGTGCTTAGATTTAAGTAGACTTTGCATTTAAGTAAACTTACCTTATTTTGTGTTCCCAGAAAATTCTTAAGAACGTTCTTGTGCTAAGATTTTAAGTAGACTTCATTGTAAGCACAAGAACGTTATTATGCGTTCCAAGAAAAAACTTAAGCACAACTTCGTTCTTAAACATAGTCAATCTAAGCACAAGTGTACACTATCTGTTTCTGATTCTCTTCCTATAAAACGGATGCACGCTATAGTTCTTACAGAAAAGAAAATATCGCCGATTTGTCATGGCAAGAGAGAGAGAGAGAGAGAGAGAGAGTTTAACGTCCACTCAACACAAACTGTATCAATGTCATTCTACTGGTCGAACCTGTCTCTATATGAATTGATGTTATTCGACGCGTTCAACTGGTCTTTATACAAATTGATGTTATTGTACTGATCCGACGAATTAATGTTATTCTACTGACCCAACCGGTCGCTATATGAATTGATGTTATTCTACTGATCCAACCGGTCGCTATATGAATTGATGTTATTCTACTGATCCAACCGGTCGCTCTATGAATTGATGTTATTCTACTGATCCAACCGGTCGCTCTATGAATTGATGTTATTCTACTGATCCAACCGGTCGCTCTATGAATTGATGTTATTCTACTGGCCTAACCGGTCGCTCTATGAATTGATGTTATTCTACTGATCCAACCGGTCGCTATATTTATTGATGTTATTCTACTGATCCAACCGGCCTGCATTGGCCGAGAAAGTTCATCCAGATTTTCCGGCGTGGTTTCCCCTTGTCAGTGATGCAGGAAGGAGGGCCTGACAAGGACAGCTGTCTAGTCGTTCGGATGGGACAAAAAACCGAGGTCCTGTGTACAAATTGACGTGCACGTAAAAGATCCCTTGGCAGTTGGAATTCGATATAAGAGTAGGCCGTATCGCCGCTGCCCGGGAAAAATTTCCCTCATAGCACACTGTATGGCGTATGCCCGTCTTCATTAGCCCAGTTTAGAAGCAAAACTGTAGGACGTTAAACCTCATTTCATTTCATTTCTGTCCTGCATCACTGACAAGGGGGAACCACGCCGGAAAATCTGGATGAACTTTCTATGCAGGGATCGAACACCCGACTAGCGAGCCATCGTCACCTCTCATCCCTCCCCCTCCCCCTCCCCCTCCTTTCGGATTTACGTAATGTGAAGCAGCCATTATTACAAGTGTTTAGCCATATGGATGAGTAAATATTAGATCATCACATGGCACCCATCGATTTATGTTTTGTTGAACAAGAACCAGATGACCCAAAAGAGTAAAAATATTTATGAAGCTTTATATGCGGATGTTTTACTTCTTTAACAATACAATGTAACAAGAGACAGTATCCGGTGAACTTTATGTTAAGAATATTTCCAATAGTGAAATTCATAATTCATTTTTGTCCTATTGACAGAAACTCGACACGATGTAGGTAATATTGTTCAGTTGCAATTTTATTACAATATTTACATACCCGTGGTAAACTTTCAGTGCGATAAAAACGATGAAAGTTCAATAAAAGAAGGATATTTCCATATGTAAATGTGTGTCCATCGAGAGGGGAAATGAAGTGAGTTGGAGTTTAACGCCTACTTTTCTGCACCGACTGGGTTAACACAGATGTAAATACGCCATACGGTGTGGTATGAGGGTTAATGTTGTCCCGCCTTTAGTGAAAACTTTGTGAAAGCGATAATGTTAACCAGATTTGTTTCAAATGGGGTTCATGAGAGGACGAACCCTATTGATATTCAGCATTCCGCAACCTTTTGCCTCAAACCGTCTGAACGGGAAATAGGCTTAGTGCGGAGGGGTGTCCAACAAATGGGCACAAAACGAGACCCAACTTTTCTGGAGTAAATTTTGCGTAGAATACGATGCAGAGTGGTAATCAGTCCGCCGTTGGGGCGTTTTTGAGATATTCGGGGTCATAGGTCAAATGAGGTCATTTGCACTGAAAGTGAATGCGCAGCCATTTTTGTATCACGAAAAGATGCTGAAAATGATCGAAAGTAACCAGTCTTTCAATAAAAAATGTTAACTTGCTAAATTCACCTTTGTTCTTTGTGACCTCGGAGGTCAAATTGTCCGCTTTTGCACTAGGAAGATTTACAGCAATGAAGTATCAGCGTAAAATATAAAAACTATAGCAAAACCAGTTTTAATTAATAAAAGAAACATTTGAAACGTATCTTTAGGTGGTCTTAGAACCGTACATTTACTTTAGAACGTCGAAAGATATCTCGCATAACAGAACCAAAACACTTCGAAACCTGTTTCAAAAGTACTAAAAAACTATCTCTCTGATTTAGGTTCACAACGATTCCTATACATAATAAAACTAGTTGTGCGAAAAAACAATTGAATAGTTTCATGGATGAACTCCAGCCTGCAGGCCGCGTCACAAATTCTGCCAAACTTTTCCCCGGTAATATTTACCAATACGACATTTATATCCCGTGAGCTATTATGTGCAATGCATTTGTAGCTTTTATCTGTGTCCATGCTCCGGCAAAATTCATGAAAACACATGTTTTCCAGTCACAGATTAACGTCGGTTTTCCCAGATTGGGATTCCCGGAAATCCACGGGGCTTGCAGGTTGGAGTCCCACCATGAATCTATTCAATTGTTTTTTCGGACAACTAGTTTCATTATGTATAACAATCGTTGTTAAACTAAATTGGGGAGATTTCGATTTGACAGTTTTTACGTATTTTTGAAACAGGTTTCGAGGTGTTTAGTTTCTGTTATGCAAGATCTTTTTCTGCGATATCACCCTCCGTCGCTGAAAATTTGTTTGAAAATCCGTTTGCTGCTGTATTGTTGTGTTTGCAGAATGATTCACTTCTTATCTGAGTATACAGGTCACAATTCTAGGGAATACACTTACTGCTTATAACTGAGCGACCATTCGCCCTTTATATGTTGAAATGAAATGAAATGAAATGGAGTTTAACGTCCTACTGTTCTGCTCCTAACCTGGGCTAATGAAGACGGGCATACGCCATACAGTGTGCTATGAGGGAAAATTTTGCCCGGACAGCGGCCTACTCTTATATCGAATTCCAACTGCCAAGGGATCTTTTACGTGCACGCCAATGTGTACACATTTCCTTGTCAGCCCCTCCGTCCTGCATCACTGACAAGGGAGAACCACGCCGGAAAATCTGGATGAACTTTCTCGGCCAATGCAGGGATCGAACACCCGACCTCCAGGCTAGCGAGCTAGCGTCTTACCCACTTAGCCACGTGATCCCCGTGTAATTGTTGAACTAAAGACCCTATGTGCAAGCGAATTGTTACAATAAAATTGAACCATGTTTGTGCCGAAATGACCTAGTTGTTGTCGAGTAGACGTTAAACCCCATTTCTCACTCCCGCTCATTTTTGTGTTTTGGAGCCACGGTGGCTAAGCGGGTAAGACGCTGGATCGCTAGCCTGGGAGTCTCGTGATGGATCCCTGCACTGGCCGAGAAAGTTCATCGAGATTTTCCAACCCGGTTTCGGCTTGCCAGTGGTGCAGGACGGATGGGACGAAAAACAGAGGCCCCGTGTATACATTGACGTGCACGTAAAAGATCCCTTGACAGTTGGAATTCGATATAAGAGTAGGCCATAGTGCCGCTGCCCGGGCGAAATTTCCCACATTGCACTGTGTGGCATATGACCGTCTTCATTAGCCCAGTAGGAGCAGAACAGTAGGACGTTAAACTTCATTCAACCATTCGCCCCTGTCGTGGGTTTTCACTTAGAGGGAGATAACTCCAACTTTTCCAAAAATGTTCGTCGTGATCTATACTTTCTACCATTGATGGAGCAAATACGGCCATGTCTTTGCTCCAACGTTTGTAGAGACTATCCAGTGGACGTTGAGATACACTAATTTGAAGTAGCACACTCTTAACATGCAACTATCCCTCGCACATATCACCGTAACTAACCTCTTAACTCTGTTATCCTTCCGCCTTCTAAACCATGAATATTTAGAAAAGTCTGGCAAAGGGAGAGACAGAGAGGGAGAGAGAGAGACGGGTGTTTAAACCCTAGGGACTGTAATTATACAGGGGAAGCTTGCAACACTGACCTTTAAACTCGTTCACTGACCCAGTAAAAGATTGCTTCGATTGTTCCCCATCCCGGTTTTCACCCACTGCTAAAGACCCCTACGCCCAAGCGAATTATTGAAATAAAATTAAGCCATGTTAGTCCCGAAATGACCTAGTTTGTGTCGAGTGGACGTTAAACCCCATCTCTCTCTCTCTCTCTCTCTCTCATTAGCCCAGGTTAGGAGCAGAACAGTAGGACGTTAAACTCCATTTCATTTCATTTCATTTCAGACCTCGGATTTTGCAGTAACTTTACCAATTTGATGAATAAATTCAACCATGATTTTCGGTTAGCCGGGTGCCTGAAGTGTTCAAATTTGGTTGATGGATTTCCGGGTCACTTTGCTAAATGCCATTTAGCGCGTCAGGGAAACATCCATAACTCCTTAACAGATTGGCCTATTGATTTGGAATATGGCTCAAAATGTTAGCAATAACATTTTACATCTGCTGTTATCATGATACATGTTAGTGAATGAATCATATATTTTCCAAATCAACAGATTACTCTGAAAAAAGCAACGTTTTGGCATTTTTTTCAAGATTTTTTTTATAAGATTACTACTAAATCATGTTCAGGGTAAAGGGCGTGTTTGATTCATTAGCAAAACAGGGAAATCTGTAATGAGCGTGATTAGTGAAATGAGGGATTCAGTAAAGGCGTGTTCTCGGCTTAAATTAATGTATCAATTATTTGCAGCCCACGGGTAACACAACATTTTAACGACTATTTGGAGTGTAATTAATTGTTTATTATTTATTAGTTTTAAAATGAAAAGGCCCAAGAAAATGGTTAGTGTATGTAATTTATATTTAAATCGTGAAAATCCACAATTTGTCATTGGAGCTGAATGGACGACTCTTGCGTTTATTATTGGAGCAGGAGAAATGGTTTAACTCAGTAGGTTATTATCAGAGCGGGAGAAAACTCAAGGGAGATAACTTTGTAGGTTATTATTGGGGCGGGAGAAAGACTCAAGTGGGTAGTTCTGTGGAGTATTATTGGTGCAGGAAAAATACCCAAGGGAGATAGCTATGTGGTTTATTATTGGCGCGACAGAACGACCCAAGGGAGATAGATACCTCTGTTGTTTAATATTGTTGTGGGCGAAAGACTAAAAGGATAATCATATTAGTTATTTTTGTTACCAGCACTACACAGATCTACGGACTCTGAATTTCAAATTAGGATCATTATTGGTGACCCAAATGGCAGATTTGTATGTTTTACAAGTACGTGTTGATCTATTATAGGTGTACATACGACACAGATGTGATTTGGAACATTCCGCGGCACATAAAGCTCCTCTAGTAAATATTGTATCAACCAGTGGTGTTGCAAATGATGCTGGCTTCTGGTTCTTTATCAGATCATAATAATCACTCAGTTCTTCATCTACAAATATACAAGATGGTTAGTAGAGAGAGAGAGAGAGGGGAGAGGGGGAGAGGGGGGGGGGGTATAGGTAGAGCGGCAAAGAGGGAGCTAGATATAGAAGGTGAGAGCTAGAGAGTGAACCAGAGAGAGTTCAAAGTAGGTTATTTCGGGACTAATATCTGGTTCAATTGTTTCAATAATTCGATTTTGGAGAGACCCGGAGAAAACCCACGAGTCTGGACAAGCGATCCTATTCCTTTTCGCGTACACGCGGGGAATCTAAACTGCGCCACTTGAGAAATAATTTGTAAATATCTGAATCAAATTTTACTTTTATTTCTTTTTGTCATTTTTTAATAATTTGAACAAGCGATTACCATGCAAGACACACTCACATTTTGCAGAAGACGGACGGACAAATAGAAATTCGATAGGACCTATTCTCTCATTGTCACAATGCTTTACATCCAATTTAAAAAGAGGGTTACGCCTGAACAGAAGGTTGCGGAAAGCTGAATATCGTTATGGTTCTCCAAATTTCAAACAAATCTGGTTACCACTGTGGCCTCTATCGCATTTACGACATTTTCGACAAAGGGGGAGGGGCGGGGCGGGGCGATTGACCTAACTCTGGAACGCACATTGCGATGCACACCAAAATCAAGTTCATCGTTTGGTCCTTAACTTATATGTATTGTCTCATCTAAATCAGACAATAATTTGGGTTTCTATAGTATCTAAAATATGTGTACATATCTCATATTTTGGATAACAAGCATGGGCCATGACCCAAGAAGGAGCGGTCCGGTGCTGACGAAAATAAACCTGGGCCACGCTTTTCTGATCCCTAACAAACTTTGTACAAATTTCACATTTTGCGAATTAAGGCAGGGGTCATAACCGAAGAAGTTGCAGTCTAATGCCCACCAATATCGAACTAATCCAAGATCGTGTCATCCTGAACACATATTATTAAGTTTCATCTAAATCGAGAAACATTGTCGTCTCCAGAGGAGTTCACAACCTTTGTATATGTTCCCCTTATCCCTAATTAGATACAAATCGGAATAAAAATATTGTTTATCAAAATGATTTAAAAATCACGTGTATTACCTGATTTATCAGTAATTAAATAATGTGAAGGAGCCTTTTTTACTTGCTAAATACAATCCGATTTTCCATGATAATTGAATGATCTTTTAATTAACTTTAGAACGTTAATCAACATCGAAAACTACAGGGGTCCACAAGCCATATATGCGATTTCCGTACAACCAAGGACCACACTCCAGAAAGTTAATGCCCGATATCTGCCCAATCAAATCCATTCCAGATTTTTGGAATATAAACATATATCCGAAGTACCATCAAAATCGGCATAATATTACAACATGAACATGTGCGCGCATAAAAACTGGACAGTGAGCAAAACATTGGACAGTAGCACCTGGGCTAAATAAAGGAACGTACACTTAAACACATACCTTGTCTTGTAAAGGGGTCAAAACATATGTAATTCATCGTCTTGCCCGTGCAATCATCTTCTTTCCACTCCCCGCCTGAATAATAAACACACATGTCTTTATCAGCTGGGGACTCCTTCATTTGGAATCCTTGCCCATCAATGGTTGTCATCTTTTCACCATCAATCCACTGAAACCTGTTCAAATCTGTTTTATCTTCACCGAACCCGATCAATCCAATCCAGATATCCTCGCCTCTGAAACATATATTTTACAGAGATGGAATGGGGTTTAACGTCCTACTGCTCTGCGCCGACGGGACTAATGAAAACATGTATACGCCATACAGTATGCTATGAGATACTCATACTGTTATTTTGAATTCAAACTGTATTGAATTCAAACAAGGCCCTCCAGAACACGCCGAAGTGTACAATCTGTTCGTAAAACCCGAACGACTAGACACTGTCATTTTTAGGCCCTCCGTCGTGCACCACTGTCAAGGGGGTATTTCCTGAAACAATAAAGTATATTTAAATAAATTTAATCTATAGACGTTACTTATGTACAACCGGATATTCATTTTATGCCCGTTTTTGTTAGCTCAGTCGGTGAAGAACACTAGGATGTTAAACCACGTTCCATTAGTGGATATACATTCTGTTAGAATTTAGACTTACATTTGACCTTGAGACGCCAGGTGATCTGTTAGCTTAGTCTGTTGATCTAATGTTTTGATCATCACAAGATCCATACCATTAGTTATACACCTCTCCCGAGCTGTATCATAAACTACTTCAAATTTATGTAACTTAAACGTTGGTTCTGGAAAGAACAATTGGTTTGAATTGATTCAAAATGGAGTATGCTGGTCTACATTCGCCCAGCCTGGGCCGAACAGAAGGACGTTTACCCCTTATCATCTTACTAACGCAATAAAGCCTCAACTGTCAGACGTAAATTATTAAGCATTGATTCTTTCCAGTTCTGTAGCAATTAGCTTCTCGTAAAAGGCAACCCAATCGGCGGACAAGTCCAGATATTTTGGACCACACATAAACTAACAAAATACTGTATTTATGGCATGGCGCAGATAATAAATCGGACGGGGGTACGCCATACAGTGGGCTCTTGGGGAAAATTGTGCCCGGACAGCAGCGCTACGACCTGCACTTATTTCGAATTACAACTGTCCAGGTTTGTTTTTTTATGAAAGCCAATGTATGCGCAAGACCGCAGCTTTTCGTCCTATCCGAATGAATAGATACCCTCCTTGCCAGCCCCCATCCCGTTCTGCAGCACTGACAAAGGGAAACATCTTGCTGAAAGATCCCGAGAAAGTTACTCACTGACCCACCACCTCTCCCCAATACGGTGATTATCATCTAAAACCCGGAAACATTTAATACCACAGTGTCAATCAATACTCTTGTGTTACTATACTTTATAATAAGATTAAAAATGTTTTGATCAATCCATAATCTGAGATGAAATAACATTAAACATGTTTTAGTCAATCCATAATCTGATATGAAATAATATTAAACATGTTTTAGTAAATCCATAATCTTATAATTCCATAATACCAATTGTCAAGGTTTTTTTTTTAGTGCATGCCACGCAAGAAAATCCCGTTGAACTTTCTTAGCCAACACTGTGCAAGAACCCGAGAGACCTCCTAGTTAGCGAACCAGTGTCTTACTCATTGAGCCACAGTGGTTTCAATGAAGTTTCGTAATCACAGAGCACAAGTCTTGGAGAATCATTAGGATTTGCTATACTACTCCTACCTGATAATGTGTAATCCACACATATGTAGTAGTTCCCGTCGCCATCACATTTTGCAGTTTTCCAGTAAAAATTATCTTTGTCCAGGACCACACAATGTTTTTGGTGAGGTTCATGGGGTTCACCGTCGTCCCAAAATGATTGTATAGTTTCATTATTCAACCACTTAAACTGATTTTCACCTTCTGGTTTATATATACCCATCCAAAAGTCGTCTCTAAAAGTCGAATAAATACAAATATATGCTGATATCATATCATGCCATATTAATTATCCTCCACTGATTTGAACAAATTTCTCATCATTTTACCTACGAAATGTGGTTAAAACCCACCAAGAGGTTTATTAGAAAGGGTAGAAAATGTCTCAGCAAATTTCCCGTCGTCATCACATTTTGCAGTTTTCCAGTTAAAATCATCTCTGTCCAGGACCACGCAATGTTTATTGTGAGGTTCATCGGGTTCGTTATCATCCCAAAATGATTGTATAGTTTCATTATTCAACCATTTAAATTGATTTTCACCCACTGGTTTATATATACCCATCCAGAAGTCGTCTCTAAAAGCCAAATAATGCAAATACATGCTGATATCATATCTTGACATATTAATTATCCCACACTGATTTGAACAAATTTCTCATCATTTTACCTACGAAATGTGGTTAAAACCCACCAAGAGGTTTATTAGAAAGGGTAGAAAATGTCTCAGCAAGTTCAAAATTAAAATTAAAGAGTTTATATAACACCTGAAGCCAGACAAAGACCTGAAATAATCAGATTTAACTCTTACCGTAATGCATCTTTAATGCCATGTGCAATAGGCAGCTTAAGCTGTTAAAAGTGGGGGGGGGGATAGCCGAATGGTTAACATGTGCGCACTGTATCATAAAGCCTGTCATTAAGTCAACTAGCGTGGTTTCGAATCCCCGGCTGTACGTGAAGGGAGTAGGGTCGCCTGTTCAACCTCGTGGGTTTTCTCAGGGTCCTCCGGTTTTCTCCCACAGTTAACGACCCCTACGCGCACGCGAATTATTGAAATGAAATTAAACCATATGTTAGTCCCCAAATAACCTAGTTTGTGTCGAGTGGACGTTAAACCCCATTTCTCTCTCTCTCTCTCACCTCTTACAACATTCATCTTTAAAGGACAATTAATTCTGGTGTCAACCATTATCACATTATCACAGATCATTGCTACAGTAGATGCGTAACAAAGATTTGAAGAAACGGAAGTGAGGCAAAAAATTGAAAACACTAGTTAATTATATATAAGGATAACTCGTGTCTTCCATTTTTTTTGCGACACTTCCAATCTGGCCGACAGCAGCATTGTCCTTTAAAGATGAATAATGTAATTATTATTAAGACATTTTATTAACATGCCACAAGTATGTAATCAACTCTCTAGTCCATGACATGGCCGAGACATAAATGAATTTAAACATCCGCCAGATTTAAATATTAACGACAAACTAAGGCGTTGTTGTCAAGTACCGTTGCTACGATAATGAACGATCTACGCTATGTGTTCAAACTTTCAAAACTTCCCTCAGAATAAATTAATTTGAATGAAATTTTCAATATATTCATTTTTTTTTTGTCCATTATATATGGTTGAACTAGTATAGCTATAACCTCAAACTCTTTATCTAAATCTTACGTAATGCATTTTGCTATAAATTCTTCAAACATAGTATATTCTTCGTAGGTTGTTGCAATAGGGAGTGACATATTCTTCTTCTTACATTCCATTTCCGCATCCCAAAACGAACGTTCGATATCGCCCTGGCTGCTTCTGATCACCTCAACGGATCCTACGACTATATATAAATAAATATATACGATTAGGTTTTAATTTACAGTGAATTAAAAAGCCAGTAATTTGGTCTGTTCATGGGTTGTTAAAGACTCGATGCGTCATTTATAGGACTTCTTTACATCGTGTCTGAGTAGAACAGTGGGATGTTAAACCTCGTAAAGCCCTAAGGTGAAAATTAAGCGGTATTGGAATCACGTGAAAACTACAATATCGTGAAAGTTGGATCTCTAACAGGAATATCAGTCCAAAATGGTTCAATTCTATTCAGTATTTACAAAGGTATAATAAATTGTTTTTTGATCGATCTATACTGTTATTGAAATGAAACGAAATAAAATGGGTTTAACGTCCTGTTGTTCTGCTCCGACTGGACTAATGATGACGGTGATACACCCGCGTGCCATGAGGGAAATTTTACCCCGACAGCGGCACTACGGCCTACTCTTATATCGAATTCCAACTGCTAAGATAGATTTGACGTGCCTCAGTTTTTGTACCTTGTCATTCCCTCCGTCCTGCACTACTGACAAGGGGAAACCGTGAACTTTCTCGGGCAACACCGGGAGCGAGCGAGCTAGCGTCTTACTCACTTAGTCACCGCTGCTCCCCATACTGTTCGATGGAAACAAGACGCCGCCATCTTTTGAATAATATCGGAGAAATATAATGGGCCTAGTTAAAATCCGATTGGATCCAAACCTGGAGGTTACTTGGGTTTAGTATTTAGATAATCAGTTTGAGTACACAATATTTAGGGAGGATTAATTCAAAATGCAAATACGAAAGGGGCCTTTATTTAATTAATAATCTAGTTTTGTTTAGTGAAAATTCTAAAAAAAAAAATGCAAAACATGATGTAAAGAAGTACGTTATACATTCATACATTTATAACACAAATTGCATCCGGAGTCTAACCCCATAAGAAACTCGAATACCCTACTTGACGTATCTAAATATCCAGAAGTGTCTATCTGTTAATCATCACACGCGACCGACTTTGTTATAGTTACCGACTCCGATTTTTAAGAGGTCGATTTATCGTAGACATATATTGTATTTATACATATTATGCTCCCCTATCCATAATTAGTTGCAGTCCGATGTGCACCAATACACATGTTCCCCTATCCCTAATTAGTTGCAGTCCAACTAGTTACCGAACTAATCCAAGATCTTGTCATTCTGAACACGTATTTCATCTAACTCTAGAAACATTGTGGTCTCTAGAGGAGTCCACGACCTTTGCACATGTTTCCCTATCCCTAATTAGGTACAAATCTAAGAACAAAATTAAATATTCACTCCAGAAAGTTAATGCCCGATATGTGTCAAAATTGAATCTTTCGAGAACTTTGGAATATAGACATATATTGGAAGTGTCATCAAAACTGGCGAACACATGGGAATGAGCGGAGTGATGGCATAATATTAAACATAAAAATTGGACAAAAGCACCAATGTACGGTTAAACACATACCTTGTCTTGTATTGGGGTTAAAACATATGTAATTCATGTCTCTGTCGCATGGCCTTTCTTCCCACTCGCCATCGTGGTAATAAACACACATGTCTTCATGTGCTGGAGACTCCTTCATTTGGAATCCTTCTCCATCAACGGTTGTCATCTTTTCACCATCAATCCACTGAAACTTGTTGAAATCTGTTCTATCTTCTCCGAACCCGGTCAATCCAATCCAGATATCACGGTCTCTGGAACAATTCATATAAATACACGCACAGGTTCATATTTTCTACAAGAAATGAAATTGGGTTTAACGTCCCACTGTTCTGCTCCAACTGTAAAGGGTTATTTTACGTGCACGCCAACCGGTACGCTGTGTCTCATTCGAATGTGTTCCTACCTAGGCCTTCGATGCATGTCAATTTTTACAAGGGGGTTCGATTTTCGTGCCATCCGCACGACTAGACACTGACAAGGAAATCGTGGTGGATCAGTAAGTAGGCCGTTGGTTCGCTAACCTAGGGGTCTCGTGTTCCGGACACATTGACATGCACGTAAAAGCACCCGTGGCAGTTGGAATGCGTTATACACATAGGCCGAAGCCCGGCTGTTCTGGCAAAATGTCCCTCATACACACTTCGTGGCATTGTCATCGTCATTAGGTCAGTCGGAGCAGAACAAGTTGGACGTCAAACCACATTCCATTTGGCAGTAACTTGTGTACAAGCGTATATTCATTCTCTCAAAATTCAGACTTGCATTTGACCTGGAAGCTTCAGGAAATTGGTTAGCTTAGTCTTTTGAGCAGTAGCATGATTCTATCAAAATTCAGACTTACGTTGTTCCTTGAAGCTTCAGGTAATCTGTGAGCTTAGTCTGTTGATCTAATGTTTTGATCATCACAAGATCCATACCATTATTTATACACCTCTCCCGAGCTGTATCATAATCTACTGCTTCAGATTTATATAAAGTAAACGTTGATTCTGGAAAAAAAAGCAAAATAGTTTTAAAGTAATTCAATGACAATCGTTTTTTTTAAAAACTGTAAATGTTTAATCAACTCATTCCCGTCTATTGGAAATGTGTGGCCGAATGGTTTAATGGATTGTGGGTTTCTACTTATATCGCGCATGCGTAAGCGTAGAAGAGTGACAAAAACAACTAGCTAGATTTTTTGATGAAATAACTATGCATATCAAGTGAAAATGTGTTTTATGTGATGTAAAATGTGTGTGATGGTTCAATGAATCTGATGATGTACTTCAATGCGAGTAATAAAAACTAATTACGGGGTTTTTTTTACGAAGAAAGCCTTTTCATTTCAAACTTTCACATTACCGGCTTTTTCAAGATGGCGACGACTAAGAGAACAATAATTATTTGTTGCAAATCTGCAACGCTGCTAAGTTGTTCATTCTAAATACAGAATACATCATCTAGAAACCGTTTTAAATGATTTCCTAAATATAATCTGTAATCCACGCCATATTCCACGAGTACAATTGTATTGATTCTTTGGATTAGTTCTCTGATAACTCCCTTCAGTCTACCACACTGTCATCAGCAATTAGTGATGAGGGTTATAAAACAGGTGCTGATACTTATAGCATGAGAGATTCCTCTTCCAATCCTCACTAAACGTCATTGATTCAAACTCTTGTCATCTAATTATCAACAGATTTTACAGTACATTTGATGAAGTAAATGATTTATTCTTGGTGAACCTAATAAGATTGATATTTTAGGTCTGACCGAAACATTTTTACACTCAAAATTAATGACGCATATATAAATGTTTCTAATTTTTAAAATAATTCGAATCGAGTTTAAACTGAACATTTCTTAACAGTGGTCTGAAATTTTAACGATAAATAGTTTACATCAACTTGTTAATTCTCCAACAAGGAGTACTCAGAATAGGTCATCTATATAAAAACTCCCCCGATACGGTTATATAATCTAATATTCTAGTTTATGGTCTTAGTGGCCATTATCCAGTAATATCTATCATAGGAAATGATGAAAACATCAAGCGACATTGTCATCTTGAAATCGAATATAGAAGTTTCAACCATTTCAATGAATATGCTTTTTTAAATGACCTTTCTGTTCAAGGCTTTTCAGATATTGCAACTATAGATAATCCAAATATGTTATTGGAAGTATGATATAAATTATTTAATGCTATTCTTAATCTGCATGCACCAAAAAAAACGAATAAAAAGTTATAAACAATCTATAAACCATAGATTAGTCATCCAAAAGTTAAAATTATACAAATTTGACTAATTTCATCCTATTTAGAATTTTGAAAAGAACAAGTAGTCTTAGGTGCATGTCATTCAACTGACACTGATGTGAAATGCGGGGTTCCACAGGGATCCAATATTGGCCCTTTACTTTCTTGATCTTTATAAACGATTCCCCCACTCCATGTCAATAAATGCCATACTGATCTTTTTGCTAATGACATCACCCTTCATTTCTCTAGAAAAAATCTAGATAATATGGAGATTGACCTTCAAGATAATTTACTAAATGTATTTAATTGGTGTAATGATAATGGTATGCTAATAGCTGCAAAACAACAAACAAACACAACCAGCCTATCGTTAAATGTTAACGGAGAATCATTAGAAGCAGTGTTATTAGAACTTGCTGTTGACCAAAATTTAGATTGGAATCTCCAAATTAACAAAATTTCCAAAATCATATCCACCAAAATCTACCCCCTGACAAAGTTAAAACATTATTTACCACACCATCTTAGAATTTTATTTTTCAGCGGATATATTTTACCGTACTTTGATTACTGTTCCACTGTTTGGGGTAATGCCAATAAAGGTAAACTAGGAGTCTTGTGTAAACTTTAAAAGCGAGCGGCAAGGAGCATTTTGGATGAAAAACATGATTCACATTCGGAACCTTTGTTGGAATCTCTAAAATGAATCACAATCTACCAAATCATTCAATATAACGAGGGAATTCTCACCTTCAAAATCTTAAGAAACAAATTACGATCAAATTTATATAACACATTCTGCGAAAATTCTAAATCGATCGAAACTACCATGGCATTGAGATGAGAAAGTCAATCTAAATTAGCAATTCAAAAAAAGTAAGAAAAAGGCAATTCATTCCAATATACCGCCGCTTTATTCTCGAATTTACTACCTCAAACTGTGAAACTTGTGTCTTAATGTTTTATCTTCGAAAAGGAGTAAGTAAAAAAAAAAACATGTCAAATCTTTTAACCCTTGTTAATTACTGTTGTCCTCTGAATGTATGTTTTTTTGTATTTATTTCTTTCTCGATTGTTTGATATTTGATAGTAAAGTTTCGTAATCAAAGAGCACAAGTTTTCGAAAATCATTAGGACTTTCTAAACTACTCCTACCTGATAATGTGTAATCCACACATATGTAGTAGTTCCCATCATCACATGCTGTAGTTTTCCAGTTAAAATCGTTTCTGTCCAGGACCACACAAGGCTTTCTGTCAACATTACTGGGTTCGTAGGTATCCCAAAATGATTGTATAGTCTCATTATTCAACCATTTAAACTGATATTCACCTGCTGGTATATATATACCCATCCAGAAGTCATCGTATCTAAAATTCGAATTATACAAATATATGTTGATATCATAATAAGATATTATCCCTCCGCTGATTTCCACAAATTTCGCATCATTTTACCTATTATTAGAAGCGATAGAAAATGTCTATAAGCTTGAACTAGGAACAGATCCTCAGGCGCCCCTCATCTTGTTCTGGCTGTTTGTTGTTTAACTTCGGAAGCGACATTTTTTTTAGAAAAAAAGCCTTAGGCTCCGCTAATCTTATAAAAAAAAGCCTTAGGCTGACTACGACAAACACAATGGTGCATTGAGTGCTGCGATGACGTCTTACTCAGTTCCGGACCCATGGTACGGTGGGGACTTGTATTAAGTTGTATTGAGCCACATTAAATATATATAACAGCATAGGGCTCAAAGATGAATGATATAAAGCTAAATCTGCCCATTGTATATTATATTAACGATACATTATATACATTGTATAATATATTAACGATACATTATATACATTGTATAATATATTAACGATACATTATATACATTGTATAATATATTAACGATACATTATATACATTGTATATTATATTAACGATACATTATATACATTGTATAATATATTAACGATACATTATATACATTGTATAATATATTAACGATACATTATATACATTGTATATTATATTAACGATACATTATATACATTGTATAATATATTAACGATACATTATCTAAGAGGTAAATCTGCCTATTGCTGATCTTCCTTTTAGCTTCAAATGTTATATGAATTATTATTAAGTTATTAACATGACAAAACCATAATCCCCTCTCCAGATAAACGCATGGCCAAGACGTATTCGCTCAGAATAAAGTAATTTGAATGAAATTTTTAATATATTCATTTTTTCATTATCCATTGTTGAACCATTATAGAAAGAACATTTAGCTCTTTATCTAAATCTTTCATAATGCATTTTTAATACAAAAAATCCTCACCGATAGTCTGCGATGAATTCTTCAAGTATAGTATATTCTTCGTAGGTGGTTGCAATAGGGAGTGACATGTTGATCTTGTTACATTCTCTTTCCGCATCCCAAAATGAAAATTTTGCGTTGCATTGGTCGATGCTCGCAACCATGTTAGTTCCAATGACTATACAATAAATATATACGATTGGACTTTAATCTAATGTGATTTAAAAGCCAGTCATTATGTTCTTTTGTGAGTTAATAAAGACTCGATGCGTCATTTAGTGCTATAAGAAATTTGAGCAATGTAAGAATCACGTGAAAACTACATATATTAATATTTAAAAAAAAGAGATTAATCTTTAATAGGAATATAATTATGTTCAAAAATGGTTCATATCCAATCAGTTTTTACAAATATGTGACAAATTGTTTTATGACCAATCTATGCTGTTCGAAGGTATAGACGCCGCGTTCTGAATGGTGTGAGCTATTAGCCAATGAAACGGTCTGTTACTGTGATCTTTACGGCGAATGTGGGTCTGGCGTAATAGGGTCAAAAGCCGCTTGTATGACCTCTGACGCGACCTATCGCTACAACCGCTCAGATCTTCATGTAGTGTAGGCCATCGAAAGTATAAAAAAACGAAACGAAATACTGATCTGTATTTTAATCAGATTGTATTAAGACGTAACAAATTTGATAATGCAAATGGCGCATTGGGCCTTTAACTAACAAACTTTGTTTGGAGACAGATCTTAAAAAAAATTGTAAAGCATGTTGCTATAATATTATGATATAATTATGTATTGATACATTAATTACACAAATATGTTGCTATAATATTATAATATAATTATGTTACGTTATGCATTTATACATTGATAACACACATATGTTGCTATTATATTATGATATAGTTATGTTACCTTATGCATTTATACATTAATGACACAAATTGCTCTTGAGAGCGGAATGTCAGATGCACTAATTATTATCGTAAATAATATTTTTACTTACCCACAAGAAAAACCATCAGTAGAAGACGGTACACGATAAAACCAATATACTTCGACATTTTATTTTCGCTTAATGTCTAAACAGGATAAGCACGTTTCTTAAAACACCCATAGGTTCCTGGTGTCCTAGAGCTATCGAACATGCTCAATTTTACATCCATAGGTCTGAAACTAATATCCTACTTGATGTATTTAAATACCCAGAATCGTGACACGTGACTGAATTGGTTATAGTTACGAACTTCGATTTTTAAGGAGCTCTATTTATCTTAGATATTTTTATATTAAAGGGGATGATCAATCCCATTCTATATAACAAGCAACACATTTCTGTTTATATAATCATATTATTATTGAATATATAATTAGATGGGCCTTTGTTACACCTTTTAGGTCTTTATGTCGGGTTCTTGATGACAACACTAGTTTAACTTCATATAATACATTTATTCTTCTTGAAACATACCATGTACAAAACATAAGACTCCGTAATTAGCTAGTGTTGAGGGAGCCATGGTCCTAGCTAGACTTGACACCCTTGGGTGCCAACTCCCAACTATCTTACATGGCCCCTGTTTGGTCTTAACCCAGACGCCCTCGCCTTCTCCTCCACTGTCTCCTTTTCATTCCTGCTTATAAACTCTCTCTAGACAAAGGATGACGGAAGAGATTGTGCAGCTGGCTATATTGCATCATAACTCGGGCCAGGGGTAGTAACTAATGACTTCTATGTGGCCGTTGGCCCCGTCAGACCAGTGCCAGTGTCGATCATCTGTGGGTCATAATCTGATAAGGTGTTAAGTGACATGTTTCCGAATAATGTCAATTGTATAACACCTTTTTCTTTAAATAAAGAGTAATGATATGGGATGTTCTAGAAAATCTGCAATTGAAATCGATAATTCAGGGCCAATCTTGAAACATATTTTAGTCTCTCTCTCATAGACATGCACGTAAAGGAACCATTGATAGATGAAATTAGAGATAAGAGTAGACCGTAGCGATCCTGTCCAGGAAAAAAACTCCCTCATAGCATACAGTATAACGTATGTCCGTTGACGTTAATCCACCGTTAAAGACCCCTAGCGCTAAATGAAATTGGACCATATGTTAGTCCCGAAATTGTGTCGAGTGGAAGTTAAACTTAATGTGTTTTCTCAGCTTTTCCCCGCGGTTAAAACACCTGGTCTCTCTCTCTCTCCCTCCCTCTCTCTCTCTCTCTCTCTCTCTCTCATTCAGAGTCAATTACATCAATATTTTCAGAAATCCATATTTATTTCTTTTACTTGCAACGGTTTACTTAAAGCCAATTAATAAAGTTCGCTAGCTGATCGAGAGAGAGGGGGAGAGAGAGAGATGGGTTTTAACGTCAACTCGACACAAACTAGATCATTTCAATAATTCGCTTGCGTGCAGGGGTCTTTAGCAATGGGAGGAAACCGGGGGACCCGGAGAAAACCTTGTCATGTACAACCGGGAAATCGAAACCACCCCAGTTGACTTAATGACGACCGGTTTAGAACAAAGTTACCAATTACAAAAGAATTCGGCATCTGTTGTGTCAATAAGGTGTCTAGAGGAACCCCAACAAGAATATTAGTAAAACATCTTGCATCTATTCAATTCTTTAAATGACATCTAGAGGCACTTTTAACTGTATTCATAACAAAACACAACACAAGGTATATCTGGATATAACTACTTATTAAATAACACAGAAGTAGTTATATCCATATATGCCTTGAGCTGTGTTTTGTTGTGAACATCTTGTATCTACATACGTCGACGTCAATAGAGTATCATGATTGCGACGAGTGTAGCATGTAGTCGAAGGAAACCGGAGGAACCACGAGGTTGGATAATGGACCCTACTTCTTGCCACGTACAAGTGGAGAATCGAAACATCGCCACTTTACTCAGTGACATACTTTATTTTTTGACACACCATCTCCCCCGCCCCCACCCCTCCTGATTTTGGACAAGGAACAGAGTCCCCATCCTGTTCTCCTGTGTTTTGGGGAAGACAATCAACCCTAATTCTTGCCCCACACCCCTCCTGATTTTGGACAAGGAACAGAGTCCCCATCCTGTCCTCCTGTGTTTTGGTGAAGACGCTCTTCGAATTAACAGCTAAAGCGCTGCCAATTCAAGTACGATTGACACGCACCTGGCATGTTTTTTTGCCCCGTGGACAATTGCGTATCGATTGAAAGATTTCGACTGACATCACAATTCTGAAGTAGCCGCGATGGCGTTCTGAAAATCATTTCAGTTACCATAGAATTGAGAGCAGTTCTCTATGCTGAATTGGCCGCCATATCCAAAAATTAGTATACTATTTGCAGTGCGATTCTGCCACATTTTCACATCTCTCATACACACAAAGACTAAATAAACCTTTCTATCCAAACCGAATGCATACTTCTCAAAATTTGCAAACTTTTCGGTTACAATTGTCTATGTAGGAATTAAAATTCGGTCACTAGCTTAATGTCTGTTCTCTAGAGCGTCTCATTGTAGACCGACAGTGCTAACGTCCGCTTTCACCGAGCGTGACATCGCAGACAAGTTGTCCTATCTTATTATGCTTAGGCCACCGGGACCGAAGATAGAGAAAGCGCCCATATCTCCATACAACATACGCACACACCAGGGGTCGAAACCAGGACCGCAAACCAGAGGTGACCGGCCAGCTAGAATTTGAAGCGCGACACTCTAGACACCGAGGATATCCCAACCCCTTCCTACAAACAGTGCAAGTTTAATGTAACTTTATACCTATAAAAATTGGCCCAAGAACCTGGAGGTCCGGTGTTGGTGGAGAAATGTTCCGTTTACATATTGGTATGCACGTAAAAGAAGGATATCCGTTGGAATTCCGAAATAAGAGTAGGCCGTAGTGCCACTGTTTAGACAAACTGCCCCCATAGCACACTGTATGATTTATGCACGTTGTAATTCGAAATACGTGTAGGCCGAAGCTCGCTGTCGAGGCACAATTTCCCCATAACCTACTGCACGGCGTTCGCCCGTCTGCATTAGCCCAGTCTGTGCAGAACAGTAAGCGTTAAACCCAATTTCAGTTCATTTCATTTTGATGTAGATAACTAGGTGGAAGGGGTAGCAATTCACGTTATATTCCTCCTGGTTTCATCCACGGTGCATTTTATGATTTTTGGGTGGAGATTCATTCCATATATACATTCCCTTAGTATTTCAACATAATTGCTATGTTTTGTCTACCTATATTGTTGATCTGTGAACTCACCATAATTGCAAGTGTTTAGCCTCCATTATTACAAGAGTTGCGCAGTATGGACGAGTAAATAAGTAAATATTAGATTATTGCTTTGAACCCATCGATTGACGGTTTTGTTGAACAAGAGCAAAATGTTTAAAAAGAGTAAAATATTTATAAAGCTTTAGACACGAATGTTTTACTTTTTTAACAATAAAGTGGAACAACAGAAAACTTATATCCAATATATATATCGACCATTGTTTTAAGAATTGGTCCAATGATGAAAATTCTTAATTAATATTTATGTTTTGGGCAGAAAATCGACACGATAAAGATACTATTGTTCTGTAGCAACTTGTTATAATATTTACATACCCATAGCAGAATATCGCAGCGATAAAAACGATGGAAGTTGAATTAAAGTAAGCTATCGTCAGATGTTGTGTGTCCACGGAGAAGGGAAATGAAATAAAATAAGGGTTTTCTGAAACGACTGGGCTAATAAAGAAATGAAAAGGGGTTTATTCTTCAAATAAATGAAAGGGGGTTTAACGTCCTACTGTTCTGCTCCGACTGGGCTAATGAAGACGGGCATACGCCAGTGTGCTATGTGGGAAATTTTGCTGCACTTCGGCCTACTTTTATATCGAATTCCAACTGCCAAGGGATCTTTTACGCCGGAACTTTCTCGGCCAACGAAGGGGCCTGATAATCCAGCGTGGCCCCCAGGCTAATAAAGACATAAATACCCGATATGAGGGAAAAGTTGTCAGGACAGTGGCGCTAATGGCGCTAAGACCCATTCTTATTTTACACTCGCCAGGTGCTTCGCGGAACTTCATTGGACAACACCGGGAGCGAACACGACATGTCCTATTTTGTAAGTCATCGTCTAAATAACGGAGACGGATAATGGCAAGTACGACCTAGCAAGTTTGCAACGGGGTTGAATGCCCAAATAGTCAAGTTTTATATAGTTCAAAATTTCGTTTTACTTGTCTTTACTACACTAGGATCTGGAAGAGTTGATATATAACCCACGTTCTGGATGGTGTGAGGGATTAGCCAATGAAACGTTCTGTTGTGGCGAGTCCTTGGTGTGCGATGGACCGAACTGTGGGTATCCTATTAGAAACATCAATGCTGATTGATTAATCTATTGTCTGATGTCATAGGGCCGAAAGGCCTTCGTATGACCCCAGACACGACCTCTCACTACAACCGGTAAGATCGTCATTTAGTGGAGGTCATCGAAAGTATAAAAAACGAAACGAAATATAGATCTGTATTTTAATCAGATTCACCGAATAGTGTACTGCAAGCACTTTGAATCATAGGGTGCTTTCGATTCCCCGGTTGTACATGGCAAGGAGTCGGATCGACTGTCCAACCTCAAGGGTTTTCTCCGGGTCCCCCTTACTGCTAAAGACCCCTACGCGCAAGCAAATTATTGACATGAAATTGAACCATCTGTTTGTGTCGAGTGGACGTTGAACCCCATTCTCATTCTCTCTCTCTCTCTCTCTCTATCTCTTTACATCCCAAGGTTTGGCATTTAGTCAAGGAGTATGGTCGCCTGTCTAACCTCGCGGGCTCTCATTGGGATCTCCCAATATCTCAATAGCACTAAAATGACGCTGGTAGTTTTTACGACAGCAATTAGCCAATGTTAAAGTGACACGAGACCCGAGACCCGACCAACTAGTCATTCACTGTCGATAAATCTAGTGGTTGAAGACAGGAATTGGCCAGTAGACCCAATCGACCAGTCATTCACTGTCGATAAATCCAGTGCTTTAAAGGAAGGAATTAGCCAATGTTAAAGTGCGACTGGATCAAATCAATCAGTCATTCAATGTCGATAAATCCATTGGTTGAAGGCTGGAATTAGCCAATGTTAAAGGGGGACTAGACCAAATCAACCAGTCATTTCACTATAGATAAATCCAGTGGTTGAAGGCATAAGTCAGAAGACCAAATCAACAAGTCATTCACTATAGATAAATCCAGTGGTTGAAGGCATAAGTCAGAAGACCAAATCAACCAGTCATTCACTATAGATAAGTCCAGTGGTTGAAGGCATAAGACAGTAGACCAAATCAACCAGTCATTCACTATAGATAAATCCAGTGGTTGAATGCATAAGACAGTGTTGGAGTTAAAAATGCCAAGATCCATTTTATATTCAGTTCTATCACGTCACTATGTCTTCCAGTGTATCCACACCTCCCGTCGTCATTAGCCCAGTTCGAAGCAGAACAGTAGGACGTTAAACCCCATTTCATTTCATTTCATTTATATCCAAAACTAGTTGGCTGGGCTATCGTTTAGGAAATTTTTAGACTAATGATGGCCATCAGCAAAATGAGTAACTGATCAAAATAATGATATTCTTCTTCAGTGGCTAGTCCAACGGCCATCATTGAAAAAACACAACTACTTAAAGAAGCTAAGTCTCTAACTCAATATTCTCCATAATATTCAAACTTAAAAACACGAATCTTAAAAGAGTTAAACCTCTAACTCAATATTCTCCATAATATGCGAAATTTTGATGCTGGTATCTTACCGTGAACATATGGGATCCTAATATCCAATATTTGAGAAACAATTACCATATTATAGTCAGTACACGACTCGTGTATTCTAAGGTATCTGGCGCCATTTGTAATAACCAAAGAAAAACATATCCCTCAAGATAATTTGAAGTAATTGGAAATGTCTGATTCATAAACGACAAAATACTAATAAGAAACGTTTATAATTGATTCAGCAGGCGCAAACTTCCGCCATTCAATCTGAACTGTTCGGTTTTTGAGAAATGTTCGTGTTTTCACCGAACAAAACTGATAACAAATTACAATTAACAAATTTAAAAATTCAATGTAAATCACTTAATATACACTCGTATTACACTAATAGTATGTGCCTTTAGACACACTGTCGTTTATTCAATCTGGTTAAAACACAGATCCTATTTCGTTTCGTTTTTATAGTTCAAAATTTCGTTTTACTAGTCTTTACTACACTTGGATCTGGAAGACTTGTTATTTAACTCGTGTTCTGCTTGAAATGAGGGGTCAGCCAATCAAATGGTCTGTCGAATCGAGTGTTTGACCTTTTTTGCCCGGAACTGTGTGTAATCCACTAGTAACATCAATGCTGATTGGTTAATTAAATGTCTGATGTCATAGGTCAAAAGTCGGTCTTTGGACCCCTGACGTGACCTATCGCTATAACTTGTCAGATCTTCATGTAGTGTAGGCCATCGAAAGTATAAAAAAAACGAAACGAAATATAGATCTGTACTTTAATCAGATTGTCGTTTATTTTAACGGTTCAAAGAATTGTGCTATGCTCCCTGTAACCTGGTGAAGGTCTGAAAATAAAAGTCAATCGGTATACACACAGTCCAAATAACTAACATCAAATCGTTTTATTTAGGGAGTATTTTTCACACCGACAATATCGACACATCACACCGATCACTACTTATTCGGAGATTAAATATTTGAATGGTTCTTTCCATTTCAGTTTTTGGATAGTTTTCAAATAAACATTTCATTGCAGCTACACAGATAAAGATGAAATTAAGCAAATTTGGGCGGGTTTAAGTTATTTTTCCCTTTAGGTTTTGGCGAACATTTAATCCTCATACAAACTGAGAGAACGTAGAAATTAAATTAATGATTTGCCTTCCGTTCACGTAAAATGGTGAATCGTTCCAGTCCCTGTTCCAAAACTATAAATTAGACATATCTACGGAGTCTGAATTTCAAATTCGGATCATTATTGGTGACCAAGGTAGCATATTTGTATGTTTTACAAGTACGTGTTGATCCATTGTAGGTGTACATATGACACAGCTGTGATTTGGAACATTCCGCGGCACATAAAGCTCCTCTAGTAAATATTGTATCAACCAGTGGTGTTGCAGATGGTGCTGGCTTCTTGTTGTTTATCAGATCATAATAATCACTCAGTTCATTCTGTATTGAAACTGTAAATATACAACAAAGTAGCACTTGTAACCTGATATCGTTGACTTATGAACCTAGGCCTTTTAATAATGACATTTTTTATCATTAAATTCATATAAGTGGTCAGTATTCTAAACTAATGTTTAGTATGTATAGAAAGTGGTTATAAATTATACAGTTGTTATTAATTAGCAGGTGTGTAACTAACTGTAAAAGATCTCACTACGGGTGTAAAAGCGTGATTGTTGAATACACAAACCAGGGCCCGGTTTCTCGAAATCTTAACTAAAGATAAAAATCCAAATTTTAGTAGATACTTCAATTTTGATTGGCTAAGCACTAAAATCAATCTAATATTATCCAATCAAATTACTAAAATCTGGAATTTATCTTAGTTAAAATTTCGTGAAACAGGCTCCTGGACAATAGTGGTGTATATCATTCAATAGTCACAGTTTTAACACCTTAGTGACAAAACACTTTCTTAATGAAAACTGTCTGATTACTAACAATATATAAACGGTTGGTCGGAGCGCACCATAAGGGACAACGTCGGCAATCTTGTGTATAGATTGGCGTGCACGTAATAAAACCCTTGGCAGTTGGAATTTGAATTAAGAGTAGACCGTAGTGCACCGTATGGCGCATGTCCCTCTTCATTAGCCCAGTGGGGGGGGGGGCAGAACATTAGGACGTTAAACCCCATTTCATTTTTCATTTTGACAAAGTTTATTGTTGTCCGTGTGTAAGGGCTAAATCTATTAGGGCCAATTCAAGGTCGCTGAGATGAAAATAAGGTTAGGGCACGTGTTTGTTGTCGAGATTGTAGATTAGGGTTAACGGGAGGTGAGGGTTATTTACAGACAGCCCCCCCCCCTCCCCCGAAAGGGCGGATCGAGAGTCTAACGTTTACTAACCCTTACGCCTCGCAGTTTCCGGTCCAACGCTCTAGCACTGAGCTATCGCACAAGGTTGGTGTTATCGTTAACTAATAATTTATAAATTTATAAATACAAAAACCATATAAATACAATAAATAAAACGGTATGCAGAATAACGAAAGAAAGGAAATGTTTAATGTAGAAAATGAATACTTATAATAGTGCATAAATAAGGATAATAAAATAAGGAATAATATCCACAATTTATTGTATATAAATAATTACATTTAGTTTTTATCATCCAGAAAAAAATATATTTCACGAAAATTAATCTGGATGCGTTATCAACATTTGAGAATAATAGGCCGTCGGCTAGATTATCCGGTCTTTTACATTATCATAGACAAAGTCTAAGGGAGGTAACTAGTCCTAAAACAAGATGTTGACGCCCATGAAATTATCGAATAATTAAATTTAAGAATGCCATTTCAAAAAATCAATTTGATTGCATTGCCAGTTCAATATCCAACACCCTTAATTTTTTTTTATTGTAAAATTTCTCTCTTCATATATGTTTTTTTAAATTAATCCTAATTCGACGTCACGATTCATGTTTGTTTATATTAATGCAAGAGTTATGGGAATTATTGTGGGAAGGGGCACAGCTGTTACTTGACGTGGCCAAAGATACTGGATAATCAACCACATTAAAAACCAACCTCCCGGTTACGCATGTGCAATGGACTTTTCGTCAAATATTTACAACGGTCTCAGACCCTCCGTACGTTTCAGACTAGGTGGTTCTGGGTGACCGAGACTAAATTACATTGCGATAATGAACAAACAAGATACACGATTTATGCAGAGGTTTAAAGGTCCGCTTCCACCTCTGTGATATCTAGAAATGAAATGAAATGAAATGGGTTTTAACGCCCTACTGTTCTGCTCCGACTGCCCTAATGAAGGCGGACATACGCCATATAGTGTGCTATGAGGGAAATTTTGCCCCGGCAGCGGCAATATGGCCTACTCTTATATCGAATTACAACTGCCAAGAGATTTTTTACGTGCATGCCAATGCACACACGGGACCTCTGCTTTTCGTCCCATCCGAATGACTAGACAGCTGTCCTTGCCAGGCACCACTTCCGTCCTGCACCTTTGACTAGAAGAAACCACGTCTGAAAATCCCGATGAACTTTCTCTGCCGATGCAGGGATCGAACACGTGACCTCCATAGTGATATCGGGAAAACTTGTCAGAAGAATCTGTCGGGAATGATAGACTAGTATGGAAGACCAAACAGTGCTCTTAATTCTTAATCTTAATTTATAGTCCTTAATTCTTAATCTTAATTTATTGTCCCAACCTCGTGGGTTTTCTACGGGTCTCCGGTTTCCTCTAGACCCCTATGCGCAAGCGAATAATTGACCGAAATTACCTAGTCTCTGTCGAGTGGACGTTAAACTCTCTCTCTCTCTCTCTCTCTCTCTCTCTCTCACACACACACACACACACACACACACACACACACACTCTCATATGTTGTCGTATATCGACATTTCTACACTAAAATTAAAATTAGTATCTAAAAATTAATATTTGTTTTTCAAATCAGAGATTTGTCGTATCAGATTTGTAAATTGTATTTTAATATAAAGATACAATTTATTTAGTAAATAAAACAAATAGCCTACATTTATATTTCATCGTAGATATACAACGAAAAACAAATCTTCAATTACAAATCTTCAATTACAAATCTTGCAAAACATTTCTCCAAAATCATTTCTCTAAAAACATTTCTCCAGAAACATTTTTCCAAAAACATTTCTCGAAATTCATCGAACCGGAACATTTTGACAACATGAGCCGAAATCAATCTAATACAATAATACAATGGTGTGGAATCGACGAGCAAGCATTCAATTACAAAAATAGGTCGATGAATGTGACTTTAGTGAAATGACGTGGGTGTTATATTCAATCCATTGAGTTATGTTTCTTTATATATTGGTTAGTTCGATCTAGCATTAAATAAAATAAATAGGAAGTAGGCTATTTTTAGTAACAATTATATTATCTCTTCTTACTCAAGTAATCATGAATTTTTGCCAATAAGTTACTCATACTCGAAAATACAAAGAGCGATATTTTGATATTTTGACTTTTAAATACCCCCCACCCCCTCGCTAACGCGTTTTGGGTCCTTATGATCTCAGGACATGTCTATTGGAAAATAACACCCCTCTAAAGGCGAAACAGGAAGTGTTTATCGACATTGTAACATGCTATGTTAGCATTTTAAAAGAAATTACTAAACCAGATGGGTGTTATTGTCCAATAGACAGTGTCTAATTGACCAATCAAAACGCCAGATTCACTCTTAAGCATGTTACAATTTTAGAGAAATGTTTTGCAAGATTTGCATTTGGTGATTTGTACTTGGAAATTTGTTGTTCGAGATTTATTTTTTGTCGTATGTATCTGATGTAACGTAATTGTAGGCTTTTATTTTTATATTTTTTTTTTATTCATTTATTTATTATTTTTTATTTTTTTTTTTGATTTTCTGAATAAATTAAACAAAAATACAATTTACAAATTTAATATGACAAAATTCATGTCTGATTTGTAAAACAAATATTAATTTTAAGATACAAATGTTAATTTTAGTGTAAAATGTCGCAATACCACAACAAATGAAGAAATAAGAATTAAGGACTATGAATTGAGAAATAAGATTTAAGAACACTGAATAAAGATCTGTTTGGTCTTCCATAGACTAGACCTCCATGTGGTTGGAAATGGGAAGGAGAGCAATAATAATTCGGCCCATCCCCTTGACCCTCGGCAACTCCGAACTCCGACTACAAAACTGCAGAAATAATTAAATAAGAAAGGGTTAAAGCCCTAAACAATCGCCATACGTGTTTTCAATTTGTAGAACACACATGTCGATTGTAAGGCGTACATAAATAGAGGCAGGCCACGCCCACATCCAGTATATGCCTTGTTAACCACACTGTGAACTATTACCAATTACCTCCTGATTGACGTGTTTTCACTATCAGTTTATTGAAAATATTATTGCTACACAATTATTATGTCTGATCAGGTACATATTATTTTACTAATTAGACGAAATAGGTAAACCACGGTGTACTTTTGCTCTAAGAAAATAACACTAAAACTGCCTTAGTCCAAACAATAATAAATCTACTCCAAAACAAACTCATGATGGCAAGTGTTAATATTAAATAAAACTTAGAGGGTGTCATAGTCCAATAGTTGGTGCATGTTTAACCAATCAGAGTCGAGGAAAATATTTCAGATTTGTGTTACAATATAGGCCTAGGCTTTTCCCTCCAGTAATCATAATTCTGTAACTTGCTCAATACACCGCCAATAATTTCGTAATTAATCAGTACACCCAGGCCCGTAACTAAGGGCCGGGGGGGGGGAGAGACGCGGGGGCGCAGCAAAAAGTTTCGCCCCCCCCCCCACCTTCCCGTGATAAAATTGTCGACCGTAGATAAGCATTGTCCGTCAATTTTACAGCACCTCTGAGAACACTTTCCGCCCCCTCGTTGATCTGAGCTATTACACCGCAAATAATTTCGAACTTTCAGTACACCGCCATTTATTTCGCCACTACACAGCAAAGCACCATAAACTTCATCACTGATCAGAACATCGCCAATAATTCCACAACTAAAAAGCGTAGAACCAATAACTTCGAGGGCAGGTGGGCGATTGGTTAGCGCATGCACTTTTAATCACAATGTCTGTCATGGAGTCAAGCGGCGTGCTTTCGAATCCTCGCTTGTACATGGCAAGGAGTAGGGTCGCCTGCCCAACCTTGTGGGTTTCTCCGGGTCCTCCGGTTTCATTCCAACCGCTAAAGACCCCTACGCGCATGTGATTTAATGACATAAAATTGAACAATATTTTAATTGTGAAATGACCTAGTTTGTCTTTCGAGTGGACGTTAAACCTCGTTTTAACCCCCCCCCCCCAAAAAAAGACAAAAAACAACTTCGCCATTGATCAGTGCACCGCCATTTCGACACTAGACTGTTACTTACCTGTTCTTTCAAAGCTCCCTGTACAGATATAGTAGTTATCACTATCACATCCATCTACCTTCCATTGTAAGTTTTCATATTTAACACATTCTTCGTCAGTGTTAGTCACATCCGGTGACTGCCAGTCCGCTGTTGGTAGTGTTTCACCATCTATCCATTTAAATCTATTATATTCGGTGTTGTCAGTAGCAAATCCTACCAGACCTATCCATATATCCTTTTCTCTATACAGACAATATAAACAATAACAAATAGTTATATCTATAAACAATATAAACAATAACAAATATTTATCTCTATAAATAAATAAAATGAAATGGGGTTTAACAATAACAAATATTTATATCTATAACTAAATGAAATGAAATGGGGTTTAACAATAACAAATATTTATATCGGTAAATAAATAAAATGAAATGGGGTTTAACAATAACAAATATTTATATCTATAACTAAATAAAATGAAATGGGGTTTAACAATAACAAATATTTATATCGATAAATAAATGAAATGAAATGGGGTTTAACAATAACAAATATTTATATCTATAACTAAATGAAATGAAATGGGGTTTAACAATAACAAATATTTATATCTATAAATAAATGAAATGAAATGGGGTTTAACAATAACAAATATTTATATCTATAACTAAATGAAATGAAATGGGGTTTAACGTCATACTGTTCTCCTCCCAACTGGGCTAATACAGTGTGCTATGAGGGAAATGTTGCCCGGACAGCGACACTACGGTCTACTTTAATATTGATTTCCAAATGCCAAGGGATCTTTTACGTGCACACCAATGTGTACATGGGACCTCGGTTTTTTGTTCCACCCGAACGATTAGATCGCTGTCCTTGTCAGGCCCTCCGTCCTGCATCACTGACAAGGCGGAACCACACCGGAAAATTCTGATGAACTTTCTCGGCCAATGCAGGGATCAAACAGAGAGAGAGAGAGAGAGAGGTCAACGTCCCCTCGACACAAACTAGGTCATTTCGGTACTAACATATGGTTGAATTTTATTTCAATCATTCGCTTACACATGGGGGTCTTTAGCCGTGCCCAGTGGGAGAAAACTGGAGGACCCGCAGAAAACCCACGAAGTTGGACAGGCGACTCTACGCCTTGTCACGTACAACCGGGGAATCGAGACCACGCCAGTTGACTCAATGACAGACCTTGTGATACAACGCGCACGCGGTAACCATTCGGAGTTCCACCCCATCCCCACCCCACCACCGTGGGTTTTTAAACAAGTATTTTAAACTTGTTCGTAATGTTGGGTTGGAATAAAGGTTCCGAAGTTATAAAGTATCGAAAGCACCATAAAATAGAGAGTTCTGTGGCAACATAACACTGAGTTATGTCAAAAGTACATTTAAAAAAAAAAGCTCTGTCACCGGTACCATTAAGTATCATAGCACAGGACTGTGACACAAGTACCATAGCACAGGGCTGTGACACAATTACCATAGCACAGGGATGTGACACAAGTACCATAGCACAGAGCTGTGACCCAAGTACCATAGCACAGAGCTGTGACCCAAGTACCATAGCACAGGACTGTGACACAAGTACCATAGCACAGAGCTGTGACACAAGTGCCGTACCACAGAGCACTCTCACAATTAACATGGAATAGATAATATAAAGCAACATGAAATGAGGTTCTACCACAGGTACATTGAAAACACAGAGCTTTGTCACATGTACCATAAAACAGAGCTCTTTCACATCATCAAATGGAGTTCCGACACAGGTACAACAGATCTATGTTACATGTACAATAAAACAGAGCTTTATCACAACATGAAATGAAGTTCTGACACAGGTCCAACAGAGTTCTGCCATATGTACCATAAAATAGAGCTCTGTCATCGATAACATAAAATAGATATCTGTTACTGGAAACATGATTTTATTCAGAACTCTGTCACAATTACCACAAGTCATGAAAATAGCAACACGAAATAGAGTTCTCTTACGGTTTAATAAATTCTGTTAATCAAGGATTTCAGCAGTCACAAACTTAAGTTTCGAGAACAAAAAACAGATAAGCAAATAATATTCTTTTTGAATAAATATCAACACATACACAGATGAAAATACTTAAATGTCTTACATTTGTTGTTGGCTTCCCATATCATCCAGAAAAGTCGTCAGTTTTGTTTGCTGATCTTGAGTTTTTATCATAGCTAGATCCATACCTTGAAGTTTACAGTTTGTCCTGGCTGTATTATAGTTAACCTCGAGCCGATTTAAGGTAAAATCCCATGCTGAAATTAATTATAAAGGTATTAATACTCAATAAGAGTTCCTTATACTCATTGAGCGTTCCTTATACTCATTGAGCGTCCCTTATACTCATTGAGCGCTCCTTATACTCAATAAGAATTCCTTATACTCAATGAGCGTTCTTTATACTCAGTGGGCGTTCCTTATACTCAGTGAACGTTCCTTATAATTCAATAAGCGTTCCTTATACTCAATGAGCGTTCTGTATACCCAATAAACGTTCCTTATACTCACCGAGCGTTCCTTATGCTCAATTATCGTATCTTATTCTCAGTATCTAACCAAGTGGATTTTCTCCGGGTCACCCGGTTTCTTTCTACTGCTCAAAATCGCATTTTTGAAATAAAATGTAACTCTATGTTAGCCCCGAAATACTGTAGTTTGCGCAGAATGGAATTTAAAAAGGGGTTTATCGCAACATAATTTAATCATGCCCAGCTTGCTAACTACACCTTATAAAAATATGTTAGCCTTTTCCAAGATTCTATCCGGATTATCGTCCTTCTCCATAAACATACATTATGCAAGAGCTAAATCTAATCTGCCTATTGGTCAATTAATTAACTTATCCAGACCATAATCAACTCTCGATGACATCGCTAGCCTACGATGTTTATTGCATTAGGTTCCGATTTGCTGATCGACTTCCATTCATAATTAAATAAAAAAACTGGATAATCGAGACTATGTTTTTTGTTTGTCCTACCGACAAATGATGATCGAGGCAGGCCCCGATATTCAATCACTAAAATCTCGGTTCAGAGTGGATGAATTCGACTGAAATTTTCAGCAAATTCCCTTTACATTATCTAGTTTTTAACTGTTATAGTGAGAACGGTCAGCTCTTTATCTAATCTCCAATTGTGTATCTGTAAGTTATATTTATAGCACAGTTTTCATAAGTTAAGAGGTTTGACCACACAGGCCCTGATGCCGAGGCGTTTAACCCATCACGAATGAAGCGTACTACAGATGACTTGTAACGTTGACCTATTATGATTTCTACTAAAACTGGCGTAAACTGTCTATTTACTGTACTGTTAAACTATAGACTCCATAGGGAGAGTAAACAAATCTGCTTATTTAACGAAAAGCACAAAGAAAGATTCCCCTTGTTCATGCATGTTACAAACTTGTTCCACGTTCTAACTCGTGGAGCCAACTATCGCCATTTAAGAGACAACCGCCATCAAGATTGGTCGCATTATTTCTCTTACTTCTTTCTTGTAAATCCTTTCTTTTTCTTTTCTACTTTTTTGCGTTGTTTGTGTTTTTTTTTAAATTTTGATTGAAGCCTGATCTCCAGATCCATTCACTTGATTTGATATATTTGTTGTTTATTTCTTGCAATGTCTATACGATCTTTCTTGTCCTTAGGATTGTCGTGTGGGTTTTGTTGTGCGTGTAGTGGGATCGAGAGCCACGATGCCTAAGTGGGTAAGACGTTGGATTGCTAGCCTTGAGGTCGCGTGTTCGATCCCTGCATTGGCCGAGAAAGTTTATCGGGATTATCCGACGTGGTTTCCCCGTTGTCAGTAATGCAGGAAGGAGGGCCTGGCAAGGGCAGTTGTCTAGTCGTTCGGGTGAGACGAAAAACTGAGGTCCCGTGTATACATTGGCTTGTACGTAAAAGATCCTTTGGCAGCTGGAATTCGATATAAGAGTAGGCGATCGTGCCGCTGCCCGGGAAAAACTTCCCTCATAGCACACTGCATGGTGTATGCCCGTCTTCATTAGCCCAGTCGGAGTAGAACAGTAGGACATTAAACCCATTTTTTTTTCATTGTGTAGTGCGGTCCTCCTGCACTTACTATTAGAGTAGAGTTTTAACCCTTCGCACTACAAAATGTTCTCGTTGTTGGGCTTTGCTCCCTTGTGCTCACTACACATTATTATTTATTAGCGTTTTCCAGATTATCTCCCTTATTATTAAACTTGTTGGGCTTTGCTCCTTTGTGCTCACTACAGTTTATTATTTATTAGCGTTTTCCGGATTATCTCCCTTATTATTAAACTTGTTTGACTTCAAACTCTCGATGTTAACTGGCGCAGTCTATAGCCATTCAAGGCAAGGGACGACAGCCGTCAAGATCGGTCGCGTTATGTCTGTTACGTCTTGTTACACAATTGGAGATTATTTAGAAAAATGTCACTTATCGCCCTTTTCACATGAAATTGATAAATAGATCCTTAGCATATAACGCCACTAGGTGTCCAACTCAACACTGGCGCGGCTGGGAACAGCTATATCCAAGTTATTAAATGAAATGAAATGAAATGAAATGGAGTTTAACGTCCTACTGTTCTGCTCCTAACCTGGGCTAATGAAGACGGCATACGCCATACAGTGTGCTATGAGGGAAATTTTGCCCGGACAGCGGCACTACGGCATACTCTTATATCGAATTCCAACTGCCAAGGGATCTTTTACGTGCACGCCAATGTGTACACGGGACCTCGGTTTTTCGTCCCATCCGAACGACTAGACAGCTTTCCTTGTCAGCCCCTCCGTCCTGCATCACTGACAAGGGAGAACCACGCCGGAAAATCTGGATGAACTTTCTCGGCCAATGCAGGGATCGAACACCCGACCTCCAGGCTAGCGAGCTAGCGTCTTACCCACTTAGCCACGTGATCCCCTCCAAGTTATTAAAGCTGGCCCCTTTACGTTTGTCGTGTAAAGCAATCGGTACCGAAAGCTTAAAGTTGCAATTGCAAATTTTCAAGTTATATTTTTAAAATGTATTAATAAAGCCTTAAAATAGGTGGTATCCATAAACAGTCCTACTTTGTTAAAGAATAATCCTATTAATCCTATAATTCGCTATTGCCAGCTGAGAAATTGGCAAAAATATCATTTTTAACTTCAAATTCCAACGTTGGAAAATGGCTGCCCCATGTTGTCAATAGCAAAACAGGGGAGGTAATTTTGTTGTTATTTCCTGTGTCATAGATTTTTAAGGGTGGGAAATAATGCCCATGATCGTATAATAGTGATTTGATAACCTATTGAGCAAAAGACATAGAAGTAATTATGTTTTGACTTTCTTAGAAAATTTGAAATTGTCGCATTAACATGGTATTATGTAATAACCAGCTGCAGCATCCGGCCACAGTATGTTCTGAAATTTAAGACCTGCCCGTGGCTGATTGGTCAAAACTATCTATCCGATCGGGGTATAACGCATCCCAGACTGAATACTGACCAATCAGGTCACAGTTTGTGCCGTGTGGGTGTGGTATCCGGAATTCTAGGCTGGACATCGAATTTCTCCAGTACAATATAAGACCGGATCAAAACGATTGTTGTCTTGTCTACGATATCACCTTAGGTGGAAGTGGACGTAAAACACCAGAAACGAACGAACGAACGATTGTTGTGAATCCAGGCCAGAGGGTCGAGCTGGAAACAGGTTGCTACAAGACAAGGAACCATTAACTAAGAATTATTTAAGAAGTCTTGTAAGTGTAGCAGTCTTTACTCTGAATCAACGTAACGGATTATAGCGTAGGCGCTAGCCTCCGACACGAAAAAAATGTGAAAATCTCCAAAAATAAAACTGAAAGAAAACACCAAATCCGGGGAGAAAATTTTATATGCGCCCCCCCTGAGGCAAGGCTGATTGGCCCAGTGGATAGGCCCCCAGTATAAGAAAGGGCCGATTGACTTCATGGCAAGGTCCCCCGTGTCTGGGGCATGTAGTAATGTCAACCGGCGTGCTTTCCCACTTCCCCAGCTGTCTAGTCGTTCGGATGGTACGAAAAACCGAGGTCCCGTGTACACATTGCCGTACACGTAAAAGATTCCTTGACAGTTGGAATTCGATATCAGAGTAGGCCGTAGTGCCGCTGTCCGGGCAAAATTTAACTCATAGCTCACTATACGGCGTATGCCCGTCTTCATTAGCTTATACACATAATAGCATGTGTCTTAACTTCTTATTTTAACGAAGTGTGCTATACTACGTGGAATTTTGCCCGGACAGCGACGCTACGAAAAATTTCAAAAGTCGGAGTTTCTTTACATTCACGCCTCGGTTTATCGCACCGAAAGACTAGACGTGATCACCCCAACCCCCTGCGACCCGGTATGTACCACTGACAACCGTGGAAACATCGCCACAAAATTTCGAGGAACTTTCAAGACCAATTCCAGGATTTCGTAGAGAGAGGGAGAGAGAGACACACACACAGAGAGAGGGGGGTGGGGTTTAACGTCCACTCGACACAAACTAGGTCATTTCGGGACTAACACATGGTTCAATTTTATTTCTATAATTCGCTTGCGTGTAGGGGTCTTTAGCATTGGGAGGAAAGCGCGGAGGACCCGGAGAAACCCCACGTGGTTAGACAGTCGACCCTACTCCTTGTCACGTACACAACCGGGGATTCGAAACCATACCAGTTGACTCAATGACAGACCTTATGATACAGCACGCACGTGCTAACCATTCGGCCATCCAACCCCCGGATTTCGTAGAAGAGAAGGCGGAAACATAGCTGTCCGGACAAAAGATAGCTATAGGCATCATCGAAAGTATAACTGTGTGCCTTCAAACAATCTAATCTCGGTCGTATTCTTTCCAAACGAAAATCTAAGAATGCCAAATTTGGAAATCAGTATGGTTCATCCTCCGGCCAATCTGATTCAAATACAGACCTATATTTCGTTTCGTTTTTTATACATTCGATGCCCTCCACTACATAAAGATCTGACCGGTTGTAGTGGGAGGTCGCGTCAGGGGGGGCTTTTGACTCTATGTGATTAACTAATCAGCATTGATGTTTCTAGTGGGTTACCCACAGTTCCATGCACCGCACGCCAAGAACTCGTCATAACAGACCGTTTCATTGGCTAATTCCTCACATCAACCAGAACGCGTGTTATATAACCACTCCTCCAGTTAATAGGTAGTAAAGACAAGTAAAACGAAATTTTAAACTATAAAAAACGAAACGAAATAGGATCTGTGTTTGAATCAGATTGTTTCCTAATTTGAAAGAAAATAGAGTTCTTCCTCTCAAATAAAAACCAACCTGTATTACTATAATTGACACAGATATAATGGTATTTTTCCTGTGTGCAATCTTCCGATTCCCATAAATAACCATCCTTCTTTATCACAAAATTACATTTTTTGTCTCTTGGGTTACTGGGTTCACCACTGTTCCAAAATAGAGACAAAGTTTGTCCATTCAGCCATCTGTATTCAATTTCATTCTCTGGTTTGTGTAAACCAATCCAAAATGTTTTTTCCTGTCTGAAATAATTCAAGGAAAAGAAAGATAACTTGTAGAGTCGGGTTTAAGAGTAAAGGGAAGCCGCAGGGGTTAAGTGAGTAAGACACTGGCTCACCAATCAGAGAGAGAGAGGGGGAGAGAGAGAGAGAGAGATGGGGTTTAACGTACACACGATCGACACAAACTAGGTCATTTCAGGACTAACATCTGGTTCAATTGTATTTCAATTATTTAGTAGAGGCCTTTAGCAGTGGGAGGAAATCGGAGGACCCGTAGAAAACCCACGAGGTTGGACAGGCGACCCTACTCCTTGTCACGTACAGCCAGGGAATCGAAACCATGCCAGTTGACAGACCTTATGATACAACATATTCGCGCTAACTATTCGGTCATCCAACCCCACTCTCACCAATCAGGACGAAAACGTCTTGTAATTATAAATTATAAATACGAGTATGCTGCATAATTGCTTTTCGGGAAAACGTCTCCACCAGTCAGGTTGTCTCAGAAATCCAGGGGCCGGTTGTTCAAAGCTACGTTATCTTTTAACGATCCGTTAACATTGAGTTAACGGATCGTGAACTTTAACGGAAAGAAAGGTTGTTGCTGAAAGCCCCGTTAACTTTAACGTGTAGTTAACTTGGTGTTATATATAACGAAGGTGTTGGGCCCCGTTATCTGTTTAATGATGGCATTAGTTGGCTGTAGCAAAAAGTCATAGATTACCTATGTAATTTTCTATAGAACATTCTAGAGGGTTGGGCGATGCGGGCCTATTCCATTTTCTATAGGATGAAATTCTAGACTATTTTACAGAATTTTGGTGGCCTGTAAATTATTCTATAGTGTTTTCGGTAGTAAATTCTAGTTATCTTTTTGTCTTTAATCAAGTTTTGTGAACAGACTGCACAGTTAGTTGTCTCGCTGTCTTCAGTTTCTTGTTAATACTAACTTCTATGAAGTTGTTATACATGTCATATTCATATTCAGTGTTCTTAATTCTTATTTCTTAATTCATAGTCCTCAATTCTTATTTCTTCATTTGTTGTCTTATTTCGACATTTATACACTAAAATTAACATTTGTATTTTAAAATCAATATTTGTTGTACAAATCAGACATTTGTCATATCAGATTTGTAAAATGTATTTTTGTTTAATTTAATTCTATTTTAATATAAAGATAACATTTATTTTAGTAAATCACAAAAATGATCTGCATTTACATTTCACCATAGACATACAACGAAAAGCAAATCTCGAACAAATAATTTATTAATACAAATCTCTCAATACAAATCTTGCAAAACATTTCTCCAAAAACATTTCTTCACTAACATTTCTCCAAAAACATTTCTCGAAATTCATCGAACCGGAAGATTATGACGACATGAGCGGAAGTCAACCTGGCATACAATAAGTCACCATACAATAAAGGAGAATCGAGCGACTTTAGTGAAATCGCGTACGTGTTATGTCTCTCTCTCTATATATATATAGATTGGTTAATCTGATCTAGCATTAAATAAAATAAATTGAAAGTAATTTATTTTCAGAAATTAGATTTTGTATGATAGCAACATATTTCTTTGGCAAACGAATGAGGGCTTGATCTCTTCTAAAACATGTAATCATGAATGTGCCAGTAAAATAACTAATACTCGTATATTCAAAGAGCGATAGGCAAATACCTTCCGGTGAAGCATTATTCAATAACTGGAAGTTTGTATTGACGCATATTTTGACTTTTAAATACCCCCCACCCCAGACGATCCAAATTATATCTGCTTTAATAAGGTACCTAAAAATGAATATGTCAGAAAATATTTTACAATTTTGAAAATGTATTCGGACCTTTTTAATTGTATGCATCTAGATATCTTGTATTTTGTGTTATGGCCCGTATTTTGACGTTAAATACTCCCCCACCACCCTTCCCCGTCCTCATTTAATACCTGTTCGTGCCATTTCAAAGTTGTTCTTTTTTCAAGGTATGTAAATTCAAATGTGCAAGAAAATAATTTACATTTTGTAGCAAACAATAAACATACTTTCCAGCTGTATATAAACATATATCGAAATCACTTTTTTATTGACTTTAAATATCCCTTCCCTCCCATCACTTAATAAATGAATGAAATGGGGTTTAACGTCCTACTGTTTTGCCCCCTGTCTCTATACTGGGCTAACGAAGACGGTCATACGCCATATAGCGTGCAGTGAGGGAAATTTCGCCCGGGCAGCGGCACTATGGCCTACTCTTATATCGAATTCCAACTGCCAAGGAATCTTTTACGTGCACGCCAATGTATCCAAACAACTAGACAGCTGTCCTTGTCAGGCCCTCCGTTCTGCACCACTGACAAGGGGAAACCACGCCGGAAAAACACGATGTTCTGTCTCGGCCAAAGCATGGATCGAAAACGCGACCTCCAGTCTAGCGAGCCAGCGTATTACACACTTAGCCACCGTGCACCCCCCCCCCCCCAACACACACACACACTCACACTCACCTAATAAAGTTTAGTACCGTGATCTTTTTTCAAGGTATGTAAATATAATTGTGCCAGAAAATAACTTGAAAAGTTGTACGCTATTAAACTCTTTTAATTGATTGGGAGGGGTTGGTGGGGTCTTAAATGTCAAAATACGGGTGATACTACAACATTCTAGATATCACACAGATTACCACTGAAAAGAAGTTTCATTTACCTTTTCAGAAATGTAAATTATATTCTGGCACATTTAAATTTACATAGATTGAAAAGGGTGACGCTAAATACTACTAAGTTGGTGGTGGTGGTGGTCTGTGTGTGTGGGTGTGTGTGTGTGTGGGGGGGGGGGGGTATTTAAAAGTTAAAATACGTGTTATCGTGTATTGCATGAGCGGAGAGTATTTATTTCTTTTCCCCTCTTTCAATATATTACTTATTCCCTGGCACATTCATGATAACATGATTTAGAAGAGATAAAACGCCCTTTCGTTTGAGCAAGTAAATATGTCACTATCTGACAAAACCTAATTTCTGAAAATAGATTACTTTAATTTTTTTTCCTTTCTCGAAGGCCCGGCCCGATTAGCCATACTATACGATTTTTCTAATTGTAGGGTGACCCACCATAAATAAATATCTCCATATATCTCCTTATATCTCGACAATTACGCCACAATATTTATATATATGCCAAGCCTCAAATCAGTTTCACACAATTATAATCACTAAATAAACGATCATGTTGTACTTAATAAGCTATGACCATTAATCATCTATAAATAATAGACTGAAAACTGGTTCCAAGTGTCGTCCATTACATCCAGACACTTTTGAGTAAAAGATAGGTTACGTGCCCTTGTTTTGAAATTAGTCTCGCTTAACCAGTCTATCGACCATTCTACGTCTGATTGACAGGTCGGGATAATCAAGACTACTTTTTTACGAAACATAACAGAAAGCTAGAACAAGAAATTGAATTTAGAAATAAGCACGTTAGGTAGCTCAACAATCGTTTTAAGAACCTTGTAAAAGTAAAATGAAACTACTGCAAGTATCATGTTCCTGTCTAATCCGAGTGATTCAGAGATATTATTTGTACTAAACCAAAAGATGCCGCTCTTAACGGTACAGTTAATGATAAAGCGATTTAAAAAATGAAACGAACGTAATTTCTAAATCTGCTGTAATAACCAAGAAGCTTAATTTCACTGCTATTCAAAATCGTCAACAATAAATTTTTTACGGCTGTAATAGTTGATAGATTTGTAGAGAATTGCACGTGCCATGGCTATTTATAGTATCATACTGTCAGAAAGTTGGTCTCGGCACGGCGAATGTGTACGCTTCAGTGGTAGTCTCGAACTATCAGCGGTGGACTTTATTTCTGTAGAGCACATGGGCCACCCTACTAATTGTATATATGTTTGCTCAATTGTGTTGTATGGTGACTTATTGTATGCCAGGTTGACTTCTGCTCATGTCGTCACAATGTTCCGATTCGATGAGTTTCGAGAAATGTTTTTGGAGAAATGTTATTGAAGAAATGTTTTCGGAGAAATGTTTTTCAAGATTTGTATTTGGAGATTTGTATTTAGAAATTTGTTGTTCCAGATTTGTGTTTCGTTGTATTTCTCTGATGAAATGTAAATGTAGGCAATTTTTTGATTTTCTAAAATGAAATTTATCTTTATATTGAAATACAATTAAAATACATTTTACAAATCTGATATGACAAATGTCTAATTTGTAAAACAAATATTGATTTTAAGATACAAATGTTAATTTTAGTGTAAATATGTCGACATATGACAACAAATGAAGAAATAAGAATAAAGGACTATGAATTAAGAAATAAGAATTAAGACCACTGAATAAAGAGCTGTTTGGTCTTCCATACCAGGCGGCATCCACATGTACGCTTTTGCGAAGCCCTTATCTTTTATTTGGTTGTGAATTAAGAATCTCAGAATGAAAGCTGAATACTCTCATTAGTAGGTAACATACTTAGGAAAAGTGAATTGATCCCCTGGGCAGACAGGTAAAGTGGTAAAAAAAAATATTTGTCCTTTTAGCCAGCAAAATGAAATGCCCGAAATAAAGCCCCCCCCCCCCCTCACCACCACTACTGCCCATATTATTTCTAAAAACATGAAGATACCTTTTTCATTTCTGAATATTGATCCCAATACTATGGCATAGACTGCCAATCTATTCTTTTGTTTATGATGCCAATGCCAGAAACTGGACGTACATCTCAGGTTTCGGCCGATATCTGCTGTAACAGATATTTCGGGCATCGATCATTATCTGTGTAGCCATTTTTTCTTAATTGACTAATGAATTTAAAGATTTTAAAATAAGTGTAAAAAAAACATGTTCCACTCTTGTGTTGTCACTCGGCTTTGTGCCCGCATTTTTTGTTTGTATGCACAAATAGACAGACAACAACAACACGATGACATCCCGTTACAACAAAATTGTGGCCAGTTTTTGTAACTTCAAAAGCCTGATTTTTCTCTGAAATTAATACCAGGGCATTTTTTCATTTTCACCCGACAAACACGCGTGGTTGTGTCTTGGTGCAGTCTGGATCATCTAGTCCCTTGGCAAATTTCGCATAACGGATAGGTTAATGAAGGGACTGGGTGAAACAGACTGTTAATAACAAAAACAAAAGGGAATTCCTTTGACCTTATTTCGCGTGATAGCGCTTCAGGGTTGATTTGTAATTAATAGCGCTGTAAAATGACAAATTTAATTACATTGGAAGCTGTGTAAGGATCAAATGAAATCTAGTTGGCAATAAAAACGACAGGAAGTGCTAGAACTAGTGAGTAGTGTGACATGATAGCAAACGTCAACAAGTCAAAACAAACTGGCGGGTGATAAACATGGTCAATACTGTAATATATACCCAAACAGTAGTAAGAAATTTTATTTTAATCCCTTCAAGTGCCTGAGCCCTTAGGCTGCCATAGTAGCACGCACGGTGGGTTGTGGTCCAGACTTGACACAGTACTGGTTATCAAGTTCATCTCCTGTAACAATTGTTTACATTGTCGCTCAATTTAACATTTTAATTTCTCTCATACGGCAATCAATATGACTGGTTTCCTCTTCCCGACCTGCTGTAGATCAGCGAAGCTAACGAACCGAATTATGGGTTAAAGATGCATTATGTAAGTGTTATATCTTCTATTTAATAACCCTCTAATATCTACTTAAGTCTGGTTAATCACAACTATATAATCTTTTCTCTGGATAATCGAATATTGAGAGCCTCGTTGTGAGGTTGACTTTGTAGAATGGCGGAATAAACATCAAATCAACAATCAATTCTTCTGATTTCAATTTATAAATCTGCACGGCGCATAATCCACCGCCGCTGTAAGATAACATGGTGGAGATGCTAAAGTTCTGGTGAGTCGACCGAAGCACGTTATAAACCAAACATTATGAATTCAACGCTGTTTCCTTCTGTCAAGATAGTTTGGTCATCTCAACACGCCCGTCCACGTTTTTTCAGCCATGTTGATGTCTGAGGAAGTCACGTACCGGTACCACTATGGTCACTATCAGTAGTTGGTATTACTGTAGTACTTTAGTAAGTCAAGCCATGTACCATTGGCAGTCATCTACTCCATTTACCGATCCAGGCATACCTACAAATAACATGTATTTACAAGATTCAATTGCTGTCGATCTTGACGATCCCTATTGGTTGCCATTCCAACCTACGTCTGGTCATTGCCAGAATTTTTCCGATGAATTGAGTTCGGACGGTTCTACAGTTCACCGCCAATACAAGCTAAATAATCTCTTGTCGTATTTTGATGGTAGTACGCAGGAGGCTAAGTATTTCATTTCTACCTTTGATTCACATTGTTTGTTAGAAGAAATCGACACTGATAGTAAGAAAATTGCAGCTTTTCACCTACAGCCCAGCACGCACCTGGTTCACCCACCTAACTCCAGCAGACAAAATTTCATGGAGTGCGCTGTGTGTTAATTTTCGTCGTACTTTTATTGACGGTGATCGAGTTTTACAGTTTCAGGCCTATAACACTGCAGCCTCACACCTTGGTTTCTCAATACAAGAATTCAGTGGTCGGTTGTTAGATCTTGGTACTCGTCTTCAAAAGCCTGATTACGATATTTTGCTGAGGTTTGTTGGTGCTTTGCCTCCACACTTAGCCTTTTTTGTACGTGCAGGACAGCCAAAGACTTTGCAAAATGCAATTACTGCAGCCAAGCTTGGTGAAGCTTATGGGTATCGACGTCAAGAACCAATCCAGGGTCAGCCTAGTTCAATACGTACCTACGACAGTTCTGGTGATAAAAACTTTTATCCTTGCATCACAAGTCATGGCGATAGGAAACAGTTTTCCTTTAACCCTCCATCTGTAAGCTACTCAGATTTTGTCAACTTACAACAGCAAGTTTCTGCACTGACAGAGCAGTTTTCGCGGATGTCTACATCTCAGCCTCAGCCCTCGTCCAAATCTTACAGTCAACAGTCAACTAGTCAAATATCACCGACTTCCCATTCACTGCCTGTACCCTCACAACAAATGCCTACCTGTTTTGCTTTTCGTGCCCCAGGTCACCGTCAAGCTGAATGCAACTGGCTCAAGAGTGGTAACAGGTAAACTTGCAGCCCCCAAGAGCTCCAGAGCACAGGCCCTTGGGAAGGAATCGGTACACTTTTGTTCCAGTCGTGCTAATCCTCATCGTCTTAACATTGACCAAGGAGGAAAATTTTTATATTTACCAGTACGAATTCATCAGCTGAAATTGTATGCTTTACTGGATAGTGGCAGTTCCATCAATATTTTAGCAGCTGATCTGTATAATACGCTAACCTCCCATGTCAAGACTCCAGTTAAACCGTTACCATACGCAACCATTCACCTAACAGATGGTAAACCAGTCGATGTCCTTGGGGTTACATCAGTTCAACTTAAAACATCGACCAGTAAATCTAGTGCTGTTGAAGTTTTTGTTTTAAACCAGTCGTCTCAACCCTTGATTCTGGGAACTGGATTTCTTCGAGATAATCATGTTTTGTTAGACTTCAATAAACTTTTACCTGCCTTACAAGAGTATTTCAGTTATATCTCGTCAGAACACCACGCCTTTGAAAATACTAAACTTGACCGCAGCCCCTATTACTTTATTTAAAGGGTGTCTTTTAGCAAACTTTAGTGTTATTGATAAAGACTATGAGATAACTCCGGTTGATCTTCCGTCCTCCAAACCTCATTCACCAATCGCCGAGGGTGAACTCAACCATATTGATCATGATGTCAATACAAGTGATGATAAGACTCAGTTTTGCAACCATTTTGATTTTTCTACAACTGCTGTCTCTAGTTATGAACTTAGTCAATTGCAGGACTGTCTTTATTAGTTTAGTGATATATTTGTTACTCCAGAGAAACCTGAACTTGGGAAAACTGATTTTGTGCATCAGATACAGTTCAAACCTGATGCCATTCCAAAATACCAGCGCCCATATCGCTTACCTCCAGACAAACGTGAAGGTTAAAACATCAACTAGAAGAATTAATTCAACAAGGTGTCATTTGTCGTGTCCGCGAAACTGATCTAGCATTAAATAAAATAAATTGAAAGTAATCTATTTTCAGAAATTAGGTTTTGTATGATAGCGACATATTTCTTTGGCAAACGAATGAGGGCTTGATCTCTTCTAAATCATGTAATCATGAATGTGCCAGTAAAATAACTAATACTCGTATATTCAAAGAGCGATAGGCAAATACCTTCCGGTGAAGCATTATTCAATAACTGGAAGTTTGTATTGACGCGTATTTTGACTTTTAAATACCCCCCACCTCAGACGATCCAAATTATATCTGCTTTAATAAGGTACTTAAAAATGAATATGTCAGAAAATATTTTACAATTTTGAAAATGTATTCGGACCTTTGTAATTGTATGCATCTAGATATCTTGTATTTTGTGTTATGGCCCGTATTTTGACGTTAAATACTCCCCCACCACCCTTCCCCGTCCTCATTTAATACCTGTTAGTGCCATTTCAAAGTTGCTCTTTTTTCAAGGTACGTAAATTCAAATGTGCAAGAAAATAATTTACATTTTGTAGCAAACAATAAACATACTTTCCAGGTGTATATAAACATATATCGAAATCACTTTTTTATTGACTTTAAATATCCCTCCCCTCACTTAATAAATGAATGAAATGGGGTTTAACGTCCTACTGTTTTGCTCCCTGTCCCTATACTGGGCTAACGAAGACGGTCACACGCCATATAGCGTGCAGTGAGGGAAATTTCGCCCGGGCAGCGGCACTATGGCCTACTCTTATATCGAATTCCAACTGCCAAGGAATCTTTTACGTGCACGCCAATGTATCCAAACAACTAGACAGCTGTCCTTGTCAGGCCCTCCGTTCTGCACCACTGACAAGGGGAAACCACGCCGGAAAAACACGATGTTCTGTCTCGGCCAAAGCATGGATCGAAAACGCGACCTCCAGTCTAGCGAGCCAGCGTATTACACACTTAGCCACCGTGCACCCCCCCCCCCCCCAACACAAACACACACTCACCTAATAAAGTTTAGTACCGTGATCTTTTTTCAAGGTATGTAAATATAATTGTGCCAGAAAATAACTTGAAAAGTTGTACGCTATTAAACTCTTTTGATTGATTGGGAGGGGTTGGTGGGGTCTTAAATGTCAAAATACGGGTGATACTACAACATTCCAGATATCACACAGATTACCACTGAAAAGAAGTTTCATTTACCTTTTCAGAAATGTAAATTATATTCTGGCACATTTCAATTTACATAGATTGAAAAGGGTGACGCTAAATACTACTAAGTTAGTGGTGGTGGTGGTGGTCTGTGTGTGTGTGTGGGGGGGGGGGGGGGGTATTTAAAAGTTAAAATACGTGTTATCGTGTATTGCATGAGCGGAGAGTATTTATTTCTTTTCCCCTCTTTCAATATATTACTTATTCCCTGGCACATTCATGATAACATGATTTAGAAGAGATAAAACGCCCTTTCGTTTGAGCAAATAAATATGTCTCTATCTGACAAAACCTAATTTCTGAAAATATACTACTTTAAAAAAAAATTCTTTCTCGAAGGCCCGGCCCGATTAGCCATACTATGCACATGGTTTCACTTGAGTCGCGGCCATGGAGCGATTTTTCTAATTGTATATATGTTTGCTCAATTGTGTTGTATGGTGACTTATTGTATGCCAGGTTGACTTCTGCTTATGTCGTCATAATGTTTTTGGAGAAATGTTATTGAAGAAATGTTTTCGGAGAAATGTTTTTCAAGATTTGTATTTGGAGATTTGTATTTAGAAATTTGTTGTTCCAGATTTGTGTTTCGTTGTATTTCTCTGATGAAATGTAAATGTGGGCAATTTTTTGATTTTCTAAAATGAAATTTATCTTTATATTGAAATACAATTAAAATACATTTTACAAATCTGATATGACAAATGTCTAATTTGTAAAACAAATATTGATTTTAAGATACAAATGTTAATTTTAGTGTAAATATGTCGACATATGACAACAAATGAAGAAATAAGAATAAAGGACTATGAATTAAGAAATAAGAATTAAGACCACTGAATAAAGAGCTGTTTGGTCTTCCATACCAGGCGGCATCCACATGTACGCTTTTGGGAAGCCCTTATCTTTTATTTGGTTGTGAATTAAGAATCTCAGAATGAAAGCTGAATACTCTCATTAGTAGGTAACATACTTAGGAAAAGTGAATTGATCCCCCGGGCAGACAGGTAAAGTGGTAAAAAAAATATTTGTCCTTTTAGCCAGCAAAATGAAATGCCCGAAATAAAGCCCCCCCCCCCCTCACCACCACTACTGCCCATATTATTTCTAAAAACATGAAGATACCTTTTTCATTTCTGAATATTGATCCCAATACTATGGCATAGACTGCCAATCTATTCTTTTGTTTATGATGCCAATGCCAGAAACTGGACGTACATCTCAGGTTTCGGCCGATATCTGCTGTAACAGATATTTCGGGCATCGATCATTATCTGTGTAGCCATTTTTTCTTAATTGACTAATGAATTTAAAGATTTTAAAATAAGTGTAAAAAAAACATGTTCCACTCTTGTGTCGTCACTCTGCTTTGTGCCCGCATTTTTTGTTTGTATGCACAAATAGACAGACAACAACACGATGACATCCCGTTACAACAAAATTGTGGCCAGTTTTTGTAACTTCAAAAGCCTGATTTTTCTCTGAAATTAATACCAGGGCATTTTTTCATTTTCACCCGACAAACACGCGTGGTTGTGTCTTGGTGCAGTCTGGATCATCTAGTCCCTTGGCAAATTTCGCATAACGGATAGGTTAATGAAGGGACTGGGTGAAACAGACTGTTAATAACAAAAGGGAATTCCTTTGACCTTATTTCGCGTGATAGCGCTTCAGGGTTGATTTGTAATTAATAGCGCTGTAAAATGACAAATTTAATTACATTGGAAGCTGTGTAAGGATCAAATGAAATCTAGTTGGCAATAAAAACGACAGGAAGTGCTAGAACTAGTGAGTAGTGTGAAATGATAGCAAACGTCAACAAGTCAAAACAAACTGGCGGGTGATAAACATGGTCAATACTGTAATATATACCCAAACAGTAGTAAGAAATTTTATTTTAATCCCTTCAAGTGCCTGAGCCCTTAGGCTGCCATAGTAGCACGCACGGTGGGTTGTGGTCCAGGCTTGACACAGTACTGGTTATCAAGTTCATCTCCTGTAACAATTGTTTACATTGTCGCTCAATTTAACATTTTAATTTCTCTCATACGGCAATCAATATGACTGGTTTCCTCTTCCCGACCTGCTGTAGATCAGCGAAGCTAACGAACCGAATTATGGGTTAAAGATGCATTATGTAAGTGTTATATCTTCTATTTAATAACCCTCTAATATCTACTTAAGTCTGGTTAATCACAACTATATAATCTTTTCTCTGGATAATCGAATATTGAGAGCCTCGTTGTGAGGTTGACTTTGTAGAATGGCGGAATAAACATCAAATCAACAATCAATTCTTCTGATTTCAATTTATAAATCTGCACGGCGCATAATCCACTGCCGCTGTAAGATAACATGGTGGAGATGCTAAAGTTCTGGTGAGTCGACCGAAGCACGTTATAAACCAAACATTATGAATTCTACGCTGTTTCCTTCTGTCAAGATAGTTTGGTCATCTCAACACGCCCGTCCACGTTTTTTCAGCCATGTTGATGTCTGACGAAGTCACGTACCGGTACCACTATGGTCACTATCAGTAGTTGGTATTACTGTAGTACTTTAGTAAGTCAAGCCATGTACCATTGGCAGTCATCTACTCCATTTACCGATCCAGGCATACCTAAAAATAACATGTATTTACAAGATTCAATTGCTGTCGATCTTGGCGATCCCTAATGGTTGCCATTCCAACCTACGTCTGGTCATTGCCAGAATTTTTCCGATGAATTGAGTGCGGATGGTTCTACAGTTCACCGCCTATAACACTGCAGCCTTACACCTTGGTTTCTCAATACAAGAATTCAGTGGTCAGTTGTTAGATCTTGGTACTCGTCTTCAAAGGCCTGATTACGATATTTTGCTGAGGTTTGTTGATGCTTTGCCTCCACACTTAGCCTTTTTTGTACGTGCAGGACAGCCAAAGACTTTGCAAAATGCAATTACTGCAGCCAAGCTTGGTGAAGCTTATGGGTATCGATGTCAAGAACCAATCCAGGGTCAGCCTAGTTCAATACGTACCTACGACAGTTCTGGTGATAAAAACGTTTATCCTTGCATCACAAGTCATGGCGATAGGAAACAGTTTTCCTTTAACCCGCCATCTGTAAGCTACTCAGATTTTGTCAACTTACATCAGCAAGTTTCTGCACTGACAGAGCAGTTTTCGCGGATGTCTACATCTCAGCCTCAGCCCTCGTCTCAGCCACCGCCCAAATCTTACAGTCAACTAGTCAAATATCACCGACTTCCCATTCACTGCCTGTACCCTCACAACAAATGCCTACCTGTTTTGCTTTTCGTGCCCCAGGTCACCGTCAAGCTGAATGCAACTGGATCAAGAGTGGTAACAGGTAAACTTGCAGCCCCCAAGAGCTCCAGAGCACAGGCCCTTGGGAAGGAATCGGTAAACTTTTGTTCCAGTCGTGCTAATCCTCATCGTCTTAACATTGACCAAGGAGGAAATTTTTATATTTACCAGTACGAATTCATCAGCTGAAATTGTATGCTTTACTGGATAGTGGCAGTTCCATCAATATTTTAGCAGCTGATCTGTATAATACGCTAACCTCCCATGTCAAGACTCCAGTTAAACCGTTACCATACGCAACCATTCACCTAGCAGATGGTAAACCAGTCGATGTCCTTGGGGTTACATCAGTTCAACTTAAAACATCGACCAGTAAATCTAGTGCTGTTGAAGTTTTTGTTTTAAACCAGTCGTCCGAAATTTCCTAAAGTTACAGATGAAAAACAGCGAACACGCATCGTTAAATTTGGATCAAAGAGCATTTCTAAGTGGCAGAGGTCTTACAGCCCCACGAAACTAGAATTACTGGGAATGACGAGAAAAATTTACGTGGTGCCATATACGAGTGTTGAATCGCTCTCTTACAAGTTGTGTATAAGCCAGCAACACAAATATGTGTACCTGATGCTCTTAGTCGTATTCGGAACACAAAGTCTAATTCTTGTGTGGACAGCCCATCTGAAGAGGATCCCTATTTTCCTTATGTTTTCGATAAGGAAAACCATATAACATTGCCAGGTGGCTTAACATTTAATGATCTTCTCAATAGTACTGATGAACATTGTACAAATAATTGTGCTGTTAGTTTCAGTCTAAAAGATTATATTGCATATGATGTTGATACAGAGATGGAACTTTTTGATGCTAAGCCTAAATGCACAAAACGTCGGTATACGCATAAACATAAGCAGTTGAATGTTAAAACCAATTGTAATGGTTCAGAAATTCCAATAGACAAGCCAGATAAACACAATTCAGTTCCAGTTACAGAATCTGAGACTAACGTTAATGACATTTGCGCTGTGTTTACATCTGATAACTGTACTACTAGTGCACCTTTAAACCCTTCGGATCAACATGCCTATGATTTATCCACTGTGTCTGATGTTAGTGACTCTGTTAAAGTTGAAACAGATAGGTTTGTCTACGATGCGAAAAATATTGACCTCATTAAACATTTTCACTAGTAGTTTTGAGGGTTTTGCTAAGCTCCAGTATAAAGATCCTACTTTAAGGCCCATATTAGATTATTATCTATATAATAAGCCTACGGATTCACAAAAATTAGCAAAGAAACTGCTGGATATTAATGAATATTTGGTTGTAGATAAGATGTCATTTCGTGCAAGGGTTGTTAAATCAAAACGATCAAAGACACTAGACTGTTATCGGTTGGTTGTTCCCGCTGTTTTGGTTAAGAAGTTATTGTATTTATACCATGATACTCCATTAGCAGGGCATGGTGGAATTCAGGATACTATCGAACGACTTAAAGATATCTACTATTTCAGTAATTTGAGTACTGTTGTCTCGGATTATGTCAAGTCGTGTGACTTGTGTCAACGTCGCAAGCTGACAAAGTTCCACACCAAATCAGGTATTACAGCTTATCATACACCTGGATCACCATTTGAAGTATGGCAAATAGATTTGTATGGCCCGTTACCCCCTACACCTGGTGGTCATTCATATGTGTTTACTGCTATCGATATGTTTTCGAAATTTGTGTATGCGGTACCCATCCGAAATTGTGATTCTTCAACTGTTAGTACAGCTATCTTTGATCTTTTCACAACCTATGGCGTTTGCAACACTTTAATTAGTGATAATGGCAGTGAGTTTATATCGGGATGTACCAAAGAAGTGTGTCGTCTGTTAGATATTAAACAAGAATTTACGCCTAGTTTCGTGCATCATTGCTTGGGTGCTTGCGAACGATCACATCGTACCTCGACAGAGCGCTTAACTCCATTCGTGTCTCAAAATCGCAATACATGGGATGAAAAATTGTCTTCAGTTGTTTTTTCCATTAATAATTCTGTGCATACTACAACAGGATACACGCCATTTGAAGTCATTTACAGTGTCAGACCTCGTTGTCCACTCACTCGTCAATTCACAGATACTATGCTACAGACTATTCCAGTTGATATGCACAGCTTCATAAAGCAGCAGCACAGCAAACTCGAACTTATTCGTGAACAAGTATGCATTAATAATCGCAAAGCTCAATGTAGCATGTTGGAAAGTGCTAACGCTAAGACGAATCCGCTGAGACTTAGTGTTAGTGACTATGTTTATTTACATATTACTCCTAAAGGCTCTGGACTGAAGTTACAATATTGTTATTCTGGACCATATGAGAGAGAGAGAGAGAGAGAGAGAGAGGGAGGGTTAACTGGACAGGCGACCCTACAACCAGAGCTGGACCATATGTTGTGCATCATATCCGCAGTGATCACTTAGTCGATTTGAGACATCCAGTAACCAATTGTATTGTGTCGTGTGTTCATTTAGATCGCTTAAAGATGGCCTATGTGCGTTGACCTAATCATATTCAATATTTTCCTGATAAAGTGACAACCTCTCATGTTCAGAAAAGTAATGTGAAATCAAAAATACCTGTACGTACAGATACTTTAACAACTGTTTCAAAGACATCACATAAGTTGTCGGTTAAATCGAGTGTTCCAGCTCCTTCGCGTTTACCGGTTCCAATTAAGTACAACGAGAGTGTTCCAGCGAAGGACAAAAATAGTAATACATTTTCTAAACAGTGTGCCAGACCAGTACGTACAATTCGTAAACCTTTGCGTTATCGTGAGTCGGATCAGACCGATTGTGTCTTTAGTTTTTCCCTCAGTGACAGTGGTTTCCAAAAGATTAAGAGAGTTTTAGGACAACGCGTCAGTGAAAGAATACTTGGTTCATATTGTGGGTGAACCTGCTCAGAAATAATTTTGGGTCACTGCATCCAAACTTAATGCTAAAGCTAAACATGCCATATTTGTGAAACCAACGCCTTTTATTTAACATCCAATATGCGTTCAGACAATGACATTAACTGAAAATTGTGTAATTATTTTCATAGTTGCATTTAAGACACCGTTTTCTCTCCATAATTTTGCCTGAAAATTGTGTAACTATTTTCATTGTTGCATTTTTGACACTGGTTTCTGACCATAATTTTGCCTGAAAATTGTGTAATTACTTTCATATTTGCATTTTTGACATTATTTTCTCTCCATAAATTTGCCTTAAAATTGTGTGTATACATTTATATGTAGATTTTTGACATATGTATTTTTCCTAAAATAATTTTGCCTTTCTGTTGTACTGTACAAGTTTAATGAACATTTTCTCATTTGAACATTTAATACCCATTTTGACCATGTTTATTATTCATGTATTGTTCGCTTTGCATAAATTTATTGGTCTTCTTAAGTACCAGCAGTAGTCAGTATATATCTCATTTGGTTTATTCTGTTTTTGATAATATGTCTTTTACTAATTGTTACTAACCTACATGTCATAATGGCCCATTTCTGCACATGTTGATGCATTGTCATTCAATAGCTTTTATATTATTAGGATTGGATAATTGTTCTGTTTTTGTCAAAGGAGAGTGCATAACTCAGACATCTTCATTATATAAGCAAGGCAAATCCAATATTTTTATGCTATAGTTATTATTATGGTCCTATTGTCTCATTTATTTTTGACTTACATGTACTTTGCTTTTTGTTATGTATTGCACACATCTTAACCACTTTAGTAGATATCATCGGGTTTTATTAAACAAATAATATTTGTTTTTTTCGCCGGGGGGGGGGGGGATGTTATATCTTCTATTTAATAACCCTCTAATATCTACTTAAGTCTGGTTAATCACAACTATATAATCTTTTCTCTGGATAATCGAATATTGAGAGCCTCGTTGTGAGGTTGACTTTGTAGAATGGCGGAATTAACATCAAATCAACAATCAATTCTTCTGATTTCAATTTATAAATCTGCACGGCGCATAATCCATCGCCGCTGTAAGATAACTTAAGAATTAGAAAATGAGCTGGTCTTTCTTGCTATAATAGTTCAAAATCAGACAATGAATATATTGAAAATTACAAATTTCTGAGCGACGTTATCAATTGTCAAGTACCATGGTTACGATGATAAACAAACCCTCGGTTGTCCATTTTTAATTTGAATTACTATATGGTGATCGTGTTTCAATCCATTGAAAGTCGTGACCATTTGATGGACTAGAAAGTTGATTATGGGCCTGTGGTATGAATAAATTAATAATTTATATAATATGTGAAGCCAAAATAAAGACCTGGAATAAGCAGGTTTGTCTCATAAATTAATATTCATGCTATTATTGCCAACAAGGAAACATCCACACTAAACTTAGGCTGTCTGACTATAGTTACATTCCCTTGCGAGTAGACACTAAGCTAGCTGGCAGACATATTAAGTCCTAAATTGACGATTTTAGTCGAAAACACTAAGTATACTTCGATAATTTTGTTAAGTATTTATTCTGCTTCCATTTAATAACATTGACAAAAGGTTTATTTAGTCTTTGTGTGTATGACAGAGGTGACACGGGGTAGAAGCGCATTGCAAAATAGTATACCAATTTTTGTATATGGCTGCCATTAAGGGCAGAGATCTATTCTCAAGGAATGAAGTAGGTGGATCTCTGTCAGTAGAATGGAAACATTCATCTCCTCCATTATTGAGTGGGTTTAGGTGGCCGATTTGCCTAACCCGTACGCCATAGACCATAAGGTCTGTCAAAAAGTCCAACTTTGTGGTTTCGATCTCAATCTGGTACATGACAAAGAGTGGGGTCGCCCGTCCAACAACCTCTTGGTTTTCCTGTAGGTCTTTCAATTTCCGCCCATCCCTAAAGATCCCAACACACAAGCGATTCTTTTTTTAGGGCAACAAGGGTTACTTTTAGTTTTAGCTGTTAAAAAACAAGATGGACGGGAAATATCACAACTATGCATGCTCTGTTGCGTGCACGCAATGAATTCAGACGATACTTACAGACTGTTGTTGACTAGGAACTCTTCAAACAGCGTATACTCATCATAGGTCGGCATGACGGGTAGTGAATCATTGCATCTATCTTTTGCTTCTAAAAATGGTATTTTTTCGGTCGATAGGAGAACTGTACATTCTGGGATGAGAAATAAACATTAGTGAAAGACAACTACGTACTAGCTATTGAACTTTACAAACATGATGGAGATTTATGCAATATTGTCTCACCTGTACGTGTTCTATCTCAACGACAGGTATACATACAGCAAGCGAGGACGAGGGGTCACGGTGGCCAAGCAGGTAAGACGCTGGCTCGCTAGCCTAGAGGTCGGGTGTTCGATCCCTGCATTGGCAGAGAAAGTTCATCCAGATTTTCTGGCGTGGTTCCCCCTTGTTAGTGATGCAGGACGTTCGGATGGGACGAAAAACCGAGGTCCCGTGTACACGTCCTACTGTTCTGCTCCTATACTTGGCTAATGAAGACGGGCATACGCCATACAGTGTGCTATGGGGGAAATTTTGCCCGGGCAGTGGCACTATCGCCTACTCTTATATTGAATTCCAACTGAATTTTACGTGCATTCCAATGTATACACGAGACCTCGGTTTCTTGTCTCATCCGAAGGACTAGACAGCTGTCCTTGTCAGGCCGTCCGTCTTGCATCACTGACAAGGGGGAACCACGCCGGAAAATCTGGATGAACTTTCTCGGCCAAAGCAGGGATCGAACACCCGACCTTCAGACTAGCGAGCCAGCGTCTTACCCACTTAGCCACGTGATCCCCTTACAGACAACAGGCACGAAGTGAACTGACCGACATTTTAATTCCTACATCGACGATTCTAATCGAAGACATTAAGTAAACAGTTGAGAAATACTATTCCGGTGACCTTGAAAATGTTTCAACATGGCACAGATCTCTTCTGTAAGTTGATAGTTCTCTGTATGCAGGATGGTTATTGATAAGCATTACTTACCCAAATGGGAGAAGGTGAACAAAACACTCACACATACAGAGTAGGCTTTAAACATTTTGAACACACCTGAAGATAATAACAAAAACATCGTAAACTTGAAGATAATAACAAAAACATCGTAAACTTGAAGATAATAACAAAAACTTCGTAAACTTGAAGATAATAACAAAAACGTCGTAAACCAAGCGATAATAACAAAAACATCGTAAACTTTAAAATAATAACAAAAACGTCGTAAACCTTGCGATAATAACAAAAACGTCGTAAACCTGGCGACAATAATAACAAAATAATAAATAATAACAAAAACATCGTAAACATGAAGATAATAACAAAACATTTTAAATCTGATGATAATAACAAAACATCGTAAACCTTACGATAATAACAAAAACATAGTAAACCTAATGATAATAACAAAAACATTTGAAACTTGGAGATAATAACAAATGATAATATCGAAGACCTCGTAAACCTGAAGATGATAACAAAAACATCGTAAACCTGAAGATAATAAAAACATCGTAAACCTAGATATAACACAAATAAATCAATGTGAGTGTTATGATAGACGGTTTACGCTTAGAAATATAACCCGGCCGCCCCGTTTTCGATCACTGCGCATTTCAACTGTGGTTCCTCCTTATCAGTGGTGCAGAATGCAGGCCCGTAACTGGTCCGTACCGCAGTTTCGTCCCCCTGTGAAAAAATTGTCGACCATTCAAAAAATAGATGTACAGCGTCCGTAAATTTTACAGCACCCTTGAGAACATTTCCCGTAAATTTTACAGCACCCTTGAGAACATTTCCCGTAAATTTTACAGCACCCTTGAGAACATTTCCCGTAAATTTTACAGCACCCTTGAGAACATTCCCCCCCCCCCCTCGTTACTCTGAGTTAGTTACGGCCCTGGCAGAATGGAGGGCCTGGCAAGAGACAACGTATAGAAGTTAGTGTGGTACGAAAACTCGAGGTCCCATGTACTCATTGGAGTGCACTTAATAGATCCAATGATAGTTAGAATTCGATATGAAACTAGGCCGCAGTGCCGCTGCCCGAGCAAACTTTCCCTCATAGCATACTGTAGCCCGTCTCCATTAGTGCAGTTCGGAGCAGAACAGTAGGACGTTAAACCCCATTTCATTTGATTTCAGAAGCTTCTCTTGTAGCTCAGGTATAATCAATCGATTTGTTTCATCTTGACTTAATCAATCAAAGAACATGTCATCCACATAAAACAATGAGAAATCAATTCCTCATTTAATGCTATAATAATCCTTTTGTAGACCTTCGTCATTAACAAAACTTCATTTCCGATTAAACACAAATTAGCTTCACATTTGCAATGGCTGTATACAGAATCTGAGACATCACAAATGGTAAAAAATAAATATATCGCAATTTGTCAGAGTAAAGTATAATTTGACATGATTATGATTTCATATCGGCATGATTCATATAATTTATCACAACAACAGACGAGTTTAAGATTTAATTTAAAATTTGATAATAAATTGTTACTGCGAATAGGACACGGTAGTCTATTTTTTCATATATTTTGAGCTACAATCTCAAACGCGGGGTTGGAAGGCCGAATGAGTCATCTGGCGTTTTTTCGATTCCCCAGTTGTACGTGACAAGGAGTAGCTATAGGGTCGCCTGTCCAACCTCGTGGGTTTTCTCCGAGTCCTCCGATTTCCCCCCCCCCCCCACTGCTAAAGACCCCTACGCACAAGAGAATTATTGAAATAAAATTGAACAATATGTTCGTCTCGAAATGGCCTACTTTGTGTCGAGTGGACGTTGAACCCCATTTTCCTCTCATTCTACAATCGCAAATACTCTCAAACCTTCTTCAGGCGTTTCAGCGTTTAAAATATGCGAACCGTACATAAAAAGAAATGGGGTGTAGCATTCCACTGTTTTGCCTGGTACAACCCGTAAAAATTTTTCAATGGTTGAAGTAACGTCTAATCTGAAAAGGTCAATGCTTGAATTTCCGACCATTACTTGATTCAGGGATAGAGAAAAAATTGGGTTTTAACGTCCACTCAACATAAAGTAGGTCATTTCGGGACTAACTCGTGGCACACATTTATTAAAATAATTCGCTTGTGCGCAGGAAAGAACCTTAGAACCCTGAGTAAATCCTATAAAGTAAGATAGGCGACCCTACTCCATTTTTTTATTGGCATTTTTTAAAATATATACCGTCTCTACAATAATAAAATTTCTCGGGATTAACACTGTTGACGGTATTGTCTCGAAAGAATCGCCATATGTTTGGCGCAAATATAGCCCGGTTGATGCTGACGTGCATTCCTTTACGATATTATCTTCATCAATTTATTTGACAATTCTCTATAAACCTACAATGGCATAGTCTAAATTCAATCTGTACTGTCGGAACCGTGAGGGGTGGGGAGTAAGTACGATTCAAAAACGGCTCGCCTCGTCTGGGCTTTTATACATATAAACATACAATGTGATTTATAAACAAACTTTGCTTGACTTGTTGGGTGTGGGACACATCAATATGCAATTAACTTACTACTGTTTCTTCAAGATATTATTGGTTTCGAATCCCTGGTTGTACGTGGCAAGGAGTAGGGTCGCCTGTCCAACCTCGTGGGTTTTCTCCGGGTCCTCCGGTTTCCTCCCACTGCTAAAGACCCATACGCGCAAGCGAATTATGTAAATAAAATTAAACCATATGTTAGTCCCGAAATGACCTAGTTTGTGTCGAGTGGACGTTAAACCCCATTTCTCTCTATCTCAAGATATTATTTTACATGTCTTTTATTATATAAAAAAATATAAAAACGAGAAAGATAGAGATTAACACTTAAGAGATAGAGAGAGAGAGAAATGGGTTTTAACGTCCACTCGACACAAAATAGGTCATTTCGGGACTAACATATGGTTTAATTTTATTTCAATAATTGGCTTAATGACAGGCTTAATGATACAGCGCAAACGTTCTAATCATTCGGCCGTCCAACCCTCCATAAAAAATAGAAGTATTTTGTATATATTATCAAGAATCAAAGAGCTACAAATAAAACGTAGAAGTATTTTGTATATATCAAGAATGAAAGCGCTAGAAAAAAAAACCTGTCTTGCTGAAGTAGTTCATTTCATTACTGACATAATCAGTATCTTCCTGATATTTTAAAAGTATTTCCAACTATTAAAAAAACAAACGTAAATCTTGATTTATAACAGTATTATGGCCCGGTGTCCAATCTTAGATTCGGTTCCAAGATTCTCGAGAAATGCTTAGCTAGCAGCTCAGTTAATTTCCTGTGTTGAAGAATACAGTCTTTTAGATGATGATGATTATTATTATGTTTATTATATGTAAAATCAATAAATTAACAATTCAAATTCGTAATGTTCCTGTTGTTGCTACTGTTAAAACTAAATTAAAAACATTTATTTTTTTAAAAAATAACTCTTTACCCGGTGATAATTTTATATAGATTATTCAAAGCTATAGTAATTTTATTTAAATGTTTTGTTTTGTTTTATCCATTGTGGGTATACAAGGGGTATTTCGGGACCCCACGCGCTTATATCCTTAACATCTTTGAGGAACTGGTTCATAATTGTCTAGCGAGAGTTTTATACATTGTCAGCTACTTAATGTCGAGTACAATGCTGTAAATAGAACGGAAGTGAGGCAGTGGGAACATTCATCATTTTACAAGAAACTACGAGTATTACATTATCGGGCACATACGGTCTTGTGGACCCCTCTCCGCTAACCTTTCAACACTTAGACAAGTGTCTAATCTGTTTTGCGCGCGCTGCCAGATTTGTATTTGAAATCTTTCTGTGTTGATCATTCTAATAATCTAGATCTGAAAGCAAGGTACTCTACAAACCTCATTAAAAGACGATCCTACATGGAAATGGCCATTAGGTTATTTGTAGATTTGTATAGTTTCAAAAATACCTTATTATTCTTATCGTCACTGTTTATACCGCAAATATATATATTTTTTACTATGATTGATGATTATTCAGTCTTCATATGAAGCTGTAGTTTGATCGTATTTGAATAACATTATGCATCCAAAAACCAATTTAGGTCTGGGATCTTAGATTATCCCTTGTTGCGGACAATGGAGTTGTTACGTATAGCTAATAGTGTCGTGATCTGTTATATGTCTTTGTAAAGCGCACATGTGCGTATTGATGTGGCAGTTGCGTGCTATAGAAATGTGTAATAATAATCTATAAAATGTTTTAAAATCTGAAAAGACACAATCAACATATAGATTCTTTCTTGTCTTATATCTGTGTGTCTTGAATGTCACAAGCTGCTTATATGTAACAAATTACACTGTAAGTTTATTTTGGGAAAAATGGTAAAAAATGTTTTTCCTTTGCACCCACTCTTTTAAAAATTCCTGTATCCGCCCTTAACATCTTCTAGACTCGGGAAACTGCAATTCTAAATCAGAAAAGGTCGTAGCAGTACGTGTAGGATAAAACACGAGACTGGGGTTAGGCTGGGGAAAGAAAGTCTTTTTCTGAAGTCTTTCCTCCCAAGCATAATCGAAGCCGAGGACTTTATCTTGCTTATAAACCGTCTATGTTTACATGTACGTAAAATGAGAATATCCCAGAATACCAGTAAGAAACCCATATACCATGTTTAAAAAAACCTACCCTAGAAGAAAAGCCTGTTACAGGTTTACAGAAAAACTTTCAGAAGAATAACTCCAAATTCACCTGTATATATCCAAAGCCACCTCGACTTTCAGACCGCAAGTTATTCCGGGTATAGAATAAACCCCAAAGATCAGAGATTTACCGTTATGAAGTCCGAGAAAAGACTTTTTCATTAGTCTGGTTGATTTAGCAAAATATAGGACGTTTAACCTCATTGAACTTTCATCAAGTTTACAGAAAAACTTTCAGAAGAATAACTCCAAATTCACCTGTATATATCCAAAGCCACCCCGACTTTCAGACCGCAAGTTATTCCGGGAAAAGAATAAACCCCAAAGATCAGAGATTTACCGTTATGAAGTCCGAGAAAAGACTTTTTCATTAGTCTGGTTGATTTAGCAAAATATAGGACGTTTAACCTCATTGAACTTTCATCAAGAGGACTTGGACCTATTTCAAAGCCCCTTTTCTGACTTTAAATGTAATACAAATCACTAATTATATTATTCACAAACGATTCCTTGTCAAAAATTCAAACACTCATGCATCGCTCAGAATATAACTATTAACTAAAATTTTCAATATATTCATTTTTTATTATCCATTTTTTAACTATTATAGCAATTGTAAAACTATCGCTTAATTCCTCACGGGATTGGATGGCCGAATGGTTAGCACGTGCGCGCTGTATCATAAGGTCTGTCATTGAGTCAACTGGCGTGCTTTCGAATCCCCGGTTTTACGTGACAAGGAGTAGGATCGCCTGTCCAACATGGTTGATTTTCTCCGGGTCCTCCAGTTTCCTCCCACTGCTTAAGAACCCTACGCGCAAGCGAATTATTGAAATAAAATTGAACCAATATGTGTTAATCCCGAAATGACCTAGTTTGTGTCGAGAGTGGACGTTAAACCCCATTTTCCTCACTACAATCGCAAATACTCTCAAACCGTCTTCTTCAGGCGTTTCGGCGTTTAATATATGCGAACCGTACATAAAAAGAAATGGGGTCTAACGTTCCACTGCCCTGCCCGGTACGAGCCGTAAAAATATATCAACATCTCTCTCTCTCTCTCTCTCTCTCTCTCTCTCTCGCTTAATCGACCAATTTTTAGAACAATATTATGTATAATTTAAATACGAGTTTCCGTTTTGTTTGAATTATTGCACCTTGTGATTTATTGATTATTAATTCATGTTTTCAGTTATTATTTATATTTGAAATCAATTTTTTGAATCAATATTTATATAAATCACATTAGTAAGTATTTACTTTATTCTCTCGAGTGTAGATGAAATCAAAAATAGGTGGAGCTGACAGAACTCAATGTAGGGTAACCAACATAAACCTGGTTGGCATTAGAAATGAAACATGGTATAGTGTCCCACCTTTCTGTACCGAGTTGACTACTGATCGAAGAAGGAAATACGCCATATATTATGTGTGCCCTAACGGAAATTTACATATTTTTATTTCGTAATACTCTGTCAGTGGGGGTTGGATGGTCGAATGGTTAGCATGTGCGCTCTGTATCATACGGTCTGTCATTGAGTCAACTGGCGTGATTTCGATTCCCCGGTTGTACGTGACAAGGAGTAGGGTCGCCTGTCCAACCTCGTGGGTTTTTTGTCCCTCCGGGTCGTCCGGTTTCCTCCTACTGCTAAAAAAACCCTACGCGCAAGAGAACTATCGAAATAAAAGCAAACATGTTAGTTCCGAAATGACCTAGTTTTTGTCGAGTGGACGTTAAACCCCATTTCTTTCTCACCATCTGTCAGCGTGTACACGGGACCTCGGTTTTTCGTTCCATCCGAACAACTAGACACGGCCTAGCTTGCCAAGGTCTGTTTGACACTGTAAACAAAGCTTCTCACTTTATATAAATTTGTTTGTCTGCATGTCATGCCTGAAAGCTTCAGATAATTATAAGGTAAACATCATGCATACCTTGTGTTAGCTGAGATGTCAAACCCGTGATGTTTTTAAATAACTCAAAAGTAGTGCATTGTTATATTCAGAGACAGTCATGGTTAATGCCAGAAATAGTAATTTCTAGACATAGTTATAGTTGAATTTCGGAAAATGTCAATGTTGTTATTTCCAGAAAGGGTTTCGTTCTATTTTCCAGAAATAGTATTACATGTAATGTACTTCCCAGAAAGAATTATAGTGGTGTAATTGCTGGATTGGTATCGTTGTAATTTTCAGAACAAAGAGGTGCTTATCAGGAATGGCGGTTAAATATTATCATTTCTAGAAATATTGTCATTTCTAGAAATATTGTCATTTCCAGAAATATTGTCATTTCCAGAAATATTGTTATTTTCGAAAATATTGTCATTGTTATTTTCGAAAATTTGGTCATTGTTATTTTCGAAAATATTGTCATTGTTATTTTCGAAAATAATAGTTTATGTGTTTTGAAAGGATTATATTTTGACTTTATGCACGAATTATAATGGGTCAGAAAAATTCATTGCGGTTTAATGGCCTACTTTTCTACACGCGCGTTTAATCCGAACGATTGGAAGCTGTTCAATGACAGACCCTCCGTCCTGCGCAATTGAGGAATCAAGGGAGATAATCCCGACGAATTGTCTCTACCAACCCTGAGTCTTCCTAGTTAGCGAGCCACGGTGGAGGCAGGCTCGGGTATCTATTCAAAATAAGATAGATGTTCATGAACTCCACCTGGACCGTATTCATACCATGTATATACTGTACATTATAGTAGTCAAACAATTGATACATATCAGAATGGAGAAATGAAATAGCCTGGAGTAAGATTTATTTTCTTACGCTTCGCGGCATTTTCTTAAAGCCCTGGGGTGGGGTGTAAATCGCGGCATACCCTACAGGTACTTTGGGATGTGAACTTCTGGTTTATTGTGGCACAAATGTGATGTTTTTTTTAGCCTAGCCCACACCTTGCCATACGTGTTACTACGGAAAGTCTACGAGGGAAATTTTGGAAAACCCGTGCGTGAGACGTACGCTTCACTTGCGTGACTTCGGCACCATTGGTAAACCCGTACGTGAGACGTACGCTTCACTTGCGTGACTTCGGCACCATAGAAAATCGCAGACTGACTTAAGCCTAGCTCGCAAGCCGTCGCACGTATGTTGACACGCACTGGTTTGGTAGCTAGCAGACCAGCTGCCAGAAACCATGGGAAATTTTTGTATGTGTAGGACCAAAAGCCTCACATATGAGTTTACTAAAAATCCCCCCCCCCCTAGACTGCCCGTAGTAGCACGTAGGGTGGGTTTTGAACTAGGCCAGTTGTTCTCAACCCTTTTTTGTCAACGGCACACCTTGGAACACGTGAAAAAATAGCGGCACACCTAGCTAAATATACATGAAAAATATTTGAATTTTGAAATATAAAAACATGGCAAGTCATAGACGGCATACAACCGTAGACACAGACTAGTCATAGACACATAGAATGACTCAAACTAAATAACGAAAAACACAGCTATGAACTTATCAGTAGACACCAGTGGTACTAAATTGGGATCACGTGGTTTTTCGTATTTTCTTAGTGTTCCGTTAAAAAATTCGCGGCACACATAGGGAGATCTCACATCATCCAGAACGCGGGTTATATAACAACTCTTTCAGACCCTAGAGTAGTCAAGACAAGTAAAACGAAATTTTGAACTATGAAAAACGAAACGAAATAGGATCTGTGTTTAAATCAGATTGATCCGGTTTGTTCCAGGAATGCCGACAGACGTTTAATCCGTTAATTAATCATAAATCCGTTAATTAATCATAAATCTGTTTAAAACTTGTCACTCAGGTATAGTACTGTTCAGCGTTAATGCAGTTTTCTGATTTAAACATACATTATGCATACATTAAACATACATTATGCAAGAGCTAAATCTGCCAATTACGGGTCTTTCTTTAGGCCTGAAATGTTATCTAAATTATTAATTAGACTTTAATTAACTTATTCAGACCATAATCAACTCTCGATGGCATCGCTAGCCTGCGGTATTTACTGGATTAGAACCCGGTCTGCTGCTTCTGATTAAATAAAAAAATTGGATAATCGAGACGATGTTTTTTTTATCGTACCGACTTTAGTAATGATGATCAAGGCTGCCGACATCAACTGCGATAATAATTGGAGAGATTATAAAATAAAAAAGTTTTACTTGTTTAAACGGAAAAATATTTTTTTTTTAAAATTTGGATTTCGCAAAGAAACGACAACTTAAGAAAGATTATTACTGTATACTTAAAACAGCTATATTAAAATGCTTGTCTTAATTTTAGGACACTTTCATGCATTTTCTTTTCTTTCGGGTAAAAGAAATAAATAAGTTTTGTTATGGCCATTACACTCCACAGACAGTCCATTATAAGGATTACAATATGTACATTTACAAGCAAATAATTATCTTTTTTTAAAAAACTAAAAGAGAAAAGAGATTTCTTATAATAAGCAGACAAACATATTTACAATTTATAACGCCTTTGGGCTTTTTCTCCTTTTAATTTGTACATTGGATAATATGCGGATGGAATATGTATAGATTTTCATAAATACTGAGGCTTGTTGCGCTCAGTGTGTCCTCAGTTTTATTATGCAGAGGGGTGGGGGTGGTTGGGTGGCCCAATAAAATTTCTCCGAGTCGTCCTTAGCCCCCCACCCCACCCCACCCCCACGCACACACACACCCTGCCAAAGAGAATAATTGAAATAAAATTGAACCATATGTTAGCCCGAAATTACTTAATATGTGTCGAGTGGACGTTAATCTCTCTCTCTCTCTCTCTCTCTCTCTCTGTTCAGAATGTACTGACAACTGGCTGCTGTCTGGGCAGATATTGTACAAGAGGGCCTGCTAATTTGTTCAGTTGATCAAATAGAATACAATTTCTATATACATTGTCTTATATTCTTTAAAATGTGTTAAAATGAAGTTTGTTTTATTTACCACCCACCTAACCATAAAACTATTTCAAATATATTCTATTGAATATCATACTGCCTTTCCGTATGTTCTACATTTTTTGTGTAATTTTGTCTGTTCAAATTAATGATAATAACGCCTGGAGATATGTCTGATACATGGAATCAAGATTTATTTTTTATCATATGAAGCCGCAGGTCCCATGGTTCGGACAATATCTACTCGTCACAAACTAGGTCATTTCCGGACTAATATTATTTCAATATATCGCTTGCGCGCAGCGTCTTTAGCAGTGGAGGGGGGGGGGGGTGAGGACCCATGAAAAACCCACGAGGTTGGACTGGCGACCCCACTCCTACTCCTTGTTGTATGTTCAACCTCGTGTGTTTTCTCAGAGTCCTCTGGTTTATTTGAAACTCCAGTTACATTCTCCATGATAAACTGGGCGGGGTGGGGGGGTGGGGGATGCTTACTTTGAATGGTCGAATGATCCTAGCTGTGCGCCGCTTTAGTTCAAAAGTTCTGTAATTGAATCAAGAGGCGTGGTTCCGTTCCCAGAAATCAGGTGAGAGAGAGAAATGAGGTTTAACGTCCACTGGACACAAATCTGGTCATTTCGGGACTAACACATGGTTCAATTTATTTCAGTAATTCGCTTGCGCGTAGCAGTGGGAGGAAACCGGAGGACCCGGAGAAAACCCATGAGGTTGGACAGGCGACCCTACTCCTTGTCACGTACAAACGTGGAATCGAAACCAAGTCACGCGCTAACCATTCGGCCATCCATCTCCACCCCGCAACACACACATACCCTTGACAAAATCAAAACGCACCACGGTTCGCAATACGACCAATTCCAACCAGGCCCGTAACTAGGGAGGGGGGGGGCAGGGGGACGAAGTAAAGCCCCCCCCCCCCCCAAAACAAGAGTTGAAAAATTGTCGACCATAAAAACAAAAGATATACATTGTCTGTCAATTTTACAGCACCCCCTAAGAACACTTACCGCCCCCTCGATGCTCTGACTAGTTACGTCCCTGATTTCAACAGCTTATCGGTCTACCGCTTTAGCTTGACATAATATGTAAAGTGCCGTGTATATATTTCAAACTGGTTTTTACCAATTTTCCAAGGATGTTTCTAATTATATTTATTAAATTATTTTCGTATTGTAATTAACTAAATAGATGTTGATTGTCAACAAGACAAAGTTGTACATCAATCAATATCAAGGCGTCTACAAGAATCATTTGTTTTTATACGTGTGTATGGTCGAATAATCATCAATGGCGAAGAAGTCCAATTACTCTCTTTAGATCATTATGAAGTAAGAAATCTATTGTCACACTTTGTTTGAAAGTCAAATGTTTACGTCTGGTGGCGCCCACGTGAACCCTTGATTCGGTCTCATTTAAAGGCCAGTCTACACTAATGATTATTTGTCATCAACAGCCCAAGTTCTCATCGGTGAAAATCTTTTGTACACAATATGCCTAAGGAATCCTCGTTTCACGTTATTCTGCCGTACCCCAACCGCCGCCGGACTAGTGGCAACGAACATACTCCATGTACAGTGGGAGTAATTCTGCCCGGACAGCATCCTCTGTTACCCAGTGTACTCGTTCCGTTCTACTCCACTATACCCTTGTTTAATCCATAGGGCTTCCGCGATTTCAAATTATCTGCCCTGGCCTAGAATATAGCTAAAGTCTACGAACCAATCAGAAAACAGTTTACAAACCAATCGTTTCGCCTTCGTTTTTATAAGGGTAGATAACCATATTCATGTCCATTTACTGAATGATTTTATATAAATAATGTATATATTTATAATTATTTTACATTTAATTGTATTATCAAAATCTGTAGTATGTGTTGTTGATTTCAAGTATGTATAACGTCTATATGTTTGAATTTTGTTATTATTATTACTATTCGTTCTTTGTCTGAAATATGTCATTCTGTTATGTTTATTATTTTTGAACTTATACTTGGCAATTTGACTCACAATAACTTGGCTACGATATCACGTGGACATAAAATTCCGGGAACGAACGAACGATTCTAAATAAAACTAATGACCCTACATTATTATATGAACGTCTGGTCTTCATTAACATAATATTATATAATTGGTTGTTAATAATTACGCATTTAGAATAGGCCAACTCCTAACATGAGAGTTACTTGCCTTTGCCAACTTCCTTTTCAAATAACAATTTATGGGATTGGTCAATAAAAATAGCACAATCATCAAGGGCGGAAAACTTGAAAACGTGTCTCCCCCATAGATTAACCCAGGGTATAATGGAGTAGAACGGAATGAGTACACTGGGTAACCGAGAATGCCCGGACAACGGCGTTACGGCCTACTCGAATTCCAATCCCTTGCCAAGGGTTCTTTTATGTGCACTCGATGAACCTTCCCTGCCAACATCGGGATTGAACATGGGACCTCCGGATTAGCGAGCCAGTGTATTACCCGTTGAGCCACCGCGACTCCAAGCGTTACGGGACAATCGACCGCAGCTGTATAACTTACCTCAGATCAATCGTCGACAAATAATACTTGATGTGGACAGTCGTTTAATTCAATATACATACAGGTACACAAAACTTAAAAAAACTACATTAATTGTCGATTACTAGCACTTTCGCTTATTTTATTAATGTTGTATTATCTCACTGTTGTGTACCTGAAGAGCTTAAAGATAAATTATGGGAGATTCGATAACGAGTTGGCAGTGTTCGTTATAATAGTTAAAAAATAGATAACGTAAAGGCAATTTGCTAAAAATTTCATTCAAATTTATCTACTATGAACCGAGAACTAAGCGATTGAAAATTCCGCCTAGCCTCGATCATCATTACTAAAGTCAGTACGATAAACAGCTTAGTCTCGATTATCCAGTTAATCTTTAAATCGTGAAGGAAAGTTACGCAGTAAAATGGCTCATAATCCACTAAAGATCGCAGACTACCGATACAATCTAGAGTTGATTATGGTCTGGATAGGTTAATTAATGTCTAATTAATAATTTAAATAACATTTCAGGCCTAAAGAAAGACCTGCAATAGACAGATTTAGCTCTTGCATAATGTATGTTTAATAAAATAAGCGAAAGTGCAGGTAATGGACAATTAATGTAGTTCTTTTTTTCTAAAACTTTTATATTTTTGTGTATTTAACTTTTCATACATAAAAGGTATATAGATACAAACCGTGATATTCGCAACAATTTCACTCAACTCTATTCTTGATTTAAAGGGGTTAAATCGCTATTGACACCTAGAAATGGTCACAAATGGGTCGCAACGCACATAATAATGTAATATGAATATATAAAACTGTTTTACTGTAATTTCTAATCAGTTATGTTCTGGGAAATACGCGAAGAGTGCAAATTGAAAGACAGTTTCTATACAAATGTGCACAATAATTTGATTTTGTTGCATCCATATCGTTTGATTTTCCGTCCTGATTCCCCCTTGTCAGTGATGTATAACGGAGGGCCTGGCAATGGACAACATATAGTCCCTCGGATGGGACGAAAAAGCACACTGCATGGTGTATACCCATGTTCATTAGTCCTGTCGGAGCAGACCAGTGGGACGTTAAATATCATTTCATTTTACATTTCATTTTCATATTCTTTGATTAGTGATTTGGATCCATACATTTCACAGGTATTTGTATTGGCTGATTGTCATCTCAAGTTGCATGTTGTGTTTTTCTAAAAGCTATTCAACACCTTGACATTTAAGATGAGATTGTTTATACCCTACCTTGATCTAAATCTCTTTTAAAAACAGATTTGTTTGTCATTTCAATCAGAATACAATTATTGAGCCCTGATGCTTTGAATTTTAAATCAAATCAATAATATTGCAATTCTCTTATTTCAGTACTTGCTGTTGTTTTGGTCTGTTTTATTTTTCTTTTTATGTGTGATATACAATTGACATTATGCCTGATTTTACTTTCCTTCAATCTAAAAGGGAGAGAGAGAGAAGGGGGGGGGGTAATGTTAAATATCAGAGAGCATGGGCGTCACACGTGTGGGGGGGTCAGCCCCCCCCCCAATTGTTTTTCTGTGGGGGGCTGAATATACTTGGACCCCCCCCCCCCCAAAAAAAAAGAATTTACATAGTAGGCCCAAACTCCTATTTATTTACAACAATTATTAGGATTAGTTAAGATTCTATCTGTATAAAACCTGTACATATCCCAATATGGTTTATACTGCTAAAATAAAACACAAGAGATAATCATCCCGGAATCATGTGTGAAGTGAAAAGTACCTGTGTTTCATAAAATTGTGTCTAGTTAGCCTGTCAGTAATATTTTGTTAATTTTTTTCTGCCACTTATCAGAGTGAATCGCATGTAGGTACCCAAAAACATAACCGCCTAAACCAATTATTTATCGCCCGCTCAGCCAGCAACGTAACCATAATGCTTTTGCACGCGGTGTCTTGGTAGATAGCATGGCCACATGGTGTTTGTTTATATCTTTTAGGGGTTTTAAAAAATGGGTTAGGGTTAGGATTAGGGGTTAGGGTTGCGGACCCCCCTCCCCCCAATATATATTTCACGGCTACGCCTGTCAGAGAGAGAGAGAGAGCGGGAGAGAGAGAGTGGGGAGTGGGGGGAGAAATAGCGATAACATCCACTGGACCCAAACTAGGATATTTCGGGACTAACATATGGTTCAGTTTCATTTAGCGCTTAGGGGTCTTTAACAGGGAAGAAATCCGTAATCCATAAGAGGCAGAGACAGAGAGAGCAATATAGAGAAAGATGGGAAACGTCCACGGGCATACCTTATGCAGTGTCGCTACGACCTACTCTCATATCGAATTCCATCGGTCAATGGTTCTTTTACGTGCACGCCAATGTGTACACGGTGTGTCCCTTGCCAGTCCCCCCGCCCTAAACCACTGACCTACTATTATAAATACAACAGTGAAGTAATTTTTGGGTTGCCACCGGGGTGAATTTTTATAATTTATTATGACCAAATCTTGTTGTTGTGCGTGCTGCTGTGCCCAAGGCATCGCAAATTCATGCATGGACCACATGAAACTTGGCATGCGTGTTCCTTAGACAATTTTGGCATCGATGGAAGCTCTTCGCTTTTTGATAGCTGGGATGACGTTATGCTCTATTCCTGGTCCTTAGTACGCTAGTACTTGCTGTCACTATACTAGTATTTACATAACAAATTATTATTGCCCTTTCCGTTAATAATATTTCCTCATTTGAATAAAAAAATTTTTATTAAAATCGATATTTGGAAAACAGTGATTGATGATAATCAATAACTTTTTTTCTCTCGTCCAACATACTAAAATATTTTATAAATGAATCATACAAATACAGACGTGAAGTTGAGGTTTTACTTTTTAAAGAAATGAAATGAAATGAAATGGGGTTTAACGTTCTACTGTTCTGCTGTTCTGCTCCTATACTGGACTAATGAAGACGGGCATACGCCACACGGTGTGCTATAAGTGAAATTTTGCCCGGGCAGCGGCACTATCGCCTACTCTTATATCGAATTCCAACTGCCAAGGGATCTTTTACGTGCATTCCAATGTACACACGGGACCTCGGTTTTTCGTATCATCCGAAGGACTAGACAGCTGTCGTTGTCAGGCCCTCCGTTCTGCACCACTGACAAGAGGAAACCACGTCGGAAAATCAAGATGAACTTTCTCGGCCAATGCAGGGATCGAACACCGGACCTCCAAGCTAGCGAGCCAGCGTCTTAACCACCTAGCCACCGTGGCTCCATAATTTTTAAAGTCTCCGTGCTTCACATGTATGTTGGTGGTAATATCTATTAAAATACAGATGTGACATCATCCTTTGATGTTGGCGTACAATTATTTCTAATAACGTACGAGCAACCGGCCAATCGTACATTATCTATACTAGATGAAATATTGACGTATTTCATTGAAAAGCACGTGCGGGATAGGGTCTGTATTTTAAGTTGTTTAATGGTCTCGAACTAAAGACATTGCGTAATATATTGAAACAACACTCGACTAACGCCTCGTGCAGTATGAATGTATTACTTAATGTCTCGCTCTCGACCATTAAACCATACTTAATTTACAGCTTAAAGGGGCTAATACATGGACACAAATGGGTTGCAACACATATAATAATGTAATATTAATGTATATAAACTGGTCTACATTCAATCATTTCTGTTTTTACTCTAATTTCAAATCAGTTATGTTCGGCTAAATACGCCAAAATTCTCAATCAAATGGCAATTTCTAGCGTATGGTAATTCCAGTTTACACCGATGCGCATGCTCTCCAGATAAGAAAATGGCATAACCGATTGACATGATGTGTGGAATATGTCTAGCCTCATTCTTCAAGCCCGTTGTTTCAAATGGCGCTAAAACGCATTATGGAACACGAATCGTGTATCAATAGTGATATGATTATTTCGTCTTAAATATTGGATATCAGAAGCCCATCTTTACCCGGTAAGATCACAACATCAATTTTGATTTGAATTGACAAATAATTCGTGTTTTCAATGTCGAAGACTTTGGATGATATGAGCTACTTTAATCCATGCTAAAATTGACGAATGTTTAATAAAAAAAAAACACAAATATTTTTGAGAATGTAGCTTTTTTATTGGATAAGAGTCCAATGTTAGCTCTCTTGGCCAATGAAAATTATGAATCTATAGATTATTTTAGTTTTAATGTTTCGTGAATAAGACCCCACCCCTGACCCCACAAATAAACCAGCGGCTGCCAGGCAGGATACGCCCACATTTTCGAGAGATGGATAGAGAACAAGCTAAAAATTAAGTGATTTTTCCTACAATCAAGGGCCATAATTCAGAAAATTACAATTCGATATGCTCAAATATCGAAAGGAACCGAGATCTTTGGGTTATAAACTTATATTTCAAGTTTCAACAAAATCGGATAAAAATTGTGACCTCTATAGGGTCCACAACCTTGATATACCATATTTTTACGCTATTTGAGAACGAGGGGCGGCCATTTTGTCTGTCAGTTTAGGACCGATTTTCACGAAATTCGAACTCAGCTATCCTTAGGGTGTAACGGTGATATAATAATACGGTTTTTTAAATCGGATAAAAATTATGACCTCTATAGGGCCCACAAGCTAAAAACGCGACTTTTCGTACAATCAGGGGCAATAATTCAGGAAGTTGCGGTCCGATATCTGTGAATATCGAAAGGAACCGAGATCTTTAGGTTATAAACTTACATTTCAAGTTTCAACAAAATCAGATAAAAATTATGACGTCTATAGGATCCACAACCTTGATATACCATATTTTTACGCTATTTGAGAACGAAGGGCGCCCATTATGTCTGTCAGTTCTGGGCCGATTTTCACGAAATTCGAACTTCAGTCGTCCTTAAGGTAAAAGGGTGATATAATAAAACGTTTTTTTAAATCGGATAAAAATTATGACCTCTATAGGGTCCAAAAGCTAAAAACGCGATTTTTCGTACAATCAGGGGCCATAATTCAGGAAGTTACGGTCCAATATACGCAAATATCGAAAGGTACCGAGATCATTGGGTTATAAACTTACATTTCCAGTTTCAACAAAATCGGATAAAAATTGTGACCTCTATAGGGTCCACGACCTTGATATACCATATTTTTACGCTATTTGAGAACTAAGGGCGGCCATTTTGTCTGTCAGTTTTGGGCCGATTTTTACGAAATTCGAACTCAGTCGTCCTTAGGGTGTAACGGGGATATAACAATACCTCTTTTTAAATCGGATAAAAATTATGACCTCTATAGGGTCCACAAGCTAAAAACGTGATTTTTCGTACAATCAGGGGGCCATAATTCAGGAAGTTATGTTCCGATATGCGCGAATATCGAAAGGAACCGAGATCTTTGGGTTATAAGCATACATTTCAAGTTTGAACCAAATCGGATAAACATTGTGGCCTCTACAGTGTTCACAAGCTAAAAACGTGATTTGTCGTACAATCAGGGGCCATAATCCATGAAGTTATAGTCCGATACATGCCAATATCGAAAGGAACCGAGATCTTAGGTGATAAATATAATAAAACCAAGTACGAACAATCCAAACCATTAGACAAAATTCGAAGTCCTAAAAAAACGGTATAGGCAAAATAGTGTAATAAGGCAAAATAGTGTAATCAGCATATGGACTGTTCACCGTGTATAAAATACACGACAAACAGTGGTAACAGGTGTCCGGAAGAGTAAGCTTACCCTGCCTGGCGCCACACCCGCCATAGCTGCATCCAAACTATTAGGCGAAATCTCGGTAAAATAGCGTGATTGGCCAATGGACTATCAATGACAGCCTACACCGGTTGTGTTCCCAAAACAAACGGTATAGGCAAAATAGTGTAATCAGGCAAAATAGTGTAATCAGCAAATGGACTGCTCACCGTGTACAAAATACACGACAAACAGTGGTAACAGGTGTCCGGAAGAGTAAACTTACCCTGCCTGGCGCCACACCCGCCATAGCTGCATCCAAACTATTAGGCGAAATCTCGGTAAAATAGCGTGATTGGCCAATGGACTATCGGTATGCAAAATGCACGTGATGAACAGTGTTAACGATGTTGTAGACAGACATTATCAGGGAGATTGTATACGCGTCAATTAAATATATCTAGAATAATAGCCGAGAGAGACATATTATATTTACCAATCAAGTCAATATGACGTCCATAAAACTTTTTAAAGGTTTTAATAAGTTTAGTTCGCAAGTATCCCTGTAGTTGAAGCTTAGATGACAAATGCCTCGATCTACTTAAAAAATCAGAATAAAATGAACAAGCTCTCGCGTAACGAATTAGTTGAGACACAAACACTCAATAAGCTGGTGATATTGGAATGTTACTACTAATAAATGGAAAGTTAACAATCGGAAAATCAAAGTCATCACGTTTATCGTACAATTTAACACTAAGTTTATGGCAATTGTCAAAATCGAGACGCAGATCCAAGTAGGAAGCGTAATTGTCACTGTCAGTAGTGTTTTTAATTTCGAGCTCATCAGGATATATGAATTCTACATAATCACTAAATTTTTGATTATTCAGTGATAGAACATCATCGATATATCGATCATCATCGATATTACGAGTGCCTGTATGTAATCGGCTTCGTAGGAATAGAGAAACAAATCAGCAAGCAAAGGTGCACAGTTGGTGCCCATGGGGATACCTACCACTTGCTGATAAATTTCCCCTCCAAATTCAACAAAGATATTATCAATTAAAAAATCCAACATCTGAATTATCTTGTTGGCGGTGAATTTATTTTTGGAATCACTATGGTTCTTAACAAAATATGTGTTATTGTAATTTACAACTAAATATTGATATCTAACATTTCCCGATTTAGATGAAAAGACACTGTGAATAATATCTTTTAACCGAGCTTTTAATTTACTATGGGGAATTTTAGTGTACAAAGTAGAAAAGTCAAACGTTTGTATAGATGAGATTGAAGTAAGTGATCTAGATTGTAAACCATCAAGTAATTCTTTGGAATTTTTTAATATCCACATTTGATTAAAACCACTACGAGAGTATATTTTGTCACAGTATTTCTGAATACCCTCTTTCACTGCCGTTAGTATAGATGTCAATACTTTTGAAAGTGGTTTTGTGGAACAACGGGATGAACCTGCTATAAAACGTTGCTTGTAGGGATTTTTATGTAGTTTAGATATCCAATATAACAATGGCAGATCTGTATAGGTATCTCCACATGGAGTACCAAATGAAGTGAGTACAGATCTGTGATTGGATATAATTTCATCCTTACTAAGCGTTGAGCGTTTATACGTAGCACTGTCGATTGATTTCCCGAAATTAAGTTCTTTGAACAGGCAGTCATAATAATATCGTTTACATATAAACACTAAGTTATTAGACGCTTTGTCAGCCGGTACAATGACATACTTGTCATGTAAGGAGTTCAGATTTTCAACAATGCTAACATCATTGAAAATGAATTTAGGCCTAGTATCAACTAACAAACGTTGCATATAAATTCTTCGTTTAAGTAAACGACTGATGGACTTAGTCCAATCTGAGAGGGTATCAGAGATAACATCTTCCGTCTTGGCCCATGATCTGGCGTAGTCCTCTACGGCATCCATAATAAGTTTGAAATTTTGATCCCATGAAAATGGTTGCGGTTCCCGATATTTGGGTCCTTTAGACAAAATCTCACGTAACTTATTATTCTGGACTATGGTTAAATCACCAGTGACTACATGTCCAGCTGGTTGGTAAATGAAGGACGACGTAGAGCAAGAACAGGGTAACGGGTTATCATATAATTCGTTTGCATTGATGTTAGATAATGCGTTTCTGTAATTAAATATTTTGGATGCAATGGGTTTAGTATACGTATAAACCTATATTTCAAGTTTCATTGAAATCGTATAAAAATTGTGACCTGTAGACTGTTCACAAACAATTGTGGACGGACGGACGGACAGGGGCGACGACAATATACGTCACATGAAAATGTGGGCGTATAAAAATCAAAACATTTAATCTGATCAAAAAGAGGCCCATCAAAATATTTCAGCGAATATCATTTTTATTGTCTGGAATGTAACTTATAATATTTTTGTAAATACTGAACGGAAATGTAATGACATGTATAGTGTTTAACATCCTACTGTTCTGCTCCAACTGGGCTAATGAAGACGTTCATAGGCCGTACAGTGTGCTATGACAGCGGGACTGCGGCCTGCTCTTATATCGAATCCAACTGCCAAGGGATCTTTACCTTTCACGGCAATGTGTAATCTGGACTTTTGTTTTACGTCCCATCCGAACGGGGGGGGGGGGGGTGGATGGCTGAATGGTTAGCGTGCGCGCGCTGTATCATAAAGTCTGTCATTGAGTCGACTGGCGTGGTTTCGAATCCCCGGTTGTACGTGGCAAGGAGTAGGGTCGCCTGTCCAACCTCGTGGGTTTTCTCCGGGTCCTCCGGTTTCCTTCCACTGCTAAAGACCCCTACGCGCAAGCGAATTATTGAAATAAAATTAAAAACCATATGTTAGTCCCGAAATGACCTAGTTTGTGTCGAGTGGACGTTAAACCCCATTTCTCTCTCTCTCTCTCCCATCCGAACGATTCCCAGAAATCATATGACAAGGTGTAAGATCACTTGTCCATTCCATAGGTTTACTCCGCTTTTCTTCCACTGTTAAAACACCTGCGCGCTCTCTCTCTCTCTCTCTCCTTCTCTCTCTCTTCCTCTCCCTCTCCCTCTATCAATGATTACAGACAATAAAAATGAGCTACATTAATCGAAGGTATTTAATAAGTCTTCACATGCAACATATTTAAATACTTTTTTTTTTATTTTCCACTCACATAAATTGTTACCTAACCCGAATGAATAGAATAATAGAACAGTTTAGTCGATTAATATTTCGTAAATTATTAAATCTTAAAAAACATATCGTGACATAGTTTTTTTTTGGTTTTTTTAATTATTATGGATTTGTTTGTGTTTCATATCCTTGATAGTCCATTTACTTTCATTTCCATTACCATTAATAGACGTTTTTTTGTTATCACCGCCTTCCCATCTCCATTGTCCTCCATTCAGACACAATTCAATTAAACAGACATTACATATCTATGGAAGGCCAAATGGGACAATACTCATGATATTTGTTTCAATATTCCAGTTTAAACACTTCATATTTCAAACGCAACATAAGGTCAATTTCTGGTTAAAATAATTATTAATGTTATATATAAAATGTTTAAACTGTACCGTAGAAACATGAATCATTAATATTGGCCCATTTGGTCTTCCATAGATATCACGTGATATATTAAATAGTCGTTTCTCGTGAAGCTATCTGCAAACCGAGAGCTACTTTGTGTAAATCGGCATTACTAACACTTGGCAATATAGCAAGGAGTGTGAGAGTGGATTTAGAAAGTAGACACATGACTTAATGAATTACTTGAACACGATTTGTTAAGATTCACTCAACATATGCAACCGAAACCTCTTCTTTGGGTTATAATTACGTCACGAATCTACTCATGCCCCCTCAGTTGTCGGGACTGACAGAACTGTGACAGGACTAAATTCAGGGGGGAGAGAGGGACAGAGAGAGAGAGAGAGGGGGAGAGAGAGAAAGAGGGGTCATTTCGGGACAGATTGTTGAATTTTATTTCAATAACTCGCTTGCGCGTAGAGGTCTTTCGCAGTGGGAGGCAACCGGAGGACCTGGAATTACCCACGAGGTTGGAGAGGTGACCATACTCCGTTTTACATGACGGACCGTGATTTATGACAGCGCGGTGATGACATCATACTCGGATCCTGTTCCATAGAGTATGTTCGTATTTGTTTTAATACCGTGGTGTAGTTTAAATCGGCTACAGCCGCATGAACGAACACTCCTAAATTGTTTATTGATGTCCGGATGGACAAGTGTTGTTGGCTAGCTGAATCCGTCTGGCATGGCGTAGTTGATATTCGTATGGTCTGGAGTTGTTAAATTGTTGATGTCCATATGGTCTAGTGCTGTAGACTTGTTGATGCTCGTATGGTCTGATGTTGTTGACTGCCTGCTGTACGGATGGTCTGGTGTTGTTGACTGCCTGCTGTACCCAGTTAGTATGGTCTGGTGTTGTTGACTGCCTGCTGTACCCTGTACGTATGGTCTGGTGTTGTTTACGTCCGTATAGTCTGGCGTTGTTGACTGGCTGATTGTCGTATTGTCAGGTGTCGCCGTATGGCCTGGTGGGGTTTTTTACGCCGGTATGATCTGGTGTTTTTTAACGCCTGTATGGTCTGGTGGTGTTGACGTCCGTATGGTCTGGTGTTGTTGACTTGTTGGTCTGGTGTTGTTGACCTGTTGGTCTGGTGTCGTTCCATTTTAAAAATAATTTTCGCACGAAGGACAGACCAGTTGATGACCACAAACTTTTGGCATCAAGACAGACCGACGTTCTATTGCCAAAATGGTTTTAAAAATTCGGGTACGATTGACATGAAACTTGGCATGTTTAGTCTTTGTACCTGCGATATGTAACGATTGGTATCTATTGCTATATTTCTATACATATAATGTTCTAGTTTTTGTATGCACTGATTACAATTTGCTTTAAAACATACATTATGCAAGAGCTAAATCGGACAATTGCAGTTCTTTCGTTATCTAAATTATTAATTTGACATTAATTAACTTATCCAGACCATAATTAACTCTCGATGTCATCGCTAGTCTGCGATATTTACTCGATTAGCATCCGACTTGCTGCTCAACTTTCATTCATGATTTAATCATGAAATGGATAATCGAGACTATGTTTTTTTGGGGTTTTTTATCGTACCGACTTTATTAATGATGATCGAGGCTAATCCTAAAACTCAATCGCTAAATTCTCGGTTCAGAGTAGATAGATTTGACTGAAATATTTAGCAAATTGCCTATATATTATCTAGTTTTTGACTATTATAGTGAGAACTGTCAGCTCTTTATCTAATCTCCCATAATGTATCTTTAACGAAACACTGTCTACAGATTCTATTTCATCATTAAAACCTGTCTTTAAACAGTAAAAAAAATTTTTCGACTTTTTGACAAGTATACTATTCAAAAAAAGTAGGGGATATTTGATTTTGGGGGCATAATACTAAAATGTGCAAATGACTACGAAAAAAGTCACTATAGAACCTAACAGAAGAAACATTTCCAGTTACATGTGACGCCCAAACGCACCAATAGCTACCGCATGGAATGCAGGTGATGCTTGGGATCATCATGGGGGTCCAACCCAAGATTTGCACGACTCTGACTTTGAATGTTACAGTCATTGTGGCATTGAATTCCAGGGTGGAAACATCAGTTTAATTGTTTTAGTGACCAGAAAACAAATTTTGATATGCGTCGGCTTACCCAAAATGAAAGGTTACGTGCCCTTGGCATGCTACAGATCGGCACAACACAGGCGGTTGTGGCGCGGACGATGAATGTTTCTCAGTCTGTCATAAGCAGGCTATGGTCCAGATACCGTGATACACAATCTGTACAGGACAGACCACGCTCAGGTCGACCAAGGGCGACAACTCAAGCCCAGGATCGATTTATCCGTACCTTGGCCTTGAGAAATCGTGTCATCACAGCAAATCAGATCAGCGCTCGTCTTCAAACAGACACTGGTGTGAGTGGCCAGACGATTCGGAATCGACTGCATAGGGGTCACCTTCGCGCCCGACGTCCTCGCGTGATCCCTTGTTTGAGAGATCATCACATTCAGGCAAGACGTCGTTGGTGTAGGGATCGTCAACACTGTGATAATCGACGCTGGAGCAATGTGATGTTTTCAGATGAGTCAAGGTTCACTGTTGATTTTTTGGACAGACGTAGGAGGGTGTGGCGTCGTCGAAACGAGCGCCTCCAAGACGTTAACGTCATCAGACATGATCGATTTGGGGGTGGTTCTGTTATGGTGTGGGGAGGCATCACTGTTGCTGGAAGAACGGCTTTACATGTTGTTGCAGGGCGTGTTACAGGCCAGTACTACCGGGACAACATCTTGACAGTCCATGTTGTGCCGTTCGCACGACGTCATGGCCGCCGTTTCATCTTCCAGGATGACAACGCAAGATGTCACAGGGCCAGGATTGTTACAGGTTACCTCCAACAACAGAACATCACCACATTACCTTGGCCAGCACTGAGTCCCGACCTCTCCCCCATCGAGCATGTCTGGGACATGCTTGGACAGAGGTTACGTCAACGTCAACAACGTCCTGCCAATGTCCAAGAACTTGCTGCTGCGTTGCAACAGGAATGGGACAATCTGGACCAAAATGACCTTAGACGTCTCATTAGGAGTATGCCACGTCGGATCAATGCTTGTTTGGCAAACAGAGGAGGATTTACCCGTTACTGACTTGGTTGTGATGCTGTGGTAACTTTGCTGTTTGACCCCGGGTATCATTTTACCCTTATAATGGTCAGTCTGTGCCTTAATTAGTCTAACGATCATTTGGAATAAATCGATGAATGTGAACTTCATTTCATTTTGTCATTTGTTTCTTCGTCAGTTTCATTAGGTGACTTTAATAACACTTAAAAATCAAATATCCCCTACTTTTTTTGAATAGTATATAACCTTGATCTCTGATATTAATTGACCTAATTTTTTGGAATGACTATTTATTTTTTTTAAATCTCTTGATCTCCAATATCAATTCAACGAGTGTTTTTAGGATTTCATATATTAGAAAATAACAGGATTTATATTCCGAACAAGGGTTGTTTACATTATCAGTTTGAACTGTGATCAAATAATGGATCCATTTTTATAATCCCTTTGTTTGATTTTTCAGACTTCCTAGTAAATATTTTGGTTCCTGTCTCTTTGCTTTCTTGTCAACTCCATTGCTACAAAAATCAATGAAACTGTAAGAACGACGTCCGATCTAACCCCAAACCCATACAAATACTTCGCTATTTTTCTTTTGTCTGCTAGCTCGGTAGCCTGGAGGTCGCGTGTTGCCCAATAAAGTTCATCGGTGCAGGACAGGGGGGGGGGGCTGACAAGGAAAGTTGTCTAGTCGTTCGGACGGGACGAAAAACCAAAGCCCCGTGTATACATTGGCGTGCACGCAAAAGATCCCTTGGCAGTTGGAATTCGATATAAGAATTGGCCATAGTGCCGCTGCTCGGGCACAATTTAGCTCATAGCACACTGTATGGCGTATGCCCATCTTCATTAGCCCAATCGGAGCAGAACAGTAGGACGTTAAACTCCATTACATTTCATTTTCATTTCTTTTTTCTTGGTGATTAGTAGGTCAATACGGAGCCAATCAGTTTATTCACCATTTAATTCATTTCAGATCACTTTCATCATAGGTCATTAAATCGTATTTGTCAACTACTAAACAATGCCGTTTTAACATATCAAACAGGAATTATTTTGAGATGAAATGAAATGGGGTTAAACGTCTTATTTTACTGCACCGACTGGGATAATGAAGACGAAAAATTATTTATAATTGATTAGAAAGAGGAAAAATGACTTGTTTTAGCATGTATAAATTTAACCGACAGTTATTTCTCTTTTGAACTAGTACGATTCTACTATGGACCAGGAAATAACCATGTTGTTAAAAATCTATTTTCACCGAGTCGATGCAGCACTGTTCAAAGAACGAGCATGCCAATTTTCATTTCGATCGGACTTGAATTGACGATGTTCTGGGCTTTTTCGAAAAGTAACACTCCAGGAAGAAGAAGACGAGGAACAGGATGAGCAGCAGTTAGCGATCAGTTCCTCCTGCCCCCCCCCCACACACACACACCCTAAAAGATACGAAAATAATATTCGGTATTTGAAAATTAAACCTTCCAGTGTACAATATTCAATTTATATCTGCATTTGTTATTCAACATAGTCGTTAAATAGAGAATCTCCTACGAGTCTTTTTTGATATCAAAACATATCAACACAAGTCGAGAAAGTAACAAAAAACGAGGCTCTGCCGAGATTTGTTTTACTTTATCGATGAGTATTGATATTTTTTTGATATCAAAAAGACGAGTAGGAGATTTCATTTATCACCCAATCCTTTCTTACATGCACAAATAGATAAATATAATAATTCTTTGCTGTAGATTTCACTTTTACTGAACCTGATTACATTACGGCGTAGTGATACATCATGTTTTGACAGCAATTCAACCATTGCAAATTCCTTTATATTGACCCAGTATTTCCATGAAGGAAAATTGAATAATAATAGTTCATTTTTAATAAAAAAAAAAAAAAGCAAAGTTACTTATAATAAAAAATGAACTGTTCTTTGAAAATAAAAAAAGTAGTTCCTTTTCAACTGACCAACCAAATTCGTGTAAAGCGATATCTCCTAAAGAAATATCGCAGTAGATTATGAAATATATCACACAAGCGATATCTACGGTAGAATGTATTATTAGGTGCGCGTTGCATCATAAGAGGTGTAAGAGACGCGCAATCGATATATTAAAATAGTATTAGTCCGGAAACGACCTAGTTTGTGACGAGTAGATATTGTCCGAACCATGGGACCCGCGACTTCATATGATAAAAAATAAATCTTGATTCCATGTAATGTATCAGACATATCTCCAGGCGTTATTATCATTAATTTGAACAGACGAAATTACACAAAAAATGTAGAACATACGGAAAGGCAGTATGATATTCAATAGAATATATTTGAAATAGTTTTATGGTTAGGTGGGTGGTAAATAAAACAAACTTCATTTTAACATATTTTAAAGAATATAAGACAATGTATATAGAAATTGTATTCTATTTGATCAACTGAACAAATCAGCAGGTCCTCTTGTACAATATCTGACCAGACAGCAGCCAGGGGGTAGTTCATTCTGAACACAGAGAGAGAGAGAGAGAGAGAGGGAGGGAACCAATGGAATGGACAAGTGATCTTACATCTTGTCACGTGATTAATGGGAGTGAGATTAAGAGGTACTGCTACGATAGTCCAGCGAGTGGCATAAGTCTCACTGCTGGCTTATCTATATATGTTACTGGATAACATTATAAACTATTTCTACGGTAGTCCAAACAGTCAGGACTGAACCCGTCTTTGGCCAATCTGAGTAAAATACAGATCTATAGTTCGTTTCATTGGATAATCCCTCACTTCAACCAGAACGTGGCTTATATAACAACTCTTCTAGATCCTATTATTGTGAAGACAAGTAAAACGAAATTTTTAACTATAAAAAAAAACGAAACGAAATAGGATCTGTGTTTTAATCAGATTGGTTGGGAATTGTCAAGCCTGGCACCAACTTGGCAGGGCGAAAGTCAGTGGTTTTGACAAAGAAAATGTGTCAGTTGTTGTGGAGGGAAGGAAAACTGATCCCCAAATGTGTACACAGCAGTGGGCAAGACAGAAAACCCTTAAACATACATTATGCAAGAGCTAAATTTGCCTATTGCAAGTCTTTCTTTAGGCCTGAAATGTTATATAAATTGTTAATTTATTAATTAGACATTAATTAACTTATCCAGACCATAATCAACTCTCGATGGTATTGCTAGCCTGCGATCTGTAGTGGATTATGATCCGATTTACTGCATAACTTTCCATCACGATTTAATGATTAAATGGATAATCGAGACTATGATTTTTGTCGTACCGACTTTAGTAATGATGATCGAAGCTAGGCAGAAATTTCAATCGCTTAATTCTTGGTTCATAGTGGATCAATTTGAATGAAATTTTCAGCAACTTGCCTTTACATTATCTAGTTTTTAACTATTAAAGTGCGAACTGCCAGCTCTTTATCTAATCTCCCATAATGTATCTTTAACACTACTATTAAAGATAAATTTGTCTCCTCAGGTTTGCATACGTGACCATAGAAATAATTACGGCATTGGTGTCTATGCTAGGTTCCCACTGCCGTGTGATGCGTTACGATAGGATTGTCCCCCCTATTGAGTCTACGATCTGGTACGTGACGTTCGGATACGTTTCAATACGATCAACACGATTGCTACGACTGGCCACAATATATGATAAGACCTGATAGGATCACCTCGATTACTCCACGATTAAACCCATGATTTCAATCGCAGCAAGAATCGTGATAGTTGGAAGCTAGCATTAGGTATATGTCTTCATCCTGTCAAACAGTTTTATCTAAGGTCAGAAAGGGGAGAGGGCTGTCAAATGATCATAGGGTCTGTCATTGAATCAACCTCGATTACTCCACTATTTCAATGGTAGCGCGAATCGTTATAGTGGGAACCTTGCATAACTGAAGGCCTATATCAGTCTCAAAACCCAACCGCTTTCCTTTTGGTAACACCTGATACCACTTCCCTTTACCTATCTGTTCTTATAGATACATATCCTATATAAAACAAGTTTAAAAAAATATAACATCCCAAATCAATAGTACAACCAGATATGAGAAATGAAGAATTGTGAGAAAAACATGAAACGCATTGATTATATTCTATTTCTGATAAAACAGGATTGGTATAAAAAAAAGGGTTGACAATAACGGTCCTATCGATTATCCCAGAAGGCATCTTGTACTTCGTGCAGTTAACTTTTTAACACCGCTGCAGCCTATTCAATTACCACATAATCAAACAGAAAACTATAAAAGACAAGCTAAAATCTTTTCTGTGTATGATTAGTAAAAACAATTGGAAAATAATCAGATCGGTTTCGTCAAAAAACATGTAATTTACGTTGGCATAGTTACAATAATAAAACAATGTGAAAATATATAAATGCTTACCTACCGTCGCGCATAGGTTATTATATAGTTGGGATATTTAAAGTCAAAATATTAACACGGGTGCCCTGCCCTTTAGCGCTATTACATTCTCCATATTACGTGTTTACCCGGCGTTGCACGGGTAGAGTCAAGCGTCACGTCCTGATAAGGGTTTCGAGGAACCGGAAGTAGTATCATCCGAAACGGGAATTGGTAGGAAAACGCTAGATTGGAGACGGTCCTGAACATATGACGCCATTCGTGGATTGTGCGTTAGGCTTGATCCAGGGTTAGTGTTATATGTGCTAAAATGTGCAAGGCCGTCTCCGATGTAGTGTTCTCCGAATTGGTAGTACAATACCACCAAGTCTATGTCACTCCCCGGATAGAGCTGTCGTTATTTCCCACATTTCAGGGAAGGACCCTGACAAAAGACACTGAAAAATAAACAGAAGATAACAACAATCTAGATGCATATAACTCACCATATGTTTAGCGCAACATAGTCCGGTAGGGGCTGACGTGCCATAAAACATTTCATTTCTAGATGCAGATGCATATAACAAACTTAGATATACTTACAAACATTAACCAACGATATTTTACTTGAGTCACCTTAAACATATAGTAATATTTATTGATAATGTTATGCCGTGCAGTGCGTGTCCACTCTTCAATGAATTCTAACTTACAAGGGACATCTTTACATGCACTACAAATCTACACCAGAAAGGAATAAACACACCGGACTCCACCCATAACAAATGAGGCTCCGCCCATGCAGTAGCTTAACTACACCACAAGACCACGGCCCGCGACACAATTCACACCAATAAAGCTGTTGAACCGATATCAATGAGCGTATGTGACTTGGAGATATGGCGCCTTCTCAACCTCGTGGGTTTACTCCGGGTACTCCGGTTTCCTCCCACAGGAAAGACTAAGATAATAAAAACAAAAAATAAGACAAATTGTCTGCGATATCACCTTCGGTGGAAGTGGACGTTAAACACTAAGCAGAACAACAACAACAGCATCAATGACCAGTGTCGTCTAACGATCAATTGTCCGCGATATCACCTCGGTGGAAGCGGACGTTAAATAAAGTTATTTCACCCACTCTAACCTTCAGTATGGTGACGAGTTATTATGTATACAGATCAGACATACAAAATAATTATTCCAAGACTGTGACGAATTAATTTCTCATTAAAATGAAGGCGGAAGAATCCCTGGAATAATGTAGGTCAGCGAGGAATTAGTGATACCATAGTGACAAAAGGATTACCGCCCAGAATGCATCCTGTTTTAAAAGTCTTATCGGAGAACGCTAGATCGGAGACGGTCTAACCCTAACTCTGGGCTAACCCTTACCTACAATCCTTTTATGACGTCATAATATGCGCAGGACCGTCTCCGATTTAGCGTTCTCCAGTCTTATCGTGTGTTGTCATGGGAATGTTTTGGGGATGTGAAAAAATATAAATTATTAAAGGGGATGTAAATTAGTATATATGAAGACAGAATCGATCGAATTGCAGACAATACTAGAAAATGTAGAATAATAATCAATTAAAACAAGTGTAATCAATCAAACTCAAAGGACTTTTTTATTCTTGTGTTTTTACCAATTTTCAACCCATTAAGTGCATATATACTGTTCAAAAAAAGTAGGGGATATTCAGAAACAATACAAAACTGCGGAAATGCACTGCTGTTTTAATTAGAGGTAACCAGTGTATGTTAATAACAGGCCAATTGCCTACACATGAACATAAACAGTGCATGTGGGCGGCTTATCTGACGGCCCCATTTCACTCGCAAAGAGATACACCGTCAAAAGTGAAAATGGACGTTTTTGATTTTTGTCTTAATAATGAGTAATTGCTCCACCAATCCTCAGACATTCAGCAATTCGACGTGGCATATTCCTAATCAACCGTCCAATCACGATTTGGGGAAATCTGACCCACTCCTCTTGCAGTGCCACTGCCAATTCTTGCAGTGTTGTCGGTTGACGTTGACGTCGACGAACACGTCTCCCGATCAAATCAAACGTAATACACTAAAGCAAAGACACGCTAAACAGTAAATCTTATGCAAGAACCGATAGGAAAGCAAACATGGATAGATAAACCAACCCTTCCTTGAAGTGTCAAATTTGACAATGAACCCCTCCCACGTGTATGGCGCTATCACGTGTCGCATGTGCAGCTCAGTGGCTCTGTTGCTGCGATAAGTTCTTCATCTGTGAACATACTCTCAAAGCATGTCAATTGTCCATGACTATTTATCATATCACAACCTGCATAGGTATTTGCATTTCAATATCCCCTACTGTTTTCGAAGAGTATAATTTAATTAAATCAACCTGTCCATAATATCATATTTATTGTATTGGACGTTAAATCTGTAATAAACAACAACAGCAATCAAACTCTATTTAATAAATCTGAGTGTCGAAGACAGGCAGTCGAACGTGGTCAAGGGAGTCGCGGCGGCTCAGTGGGTAAGCTGCTTCCCCTTGTCAGTGGTGAGGATGTAGGGTCTGGTAAGGACAATGTCTAGTCGATCTGGAAAATGTTACACAGGACACCACAGTAAATTTTCTGTCGATAGAGTATCGCAGAGTTTCTGTCACACAGAAGTAAACAATATCAATCACTGAACAATATTTGCGGACAGGTCTTTCAGGGTTGCCGGTCTACGGCTATGGAATGGTCTACCCGACAGTATAAAAAAACCTCTAAATCTGAAGATAGTTTTAAAAAATCACTAAAAACGTATCTTTGCCAAAGAACCTTCGCCAATTAATTAATTATCTATTAGTTTACTTTCTTATATGTATGTATATAGTTTATTAATTGAACAGTGCCATTGAATGTATATATTGCAGTAATGAGCGCGATATTAAATGTAATAAACTTGAACTTAAACTTCAATACGCTCGGAAACCTTAGATATATTCTACTGGTACATGGCATTGGATGCATATATTAGAGTAATCTCGAGCACGATATTCAATGCAATAAACTTAAACTTCTGTTATGCCCCCGTCAGGCCGGCGTACGGCGACCAGAAAATGAAATTGTCGCCGGCAAACGTGAACACAGCGCGAGAAAATGTCCTAAAAAATTACAAACTTGAAAAAAATCACGTTCTCACAGCTTTCCAGGTCAGATCGCAAAACCTTGGCGTTTGTTTTGAACATGCTCAAAGCAAACGCCGTGACTCGCGGCGATTTTTGGCGACCACGGAGACCACAGCACGATATCTTGCGTTTACACCACGCCTTTGGCACGCTTATGGCGATCTTGACGCGCTCTGAGACCATTTTCCGTCGCCGTAACAGTGCAGTAAGGACGCTACCCCGGTCTGACGGGTGTATTAAGGAAATCATTTGGGCCTTAACATTTGGGCCTAAGTATTTATAGTGTTAACACGGTCAACTAAAAACAAATTCACCAGACCGTGTCAGCTTGTTTACAACGGCAGTTCTAATAGTTCACAATGTGTACAGATACACAACACATGGTCTAATTAGTGATTTAATAATAATAATAATAATAAAAACTTTATTTAATGAGGCAACGTATTTAGTTTGCAAAAAAAACCTAATCTTCTATAGGTCCCTCCTAAGCTACAAAGACATATATACATGTAATATCAGGATAAATTCAAAATCATTTGAAATGCAATAGCATTTTAAAGTGGGAATCACCCCCAAACTACAAAACATGTACCCTATACAAGTAGAATATAGGAAGAACACTATAATTATACACAAAATAAGATTGAATGCAGTTGCATTTCCCCAAATAATAGAGCAATAATCAAATACTGGTAGTATGTAACTGTTATAAAACAAAATTCTTGTCTCATTAGGTAAATGATCTTTTATCTTATTTAGGAGAAATACTTTTGATGCAAGTTTTTTTAGACATATATGCTATCTGTGCTTCCCAATTAAGGTCTTGACAATTTGAATTCCAAGTAATTTTGCGGTAGTAACTGTCTCAATTTTCTCACCATGGAGTAATAAAGTTAGGTTTATCTGATTTCTTTTGTGTTTTGATGAAATCAGCATGATTTTGTTTTCGAAGGATTGATTACCATCCCATTGTTTTTACACCATTTAGCAACCAAATAGAGATCATTTTGGAGATTATTGTCGATGGATAAAATATCTTTGTGTGAACAATGCAGGGTACTGTCATCAGCAAACAAATCTATCTGACTTGATTCAATATTGAGTGGGCGATCATTTATAAAAATAAGGAATAGGAGAGGACCCAAGATCGAACCTTGTGGAACCCCGCATTTGACTGTAGTAATTGAAGAGGTAATTGATCCTAAACATACTTTTTGCTTCCGTGAGTCAAGATATGATTCAATCAAAATTTGTGAATTATTATCAAATCGATAAAGATGTAGTTTTTCAATAATAACCTTGTGATCAATGAGATCAAATGCTTTGCTAAAATAAAGATACATTATACCACTCATCGCACCATTATCGATAGCATCAAGCCAATTATCTGTCATTCGGATCAGTGCAGTAGCACATGAATGAGTTGATCTAAATCCAGATTGGTACGCATAAAGAACATTGAGAGTTTCCAAATAAGTTTGAATTTGAGTCCTCAAGTGCCTTTCAAATATTTTTGAAATTGCGGGGAATTGAGATTGGCCTATAATTGTTCGGATCATCTTTAGCTCCCTTCTTATGTATAGGAATAATTTTAGCCAGTTTAGGGGCACTGTGGAACATGTTATGAGAAATACAAAGATTAATGATATATGTCAAACTGCTACAAATTGTATAAGCAGACACTTTTAAAATTTTGGGTCCAATACCATCACACCCAATGGATTTGTTACTATTTAAATTCAATAAATGTTTTAAAACCTCTGTGGTAGTAATACAATTAATAGAAAAGTTGTTATTTGGGGGAATCTTATCATTTACGTAATCTGATATCTTTCGTTTGCACTCTTGAGAAAGTGGTGTATAGGGGGGCTTAATGTCATCAGTTAAATTAGTGAAGTAATCATTCATCACATTAGCAATAGCATTTAGATCATTAATTGTTGTTTTACCATATTTAATACTATTGGGATAAGGGCAATTATTGGGTTTATTCTGTATGTCACTAAAATATCTCTATATGTTTTAGATTGCTTTCGATAGAGTCCTTGATGAAGCTTCTTTTGGCTTTATTAATGAGATTTTTGGTTTTATTTCTCCATATTCTATTGTCGTCACACCCCTTGGAGGCTTTAAAAAAAAGTCCCTGAACTTTCGGGCTTTATTTATTTCCTCATTAAACCACTTCGGTTGATAGTAACTTTTTACTCTCTTTCGCTTTTGCGGAGCATGGCAGTCTAAAACACCTATAAAAAGGATATACCAAGTATCAAGGGCAGAATTTGGGTCATCAGTTGACTCGACTAGTTCAAATTGGAATCATCAAAGTATTTTTAATTTCTGTATAGAATTTCCAAGTGGTTGTGTTTTGTGATTTTTCTCTTGCAGTTTCCAATGACAAAAATAATCGGAAAATGGTCACTAATACCATATTGAGGAACTTTAATTTCAACAATATTATCCGGTGTGTGATGATTAAAATATACACTAAATACTTGTTTTTTCTTATTTGATGTTTGTGTTGTCGTCTTGGAAACCAACTGCAAGCAAAGCCAAAGAAGATGATCACCTGAGTAGCAATCTAAAATCTTTTTATTGGTTGAAAAGGGAAATAACTGTTTAAAAATGTTAATTTTCTGGAAATTATCGAATATGCGTTGCAGTAATTATACTAATGTGCTGCTACTTGGCAATATATGGTTGTTATTTGATGATATTGGGTAGTATTTGGTACTATTTCAGAAGTTATTGGGTAGTATTTGAGAAGTATTTGGTAGTATTGATTTATTATTTGCTTGTTTTGGTGATATATATATTGAGGCAAATGGGACAGCCAGACATCTGTATCGCATTTCAAGTACACTCCCCGCGATATAACTCAAATGAAATGGGGTTTAACGTCCTACTCTTCTGCTCGGAACTGGGCTAATGAAGACGGGCATGCGCGATATAGTGTGCTATGAGGGAAATTTTGCTCGGACAGCGGCACTACGGCATACTCTTATAGCATATTCCAACTGTCAAGGGCTCTTTTACGTGCACGCCAATGTGTACACGGGACCTCGCTTTTTTCCCATCCGAATGACTAGACAGCTGTCCTTGTCAGGTCCTCCGTCCAGCATCACTGACAAGGGGAAACCACACCGGAAAATCTGGATGAACTTTCTCGGCAAATGCAGGGATCGAAATGGGGTTTAACGTCCACTCGACACAAACGCGGTCACAGATGAAGAACTTATCGCAGAACCAACAGAACCACTGAGCTGCACCTGGGTTGATGAAAACTGCCGCGTGCTGGTTTATCCTTATCATGTTTGCTTTCCTATCGGTTCTTGCATAAGATTTACTGTTTAGCGTATCTTTGCTTTAGTCTGTTACGTTTAATTTGCAATAAGAAGTCTTCAACATGATGAACGTCTACGTGCTATCGGCATGCTTCAAGTGTGTTCTACAAAGCGAGCAGTAGCCAACATGCTTAATGTGTCACAGTCTGTGATCAGCAGACTGTGGAACCGGTACAAACAAACACACAATGTTGATGATGTGCGACGACTGCGTGTTGTGCCTTCATTAATCGCCAGCACATGGCAAACAGGCGGATTTCGCCCAACATAACTAATTAGAAATTACAGTAAAAACAGAAACCATTGAATGTAAATCGGTTTATATGCATTCATATTATACAAGCATATATGTTGCGACCCATTTGTGTCAATTTCTAGTTGCCAAAGAATAGTGATTTAGCTCCTTTAAGGTTTACCCAATGCAAAAATAAGGGTAGTAACCTTATTTTATTTGTCTATATGATGTATTTAAGGTTTGCCCAAAGTAAAAGTTCCGATGGTAACCCGGCCTAATCTATTTGTCTATGTGATTTATTTAAGCTTCGCCCAAAGACCAAATTCGGTTCGTAATTCCTCCATCACTTCGTATCTACGTTAAAACAATTTTATCTGAAGTATTTCAACTATCAATTTGACTTTAATATCTTTATGAATAATTTATTATTTTAACTGATATCTTATCTTATATTTATATTTAGGTCATGTAAAAAAAATGTCTAATTCATAGTTTATATAAAATTTCAGATCTAAAGAAAGACCTGCAATAGGCGGATTCAAACATACATTATGCAAGAGCTAGATCTGCCTATTGCAGGTCTTTCTTAAGGCCTGAAATGTTATCTAAATTATAAATTACTGTCTGATTCATCGTAAATTTTAAACGGATTTCTTCGATTATGAACAAACTACTTAACGTTGGTTATTATAAACTTACCTGTGTGTTTGTAATGAACTCCCGTTCGATAAAATCCATTGCACAACTAATTATCACAACGATGAAAACAAGTTCTCTCTTGAAAAATTGAAATATCACAAACTTTTCCCAGAGAAAAATACCAATATGGAAGATGGTTACGTCACTCTGCGGAAGATATCATTTCGTATTAGGGGTGACAGCATAGGAAATTCAAGTACAATTACGACAAGAATCCATGACCACTCGGACCAAAGACCACTCGGTTCAAGACCAGTCGGACCAACTGATAGACCACTCAGCCCAAACAAATAGACTACTCGGACCATACAAAAAGACTATTCGGACCCAACAGAAAGACGACTCGGACCAATAATAAAATGTTGTTTTAATAAATTGATAATTGCGTTTGTTTTAATATAATTACTCGAACCAATAATAAAGTGTTATTTTAATAAATTGATAATTGTGTTTATTTTAATATGACTACTCGAACCAATAATAAAGTGTTATTTGAATAAATTGATAATTGTGTGTGTTTTAATATGACTACTCGAACTAATAATAACGTGTTGTTTGAATAAATTGATAATTGTATTCCAAATCGCAAAATATCGAGAACCACACTTGTAGTCACGTTTAAAAAGGGGCATATAAATGTCCGGTCTTCGTATTATTATGTGCTGTTTATATTAACGCATCAAGGGCGGATAACTTGAAAACGTGTCTCCACCCTCCCCCCCCCCCCATATATAGTAACCCAGGGGTTAGTGGGGTAGAACGGAATGAAACCACTGGGGATACCGCGAATGTGGAAAAAGTAAAATTAGGCTATCAGACAAGAACAGTATACCCGTATATGTAGAAACTGTCAAAAGTCTGGACATACCGAGTCTCATTGCAAGAGTAAAGAAAAATTAGATTGATATTTTTTTTTGGCACCATTATTAATTAATTTTAAAACTAATCGTTGATTTATTTTCCGTACACAAAATTGAACCAAACAACTCTAAATATAAGAATTCCGTATAAGAATTATTTGCTTCTTTGTATTGGGATTTAATAATAAATAAATAGCATATTGTCTAGCCTTATAATATAATTTAATTGGTCCGACTGGTCTTGTTTTGGTCCGACTGGTCTTAGTCCGAGTAGTCTTTGGTCCGAGTGGTCTGGATACCTACGACAATTGGCATTGAGTTTGAGCGTTCGCACACATAACTACCCGCATTCCTGTATTTAGTTACCGTCTTTTACATTCTAGTAAAATCTCTGCAAATTTTATAGCTTTACTTTTTGAAATATTTTGTTCTAATTATTTGATTAGCGACTCGGATGGGATTATTTACTTTTGAACACGCATGCCGCACAAACACAACTATACATTCGTTTTACGGGCTTTATCACACTTCGGTCAAAACTGTCGAATCGAGAATTAATGTTCCGCTTCTTACGGGGTCATACGGGCTTAGTAGCATTATATACCCACCCGGGCACCCAATACGGCAATAGACACGCTGAGGGCTGCCGCAACACGCTTAAAGATTTTACTGAAGCGGTTATTATTCGATCGAAAGAATGCGTATAAAATTAAAAATGCACTCAGAGAATTCGGAGGTAAGCTTCATGATCCTTGTTAAATTATTTATAACATAAAGAAGATAGGATATTTATAGTTTATTCATGACTTTATTTTTACGAGTATCCGTGCAATCAGTGATATTTTAATTGTGAAGAAAATTTGATAGACTGGCGATCAATGGTTTCCATATAAATCTCCTATGTAATTGCCTTCAATTGATATTTTTCGTCGCCCAAACCCATATACGATCAAAATGATCGCGCTGTCAAACTATCTTTCAATGTTAACCAACCCCCGCAACAGGTATATTGGATTCGACCATTACGCCACGAAGACATTGTTGACATCGACTCTGTCGAAATTACAAGTAAATTTTCAAATTTTTCAAGAGAGAAATTGTTCTCATCGTTGTGATAATTAGTTGTGCAATGGATTTTATCGAACGGGAGTTCATTACAAACACACAGGTATGTTTATAATAACCAAAGTTAAGTAGTTTGTTCATAATCGAAGAAATCCGTTTAAAATTTACGATGAATCAGACAGTAGACATTAATTAACCTATCAAAACCATAATCAACTCTCGATGTCATCACTAGCTTGTGATATTTACTGGATTTGAATCATATCTGCTGCTCAACGTTCATTGATGATTAAATCAAAAAATGGATAGTCGAGACTACGTTTTTTTTTCATACCGACTTTAGTAATGATGATCGATGCTAGACCTAAATTTCAATCGCTAAGTTCTCGGTTCAGAGAGGATCAATTTAACTGAAATTTTCAGCAAATTCCCTTTAAAGTATCTAGTTTATAACTATTATAGTGAGAACTGCCAGCTCTTTATCTAATCTCAAATAATGTATCTTCAATGCCTTGTTATTTTAATTTATATCTAATAGTAATTATTCAGTCGTGGCAAATGCACGGTAAGAAATAAATATTCTTATAAATTGAATATGTGTTCATCAAAGGAGTTTTCTGTAATAACATCATTTGTTCCGCTAGGTTACATCTTGTATTTTAAACTATCTGATGTTGGCCTAATTGGACTTTTAACGAACGACAGATGCAGCGTGATATTAGGATACAGTCTAAACACTCTTTGAATTATTTACGCTGATCTTATATAAAAAAAACTAACACACGACTCCATTAAACATAAACCTATACATTCCACTAATTACAAATACTTTCACGTTGTCTAAATTATCCAAGTATGAAATCAAATAATCGATAATAGTAACTTTATTGTCTGTATACCAGTACGTGTTTCTCTTGGGGGTTCGGTGGTGGCCGAATGGTCTCAGTGTAACATAGCCGATTGAATATAGAAGCTAAATCACAAGTTTACCTTATCCGACGTGTAACATGACACCAAACACAGTTCCTGATTTTGGAATTCTGATAATCAATAATAGCAAGTTTACTATCTGTATATAAATATAAGTTTCTCTAGGGAGTTGGGGGGTCGAAAGGTCAAAGTGTAAAATAGCCGGTGGAATATGGATGGTAAATCACAAGCTTCCCAAATTAGACGTATAACACGTGAGCCTTCTCACCTTCTGTAACACACAACTTTCAACATCGACATCAATATATAGTGTAGCAGAGTCGGTCAAACACGGAAAATAAATAACAAGCTTTCCAAATCCCTGCTATCGATTCTTTGTGCGTGTCGCATGTCCAACCTCGTAGGTTTTCTCCGGGTCCTCCGGTTCCCTCCCACTGATAAAGTTCTCACTATAATAGTTTAAAAATAGGTAACAAAATAAAAGGATATGTATTGAAAATTTCAAAGTTTCTTCATTCTGAGGATCGGTTGGGGAATAGCAGAGTCTCGATTGTCATTACTACCGTTGTTACGATAATAAACAAAGTCTCGATTATCCAATTTTAAATTAAAATATTGATCGTGTTTCCGTCCTTTAAACTCCCAACCATCCGGTGATCTGGAGAACAAGCTATGGGTCCTTTTCGGGGTTATAATCTTCTGATTAAAATAGCAGTTCCTGGTGCTTCGTTGTCAGATATATATACATGTAATATGTTATAGATGTATTATTTGTAATTTTATAAAACTAGGAAATATCACGAACTAAATTTTCATCATCCTAGGTCAGTGGTTATGTGGAGACTTATCCTCCCCCCCCCCCCACCAAATTCTTAAACCTAACCATGCTCATATTTGTAGTCCAAAGCTCGGGTAATTATGTGCTGTTTGTAATTGCCCTTCGTTGCCCAGTTAGTGCTGAAAAGTAGGACGTTAAATCCCATTTTATGTCGAGTCATGTATCGGTCATCCTAGCTCTCCATGTGGCTATAATTCAATGGAAAGCTGCTCTTAGTTTATGAACATTAGTCTGGTTAAACCAATCTATGGGACTGATTTATCGGGACTTGTATAAGTTATTGAAAGGGCTAAATTAAGGCCAGCTCAATTTTTGTGATGGTCGTGGAGATCTAAATAAGGTTAGGGCACGAGATTTTAGGCTGGGATTAGCTTAAGCATTGGGGCTAGGTCCAGGGTTAGGGTTGGGATTAGCGCTAGCCCTATTTATATCTCCTGATTGGGGCTAGGTCCAGGGTTAGGGTTGGGATTAGTGCTAGCCCTATTTATATCTCCTGATCTATGTCCAAACATTCAGCTGATCTTATCATTTAGCATTAACCTTATTGAAAGTTGTGATAAAAAAATGTGAATTTAGAATAGCGTGAGCGCGTGGTCGCGTGAGTACGACAAGTAACCCTTTGTTTTAAAAATATCATCATAGTAAGTGACAAATATTAATCATTTTAATGTCTTAACGTGCTTGCATTTCTGAGAGAATGTGACAAATATTAATCATTTTAATGTCTTCACGAGCTTGCATTTCTGGGAGAAAGTAAATTTCTAAAGATTACTCTTTTATGCACACTAATTAAAATTAGATTTTTCGGAGGATTTTTTAAAATTTAATTGACAAAATATATAAATAAAATTGTCATTCGAAATTGAACATTTAAAGAATTAAATTCGATTCATTCGTTCGTCTGTGGGTGGCTTCGCAGACAAACGTTCCTTAAGACCGTTGCCAGAAAAGTCATTCGAGTTTTGAAAGTAGATAGGTCTACCATGGCATAGGAATGGTACGGCGGAACAAAAAGAAATTCGAGGTCCCTATCCCCGTAGATAAAGGCAGCTGTATTGGGATACAGTGTATAACGATCAACCTTTCTTACAGGCCCTTAATCTAAAAATCTAGTCAAGGGATCAATTGATAATTAAAGTAACCTTTTTAGGACTAAATATATAAAGAAATACGTTTTTTCTAACCCCAGTATTCATAAGTTAATCCAATGATTAAATAATGATAAAACTAATGAATTAATTAATCTAGGAAAATTTCTATATTTGGGAAACAAGCAACGTTTGCTCTCCTATATTTCTACCATATATTTAAATATCTAACCCAGTTTGATGTGTGTTGTATATATGTGTTTGATACTGGTTTTGTACATATCTATATTGTTTTCATTATTTGTTTGTACTTATGTTATACCTGATGAGTCTTTGACTTCAAGGAATAAAGAACTTGAACTTATCAGAATCTCGGGGGGTGACTGACCCGCGTTGTCACCTTAACTCCTATCTAGAGAGAGGTTGTTACAAAATATTTTGTCTACTGGCTGGCGTTAGAGAGATAGGCTCCTGCTTGCTCATAACACAAGGTATTGTGACAAGTTAGAATTCGCGAGGCTGGGGCGTTTTCTTGCCACTTACCCCAGCCCCTAAAGTATAACGGTAGTTTCCAGAGCCATCCGGCATCCCTTGACGGGTGGTAATCACTTATGGATCCAGCCCAGATTTACAATCGATTCCAGGCTACTTAAAGGGGAATTATGGAAGATTATGTTTAAAGATAAAGATTAGATTAGATAAAGATTAGATAAAGACCTAGCAGTTCTCACTATAATAGTTAAAACCTAGATGATGTAAAGGGGATCTGCTTAAAATTTCAGTCAAATTGATCCACTATGAACCGAGATATTAGCGTTTGAATTTTAAGTCTAGTCTCGATCATCATTATTAAAGTCGGTACGATAAAAAAATATAGTCTTGATTATCCATTTCTGGATTAAATCATCAATGTCATAGGGTCAAAAACCGCTCGTATGATCCCTGACACGACCTTATAGTATAACTTGTCAGATCTTCATGTAGTGTAGGCCATCGAAAGTATTAAAAACAACGAAACGAAATATAGATCTGCGTTTTAATCAGACTGGATGTAACCTGAATGCTGGGTCAAAGGAATAACCCTTTGTTTGATTTTCCAGTCCCTGGCAAAATTTTGTACAACGGATAATTTAACGAGGGGACTGGGTGATCTAGACTATCACTAATGAAGACTAAATTTACATTAACCAATCAGAAATAAGAGGTTCCCCAAACACTACATCTTCCGGTCCAATGAAGTTAGTATTCAAAAATTGATATCGCTTAAAGATTTGTAAAAAATAGCATTATGAAATAATCAATTCAGTGACATTGGGGGTCGTATAAGAATTAAATAAGTCTAGTCTACAATAAAACGAAAGAGGGAGTATTAGATGTAGTCAGTATTGTGAGATAATCGAGAAAAAAATGTCTTCTCGGGAGTCAAAACAACATGGCGCGTGATATACTTTGTATATATTGTAGTATTCTCGAAAAGATAATGTAAGATATTTGAATCTCTTTAAGTGCCTGTTACTGAAGATAGTTCTTGTCTGGCTATCGATGCTATGACATTCCTGGTCTCTACACAGAAAGAAAACAGGCTCAACATTAATAAGACCTTATATCTGGTTGAGTAGGGATCCCTACTTCGTTTGGAAAAGGTGTTGAAATGACTAAAGTTAGATACTAACGGTTCTCATAACCGTAAGCATAAAGTGTCGTCTTCTGAAACTGAATCAGCCCATAGAAAATACCAGAAATATTTAATGCATGAGTTTGTGTTTCCATCCATGAAAAGTCGATACCTAAGTTTAAGTTTATCATTATAGAATGTTTAATAAGTCGCGTTAACAGGCCTCGTTACGCTACGATTATCCAGTCTTGATTCCTCCTACGTTCCACTACATGGTCGGCACGATGTTTAAAAAAACCGCCCAGTAATGTATCCATGGCGGCGAGTGACAAAAATTCAGCATGACGTTCGAGATATATTTTAAAAATGTCAGTATCTATAGCGACTGTCAAAATACATGTAGTGGTTGAATTAGGTCAACGGTGTAGATATATCCGACAAACCAACCTGTTAAATAAAATAATGATCTAGCCTAGTTTGTTTGTTTTTTATTATATTCCTGTCAGCTTGATATAAAGGTTTTTTTATTATATATTTGATGTAACCTTGATTGCAATCATTAAGTATAATCATAGCGTATATTATTTCGATAAATAATTACAAACATTGTATCATTAGAAAAAAAAGTAATTACTCAGAGAGGAGGAGGTAGGGCGATATACCCTACCAATTAATTTTACAAGTACTGCGTAATATTCCATAATACAATAACAAATATTATATACAATTCTATTGAAACAAAAATTATAAGACCATATTTTTGCTAAGAAAAAACATAAAAGACCATATTTTTGCTAAGAAAAAACATAAAAGAAAAACATAAAAAAAATAAAAGAAAAAGAAAACATAAAAGAAAAACATTAAAAATTTTGATGTTTAAACAAAAACTTTTTTTTTGAAAAAAGAACTTTTAGAACTTTTTTTTTTCTAAATTTAAAAAATAATAATAACATTATTTTAAAAAAAATACCACACATTTTTAACAAACATTAAAACAAAAGAAAATATTATAAAACATTAAAAAAAAAACAAAACAAAACATCAACAACATTATAAAAACAACAATTTATTATACATTTTGTTTTAAATGAAAGATCTTACCAAACAAATTATCCTGCTCATCTATATAAGAATCGTTCCTATGACACGGTTACAAAGTGTCTTTCACAATTATCAATTCAAACATAACAAAAAGATTTTCGCTCGCTCTGCTCGTCACAACTTCAATTAATTTAAGTTATTCGCCTTTGTGACATTTCAATATTACAATCATCACTATATATGCCCATGTTAGTACATACCTCTTAAGATCGGTTATCGGTGTTAGGAATTAAATATAGTATTCGGACAGCTATCGGCTTTTAAAATGTCATTTTAAAATAAATAATATCGCGTTTAATTAACAAAATATGTTTTGCTTTTGGTCTGAATATGGTTTTGAAATATCATATGCCCGTGTTCCATTAGTTATAAATGGTTTCTGTCATTTATTCCTTTAATTTTTATTTTTAATTGAAGTGTGCGCGTGAAATCCTTGTCGTCCTGGCAAACGTTTCAGTAACTGTGCGTAAAATTTCGTACAGGTAAGTCCAATGGGGATGTATTGTAAATCAGCGATTGATAACGTCGCTCGGTGCTATACATTAATTTTATTCCATAGAAATGTGTTCTGTAGATTTCCATTTCAATTACAACATACCACTAAACAGTTTTACTTGATCCACTGTAACAGTTTACTTAATTTTTACTTTGTTCCACCGAAACAGTTCACTTATGTTTTACTTGGGCCACTGAACCAGTTTACTTAAACTTTACTTTGGGCCACTGAAACAGATTACTAAAGTTTTATTTGAGCCACTGAAATAGTTTACTAAAGTTTTACATTAGATACTGAAACAGTTTTTTACAATTTTACTTGAGCCACTGAAACAGTTTACTAAAGTTTTATTTGAGCCACTGAAATAGTTTACTAAAGTTTTACATGAGACACTGAAACAGTTTACTAATGTTTTACTTGAGCCACTGAAACAGTTTACTAAAGTTTTACTTGAGCCACTGAAACAGTTTACTAACGTTTTACCACTGAAACAGCTTACGTAAGTTTTACTTGGGCCACTGAAACAGTTTACGTAAGTTTTACTTCGGACACTGAAACAGTTTACTTCGGGTTTTCGTGGGCCACCGAAAAAGTTCATTTAAGTTTTTCTTGTGCCATTGAGAGTTTACTAAAGTTTTCCTTGCGTAATTGAACAATTTACATAACTTTTACTTGAACCACCGAAACAATTTACTTAAGTTTTTCGTGGGCCACCAAAAAAAAGTTTTTCTTGAGACATTGAAAGTTTACTTAAGTTTTTTTTTTGTATGTGTGAATGAAACATTTTACGTAAGGTTTACCTGGAAAACGGAACATTTTACTTAAGATTAACTTGGGCGAATGAAATCGGCCACTTAAGTTTTCCTTGGGAAACTGAACAATTTACTTGAGTGTCACTTGGGTCACTGAACGATTTACTTAGAAAACCTTTACTTAAATTCACAGAAAGCTGCAAACAGGCCAAATAATAACCAGATCAAACAAACAAACCCCAAACACAATACCATATAAAGGTAATCAAATTAAATTAAGATAATAAAAAAAATCCTTACCTTAAATTTATATAAAAATGTATTTCTATAGTGTATTAAACACACCAAGCCCACTCAATTAACACACCAACTGTTTGTGAACGGCGAAAAGAACTGGTGGTTGTGTTAAAAACAGCATATCATCAGATCATTGATCGTAGCGACTCTTCTTATCACAACTGTATGAAAGACACAGACCTGACAATAGCAGAACCAAATCAATGCAATAACTGTACCTTCTTCGCACTCGCGTTTTTTGAGATACAGATTACATACACAACAATGCTTCCAGTTTGGGTATTTCATAATTAAGCTTTATAAACAGGTTATTGTTAGTTTTAATATAACAAAACAAAACTATTTTCATCATGAAATGCACAGAAAATCGATGTTATATATAGTCCATCACGACAAAATTTGTATATTTCTTATTATGTTAAAGCTGCAATTAATTATCAGGCATTGCTTGTTTCTATTGTTTCTGGAATCAATGTGTTTTGTATTTTCACTTGATGAAAATGCCTAAATCGATATGAATTAATATCCCGATCATTTGTTGCTATCTGAGAGAGGAAATGAAAATGAAATGAATTGGGGTTTAACATCCTACTGTTCTGCTCCGACTAGGCCAATGAAGACAGGCATACGCCATACAGCGTGCTATGAGGGGAACTTTTCCCGGATAGCGTCACTATGACCTACTCTTATATCGAATTACAACTGCCAAGGGTTCTTTTAAGTGCACGTCAAGGTATACACGGGTCCTCGGTTTTTCGATCCATTCGAACGACTCATCTAAGAGAGGGAAACGGCATATTTAGGTGACATTCATGACAATATTCACTTGGCCGCTACTATCACTGGACGGAGTGATATCGGGGGGGGGGGGGGGGGAATTGGCGCTTAATATTAACTTTTTTTTTCTTCTGCAAATTAAATTCTAAAACAATTTTTTGAATTATAAAGAATGAAAAATAAATGTTTGCATGACAATTGGTTCCTGTTTAGTGTAAATTGGTACATAAAATAGTACGCGAAGGCGTAAAATGAGTAAAAGACAACAATTCTGCCCGGACCAGTCTGTAAACAACGCAATAGTTATCGTTGTCGTATGATGTGACGTCACACGTGTGATTCAAAAGACCAGCCATCTTCTACAGAGATAAGCGGGGGTGGACGGTCGAATGGTTAGCACGTGAACGCTGTATCACAAGGTCTGTCATTGAGTCAACTGACGTGGTTTGGATTCCCCGGTACAAGGAGTAGGGTCGCCTGACCAACCTCGTGGGTTTTCTTCGGGTCCTCAAGTTCCCCCCACCGGTAGTATTCTCCTGTGAGGTATATTTAGCCTCGTTCAGCGAGTCGCTTCATTACAAATGGCACTAGAAAGCATTCTGACACGCGATTCATCTGCCAATTACGCGAAAAGTGCAAATTCAATGGCCATCTGGCGTCTGGTCATTCCATTCTACTCCGATATTTAGCCTCGTTCATCTAGTCACTTCATTAGAAATGGCACTTGAACGCGATTCGCGTGCTAAATTCAAAATTATCATTGGATATTGGATATCAGAAGCCCATCTTTTCACGGTAAGATAACAACATTAATGTTGATTTAAATTGACCAATAAGTTGTGTTTGCAATGTCGAAGACTTTGGATGATACTGAGTTAAAGACCTAGCTACTTTAATAGTGTTCTTGAACTTTCAGGGGGGGTGGATGGCCGAATGGTTAACACGTGCGCGTTGTATCAAACGGTCTGTCATTGAGTCAACTGGCGTTGTTTTGACCCCCCGGTTGTAAGTGACAATGGAGTAGGGTCGCCTGTCTAACCTCGTGGGTTTTCTCCGGGTCCTCCGATTTCCTCCCATTGCTCAAGACCCCACTATAATCCACGAACAAACTTTAATTGTTAATGACATTTTTTTCATTGTCATCTTTTTGGAACTTAAAAATCAAGCCCCAAGGATAGAACATTATGCAGAACATACAGTCCATCTTCAATACTTAGAGGACTTTAGATCGTAACGTTTGGTGGCTTTGCAGTTAGGAGAGCAACTCTGTGGGGGTTGGTTGGCCGAATGGTTAGCGTTGTATCATAACGCTTGCCATTGAGTCAACTGGCGTGGTGTCGATTCCCCGGTTGTATGTGACAAGGTATAGGGGCGCCTGTCCAACCTCGTGGGTTTTCTCCGAGTCCTCCAGTTTCCCCTACTGCTAAAGACCCCACGCGCAAGCGAATTATTGAAATAAACTTAAGTCATATGTTACATCCCGAAATGACCTAGTTTGTGTTGAGTTGACGTTAAACTATCTCTCTCTCTCTCTATTGGAACATCCAAATCAAATGAACAACTCAACAGCGCACTGTATATACAGTAGAGTTTCTAAGGCGATTATGAACAATCTAATGAAAACAACTATTCAATGGTCATTGCCCCACGTCCGTTAATGTTGTACATTTCTTGTAAAAATCCGAACTACCGATGGCTGTCATATCCGAATAAAGGCGCGTAAGAAAGACAATCAAATATCATACATCCTCTGCAAAGATCTGTCCTACTCCAGGACGTACATGATCATCGAAATCGCTTTATTCATATTTACACCGACTGGCTTTGTATCTATACATGATGCTAGGGCTTTAAGGCAAGCTTGTCTTTTCCTTCAACCAGATACCAAATGTCAGCAGGCTGAATACCTATTGGGGATTTAGCCAACCCTTTTTCGGTCATGGCTTATTTTTTACAGATGATTTTGTTTTATATTTAACCAAAATAATTATGTTAAAAAAGAACAGAACATCTTTTGGCATCAGTTTTATCTGATTAGATTCCTGTAATTTTACCTGGTTTTTTTCAACAGAAACAGAATAAAATTTACAGAAAAAAAAATCAGTTAATAATCTGCTGCCAGAATTTTTTTCTGTTTTTTTATTTTATTTTTTTTACACTGTAAAATTATGTTTTACAGTGTACATTCATATGACATTAGTATATGCGTTGCGACCTATTTGTGTCCATTTCTAAATGGGGGGGGGGGGGTCACGGTGATTCAGTGGGCATGGCGTTGGTTCGCAAACCTGGGGGTCCCGGGTTCGACCTCTTGGATGGTCGAGAAAGTTCATCGGGATTGTCCGGCGTGGTTCCCCCTTGTCAACGGTGTAGGACGGAGGGAGTGACAAGGGACAACATACAGTCGTTAGGATGGAACGGAAAACCGAGATCCCGTGTACACGCATTGGCGTGCACGTAAAAGATCCCTTGACAGTTGGAATTCGAAATGAAAGTAGGCCAAAGTAAAGCTGTCCGGGCAAAATGTCCCTTATATATATAGCCCGTCGTCATTAACAGTCATTCCATTTCAATTTCTAGATTCCAGAACAGTGGGACGTTAAACCCCATTTCATTCCATTTCTAGATGGTAGAGAATACAGGGTTAGCCCCTTTAACGGCAACACAAATCGGTCAACGTGACACGAGAGAGAGAAAGAAAATGAAACAATGCTAATTACTGTATGGTCTAAAGTATCAACACCTTTGTTGTTGTGATAATCTAGATCCTTTATCATCGTATTAAGAATATTTACCCAACTTAAAATGCCCGGGAGATTTTCATTTCTGCTTACAAAAACCTTTTATAAAAGCATTATCGATTACAATTTCAATGCAATATTATTAATATTATAGAAATGATACGTAACACGTACAGACAAAATTGATATAGAAAAACTTCACAATAGATGAAAAAATTGGTTTTAACTGTAATGACATTTCCTACGGATAATTCTATCGCCACTTAATTAGTCTGACTAAGCATTCGTATAGTGTTGATAGGACATGTCGTTACGGTAGCCGAGATATTAGGGCACAAGATTGTTGGCGGAATTGTGTGTCAGGGTTAGGGCTAGGTCCAGGTGACCTTTGACCAAATTTGCAGGTGGCCTTATGAAATAGACCTAACCGCCAAATTTACGTCAAATTTTTTTCGGCAAATTTCGAATTTTACACGGGTTAAAGTAGCCACGTCTCTAAATATCATACAAATGAAATGGAAAGATATGGGGTTTAACGTTCTACTGTTCTGCTCCGAACTGGGCTAATGAAGACGGGCATACGACATACAGTGTTATACGAGGGACATTTTGCCCGGGAAGCAGCGCTACGGCCTACTCTTCAATATCATACAATGTCTTCGACATTGAAAGCGAGAATTATTTGTCAATTTATATCAACATTGATGTTGTGATCTTACCATTATTTGTCAGTTTATATCAACATTGATGTTGTGACCTTACCAATATTTAAAACAAAATAAACATTTTACCATTGGTACACGATTTTTCACTAATCGTGTACCATAACGAATCGTGTACCATGTGTTTCAGCGCCATTTATAACAAGTGACTCGAAGAACAAGGTTAGGCGCTTTATTCTTATCTGGAGGGCATGCGCAATAAATACTATCGGTGTAAACTGGAATAACCAGACGATAGAGATTGCCATTCGATGGAGACTCTGGCCCATTTCGCCGAACGTAACTGATTTGAAATTAGAGTAAACACGATTGAATGTAATTCAGTTTATATACATTCAAATTAGATTATTATATGCGTTGCGACCCATTGTGTCAATTACTAGGTCCCAAATATTAGCGATTTAGCTCCATGAGCATGATTTTAGTACTACAGGAAGTCTTTGCAGACTACAATATTGTAAACGTGAATTTGACGAAGCAAAATTCTATCGATCCCTTATGTTCATGGCACACCTGTAAGGGTTTTCTTTTTTATTTTCTTACTCTTGCTTCTTTTTCTTGACAGATCTACATTTCTTCAAAGTTAAACTTTCCACCATTTTACAACCTACGTTAGGCTAACTGCCAGTAAACTGTAGCACCAAGGGCCTTCTGTCAGACGTGGAGAGCGGAAGTTCATAAACCGGTCGCCACATCCTACGTACGACCCATGCATCTTTTCTTGCTACATATCTTAGTAGCCTAGTGATCGTCTAGTATTTTCACCTGTAGGGTGGCCCGAGCCGAAAAAAATCTCGAAAACTATTTACAGTTATGGCACTATATTTATATAAATAACAACCCTAGATGATCCTTTATTATAAACTGCCAAGAAACTGTACCTGCGTGCTATATTTCACAAGATATATCCATTCGACTGCATTGTAAAATACACTGCTTTTGTGCACCATCCGCGGACATATTTATTTTGGGTTTTCAATGTTGACGGAGTTATGTTCTCTTGGTTATTTCAAATTATTGATTTATTTTCCGATAAGTATGAACCATCACTACCATTCGGGACTATTCGTTTTATTCGTAATTTGCTATCTGATGAAATTGGCCCCATGCTTCGATTGAATTTAAAATTTTCGAGCATGCGCAACGCAGCTCAGTTTTGGATCGGCCATTCCCGTGTGCTTAATTTTGATGTGTGCAGTCCAATTTAAATTTAAGTTTTTGTAGATATATTAGACCAATCTATTTATATTTTCTGTATACCCATAGAAACATAGGTCTGTTTATATTGGTATTTATATGTGAATGTGCCTTTGTAAATTAATATTTGATATCCCATTTAAGAAATAATGTTCGGAAAGTATGTATATTGACGAAAAGTTTCATGGAGTAATTAGAGTATTAAATAAATAATGACAGACTATTTTAATCAATCTAAATGAAAAATATGCAATAGCTGATCAAGTTATGTACAGATTTGAGATGTACATTGACATTTTGTAGTTGGGTTTGAATAAGTGAATACAAACTAGAAGATACATAATTAAGAACAAATTCAAATTCGGGAGGACGTTCCTTCTTGTATGATAGCTTTTACACAAGAATAAATATGCTGATTATTTTAATATGTATTTCCTATAACTTTATAGGGACTGAAAGCGATCGATAACATTAACAAAAACACATCTCATCGTGACCAACGCCCTCTGAATCAACATGCCTGTATGTTAGATCAGGTGTACTCACTTTATCAAACAAAGCGTAACTCAAATCTTATCCAAAAACACGATCTGTTACGACATTTCACAAATCAATTTATAATAAATAATACATAGTCATTATTTACCAAACACAGATATGTAATTTAGAACTAATCTGTAATAAACATATATTCCAAATTGTTCCCCTTGGGACAAAATAAAAAGTTATGTTTTACTTAGAGTATCTCAAGGGCAACTTTTCAAGCACGATATCAAAGCAGATGTACAGTAGTAGGCGTATTTTGTAACATAAATTGCTATCTGAAAATCAACCGATTGGTTTAAAGAAAACAGTTATTAAATAATGAATTGTTAAAATACTGTGAGAAGTGTCGGAATGTCGGTCTACTGGGACGTCTGGATTGACAAATAAAATGGTTTTAGAAACGAAGAATGAAGAAATTGTATTTTTTTATAACCGCTAAAAAGGGGCATTGAAAGTTTCTTCCGGTTAGGTAGGATCAGCCAGGTCAATTAATTTTTGTAAATTTTCTTTTAAAACTGAAATCGAGTGTTCCTTACCGGCGACAGAAAAATAAAATATAGACTTATTGGAAACTTGCTGATTTAAAACATACCTACGAAACCGGAGCTGTGCCTTCAGTGCCTCTTTTATTTGCCTATCTGTAAGTTGTAAAAGCCCATTTTCCATACCCTCTTTACTTTTCCAAAGACCCACCCCGATAATTTCTGTTGTTAGGCGCTCTTTTTTCCTAATCTCACGTTTCCCCTTTTGTACTAATTCATTCTTTTTTGCCAAAAGAACCGCTAGCTTTTCTTTTCGATTTCTTCCCGTCTTTGCCTAAATTTAAAAAGTTGATTTTTAGTTATCGTTTGAGCATCCATTAAGACCAAATTACGTTTATCAGGTGAAAGATTTTTTAGCCATTCATCAGATTTATTCATTTTACATAAAATGGACGCTTCGTTGCCAAAAATATTAGACGAGGGCGCGATTAATCTATCGAGATGACTGAACACGGTTTCCGGTAATTTGTTGTGAGGCATGGCAGAACTCGAACACGAAGGATTAAAGTCATCTCGATACTCAAGTAAAATTTTTGCAATGTACTTTCTAAACTCAGCAAAGAGGACTTCCAAAATATGGATCAGGGTTGAATTAAAAGTTAAATCAGAATCAAATTTCGTCAGGTTAGCAAGGACCGAATCATTTTCAATTTTAATTAGAGATTCAAATGGGTGTGATTTACCTTCAACAAAGTTTTCAATATTAGGGTTTTCCAAAAAATCATGTAATTCCTGATAAATAGTTTTCATGCCAAGTGCATTAATGCCGCTTTCTAGTATGCGCCACAGTGGAGCTGTAATTAATTTATCTATCAAGCCCAAAGCCTGGCACTCAATATGAAATAACGGAATTTTAATATCCAAAAATATGCTTTGGGTCAATCTATTTTCTGTTCCAAAATCACCAAGAAAATTTGTTATATGCTTGGCCATATAATTTACAATTGCGACAATGTGGAAAATATTATTAAACCGGTTATCATGAAATGGCGTTAGCGGTAATTTTGAAATCCCAAGGGACTTAAGATACAACTTAAAAGGCAAATAACAACCCGACTTTTCGTCCCCACCCTTTGTAAAGGCTTTACAGATGGTCCGAACCAATCGAACACACCCAGGTTCGTTTGGCAAAAATGAAGAAGCGGTTTTAAACGTTTGGGCCGAATACATTTTAAAATACATTTCCTCAAATTTCTTCAATTCAGACGCACTTTTATCGGCCAAACCAGTTAATAGATGAAGACCGCAAAAGAAATGATTTATATTTAGGTGAATATTTCGCTCTGAATCTGATAAATCAGACCAGTTTTCTACTAATTTAGAACAAATATTGCCTCTGTACTGTGTAAATAAATTGTTAAAAAGCTTTTCGGTGCTGGCTCTGTATAAAATCGTATTTCTAATTTCGAAAATTACGGATTTACTAATGGACCCAGCTATATCATCAAGATCTGCCAAAATTTCATTTAAAGTTGCAAGAGTAGTTTGCGCAGATTTATCAGCCATATTCCGAAGACCAATAATAATTGGCGTATGAGTCGAGTCAGCGGTTAGTGCATATGTACCGAATTAGGAGCCAAATTTTGTAGTGTCGTCCCTATATAAAGTGGTGTTTTTTGCTGACTTTAAGGTTTCCGAAACATGCTTTAAAGATACACCACGCGCTCACATGATATTCTTTAAACTCTAGTTCTTTTTGGGGCATGATTAGATTTCAGTCCCGCGACAGCCAAACATGCGGTTATAACCGCGTTGACGTTCTTTTCGGAAACGTTGAGGTTTGATTTTTGACATACAAAATTACTTCTTCGCCACGAGGTTGGGACTTACAACCAGTTTTTTTATATGCCAAAACTTTATTATTATTAGCCTTCGCGCGAATCAATTCTTTTGAGGTCTTCCTTAGTCGATTTTTTAAACGGAATTTTTTTTTTGTACGTATTGACCCTTCTTAATAAATTCTTATTTTTCCTATTTAATTTGGTCAAAGTCGCAGCATCGACAGATGTCTGTGTCTCTCTATTTATTAAATGTACCGTGCTGGTATCTGCCGATGGTGTCTTGTCCACTAACCCGGGGAAAAAAGGACTGTCGAGATAATCGTCATATAATTTTAAAGCGTTATTAGAATTATTTTTATTTTTACCCAGCTTTCTAGTCTTTGTCTTCAGTCTAGCCAGCCTACTTTGAATACCTTTGTTATCAAACGTCACGCAGTCGTCATGTAAAGCAGTAATTATAGACCGGTGCTCCGTATTGGTCGGAAATTTATTAATAATGCCTAGTACTAGCGTATTTGTAATTCTTGCGAAGTGAAGATTAGTTATTGTACTGAGATCTTAGTCATCGCCCAAACCAATGCTGGATAGTAATTCATCGTTGGACGTCATGCTTGCTAATTGAATGGGTTGACAACAAATTAAAACAAGTCAGTCGGTCAATTCCTAAACAAATTAAAAAGATTTGTTTCCCTTTAACCCTAAAAGCCAATAGTCTCGAACAGTAAATATAGTCAACCGAGACTATTGTGCGTTTCGATTAATTCCCGGTAGCAAATTTAAGATACGAAACAATTTGTTTATTTTCTAACTTGACACCAGTCGTCTTAGCGATTCCACGAAGATATTAGGAACCTTTAAAAAATTAAAAGATAACTACGGCTTTTTTTCTTATCCCGTCTAAAACAAGTTCTACGGAGATGTGAAATCGCCGAAACTAAATGACAACACTCTGTAGATAAATAGCGAATTGAAAAATAAAAACGACAATAATTTTTAGAATTTTGAACGTAGTTTGCGATCAAATAATTTCTCAAGACAAACGCGTGATGAAATAAATTTTAACTTGTCTTTATCTACCATCTGATGTTGTGACAATACCACGTGCATGGCCATATATAGTGGATATTTGCTGCGATGAATTACTCGCACGTGCTCCCAGCTGACCCGGCGGTGTTTTGTCATCATTCAGAAATTCGTCGTTGGACAGTCAACAACTCTCCAGGTAAGACCGAATTTCTTAGCGGATAATTATTGTTGCATGGGTCACCCTAGTGTCACCTGTCGTCTTTCTTCCCCTTCACGTTGTGTATTTACTTAATACTGTTTTCTTAAGACGTGTGTCTTTCCAGGAATGGGGTAGGACATATAAGCATAGTATAGATTACAATAATAAAGTCATTCTCAAACCCTAGCCAGCTAGACTCGATATGGGCGAGTCTGCTGATAGAAATTGCTACATCTTTCTCCTTCTGGAATCAAGCTGCTGTCTAACGAATTCTCACAAATATGATAGTTTTGTAGCTTTTGGCTTTGGATCTTCAATTATCTAATTGGTCAAATATGATGTAAATAATTACAGAGATTGGTCAAATAACCCAAATGATGCAATCGTAAATTTCTGTTAAATTTTTTTCGACACAATCTATCCTTGAACTTAGAACCCCTTTTCTGTTATTCTCACGCTATTTCACAAACAATTAATTTGCGTTTTAAATAAACTCATACCATAGCTACTATACTGTCAATAGAGAATAATTTGTAACGATCAAAAATGTTGTTTAACCCATCTTATTTCTCTATTCTTTGTCTATAAATTTAAAAACAATGTCGCAACGACGATAGTGCTACATCAAGCTGCTGTCTCGGAACTCAGATGGTAATCTCTCCGGAAACTAAATGAAATCTGGCTTAAAAGTTCGGCATGATTTCTTCTATAGGACCTATGAACATCATGCACAAACTAGTATATTGATAGGGTGACCCACCATAAATAAATATCTCCATATATCTCGACAATTTCGCCACAATATTTATATATATGCCAAGCCTCAAATCAGTTTCACACAATTATAGTCACTAAATAAACGATCATGTTGTACTTAATAAGCTATGACCATTAATCATCTATAAATAATAGACTGAAAACTGGTTCCATGTGTCGTCCATAACATCCAGACACTTTTGAGTAAAAGATAGGTTACGTGCCCTTGTTTTGAAATTAGTCTCGCTTAACCAGTCTATCGACCATTCTAGGGCTGATTGGCAGGTCGGGATAATCAAGACTACTTTTTTACGAAACATAACAGAAAGCTAGAACAAGAAATTGAATTTAGAAATGAGCACGTTAGCTAGCTCAACAATTGTTTTAAGAAGCTTGTAAAAGTAAAATGAAACTACTGCTAGTATCATGTTCCTGTCTAACCCGAGTGTTTCTGAGATATTATTTGTACTAAACCAAAAGATGCCGCTCTTAACGGTACAGTTAATGATAAAGCGATTTAAAAAATGAAACGAACGTAATTTCTAAATCTGCTGTAATAACCAAGAAGCTTAATTTCACTGCTATTCAAAATCGTCAACAATAATTTTTTTACGGCTGTAATAGTTGATAGATTTGTAGAGAATTGCACGTGCCATGGCTATTTATAGTATCATACTGTCAGAAAGTTGGCCTCGACACGGCGAATGTGCACGCTTCAGTGGTAGTCTCGAACTATCAGCGGTGGACTGTATTTCTGTAGGTGCGTGGGCCACCCTAAATTGATGACCCTGAACCTGTGCAATTACTGATATGATTGGCCCCTTAAACCAAATGATGCAATAGGTAAATTTCCAATCACATGTAATCTGTTGACACATAGAACCAGCTATTTTTTGGTTCTATATCTCTTTTTATGTGTCAAGCTGTCACTTGTGTTTTTAGTGCATATTTAGTACAATTGGCCAAATACATTAATTAATGAAATATAATACCACCATTAATTATAAGAGCAATATTGCTACAAAACACCGCCATCTTAACGTGCTCGGGAATCTAATTTATGGCTGGTTTTAATCCGATTTGAATCCAAGCCGGTAGACTATCTACCGCTCATATTTCGATTTTGTTTCCAAAATTCAAATTTGCCGGATATTACGAGAATTCGTCATGTAAACTGAAATAACAAATCAATGATTGTTTTACTGTAAAAGAATTTAAAGGGCGTAGATCTATTCTTCAGAAGCTTAAAATAGATGAAATGGCTCTAAAAGCACATATTATGTAATATGAATGTATGTAAATTGATTTATATTCTATTTTTAAGACGGTTATTGTATTTTTTAATCAATGGTGTCTGGTGAAATACGTCAAAATCCCAGATTGAACGGCAGTCATTTACGCCTGCTTCGTGCATTCTATGCGTTTTTTCTTTCGCCCACATTTCAGTGTGGGAGTATTGTGGCGCCACCTGTCTACCGGTCCGTCAGGCATTGAGGCTGTAGTTTTCGACGGATTCTTTTCAAATTTTGTATGAAGCATTGTGTTCCTGTGGGGACGAACACTACGATATTCAACGCTCTGCGCCTTACTGTTCCAGAGTTATTCTCCCTTTGCTGAAAACATTGTGAACGCTATAGAGGCTGTAATTTTCGACGGTTTCTGTTCAAATTCGGTGTTAAGCATTGTGGTCATGAGAGGACAAACCCTATTGATATTCAGCGATCTACTACTTTTCGTTCCGAACTTATCCCCATTTGCTGAAAACCTTGTGACCACGATAGAGGCTGTATTTGTTAACGGATTCCTTTCAAATTTGATGGGAAGCATTGTGGTTATAAGAGGATGAGCCATCTTGACATTAAATTGTCGGCGACTTTCCTTTCTGGGCCTGTTGTTCGTTAGTTTAACGATCCGTTAAACCCGGTTTTCGATTTTGAAGTGATTTGGTCCTGTAATGCAAGATTTGTTTCGACATTCCAAAGTAAACGTACGGTGCTTAGACATTCTAAAGATAAATTTCAAATGTTCCTAATATTAATTAGAACAGGTTTCTCTATAGTTTTTGTTGTTGTTTTTTTTTTAAATATATTTTACGTTGATGTGTATTGCTTTAAACCTTCCTAGTGCAAAAACGGAAATTTTGACCTTTTGACCTCCAGGATCACAATGAAAAGTTTATATTTCTATTGAGCGAGTGATTAGTTTTGATCGGTTTTCGGTTGATTTAAATTGACCAATAACTCATGTTTTCAATATAGAAGACTGGGAATGATATTTAGTTAAAGGCTTAGTTCCTTTAGATCATCGCTAGCCTGGATGTCGGGTGTTCGATCCCTGCATTGGCCGAGAAAGTTCATCCCGATTTTCCGGCGTGGTTTCCCTTTGTCAGTGATGCAGGACGGAGGGACTGACAAGGACAGCTGTCTAGTCGTTCGGATGGGACGAAAAACCGAGGTCCCGTGTACACTTTGGCGTGCACGTAAAAGATCCCTTGGCAGTTGGAATTCGATATAAGAGTAGCCGTAGCGCCGCTGCCCGGGCAAAATTCTCCTCATAGCACACTGTATGGCGTATGCCCGTCTTCATTAGCCCAGGTTAGGAGCAGAACAGTAGGACGTTAAACCCCATTTCATTTCATTTCATTTCCTTTAGATCAACATTGATGTGTTGTCTTACCATGAAAAGATTGGCTTCTGGTATCCAATATTTAAGCCACACTGAAAATTTTGAACTTGGCACACGAATTGCCTGCCAGAATGCTTTTGGGCGCCAGTAGTGAGCGACTCGGTGAACGTGGCTTTAAATCTATCCCATAGGGGAAGACTACCAGAGAAGACGGCAATAACCAGACGTCGGATATTGCCATTGGATATGCCCTCTTCAAGTATATTGCCGAACATATCTGATTAAAAATTACAGTACAAACAGAAACGATTGAATATAAATAAGTTTATATCCATTCATATTACATTATTATATCAGCTGTGATCCATTTGTGTCCATTTCCAGGTGTCACAGGATATAGATTGAGCTCCTTTAACTTAGCCTCGTGGTTCTTATTGTAGGCCAATTTATAACTAATAGATGAAATCAACCCAGTGACACACTTCTCTAATTACCATGCCCAGGCGGAAAATAAACATTCGGCTTATTTATTTTTCTTTTTAATAATAAAGGCTGGATAATCGTCTTTACTGTCCACAAATAGGTTCGTTCCTTTGCCAAGCTTTGGCTCATTTTGTCTAGGAATAAAGCATTTATCTTTAGGCAGTTTGCACCCCATCCTTCCCTGCGTAATACGCCTATGTACATTCACCTAATCCTATATAAAACAAGAACATGTAAATCATTATGAATTTCAGACGAGACAGGAAATAAAACAATCTAAAGAAACGGTTTGGAAAAACTGAATAAATCAAAATAAATTGATCTTTTTCAGTACGATTTTCTTTTATGCGTATAATATAATCACGGATGTGGGCCGCCAGATTGTATTGCGACGTTGTCAATTATCAGTCTATAACAGTCCAAGTCTGTCGATTATCAATTGAATTTAAAGTAGTGCGAGATGACGTCTGCCGCCTAATCGTGATAATTATACAATACAAGTAAAGGCCCACGTGCTCAGCGGATAATCGTTTCATTGAAAAACATGTCTAGTTGATGAAAGTTGACATTTTATCTATCTAACTAGTCAATAACGTTCAATAAACGACACTGCGACACATTTAAAAGAACCAATTACTCTTTTGTGAAACATGTATGTTATAAATACAAAACACTGCGACACATTTTGATTATCTAATATTTTACATAACCTTAATTACACGACACTGCAACACATTTAATTATCTAATTAGTTCATGACATAAAATACAGGTCACCGCGACACAATTTAGTTACTTATATTTTACATAACCTAAACTACACACCACTGCGACACAATTGAAAGATCCAAGCATCTACAATCAGCGGTGATTACATAATAAATAATAATGAGGTTTTATATAGCTTCTTCCCCATGTTTTCAAATGCTCAAAAGTCAAAACGACTTAACAAACGCATTTCTACATCCCGAAATAAAATAGTCGCGTGGATGAGTCAACCAATGCCGTGTGGGCGGCTCCACCAACGAGTGTGGAAGACATAACCAGATTGTCCGTGTGGACGACTTTGCTTTGTTGACGATTTGATTGGCATTTCTAGTCATTAGGTTAGAACGAAAAACAGAAGTCCACCGGTATATCTGTGCACGTAAGTTGGAATATAATGAAGAGTGTGCTAAAACGGTGTGGTACTAGGCAAAAATCATTTCATATTTTACTACACGTCTGAGCCGCGGTACCTCAGTGAGTAACACGATGGTTCGCTAACCTGGGAGTCCCATGTCCGATCGAGAAAGTTCACCGAGATAAGGTAAACGAATGAGCTTCGATTTTGCGTCCCATTCGCGTGACTGGGGGCATTTTCAATGCCAGACCTTTTGTGCATCATTATGTTCTGTGATAAAATCTTCAGTGGTCTTTATCCTCAATAGGGACTCAAAAGTAGAGTTATTTCCCTTTAGCTGTAAATACCGATTCGTGTGCGCCGAAAAACTTGCACTTTCCCCTTATGCACCATATCAATGGAGTGTTTAAGTTGAATAATTAATGGATTTTAGTGATCTAAGAGAAAAGTTCTAGCGAAACGTATGATAAATTTAGTGATAAACTAGAAATTAATTTTAAAATAACTTCTCCCCCATTCCCACAAATCAAAGCGGAAGTTAAAGCTCAACACATGTGCGCATGTTTTAATCTCTTATTACTTTCACGCTGTTTATGATAAAAATCAAGAATAAAACGAGGAAAGGGCTTTATGGTTGAATCAAAAATTGCAGGATTGAAACTGAGCTGAAGGAAAATGGGGAAACCAAAGAAGGGACAAAAGGGTGTTGGGAATGACGATTTGTAAGTCACCATTATGGCTGTCTGTTCGGTTTTTTTCCTGAACATATTTCCGTTTTTAACGTAAACACGAAAAATCCCCACGACCAGAACTCAATTTCTCAACATTAACAGCCGTTTTAATCACATTTTATAAATACGTTTCCAAAAACCCTGCACTCAACACCAGTGATTTGTTGGAAGTCGTCTGGACTGTGACATAAATCTATGACAGAATGACTGGATGTTTTTTTATTATTATTATTATTTAAAAATAGATTGGCAGTTATCAAATCAACGTCTATTTTTAGTTGTGTAAATATTGCTATAGTTGGTGCAATAATAATAACCTTGATTAAATTCAAACCTACCGCTGTGTCATTCTTGAATTATATCTTGTACTCAATGGACGTACGTTCTTCAATTTAGCTTATTATTATTGAATTATTGAAGTTTTAAACAGCTGTGTGTTTATTTGTCTCTTCTATTGGAAGTAATTGTAAGTAATTTCGAGGTTTTGAAATCAAAATGTTAAAATACTGCAGAAAATGAAAAGCAACAAAAGTAGTATTAACAGAATTTGTTCACCATTTTTGTTTCAACAAAATAGACCAGATGTTTACAACAAGTGTAATAAATAATATGGCTTCAGCTGGTGGGTACGGTTGATGGATTCTGAAGTCTAGCCTAAAATTAAAAAATCATTTTCAGATCTATTTTCAAATTAATATTGTAGTGATGATGATGATATTGAAGTCGATCCATTGGCAAATATGGCAGAACACAAAGAATCAGGTCCAGCTAAAACGAAAGCCTCAAAACGAGATAAACGAAAGAAGAAAGGCGACGATTGGTATGTATCACAATAATGCACAAACTCACTACAAGTGACTTTGTGGCGGTTACTGTCCAGGGGAGGGGGGGGGGGGTGGCTGCCAGGTGGTCATATGGTATGTATCACAGTATACAAGTGAGGGGGTGGGGGGATGGCCAAATGGTTAGTGAATGCGCATTGTATCATAAGGTCTGTCATTGAGTCAACTGGCGTGGTTTTGATTCCCCAGTTGCACGTGGCATGGAGTCTGTCCAACTTTGGGGGTTTTCTCCAGGCCTCCCTTTTCCTCCCATTGCTAAAGACTCCTACGCGCAAGCAAATTATTGAAATAAAATTGAACCATATGTCAGTCCCAAAATGACCTAGTTTGTGTCGAGTGGAGGTTAAACCCTCTCTCTCTCTCTCTCTCTCTCTCTCTCTGTATTGTTTATATTGTACAAGATGTTAAATATTTTACAGGGAAGACGATGTAGCTGCTGATATTGCTGCCTTGTCTTTAGATAAAGATGATAATGAAGACGATGAATTCACAAAAAAATCTCATCCCAAAACAAAGGTACACAGATATTAACACTTGTCTAAAAAATCATACCTAGACATAAGGCACCTTTTAGAGACTTTGTCAAGTACAAATTATCATACAACTTATATAGAAACCACTGTAACCCGAGTATCATTTAATCTTGTGTATTTAGCAGTAATTTCTTTCACATTCATTTAATATCAAATCTCAGTTTAAAAATTCGTAAAAATTGCCAAGGAGTAGGGTCGCCTGTCCAACCTAGTGGGTTTTCTCTGCGTCCTCCGATTTCCTCGCACTGCTAAAGACCCCTACACACAAGTGAATTACTGAAATAAAAATAAATTAGAAATATAAATTATAAATGACCTGGTTTGTGTTGAGTGGATGTTAAACTCTCTCTCTCTCTCTCTCCAAAAATAAAATATGGATTTCTTTTCCACACCAACCGAGCTGTGTATCATTCTGGAGCCCCCCATATACGTGTATGATTCGAAGTTGTGACCGGCCGGAATCAACCATTCATGCCCGCAACTTGACAGTTGGAAACGACAGGGTTCTAGATGTAGTCGGGGATCACAGTGGCTATGTGGGTAAGATGCTAGCCTGGAGGTCGGGTGTTCGATCCCTGCATTGGCCGAGAAAGTTCATCAGATTTTCCGGCACGATTCCCCCTTGTCAGTGATGGAGGACGGAGGGCCTGACAAGGACAACTGTCTAGTCGTTCAAATGGAACAAAAAACCGAGGTCACGTGTACACATTGGAATTCGACATAAGAGTAGGCCGTAGTGCCGTTGTCCGGACAAAATTTCCCTCATAGCACACTGTATGGTGTATGCATGACTTCATTAGACAAGATCGGAGCAGAACAGTAGGATGTTAAACACCATTTCATTTCATTTCACAGTGACTGTATTTTTTTTATTTCATGTTTTATAGGAAAAGAAGAAAAAATTTAAGAAATTTGAGAGTGATGAAGAGGATGATGATGATGAGAAAGATGATGATATGAAAGTAGTTGGTAAAAAGAAGCCGGTATCGTTTGCATCATTAGGTCTGTTTGGTAATGATGATGATGATGATGATGAAGAATCAGAGGTATATTTATTTATTTGTCACAGTTGGACTGGGGTTGGGTAATCGGATAGTCTAGCGCTCATGCTGAAAGGGATGGGACAAACACTATACGATTAGTGATGGGACGAGCTGTATACGATTAGTGATGGGACAGACTGTATACGATTAGTGATGGGACAGGCTGTATATACCATTAGTAATGGGACCAATCTGGTTAGATAGTATGGAAGATTAGATAAAGAGCTGACAGTTCTCACTATAATAGTTAAAAACAAGATAATGTAAAGGGATTATGCTGATAATTTCAGTCAAATTGCTTCACTCTACGCCGAAAAATAACTTATTTTAAAATCTCTGTGGCCTCAATTGTCATTGTTACAGTTGTCACGATAATTAACAATGTCTCGGTTATCCAATGAAAATCAGACACATAAGATGGCATCGAGAGTTGATGAAGGTCTTTTCATGTTAATTAATGTTTAATTAATAGTTTATATAACATTTCAGGCCTAAAGAAAGACCTTCAATAGGAAGATTTAGCTCTTACATAAATAATGTATTTTTAAGTAGTTAAGGAAACATTATTAAGGAAACATTAAAGGGCTAATCCCGATATTTTTTAGAGAATAAAACTGCTTAATTTTGTGTTAAAATCCCTTAAAATCCACTAGCTGAGGGCCGAGCAAAAACTCAATATTTGTGATAAGTTTTCAAACCACTTAAACCCATCAGTCTTCGTCTGGAAATGGAGACCGGTGTCCCAAGCTGTATTATGCGGTGTCTGGATAAAACCAGACTTTTATTTTATAAAAATAACGTGTAGTTGAAATTTACCTTTCGTTATCAAGTACAGCACATGGGTCATTCACTACATAGACCTCTCAAGGAACGGAATCGATTATCAGGTCACCCAACGAAAAAACTGACCCGAAATCTTAAAAGGATAACGTGTCCAGATAAGCAATTTTGACATTCACGTCCAAACGACTCAATATTTTGAGCTGGAATTTTGAGAGAAGGTAAATACCCCATTCCTCTATATTTTGGCGCTTAAGTTTCATACGTACTCCGACTTTTATTTTTGAGACTCTCTTGATATCGGGATAGTCTCTTTAAGGAATCATTAAGTAGTTAAGGAAACATTGCAATTTTTCTCCAGTTGGAACAAAAGATTTTTTGATTTTAAAGTTAAATAAATATCTTTTAATTACAAATATCTGTTAACTACAAATATCTGTTGACTTACAAATATCTGTTAACTACAAATATCTGTTGACTACAAATAACTGTTGACTACAAATACCTGTTAACTACAAATAACTGTTGACTACAAATATCTGTTAACTACAAATATCTGTTGACTACAAATAACTGTTGACTACAAATACCTGTTAACTACAAATAACTGTTGACTACAAATATTTGTTAACTCTACAAATATCTGTTAACTACAAATATCTGTTAACTACAAATACCTGTTGACTACAAATATCTGTTGACTACAAATATCTGTTAACTCTACAAATATCTGTTAACTACAAATATCTGTTAACTACAAATACCTGTTAACTACAAATATTTGTTGACTACAAATAACTGTTGACTACAAATATTTGTTAACTCTACAAATATCTTGAATATATTTTGAATAGAAAGAAGAAGAGAAACCTGTGAAAATCATAGAAGAACCAACAGTTCAAGATGGTGCTAACAAAAAGAAACGTGACAAAAAGAAGAAAAAGGGTAAAGAGGATGATTTTGACATCGATGCTTTCGTTGCTGATCTTGATTCTAAAGACAACAAAGGATCGAAAAAGAAAAAGGGCAAAAAAGGAGAAAGCAAAGATAACGACGATGACGCTGGAGAATCGGAGGTGAAACCGGAAGTAGAGAAAGTCGAAGCTCAGGTTGTGTCTATAGACGATATTGATGAGTCGTATTATGAGAAAGATAAAAAGAAGAAGAAGAAAAAAGAAAAAAAGGAGAAAACGGAAGATGAAGAAGGAGAAGTAAAAGATGGGGAAGAAGAGGTAGAAGGTACAGTAAAAAGTGCTGCTCAGAAGAAAAAGGAAAAAAAGGAACGAGAGAAGGAAAAGAAAAAATTGGTATGTTTTCAAAAGTTTGTTTTTTAATGATTGAAGTTGTTTTACTTGTTTGTCCGACATCATGCTTTTCTACTGTGGCTAAAGCCCCCTACGCACAAGCAAAAAAATGAAATGGAAATTGAAACATATATTAGTCCCAGAATTACAGTTTGCGTCAAATGGGCGTTTTTTGGTGTGTTTTTTCTGGTTGTTTTTTGGGGGGGCGGGGGGCAATTGCAATATCACTCTCTGCTTATCTTTTCAAGATAGGTCTAATTCCATCGCCACCCCAACCGTGTGGGTTTCCTCCGAGTCTATTGGTTTCCTCCTGTTGCTAAAGATCATTACTGACACTAAACCCCATTATTCCAATTTCAAATTTTGGTTTTTTTTTTTAATTTAGGAGAAAGAAAAGGAAAAAAAGAAGAAGAAAGTGGAAAAGGAAACGGATGGAAAAGATGATGGAAAGACAGAAGAAACACAGGAAGGAGAAGTTAAGGAAGAAAAGATGGAAATAGATGAAAATAAGGAAGAATCAAAAGATGTTGAAAATAAGAAAGGTAATTATAATTATATTCTGTAAATAAGAAAGGTAATTATAATTATATTCTGTAAATAAGAAAGGTAATTATAATTATTTGCTATAAGTAAGGAAATTTATAGAAATTGTAATTATTTGCTGTAAATTAGGAATTAATGCGATAAATGACAGCCCAATATATAACTTATAAGTTTATTTTTATTTTGGTTACTGGGTGGATTGTAAACAATCCGATTTAAACACAGATCCTATTTCGTTTCATTTCTTATAGTTCAAAATTTCGTTTTACTTGTCTTTACTACACTAGGACCTGGAAGTGTTGTTATAAAACCCGCTTTCTGGTTGATGTGAGGGATTAGCCATTGAAACGGTCTGTTACTCCGACTTCTTGGCGTGCGATGCACAGAGCTGTGGGTAACCTACTAGAAACATCAATACTGATTGGTTAATCAAATGTCTGACATCATAGGATTTAAAAGCCGCTCGTATGACTCCTGATGCAACCTCCCACTACAACTTGTCAGTTCTTCATGTAGTAGAGGCCATCGAAAGTATAAAAATAGGAAACAAAATATAAATCTGTATTTTGATCAGATTGGATTGTAAATTTCAGACAATTTGTGACCTGTGACATCACATCCTGTGACCTGTGATATCACCACCCCTGTGACCTGTGACATCACATCCTGTGACCTTTGACAGCAAAATGAATCACAAGTCGTTGTTTACCTTATATGTATGAACAAGTAGGCATAAAGAACAAGGGGACACAATAAGCACATCTGGTCCAGGTTCACAAAACATTCTAAGTTGCTCGCATTTTTTTTTTTCAGCTAAAATATAGCCTTTATAAAACTTGTTTTAATGTATAAAATACATTAGCAAGAAAGTTTTGTGTTTCTGGATCAAAGATATTTCTCATAAACAGTGATTGAAAGTTGAGTAAAATTAAGTCTGAGGATGTTTTGTGAAACCCGGGTCTGAACCACGGTCAAGTTACTTAGATGTAAATAAGGTTAGGGCTCATGATTGTTGGCGAGATTGTAGGTTAGGGTTAGGGTAAGCATTGGGATTAGCACTATTTACATCTTGTGACCTTTGCCCAAACTTGAAGTTAACCTTTTCCATAACGAGTTTAGAAAGAGACTTGAATAATTTATGTTTCAATATTTAAAGGTGATGAGGAAGAAAAGATGGAAGACAAGATGGAAGAAAGTACAAAAAGTAAGAAAAAGAAGAAAAAAGATAAAGAAAAAGATGGTAAAGATGATAAAGAGAAAAAAGATGAAAAGAAAAAACCCAATAAACAGGTGAGGATTTATATAATGTCATAAAAGATTTGTTTACGCTAAGAAAAGATATATCTGTGTTAACGGTTACTTAGCCTCACAAAAATAGGGTCGGTTGTTCAAAGGAGCCACTGTGGCTAAGTGGGTAAGACGCTGGCTCGCTAGTTTGGAAGTCGCAGGTTCGTTAGGATTTTCTGGTGTGGCTTCCCCTTGTCAGTGGTGCAGGACGAAGGGCCTAACAATGACAGCTGTCTATTTGTTCAGATGGGACCCATAGGCATAGACATAAACGATCCCTTGGCAGTTGGAATTTGATATAAGAGTAGGCCTTATCGCAGCTGTCTGGGCAAAATTTCCCTCCTAGCACCCTGTGTGGTGGATGTCTAAGGGAGGAATGAGAGGGAAAAAGTTTAGGGTCATTGAATTTGGATAAAATAAAAATATGCTTTGTCGAGTAACCGTAAATACATGTATTTTGGACATAACTTTTAGGTTTCAATCTAAAAACTTTTAGGTTTCAATCTAAAAACTTTTAGGTTTCAATCTAAAAACTTTTAGGTTTCAGTCTGAAAACTTTAGTTTTTGCTGAATAAAATTTTCATTTTTGCAGAATAAATTTTTCATTTTTGCAGAATAAATTTTTCATTTTTGCTGTGTATCATTTTCATGTAAAATTTTCATTTTTGCTGTATAATCTTTTAGTTTAATCTGTCTTATTTTAATCTCCAATATAAGAGTAAAACACATTAAATGATATTTTTATTTTTAGATTAAAATGATTCAAGAAATGTTGCGATTAAAGAAAGAAGCTGAGGAAGAAGCTAAAAGAGAAGAAGAAGAGTTTGAGAGAAAGGAAGAAGAGAGGTTACGTCTTTTAGAGGAAGAGGTAAAATTACTTTTACATTGTCACTATATTTTTATGACGACCGTGCATTGAAAATGTCTGATTCAACCTTTTCAACTTATCTTGGAAAAAGATTGAGAAATAAGTAACACTGTAACCTGGATATCATTTAATCTTGTGTATTTAGCACTAATTTCTTTTACATTCATTCAATATCAAATCTTTGTTTAAAAATTAGTAAAAATTGTTTAAAATCACCCAAAATCATCTAATTTGTACTTGTGTCCAGTTTAAAGCTGACCATTCAATTTTGATAATGAGTGTCCAATTTACAAGCTTTTAATTTCTCGATCTCTGTTAAAAAATAAACAACCCAATTGATTATTGATCTATAATGATTAATTTTTGAACTGTGGACAGGAAATTAAATACTTGTAAATTGGACATTCATTATCAAAAATGAATGGTCAGTTTTTTCGACATGATCCCCATTGTGCAGTGTACACTACAAATTAAGGAGCCTACATAGTTGGAATTCGATGTAAGAGTAGACCTTCGCGCTAGTGCCGCAGTCCAAGCAAAATTTCCGCATAGCACACTGTATGGTGTATGCCCGTCTTCATTAGCCCAGTTTGAGCAGAACAGTAGGACGTTAAATCCCATTTTACTAAGACAATAAAACCTATACTGTCACACATAAAAGATTACGTACTATGTCGTTTTTTTCAAGTTTTGTGGCATTAGGCTTCTTGGTGAAACCCCTCTAGTTTGGGAGACAATTCCAAATCTTTAGGACCACACGTAAACCCGATTTTATTTGATTTCTATTCAGAAAGCTAAAAAGGATGAAGAGAGACGAATAAGGAAGGAAGCGGAGAAAGCAAGAAAAGAACAGTTGAAGGCAGAAGGCAAATTTTTAAGCAAGAAACAGGAAGAAGATCAAAGAAAATTACAGCAGATGTTGGAAGCCTTGAAACTACAAGGTGGGTCAATTATCATAGGCCAAGGAAAACTGCACCCTAGACAATTACACCTCCTCCACCCACCTAGACAATTGCATCTCCCCGACCCACCTAGACAATTACACCTCCCCCTCCCACCTAGACAATTACACCCCCACCCACCTAGACAATTACACCTCCTCCCCCCACCTATACAATTACATCCCCACCCTCCTGGACAATTACACCCCCACCCACCTAGACAATTACACCCCCTCCACCCACCTACACAATTACATCCCCACCCACCTAGACAATTACACCCCCACCCACCTCGACAGTTACACCTCCCCAACCCACCTAGACAATTACATCCCCACCATTACCCAACCCAACACTGCAGAATTGAAAATTACATACGATCTCAATATTTGTGGTATATTGACAGCCAGTAACAACAAATTGTACAAACAAGAATGCTTAAAATTGACATTTGGTTAGCATGTGCGCGCGCTGTATCTTGAGGTCTGTCATTGAGTCAACTGGCGTGGTTTCGATTCCTCGGTTGTACCTGACAAGGAGTAGTGTCGCCTGTCTGACCTCGTGGGTTTTCTCCAGGTCCTCAGGTTTCCTCCAACTGCTAAAGACCCCTACGCGCAAGTGAATTATTGAAATAAAATTGAACCATGCGTTAGCCCAGAAATGACCTAGTTTGTGTCGAGTGGACGTTAAACCCAATTTCTCTCTCTCTTAAAATTGATGTCACAGATTGTGGTTGTTTTCTTCAGATTCAAATCTTTTGATAGGAATTTTGAAGCAAATCGTTGATGTATAAATTAGTTTGAATTTATACAGGTCACAATTCTATGGAATACAATTACTGCTTATTACTGAGCGATGTTTCCACTACAGTAAACCTAACATAAGTCGGATTCGTATAAGTTGGATCTTCACGCAACTCGGTTAAAATCGTTTGAACGCGTTAATACAGCACGTTTTTGTCCCCCGCCTTTCGAAGAAAGCAGGGGACTATTAAAATGGGTTCGTCTGTCTGTCTGTCTGTCTGTCTGTCTGTCTGTCTGTCCGTCTGTCTGTCCGTCACACTTTTTGGGACACAATAACTCTCTTCCTAATTGAGCTAGAATGTTCAAACTTGGTGTATGTGTTTATTAGGTCAATGCCTTGATGGAGTTCGAAGATGAGCATTTTCCGTTTAGGGTAAGCAGAGATAAGCAATTTGATTGGTTGATGCTTTGGGACACGATAACTCTCTTCCTAATTGGGCTAGAATGTTCAAACTTGGTGTATGTGTTGATTAGGTCAATGCCTTGATGGAGTTCGAAGATGAGCATTTTCCGCTTAGGGTAAGCAGAGATAAGCAATTTGATTGGTTGATGCTTTGGGACACGATAACTTTTAATTGAGCTAGAATGTTCAAACTTGGTGTATGTGTTTATTAGGTCAATGCCTTGATGGAGTTCGAAGATGAGCATTTTCCGCTTAGGGTAAGCAGAGATAAGCAATTTGATTGGTTGATACTTTGGGGCACGATAACTCTCTTCCTAATTGAGCTAGAATGTTCAAACTTGGTGTATGTGTTGATTAGGTCAATGCCTTGATGGAGTTCGAAGATGAGCATTTTCCGCTTAGGGTAAGCAGAGATAAGCAATTTGATTGGTTGATGCTTTGGGACACGATAACTTTAGTTCTAATTAAGTGAGATTGATGAAACTTGGTGTATAGATTTATTATATGAATACCTTAACTAAGTTCGATAATGAACATTTTTTGCTGAGGGTAAGCAGAGTGATAAGCAATTTGATTGGTAGAAACTTTGGAACACAATAACTCTCCTTCTAGAATGTTCAAACTTGGCATAGGTGTCTATTAGGTGAATGTTTAAACTTGATGTATATGTAGATGTTCATTAGGTGAATGTCTTGACTGAGTTCAATAATTAACATTTCGAGCTGAAGCTAAGCAGAGCTAATCGATTTCATTTGTCGATGGTTTGGGACAAGATAATCTTGATTCTATCTGATAGAGAGTGATGAAACTTAGTGAAAAAAATAAATGTGCGATTAATTAATATGTGTCATCTATTTATTTTGCAATTTCGGCGGGGGACATCAGCCTCACTGTTGGCTTGTTCTTATTAAATTTCTGCCCGCAAGTTGGATCTTTGCTCATCTCGGATCAAAATGTTCGGTCCATTTGATCTAATTCCGGCTTTTTTCCTTCGCTTAAATCGGATTGACAGTATGTTCAGAATTCCACTGTCAGTTTCATCCAGATGGTCTAAAACGTGGTTAGGTATTCCATGCACAGAGCCCCAAATTACTTTCCCATATCATTTTGACTCAAATCAGCCTATTTGACGCTACGCAATAATAGAATTTTGTCGTAAAATTTGAAACTCTCTGTTTGCTGTACGAGAGACTTTCTTGGATAATTTAGGACATTTTTCAAAGATGGCGACAAAAAGGAGGCTATCTACTCGCACATACGAACAAAAGCTTGAAATGTGCCTTTGAATCAATTATTATCCAGCTCTTGCAGTGTATTTCTAATCGAGCTAAGATTGAATTTCGGTCTTCGGCTAACTTGGATCTTCGCTTAACGCGGATAAAATTGGTCAGTCCACTTAGATCCGACTTAGATTCATAGAATTGTGACCTGTATATTCCAGTTAAATTACTAAATGCCATTGAAACAATTTAGTTTGAGTATGTGGGAAGACATGTTAAAATGTATGATAAACACAATCTTTCTGTCCCTAACATCATTCGTATATTTTAACAGGTTATAAAATACCCAATAAGGATCAAACAAAGAAAACGCCACCAGTTTACGAAGACAGACGACGCAGAAATCAAAAACAGAAACAAAGTCAGAAAGAGAAAACCCCAACAGAAGAAAAACCTTCAACATCTATAGCCGACTTAAATAAAGCAAAAGTAGAGGAGAAAGCAAAAGTAGAGGAAGTGAAAGTAGCTGAAGTAAAAGTAGAAGAGGAAGCAGAAGATGTGAAAGGTGCATGGGATGAAAGTAGTGGAGAAGAGGATGCAGCATCTGGTAAGTTAAGTTTTATTGTCCATAAAGTTGTTTTGGGGGTGGGGGCGGTGCATTGAGTTAAATGATATGGTTTCGATCACTAAATTGTATGTGACAAGGAGTTGGGTCGCCTGTCCGGCCTTGTGGGTTTTCTCTCAGTTCTCTGGTTTCTCCCCACAGCTGAAGACCCCGAATAAATTGAAATAAAATTGGACCAAATGTTAGTCCTGAAATGACTTAGTTTGTGTCAAGTGGACATTAAACCCCCTCTCTCTCTCAGATTTGTTAGAATTGATCACTTCAATCCAAATGGGCTGTTGATCTGCTGATAATAATAATAATAATAGTTTATATTTATAATGCGCAAATTTCCATACACGTATGAATGCTCAAAGCGCCAAACACTATGTACACTGTGTATCTTTCACCATTTACACAATAGTATATTCGGTCAAATACTTACTAAAATGAATACATTTTGTAACTGACTGCAGTTATCACAATATGACGTTAAACCCTTAAATGTTTACTTTTAAACTAGAAGAACCAAGTAAGACAGAAGTTAAAGAGACTCCTCCGCCATCGAAACCTGAAGTTAAGAAAGAAGTTAAGAAAGAAGAGAAGAAAGAGGTGAAGAAGGTCGTAGAAGTCGAGGAAGAATCAGAGGAAGAAAGTTCATCTGAAGAAGAGAGTGAAACCGAGAGTAGTGAGGATGAAAGTGACGAAGAATCAAGTGATGAAGAGGATAAATCACCCATTGAAAGGGCACGAGAAAAAATTATTGTAAGTTATTTTATTTTATTTTATTCATTTGGGGAGCTGCAGTGGCTCAGTGAGTAAGAAATTAGCTCGCTATTACCTTGAGGTCCTGTGTTCGATCCCGATGTTTGCTGAGAAATGTCAGGGACAATGTGAATAGTTGGCGTGCATGTAAAATAACCCTTGGCCGTCTTCAGGGTAGAACAGTGGTACATTTAAAAATAAGTCATCTAAGTTGTCTGAGTCCTACATTTTGATGATCAAATATCGGCACAAGCTTCCATAAAAATTCTGCTTTTTCTCTTCCTTGTAATGGAGTTCATGTGCTCCACACACAAAGCCTGAAGACGAAGCTGCAGACAAGACACTTAATACAAGCAATAAATAATAAGAAATATGATGGAACTCAAGTGATTGTATCGGGAGGCAGGCTGTCATCTGCACTGTGCCGTCTCTTAGGTGACCTTCGGTTATAATTTTTTCACGACTAGTGATGGGAACTAGAAACCGAACACAGATGCTCCTGACCATTGTCTAATCAAAGATGGCTGCCCTCATGGACAAAATTCCTTGTAATTTGACTTTACTTTTTGCATAGCACAAATATTGAAATAATGCATGATTTTTATAGACTTACATAGATTCAGACATAACATACAAACAAGACCAAAAATATCTGTTCATAGATGTAGCAACAATTTAAAATTCATTCAAGCTTTCCTAAAATCATATACTAAAGAAAAATAGATTCTTTCTAAATATTCTACACTTTCCTTTCATCGACACCCGCCATCTTGGAACTACTGCAACCATAGCACAATATCTTGGTTCACTATTTACGGACTATGGTCTGGACTAAATGAAATTCGGATTCGAAGGTCGTCCACCACCTGTATAATAAATAATACAAAAATAAAGACAAATGAGGGAATATTTCCCTTTATGAGGCAAACCAAAAAGTGTTTAAAAAAAATTACTATCGCTGGTGATTAGCTTAAAAAGCTTAAAAAATTTATATATATTTTAGAAAATAAATTATTTTAGTTTGTTTCTGGAAATTGAGAAAAAAAAACTTGGTAAATTTTTGATAAACCAAATTTTTACTCAAAGTGAACCTTAAGTAATGTTACTGAACTTAATTTCTTTATTTGAATTAACTATCGATTCTTTTTGATGCCAGTTTAATCTCACTGTGTTGGTTGAATTGAATTTTTTCAGAAACGTCATGAAGCTGCTGAGAAGAAAAGAAGCACAGATAATTTACGAGCACCGGTTGTTTGTGTTTTGGGTCACGTAGATACAGGAAAAACCAAAATATTAGATAAGGTTTGTTTTTTATTAAATACTAAATAAATTAAATTTGGATTTCTAGACAACAAGAGGGAAAGCATACACAATTTTTTTAAATGCCATGTTTGAATTTTAAATGGAGTCACAACAGAAATGGCATATGTGTAGACTGCACTTTTCTAATGTATACTGATGTCCAAAAGAAAGTATACATACTAAAAGTATGACTAAGTTTTGTTTAGATTAAAAACATTTGATAAAGCATTACTGAGTTTGTCTCTTGCGTCCAAACTCAACATTTCTAAGCAAAATAAAAATGTGAAACAAATTGACATTCTACCCAAATACCATATACCATTGGAAACACGACTTTGGTTGATGCAGCACAAAATGCACAGTGCCTACTTTCTTTTGGACATTAGTATAGATTTTGGGGTTGGGTGGCCCAATGTTTTTAACACATATGCTTTAGATCATTATGGTCATTGAGGGTTGGATGGCCTATTGGTTAACGTGTGCGCGCTGTATCATAAGATCTGTCATTGAGTCAAGTGTCATTCGATTCCTCGCTTGTACGTGACAAGGAGTAGGGTTGCCTGTCGAGAGTTTTATCTGGGTCCTCTGGTTTCCTCCCACTACTGAAGACTTCAATGTGCAAGCGAATTATAGAAATAAAATTGAACCATATGTTAATCCCGGTGAGACCCGTTTTTTGTCAAGAGTTTTCTCTCTCTCTCATTGAGTCTAGTGATGTGGTTTGAATTCCCTGCTTCTACGTGACAATTAGTTTTCTCCGGGTCCTCCGGTTTCCTTTTACTGCTAAAAGAACCATGCACACAAGATATTTATTGAAATAAAATTGAACCATATTTTAGTTCTAAAATGACCTAGTTTGTGTCGAGTGGATGTTAAACTCTCTCTCTCTCTCTCTCTCTCTCTCTCTCTCTCCCAATATCTCTCTTCCCTCTCACTTTAGACGGGGGGTCGACTGGCGTGGTTTCGAATCCCCGGTTGTATGTGACAAGGAGTAGGGTCGCCTGTCCAACCTCGTGGGTTTTCTCCGGGTCCTCCGATTTCCTTCCACTGCTAAAGACCCCTACACACAAGCGAATTATGTAAATAAAATTAAACCATATGTTAGTCCCGAAATGACCTAGTTTGTGTCGAGTGGACGTTAAACCCCATTTCTCTCTCTCTCTCTCACTTTAGACTACGAACTAAAACCAATTTAAAAAAAAAGACAACTTTTTTCTAATAGAACAGAAGAGTCACCTGTACCAATAAATCAATTTTCCAATATATTATTGATACATTTGATCAATATTTATATCAGTACGAGAATGGCAAGAATATTGATTCACTGTACTGTAAAAAATGTTTGATATAGAAGTGTTTATTATTGTAGTTACGACGAACACATGTACAAGATGGAGAAGCTGGTGGAATAACACAACAAATTGGTGCAACTAATGTACCGCATGATGCTATCGTAGAACAGACTAAAATGTGTAAAGAGGTGGGTCAACCTATATTCTATTTATAATGTTATTGTTCGACTGAAGCCATGGTGGTTAAGTCGGTAAGAGGTTACAGGTTTGCTCCCGTGCTGGCCTGTAAAGGTCATCAAGATTTTCTGGCGTGGTTTCCCCTTGTTTGTGTTGTAGGACCGAGGGCTTGACAAGGACAGCTGTCGAGTTGTTCGGATTACTAGGAAAACCGAGGTCCTGTGTGCACATTGGCGTGCACTTAAAAGGTCCCTTGGCAGTTGGAATTCAATGTAAGAGTAGGCAGTACATCACACTGTATGGCGTATACGCCCATATTTATTAGCCCAGTCAGAGCAGAACAGTAGGATGTTAAACCCCATACCATTTCGTTTCATAAGGTCTGTGATTGAGTCAACTGGTGTGGTTTCGATTCCCAAGTTGTACGTGACAAGGAGTAGGGTCACCTGTCCAGTTTCGTGGGTTCTCTCTGGGACCTCTGGTTTCCTCCCACTGCTAAAGACCCCGGCGTCTCGAAAAATTATTTCATTGTTGGACTTCAACTGACAAAACCAAAGACTGGACATAATTGAACTATTTGATCACAAATGAAAAAAAAAAATTGGCAATGTATAATATTTTTTTAAAATATTTTTTTCAGTTTCATAAAAACCCACTGAAGTTACCTGGATTACTGATTATTGATACACCTGGCCACGAATCTTTCAGGTGTATATTATATATATATATATAAAAGAACCCGTCACAGTTTCAACTCGATATAAGATTATGTCATAGCTCTTCTGTCTGGGGGGGGGGGGGGGGGTGGATGGCTGAATGGTTAGCGTGCGCGCGCTGTATCATAAAGTCTGTCATTGAGTCGACTGGCGTGGTTTCGAATCCCCGGTTGTATGTGACAAGGAGTAGGGTCGCCTGTTCAACCTCGTGGGTTTTCTCTGGGTCCTCCGGTTTCCTCCCACTGCTAAAGACCCCTACGCGCAAGCGCATTATTGAAATAAAATTAAACCATATGTTAGTCCCAAAACGACCTAGTTTTGTGTCAAGTGGACGTTAAACCCCATTTCTCTCTCTCTCTCTTATGTCGGGGCAAAATTTCCATCATACAGATAAAGTAGGTTTTAAGTCCTATTTCATTTCGTATTAATGGGAGTTGGGTGGCCGAATGGTTAACGTGTGCGTGTTGCGTCATAAGGTCTGTCATTGAGACAAGTGCTGTGTTTTCAATTCCCTGGTTGTACGTGACAAGGAGTAGGGTCACCTGTCAAACTTTGTGGGTTTTCTCCAGGTCCCCCCGGTTTCCTCCCAAGCAAATTAATGAAATAAAGTTGAACCATATCGTCGGTGAAGTGTCAAAAGGGTATATCTCGGGAAATTAGTCAAATACACTTTTTTGCATCTTTAAAATCTCCCAATTAATATGCACACTTCTGTCTAAGCTGTATATCTCTACGCGAATTAGAACTCTTCTGAGTTTCATGTGTCCAATTGTTGTATCTTGATTTGTGGAAATTTTGAAATGCAAAAGGTTCTGTTTCTTAATCTTTTGAAATTCTTAGATACACCCTTTTGACACTTCACCGACGATATGTTAGTCCTGAAATGACATAGCTTGTGTCGAGTGGATATTAAACTCCATTTCTCTCCGTCTCTTCATTCACATTAAATACAAATGGGTGGTTTCGGGACCGAATGGTGTAACAAGGGCTCTTTGGATCATAAGGTCTGTCATTAAGTTAAGTGGTATAGTTTATTTTTATTTCAATTTAAGTGTGGTTTTCACCAATTGGTAGTAATTATAAATTCACAAGTTTTATTCAACAAGATTTTGTCACTTTAACACATGCGTATGACCTGATCTAAAGCTTAAATTTTACAAAAAGAAAAAAGTCTTGGGTAAATTGTAATTCACTGAATTATATTAAAGATGCTGTGTCTGTTCTTATGTCCTCCTTCATACTTGTCAGAAAACATGGTATAGTACTCTACTGATTTAAAACCAATTATTGATACCTGAAATCTCCTCCGATCATTGATTTAAAACCAATTATTGATACCTGATACCTCCTCCGATCATACTATAAGTCATAAACAAAATCAGATAGGGGTCTGACATACGCATTTTGCCTGTTCCCCAATCTCCCATTTATTTATAGTGAAAAAGATATGTCTTAAAAAACAAAATAAACAAAATATTATCGAAAGTTATAACTATTGAATAATTTATAATATGGATCTAGAAAATATGAAAATAATAGTATTTTAGAAAGACAGGTTGTAATGAATGATAATATACTATAATAATTTTAAAAAAATTGTTATTTTATTGTAAATATCAGCCGTGTATGTTTTATTCTGTAAAAGCTTTGTCTGAAACCCATAAATCTATTTTCTCCATTATATATGATGAAATTAACAGCACAAGTCTCTTTCAATATAATCCTCTATACCATTATACCAGTACTCCATACACATTACTTTACTAAATAAAATCAAAGACTGTATTTATGTTCGCCCATCACGCTTCAAATTAACCATCATGATCCTGTGAATGGGTTGGGCCATCGAATTTGGGTCCCGCCCCGGGTAAATTTGGTCTGGGCACCGGGCGAATCATGCTTCATTGCCTTGCTCACCCCCCATATATGTGGTATCAAACTAGCATGACCCTGTGAATGTTTAAGGCCATTGAATATGGGTTTCAGGTCAGGCCCCGGTAGAATTTTGGCCCCGAGACGTGGGTCAGTTATCCTGCTAGTATTCTAATAGATTTAGACACCGCAGTGATTCAGTGAGTTGGGCGCTAGTTTATTTACCTGGAGATTTTTAGTGATGCAGAGGGTCTGATCAGTGACGGTATATAGTCGTTCGGACAGGAAGAAAATCCAAGTCCCTGTGTAAAAGAACCCTTAATAATTTATATTTAATTGCTGTCCCGGCCAAATTTCCCTCATAGCACACTGTATGGCGTATACCAGTCTTCATTAGCCCAGTCGGAGCAGAACAGTAGGATGTTAAACCATGTGGGATAATGGAGTATTCAAACAATGTAATTTTATTTAGTTTTATGTTGAAAAAAAATATGTAAAGCTGAATGTTATATATTTAATGTTATCTATTTATAGTAACCTACGAAAACGTGGGTCGTCTCTCTGTGATTGTAGTTATTGATGTAATGTTATCTATTTACAGCAACCTACGAACACGTGGGTCGTCTCTCTGTGATATCGCCATTCTAGTTATTGATATAATGCATGGAGTGGAACCGCAAACCCTAGAATCAATCAACTTGTTGAAGGAGAGGAAAACACCTTTTGTCGTAGCTTTAAATAAAGTAAGTATTTATTTGTCACCGTAGAATTTTGTCCATAAAGCAGTTAATACATCCTAAAGGGCATTGACTTTAATGTGTAGAGATTAATGCCCTGTCCACACTGGTGCAACTTACCTTAATGTGTATTTAGATCAATGCCCTGTGCACCTCTTCTGTTGTAATGTGTATTGAAATTCAAGCCCTGTCCCAATCGGTGTACCTTACTTGTTGTAATGTGTATTAAGATTAAAGCCGTGTCCCGACGGGTGTACCTTGTTGTAATATGTATTGAAATTCACTTCCACCGAAGATGATATCTTAGACAAGTTATCATACTTCTGTGGGTTGAGAAGGTGCCCCTATTTCCAAACCACATACGCTCACACCAGGGATGGAAACCACGACCGCAAGCCAGAGGTGACTGGCCAGCTAGAGGTCAAAGTGCGACACTCTAGGTCATTCCCCTGGAATACCTGCAATTGTTTCCATAATAATATGGGGGTTGGCTGAATGGTTTCATGTGTGTGCTTTAGATCGTAAGGTGTGTCATTCAATAGGGTCACCTGTCCAACATCTTGAGTTTTCTACAGGTACTCCTATTTCTTCCCACCCCAGTCAAGTGGATGATAAACACACACTCTCTCTCTCTCTGTCTCTCTCTCTCTCTCCATAATAATACCTATATTTTATATTTATAGGTAGACAGATTGTATCAGTGGAAAACGATGCCACAACAAGATATCGCTAACGTTATTAAAAAACAATCACCGAATGTTAAATTAGAGTTTGAACAGAGAGTTAACGAAGTTATAGTGCAGTTAGCTAACGAGGTGAGTATCCTGAGATGAAACTGTAAATAAATGTATGGTAAATATGTACTAGAAACATAATCTCAATGGTCCTAATCCATGCCTCCGGGGCAAACAATAAAATGGAGTTTTGAAATTTAATTTTCTACACCAACCTGCTCTGTCTGGTTGACAAATTACGAGGATATCTCCCTAAAGCAGCATTTACACGATACAACCAATTCTTACAACCATCGAATGAAACATATCGGAACGGTTACAAGATATAATCATTCAATGTGTTGTATGGCCAAGTCCTTTGTTAGTTCTTAGTAACAGATTAAAATGACTTTATTGAAGAAGAAGAATGTTTAAAAAGTGTAGTCTTGATGTAGTGGGTTCCACAAAAGTTCATGTTCCATATACAGATACTCTTATTCAGTCGCAGATAGGAGTAGATCAATTATAGAGGACCTCAAAGCAACAAAGAATTGTGACATAAATCAAGCGTTTCAGCTTTTGTGATTTGTCAAGATGGTATCGCCTGGCATTTTCGTATTTTATTCAATTGACACATTGTTCAGGATTGGAAGTTTTAATTCCTGAAACTTTCAATCAAACAGTCGTTGTTACTCACAACACATCACCATGTCAATCGATTGCAATTCTATTTATTTGAAATGTTTCCAGAATCATAATTGATTGCAATTCTATCAATTTCACAATCAATTGCATTTCTATCAATTTGAAATGTTCCAGAATCACAATCAATTGAAAATTCTATCAATTTCAAATGTTCCTGAATCGTAATTGATGGCCATTCTGTTGGAACACCCCAGTCTCTCAGTCAATTACAATTCTGTTGGAAAACTCCAGTCCCTAAGTCAATTACAATTCTGTTAGAGCACTCCAGTCTCTCAATCAATTACAATTCTGTTAGAACACTCCAGTCTCTCAGTCAATTACAATTCTTTCAAATCGGAACACTCGAGACTCGCAATCAATCACCTGTCATGTTTTCTCCTTCGTGGGGACTTTTAGTGCTTGTCACTAATTTTATTATTTCTTTAACATTTCAGAGTTTAAATGCCTGTCTTTCTTACGAAAATAAAAATCCCAAAGAATATATCTCACTAGTCCCGACATCAGCACACAGTGGAGATGGAATGGGCAATTTAATAGCTTTAATCTGTGAGTTATCACAGACATTACTAGCTAAACGTATCTCCTATAGTGAAGAATTACACGCAACAGTAATGGAGGTATGTAAAGACATTTTGTTTATTTATGAATGAACTTAACATTTTCTTGTTCAAAACCATATACAGTGGACTCTGTCACATCCGACATCGTACGGGATCGTTACAATATTTCGGATCACATAGCGTGTCGGAATACCAAGCTTTCTCCAAAACCGGAAATACTGTAACTTCGAAAATCGGAAGTATTTTTATATTGTAGCTTCGAATCACCAGAATGCTATTCCCTTTAAAAATGATGAAACCTTTCTGTACTTTCAAAATTTTATTACATTTTGAGTTGGTGTAAAATCGTTTCTTACTGCAGTTTAAATTATCGGCAAACTTCTGTTTAAATTCATCTTTACGCTTTAATATGTCTGACACTGTAGCTCGGCCAATTGAATACTTAACGGCTAATTCCTTCTGCGCAGGTCATGGAACTTTCTCGAAATCTGCTATAAGTTGCCGCTTTACATCTAATGTCAAATCTGTTCGGGCACGCTTTGCAGGACGTTCAGACATTTTGAATACAATAATGTATAATGATTCTTCAATCGCGGCAATTTTTATATAATGTCACGGTATTTGACATGAGTAACTAAAATCAAATACCAAGCGCACTCTTACAAGAGATTATAAATTATAAAATAATCAACAAAGAATTTATAACATTATCAAAGTAATCAACACAGACCGGCGCTTGCGAGTTTTAATCTCACCGATAATTGATTGGTGATTGCTTGTTAATCTTTTCTGGCTTCACACCCATTGAGTTTTAATCTCACCGATAATTGGATGCTTCACACCCACCGTTTGAAGTACGGATTATACATGTGCCGATTCAATGGAAATTATGTGACGGGACGACTGATTGATGTCGTAATCCGGAACATACAGAATCCGGATTTACCAGTGATTTTTTGGCTGAAGTAATAAGGAAATAAATCTGGACATGAAAATCATGTCGGATGTCACAGCAATCCGGAGTGATCAGACATCGGATGTCACAGAGTCCCCTGTATTTATATTCTATAAACCCAGCTTACATATTTTAAAGGGCCAATCTCGATTATATTCTGGAAAATAAAACTGTTTAATTTTGTGTTAAAACCCCTTAAAGTCCTCTACCCTTGGGCCCAGTAACTAACTCATTATACGTGATATGTTTTCAAACAATTTAAACCTGTCAGTCTTCATCTGGAAATGGAGACGGTGCCCGAAGCTGTATTATATGGTGTCTGGATAAAACCAGAGTTTTATCTTATAAAAATAATGTGTAGGTGAAATTTACCTTTCGTTATCAAGTACAGCGCATGGCTTATGCACTGTATATCAAGGAACGGCAGTAGATTATCAGGTCACCATTAAAAAAAAAAATAATTCGAAATCTTAAAAGGATTACATGTCTGGATAAGCGGTTTTGACGTTCACGTCTAAACGACTCGATATTTTGAGGTAAAATTTTGAGACAAGATAAATGCCCCATTCATCTATATTTTGGCCCTTAAAATTCATAGTACACAGACTTTTATTTCTGACACTGTTAAAATTGGGATAGTCCCTTTAAATGAGAGAGAGATGGGGTGAGGAGAGAGAGAGATAGTTTCCAAGTTGCTCATTATGATTAACCTTGCCATATGACATATTAAAGATAAAAAGATGATAGGTAAGGTACTCTGCCTAATTGTTGTCATGGAACGAAAAACAAGGTCCTGTGTACACGATGGCATGCACATAAAAGAACTTGTGGTAGTTTGAAGTTGATGAGTAGTCAAAACACGCTTCTCTGGGCAAAATTTCTCTCCTCCTGTATAGTGTATGCCTGCCCTGTGCAGAACAGTATTTCATTTCATTTGCGTTATGAACCAAAATGAGGTTAATACACAAAAAACACATACTTATGGAAAAACAGCTACTTATTTATTTGGGCGACGTTTCGAAGAGTATTCTCTCAACGTTATCAAGCTAATACAGTAATACAAGAATAATGAGATCAATATATACAGAAAAATGTAACAACAATTCATGAAACCATACAGGACAACAACAAGATCAAAGGGGTTTATTCTACAAAAACTAATTAAGTGTGAAGAGTAGCCATTGAGTATAGTTAAGCAATTAGGTAGCTATGATGATAGATACAATACTACCGACAGAATGGGATAGTACCTACAATACAATTATGATATACCATGGTTTGTTTAGATAATGGTAATTAACTTTATATGTCTGTGTGATTAAATGTACAATTAGACTAGAGTAACCCATAGGTGTAATAATTCTAAGAAATAGAGTGGATATAACTGATAAATTGATAATAATATTAGAAAAATGAAAAATAATAAAACTCATAAAAATTCACAAAGGTTTCTTATCCACTGTACTGTAGAATGAGTGGGGGTGATGGAAAACACATAATTTAGGTATATTTAATAAGTTCATCAGTTGTGGCCCAGTCTCAAAAAGGTATGACTTTTATGATTCAGCCTGCCCTTTTTTGTTCTTATGCTCTAAATATTCGAACATCAATAACTGGAGTTACCTCCCTTCCCCCAGACTGATATTTGTAAATTACTAAAGTATGATGGTGGATGTGTGTGTAACTACAGTCAGAACTAGTAGGTCATCCTGGCACTCGTGTATTTATTTATATTATTGATTCACATGCATGATAACTTTGGGGGGTTATTGATTAAATTGATATTTTGGAGGATATGAAGGAGTTTTTGAGATATTTTCCTTATAATACATGCTGGGTTTGTATGGCTTATAAACATTAAACATTGGCGTAGGAGCCGGGGGGAGGTAGGGGGTATTGATTTTGGGCAATTTTCTCTTATGCCCCCATGAATTACTTTGAGCCCCTACGCCTATGCTTATAAAGAGGAACTCTAGTTTTTTTATTTGCTCCTTGCATTTTTGGACCTGTAACTGGTCCCCAAGCAGACGGGTTGGATGGCCGTTAAACCCTATTCTCTGGTTCCCAAGTGTACTTATTTTGTTGGTGGGGGTGACACTCTTCGAAAAAGAAACTAAAGCTCCTCGAATACAATTATCATCGACACAAGACTTGGCATGCTTATTCCTTGGACAATTTCGCTTCGATTGATAGACAACAAATTTAGTCACGATGTCACAATTCGAAAATGGCTGGAATGATTTCATACTCATGTCATGGTCCATTGTGGTCTCGTACTGGTTTAAGAATTTTCTGAAAAGAAAACAATGCTACTGTTTGTGTAGCTAGGAATAACAAAAAATTAAACCTTGTCTTGCTAACAGCATGACTGTTCAGTTTGTAGTTCTTGTCCTGTTCAAAACATGGCAATTATAGAAAATCTGTTTATTATTACAATTCTTTAAAAGTAATGAATTAAGATGTTGAACAGAAATAAGTGCTCAATTGTCTTCCCAGACAGTCCGATTTCATAGAATTGCATACCCAGAATTACATGTAAATTCTGTCGTAGATGTAAGAGAACCATACATGTTATGATCAGAACATTACGACTATGATGATTTATTGAGATAGTATCATGTTCAGATTGATCACTACCTTGTCAGCTGAATTTCTTGTGTTCACCCAATTGACATCCTTCGAGGAATTGAATGGATTCAATTCTGGAACGATTATGTATACTTATCCATCGAAGATGAACATATACATGTAGTTGAATCGTATATTGTTTGCTATTGTGTGAGGGAGACGCAGTGGTTCAGTGAGTAAAGCGCTAGTGTTCTAACCAGAAGTTTCAGGGCTTTGATCCTGGTATTGGTCGAGAAAATTCCCCTGGCTGGCCCTTGTCCACTGTGCAGGACTGAGTCTCTGCTGGCCCTTGTCCAGTGCTTTGATCCTAGTATTGGTCGAGAAAGTTCATCAGACTATCCCTTGTCAGTGGCAAGGAACAGTGGCAAGGAACAGTGTCGAGTCATTCGGATTGCCACCAAACCCTAAAATCCCATGTATATGTTGGTATGCACGTAAAAGAACCCTAGACCGTTGCAATTCAAAAAAGAGTAGGCTGTAAAGTAGTGCTATTGTCTTTCAAAATTGCCCACATGGCGATTACCCGCCTTCATTAGCCCAATTGGTGCAGAGTAGTAGGATGTTGAACCACATTACATTTCAAGATCTCTTACAATTTTATTAATCTCTTTAACCCACCAGAATCGATTGCCAAGGCAGTGGCTTTATATTTATGTAGATATACATGTACTATACTGTTGTGTATGTAACTGTTGTCTATGTAATATGTATTATTAAATGTATATGACCATGTCTATAGTGTATATGTATACATGCTGTGCTTAATGGACGTTTTGATGCAATAAACATCTTATCTTATCTTTCACGATTATGTGATTTTACTACAAAAAAATAAAGAACCTCTTAAAAACATAATATAAAATAGAGATTGAAGAAAATTAACGTCACTTATTGTAAACAATTGTTATCTTAGTAGCCTATTAATATAGGGGTTGGTGGGGGGGATGGTTGAAAGGTTAGCTCGTGCACGTTGTATCATAAGGTTGGTCATTTTGAGTCAACTTGTGTGGTTTCAATTCTCCGGTTGTATGTGACAAGGAGTAGGGTCGCCTGTCCAACCTTGTGGGTTTTCTGTGGGTTCTCTAGTTCCCTCCGACTGCTATAGACCCATACGCGCAAGCGAAATTATTGAAATAAAAAAATTGAACCATGTGTTAGTCCAGAAATGACCTAGTTTGTGTCTCTCTCTCTAATGGATTCAAAGTCCCTCAAATTCCAATCAGAGGATTTAGAAAAACACTATGGAAATGTTTTGTAGTGATAATAAATAATAATGAAATATCTATTTTTCTGTGACAATAATACAATGTGTTTTGATTACATGTATTGGACAGGGTTGTTTTTTTTTTATAAATTGATAATAATATTCCTGCTTTAACAGTGATCATTCATAATAATGAAATATCTATTTTTCTGTGACAATAATACAATGTGTTTTGATTACATGTATTGGACAGGGTTTTTTTTTTTTTATAAATTGATAATAATATTCCTGCTTTAACAGTGATCATTCATACATTTATAAACACAACACAACAAATACAAATATGGCTACTTTAAATAATAATGAAAGAAGTGACGCCACAAATCTCTTAGAGTTGTCGTTACCATTGAAAAACGTTGGTCATAGATTTGTCTGTCTGTTTGTCAACACCAATAATAGGATAACGACAAAAAAAATATATTCTTCTGTGTATTACTGTTTATGTGCTAACTTCATTCACGTCTGCCTGTCTTGTTTACCCACAGTGAGCAAACAATGTTGTTTAACGACTTTACACTAATCTAGTATTGTAGAGCCCTGCCTAGTGAGCAGACGCGCAACCCTTGCCAAACGGCTTAATACAAACATGTAGTAGAATCCATCTTCACTATCTGGATAGCCTGTTTCCTGTTTGTCATGTCATGTGTTTGAGTGTGTCTACTGGTGAAGTGTAGTATTGGCTACCCCCCCTCGTATTGTTTGAACAAGGATTTATCTATTGTTATATTTTTTTCCTCTTTGGGATTTTCTCAATATGTACACGTGTTTTAAACGTTGGTACAGTCGCTGGTTTTATAAACAGTAGATTTTATCCCCAATGGTTTAAATGTTGCTGATCGTAATTTTACATTTTTCAGACCCTTATCTAATTTTCTCACTGCCCAATTCACGCTAATATGTACTAGCATTGGGTATTTAACTCTTAATTTATCAAAAAATCATAAAATTGGATACAGGTGCATGTAGATTCAAATGAAATGGGGTTTAACGTCCTACTGTTGTGCCCCGGCATGTAGATTAAAATGAAATGAAATGAAATGGGGTTTAACGTCCTACTGTTGCGCCCTGGCATGTAGATTAAAATGAAATGGGGTTTAACGTCCTACTGTTGTGCCCCGGCATGTAGATTAGAAGAGACCCAACAAAGGATTTCGGATAAAATAATAGATAGCACTGGCTGAATTTCATCATATCCTGTAAGGTCTGCATAGGATATCTAATATTGGCAAATTTTGATTTCTTCAGGTCTTTGTGAATATGGTGCAGAATAAAACCATTTTTTCACCGATATTTCCTGTCAAGATTCAACTTTCACAATATTGTAATGGATTTTTTGGGGGGTTGGATGGCCGAATGGTTAGCGTGTGCATGCCGTATCGTAAGGTCTGTCATTGAGTCAACTGGTGTGGTTTCGATTCCCCGGTTGTACATGTACATCTTGAGGTTTTTCTCTGAGTCCTCCAGTTTCCTCCCACTGCTAAAGATCCCTACGCGCAAGCGAATTATTGAAATAAAATTAAACTGTGTGTTAGTCCCAAAATGACCTAGTTTGTATCGAGTGGACGCTAAACCCCATTTCTCTCCCTCTCTTGTAATGGATTCAACGGCCCTCAAATGCCAATCAGAGTCTTACGGAAAACACTATGCAAATGTTTAGTAGTTATAATAAATATCAATGAAATACCTATGTTTCCTTGAACATCTCTAAGAAATTCAACCTATACTTGATGTTAGTTACTTTAGTAACAGATTTTTATTGACTTTCACCTCTATCTCGGTTCTAAGGTTACATGTATTTTGGAATCCTCACCGTCTATTTTTCACCATGATTGTTCTTTGTTCGCCAAAAGGAATCATTTATTGCCATATCTGACACAAATTTATAACCAATCCAACACTATTTTCATGTAGAATTTAGCAATCCAAAAACACAAACAAAATTGGTTTGAAATGATCCATTAAGAATCTGTTGATAAAGTAATTACATGTACCTTGATGTGTGCTTGTATCTTACGTGAGATTCAATAAGTTGGTAGAGATGAATGTATCATAATATAGTATATTTTAACTCCTACCGTGGACAAGTGGATGTGGCTTGTTGTTATAAATTGTTTACAATATCGCTACTTTCATTAGAGATTTCTTGTAGTGATTGCTACTGTCGTTAGAGATTTATTGTAGTGAATGCTACTTTCATTAGATTTCTTCTAGTGAATGCTACTGTCATTAGAGATTTCTTCTAGTGATTGCTAAGTACTGTCATTAGATTTCTTCTAGTGATTGCTAAGTACTGTCATTAGATTTCTTCTAGTGATTTCTAAGTACTGTCATTAGAGATTTCTTGTATGGATTGCTACTGTCATACTTTCACTAGATTTCTTCTAGTGACATATGATCCCATTATACCTGAAAGCTCTAAACTGGCATTGTTTAATCTCTCTCTCTCTCTCTCTCTCTCTCTCTCTCTCTCAAATTTATAACACTTTGGTTGGGTACTGTGATGTATTTTGTTGAATGTTTTCAGGTGAAAGCTATCCATGGTTTAGGTACTACAATAGATGTTATATTAGTCAATGGTGTGATACGAGAAGGAGAAGCTATCGTCATAGCAGGAACGGAAGGTCCGATAACAACATCAATACGAGGTCTATTGATGCCACAACCAATGAAAGAACTTCGTGTTAAGGTAAGGATGTTATTTACTATTACTATTAATTATGGGCGATCGTCATTTCATGGTTGAGATCGACTCAAGCGTGACATTGTTTTCACTGAACAGTTTTTATACACTTTCAGATGTGCAAATCAGTACTATCCCGTAAAACTTGTTTTTTTTTATCCCTATGTCAATGTCCCTGTGATCTTAGATCAGAAAAATATTCTTACATTTTCAAAAACAGGGAAAAAAAAGATACTTAAAAATGAAATAAAAACAAAAAAAACGGCAAAACTATTTTTGATATTTCAAAAAAATATTCTTAATTTTAAAAACAAATATAAAAAATATTCGTAATTTTCCCAAAAAATATTCGTAATTTTCCCAAAAAATATTCGTAATTTTTCAAAAACTTTTCAAAAAAATATTCGTAATCTTTTAAAACCTATTCTTAATTTTTCAAAACCTATTCTTAATTTTTCAAAACCTATTTTTAATTTTTCAAAAATATTTTTAATGTTTCAAAAAAAGTCTTAATTACATTTTTCAAAACTATTTCTTTAAGTTTTCAATTATAATTATTTGAAAATGAATTGCTAGTTAATCAGACATTTTTACATTTGACAGTCTACGTGAGATTTCTTCAATTAGACAATATTTGTGTTTTAAAAGAGAAAGTTTGATACAGGATGTAAAGAGAGACGCGAGTTGATGAGAGTTAAGGTGCGGAGGTGGCTATGTTATGATGGTCAACTCAACTTTAATTGATTTACATGCCTGCTTTCCCCTAAGTGTTTAACTCGACTATCACGTCCTCTAGTTCAATCAAATATGTCAGTATGTTGATCCAACACCAATATTTTTATTAACCTTTCAACACCTTTGATATCAAATAGGTTAAAACGTGGGGAGTGTAATTAACCCTTCCCAGAATAACACTTGAATCCACCATGATGGACATACTTCAACTTTCACTCAATCTATATGAAAACTACCTGAAGGAGATGATTGAAATAAATCCAGTATTTTATTTATTGTTAGTGGTCAGGTGTCAATGTTTACTTTTTGCTCTCCTTGAAAATCCCCAAAAAATTTCATATCAGGATTTTTTTTCCTGTAAATATCGGTGGGTTTTTTTGTTTTATATTTTAAAATTTATATCCATTTGGAAGAAATGTACATGCAAGTTTTGCAGGTATTTTGTTCTGCAATATTGCTGATGTTCTTATAAGCTTTGTCTTCATCAGGTCGCCTGTCCAACCTCTTGGGTTTTCTCAGGGTCCTCCGGTTTCCTCCCACTGCTAAAGACTCCTACGCACAAGCGAATTATCGAAATAAAATTGAACCATATGTTAGTCCCAAAATGGCCTAGTTTGTGTCGAGTAGATGTTAAACCCCATTTCTCTCTCTCTCTCTCATATAACAAAGATTGTATTTTTCTCTTTCATTAGAAATTATACATTTAATTTTTCGCGAAATAAATGGCCCATTGTTATTCTTTTTAATTAGAAATTGCTTTTTTCAAACAAAATGAGCTAAATCAAGAGATTTTATAGGTTTCTAATGATTTCACATTACCATCAATCCATTCTTTATGAAGGATTGTTTCTCACCCGGATGTGATTTATTTTCATAATGGCAAACCTTTGCGTTGAAGTGGGATTGATTAGCTGAATGGTTAACACGCGTGCTGTATCATAAGGTCTGTCATTGAGTCAGCTGGCGTGGTTTTGATTCCCTGGTTGTACATGACAAGGGGTAGGGTCGCCTGTCCAACCTCGTGTGTTTTCTCCATGCCCTCCAGTTTCCTCCCACTGCTAAAGACCCTTATGTGCAAGCGAATTATTAAAATAAAATTGAACCATATGTTAGTCCCTAAATGACCTAGTCTCTCTCGCTCTCACTCTCTCTCTCTCTCTCTCTTTTGAAATAGTAAATAGATATATTAACTATAGATAGAGATATAAATTTGCAAATGTTCGGACTTGTAAAAACTCTGCACACAGGAAGAATCTGCTTTCCCACAATACAAACGATTTTACATTTTGTGTACTTTGAACTTGAATTACGAAACTGTCCCAAGTTGTTTTATTTACTTAAGTTTTGTCCTAGTTACTGTATTTAATCCCCATTCATAGAAACATATAAAGGGGACTTAATTCAACGTGAAATAATTATTCCAGAACTCATTGTACGGTAAGAAGGGTGTGGTGGACCGCATGAATAGCTTTAAACATACTCCAAATATATATCCCACTTTGACAGCTTCACAATAACTGATTGACATCTGCCACTTGTAGCCGTCGAACAATCGTCTATATTCTCTAGTCATGTGACAGAAAGACATATATCGTGTAACCCCCCGATGAATTGTGAAAATTTAATCCTGGATTTGGTTTGGATTAGTTTTAGTAAGCGAAAAATACAAAATGTATTCATTTGATACCGTTGGATTTACTATTGATTTTAAAAAACTACATTGAGGTTATTTTATTTGCTTATACCTAGGATAGTTTGTCTTATTTCTACATCTTATGGTTCAGGGTCACTTTTCCACAAGGGACCGGGTATCATTCAGCTTCGATGAAAAAGGGAAAGAAACTGAGCTTACCATCTATAATCTAATACACATATTCAGTTAATAGATTACCATGCAGAAAGTTTTAAATACCATCAAGATTCATCAAATAACGCCCAGTTTGGGCTACCGGTTAGTTTGACATCGGTTGTCTAGTTTATGAAACTAAATGGTCATAAACTGTATGACCAATATCAAAACTAAACTAAATGGTCATAAACTAGATGACCGATGTCAAAACTAAATGGTGTTTCTTAAACTAAACGGTAGCACAAACTGGGCGTTATTTGATGAATCTTGATGGTATTTAATACTTTCTGCATGGCAATCTATTAACTGAATATGTGTATTAGATTATAGATGGTAAGCTCAGTTTCTTTCCTTTTTTAATCAAAGTTCGTCCACTAGAATAAAAAAACACCTTTTAAATACGTTTTTCTGCGTGTTTTATATAATTCAAAATAAAACAATAACGGAACAATTCAATGAATCCCGCACAAATTATTAGACTTGACCTGTTTACCCTACGCTTCCGTTATGTTTGTCTCCATTTTCCAGTGACTACAAAGACTGCGTTTGCTGGTTACGTCCCCTGGCTATCATGTCCTTTAACCCCAAGGTCAATTTCACGGTTCATTTAAATGACCAAACGAACTGTCAAAAGGATAATATTTTGCGGCCGGTTCTTAACGTTAGTTTTAAAACGATTCAGTCTTATTTTCTGCCACGGGCAATAGAGAATATACTTCATAAACCCCTATAGACAGACTTTGATACGATCCGTATAAATAATGCAAACGCTGTCTCTTGTAGTTGTAATCACCTCACCCCTCACACCTTCACAACAAATTTGAACAATGGCTAATGAGTGTCAATTGAAGTGAATCGGACGATATTAATGTCATAATAAATAACAGAAGAATATTGTGGAAATAAATTTATTCAAATAAATCAACATTTCTATAGTAGGCCTAATGATAATGTTAGGGAAATTCATGTTTCTATCAGAAATACTAATGTTATTTCTGTAATTTTTGATTAACAAAATGGCGGCAAAAAATTCCCGATGCATCGATGTTTGCGTCTGATGCATCGATGCGTAAAATTTTACTTGACATCAGCACTAGCTCTTACATAATGTATGTTTAAATATGCCATGTTTTAACAATGTCCATTGTTATATGCTGATATATTTAGTAATTGAACATATTAACACAAGGTACAATTTTATGGATACACAATTACTGAGTTTAATACTAAGTGACAATTCGACGAGGATACTCATGTCTTTTGCTTGATAAACAAATATCGGATCAAATTTTTGCTACGATTTTCGTCTTCAGAACCCCAGAAAAATTTTAGAAAAAAAAAATATTAAACAACAAATTAGCAAATAAAAGGCATGGTTGCTATTTGGTTTCATTTTGGAACATACCAACATCTTTTAACTTGCTTTGTCTCAAAACTTGCATTCCTATCCCAGTCAGAGCAGAACAGTAGGACGTTAAACCACTTTCATATCTTTTCATTTCCTTGCTTGGGCAGCTTGCACGCTTTGACAAGTCAATATTCACCAGTTGAAATCGGGTTGATATTTCTCAAAACTTACTTTCCTATCCCAGTCGGAGCATAACAGTAGGATGTTAAACTACTTTCATTTCATTACCTTGCTTGGGCAGCTTCAAACAGACACAGCTCAGTCAATATTTCCCACTTTAAACCAACCACACACCATTTTGAAGGTATTGAGATGGAGAATATGAAAATAACTATGGCAAATTGAGTTGCAATGAGGAAATTTTGGAAATAACAATAACTCAGTTTTCAAAATTTCCTCATTGGAACTCAGTTTCCCGGCATGGGTCACAATTGTGTATATAAAATTATACCTTTTGTTATTTAGAAGTAGAACTCGTATGAACAAGATAAAGATGGTGATATAATTGAATATGTTTTTTTATTTTTAGAATCAGTATGAACATCATAAGGAAGTATATGCTGCCCAGGGTGTAAAGATTATAGCTAAAGATATGGAGAAGGCTATGGCAGGTTTACCATTATACGTAGCCCATAATTCAGATGAAGTTGATTATTATGTAGTAAGTATTGATAACTAAACCTGGACGTACGAGTCTAGACCAGGGGTCTCGATAACCGGGTTCACATCGCACTTTGCGAATCAAATCTTGCCCTTTGCTAATCAATTTGCTACAAATTAGTTAACTTGATTCGCACAAATTCAAATCATAGCTTTTGCTTGTTTTATTTCTCAATTTAATGTGCCCTTTTTAAATGTATACACAAGTCTGGAGGTAAGGCACCTGTCCCAGGCTTTGTCAGGTACCAATTATCACAACATATATACATTAAGTAATAATTTGTGGTCGCCTGTCCAACCTCGTGGTTTTTTAACCGGGTCCTCCAGTTTCCTCCCACTGCTAAAGAACCCTACGTGCAAGCGAATTATTGAAATAAAATTGAACCATATGTTAGTCCCGAAATGACCTAGTTTGTGTCGAGTATCATCACTTACCTCCCCCTGACAGAATGGGAGACTTGTTGTTTGTCTTATTTTATTATGCATAGCGCGCCGGAAAGCAGAGTTCCCAGGAGTAAACCCACCAGATTGACATGGTGCTTCAGTCTCCAAACCACTTATGCTCACACCAATGATAGAAACCACGATTGCAAGGTAACTGGACAGCTAGAGTTCAAAGCTAGGCAATCCCAACCCCCCAGAATGGGAGACACTGTGAAAGATCCCTGGGCAGTTGGAATTCAATATAAGAGTAGACTGTAGCGCCACTGTCCAGACAAAATTTCCCTCATAGCACACTGTATGGTGTATGCCCATCTTCATTAGCTGGGATTGATGAAGAAAAGTATGACAATAAACTCCCTTTGCATGACATTTAGAAATTTATCTTTTTCACATAAGAATAAATAATAAGGTTTTGCTATAGAGGTTAAATGTTATTTTTGTAATTATTTGATTGGCTCACGTCAGATAGACCTGATTCGTTGATTGGTCCACTCCACCATTTGTTAATTATGTCTGTCTTGTATAATTTATGAATGAATTAGGCAATGAATGACAGCCGACTCGGATGGTGTCAATTTACATAATATTCTCCTCTAACGGAAACATTAATCTTCTTTTTATGGATTTGAACCATTTTATGCCAAATCTGAGACAGGTTTCTTTACTATGACCTTATTTTATTCAGTCTTCATATACATATTACACAATAACTGGAGTTACATTTAGATATTATTCTGAGTCGAACGTTGTTAAAGGGAAGGATATTGAAAAACATTACACAATAACTTGAGTTACATTTAGTTATTATTCTGAGTTGAACCTAGTTAAAGGGAAGGATAACTTGAGTTACATTTAGTTATTATTCTGAGTTGAACCTAGTTAAAGGGAAGGATAACTTGAGTTATATTTAGGTATTATTCAGAGATGAATGTAGTTAAAGGGAAAGATAACTTGAGTTATATTTAATTATTATTCGGAGTTGAGTAAAGAGAAGGATATTGAAATGGGGTTTATTCACACGTTAACCTATAATACTAGTTGGACCTTTTGTTAATCCCCAGTTGGAGCAATACAGTTGGACGTTAAATCCCATTTCCTTTTCCTTTTGTTAATCAAAAATTTCTATCAGCTGAATAACTTGTGTGTGTTTTCTGGAAAACAAATTTCACTTAGTTTTTTGTATTTAGTTTATGGTATACAATTAATATTCCCGATCACTTCTCGGAAATGATTTAAGATATCTTATGAAATTTTTATTTTTAAACTTACATTATACATACATCTAGCTGATACTGGATCATTTTTGAAACTTGAATAATAAATACATCAATAACAATCTTTTGATATCAATATTTGATGTAGGAGAGATATGGAAAATAATACTTTAACCAAGATCTTCAATTTTCAACTCATGCACTTTAGGTCATGAGGTCTTTCATTGATTCAAGTGTCCAAGCGTGTGGGTTTTCTCCAGGTCCTCCAGATTCACCCCACAGCTAAAGACCTCTACATACAAGTGAATTATTAAGATAAAATTTAACCTTATGTCAATTGGACCTTAAACCCCATTTCTCTCTCATTAGAGATTTCTTCCTTGTGACATATGTAAGCTGTAAACTGGTATTGTTTACTCTCTCTCTCTCCCTCTCTCTCTCTCTCTCTCCATAATCTTCAAACCAATAATAACAATGACAAAAAAAAGGTTCCTACATGTATGTGCACTAGGGGTCGTAGACTGTTTTATCAAGTACATCAGTGTTATAAATAGTATACATGAGACAGAAATTATAACCAAGCTTGGAGTAAAGAATATGTTAAAACATTTATATTTTATTTTTTTGGCCGTGATAATACTCGGTCTCCGCTTGTAAGTTAGATTATTCTAACCATAATTCATTTATTATTTCAATTACCCAGACTTAGCTCTATTTCCAGTTAACTTATAAGTAAAGGTTTTGTATGTAAAATTATACTTTTAAGATCACTTTGCTTTAGTTTTGATAAGTCCAGGCACACTGATCAGCAGTGAATTTTCGCTAGGCCACTTGAATCACTGATAAGGATGACATTGATGCGACTTAATGAGCCAGAAATATTAATGTTTTTCCTGCGACAAATTAAATTCTAAAACATTTTTTTTATGTATTGGAAAAATAAATAAAGGCGTTTGACGTATTTGTAGGTAAAAATTATTTCCTATTTAGTGTACATGTAAATGGGTATTAAAATGACTAAAAGGCAGCATTCCGCCCGAAGCAGTAATGTCTTATGTAAACGATGCACGCGCCATTCAACCAATGATTGACGCCGCGTGCTGTGACGCCGCGTGTTAAGGCAGTCATCTTTCACAGAGATATTACTACTAGACTCGTAATTCTCTTTGAAACAGATTGAAGTCCAGGGTGACCGCACTACATACAAGACAAAACCTAAAAGACAAAACTGCAGACAAGACACAAACAAAATTGCAAAAAAATAAACAACAAATATCAAATCAGGTTAATTGATTTGGGCTGGGTATTGCCACTGCAGTCACGAAACGATATATACATGTATTACGATTCAGGTTCTATGATACGATTCGTATCACGATTCATAACCAGGTCAATATTTACCAAGAAAACATCAAGATAAATGAATAATTGATATTTTTAGTCCTGCCAACGTCGAAAAAATATAAAACTGTTTTATACTATGATATTGACGTGGATCAAATTAAGGACCAAAACAATTGGATAATGTGTGATATGGGTAATAATCAATTAAGAGTGACAAGTTACTTACTGAAGCGACAAAAAAAAAACCATAAAAAAAAGAATGGCGATGCATTGATTCGGGCGCTCAGTTCAATACACGAATCATAAGACAGTAAATCATGATACATTGATTCAACGATATATATTGTGCCAGCACTAATCTTGATGTGACATTTGCATTTTTTCGGAAAATATAAGATTTTGCGAGACTTGATCCAATGCTAGTAGTTATGTCTTTTGGTAATTAGAAATTTCTTGGAATTAGTCATTTTTGTGTTTCCGTGGAAGCAAATTTGACTTAGTTTTTGGTATATATGTACAAGAGAGTGGGATGTTGTTGATTGATTCTTGGTGCACAAGGCAGCGGATTGTTGTTGATCGATTCTTGGTGCACAAGGGAGCGTGGTTGTTGTTGATCGATTCTGGGTGCACAAGGGAGTGGGATGTTGTTGATTGGTTCTTGGTATACAAGGGAGCAGGCTGTTTTTAACTGAGTCTTGGTATACAAGGGAGCAGGCTGTTTTTGACTGAGTCTTGGTACAAGCTAGGGAGCAGGCTGTTTTTGACTTGAGTCTTGGTATACAAGGGAGTCTTATTATTTATATTTTAACACCATGAAAATTGTATTAAATTTTCTTTTTCTTTGTATTTTAACAGAAAGAGATCTCCATAGTATTAGAAGATGTTCTCAAGTCTATTAAACTCACTGATAAAGGTGTGTTTGTTCAGGCTTCCACACTTGGTTCCTTAGAAGCTTTATTAGAATTCCTGCGTACTTCAAAAATTCCTGTAAGTATATGCACACCATTCTCAATGTAACCCAACTAACACACTTTTAATTTCTCGATCAATGTTCAAAAAATAAACAACCCAATTGATTATTGATGTATAATGATTGATTTTTGAACAGTGGTCACAAAATTAAATACTTGTAAATTGGACACGCATCATCAAAATTAATCTCTCTCTCTCTCTCTCTCTCTCTCTCTCTCTCTCTCATCTAATTACTTTAAAACACTTAAATAAAATACAGAAATCTTATGATTTAATAATATGTAACTATGTATTATTTAAGACAAAACGCGTGGGTGGTCTCTCATCTATATGTGTTGTTTTTTTCTCTGATCTTTGGAATCAAAAGTTTGTTTAAATGTCTTTGTGACGCGTTGAGGAAAAACTATTGTTTCCTGAACAGTTTTCATGGAAACCTTACCAATAAATCATGTTTTAATTTTTAAAAAAAAGAAAAGAAACAAACAAATAGAGGATTCTCTGACCTTGATCTGTTTCGTCAATGAAATTTTTTCTGGGGTTTTTTTTTTTTTTCTTATTGACGTGACTGTGAAAAAAATTTTGCATTAACAATTACCATTGCGACGTCAAAGTAATTGAATGACAAACCTTGAGGGCTGAAAAATAAGACATCAAAAAGATGTCTACAGTTACCAGAAATACAATATTGTATTTGAATACAGTCTGTTTCCTGTTGAGGTGCGTGGTTTATCCCTTGACAGTGATACCAGGGGATGAGTCTGGCAAGGAAATGTGTATAGTCATTAGGAATGGACAAAAATAAATCGTGCTCCCGATCAGAGGTCGCAGTGGATCAATTTCGAGTTGCGTAAAAATATGCAGACATTCCAAAATTCTGCGTTTTTGCCGTCTCTATCTGCGTGAAGAGCCTCTCAAAATACTCAATATAGAAGCATGTAAAGTCATTTTGTGAACAACTCTATTTTAAGCGTCCTTATTTTATTGATATGCCTACTGTATTTAGTCTAATGACGACTGGAGGTTAACGGCATGTCTACGGTTGCAGCACAGTCATTTCAATCTTCTATTCGACAGGACGTAAAGAGAATACTATGGCTATGAAAGCCAACATTTGATTGGCTGAATGCAAACAGTATGTCTTGTTCTAGCCAATCCCAAGTCTTGTATGAAATGTGCTTTATTGCTTCCAATAGGATAGCTACGTAGGCTTACTGCCATGAACTTATGAATGAAACAAGAGGAAATATAAAAAACTACGGAGACTACGTACAGTAGAGGTGTGTAAATGCCGGGTGAAGCACATAAATTGTACAAACTACGACATAGAATAATCTAATTATTCTCACGTCGGGGAAATTTTCTGCGTGTAAATTACGCAGCGTCCATCAATATTTGCGTATATTTTGAAAAAAATGTGTGAAATACGCAGACTTTTGCGTGTAAATTACGCAGCGTCCATCAATATTTGCGTATATTTTGAAAAAAATGTGTGAAATACGCAGACTTTTGCGTGACTGCGACCTCTGCTCCCGATGCATACACATATAAGAACAGTTGCAATTAGACAAAATTTCACTGTCTTCTTAAAGGAATTGAAACCTGGGGACCTACTCATGAAAACTCCAAGGGGTATTATAGGAGTATTGTAATAGTTAAAAACTAGATGATGTAAAGGGAATTTGCTGAAAATTTCAGTCAAATTTATTGAGATTTTGGCTTTTGAATTTTAGGCCTAGCCTCGATCATCATTACTAAAGTCGGTACGATAAAGGATTAAATCATCAATGAACATTGAGCAGCAAATCAGATTCAAATCCAGTAAATATCGCCGGCTTGCAATGACATCGAGAGTTGATTATGGTCTGGATAAGTTAATTAATATCTAATTGATAATTTAGATAACATTTCAGGCCTAAACAAAGACCTGCAATTGGCAGATTTAGCTCTTGAATAATGCATGTTTGAGCTGGAATTTTTTAAGAATATTGATTGTTTATTGGATGAGAATCATAGTACAGATTTTAACTCTTAGCCAATGAAAGGGCTGCATTATTAAAGGAGCTAAGTCTCTAACCCAATATTTTCCATAATATTCAAGTTAAAAAAAAAACAAATTAGAATTCAATATTGATGAATTTCAATCAATATTAATGTTGTTATCTTGCTGTGAAACTAAAGAATCCTAATATCCAATATTTAAGACGCAATTAAAAACATTTTATAATCGGTACACGAGTCGTGTGCCCTATGGTTTCAGTTGCCATTTTGTAATGAACAAATAAAACATATCCTTCAATACAAGGTTGAAGTAATTAGTAAAGGCTGATTCACATACGACAAAATAATAATTTTAAAAAAAAAAAAAACATGTAGAATGGACTTATCAGGCTTAAACGACTGCCGTTCAATTTGAGCTGTTCACATATTTCACCGAACATAATTGATTAGAAATTATAAATTTTTTTTCAAAAACTGAATAAATCACTTTACATACATTCATATTACATTAATATGTGCTTTTAGAACCATTTTCATCTATTTCAAGGTTCCCAAAAAATAGAGCCATAGGCCCTTTAAAATGTTTTAATTTAAGTTTTCAAAAATAAGGCCACAGATCTCCAAACTGTTAACATCTCAGTATTAGTTATATGAATATTGAACTAGTATAATTTTATATTTTGTAGTAGGGACCAGTACTTTATATTAGGTCCTGTTTTATGGGTTTTATGTGTTATATTTTGTAGTCCAACCTCGTGGGTTTTCTCCGGGTCCTCCGGTTTCCTCCCACTGCTAAAGACCCCTACGTGCAAGCGAATTATGTAAATAAAATTAAACCATATGTTAGTCCCGAAATGACCTAGTTTGTGTCGAGTGGATGTTAAACCCCATTTCTCTCTCTCTATATATATATATATATATATATTTTGTAGTTATAATGAGTTATATATCAGACTTTGTTATATTTTGTAGTATGCTGGTATTAATATCGGACCAGTTCATAAAAAAGACATCATGAAGGCGTCTGCTATGTTAGAACATGACGGACAGTAAGTAAATTATATTTCTTTATATTTTGAATTATACCAGTTGATGTTGTAGGACTGGCAGGGCATTTTAAGGAACAGTGTCTTGTCACACTTGTAAGTGGTGAAGGACGGGGAGGGCATGGTAAGACACTTGTCAATGGTGTAGGACTGGGAGGGCATGGTAGGACACTTGTAAGTGGTGAAGGACGGGGAGGGCATGGTAAGACACTTGTCGATGGTGTAGGACTGGGAGGGCATGGTAGGACACTTGTAAGTGGTGAAGGACGGGGAGGGCATGGTAAGACACTTGTCGATGGTGTAGGACTGGGAGGGCATGGTAGGACACTTGTAAGTGGTGTAGGATGGGGGAGGGCATGTTAAGTGTAGGACAGGGAAGGGCATGGTAAGACACTTGTAAGTGTTGTAGGGTGGTGAGGGCATGGTAAGACACTTGTCGATGGTGTAGGACAGGGAAGGGCATGGTAAGACACTTGTAAGTGTTGTAGGGTGGTGAGGGCATGGTAAGACACTTGTCGATGGTGTAGGACGTGGAGGGCATGGTAAGACACTTGTAATTGGTGTAGGACAAGGGAAGGGCATGGTAAGACACTTGTCGATTGTGTAGGACGGGGAGGGCATGGCAGCACACTTGTAAGTGTTGTAGGATGGGGGAGGGAATGGTAAGACACATGTATGTGGTGTAGGGTGGGCAGGGCACCGCACCGCACCACACACAAACAGTTACACAAGACAAACCCACAAGCAACAATCCTATGTATCAAATCAAGTAAATCGATCCGGAGACATCTGGCCTCGAGTTCACAAAGCATTCTCAGACTAAGTTAAGAATTTACTCAAAAATTTTCTCCTTATTTTAACTAAAATATAGCCCTTTATAAAACTTTTGTTGTTTTAATGTATTAAATACATCAATAAGAAACTATGTGCAAAGTTTTGTGTTTCTGGATGAAAAATATTCCTTATAAACAGTGATTAAAAATTAAGTAAATTCTCTACTTTAGTATGAGAATGCTTAATTTCCTAGAACAACATTGACAGTTAGAAATTGAAATAAGTATAAGTCCCTGATAGCACGCTGTACGTGTGAATTGGGAGGAAACTGGAGTACCTGGAGTAAACCCACAAGGTTGAGAAGGTGCCCCTATCATTCAAATTGATCCACTATGAACCGATTAAAATTTCTGCCTAGCCTCAATAATCATTACTCAAGTAGGTACGACAAAAATCATTGTCTCGATTATCTATTTAATCATTAAATCGTGAAGGAAAGTTTTGCAGTAAATTGGATCATAATCCACTAAAGATCGCAGGCTAGCGATGCCATCTAGTGTTGATTATGGTCTGGATAAGTTATTTAATGTCTAATTAATAATATAGATAACATTTCAGGCCTAAAGAAAGACCTACAATAGACAGATTTAGCTCTTGCATAATGTATGTTTAATGAAATATGACATAATCAAGTGAAGACCAATATTTCATAGACTACAGTTGTTGTTTCATCATCGTTTCATTATGGTAGCCTTTTCATTCAATCATTCATGTAGAAACTATTATCTGTAGACTATAACACACATGTAGCTGACACCCCTATTGTTATAATGGGACACTCCTACTTATTGTGTGATGAACTTATGAATGGCTCAAGATAAGAAGAGATATATATATATATATACTGATTCATACGTACATATGAACATTTGTAGATGTAAACAATGGGTTATTTGGGGGGTTGGTTATTTAAATAAAATCTTAAGGGTTATCGATCTTGTAAAAATTACAACATACTATTGACACTTACTGTTCTACTTTTGTATTGGTGAATGAAAGTTTTAACTGCTTCTCTTAAATGAATGAAATGGGGTTTAACGTCCTACTTTTTTGCCCCTTCCTGGCTAATAGAGAATGGCGCTCCTATCAAATGAAATAAAAATGGAATAGGGTTTAACGCCCAATTTTTTGCCCCTTCCAGGCTAATAGTGATTGGCGTTCCTATCAAATGAAATAAAAACGAAAACGGGTTTAAAATCCTACTTTTCTTGATCAAACGGGCTAATGAAAACTGGCACTCCTCCCAAATGAAAAAAAGAAAAGGGGTTTTAACATCTTACTTTTTTGCGCCAATGTGGCTAATGAAGATGGCAATCATCTAAATAAAAACATTTATAATTTGTCGATAGAAATAAGTAACTTAGATTTCTAAACTCCATATCAACCATTGAGTTCAAGGGCTAAACCCTGTTTGTTGGTGCAGAAAAGTAGGACATTAAATCCCATTTCATTTAAAGTTTCCGACAATGATCCTCCTTGTCAGTTGTGCAGGGCCAATGTCCTGGCAAGGGACAACGTATAGTTGGTCATATTAGACGAAAAACCAAGGTCCCGTGTACACATTGGCGTGCAAGTAAAAGATCCCTTGGCCATTGGAATTTGATATAATAGTAGGCCGTTGTGCCGCTGTACAAGCAAAATTTCCCTCAGACCACACTGCCATCTTCATTACCCTAGTCGGAGCAGAACAGTAAGACGTTGAACCCCATTTCATTTCATTGTTATTGTAACGTAGTTTGATAAAGAAACCTATACAATATGTGTATTATTCTGTTCGGGTCCTGTCTGTATATTGAAATTACTTGTTGAGTTAAATATTAGTCACTCCTTTTTATTAGAAAAAAAACATTCAGTTGCACTAAACATTGCATCAGATAGAATGTTTAAAATAGGTCGATAGGAACTGTATGAAAGGATATGATCGTGGTTTATTTATAGTTAATAGGCAGAAGGTGTAGGAGGAAAGAAAGATGGGGTTTAACGTCCACTCGATACAAACTAGGTCATTTCGGGACTAATATATGGTTCAACTTTTATTTCAATAATTCGATGCGCATTAGGGTCTTTAGCAGTGGGAGGAAACCGGCGGACCCGGAGAAAACCCACGAGGTTAGACAGGCGACCCTACTCCTTGTCAGGTACAACAGGGGAATTGAAACCATGCCAGTTGACTCAATGACAGAACTTATGATACTACGTGCACGCGCTAACCACTCAGCCATTCAACACACAAACCCCCCCCCCACCCCCCCACCCCGGTGCAGGATGGACAATATATCCATCCATGAAACAAACCAGTGGACAAGACATACACAAAATAAACAAAATGAAATAAAATGAAATGAAATGAAATGAAATGGGGTTTAACGTCCTACTGTTCTGCTCCTAACCTGGGCTAATAAAGACGGGTATACGCCATACAGTGTGCTATGAGGGGAATTTTGCCCAGGCAGCGGCTATGTTTTTATATCGTTCCGACTTTAGTAATGATGATTCTAGGCCTAAAATTCAAACGCTAATATTTGGATTCAGAGTGGAGCTATTTGACTGAAATTTTCAGCATATTCCCTTTACATTATCTAGTTTTTAACTATTATAGGGAGGAGAACTGAATTTTCCATAATTCCCCTTTAATATGTTCAATTCCTAAATGCCAATCAAAGAAAATAAACAACGAACGTATATGTATATATATTATATATATCCAAAATTATTAGCACAACCGCAAAGCTGCACTACTTTGTTTCACAGTAAATGATGAAAAGATGAAAAAAGGTATGCCAACACAAACTGATTTCAACACTGGTTTAATAACATTTTAACATTTTAAAGTACTTTTCGTCCGTCTTGGGACTATTCATATACAGTAGAATCTGTATGAGCAGCCACTCCTATTCAGCGACATCTCCTTGTAAGCGGTCACGATAAATTCCCCCCGTAGAAATTCTGTTGTTTCATCTCTTTATTCAACGGTCACTCCTCTAACGCGGCCAGCGGTCACTATTTTACTAATAAATTCAACAAAACATAGCCCATTCAACGGCCATTGTTGAATGATATCATCTTGTCGTTCTTTGTAACACCCCCGCTAATCCCGTGAGTAGTAGTTAATTAACTGGACCCCACTGATCAGGTAAAAAGAAATGTAAAAATAACAATCAACCCGGGATTATCTGTTAATTAATCTTTTGTTTTATTAAACGACTAACCTGATCATTGTTTTCACGCGTAACGACACATTATTTGATACTGATTGAATAAAATAAAAGTACCGAGTTTTGTCACGATCATCTAGTATCTCTCTTAGCGCCTCCTATAATATTACATACAGAGTTACACCCCCTGTAAATAGGTCATGAAATTAGCGATTTTTTTTTGTCCATGTGCTTTTTTGATAAAATAAAATGAATTCATCGATTTTCTTCACAAAAATGGATAAATATTATGGAATGCATCACAATGGTAGACAGTAGTATCGAAGGTTGGTACAAAATGACAAGTTTACAGAAGTTATGTCCGAGATTTGAGTAAAGAATTTTCGTTCGGCGCAAGATTCAGCGACGGTCAAATTTACCGCTTCCAATGCATTCAAGCGTAATATTTAATTTATGTCAGCACAAAAAGCACCAAGATTTTATTAAAAGGCCACTCCCGTTAAGTTATGTCCGAGATTTGAGTAAAGAATTTTCGTTCGGCGCAAGATTCAGCGACGGCCAAATTTACCGCTTCCAAGCGTAATATTTAATTTAATATTTATGTCAGCACAAAAAGCAATGAGATTTTATTAAGAGGCCACTCCCGTTAAGCGGTCAGTTGTGAAAATTCCCTTGGGTGGCTGCTTAATGCAGATTCTACTGTATATACATGTATATACAAATGTATATCAAATCAAGTTAATCTACCTGTAGTATACTATAATGTATAAAATAGAGATTAGAGGTATGTCTTCGGGTATATTGTATTACGGACTATAATCCACCTGTCTTGTGGTTTTAACACCTTACGCTGATAAATCTTCAGGTTTATTACTACCTGTATTTTACAGGTACTCGTGTGTTACTAGACTATATTACTACCTGTATTTTACAGGTATTTGTTTGTTACTAGACTATATTACTACCTGTATTTAGGTGCTTGTTTGTTACTATATTACTACATGAGATATTAAGTAGATTTGACAATGTCATGTACACGCTCTTGTTTTGTTACAAGACTATATTAAATGAAATAGGGTTTAACATCCTATTGTTCTGCTCCCACTGGGTTTTCTCTGGGTCCTTCAGTTTCCACTCGCAAGTGAATTATTGAAATAAAATTGTCACATGTGTTAGTCCCAAACCCGACCCACAATCGAGGAGAAGGGTCGGTAGGTCGGGGTTTTTTTCAGATTTTTTTTTAAGAGCTAATTTGACAGCTTGATAATTTTCCGGGTGCAAACATTCGTCTTCTTTTATTGTCAAACAAATCAATGACTCGCACACGAATTGCCAGAAACTCCCTCAACACGTTTTTTAACGATCGTGCGGGTTGTGCCTTCATTTTTCTCGAAAACGGGTATTCAATATCCGTTTTCGAGAAAAATAGAGGCAGAATCATTTCGTGGGAATGGACGTGCTTTCGTCTACAACCATTTTGTTGAGAAGCGACACCTATGATGCTTTCATCTTGATCAACCAGTTTCAATAATGAATCAAACCATAGCCATAGTAAAGGGAAATAACTCTCGTGATATATTTCAGGTTGACACACAAAATAAAATAAAAAGATCGCGGAAAAGTGCAATAAAATCATTTAAGTCGGGGGTGGTTTTAGTTAGTCGGTCGCGTTAGGCGAAACAAAGATATTTTTAAGGTCAGTCTGACCAAGTTTGTGTGGAGTGGACCTTAAACCCAATTTCGCTCTCCCCTATTTCATAAAACTGGTTTTAACTTTGCTTATTAATAACTAATTTGTTAATATAATAGGGGGGTTGAATGGCCGAATGGTTAGCTTGTGCGTGCTGTATCATAAGGTCTGTCATTGAGTCAACTGGCGGGGCTTTGATTCCCTGTTTGTACGTGACAAGGAGTAGGGTCGGTTGTCCAACCTCGTGGGTTTTCTCCAGGTCCTCTGGTTTCCTCCCACTGCTAAAGACTCCTACACACAAACAAATTATAGAAATAAAATTAAATAATGTGTAAGTCCTTAAATGACCTAACATGTGTCCAACCTCGTGGGTTTTCTCGGGGTCCTCCGGTTTCCTCCCACTGCTAAAGACCCCTACGTGCAAGCGATTTATTTAAATAAAATTGAACCATGTGTTAGTCCCAGTGGACGTTAAACCCTGTCTTCTCTCTGTTTGTATATGGCCTGACAAGGACAGCTGTCCAGTCGTTCGGATGGGACGAAAAACCGAGGCCCCGTGTACACATTGGCGTACACGTAAAAGATCCGTTGGCAGTTGTTGGAATTCGATATAAGAGTTGGCCGTTCGCTGCTGCCCGGGCAAAATTTCCCTCATAGCACACTGTATGGCGTATGCTCGTCTTCATTAGCCCAGGTTAGGAGCAGAACAGTAGGACGTTAAACCCCATTTCATTTCATTTCTGTTTGAATATAATAAAAAGGTTGTGGCCTCTCTCTCTTTCTCTATCTATCTCTCTATCTCTCTCTCTGTGTTAATATAATGAAAAGGTTGCGGCCTTTAATACCACATGTTTAATGAGAGGGGAATGAGAACTTTGGGATAGTTTCCTGTACTAGAAGTTTACGCTATTTCTTCCCTCACCTAAAGCCATACATCCTGTCCATGGCCGTTGTCATGGTGTTAACTTTCGTTTAATGACAATAAAATACAGTGATTAATACGAACACATGCATAACACATTAACATCCTTCATATAACTCACGCTAGTACGCAGAAACACAACAAATAAAATTGAAAACGGTTTTTTTCACCGATATTTTTCTCTCAAATTAATCGTTTTATCAATTCAGGGAATGTAATGAAGCAGTATAGGGAAGTTCTAAGGGTATTTTTCTATTATTCATCTGGTATGAAAAGCAGTCCTTGTGAATTTATCTCCATAAAACATCAAAAGTTATAGGTTTGACCTCTTCATACAAATTTATGAAATGGAATAAACTGATGTTACAAAAAACTCACTGTTTAGTAATCTCTGTTGCTCCATTGCCTCTTTTGAATATACAAGTCGGACAGATATGATTTTAATGGTGGTTTAATTGCTCAATTTTGATAATTGAAATGAAATGGTGTTTAACCTCCTACTTTTCTGCACGTACTGGGCTAATGAAGACGGGGAAAGTCACACGATAAAATCTTACTTACTTCCGCTGAATTAATCTGATTGAAAATTAAATTACTCATTAAAATCAACTTATCCTTTTAATTGCAAATGTCATGGTAGATGATGAGTCATCAGTTTGCTTTTACAGATTGTTTATAACAGGGAGGGGGGTTGGATGGCCGAATGGTTAGCATGTGCGCGCTGTATCACAAGTTCTGTCATTGAGTCAACTGGTGTGGTTTTGATTCTCCAGTTGTACGTGATGAGGAGTAGGGTCGCCTTTCCAAATTGGCAACCTTGTGGGTTTTCTCTGGGTCCTCCGGTTTCCTCCCTCTGCTAAAGACCCCTACACGCAAGCGAATTATTGAAATAAAATTAAGCCGTATGTTGGTCCCATTAAGAAGTTAGAAATGAAACCAAATATAAAAAGTATATTGATACAATATAGATGACTACATGTATCAATTCAGGATAAGGACTGTACAGCACAGAGAACACTTTCAGCCAATGACAGGGTCTATTCAGTTGATTTGCTGAGATCTTCTTGCTGATCCAGCGCAAACGTTCTTCCCAGTTCCTCGACTGTGGAACTATCTCCCTCTTTCTGTTCACAATATTTTTTTTTCCTCGATTCCTTCAAAAAACACCTCCAAATACATCATTTCTGAAAACAGTACATTGATTGCAATTGATTCACTTACACTAGCATTGCTTTTATTTTTTTGCGTTCAATTAAAGACATTTCACGCTATGCATTGTTTTAATGATGTAATGCATATGATAAGAAAGCAGTATTATTATTAATATTTGATTTTACTTTTGTTGATTATTACTTGTAATGTTCATTGTGCTGTGTGTCTTGTCCATGTGTTGTATGTGTGTGTCTTGCAATGTCCATGTGTTGTACATGTATGTGTGTGTATTGTCATGTCCATATGTTGTGTGTCTTGTTGTGTGTGTCTTGTCCATGTGTTGTGTGTGTCTTGTAATGCTCATGTGCTGTGTGTCTTGTCCATGTGTTGTGTGTGTGTGTGTCTTGTCATGTCCATATGTTGTGTGCGTCTTGTAATGTGTTGTGTGTCTTGTCATATCCATGTGTTGTGTGTCTTGTCATGTCCATGTGGTGTGAGTCTTGTAATGTCTTGTGTTCAGATATCAATATAATGTATTTTTCTATTTTATTTTCACCAGATATGCCTGTGTTTTGGCGTTTGACATTAAAGTGGAGCGCGAGGCTCAAGAATTAGCCGATAAGCTTGGTGTTAGAGTATTTACGGCGGACATTATATACCATTTGTTTGATAGATTTATGGAATATCGTGAAGAAGTGAAAAAGAAAAAGCAAGAGGAATTCAAACATTTAGCCGTCTTCCCGTGTAAATTACGCATTCTTCCTCAGTTTATATTTAACACAAGGAATCCTATTGTTGTTGGTGTTGTTGTTGAAGCAGGATTTATTAAAGAAGGGGCTCCTTTGTGTGTTCCCAGTAAAGAGGTAGGTGTTTTAATTCAATTCGTCTATTTAATGTCTTCTTGTAGATATGGTAAAATCGGTGAAATCCTGCTCAACGACCACCTGTGTGTTATTGGTGGGTTGGATGGCTGAATGGTTAGTGCATGTGCGCGCTGTATCACAAAGTCTGTCATTGAGTCAACTGGCGTGGTTTCGATTCCCAGGTTGTACATGGCAAGGAGCAGGGTCGCCTGTCCAACCTTGTGGGTTTTCTCCGGGTTCTCCGGTTTCCTCCCACTGCTAAAGTCCCGAAATGACTTAGTTTGTGTCGAGTGGACGTTAAACCCCATTTCTCTCTCTCTATTGGTGGCCCAAGGGTTTAAAGTAGGACCATTGGATCATACGGTCTGTCATTGAGTCAACTGGTGGGGTTTCGATTCCCTGGTTGTACGTGGCATGGAGTAGGGTCGTCTGTCTAACCTTGTGGGTTTTCTCCGGTTTCCTCCCACAGCTACAGACAAATACGCGCAAGTGAATTATTGAAATAAAATTGAACGATATGTTAGTCCAGATTAAGGTAGGGACATTAGTCTCACCAGTTTGTTTATTGTGGTGCAGGACAGCAGTACGGAGGGCCTAACAAGGACAGCTGTCTAGTCACACGGATGGGACAAAAAAACGAGGTCCTGTGTATATATTTACGTACACGTGAAAGATCCCTTGTTTGTTGGGAGTCGATACAAGAGTAGGTCGTAACAAGCAAAATTTCCCCCATAGCACACTGTATGGCGTATGCCTGTCTTCATTAGCCCAGTGGTGCAGAACAGTAGGATGTTAAACCCCATTTCATTTCATTTATCTCTGTAATCGGAGATCATAAAGCTAAGAAAAATATTTTTAATTATTTTTAACACTTTTGTGTGATAACTATGACCAAAAAAACATAAGGGATAGTTTTATTCATACATCATCTATGTAGAGTTTATTGAGATGTTCAACAATATCTGATATTATAAAAGGGGTTTTTTTTGCTGGATTATAACATTCATATGTGAAGATCACGGAGATAGGTTTTATTGGTGATATACGTAAATATGTGTAGAATTTATTGAGATATTCAACGGTATCATTGTAATAAAAGGCACAGGTTTAATACTGGATTATGACATTCATATGTGAAGATGGTGGAGATATGGGTGATGGTTGATAATATATTTTGAATAATATCCGACCCTTCAACCTGATCGTATAATCATGCACTATAACAATATCTATTTCCTGTGTTTTGTTCGTGGGCTATGATGAAGTCGTGCATGTTTAGAGGCAGGCCATTGTTCACGTTGACGCATAAAAATCGGACTACACCCATAACATCTTGTCAACGGATAATAATATTGTGATTAAAGATAGAATTATTGTAGAAGTACTCCTGACATGATTGGCCTGTCCTCGTAAAGAAAAATTGGAGATCATAAAAAAAATTGACAGATATTAAAGCTTTTGTGTAGATGGTGAAAGAAATGTATTTTATTCTGTGCCATCATAAAATGAATTATATTTTGTCAACAAGTTTGCCGCCAAAACGTATAAAAAGTGTGATAAAACATATTGAAGCTGCATTATGTAATAGCTACATGTAAAGCTGCCTATTGCAGGCCAAATGTTATATAAATTATTTAAACATACATTATGCAAAAGCTAAATCTGTCTATTTCAGGTCTTTCTTTAGGCCTGAAATGTTATCTAAATTATTAATTAGACATTAATTAACTTAACCAAATCCTAATCAACTCTCGATGTCATCGCTAGCCTGCATTATTTACTGGATTGGAATCCGATCTACTGCTCAACGCTCATTGATGATTAAATCAAAAACTGGATAATCGACCACTATATTTTTATCGTACCGACTTTAATAATGATGATTGAGGCTAGCCTAAAATTCAATCGCTTATATCTCGGTTCAGAGTGGAGCTATTTGACCGAAATTTTCAGCATGTTCTAGTTACGTTATCTGTTTTCTTATTATCATAGTGAGAGAACTGTTTACTCTTTATCTAATCAGAACAGTAGGACGTTAAACCCCATTTCATTTCTTTATCTAATGCCCCATCAAGTTGTGAAGTATCACAAAAAACGATAATGATTATTTTCCTTAAAGATTCGTAATGTGACAAAAACTTTGTTGACTGTTCGGACTACTTAGCTGCTGCGAGCGTATGATTTTCATTGCCTTGGAAACTTATGTTTGAATATTGAGTAATAATAAGCCCCCCCACCTCAATTCTATTTTATTGTTGGTTTGATCTAAGAGATTAAGGGATGAGGAAATTGAACGATGATTAATGAGAAAGAATTGTTTTACCATGAACAGCGTGATTTAAATATTTGTCAAGTGGCTGTGTGTGAGAATTAATGAATTGGTATTGACAGTACTACTATCATGTGATACATCCAGTACTTCATATACAAGTCACTAGTGAGCCTCATCTTCATTAGCCCAGTTGGAGCAGAATAGTAGGTTGTTAAACTTCATTTCGTATACAAGTCACTAGTGTTGCCTGATTAGCCCAGTTGGAGCAAAATAGTAGGATGTTAAACTAGTGAGCACTATTATCATTCATCGATACAATTATCGGCTTACATCCCCGACGCTATGATTAACAATCTGCCTGCATTGCCGGCGATTAGCAATGTGTTTACTATATATCGATGCATCGCTGACGATATGATTAATGGCCTACTTGCTATACAACGATTTATTGAACTGTAACAAACAAATAGAATTTCATGCAAAATGAACGGGGTGGGGTGGGGGTGTTCATAATCTCTTTATCATTAATAGTCTGACCAACGATTATTTGAAAATTGGATCTCGACTGTCAAGGAAATAGATCTTTAAATAAATGACTAGTCAATTTAATATTCACGAGATGGCTGGCTTCTTGAACTTGTACTGTCCTTGGTTTGTACGGATATTGTAAATTTATATCAACATCTTGGTCCAACAGTGATATTTTGATACATACAGTTCTGTACAAACCAAGTACACGACATTATGTAGGGAAGGGTATGCCATCAGGAACATTTTTGTCGAAATCCTATTTTCGACATGGTCTCAAATATCTGAGATGTTAATAGGCCAGATTCATGTTAACACTACGAACAATGTCAATTAATTTAAGCAAATAGATCTATCTACACCTGTTGTATTGAAACACACTACCAGCCCTCCCTATTGTTTTAATGGACTAGTCAAAGTGATCTAGGGTCATGACCTTTTTGTAACCACCTGTTTCTGGGACCAAGGTGTTTTTTTGGCTTCACCCCTTCACCATCATCTCATCGTATCACCTGTAGAATGGACTCCACCATCTGGGATCATGCCAAATGGTTTGGAACTTTGTCCATAATCTAAACTGAGTCTGCAATGCTTCAATTAATTTCCAGGGCTCTACCATCTTTTTGTCTGTTTTGATGTTACATGATGAGACGCTTGTTCATCAAGTTTAATTCATTTTCCTGTAGTTCATCTGAATCGTGACCTTTTCGTCTTGAACACAGGAAGTTTTTATCAACCAATCAGATTAATGAGCAAAAAGTACTCCCCTCTCATTTACTTGTGCGTGATTCAGAAATATTAATTAGCTCGAAAACGGTCAGTTTGAAAGTTTTCAGGAGCATACCCACTCCACCCTTTCTAATTAAATTTGGACTAGACCACATCCTTGCCATAAGTTTTAAACAGGAAGTAGCATCTCCTTTGAGAACAAAATGGTGGTTCTGCAGTTTTATCTTTTTGGAACGGAATTGGCAATAGACGGCCCACACACGCAAGCTACTAAAGTAAAGCATTAGCCGCCAGTTGCATTATCAACGGCAGCAACCTCAACAGAAAAAAAAACACAAGTCAAGGTTAACACTGATTACCAACTCTTTTCAGCCAATTTTCTTAATAAGAAAAAAAAAAAACAGAATGAAATTGAAACATATCCAGAAATTCTTGTGAAAATTAGTTTAATGTTTTAGGCAGGTTTTCAATATTTTATTTCTTTTTGTAGTTTAAGTTAGTGGCTACATATTTGTAAGTTTATTTAATTTAAAAGCTGTTAAACAGGTCAAAACAGGTTGTTTCTGTTATAAGGGAAGGGCTGGTCTAACGCATAAACTTTAGATCCTAAGGTCTGCCAACAGTAGACACCCAATCGTTTTCTATGATTCTCAACAGATTTGAACAGTTTTCCAACAATGATTTGGTGGTTTCGAATCCCTGGTTGTACGTGACAAGGAGTAGGGTCGCCTGTCCAACCTCTTGGGTTTTCTCCGGGTCCTCCAGTTTCCTCCCACTGCTAAAGACTCCTACGCGCAAGCAAATTATGTAAATAAAATTAAACCATATATTAGTCCCGAAATTACCTTGTTTGTGTCGAGTGGACGTTAAACCCCTTTTTAATCCCCTGTCTTCATTAGCCTAGTCGATGCAGAACAGTAGGACTTAAAACCCGACTTATTTTATTTATTTTTAGGGGGTTGGATGGCCGAATGGTTGGTGCGTGCGCTGCATCATAAGGTCTGTGATTGAGTGGTTTCGATTCTCCGGTTGTACATAACAAGGAGTAGGGTCGCCTGTCCAACCCATGTGGGTCTTCTCGGGGTACCCTGTTTTTCTCCCACAACAAAAGACCACTACGCGCAATCGAATTATTGAAATAAAATCGAACCATATGTTAGTCCCAAAATGACCCCATCTCTCTCTCTCTTTTCTTTTTAATCCATCTTGGAGATTAACTTGAGTCAGTATTTTGATTTTGTGTTCTTAATGATAAAAAACAAAGTCTTGATAATCCATTTTGACGTTAAATTCAAATCCAGTAAATATCGCAGGCTAGCAATGACATCAAGAGTTGATTATGGTCTGGATAATTAATGTTTAATTAGTAGTTTATATAAAATTTCAGGCCTAAAGAATGACCTGTAAAAGGCAGATTTAGCTCTTGTATAATGTATGATTAAATACTCAATTTGAGTACATTTTGTTGTGAAATAAACCATGATATTTGATATTTCCCGATAATAACGACACACTTTAACATAAAGGGAAAAAATCCTGTATCCCAGACAAAAACTTATATTTTAAAGAATTTGTGGGGATGAGGGTATGTGGGGGAAGGAGGGGAAGTACCTGTAAACTCGTGGGCAAGTAAATAAGATAACAGGTAACTAAAATTACCTATCGGAAAATTTCTAAATTAGACATAAAATTAAAAAAAAATGGCCCATTACACGAAAAGGTGAGATGGGATGATTAAAGAAAAAGAAAATGTAAATAAAAGAGTTTAGTAAATTACCAAATGTACTCTTCAACCTGCGGGCCTACGTAAACTCTGGGATTGGATAGTCTCATGTTACATACAGCACAAGGAAGCTACCATCTTCATCTATTTTCAATCTTAAAGCACAATTTATGTCCGTCTGACTGCCTAATGGAGCCAACATTTCAAAAGATCTTGCCAGAAGTTGATTAAAGATGAAGGATTTAATCGTCTTGGTTGTAAACTTTTCAAGGTGTTTCACTGTTATTCTTGGGGTTTTTTTATCTTTAAAAGTTGAATTATCATTTAACAGTCGACCGCAAATATAATTTACAAAATTCAGCATGCTCGCCAAAATAATTGACATTTTTCCTAAATTGATATTAGCCTAATTATGGGATAGGAGCTGTAGATTGTTTGTGATGTTTTGTTGATTTACAAACATTTCAACTATGTGTTGAGTAGATACATGTATATAATGGAATTTATGTTGTTGAACATATTCACCGCACATATAGAATATTTTGAATAGATGCTCGTATTAAATAGAGTGTTTATCAAAAATAATATAAATCTTTAGCACTTGATATACCGTACATGTACGTACATGTACATGTAGATACAGACTTTCAGTGGTCCTGACAAATTAGAAATGAAATGAAATGGGGTTTAACATCCTACTGTTTTGCTCCGAACTGGGCTAATGAAGACGGACATACGCCATACACTGTGCTATGAGGGAAATTTTGCCCGTACAGCGGCACTTCGGCCTACTCTTATATCAAATTCCAACTGTCAAGGGATCTTTTATGTGCACGGCAATGTCTACACGGGACCTGTTTTTCTTCCCATCCAAACGACTAGACAGCTGTCCTTGCCAGGCCCCTCGTCCTGCATCACTGACAAGGGAGAACCATGCCAGAAAATCTGGATGAACAGATTAGAGGAAAGTGATTTGGCTTTTTTTACAATCCCAGTTGCTGCTTAGGTAGTGTAAGCAGCAACTGCCTACGTCGCAAACAAAAAATATTTGACTACCATTTTATGTTTAGCTTATTGACAGGTACCCTGTGTGAATCCAAGGCAGGAAATTATCTAGCGTTGTTATTTGGATTTTTGATTTTTTGTTCTTAATTAAAATGTTAAACATGCATTATGCAAGAGCTAAATCTGCCTATTGCAGGTCTTTCTTTAGGCCTGAAATGTTTTCTAAAGTATTAATTAGACATTAATTAACTGATCCAGGCCTTAATCAACTCTCGATGGCATCAGATTTCTCCGATATTAAATAGATTAGAATGGTTCAGCGATACTTTGATTTAATCAAATATGGAGGACCGAGACTTAGCTTCGATTGACCAGTACAGTGGTTGAAATTATTGCACACACCTGTCAAACCTTCAAAGGCTAATATCGTCACTTGCAAAAGAGTAATTTGAATGAAATTTTCAAATTATTCATTTTACATCATCTACTTTCGAACTATTATAGCAAGAATGGCTAGTTCTTTATCTAAATCTTACATAATGTATCTTTAGATAATCAATCTGAAAACATATTAGCGTGGAAAAAGCTGTTAGAAAATTGATATTTTCCCAAAAATGTGTATCGTGCATCATTCTCACAGACTATGTTATGTAACAAATATCATCGGCGTAGCCCCCCCCCCCCCCCCCCCCAAATTTATTTTTCGGGCAATGAAAATTCCACGAAAAAATATAACTAACTTATTTCTATGAGATCCACACTGCCCGAAAATTATTTTCTCGTCTTTTTCTTGTCCACTGCATGCCCGAAAATATGCCCGAAGCTCTCTTATGATATGTATGCCCGAAAAACTGGTATTGATTTCGGGCAATTTTCTCTTATGCCCCCCCTGAATTACTTTGAGCTCCTACGCCTATGACAAATATGTTCTCCTCACAGACCATGTTATATAACAAGTGTGTCCTCCGCACAGACCTAGTGGAGACGGGGGGGGGGGGGATGGCCGAATGGTTAGCGTGTGCGCGCTGTATCATAAGGTCTATCATTGAGTCAACTGGCGTGGTTTCGAATTCTCGGTTGTACGTGGCAAGAAGTAGTGTTGCCTGTCAAACCTTGTGGGTTTGTCTCCGGGTCCTCCCACTGATAAAGACCCATACGCGCAAGCGAATTATTGAAATAAAATTAAACCATTTGTTATTCCCGAAATGACCTAGTCTGTGTCGAGTGGATATTAAACCCCATTTCTCTCTCTCTCTCTCTTTCTCTGACCATGTTATAGAACAAGTGTGTAATGTATAATAAAACGCATGTATTAAATGTTAGAAAGTTCATCTAATGGTGCAGGACGGAGGGCCTGGCAAGGACAACTGTCTAGTCATTTGGATGAGACGAAAAAGCGAAGTCCCCTGTATACATTGGCGTGCACGTAAAAGATCCCTTGGCAGTTGGAATTTGATGTAAGAGTGGGCCGTAGTGTCGCTTCCCTGTCAAAATTACCCTCATACATGTAGCACACTGTATGGTGTATGCCCGTCTTCATTAACCCAGTCGGAATAGAACAGAAGGACCTTAAACCCCACTTCATTTCATTTCATTTCGTATGAAATGTTACGATAGAACTGCATATTAAAAGCTATCCCCCCTCACAGACCGTGTTATATTAGAAGTGTGTATGTATAATAGAACGCATTATTAAATGTTATTACATATAGCTGTCCTCCTCCTAACAGACCACATATCACTACTAAATAAAACACAAAACTCTTTGTTTAAAGATATTCGCTGACCTAGATGCATGACTTGAGTTTAAAATGCCATAAGTTAAGCTAACCTTTCTTTCTTGGGGTGTTATTTTTTTTATTATTATTTTTTATTTTTATTTTTAAATTGGTGAATTTCTCACAATGCCGGAGTAGAAGATATAATTCACTCATGTGATATTACTACGTGAGATGAAAATTGACAGGCTACAAGGTCCACATGCTTCTTATTGGTACGTTTCCTGTTTTACGTCCTCTGATTAGGTATCAGTTTCAGGAAGCGGGCAAAAACTTGGTTCTTTTACTGGTTATTATGTGACTGACATGGAGTGTTGAAGTTTTAAGAATCAACAGACTTTGAATATTCAGCTTGAGTTTCATGCGGCATTGACCTTGCAAAAATCCTCTCTCTCTGAAATGCATTTCAAAACCTGTCTTCGACATATAATAAATCTGTCATTTCTATGTGAACCATTTCGATAAATATTTTAAGCAGACGTTTAAAGTTAAAATCTACATTTATAAGCGAGTTTTATAAGACATGTTGGGCAAAGGAGCAGACGTACTGAATTGTTTTAGCAGACGTGAGAAATGAGAGACCGAAGCAGAAGTTGGTCTGAGAGTAGTGGGGAAGCCTACTGTTAACGTATACAACCAGTCAATTTAATTAAACGAGGATTACAGTCATATGTTGGAGATATATATATATATATATGGGGTTTAACATCCTATGCTAATTATCTGTACCTACTGGAGAGAGAGAGAGATCACTGTAACCCGGGTTTCATTTAATTTTGTGTATCTAGCACTAATTTCTTTCACATTCGTATAATATCAAATCTTTGTTTAAAAATCATTTAAAATCACTCAAAATCATCTAATTTGTAAAGCGGACTGATTAATTTTGATAACGAGTGTCCAATTCACTGTTAAAAAAATTAATCATTATCTGTCGATAATCAATTGTGTTAGTCCCAAAATGACCTCTCTCTCTCTCTCTCTTTTCCATAAATAGTTTTTAGTGAGAATCTGATTCTTTGATAGAATCACATCATATATGAATTACTGACTAGATCATAAGAATGGCAGTTTTGGTTAGATACTATTTACACACAGGCTTTGGCTTTATGTTTGGGAATGTTATGTTAGAAGAATGCAAATCATACATCATTACTTTAATGAAGTCATTGATTTCACTAATACAAACTGCATTGAGTGACATGCCCTGATTAATGACATATAGTCGACCATAAATTCCCCATGTTAAAATTCGAACTGCATTTTGAAACTACAGAATCACGTTCATTGATAAACCCTTGTTATACAACTGTATATGAATTACCAACTAGTATTTTTAAATACTATTACAGATAGGTTTCGGCTTCACGGTTCGAAATCTTGGAATAATCATTGGCACTATTTGTATATCTGGTGATTGCCAGACGGTTGATGATATTTAAAACATATTTGAAATATGGGGAGAGATGAGTGGAAGATGTATTCCCCATGGTTATAACAGATGGACACGTCTGCATAAATAATTCCACATTTTATGAATGGGAATCTTTGAACTTGGGTTTTTTGGATTTGGTATTGGTAAAGCGAGATGATTGTTGTAGCCAAAGTCATCACTGCCAAGATGGTTACTTCACAATAAGGCTATACCAGTTAGATTCTCTGTTCTATGGGAATAGGAAGGTTGGATGGCCGATTGGTTAGCACGTGCGCACCGTTATAAGGTCTGTCATTGAGTCAACTGGCGTGGTTTCGAATCCCTGGTTGTACGTGACAAGGGGGAGGGTCGCCTGTCCAACCTCGTGGGTTTTCTCCCACTGCTAAAGACCCCTACGTGTCAACGAATTATTGAAATAAAATTGAACCATATGTTAGTCACAAAATGACCTAGTTTGTGTCCAGAAAGAATAATTTAGAAACCAAAGTACTTGGTTGTGCTTTTAGTTCCAAATTTAAAAGTTTTGAGGGAGCTGCTTTGGCTAAGTGAGTAAGATGCTGGCTCGCTAACCTGGAGGTCGGGTGTTCTATCCCTGCATTGGCCGAGAAAGTTCATCGTGATTTTCCAGCATGGTTTCTCCTAGTCAGTTGTGCAGGATGGAGGGCCTGGCAAGGACAGCTGTCTAGTCGTTCGAATAGGATGACAAACCGAGGTTCCGTGTATACATTGGCAGTTGGAATTCGATATAAGAGTAAGGCCATAGGGCTGCCTGGGCAAAATTTCACTCATTGCACACTATATGGCGTATACCCGTCTTTATTAGCTCAGTCGAAGCAGAGCAGTAGAACGTTAAACACCAATTCATTTCTTTTCTCTCTCTCTTCAGGCTGCAATAGTACTCAATAACATTGGGGTAGGTCTTGGATCAGTGATTACCGAAGTCTGGTCTTTGTTAAACCCCATTTTATTTTGTTTAATATAAATGTGTGTATTTTTTTTTTCTAGTTTTGTTTAATATAAATGTGTTTTTTGGGGTTTTTTTAGTTTTGTGATCTGGGACGTATAACAAGTATAGAAGTTAATAAGAAATCAGTAGAAATCGCCAGACAAGGAATGGAAGTATGTATAAAAATAGAACCCCTACCAGGGCAAGCACCAAGACTTCTCGGTAAACATTTTGGTGTTGAAGACATGCTGGTCAGTAAGGTATGAAACATTTACTATACAATAACTATATATTACAGTTTGTTATAAGATAACTATGCATTACAATTTACTAGAACTATATATTACAATTTACTATAATTATACATTACAATTTGTTATGATTATACATTACAATTCATTATAATTATACATTACAATTTATTATAATTATACATTACAATTTACTATAAAATAACTATATATTACAATTTTTATAAAATAACTATACATTACAATTCATTATAAAATATATTACAATTTAATATAAAATAACTATACATTACAATTTAATATATAATATATTACAATTTATTATAAAATAACTATATATTACAATTTATTATAAAATTACTATACATTACAATTTATTATTTAAAAAAAACTATACATTACAATTTGTTATAAAATAACTATACATTACAATTTATTATAAAATAACTATACATTACAATTTATTATAAAATAACTATACATTACAATTTATTATAATAACAATACATTACAATTGATTTACAGACCCAAACTCTGTGTACTGTTTAAACAGCTTTTAGTAATTGAACACATTAAAATAACCACAACAGTTCTGTAGAAACCAATACTGTATCTATTCTATATTTATGGTTACATTTTAAGCTCCAATTAAAAATACAGTAATTGATTTCCATAGAACTGTTTTGATTATATTACAAACTGTGTCCGTATCGAGTTCAAATATTAAACTTGCATTATGCAAGAGGTAAATCTGCCTATTGCAGGTCTCTCTTATGTGTCCGAATTTCTTTGGATTTGAATCTGATTGAGACTGTTAATTACATGTACCGTGACAGCGGTAACAATGACAGTTGAGGCTACAGAGGTTTTAAAAAAAGGTTTTCTCGGCTTAGTGAAGCAATTTCAGCATAATCCGTTTACATCATGTAGTTTTTATCTATTATAGTGAGGACTGCAAGCTCTTTATCTAATCTTTGATAATGTATCTTTAATGAAAGGGTGGCAAAGACTATTAGGTGACTATAGTCGATCCATAAGCACAACTCAGTCAGCAAAAAAGTTTAGGGATCTTTTTTCTTTTTTAGAGTATTGCCACATGAAGAAGAAGAAAATAACTAGGTGTATTGGGTGGGGGGGGGGGGGTGTAGAGTAGGGTTGAACATTTGGAGGTTGTCATTGAGTCTTTGTTGGGACGAAAAACCAAGGTCCTGTGTATACATTGGCGTGCACGCAAAACATCAATGGCAGTTTGAATTCGATATAAGAGTAGACCATAGCGCTGCTGTCCGGGCAAAATGTCCCTGTGGCGTGTGCCCGTCTTCAATAGCCCAGTCGGCGTAGGACATTAAACCCTATATTATTTCACTGTCATTGAGTCAAGAAGCCTAGTTTCAAGTCCCAGCTTGTACATGACAAGGTGTAGGGTCGCCTGTCCAACCTCATGGGTATTCTCTGAGTCCTCCGGCATTCTCCCACTTCTAAAGACCCGTATGCACCAGCAAATTATTGCATTAAAATTGATCCACATGTTAGTCCCAAAATGACCTTGTTTGTATTGTGGACGTTGAAACCAATTTGAAAAAAGGGGGGAAACCAGTTGCTGGTTTTAATTTATTTTAATAATATATGCAGCACTCACAGCGAGTTCATTCATTGACAGCCATGTTCTGATCTTAAAAGTCCAAACCAATCCCATTGTATTGTTATCACCAAATCTAACCGTCCTTGATTAATTGGCTACTTGAGTGAAGAGATAAGTAAACTGTGTTATCAAGTATCCCTACCTGTCTGTCTGACATGCTTAATCAGAATACACTATCGAAATTCTACTCAAAAAAATTATGTGTCAAGGACTCTATGCAAGACAGAATAGTTACTGTCAGAATTAAAAAATCACTTGTGGGAACTCTAGAGGCTAATGGTTTTGAGACCAGAAAGCTTAAATGTTCCCACTGCCCTTATAATAATAATAATAATAATAATATATTTTATTTGTACTCGGTGTCGAAGTCCTTAGATGATATTGGGTTAGAATGTTGGCCACTTTAATACAATTAAGATGATGCTCAAAACAAAAAGGGTTTTCCCCAAGACATATTGGGGGGGGCTGATGGCTGAATGGTTAGCACGCGCGCGCTGTATCATAAGATCTGTCATTGAGTCAACTGGTGTGGTTTCGATTCCCCGGTTGTAAGTGACAATGAGTAGCGTCACCTGTCCAACCTCATGGGTTTTCTCTGGGTCCTCCGGTGTCCTCCCACTGCAAAAGACCCCTGTGCGCAAGTGAATTATTGAAATAAAATTGAACCATGCATACATAAATTACAAAAGATATAATACAATATTATACAATCACTATAATGTAAAGGTTCAATCAGTATATAGATGGTGAATTATTTCACGTATGTTCACGGTTTATATCTTTGTTGTTTCATTTTAATAAATATATCATATCTCTCACAGTTGCTGACTTTTGAAGATTCACAATATCATTGTCAATATAAGAACACATTTTGCACTTTAAAAAGTTAAATCTCGAAATACTGTATTTAAAACAAATATAATTCCATAAAAAGCATGTTTACTACAAGTCCTGATGCAAAGGTTCTTGTTGTTAACTGATGTTTTAAAGAATTTCACAAATCTTGAGAGCAGCTAATTTTCAACAGGACGATCTTGACACGAGAGAGGTAATAGTTTAATAGGAGTACGATAACCATAAGGCAGATTAAGTAGTCGACGAATACATTTACGCCATTTTGCTCTATGTCCCACAATACCATACCATACATATGTATAAAGGTGTACAATTAATTTTAAAAAGCTGATATTTTGTATCTGATGATGCAAATTTAAATGGATTAAAAGTAACATTGAATTTAGCAATAAAACTATCTATTCCCTTTCTGGATCGTATGTTTTTTACTATCACAAAGTAGAGAGTTGCCTAGATGACAGAATATAAATCTGATTCAAACACAGATCCTATTTCGTTTCATTTTTTTGTAGTTCAAAATTTTGTTTTACTTGTCTTTACTACACTAGGATCTGGAAAACTTGTTATATAACCTGCGTTCTGGATGGTGTGAGGGATTAACAATGAAACGATCTGTTGTTGCGAGTTTTTGGTATGAGGTACACTGAACTGTGGGTAACCCACTAGAAACATCAAAAGCAGCTCATTTAACGAGTGCATGAAATCATAAGGCCTGTCATTGAGTCAAGTGGCGTGACTTCAATTCCCAACTTGAAGTAACAAGGAGCAGGATCGCCTGTTCAAACTTGTTGGTTTCCTCTCTGTCCTCAGGTTTCTTCCAACTGCTAAAGACCCCCTACGCGCAAGCAAAATATTGAAATAAAATTGAACAATCTGTTAGTCCCGAAATGACCTAGTTTGTGTCAGTGAACCTTAACACCCCTCTCTCTCTCTCTCTCTCTCTCTCTCTGGTTAGTAAAGAGAAGTAGGACATTAAAACCCCCATTTCATTTCATCTGAACTAAAAGAGACGTTTTGGCATGTGTCCAAGTTTGTGGTCAGATCTCAATAGTAGAGTATATGTTTGTAAAGTGTGGTATATCAAGGGTGGTATACGGGGAGAGGAAGAGGAAATGTTAGATGGGTTATTTAAAAAAGGATGTCCTGTGATTTAACTGTCAATAGATTGTCAGTGGTTAGATACAGGTGTTCCTAGTATTACAACTTAATGTCACATTCGTTATTCATCCGCGTTGATAAACTTACAATTGTCAGTTTTATAAAAAATTTAACCATCAACCTCTCAAAAACATTTTAATAACTGTTATAGTCAATCTCGCAAAAACATTTAATAAACCACATAAAATAGCTTGTTATTAATAATAACTGTTATAATCGGCCTTGCGAAAATATTTAATCCAACACATAAAAAAATAACTGTTATACTCAGCCCCTCAAAAACATTTAATCTATGACAAAAATATAACTATTATAGTCAACCCCCTCAAAAACATTTAATCAACCCCACAAAAACATTTAATCCAACACATAAAAATAACTTATAATCAGCCTCTCAAAAACATTTATCAACCACATAAAAAATAACTGTTATAGTCAACCTCTCAAAACCATTTAATCCAACTCCCAACACATAAAACTGACTGTAGTTATAGTCAGTCCAAAACAATTAATCCACCAAATAAAAGAACTAGTTATTATAAAATTAGAAAAAGAACTGTTATACTCAACCTCTCAAAAATATCCCTCACATAAAAACAACTGTTATAGAAATCCTGGCATAAAATAACTGTTATGGAACGCCTCTTAAAAACGTGTAAAGATGTATGATGCAGATAAAGAGCTGTTCGTTTTGCTATAATAGTTCAAAGATTGATAATAAAAAATGAATATTTTGAAAATTTCTACCAAATTTCTGAGCAAAGGTATGAATGTTTGAAGTATTGACAGAAGAGAAAGTTCCTCCAGATTTTCCAGACAGGTTTCTCTTTGTCAGTACCCCTCTGATAGTTTGAACCCCCACCCCCCACCCCAAAAAAATGAGGCCATAGCACATCAGCTTGGGTAAAATATCAATATCTCTCATAGCACACTGCAGGTTTGTATACAGATTAGCACAGGTGGAACAGAAAAGTAGGATGTTAAACCCCCATTTCATTTCTGTTCAGACTCCAATGTGTGGGTGACTTTTATTTTGCTGGTTTCTAGATTCTGGAGTGACTATAGTTGGTAACAACAATCTCTTGGTTTCACTTAAAAATACTAGCATTCATACTTTCATTTGGGTATAACATTTCAGGAATTTAATTGATCTTTTTGAATATTTTTACAGATATCACGAGACACCATAGATGTAGTGAAGAATTATTTCCGAGATGACATGCAGAAAAACGACTGGATGCTGATCTTAGAACTTAAAAAACTTTTTGAAATTATCTGAATGAATAAACGATGATGTTATACGTTAACCATCATGGCATTACCATAATTATAATTAAATAATAGGAGTTGATCAATTGAATAATAATTGTTCATCAGTTGAATAATAATTGTTCATCAGTTGAATAACAGGTTGATCAGTTGAATAACAGGTTGATCAGTTGAATGACAAGGATTGGTCAATTAAATGACATTTGTTGACCAATTTGGATAACATGAGCTGATCAACTGAAAACTGTTTGTTGATCAGTCGAATGACACAAGTTGATAAGTTGAATTACACAAGTTGATCAATTCAATAACATGAGTTAATCAACCTGAGTTGTCAATGAGTAAAACATGAGTTAATCAATTGTAAAACATGAGTTAATCAATTGTAAAACATGAGTTAATCAGTTGATTAACATTAGTTGATCATTTGATTAGCACGACTTGATCAGTTGAATAATGTGTTGAAAAATTGAATGACATGAGTTGAAGGGCATGTGCTGATGATTGAATGACATTAGTTGATCAATTGAATGACACAAGTTTGATCAATTGAAAACACTAGTTGATTAGTTGAATAACTTGAGTTGATCAATTGAATGACACAGGTTGATCAGGTGAATAACACAAGTTGATTAGGTGAATGACGCAAGTTGACAAATTGTAAAATAAGAAAAGAATTGTTTAATTTATTTTGTTTGGTATTTTGGGGGAGATATGCATATGAAGTGCTAGTGTGGGTATTAATGATTATTGTACATAGATGAATATTGTTTAGGTTGTTTATATTGATGCAGCATTTTCTCCATTGACTGATCTACAGTTGGACTTGGCCTCTCCATTGACAGATCTACAGTTGGACTTGGCCTCTCCATTGACAGATCTCAATTTAGGCTCCATCTCTCCATTGACAAATCTATAGTTGGACTCGGCCTGGCTTGTAAATAATTATTTTATGGAGGCTGTGTCTGACCAGATATTTTGACTTTATATCAGAAATGTACTGTAAATATCATAATGGCATAGAGGGAAACTAAAAGACAAAATTTCTGCCAGACATAATAACAGGCTGAAGATAAATTGTCTATGACAAAGTCTGACTTTGTGCCTGACATTGTTTGATTTCCAGGTTTTGGCTGTCCTACTTATTTTTGTCAATGGGGATTTAACTCAGCCCTATTTAAAGGCTCAATACCACTCTTGTTGTAACTGATTAATATGTCCCAATCTTTATTCTGGTCAACAAATTGTACTATTTTACAATATTCCTTTGAATTGGTGATATAAATTTCATCTTAACACACCCAATTAAAAAAATTGGAAAAATTCAACTACATGATTTAAAAAGCCTGACATAAAGCTTTTCAAATGTGACCTGGATTTAAAAATATTTTTGAACCCTCTGGACAAGTAAAATAGGATTTAATGGATAATTTACACAACAGGTAAGACACTAACACATCTAGTACTTAGAATAAGGCTATTTTTTTATTTTCTGGAGCTGTCAAGCCAGCAAAGGTGTTATTGTCCCTTTAAAGGGCTGTAAAAAAAAGTTATTGCTTGATTACCAGTTTAAATTGAAAATGTTGGTTAATTTTCCCCTCCTCCTTGAAAAATAATTTTGGAGAAAATTTTGTATTGAGAAATACTGTATAAAGAAAAGAAAATAAATTATCGGTTTGTATCATATCAAAACCAAAAATATGTTTTTATTTTATCTTTTTCATGACATTGATATAAGTACAAACTCTAGTCAGATTGAGTATTTTTGTTAGATTGTCATAAATTTGTGTTTCTGAAACCTTGCCATGTCTAGCCTGTCGGTTATATTTACCAGGTCTATCCTGTTTGGCATTTACCAGGTCTATCCTCTCAGACATACATGTATTTACCAAGTCTGTCCGTCCTCTGGGGTCATACTTACCAGGTCTATCCTTTCAGACATGTTTACCAGTATTGCCAGTGGATTTGACTAATCAGCGATATTATCTGTCAGTGAGTTTACATTCACACGAAATTTCAAAGAATCCTTAAAGTACACCCTATAGTGATACAAATAAAATTATAGATTCATATGAAAAAAAAGTCTTAAAGAGCTGAATCACTAATATTTGGGACCTATAAATTGACTCAAATGGGTTGCAACGCAAATAATAATGTATTATGAATGTATATAAACTGATTTACATTCAATCATTTCTGTTTTAATGTAATTTCTAATCAGTTATGTTCGACGAAATACGCCAGAAGTCTTAATCGAATGGCAATCTCTAGCGTCTGGTTATTCCAGTCTACACCGATAGTATTAATTGCGCATGCTCTGCTTTCCAGATAAAAATATTGTATCACTGTTTAACATGACTTATGGACTATGCCTAGCCTCGTTCTTCAAGTCCCTTGTTACAAGTGGCGCTGAAACACATTAGAATACACGATTCGTGTACCAATGGTACAATGTTTATTTTGTCTTAATTATTGGATATCAGAAGCCCATCTTTTCACAATATATCTTGATTTAAATTGACAAATGATTTGTGTTTTCAATGTCGAAGTCCTTAGATGATATTGAGTTAGAGACTTGGCTACTTTAATACAATTAAGATGATGCTCAAAACAATAAAGTTTTTTCCCCAAGACACATTGGGGGGGGGGGGTGGATGGCCGAATGGTTAGCTTGATTGCGCTGTATCATAAGGTCGGTCTGTCATTGAGTCAACTGCTGTGGTTTCGAATCCCCGGTTGTACCTGACAAGTAGTAGGGTCGCCTGTCCAACCTCGTGGGTTTTCTCCGGGTCCTCCGGTTTCCTCCCACTGCTAAAGACCCCTACGCGCAAGCGAATTATTGAAATAAAATTAAACCATATGTTAGTACCGAAATGACCTAGTTTGTGTCGAGTGGACGTTAAACCCCATTTCTCTCTCTCTCTACAAGACATATTAAACTGACTATTGGACATAGAGATAACTATATATTGTAACGTAAAAACAGTATCAGTTACCAAAGGGAGCTGCCATTTGTCAATACCCTTAGATTGTAATTGAATGGTAGGATCGGTTACAGTAGCCAGCTGCCATTTTTAATATCAAAACCACATCTAAACATTACCAAGTTGTATATAAAGTAGTTAAATGGACTAACACCAATTACTAGTCTTATAGGTCAAGGCCGGTTGTGAATTAGACAGAGTTACTTCCTCTTGGACCAATATGGTCACATTATTTTAGTCAGCTTACATGTTTATGCTTATTGTACATATTAACTGAAAAAAAAGATCTATATATTTTCTCATATATTGCATAGATAGTATAGATTTATTTTGCCTTGATATATTGTATTGTGAATTTCCTAAATTGAAATTTTATTCAAGAGAACTTAGGGGGCAGAAAAAAATCAAAAATTAAATGTGTCATTTTATTTTATTTTTTTTTCACTCAAAGCTGTATGCCCCTAAGTGGAAGCGAATATTATCACCCCCATCCCAGCTACAAGGGATTAAAATTTCTACACTATGTGGTGTTTCATAAATCCAGAATTAAATCGACTAGCAATGACCTGTGTCTCCAGTGGTCTCATTCCGTGCTATTCTGCTATAGTGAAACGGAATGAGACCACTAATGATACCGGTGTTTTTGCTAGTCTATCTACAGTAAATTTCGCGTAAGTAGGATCTAAGTGGACTGACCAATTTTATCCGAGTTAAGCGAGGATGCGAGTTATCCGAAGACCGAAATTCAATCTTAGCTTGGTTAAAAATAAATTGCAAGAGCCGGATAATAATTGATTCAAAGGCACATTTCAAGCTTTTGTTCGTATGCGTGAGTAGATAACTTCCGTTTTGTCGCCATCTTTGAAAATGTCCTAAATTTTCCCGGTAAGTGAAAATTCTATTACTGTGTCACATCAAATAGGCCGATTTGAGTCAAAATGATAGAGGAAAATATTTTGGGGCTCTGTGCATGGAATACCTAACTGCATTTTACTGCTGAATCCGACCTAGGAAAAGGAAAAAAGAAGGAATTAGATCAAATGGACAGAACATTTTGATCTAAGTTGAGCAAAGGTCCGAGTTGGGAAATCCGACTTACGCACAGAAATTTAATAAGAAAAACGTGCAGGATCAAAGGGTCCAAACGATTTTATCCGAGTTAACCGAAGATCCAACTGATGCGGGGTTTACTGTAATTCTATGTGACACTGGTTTGGTTAAATATGAATAGTATTGTTGTTTGTATTTAAATGGTGTGATTATTGTTTGACACCTCAAACTGTACAGCAAACTGTTAAATCATTCTATCTCTATCAATTGTTACAGATATAAAAAAAAATAATAATATTGTTACTTCGAATAAACTGGTGATGAGGAGATTTCTTGTCTGTTTTTGATACATGTACAGGGGGGGGGGGGGCTGAATGGTTAGCGTGTACACGCTGTATCATAATGTCTGTCATTAAGTCAACTGTCATGGTTTCGATTCCCTCATTGTAAATGACAAGGAGTAGGGTCACATGTCCAATTATTTACTGATACCGATTACCCTAGTTCCTTGAAGCGGGAGTGGGGGTAGCACGTGTGTGTTGGATCATAGGGTTAGGGTCTGTCATTGAGGGTCTCCTTTCCAACCTCGTGGGTTTTCTCCTGGTCCTCTGGCTTCCTCCCACAGCTAAAGACAGGTATGCAAAAAAAGGGAATCATAGAAATAAAACTGAACCTTATGTTAGTGCTGAACTGACCTAGTTTGTGTCAACTGGACGTTTAACTCCATTTCTCTCTCGATGAAGAAGAAGATTAAAAGAAAAATGATATATTAATTAACAGTACAGTTCGAAACAGCTGTTCTTTAGACAGGGAGACAATGTGGCTAAGCCTGGAGTTCGCGTGTTCGTTCACTGCATTGGCCGAAAAAGTTCATTTGGATTTTCCGATGTGGTTTCTCCTGATCAGTGGTGCAGGATAGAGGGCCTGACAAGGACAGCTGTCTGGTCTTTCAGATGGGACAAACAAACGAGGTCCAATGTATACATTGGCTGCACTGGCAGTTGGAATTCAATATAAGAGTAAGCCATAGTGCTGCTGCCCGGGCAAAATGTCCCTCACTGCACACTGTATGGCATATGCCCGTCTTCATTAGCCAAGTCAGAGCAGAACATTAAACCCCATTTTATTTCATTTCATTGCCCTGGTTGGAGCAAATTTCATTCAATCAATTATTGTTATTGGTCGAGTTTGCACCAAGTTTACCCCTGTAGCTGAGGCCACAGACAACTTCTTCAGTCAACAAGGAATTATCATTTCTATACAAAACATGGATTCCTTTATTGCGTCTCAAAGGATGTTGTTTTTTAAACTGATGTCTCCCGGATATATTCTCTTTCTATTATTATTATTTCCTTTGTTAAAACTGTATAATATACATCAAATACAGATCCTTTCAAAACACGGGATTCCGTTACATGTCATTAACTGAACGGATTTAACAGATCGTGGGAAAATAATCCCCTTCATCGCAAATCTCCATTCATAATTACTATTGAATCCCTACGCCAAAAGATCATTCACAAATCAGATAGCGCGGAATTATAATTAGCGGTTCGTGTGTTTATTTAAAGTATGGAGTTACAGCCTGTTCACTTCTCGAGGTTTGTTTGGTAAAAATTACACGCTTGCGGTCACCACAATAGCGCACCTGATTCAAATTGCCCCGAATGCCTTGTAAGTCGGGTAATAATTAACCCCCTATTTTTTGTTATTATGGACCCTACCGCTAGAGACCCTTTGAATGACAGGTGCTTTTCAAATCCCCCCATTCATACTTTGGTTGACTAGGAGCATGGGAAAATCGGACAGATGGGCCAGTGGTAGTCGAAATTATCCAGACTTACGAATTGCGACATACAATTTTGACACTGAATTGCGAAATATAGCCTATATATATCCGTGTTATTATTCAATTGCGTAATCATTTTAAGTTCGTACATTAGAAATTTATACTTAAATGCGCAATTGACAAAGCCAAAATAATCAAATTCGGGCCCGTTGATGTCGCTAGGCGACGAACAGAAAAGAAAATTTAATACTGTACGATGTGTGATTTTTGGCATTTCTGTTTTTATATAGTGTATTTGTTTATCCGTGACAAAGTAGACCTATAATTTTCAACCTTGACCTTTTGACGATTGATCACGATTAAAAAAAACCATGCACTTTTCAATTTATATGTGGGATTAACCAGTCCGATTAACCTGGATGTGTAGTCGCGTGGAACCAGTAAAATGCGTAAATTACGTTAAAGAGAGAGAGGGAGGGAGAAATAGGGTTTAACGTCCACTCGACACAAACTAAGTCATTTCGGGACTAACATGTGGTTCAATTTTATTTCAATAATTCGCTTGCCGCGCAGGGGTCTTTAGCAGTGGGAGGAAACCGGAGGAGCCGGAGAAAACCCACGAGGTTGGACAGGCGACCCTACTCCTTGTCACGTACAACAGGGGAACCAGAATAACGCAATTTTAATGAAAGTTTCACGCCAGTTGTCTCAAACACCTTATGATACAGCGCGCACGTGCTAACAATTCGGCCATTCAAACCCCCTTTAAAGAAAGAGAAAATCTCGTTCAATAGAAAAATTCGGTTAGAGGATTAAAATATAAATGTAATATGAATCTGTCTCCTTGGTGATCCCATAGACAGTCACATTTATGCTAATCGTTTCATGTCAAGGACGTTACTGGAGGCACGAAATATAATGGGGTTAACGTCCTACTGTTCTGCGCTGACTGGGCTTCATAAGGGTTAGATTTATCTGATAAGGCCAACTTTTATAAGTCTGGTCAAAGGTCACGAAATGCAAACAGGGCTAGCATCAATCCTAACCCTAGACCTAGCCCGAATGCTTACCCTATCCCTGACCCTAATCTCCATTTCGCAAACAATCACTTGCCCTAACCTTATTTACATCTCAGCGACCTTGACGCAAATTGCGCCGGCCTTAACAGATTTAGCCATGCAGTGTGCTATGAAGGAAAATTTGCCCTCACAGCGGCACTACGGCCTACTCTTATATCGAATTCCAACTGTCAAGGGATCTTTTACGTGCATACCGGGGGAAAAAAGGTCTCGCCCAGCACATTTTTTTCCTCTCACGGGCCCTGCCTCAAATAATGACCAACACCTTTAACAGTCAAGCTGTTTCAAGATGCGATTGAATTTTATCTTGTTTTTAGGGGTTTTTTTGTTTTGTTTTGTTTTTTTGCTCTTTTCTTAAAACGCCTGATGTCGGTTATCACAGAAGTTAACAAGTCGGTTGCACTTTTACAGCAATGGCGACATTATTTCCCGCCAAGAGAACAGAATATCTGGAATATTCCTGAAATGACGAGATGTGTACCTCGTATGCAGTTCTGGCGTCTCTGTAGGGCGGGTGAGACAGTTCTCCTGTCATGACTGGAATTCTGAATCCTCCCATCTGGAGGTTGATTGCGTACGTGTGTCGATAGTGAGGGAAGTTCGACTGTAGAATGCTGGCATGGGTCAGGTTAAAGCGCGTGGAAAGGGGTGCAGGGCACGAACACATAATAACCACACGTGTCGCGGGGCATCTCGTCCAATGAAATTAATATTACAGTACACGTCAATATTAACTGGCATTGATACGAAACGCTGTCTGGCTACAGTTCACTCCACTTGACAACAGACACGAATTTAGTTGACCGACATTTTAATTCCTTCATCGAAGATTGTAGTCGCAAATACCAAGTGCATACATACTTCGAAATATTTACTCTGCTTCCATTATCATATTTAATGAAACTGAAAAAGTTTATTTTGTCTATATGTGTATGTAACAGATAATAACAAAATACCATACTCAATTTTGAATATGGCGGCCATTGAGGTCAGAGATTTATTCTCAAAGTAGATGGATGACGGTTTAGATTTCTGTTTACAAATGATCCCGTTGAAGTTTTTGCCGTGTATCGCGCGATTTCCTTGCGTGATCAAAGACCAAAGACGCCCAATGAGTAATCCTATTGTCGGCGACAATATGCATGATGAGCAAAACACCCAGTCAGTGCACACTGTTTCGATTTGTCGTTGCCGATTTCCAGTCTCCAACATTTAGTCGCCGACGTCTCGTCGTCTTATTGCAAGACGTGTGTAATAATTTCAATCACCGTACTGGTTGTTCGAAGCTATGTCTCGCTCCTCCATTTTTTTTAGCTTAAATCAAAATATGGCTGAACTGTTCTAATCTATTTAATATCGGGTGTGGCGCCTGGCAGGGTAAGCTTACTCTTCCGGACACCTGTTACCACTGTTTGTCGTGTATTTTGTACACGAGGAGCAGTCCATTTGCTGATTACACTATTTTGCTTGAATACACTATTTTGCTTGAATACACTATTTTGCCTATAACGTTTTTTAGGACTTCGAATTCTGTCTTATGGTTTGGATTGTTCGTAATTGGTTTTATTTTATTGCAATAGGCAGATATAGCTCTTGCATAATGTATGTTTAATTTTTTTTTTAACTGTTTTATAAAAAAGATAATGTTTCATATGATATGTTTGCAAACCCATCCCTTACACAAAAGCCCAATCTTTACCACTTTTTTTCTTCGTTGAATTATTTCGCTTCAACCTGGGAACGATTCCTTGCATCAACATTTAAAATTCCAGTTTTATGCCGTGAAACCACTGCTTCCCACTGACCTAGTTCTTTTTCTTCGATCATCTTTTTATTTTCCTGTGTCATGAGACATTCTTATCAAGTTGAATGACCCAGTTTAGCAGAGTTTGAAGGATTGGTTGTTGAAAATAACACTAGACTACCTTGCACTTCTATCTGTATGCACAATTGCACGTAGATGTAGTTAGATGTTATTGATATCGCTTCAAGTCATTTTCATAGCGTAATGGGAATCCCACAATACGTCATAATTACGTCACTCGTGATTTTTTTTTTTTAACAGAAAGAGTATTTACTCGAGGCTAGTTGATAAAAAGAAATTGGGCAATCCCTTTATCGGATCGTAGAGATTAAAGGTTGGTGTGTACTTTGCTGAATGACTTCGTGATTTCTCATATTTGTCCGTACTGCTAAACAGACCACTGCAGTAATAAACATATCTCATATATATGTTAGTTTGTATTCAGTAGGTGTCGAACATAGGGGCTGGCCAGGGACAACGTATAGTCGTTCGGATGGGACGAAAACCCGCGGTACCGTGTACACATTGACGTGGACGTAAAAGATCCCTTGGCAGTTCGAATTCGATATATAAGTATAGGGCAGTGCCGGACTGGGCCCACCTGCCCACCTGTCCGTGGCCTAAGCCCACCAGTCCAGCACTGGTATAGGGCGTAGCGCCACTTTCTGGGCAAAATTTCCCTCATAGTATGCCATCTTCATTAGCCCAGTCCGGGCAGAACAGTAGGTCGTTAAACTCCATTTCATTTAGTATTCAGTAGACGTACCCCCACCCCCACCAACCCTCCGGTCTCAAATTCAAAAGGTCAACAAATATCTGGTGACTTAAATCCCGGAAAGGATCTTTTAAATTGCTAAGAAAAGGATGTGGACGTATGGGTGATTGTGGGGGGGGGGGGGTAGTCCACTGGTCTGAACATAATATCAAAACTCGTAGGTTCTTATAACGTCTCAGGCCAAGAAGAACCCTGTAAGACCGGACCCCCTGGGTACACGTGTGGCCGACCAGAAACAATTTCTATTCTTTCGGGGTTGGCGGAAAAGGTTAGAAGTGAACGCAAACGATCCCTTGCCAATTGCAATTGGAGGTGTAGGCGCAAACTTCGGAGGCCCCGGCACATCAACTCGTAAACAGAAATGGAATATGTTAGACTCAAAATTATCAAATTATTGTGTTCGGAACAGACGAGGCGTTAATCTCTTGATCCCTCTTCCATCTCCTTTAAAGCTGCATCATGTAAGAGCTAAATCTGCCTATCGCAGGCCCTTTTTTCTGGCTTCAAATCGTACATAAATTATTATTTAGACAGTTATTCACAATTATTGAAATAAAATTAAACCATATGTTAGTCCCGAAACGACCTAGTTTGTGTCGAGTGAACGTTAAACCCCATTTCTTTCTCTCTCTCTCACATGGCTGAGATTTAAATGGATTTGAACACTTTAACGATGAAATAGATAATGGAAACTTAGTCTCGGATGTCAAGTACCGTTGCTACGATATTAATTAAACGATCTGCGCTACATCTTCAAACAGTCATCACTTCGCCCAGAATAATGTAATTAGAGTGAAATTTTCCCTATATTCAGTTGTCATGATATATTTTTGAATTATTATAGCAAACAACGACCAGCTTATAATCGACTCTCTAGACCATCGGATGGGTCAGATTTAAAAATTTAAAGACAAAATGGCCAATCGAGGCTAGTTCTCGATTGTCAAGTATCGTTGCTACGTTAATGAACAATCTACGTTATATCTTCAAACAGTGATAGCTTAGCCCAGACCAGAATAAAGCGAGAGAGAGAGAGAGGGGGGGAGAGAGAGATGGGGTTTAACGTCCACTCGACACAAACTAGGTCATTTCGGGACTAACATATGGTTTAATTTTATTTCAATAATTCGCTTGCCCGTAGGGATATTTAGTAGGGGAGGACTCCGGAGGACCCGGAGAAAACCCACGAGGTTGGACAGGCAACCCTACTCGTCACAAACTAGGTCATTTCGGGACAAACACATGGTTCAATTTTATTTCAATAATGTGCTTGCGCATAGGGCTCTTTAGCAGTGGGAGGAAACCGGAGGACCCGGAGAAAACCCACGAGGTTGGATAGGCGACCCTACTCCTTGTCACGTACAACCGGGGAATCAAAACCACGCCAGTTGACTCAATGAAAGACATTATGATACAGCGCGCACGTGCTAACCATTCGGCCACCCACCACCCCCACCCCCTCCCAGCCCTGAATAAAGCAATTTTAATGAAAGTTTCAATATAGTCAGTTTTCGTGATATATTTTTGAACAATTATAGTAAGAACGACCAGCTTTCTATCTATATTTTACATAATGTACCTTTAAAGTTGTTGAATTGAACGATGACCCATAGAATTGGTAACGTGAGAAGTTCACACCATACCACAGCGTCGACTCGAACACTACCCTCCCTTTTCAAAGGGCGACTGTAACTGATATGACACCACCAAAAAATTGAACCGTTGGAAGGTGGTTTTGATCATCTTGAAGGAATAATTCTACAATCATAATGTTATTTGGTTCCCACACCCCCGTCATTCAGGAATTCGGTCGAGGTTTTTGTTGAGCCACTTGGCTCCTACACACCATAGCCAAAACTTGTCTTTTATAACCAGAGTACGGCTCTTAAAAGCTTTTATGAAGTAAAGTGTGCGATTATTTTCTTTTGTATGTCCTATTGTACTTACGCTGTCTCTGTTGTCTTTGAAGAGCGCGGAAAAGAGAGTTCGTGTTCATTCGCCATTACCGTTATAGACGGATGTATGGACCCAGTGTAATTGTAGCGCGGAGACAAACGGTCTCGACAGCCCGTCCTTTCGGCATCTCAACCCGGCATTTGATTGTTAAATACTGTTATTTTGGAGGGAAATAGCTGAAAGAGAAAACTAATTGTATTTACTTATGTATTTTATATATTCCATATTGCTTGTTTTTTTCTGTGGGATATTCTACTGAAGAATGGGCGGCCAGGTTAGCTCAGTGAGTAAGACGCTGGCTCGCTAGCCTGGAGGTCACGTGTTCGATCCCTGCATCGACCGAGAAAGTTAATCGGGATTTTCCGACGTGGTTTCCCCTTGTCAGTGGTGCAGAACGGAGGGCCTGACGAGGACAGCTGACTAGCCGTTCGGATGGTACGAAAAACCGAGGCCTCGTGTATACATTGGCGTGCACGTAAAAGATCCCTTGGCAGTTGAAATTATATATGCTGTAGTATGCTGTAGCGCCGCTGTCCGGCAACATTGCCCTCATAGCACACTTTATAGCGTTAAACCCTGTTTCATTTCTAGCGAAGAAGAAATGGTGTTAGACCTACATATTCTGATCTCTCGAAACCAAGGCCTAAATGTTTTTGGTCTTGTGGACGATATTAGTAGAGGCGTGTCCAGGAGTTTGAGTAGGCGTTGACAGCCTCTGGCTTGGCGTCGGGTCTGGGGGTATTACCCGTGGCAATATTTCTGATCATTTATGTATAGGATTCGAGTGGAGGAGGGAGGGGTACCCAAACAATTGCAACGTCATGCACGATATGGCTGAACTGTTCTAATCTATTTAATATCGGAGAAATTCGATGCCATCGAGAGTTGATTATGGCCTGGATAAGTTAATTAATGTCTAATTAATAATTTAGAAAACATTTCATGCTATTCGTTACGCGAGAGCTTGTTCCTTTTATTCTGATTTTTAAGTAGATCGAGGCATTTGTCATCTAAGCTTCAACTACAAGGAAACTTGCGCACTTAACTTATTAAAACCTTTAAAAAGTTTTATGGCCGTCATATTGATTTGATTGGTAAATATAACGTCTCTCTCTCTCGGCTATTATTCTAGATATATTTAATTGACACGTATACTATTACTATCTCCCTGATAATGTCTACTACATCGTTAACACAGCTCATCGCGTGCATTTTGCATACCGATAGTTCATTGGCCAATCACGCTTTTTTACCGACATTTCGCCTAATAGTTTGGATGCAGCTATGGCGGGTGTGGCGCCTGGCAGGGTAAGCTTACTCTTCCGGACACCTGTTACCACTGTTTGTCGTGTATTTTGTACACGAGGAGCACTCCATTTGCTGATTGCACTATTTTGCTTGAATACACTATTTTGCCTATAACGTTTTATAAAAAAGATAATGTTTCATATGATATGTTTGCAAACCCATCCCTTACAAAAAAGCCTAATCTTTACCACTTTTATTCTTCGTGGTAATATTACGCTTCAACCTGGGAACGATTCCTTGCATCAACATTTAAAATTCCAGTTTTATGCCGTGAAACCACTGCTTCCCACTGACCTAGTTCTTTTTCTTCGATCATCTTTTTATTTTCCTGTGTCATGAGACATTCTTATCAAGTTGAATGACCCAGTTTAGCAGAGTTTGAAGGATTGGTTGTTGAAAATAACACTAGACTACCTTGCACTTCTATCTGTATGCACAATTGCACGTAGATGTAGTTAGATGTTATTGATATCGCTTCAAGTCATTTTCATAGCGTAATGGGAATCCCACAATACGTCATAATTACGTCACTCGTGATTTTTTTTTTTTAACAGAAAGAGTATTTACTCGAGGCTAGTTGATAAAAAGAAATTGGGCAATCCCTTTATCGGATCGTAGAGATTAAAGGTTGGTGTGTACTTTGCTGAATGACTTCGTGATTTCTCATATTTGTCCGTACTGCTAAACAGACCACTGCAGTAATAAACATATCTCATATATATGTTAGTTTGTATTCAGTAGGTGTCGAACATAGGGGCTGGCCAGGGACAACGTATAGTCGTTCGGATGGGACGAAAACCCGCGGTACCGTGTACACATTGACGTGGACGTAAAAGATCCCTTGGCAGTTCGAATTCGATATATAAGTATAGGGCAGTGCCGGACTGGGCCCACCTGCCCACCTGTCCGTGATCTAAGCCCACCAGTCCAGCACTGGTATAGGGCGTAGCGCCACTTTCTGGGCAAAATTTCCCTCATAGTATGCCATCTTCATTAGCCCAGTCCGGGCAGAACAGTAGGTCGTTAAACTCCATTTCATTTCGTATTCAGTAGACGTACCCCCACCCCCACCCACCCTCCGGTCTCAAATTCAAAAGGTCAACAAATATCTGGTGACTTAAATCCCGGAAAGGATCTTTTAAATTGCTAAGAAAAGGATGTGGACGTATGGGTGATTGTGGGGGGGGGGGGGGTAGTCCACTGGTCTGAACATAATATCAAAACTCGTAGGTTCTTATAACGTCTCAGGCCAAGAAGAACCCTGTAAGACCGGACCCCCTGGGTACACGTGTGGCCGACCAGAAACAATTTCTATTCTTTCGGGGTTGGCGGAAAAGGTTAGAAGTGAACGCAAACGATCCCTTGCCAATTGCAATTGGAGGTGTAGGCGCAAACTTCGGAGGCCCCGGCACATCAACTCGTAAACAGAAATGGAATATGTTAGACTCAAAATTATCAAATTATTGTGTTCGGAACAGACGAGGCGTTAATCTCTTGATCCCTCTTCCATCTCCTTTAAAGCTGCATCATGTAAGAGCTAAATCTGCCTATCGCAGGCCCTTTTTTCTGGCTTCAAATCGTACATAAATTATTATTTAGACAGTTATTCACAATTATTGAAATAAAATTAAACCATATGTTAGTCCCGAAACGACCTAGTTTGTGTCGAGTGAACGTTAAACCCCATTTCTTTCTCTCTCTCTCACATGGCTGAGATTTAAATGGATTTGAACACTTTAACGATGAAATAGATAATGGAAACTTAGTCTCGGATGTCAAGTACCGTTGCTACGATATTAATTAAACGATCTGCGCTACATCTTCAAACAGTCATCACTTCGCCCAGAATAATGTAATTAGAGTGAAATTTTCCCTATATTCAGTTGTCATGATATATTTTTGAATTATTATAGCAAACAACGACCAGCTTATAATCGACTCTCTAGACCATCGGATGGGTCAGATTTAAAAATTTAAAGACAAAATGGCCAATCGAGGCTAGTTCTCGATTGTCAAGTATCGTTGCTACGTTAATGAACAATCTACGTTATATCTTCAAACAGTGATAGCTTAGCCCAGACCAGAATAAAGCGAGAGAGAGAGAGAGGGGGGGAGAGAGAGATGGGGTTTAACGTCCACTCGACACAAACTAGGTCATTTCGGGACTAACATATGGTTTAATTTTATGTCAATAATTCGCTTGCCCGTAGGGATATTTAGTAGGGGAGGAATCCGGAGGACCCGGAGAAAACCCACGAGGTTGGACAGGCAACCCTACTCGTCACAAACTAGGTCATTTCGGGACAAACACATGGTTCAATTTTATTTCAATAATGTGCTTGCGCATAGGGCTCTTTAGCAGTGGGAGGAAACCGGAGGACCCGGAGAAAACCCACGAGGTTGGATAGGCGACCCTACTCCTTGTCACGTACAACCGGGGAATCAAAACCACGCCAGTTGACTCAATGAAAGACATTATCATACAGCGCGCACGTGCTAACCATTCGGTCACCCACCACCCCCACCCCCTCCCAGCCCTGAATAAAGCAATTTTAATGAAAGTTTCAATATAGTCAGTTTTCGTGATATATTTTTGAACAATTATAGTAAGAACGACCAGCTTTCTATCTATATTTTACATAATGTACCTTTAAAGTTGTTGAATTGAACGATGACCCATAGAATTGGTAACGTGAGAAGTTCACACCATACCACAGCGTCGACTCGAACACTACCCTCCCTTTTCAAAGGGCGACTGTAACTGATATGACACCACCAAAAAATTGAACCGTTGAAAGGTGGTTTTGATCATCTTGAAGGAATAATTCTACAATCATAATGTTATTTGGTTCCCACACCCCCGTCATTCAGGAATTCGGTCGAGGTTTTTGTTGGGCCACTTGGCTCCTACACACCATAGCCAAAACTTGTCTTTTATAACCAGAGTACGGCTCTTAAAAGCTTTTATGAAGTAAAGTGTGCGATTATTTTCTTTTGTATGTCCTATTGTACTTACGCTGTCTCTGTTGTCTTTGAAGAGCGCGGAAAAGAGAGTTCGTGTTCATTCGCCATTACCGTTATAGACGGATGTATGGACCCAGTGTAATTGTAGCGCGGAGACAAGCGGTCTCGACAGCCCGTCCTTTCGGCATCTCAACCCGGCATTTGATTGTTAAATACTGTTATTTTGGGGGGAAATAGCTGAAAGAGAAAACTAATTGTATTTACTTATGTATTTTATATATTCCATATTGCTTGTTTTTTTCTGTGGGATATTCTACTGAAGAATGGGCGGCCAGGTTGGCTCAGTGAGTAAGACGCTGGCTCGCTAGCCTGGAGGTCGCGTGTTCGATCCCTGCATTGGCTGGGAAGGTTCATCGGGATTTTCCGAAGTGGTTTCCTCTTGTCAGTGGTGCAGAACGGAGGGCCTGACGAGGACAGCTGACTAGCCGTTCGGATGGTACGAAAAACCGAGGTCTCGTGTATACATTGGCGTGCACGTAAAAGATCCCTTGGCAGTTGAAATTATATATGCTGTAGTATGCTGTAGCGCCGCTGTCCGGCAACATTGCCCTCATAGCACACTTTATAGCGTTAAACCCTGTTTCATTTCTAGCGAAGAAGAAATGGTGTTAGACCTACATATTCTGATCTCTCGAAACCAAGGCCTAAATGTTTTTGGTCTTGTGGACGATATTAGTAGAGGCGTGTCCAGGAGTTTGAGTAGGCGTTGACAGCCTCTGGCTTGGCGTCGGGTCTGGGGGTATTACCCGTGGCAATATTTCTGATCATTTATGTATAGGATTCGAGTGGAGGAGGGAGGGGTACCCAAACAATTGCAACGTCATGCACGATCTGTACGAGAAGGGTGACCCCTCGTACCCCCCCCCCCCTCCCCCCAGATAAAACGTACTTTAAAGTTGTGGTATAAGCTAAAACATACATTATGCGACTGTTTTTCGTTTCAATTTAGAAAAAAATGTCAAGTCCAAAGCGAGTAAATTCGGGTTAGATCTATTTGATAAGGCCAACTTCAAGTTTCGTCAAAGGTCACGCGATGTTGGCTAAACAGGGCTAGCGCTAACCCCAACCCTAGCCCTAATGCTTCCTTAACAATCTCGCCAACAGTCACCGTATTTACATCTCAGTGACCTTGACACAAATTGAGCTGGTCTTGACAAATAGATGTAGCCAGTAAATTAGGTTTTAATTTTGGACTAAATTCCAGAGGAGAGAGAGAGAGAGAGAGGAAATGGGGTTTAACGTCCACTCGACACAAACTTGGTCATTTCGGGACTAACACATGGTTTAATTTTATTTCAATAATTCGCTTGCGCGTAGGGGTCTAAATTCCAGAACTTGCCCGCACCTTTGTTACCCGTAGTACGTGTAGTGACGTGTGAATGTTAAAATTAGACATATTTCGTATGATGATCTAATAGAAATCAAAGAATTGAATTTAATGATTAACTGTTTCAAGATGGACCGTGTTAATCTTTGATCAGTCCAGATTTCTCTTTCTGATACAGCCATCTGTATTCAACTTCCGGTACTTGCAATTCGATCCCATATAGGCCTATTGATTGTTGAGTGACCTACTCTGATGACCACCGTGGCCATTCATTATTAAGTATAACAACGCCCTGATTAAAGCCGCGATGTCCTCCATATTGTTGAGGCGGTATTTAACCCGTTGTCTTTCATCCTTTAACATCTGCTTCCTCCAATCCGCGCCGCCCTCTCGCGCTAATCCATGGGAACCTTGCGTCCATTCATTCATAATGTGACGCTTGTTCCATTCACTGGACTATTCCATTCACACAACAGGGTTATGGTAAATTGATCGCACGGCCAGTGGTCAAGGAAACCACTTGTCAATCAAACTGAACTTTGCGGTTTTTGTGGTCAACGGTTTTTGTATCCTTAATTACACATTACGGCCTGCTGCGGTTTTGATAACACAATACATGGAGCGTGACCGCTACACAAATAATGATTAAATGAATTCTTGTGGTCACTCAACGGTCAGTTTTCGTTCACCACAAGCCCCATTATTACTTATCACACTGATCGCAGTATTTTGTTTACGACCTGCCAGATTTTGACATTGACGTCAGAACGACCAATACCTGGTCCTGTTCTTTATTTAATACAACATAAGAAACATGAATATGTATGAATTGTATTATTTTATACGGTATACAGGCTAAAATGAAACGGAGTGGGGTTTAACGTCCGACTGTTTGTACAGACTGGGCTAATGAAGACGGGTATACGCCATACAGTAAAAAATGAGTGAAATGTTGCCCGACATAAACTATGGCATTTCGGGACTAACATGTGGTTCAATTTTATTTCAATAATTCGCTTGCGCGTAGGGGTCTTTAGCAGTGGAGGAAACATATGAGGTTAGACAGACGACCCTACTACTTGACACGCCATACAATAAAAATGAGTGAAATTTTGCTCGACACAAACCATGTCATTTCTGGACTAACATGTGGTTCAATTTTATTTCAGTAATTCGCTTGCGCGTAGGTATCTTTAGTGGGAGGAAACCCATGGGGTTGGACAGACGACCCTACTCCTTGTACAAGCAGGGAATCGAAACCACGCCACTTATGATCTAACGCGCACGCGTTAAACAATTCGCCCCCCCCCCCCGAAAACAGGTCTAGTCGTTCAGATGGGACGAAAAACCGAGGTCCCGTGTACACATTGGCGTGCACGTAAAAGATCCATTGGAAGTTGGAATTCGATATAAGAGTAGGCCCTAGTGCCGCTGCCCGGGCAAAATTTCCCTCATAGCACACTGTATGGCGTATGCCAAGCTTCATTGGCCCAGTTTAGGAGCAGAACAGTAGGACGTTAAACCCCATTTCATTTCATTTCCCGAAAACAGATTAAAATAGATCACCAATGCAGGTCTGTAGTTTCTTCAAAATCTGATATTAGAGTCTACGATTAAACCAGTGTTTAAATTTCCGCAACAGGACCCCCTGGTAGACGTTATTCGTGAAAATTGTGGGTTCTAACATTACCTTGTGGGTCCAATTTAACAAAAAACACACTTCACTCCCAAAGCTTTGAATTGCTAAGTTCCGTTTTACAGCCATTTGGGACAGGATTAAACGTTAAAATATGGATTCAATACCGATTGACTGTTCACATGACAATTTTAATGTCTATCTCTACATTTGAAGGATTTAATCTTATTACTAATATCCCACTCCTTTCAACCCTTTGAATTAATTCTCTATTTATTGAATTAAAGACATACAAGGAGGTTGTGTTCTCTAAAAAAAAGGGCCTATTTATATCCGCGTCGTGATTTCCGGGTTGTCTGTATTCCTTGGAAATATATATATATATATTTTTATTTTTAATTTAAGGGTGATTGAGGAACACGGCTAGATTGTTTCCTTATTCAAATAGGAGCGACGGATATCTGTAAACGATGTGTGTAGCTAATCCCATAAATAACTCAGGTTTGATTCCGGTTATCGGTAGTACGGTGGTCTGAGGGCGTCTAGTGTTTCGAATGATATAAGAAATCGGGGTCCCGTGTACACGTTAGCGTGTGCGTGCGTGTAAGAGAGAGAGAGAGAGGTCCCAGGGGTCCCAGGAAACCGGAGGTCCCAGAGAAAACCCACCAGGTTGAACAGGCGACCCTACTCCTTGTCACATAGTACTATCGGTGAATCGAGAATTGAAACCATGCCAGTTGACTCAATAGCAGACCTTGCGATACAATGCGCACGCGCTAACCATTCGGCCCCAACATGCACGTAAAAGAAGCCTTGACAGTTCAAATTCGGCGAAGAGTAGTCCTTCGGTTGGGAAGTAAAACCAGGGTCAATGGCCCACGTAAAGATGGACGAAGTGAAATTAAATGTTATGATATTCTTCCCATTAAGAACATTGACTTAAGTTGAGAAATTCTATAAATAAAACACGACCAAGAGACTTATATAATTTAATATATTAATAATAGTATGTTAGTCTAAGACTTAACCGTCTTAAATCCTAACGTGGACCGACACTTACGTCAGTCCGCAATCTCATTAATAAAGACACGATCCGAAGCGTACTAATGGATACCTAATAATAGGGTGTAATTAGCGGCCTGTTCATTAGGAGATGTTTTATTCCTGTAAGGATATATTTATATATATTTATATATAAGTCGATTGTACGTCATAAAACCATTATTGAGCGTAATAATTCTAATCTTGTAGATTAAGCTACCCCTTAAATAGCTTTATTTAACGTCCGCTTCCACCGAGGTGATATCGCAGACAATCCCCCCAAAGACCTTTAATACCAAGAATGTATAGTCGTTCGGTGGGACGAAAAACCAAGGTCACGTGTACACATTGATGTGCACGTAAAAGATTCCTTGACAGTTGCAATTCGATATGAGTATAGGCCGTAGTGTAGTTAAACCACATTTCATTTCCTACATTGCCGTATAATAGATGACATTGTGTCTTCCTTCTTCATACACTTCCATTGCCACTTTAAATATAGTATCTTTAGAAACCGATAAATCTTGCTCTTCGGGATCACCATCCAGAAGGGTCAATACATCGCTAGTCAGTGTCGTCATTTCCAATTTACGTTAAAATGAACTCAAATTATTGATTATTTAACACATTGCCCGCCCCCCCACATACACACACGCACAGACCCACCAAAATCGAAATATTTACGGTACAGTAGATAAAATAATCCCTCAGATTGAATACAGAGAGAGAGAGAGAGAGAGAGAGAGAGAGAGAGAGAGAGGTGGTTTAACGTCCACTCGACACAAACTAGGTCATTTCGGGTCTATCACATGGTTCAATTTTATTTCAATAATTCGCTTGCGATTAGGGGTCTTTAGCAGTGGGAGGAAACCGAAGGAACCGGAGAAAACTCATGAGGTTGGATTGAAAACAATCGGATTAAACGGGGGCCCATCAAAAGATGTTAACGGATTATAAATGGCTGGTTTGAAAAACACATAAAACAATGAAAAATAATTTATAATGTGCCAGGCTTCACATGAACTCGGGGGTAGGGCGAATGGTCGTAACTTCTGTCATTGAGTAAAGTAGTTTGGTTTCGATTCCCAGCTTGTACGTGATAAGGAGTAGGGTCACCTGTCCAACCTCATGGGTTGTTTTTTTTTCGGGTTCTCCGATTTCTTCCCACTGCTAAAGACCCCTACGCGCAAGCGAATTATTGAAATAAAAAAGAACCATAAAAATGTTAGTCTCGAAATGACCTCGTTTGTGTCAAGTGGATTTTAAACCCCTTTTCTCACAACTGGGGCTAACAAATTATGTCAAGGTTCCTTTACGTTCACGCTTTTCGTCCCATCGGTATGACTATCACACTAGGGTGATTGTTATTTAAACCGACAAAACCAAAACAAAAAGAAGAAACAAATCCGCATCTGTTTAATTTAGTTTTAAAAAGTCGTCTAGCTTGTCTCGGTAATTAAATCTGGACTTCTAACATGAATGAAGACTACGACGGTAGACTACCCTAATTTTCAAGTATGAGATACGACGATATAGGCTATTGACATACTAGCCGACTATATAGGCCTACGTTTTAAATTAAGATCTGCGTTTTAATATTCCCGCTAATCTATTAAATAAATACACGATTTTTGACATCGAATGACACGCATTCAATTCACCCTGTTCAATTTGATATATTAAAAAAGGTCATTTTACGAGGAATAGAAATAAGATCCCACGCGCCATGCGCGAGCCTTTTCATTCATATAGCACGAGAAACGATATAGAGCTAGGATCGAAGGATGCGAGATTACAAACGTTGACCTAATTTCTTATGTGGTTTTATTTGTTTTGCTGGTTTCAAATAAAGGGATTGGGATTAATCGGCCATATGGTACACTTAACGATGTTTTTCCGTAGCTGTCAGGAAGATTAAGGGTAAGATATAACCGGACCTTCAGTTAGTTTTCCGTCATTTGGCGGGATACTCAATGTATCGCAGCTTATTTCTTTCATTGACTGTTCCCAGCTTGTTTGCTATCACAGTCACGTGGTATATCGGCAGATTACCATATTTGGCATAAGATAAACAAACAAGTGCGTGGGCTTCATGTTTTGTTGCAGTGCAGTTCTTCTAATATTATTCCAAAACTATTTCTGTGCTTCATATTCATACTGGTGTTTTTCTTGCATCCTGTAATTCTATTTGTCCGCTTCAATCGCGCGAGAACGGATTATCTTTAAATTATTCTTACTCCCCCACATCCATAGTCGACTCACCCGACCGGAAGTCCTATGGGAGGTCAGTTTGCGTTTTTGGTTCATATTTCAGAGTGAACTGGCTTTTACCGTATAAGACTTCTAATAGTGTACGTTTGTAGAAAACTTCAAGTTCTTTGAATTTAAGATGTTTTTATCTTCGGATTAACATAAGTGTATTGTTCGAATGGATCTTGCCGTAAGTATTTTGCATGCTATATGTGACGGGCAGCTAGAAAATGGCCCGATTTTTATCGTCGAGTCGAGTAGGTTGGTTGATTTTATGTTCGCTAGTGTTCGAGCTGGCTATATTATGCGGCTGACATCTCTGCCCGCGCGCTGCTTTCGATTCAACTTGAACGAGTACAGGAAAATTTCCAGCAACGGGACAAGATTGTTTTTCTAAACTCACACTGATGCTGTGTTTTAAAGATTTTGTGAAGGCAGCGAGACAATTTGACTTGAAATGACAGTTAAATGTTGCAGTTATCGGACGTAACCGTGAGTGAAGCCATTCGATTTTCGTTTGATCAGTTTTCTGATGTTGACTTCATGTCCATGGTCAGTAAGGTGTTTGAACATTTTTATTATAATTTTTTATTTATATAATTTTGATGGTAAATTTAGATATATTTGGATTCGATGGTAAATTTAGAATATAAATTTGTATTTGATGGTAAATTTAAAATATTTAAAGTTGATCAATTTTAATATATATATATATATATAATATATCCAATGAATATAATTTTTGCAAAGAAGCAAAGTATACAATCATTTCTGCTTATTTCATTTATTACCCGCGGTACACAATATGACATTTATCAACCGGTATAATAATAAATGTTGTTGAAAATAATTTTCTACCTTCGTTGGAATAACAAGTTAATTTTATCATCAATAATTTTCATTTAAGAAATTCGAAGACTTGCTTGATCGTCTAGGAAGGTATATGGTCTACATATACCAATTGGTTATTTTGTCCATACATTAATTTGTGATATATTGATTAAACATATATTATGCAAGAGCTAAATCTGTCTATTGCAAGTCTTTCTTTAGTCCTGAAATGTTATCTAAATTATTAATTAGACATTAATTAACCTATCCAGACCATAATCAACTCTAGATGGCATCGCTAGCCTGCGATCTTTAGTGGATTATGAGCCGATTTACTGCATAACTTTCCTTCACGATTTAACGATGAAATGGATAATCGAGACTATGCTGTTTATTGTACTGACTTTAGTAAAGATGATCGAGGCTAGGTGGAAATTTCAACCGCTTAGTTCTCGGTTCATAGTGGATCAATTTGAATGAAATTTTCAGCAAATTGCCTTTACACGATCTGGTTATTAACTATTATAGTGAGAACTGCCAACTCTCCCATAATGTATCTTTAATTTACATTGATTAAGCATGAATTGAAATTATGTGATTTTATTTCTAATTGCAGACATTTTTGAAAATGTGGAGTTATGGATAGACTGTTGGTGTTTTAGAAACAAATAGTATGCCTATAGACACAACTGGAATGAGAGCGACAACCATCCGAGCTCTTCCACCTCCAGATGCCCAAACCGGCACACAAGCCATAACCTTGAACCAGGTGCGACCGGGCCCCAGGCCCCAAAATGAATATGTGGACAGTCCTGGGCCCCACAAGTTACATCCGTTAAAAAGTGTGACCCCTGCGATTCATCATCAACATGTGACGCAGCCACCTCGGATATGTTTACCGACGACCGTTCGGAATAGCCGATCAACACTTTCGAATCCTAATACTAATATTATTTCGAATCAGCCGACGTCGGTGTCGCCCCCACTAAAGAAGGATAATGGTGATAATGACGATGGACACGCAGAGTCGATTATTTGTAAAAACTGTGGGTTATGTCGCTGTGCTGCGTGCACGGAGCCACGGGAGCTACCATCACGCTGGTGCTGTGGAGATAAATGTGAATTGTCCGCAGAAAAGGCCCTAGAATACTCGACGTGTTTTTGCTTAGTGAAGGGAGCGTTTTATCATTGCGGTGCAGGCGGACAGGACGATAACTCTTGCTATGAAGATCCCTGTGCTTGCTGCTCGGGATCACACTGTATTCAAAGGTGGACCTGCATCACGATGATGTCCGTTTGTTTCCCGTGTCTTTGCTGTTACTGGCCGGTACGGGAATGCATGAAAGCTTTCACCACATGCTATAACAAGTGTCGCAAAAAAGGGTGCCAATGTGGTGGCTCTACGAAAAAGGGCAAATGCTCATCCAAACACTCTCAGACTCGCAGACTGCTTATAGAGTCGGACAGTTCGAGTGCATGAAAAAAAAATGGCCAAATTAACGGCATTTACAGTCCACGTAAAGTGGAGTGATCTTAAAGCGGGTGTATACATGTATGTACAGTAAAAGATTGTTGTGAATAGGATGAAATTCTGACAGGTCTATCAGTATATATATATACAAATGTCAGACAGTTATTATCTATATTTTGGATTTGGAGCAACTATGATTTAGATGTTTTATTCATGTGCTCTATGTGCCAATGGAATTGTTAAGTTGCACGTTCTGGGCATTATTAAATAACAAATGAACTAAATTGGAAAGGAGACCAGATATATATGTTAAATTATTTCTCAGTATTCGTTTCAAAATTTATGAAATTTATTTCTTTTCTTTTTTTGTATTTTGGAATCCACCCCATTCAACAGTTTTATTTTGTAAACTAAAAAAAATGGACCCAGTGGCTTTAAAGCACCGTGCATATGTACTTAACCAGTGAAATATATAGATGCTTGTAAAAAAATTTTGTGTAAAAATCAGGAATCTTTCTACGATGGAGTTTATTCAAGGAAAAGTGTTTTCAAAACCAAGATAACAGGATTACTGATAAAACAAAATGATGGTGTTGGTTTATCTCCCCAATAACCAAAATTATTGAATGGAATATATTATTATTATGATTACAGTATATCTTTTATAGTGTCTGTTGTGTCCGTTTCCCTAGGATTTAAATGTAAATGTTAAAAGATTGGAGATATTTAAATCTTTGTTATTCTTAAATTATCATCATGGAGGAGGTAGGATTCTTGTTACGAAATTTTTATCATGTGTTCAGACAATTTTGGATGTGACATATATAGGCCTGATCTTGCGGGTAAGGTGTCTTCAGTTTTGTTGGGAGCTGATGTTCATTAATGTCAGTATATTTAATGTAAGTACAGTACTGTTCTCATTGTCAAATTATTATAATGTATTCCCCCCCCCCCCTTTCTTTTTTTTTATCTATAAATCATTTCTTATTTGTGACTGTTTCTAATCTAATGAACCAATCCCCCTCATTTTGAACCTTGTCCATACACCTTGCCATCAATGAATAACAGTCACGAATTTCATCATAAAAAGTTAAGTTTTTAGAAATGTATTTGTTGACATCATCAAATTATTTCATTATTATTATGGATTTCTTACAGGATAATCCTAATGGAAAAATAATAGACAAAGTTCTCTAGGTCTGAATTTTCGATATAAATTTTACACTTTAATTTTATACATTTACTTTTGATTGCCTGGAGCAAAAATAGGGCCTACATGTACAAACATTTTGGATATTTTTTGTAAACAAAAATTACATAGAATATCCAGAAACAAGATTTTTAATTTTGAGAAAAAAAAAATGGGAATTGATTTTTCCTTCATACTTGTTCATGTGATTTAAAGTCTGTTTCAGATATCTGTACATGTACATTTTTGGATTTAGTACAGTGCTTTGTCATCATTTTTCTTGTTTGCTTGAGAAAAAACATATATTTATTGTGCTATATTCTATGTAAAGATTTTAGGACTACTTTATATAAAATAGGCTATATTTATTGTGAATTTTAACACTGCTGTTGAGACAGTAGACAGTTGTTATGGTGACTGATATAGTTCACAAGGAGAATGGGGGAGGAGGGGGGAGGGTAATTTCATTATGAACAATTTTCCCCACTCCCTGATAAATCTCCCCCTCATCTGTGAAAAGGACAGTCATTTAAAACCGTGGTGATGTGAAATGTACACGGTTTGGTGAGTGTATCAGTACGAAGAATAATGTGTATATATATATAGAAACAATAGATGCTGCACAGTCTATGAAAGCAGTTGTATAAAGTATTGTTGCTGTTATGAAATTATGTGTTCTGTTTTTAATCCCCTTCACTCCCCCCAAAAAAACCCAAAATATAATTAATTGTGTCCCAAGGGGGCATGTTCAGGAATTTGATCATTTGGGTTCCACGATGGAGACAACTTGAAGTTGACGTAAAGTCTGGGGGGATTACCCGACCATTTAATAAAATCAGAATCTCTGAGAATTTAGGTCCTTACCTGTATAGGAATAGAGTGTTCAGAGTGAATTGAAAACGGCGCCAAATCTTTGCACGTTTGTTCCCTCCATCATGTCAATGCATCAGGACCCTGGTCTGACCCTGTATAAACGTTGTTATCAATAGCTACTGCTAACCAAGGCCATGCATAATGTGATGTCGAATGCACTAAACACTTAATGCATTACCCAGATGCATTAATTCACCAATCGTGAGAGTTGTCTTTTGATAGCTATTGTTGCCATTCAACAGTCTGATATGCATACATACAGTACAGTATGCATGTACAATGCGTCCACCTTTATAATTATGGAAATATTTGTAAGACTTAGTCCCTTTCAGTACAATCTGACTTTTGAGGGGTTTTTTTTTTTGATATGTCTATGTTTTTCAGGAACAGGAAGGCACCATTGGATTATATACTTGTAAAATGAGACATCTGTGATTAATGAATGAATGAATGAACATAAAGGAAAGAATGAATGAATATAAAAGAAAGGATGAATGAATGCTACTTGTACATTTTTCTCCAGAAATACATTTTTGTGAATATTAGAAATAACTCTTGTCAGAGAAAAACAATTCCATGATTTAAATGTGTAAGCTACATGTAGGTACACTGTAGGGGGCATATGTACACTGTTGGCTACATGTACACCAAAGGGACCTGTGCATGAACACTGTAAGGAGATGTACACCGAAGGGGCCCCTATTTAAATTACCTTCTAATGCGCTGTGGTGCTACAGAGGCTCAATGTGGAAAAAGAAACATAATTTAGTTTCTCCTAATCATTCATTAAGACATTTTATTTAAATATTCATAATATACATGTAAGTGAAAATACATGTAGGAAGGACAGTACTGTCATTACAAATTACATGTAAACTTTCATCAAAATAACCCAGAGTACTGCCATTACAAATTACATGTAAACTTCTATCAAAATAACCCACAGTACTGTCATTACAAATTACATGTAAACTCCTAACAAAATGACTGGAAGTACTGCCATTACAAATAACATGTAAACTCCCATCAAATAACCCATAGTACAGCCATCACAAATTACATGTAAACTTCTATCAAAATGTATAGTACAGCTGTTTCAAATTTACAATTTCATGTACATATCCTAAGAAAATGACTTAGAGTACAGCCATTACATGTACATGTACATATTCCTAAAAAAAGTAAATTACCTTGGACAGTCATTCTAACAAAATTAAAACATACATGTAACTGTTCGAACATGGTCCATACATGTACACATCCCCAACAACACTAAAATATAGAATCCTACGTTTATGGGTAAACAGTAAGGAAATTTAATTTATGCAATTAAAACATAACTGTATTTCACCTACATTAGTATACATGTTCCTATAAATTATCAAACGTCTATGGGAATAAAAATTAAAGCGATTTAACGTATTCGATATTAAATATATAAACACGCCGTTCCACAGTTTAAGTAGACCAGCAGGATATGTAATATTAAATAGTCGACTTCCTATTATCCTGTTGTCTGAGGCTGTTCAAGTAGGAATTGTTGGGAAGCCCACAACTCACTGAGAGAGACCGCCATTCGACATGAATAATGGAGGAGGGTGGTTACAGAAATTATATAGGTTTATGTGTTAATAGATCGACAAGAAAGGTTCACTATTCATGATAACCGGAAATCTACCCTAGAAATTGTGATTCATGAATTACAGTAAACGGCTTATATAATAGTTTGTGCAAAATGTGTGCTGTGTGTTTCTAAATGATATCCATCGGCGTTGGATGCACTGTGTATTTCTTAATGATACATGTACGTGTATCTGCAGGGGAAATTTAGGGAGATCGCCAATCCCTATTCAGATACAAATCTGAATAAAAATACTGCTTATAAAAAAAAAAAATCATTTACTTTTTTAACAAATAAAAGAAACCAGATGCTCCATGAGATAAAATCAACTGGGATTTACCAATTTTTAAAAACAAAAGTCCTGCTGCTCCACGAGAAAAAATATACATTTATATACATTGTTTCTGTTATACAATGTACATGTAGCTATATGTACATGATTTTGTTGGTTTTTTTTAAAAAAAAAAAAGCAGAGATTCCACGAGTAAAAAAAGAAAAGAATATAATACCCTGTAGTTTTGGTTATACTTACATGTTGCTGTACATAAATGTTTTGTCGGTTGTCATACACTGGACAGGTTATGTCAAACAGAATTTAGCGATTGAGCACAATAAAAAAACACAATCTATATAGTAAACAATCACTGGTTTATACACACATATAGCGCGACGTTTCGACAAATATTTTCTTATCATTATCAAGCATAAAAATTATGTTGGGTTTTTTGTTGTTGTTGTTGAGGGAATCCTCGTCAAAATGTCGCACAGTTAATAAATCCAGTAATTGTGTATTGTACAATTAAACCGTGTGTTAATATGTTCAATTACTAAATCTCTTAGTAAAGAAATTACAATGTACATGTACATCTATGTAATGTTGTTTTACAGTATTTACTGTATTATACATTATATATCACGGTGGTACATGTAATTTCTAAAATAGTACACGAAGCCTGATTGGCACACAATTAATCATGTAAGCTTATGAATAATAAAAATATAACAATAAATAATACAAATAGTCTAACATTCACAACCATTAATAATAATAATAATAAAAAAACCAAATTATGACCGAATTGGGTTAAAGTGAATAAATTGAAATGAAATGGGGTTTAACTTTTCTGCACCGGTTCGGCTAATGAAGGCGGGCATACACCATGAATGGAAATGAAATGAAATGAAATGGGGTTTAACGTCCTACTGTTCTGCTCTGACTGGGATAATGAAGGCGGGCATACACCATGAATGGAAATGAAATGAAAAGAAATTGGGTTTAACGTCCTACTGTTCTGCTCTGACTGGGATAATGAAGGCGGGCATACACCATGAATGGAAATGAAATGAAATGGGGGTTTAACGTCCTACTGTTCTGCTCTGACTGGGCTAATGAAGGCGGGCATACACCATGAATGGAAATGAAATGAAATGAAATGGGGTTTAACGTCCTACTGTTCTGCTCTGACTGAGTTAATGAAGACTGGAAAATAAATTAAATATGTATATATTATGATGAATATCCTCTGCCTATTATATTTATTTATTTATTTTTTTAAAAAAGATATCGACGATTAGGCATTATGCTATTATTCACGTCTAAATATCAGCATTATTCATATACATGTAGATATTATTATATGCTGATTACACTATTTGCCTTATTACACTATTTTGCCTATACCGTTTTTTAGGACTTCGAATTTCGTCTAATGGTTTGGATTGTTTGTACTTGGTTTTATTTTATTTTTATCACACCTAAGAAAAATATGGATTTTTCATTTGGATCTTGATGTTTAATTAAATAAAACAGAGCAACCGAGAAATAACCGAGAACACACCAACAACCGAAAACAAATGAACTCTCCCGGTAGAATTCGGTGTGTAATTTGTAATGTAAATATACGTGCTGATTTGTGAGTAGAGCTTTTTATTTAAAAAAAAAATAATGAATGAACGAACGAAAAGTCTCTTGAATTAACCTGAGCTTAATGTACAAAAAAAGCCTGGCTACGTGGATATGTTAATGTTGCCAGTCGCAGTACTTATGTACAAATATTGTTTTATGAAAATGGCACATGACCTTTTCATTGACATATTCAAGGAGAATTGGTTCAAGGCTTTCGACAAACGAGAAGGTTGTGTATTTTTTTCTAAATTTGATACAGGAAATTTTACACAGAGCGAAAAAGGAAAAGGTTTTAATTTACGCTTCCATTCACGGTGATAAATTAGAGCCACGGCGGCTCAGTGAGTAAGGTGGTCTGGCTTCGATCCCTGTGTTGACCGAGAAAAATCCTAGGTCACGTGTACTCGCCGGCTTTCACATAAAAAGGGATCTTTTACGCGCACGCCAATGTATACACAGGACTTGGTTTTTGTACCATCCGAACGACTAGACAGCTACCCTTGTCAGACCCTCCGCCCTGAACCGATCGAACATGCCACCTCCAGACTATCGAACCGGAGTCTCACCAACTGAGCCACTGTGGCTCATTTGAGAAAAGTAGCACATTAAACTCATTTAACTTTATTTAAATTAGAAACTCTGTCTTCATTAGCCCGGTCGATGCAGAAGTGTAGGACGTTAATCACCATTTCATTAAAGTAGAAACAACCGTACCGAATAAAGATCCATGTATGTACTTTAATCAAGTGAACTATTCGCACCACAATTCAGTTTTTAAAAAAGAATTTTAGCCGTTCAAAAAAAAAAAAAAAAAAAAAATAACAGAAATAAATATAGAAAAATGAAACCACGTAGACCACATACATGTAGCAGATGTTGAAACAAGTATTTTGTTGTCATTTTAATTGTACCTGATATATATATATATATATATATATCTCATACATGGTAAATAATGACATATTTCTAACATACATGTATTTCAACCCTTCACAACAGCACACGTACAATCCAATTCAACCATATTGTCATGAAACAAAATAAGGTTTATACATGTAACGTCATACCAACCGGGATAAAATGCGATATGCAATGACGGCAATTGCTAGCTACTCTTAATAATATAATTACAAATGCACATGTACGTACATGTACTTGTACATTTATTAGGTCCAACATATTCACGCTCTGTATAAAATATATATTACAACGTACATGTACATAGTGTACATATTATGTACATGTATATATTATATTATGTACATGTACATGTATATATGTAGTATATTATGTACACGTATATACAAATGTAGTGTACATGTATGTAGTGTACATGTATGTAGTATACAATGTATTATGTAGATGTATGAAGTGTATATGTATATGTGTATATTATGTACATGTATATGTGTATATTATGTACATGTACATGTATACATTATATTATGTACATGTATATGTATTATGTACGTGTATATTATGTAGTGTATATATTATATTATATACATGTATATATCTAGTATATTATGTACATGTATATTATGTACATGTATATATGCAGTGCATTATGTACATGTATATTGTATAGTATTTTATGTACATAATTATGTGTATAGTGCATATGTATACAATGTAGTACATGTATATTAAATGTATGTGTATTGTATATTATGTACATTTATATTATGTATTGTGTATTATGTACATGTATATAATGTATCATGTATACAACAATACTATATACATATATAATTATGAAATATCAGACTGTATGTAAATGTAACCTTTAATATAACCACCATGTCCTATATTTTAATCATCTCTCCTGCTTATCGTATTTAATATGATAATGACTAATCGAGGCCAGGAATTTCACATTTACATATGGGTCATTCACATATTCTAGCAGGCCATATGGTTTGCAATACTCGTATAGAATGATGGCAGACATAGGGAGGAAGAATAATCTCGAGTCTTTCTAGCATATGTCCCAGATATTCATCTCAAGACCTACATATAAATGTGTATACGCGTACGAATTTAACGTATGCGTTTTCATTAATAAGGCTTTTGTAATGTAAGCATGTGTTGTCTTTAATAATGTTTTTCTATTCCAATCATATGTTTACAATGTGTGTAATTACGTTTAAATGGGCAGATATTCGTTTAAGTTTATTCAAAGCAGAAAGTTTTACCTACAAGATTAGCCGTTCACCCCCATCTCTTTTCATCACATTTTCTTAACACCCTTTCTGCTTTCGGTGTCAATCAGATATGAAATACGGTATGCAAAGTTTAATGACCTACGACAAAAACATAGTTTATTGCGCAGTTTACAGAATTGCTAAGTCGTAAGATCTAACAATTTAAAAAACAGATTTAGACTTCTTTCCACAATTAAACCAATTTAAAAACTCAATTTCAACTTATTTCGACAAGTAAACCAACTTAAAAATTTGATTTCAAGTTATTTCGACAAGTAACTCAATTTAAAAACTCAATTTCTACTTATTTCGACAAGTAAACCAATTTAAAAAAACAAAACAAAATTTGATTTCAACTTATTTCGACAAGTAACTCAATTTAAAAACTCAATTTCAACTTATTTCGACAAGTAAACCAATTTAAAAAAACAAAACAAAATTTGATTTCAACTTATTTCGACAAGTAACTCAATTTAAAAACTCAATTTCAACTTATTTCGACAAGTAACTCAATTTAAAAACTCAATTTCAACTTATTTCGACAAGTAAACCAATTTCAAAACTCAATTTCAACTTATTTCGACAAGTAAACCAATTTAAAAAACTCAATTTCAACTTATTTCGACAAGTAAACCAATTTAAAAAAACAAAACAATTTCAACTTATTTCGACAAGTAAACCAATTTAAAAACTCAATTTCAACTTATTTCGACAAGTAAACCAATTTAAAAAAACTCAATTTCAACTTATTTCGACAAGTAAACCGATTTAAAACTCAATTTCAACTTACTTCGATAAGTAAACCGATTGTTTTGTGTACCGAGTCTCTGGTCGCTATTTTGATTTTGTTTTCCTGTATATTAAATAATCAATTGCAGTTTATATTATCGTGGATTAAGTCGTGACAAATTAGATATTTTATTAGAAACATGCCAATGACAATCAGGGACTGTAATACATCAATGTGTTCTAAGAAGTTGATGTAATGTCAAGTTTAAAAACCGCAAATACACTACATGTACATATGTACGCTATATGTAGGTTTATGTATCGTGTCCACCGGTTTGTCGTATGCACATGTATATTGTTTACGTTTAGTGTGGTCATACTGTACTAACTAATGGAGCTATAGAAAATACTGTGGGAAGTACAGGTAGAATTGGAAAATAATACATTAAAGGATGTATAGCTCTATTCTTTGGAACCTTAAAGTTAAGCCTGGAAATAAGGCTCTTGTCACAGACAATGTCAGGCACAGATTCAGGCTTTGTCAGGCGCTAAACCTCTGGTGCCTGTCATTTTGTCTAGCACTGATTTGTCTTTTTTATTGATATTATTAATACATGTCTGCACTAAGTTGAAAATGTTAGGTACTATTTCATTAGTGCCTGACATTTTGTCAGGTACATCTAAAACCGTTATTTCCAGGCCTGCTTAAAGTAGACGTAAATGTTTCTAAAAGCACATATTAATGTACTCTGAATGTATATAAAGTGATTCATATTCAATTCTTAAAAAAATAATATTGTTATTTCTATTCAGTTATGTTCGGTCAAATACGTGACCAGTGCAAATTGAACTGCAGCCGTTTCTACACGTTTTTAGTATTTTACCATTAACTTTCTAATACACAGTATGTGATATTATGTATCTATAATGCGTTTTACCATTACTCGACTAATACACTGTATATGTGATATTATGTATGTATGATGCGTTTTACCATTACTCGGCTAATACACTGTATATTTGATATTGTGCATGTATGATGCGTTTTACCATTACTCGACTAATGCACTGTATGATGCGTTTTACCATTACTCGACTAATACACTGTATATTTGATATTGTGCTAAATGATGCGTTTTACCATTACTCGACTAATGCACTGTATGATGCGTTTTACCATTACTCGACTAATACACTGTATATTTGATATTGTGCATGTATGATGCGTTTTACCATTACTCAGCTAATACACTGTATATGTGATATTATGTATCTAGGATGCGTTTTACCATTACTTGGCCTTTATTCTGTATGAGTGACACTATGAAACCTGTTTAGTGTAGAGCAGTCAATATTTTGTTGCTTGTGATTTTGAAATTTTATCTGGGTTCAAAAAAATGTAGTCAACAAACTGAGTGAAGTGGGTTAATATGCTAGCCATTGCCTTCACAGTGTCGATTTTCACAGATTGCTTATCACCAGTCAGGATATGTTGAATTTCTTCATGTATGTAAAGCTTCACGAGGTTCAGGGTATAGACCACAGTTAATTCTCCATGACACTCGTTCATGTGTGCAGTGTTTCAGGACATAGACCACATCTAAATCTCCACAACAATCGTTCAGGACATAGACCACATCTAATTCCTTACACTACTCGTTTAGCAGTTTTTGCACAATGGTGCTGAACTTTTTAGTTGAGCCCACCGGGTTTACATGTATGTGCAGCTCTTCTTCTGTTTCCCCAGCCGTTTGTGATAATGACAGGAACATTCTTTGTAACATTCCCAGGGCGTCAATGGAGGCGCATTTAGATCCTGGGCCGAGAAAACGACCCATTTGGGCCTTTCAGCTTTCAGGCATTACAAGTATTTCTCAGTCCTTCAGGACAGCAACTTCATGAAGCTGGCTTGGCACTAGCGTTGTTCTAGACCCAGTCGAATATGTTAAAGTTGTAATTAATTACATTAGAATTTTTGATTTCTGAACAGAAAGAAAAAAATTAATAAAATAAAAATTCATCTTGTTGTTTAGAATCTGTACACTGAATGACTACGATCCTTAAAATCGATTTATTCGTCTTCATAGCCCATTCGATGCAGAAAAGTAGGACGTTAAACTAGGTTTCATTGCATTCTCTTTTATTGATTTGTCCTGTTTGCGACCCATTCCTGCTGAACATGATTGATATACAATGGTTTAAATTTTGGTATTAAAGAAATCTTAATTCTGAATTAATTTTTAATTCCCCCTGGTTTTATATTGTTTTCATACAGAAAAGAATACAATCATTAAATTATTTTAAAATTTCATTTATGGGACGAAGAAAACCGAGGTCCCGTTTACACATTGGCTTGCACGTAAAAGATCCCTTAACAGATGGAATTCGATATAAGAGTAGGCCGTAGTGCCGCTGTCCGGGCACAATATCCCCCATAGCACACTACATGGCGTATACCCGTCATCATCAGTCCAGTTGGTGCAAAAAAGTAGGACGTAAAAAACCCATTTCATATCATTTATTTTCGTATCAAAAGACTAAGAATATGTATGAAGGTTTTAATCTGGACTGACTATGGGTGTATGTAGCCTTGAATTCATTCAGGGTTGTTATTGTGTACAGTTATGTAAAAAATCCCGCCAAATTTTATTCCGGTTTTGATCTGACGCATGCACTTTACACGTGTATATGTCTGTCTAGATCTCAGCCATTTTCTCATTTAAATATTTACAGAACGAAAAGGTGGTACCAGGTGCTCTAGAAAGACTAGTACGAGCATATTCTGCCTCGTGTACGCCACTCTTCATTAATTATAGCTATTAATGGGGAGGAAATTACATCTATTTATTGAGAAGTAAGATTAGGTGCTCTACCAGGAGTACTTACTGTACGTGTGTGTTCTGCCTCGTGTACGACACTCGGTGTTAATTATAGCTAAAATAATGTGGAAGAAATTACATCTATTGAGAAGTAAGATTAGGTGCTCTACCAGGAGGACGTGCGTGTATATTATGCCTCGTGTACGACACTCACCATTAATTATAGCTAAAATAATGGTGAGGAAATTACATCTATTGAGAAGTAAGATTAGGCGCTCTACCAGAAGGACGTACTGTACGTGTATATTATGCCTCGTGTACGACACTCATCATCAATTATAGCTAAAATAATGGGGAGGAAATTACATCTATTGAGAAGTAAGATCGGGTGATCTACCAGGAGTACTTACAGTACGTGTATATTATGCCCCGTGTACGACACTCACCATTAATTATAGCTATATAAATAGGGAGAAAAAATAAGTTACATATTTCTAAAGTTGAAATTTTAATTGAGTTGAACATCCTACCCAACGACGAATCTCCTTGTTTTTGTCTAATATAAATTATGATATTTTGTATTGGCCTTCTATTATAGTAGCCGTGTTAAACATTGTATAGGTCTCATATATAATATTACATTGCTACAAACAAAACAGAGAGAGGGAGAGAGAGAAGAAAATTACCAACCATACATATATATATATATACACACAGCGTAACCGACATGTGTCTACAATATAGGGTTTCAAATTTCACCATTTAATAAATTTCAATTGAGGTTATTGTCCCCTCCACGATTAATCTTGTGCGCCCTCAAATTCCACAGATTTAAATAAATGCATGACAGATCATGAGTTTTGAGAATTATTTATGAAATCTATAATCACAAAAGAAGACCCCCACCCCCCAAATCCCACTATCAGCCTAAAAGAAGTATTTCAGATAAAAAAGAAAAAAACTCCAAAAAACCCCAGACATTTCTTTAAAATTTTAAAATCAATGCTTCAACTTTTCCTGGTGAAATCGTACATCATTACTCTCGCAGACAGGGAAGTGATTTCTGACATTATCAGGGGAAAACACGGATCCTATTTTATGCTAACAACGCAGCAAACAAAGGCTAATAAAATATAGATCTAGCCAAATGTTTTTAGTTTCTGGAATGTCATATGGAGCAATATTCTTTCAACCAGAAATAAAACACGTCACAAAAAACTGATTGTCTACAAGTAAAGAACAATAAACGACTTTTATTATTAGTACGTAGAATTTGGATGTTTTTCTTTAATAACGGTTTTAGTGCGGAGTTAAATTCCACTCTTCATGTGGTCTCTGATTTTATTGTTCCTCTTTGCTCTTTTCAGTTGCTTAACAAATGTTCGTCGCTGTTTGACTTATAAAAAATTTGCCCGTTTAGAATTCCTGTATTTTAGATTTACATGTAGAAGATACTCACCCAGTCTCTGCATTCTGGATGATATAACACGCGAAACCACATCAAATACAATGTTATCACATTTAGATACAATGTTGTCACATTAAATACAATGTTATCACATTCAGATACAATGTTGTCACATCAAATACAATGTTATCACATTTAGATACAATGTTATCACTTTTAGATACAATGTTGTTACCTCAAATACAATGTTATCACATTTAGATACAATGTTATCACATTTAGATACAATGTTGTCACATTTAGATACAATGTTATCACATTTAGGTACAATGTTGTTACATTTACATGTAGATACAATGTTATCACATTTAGATACAATGTTGTTACATACATATAATCACATACAAATACAAACAATGTTATCACATACAAAATTATCACATTGAATTACAAAATTATCACATTCAATTTCAAAATTATCACATTCAATTACAATGTTGTCAAATACAGATACAAAATTTTCACATTCAAATACAATGTTGTCACATTCATATGCAATGCTAACGTATTCTCATACAATACAACGTCAGCACATTTGAGTATATTCATGTATAATGTCAATACATTACAATAGAATACAATATGACTATATTACTACTACATTCAACTACCTGTACAATGTTATCACACCAAATATAATGTTTTCACGTTCAAATACAATGTTTTCACTTTCAAATACAATGTTATTACATTCAAATACAATGTTTTCACGTTCAAATACAATGCAACTCGTGTATACTGACTACATGAAAACTGCAATGTTATTACATTCAAATACAATGCAACTCGTCTATAACGACTACACTAAAATTGCAAAGATATCCCATTCAAATACAGCTTTATAACATTGATTTTTAAGAATAGGTTTACATTAACCGCATTCTACGAACGTCTGTCTAGACATAGAAACATTAATATGGTACACGAACTACATTCTAAATAACGATTTGCGCAAAATCAATGAAAAATATTTCATGAAAAATCATCAGTCTAAGGGACCCTAGTTAGGGCGATTTGGGGCAGTCTAATGGGGGCCTAGTTAGGTCGGTTTGGGGCAGTCTAAGGAGTCCTAGTTAGGGTGGTTTGTGACGATGCTAGGGGTCCTAGTTCGGTCGGTTTGGGGCAGTCTAAGGAGTCCTAGTTAGGGTGGTTTGGGACGGTCCTAGGGGTGATAGTTAGGGTGGTTTGGGACGGTCCTAGGGGTCCTAGTTAGGTTGGTTTGGGGCAATCTAAGGAGTCTAGTTAGGTCGGTTTGGGGCAATCTAAGGAGTCCTAGTTAGGGTGGTTTGGGACGGTCCTAGGGGTCCTAGTTAGGTTGGTTTGGGGCAATCTAAGGAGTCTAGTTAGGTCGGTTTGGGGCAATCTAAGGAGTCCTAGTTAGGGTGGTTTGGGGCGGTCCTAGGGGTGATAGTTAGGTCGGCTTGGGACCGGGAGGGGTCCTAGTTAGGTAGGTTTGGGACAGTCTAAGGGGTCCTAGTTAGGGTGGTTTGGGGCCTTCTAGGGGGTCCAAGTTAGGACGGTTTGGGACAATCTAAGGGGTCCTAGTTAGGACGGTTTGGGACAGTCTAAGGGGTCCTGGTTAGAACGGTTTGGAAGTCTTAGGGACCCTAGTTGAAGCGGTTTGGGGCAATGTAAGTACAAAAGGGGAAACAACTAGGTAAATGTTTTAAAGCTTTTCAAACGAGACTGTTAACGAGGTTTATTACACTCGTCAGTACAGACGACATCGACCTGATTTATGAGTTATTTTTTTCTCATATTCTTGTTTGACCACCTTCTGTGCAGGTAACATATCCAATTTAACTAAGTTTAGCATTCATCACCGTGCTTTATAAAGTTGTTACACCACATTGTTTGGCTTTTTAACAGTTTGACAACTAATCTTGGGGCTTGTACAGTTCTTACTCTAAGGTAACATAATATAAACAGTCTAACATTAAATAAGGATATCACCTTCATTAAAGGGTGGGGGGGGGGCTCATCTTCATTACTGGGAGGTTGGATGGCCGAATGGTTAGCCTGTGCGCGTTGTATCATAAGGTCTGTCATTGAATCAACTGGCGTGGTTTCGATTCCCCGCCGGTTGTACGTGACAAGGAGGAGGGTCGCCTGTCAAACCTTGTGGGTTTTTTCCGGGTCCTCCGGCTTCCTCCCACTGCTAAAGACCCCTACGAGCAAGCGAATTAATGAAATAAAATTAAAACATATGTTAGTCCAGAAATTAACTAGTTTGTGTCGAGTTGACGTTAAACTCTCTCTCTCTCTCGTCACAGGAAGTCAAACTGATGATCTCATCCCAAATGTATTTTTCCCTTCTATATTTATTTTTTTATTTGTGTCCGGTTTCAATATGATGTAACCTCCTTCAAAACTCAGATAAAGGCATGCATCAATATTGAAAACATAATACACACAAATTAATAAAACGTATACACGCTTTAAGGTTAGACATTAATACAACGTATACATGCTTCAATATTAGACATTATTACAACGTATACATGCTTCAATATTTGATAGATAATATATAATAAATTACTACAAGATCATATGTCAGCCGACACATAATAAAATTATTAAGGAAAGAATTGGAAAATAAAAAATATTTTAGAAATATGCTTGAGAATGAAATTTGAATAGTGTTGTGACCGTCACGGACTGAACAACTGCTCTATACACAGGTATAAAGCCCTACAGAAACGTATTATAGAGTTTTGTCTAAAGTATCGGCTGAAGTAACAATGAAGATATGTTATATAAATTTGGAAACATACCAAGCATGAAGACAAAAAAAAAAGACAACATACAATCCCAGACTATTATCTGTGTTGCACCGGTTCAACCAGAGTATTGCAAAACACAATACATATTATTCTTGTGACATGAGACCTAAAATAAGCCAAGTTTTTACTTAGATTGTACTTGTTAACGGTGTTTGAATATTACTTATAGTATCTATAAATACATGTAATTTGGTATACTTAAAAACCTATACACATTCGTTATTCCTTATATACATGTATTGAAACTATGCATAATGTGATATACCCACAACATATACACATATTTGTTATATAATGAGTATATCATACATAATTTAGTATATTTCAGACGTATATACACACATTCGTTGATTATTAGCTATATCTCTGCATAATTTTATATACTTACAACATATATATATATATATATATATACATATACACACACATGCGTTGATTATTAGGTATATCTGTGCATAATTTGATATACTTACAAAATATACCCACACATTTGTTATATATTGATAATATGGTATACTTACAAAAAGCGATGCTGGAGACGTTGTGTACGAATGAGTATTTTTTGTGTGTGCGTGTGGGGGAGATTATGTCTTTATTTATACAATGTATGATTTCCAATGGTGTGCTTCCTCTACTAAGGTCAAATCCAGCCCTTAGCCAAATTTCTGTCTTCGTACTTTCTCGTATGTGACATGAGCATAGGTACCTAAACCCTTGAGAGACAACAGCAATCTCCTAATAATGCACAATGTTGCTAACGATCATAAATGAGCAGGAAATCTTGTCTCAGAGCTTCTGAATTTATCAAATTCGCGGGTAATTCCCCAGATCTCATTTCTGGACATGTGCCTGTGAACTGCAGCTTCATATATAACATATGGAATATTGAACGCGGTGGTATGGGGAATCAAAATTGCCATTATTTATGGAAATGAAATGAAATGAAATGGGGTTTAACGTCCTACTGTTCTGCTCCGAACTGGGCTAATGAAGACGGGCATACGCCATACAGTGTGCTATGAGACATTTTGCCCGGACAGCGGCACTACGGCCTACTCTCGTATAGAATTCCAACTGCTAAGGGATTTTTTACGTGTATGTCACCAATATATACACCGGACCTCGGTTTTTCGTCCCATCCGAACGACTAGACAACTGTTCTTATCAGGCCCTCCGTCCTGCACCACTGACAAGGGAAAACCACGTCGGAAAATCTTGATGTACTTTCTAGGCCAATACAGGGATCGAACACCTGACCTCAAGCTAGCGAGCTAGCGTCTTCCCCACTTAGCCACCGTGGCCCCCCCCCCCCCATTATTTATTGAATGTAGAGATTGAACATTAACTAAAGGAAAACAGTGCAGTGGTGTGTAATCAGCAACAATTCAAGAGAGTTGTTATAGGATAGGTCACCATTTGACCATAAATTTAAAAAGGTGACCCTGTTTATAGACTGTGGTCACCGGTATCATCAATTTACTGTCTACAGCGGAATAGCAAAAATGTGACTATGACCCATCCTATAATACAGCAGATAGGAGAAAACCGAACAAGTTGTACAGATAGAAAAAAATGGGGTTTAACGTCCACTCGGCACAAACTAGGTCATTTCGGGACTTACATATGGTTCAATATTATGTCAATAATTTGATTGCGCGTAGTGGTCATTAGCTGTGGGAGGAAATCGGAGGATCCAGAAAAAAACCACAAACTGGCGACCGAAATCACGGCACTTGACTCAGTAATATATCTCTTAATCTATTCGGTCACCCAACCCCCTCTCGATATCAAAATGCCCATGTCATGTATATCCATGCTGACATAAAGGATTGGTCCTTCAACAAGTTTGTCTAGTTTGGATATATTAATTTACGACTGAAAAGAATTTAAAAATACACCACGTGTCCCTTTACAACCAGTAAGCCAAGGTCGAGGTCAGGTAAAAAAAAAAACCAACCCGGGAAGTTAAATGTAACTGGTGGTTATGACATCAACGTTTGATCCTTAATAAATTTATTTACAGTTACAATCCTTCACATTTAAAGTGTAGCGTGTCATTGAACTCATCTTGTCCTAGTTTTGGGACATCTTTGTGGGGGTGAGACATTTTTATATACGCCACGAATAAAGTCGTATCTTACGCATAATTCACCAATTAATGTCTGTTATAATGTATGGTAAAGAAATATGGGACGTGTCAATTTTCATACGCCTCAATATTTTCGAAATATGCACACTTTTGTCATGGATGAACATGTACTCAGACACCGGATTGTGTAAGTAAGTATGCACGCACCGCGAGGAGGACAGTATAGTGCACGATGAGATCATCTTTGTATGGTATCCATTTTAAAATGACCCAATAAGTACCTTAGAAGACGAATCTTACCGGTGGTGTTACACAAGGGTGTATATCTGTTCCCTAATTATTTATTATACGCATATTTATTTCCAGAAATGGAAAGTCCCAGGTTACATAATCAAATGAAATGGGGTTTTACGTCCCACTGGACGAATGAAGACGGGCATACGTCATACAATGTGCTATGAGGGAAATTTTGCCCGGACAGCGGCGCTACGACTTACTCTTATATCGAATTCCAACTGCGCCAAGGGATCTTTTACGTGCACGCCAATATGTACATGGGACCTCGGTTTTTCCTGCCATCCGAACGACTACACAGCTGTCCTTGTCAGGCCGTCTGTCCTGCACTACTGACAAGGGGAAACCACGCCGGAAAATTCCGATTAATACCCCGCACTCATCAGCTTTGTGCGATATCCATTAAAATGACTCAATAAGTACCCTGTTGGTGATACACAAGGATGTATATTTGTCCTCTAATTGTTCTTTGTCAGCATATTTATTTCCAGAAATGGAAAGCACCAAGTTACATACTGATAGGGATGTTTCTTTAACTATGTCCAACCTCGTGGGTATTCTCCGGGTTCTCCGGTTTCCTCCCACTGCTAAAGACCCCTACGCGCAAGCGAATTACTAAAATGAAATTGAACCATTTAGTCCCGAAATTACCTAGTTTGTGTCGAGTGGTCGTTAAACCCCACTGCTAAAGAGAAAACCCACAAGGCTGGACAGGTGACCCTTCTCTTTGTCACGTACAACCGGGGAATCGAAATCACGCCAGTTGACTCAATGACAGACCTTATGATACAACACCCAAGCTCTAACTATTCGACCATCCAACCCCCTTAAATCTAATGAATAGCGTGCGGGGGTCTTATTAATGAACTCTTAAACTAAAGTATTGTAATAAAGCAGGATTTTCATTGCTAAAGGATTAAACTCCTAGTACAAATTTAAGCTCCCAGCGAATGAAAAGGCTTCTTTCTTAAAATATTTTAGTTTACGTTTTTACGAAAACGGGCCCAGGACCTTTACACTTTGAATATTGGTGAAGAGAACTGCATTAATTTCCTCTACGGTGATATCACGAAATCAACGCATGGAGTATCGAGTTCGATCCCAGCCCAGGCTTGTCCCACCAAAGTAAATGCTGGGAGTAATCAACGTTTAAAGAGTGGAGTACTGCTGTCAAAGTTTGGTGACGATTAACGGAATCTACAAATTCCTGACTGTACAGACACGATGAGATTTGGTGTATAATACAGTTTGGGCCAGACCAGAGAAAATTCAATTTGGTGAGTTTATCCTATTATTTACTTAGTGGTTGTTAAAATATATATATCGTTTTCAAATGGGGTTTAACAAACTAATTAAAACACAGATCCTATTTCGTTTCGTTTTTTTATAGTTCAAAATTTCGTTTTACTTCTATTTACTAGACTAGGATCTCGTAGAGTTGTTATATAAGCCGTGTTGTGGATGATGTGAGGGATTAGCCAATGAAAAGGCCTGTTACGGCGAGTTTTTGGCGCGAGGTGCACGGAACTGTGGGAAACCCACTAGAAACAGCAACGCTGATTTGTTAATCAAATGTCTGACGTCATACGGTCAAAAGCCGATCTTATGACTCCTGACTTTATGTAGTGTAGGCCATCGAAAGTATAAAAAAAATAACGAAACGAAATATAGATCTGTCTTTTAATCAGATTGGCGGTTTAACGTCCTTCTTTGCTGGGTTAACGAAGACGACCAAATAGTGTGCTATGAGGGAAATTGTGCCCGGACAACGGCGCTACGACCTAACCTTTTTTCGAATTCTAACTGTCAAGTGTGCTTTTACGTGCACGCCAATGTGTACACGAGACCTCAGTTTTCGTACCATTCGAAGGACTAGACACTGTCTCGTGCCAGGTTACATACAAAGCAAACTTACAAATTTCTTTATATCACTTATTTTGTTCAAACTCTCCACAGTCTTTAGTGTTCAGCTTGAGGACATACTTACCCCATTCCTCAAAGAAATATTCTAGCGTGGAGATCAGGTGTTCGATCCCTTCATTGGCCGAGAAAGTTCATACAGATTTTCCGGTGTGGTTCTCCCTTGTCAGTGATGCAGGACGGAGGGCCTGACAAGGACAGCTGTCTAGTCGTTCGGATGGTTCAAAAACCGATGTCCCGCGTACGCATTGGCGTGCACATAAAAGATCCCTTGACAGCTGGAATTCGATATAAGAGTAGGCCGTAGTGCCGCTGTCCGGTCAAAATTTCCCTCATAGCATACTGTATGGCGTATGCCCGTCTTCAGTAGCCCAGTTCAGATCAGAACAGTAGGACGTTAAACCACATTTCATTTCACTTCATTTTCTCAAAGAAATAAATCAAATAAAAATAACATATTATTCCGGGGGGATCATGTGGCTAAGTGGGTAAGACGCTGGCTCGCTAGCCTGGAGGTCGGGTGTTCGATCCCTGCATTGGCCGAGAAAGTTCATTCAGATTTTTCGGCGTGGTTTCCCCCTTGTCAGTGATGCAGGATGGATGGCCTGACAAGGACAGCTGTCTAGTCGTTCAGATGGGACAAAAAACCGAGGTCCCGCGTACACATTGGCGTGCACGTAAAAGATCCCTTGACAGCTGGAATTCGATATAAGTGTAGGCCGTAGTGCCGCTGGCCGGGCAAAATTTCCCTCATAGCACACTGTATGGCGTATGCCCGTCTTCATTAGCCCAGTTGAATCGGGGCGGAACAGTATGACGTTAAACTCCACTTCATTTCAATTCATTTTCTCAAAGATATAAATCAAATAAAAATAACACATTATTCCTAATGTTACAATTCTCTAAGAAATGTTTTAAAATATTATTTTCGTACAACTTTGTTCTGTCACATGCACTCATTTGGAATCAAGCACACGGATGCATCCTTGAGTTGCTGCGCATTACTTGTCCACTAATTTGAATAACTAGCTCATGATGACCTATAACCTACATGCAACATTACCGTGAATATCGCTGGATGATAACCTAAATCAGTGACCCTGATATCTGAAAGTAAGTCATGACGTAACCAAATCAGTGATCCAGATATCTGAATGATAGCCATGGCGTAACCAAATCAGTGATCCAGATATATTAAAGTTAGTCATGACGTACACAAATCAGTGATCCATACCATATATATCTTAACGTTAGCCATGGCGTACCCAATAGTAAGTGCAGGAGGACCGCACTACACTCAAAACAGAACCGAAAAGATAAAGGCGCGGACAAGATAAACTACAGACATTGCAAGAAATAACCAACAAATATCAAATCAAGTGAATGGATCCAGGGGGCAAGTCGTAAGCGTCCACCGCGCTGATCCAGATACAGGCGCCTCCCACCCTCCCCATGAGACCAGGTAAGCACCCCTCCCCCCGAGACAAAGTCCCCTCAGGTCCAATCCTGTTCGGGTTTCTCAGTGTTCTAACCACTGTCCCTAAGATTCACAAAAAAATCATCATAATTAAATATGACATGAATTTTATGTCAACTTGAATAAAACTACTTTCCGGCGAGATAACGATCGACGAACAATTATATAGGCAATAAGTTCAACCAGGACATCCAGTATTATAGCCAGTGCACGACTAGAATATCTATTACCGCCAACATCCTGGATTATTTATTATGTTAACATGAATCAAAAAATAAAAATAAAACAATATTCTCCCACGCATGTTACGGTGCTCTTCTAATGATCCGTGGGCGAATCTAATTTAAGGCTGGCAATAAACGCAGTTTACTTTAAGACAAAGCAATTGTTAAACAAACATCCCCCGGTCTAATAACTAGTTTACCGTTCAGACGCTTACTTTTAAACCAGGTCAAAATCGCCGGGGTTTTTAAGACAGGGTTGTGTTGCGTTCACACGTACTATAATCCAAACCAGTTTAACTTTTCTTTAAACTGGTCGGAGGTTAGAGTTAACTACGCATGAGTAGCTTCATATTCTTTATTCGGTTCTAGCACGCTTTCGGTATCACAGGCACTGCATGACGCCGCCATTTTCCCAGGAATGTAACTTACTGCGTACTGCGCATGTCCAAAGCGAGCTGGAGCCGTTTTTTTTTTAAAGCCAACCCGTTCAGACGACCAAGATGAACCAGTTTAAAATAAAAAGCCTTCTCGAAGACAGGTCGCGAGCTGTTTTTTAAAAAATAAAAAAAAAATGGTTTGGTTGCCCCACATTTGCGCTCAGAACACAACGTTACACTGGTTTAACGATCCCCAGGGTTTTAAACCAGTTCAATGATGAAAATGATATGGGGTTTAACGTCCTACTGGTCTACTCCGAACTGGGCTAATGAAAACGTGCTTACGCCATGCAGTGTGCTATGAGGGAAATTTTGCCCGGACAGCGGCACTACAGCCTACTCTTATATCGAATTCCAACTGTCAAGGGATGTTCGGTGTGCACGCCAATGTATACATAGGACCTCGGTTTTTCGTCCCATCCGAAGTACTAGACAGCTGTCCTTGTCAGACCCCTCCGTCCTGTCAAACCAGTTTAACCAGCGTCTGAACGGGCCATAGAAGTTTGGTTATACATATTGCATATTAGAGGACATATTATGCTTCAAATCACGACATCAATATGGGACTAACATATGGTTCAATTTTATTTCCATAATTCGCTGGCACGTTGAGGTCTTTAGCAGTGGGAGGAAACCAGGGGATCTGGAGAAAACCCACAAGGTTGAACAGGCAACCCTACTCCGTGTCACGTACAAGCGGAGAATAGAAACCATGCCACTTGACTCAATGACAGGTCTTCAACTCAGCAGTGTTAATAATTTACCAATAAAGGTCATCGGGCAACTGAAGACAAACAATTCATCTAATTGAGGTCATCTGGAAATGAAATGGGGTTTAACGTCCTACGTTTCTGCTCCGATTGGGCTACTGAAGACGGGCATGTGCCATGCTGTGTGTTATGGGGGGAATTTTGCCCGGACAGCGACTCTACGGACTACTCTTATATCGAATTCCAACTGTCAAGGGTTCTTGTACGTGCATACAATTTTGTACACGGGACCACGGTTTTTCGCCTCATCCAAACGACTAGAAACTTATTTCGAATTCCAACAGCGAAGGGTTCTTTTATGTGCTGGTCAATGTGTACACGGGACCTTGAGTTTTCGTCCGATTCGAAAGACTATACGTTTCCAATGACAGAAAGGCAAATAAACAATTAAAATTAGATTATCCGGATACCTTAAATTATAATTTATGAAGTTTTATTTAATATTTGATACAGTTGTTAGACATATCAGTCTCCATTGTCTACCTTGCAAAGTAATTTTCGCTCTGTTGGCTTTCTTCAATAAAAGATGACATAGCACATATGTTTGAATATAATTTGACTTCTCCTTTGAGCTTAAAGGATGGCTGTTTTTTTGTGGGGGTCACGAGCAATGAATAATAAATAAAACATTGAGAATAATAATAAGTTGCTGAGTACGATATCGTTCGAACAAAGGGAAGCTACGTTATATATTTCGTATTTAACATACATGCCCAAAGAAAGGGGACGAAGCTGTTACATCGCCCTGAAGACCATGAAGCCCCAAGGGACCCAGCTATATTAAAAATTGTGACTGTCGTTTGTCTGTCTGTCCAGCGTGGTCACATAATGTATCTCTCGGTGGCCCTGTTAATATATGCATTTTTTTTATATTGCGTTTTAATCTTTGTTATGATTTTTTTTCGGATGGAACGAACAACTCGAGGTCTCGTTTTAAACGCTGAGGTACATGGGAAAAGAAACCTTGCCAGATGGAATTTTAAATAAAAGTGGACCGTAGCACAGCTGTCTGTGTAAAATTATCATCATCATATAGCATGTGTACGGCATGGCATATACCCGTCTTCATTAGCCTGGTTGGTGCAATAAAGTAGGACATTAAAACCCCACCATTTAATACCCATCTCTTCTCACTAAAACCCCATCAGTTAATGACTTCAATACCCATCTCTTCTCACCAAAACCCCACCAGTAAATGACTTCAATACCCATCTTTTCCTACTAAAATCACACCAGAAAATGACTTCAATACCCATCTATTCCTTCTAAAACCCCACCATTTAATACCCATCTTTTCTCACTAAAACCTCACCAGTAAATGACTTCAATACCCATCCCTTCCCACTAAAACCCCATAAGTTAATGAATTCAATACTCATCTTTTTCTACTAAAACCCCACCAGTAAATGACTTCAATACCCATCTCTTCCTACTAAAACCCCATCAGTTAATGACCTCAATACCCATCTCTTCTCACCCAAACCCCACCAGTTAATGACTTCAATACTTATGTCCTTTTCTTTCTACTAAAACCCCACCAGTAAATGACTTCAATACCCATCTTTTCCTACTAAAATCACACCAGAAAATGACTTCAATACCCATCTTTTCCTACCAAAACACCTCCAGTAAATGACTTCAATACCCACCTTTTCCTACTAAAACCCCACCAGTAAATGACTTCAATACCCATCTTTTCCTACTAAAACCCCACCAGTAAATGACTTCAATACCCATCTCTTCCTACAAAAGCCCCACCAGTCAATGACTTCAATACCCATCTTTTCCTACTAAAACCCCACCAGAAAATGACTTCAATACCCATTTCTTCTCACTAAAACCACACCAGTAAATGACTTACTAAAACCCCACTAGAAAAATGACTTCAATACCCATCTCTTATAACTAAAACCACACCAGTAAATGACGTCAATACCCATCTTTTCCTACTAAAACCCCACCAGAAAATTACTTCAATACCCATCTCTTCCTACTAAAACCCCACCAGTAAATGACTTCAATACTCATCTCTTCCTACTAAAGCCCCATCAATTAATGACTCCAATAGCCATCTCTTCCTACTTAAACCCCACCAGTAACAGTAAATGACTTCAATACCCATCTCTTCCTACTAAAACCCCACCAGTAACAGTAAATGACTTCAATACCCATCTCTTCGTACTAAAACCCCCACCAGTAACAGTAAATGACTTCAATACCCATTTGTTCCTACTAAAACCCCACCAGCAAATGACTTCAATACCCATCTCTTCCTACTAAAGCCCCACCAGTTAATGACTTCAATACCCATTTGTTCCTACTAAAACCCCACCAGCAAATGACGTCAATACCCATTTGTTCCTACTAAAACCCCACCAGTTAATGACTTCAATACCCATTTGTTCCTACTAAAACCCCACCAGCAAATGACTTCAATAACCATCTCTTCCTACTAAAACCCCACCAGTTAATGACTTCAATATCCATCGTTTCCTACTAAAACCCTACCAGTAAATAACTTCAATACCCATCTCTTCCTACTAAAACCCTACCAGTAAATGGTTTCAATACCCATCTCTTCCTACTAAAACCCTACCAGTAAATGACTTCCATACCCATTTGTTCCTACTAAAAACCCTCTAGCAAATGACATCAATACCCATCTCTTCCTACTAAAACCCCACCAGTTAATGACTTCAATACCCATCTCTTCCTACTAACACCCCATCAGTTAATGACTTTAATACCCATCTCTTCCTACTAAAACCCTACCAGTAAATGATTTCAATACCCATCTCTTCCTACTAAAACCCTACCAGTAAATGACTTCCATACCCATTTGTTCCTACTAAAAACCCACTAGCAAATGACATCAATACACATCTCTTCCTACTAACACCCCATCAGTTAATGACTTCAATACCCATTTCTTCCTACTAAAGCCCCACCAGTTAATGACTTCAATACCCATTTCTTCCTACTAAAGCCCCCACCAGTAAATGACTTCAATACATATCTCTTCCTACTAAAACCCTACCAGTAAATGACTTCAATACCCATCTCTTCTTAGTAAAGCCCCAGCAGTCAATGACTTCAATACCCATCTCTTCTTACCCAAACCCCACCAGTTAATGACTTCAATACTTATGTCCTTTTCTTTCTACTAAAACCCCACCAGAAAATGTAGCAAGACAAAGACATGTAAGTCATTAAGGGGTGGTGTGGTGGTGTCTGGGATACAGTCAGGGACAATAATGTGTTAAAGGGGGCAAATTTTATTGTACCATAAATATTCCACTTAAAAATAATCTCCTTCCATTTTAATCATATTCGTCTATTCTGATTATATATAATATATATATATAGAAAAATAGGGTTTAACGTCCACTCGACACAAACTAGATCATTTCGGTACTAACAGATGATTCAATTTTAATTCGATAATTCGCTTCTGCGCGGGAGTCTGTAGCAGTGGGTGGAAACCGAAGGACCCGGAGTAGACCCACGAGGTCAGACAGGCGACCATACTCCTTGTCACGTACAAGCGCGTCATCGGAATAACACCACTTGACTCAATGGCAGACCTTATGATCTAAATCGGACGTATTACACCATTCGGCTACCCACCCACCGATAAAACACTTAATGTAAGTTTCTAGATGGTTATATATCGTTCAGTGATATCAAGCTATATATCTCGCGGTAGACTTGATATCGGTAGAAATCACTCGATTTCATCAAGCCATGGGGAGATGAAACCGTGTGGGCGAATGCCTGTGTGGGTAGTAGCTAAACTAGATTCATTGATTTAGCTCTTCACTTCTTAACCGCCAGTCTTGTAGATAAACGCATAGTTCGCCCCCAAGATCAATTACTGCCCGTGTTATCGGTTTGGTGATGGGCTTAATTGAGCTTATGAAATTAGATAATTATCACTTGGAAACCGGCTGAATCCGTATTACATGTTGGAAGAAAGGAAAAGGAAAAAAATGTGGATAAAGTAATATTAACTCGACTACGTATTAGCATATTTATATCGATCGGGAATCACTGATGTCACAATCAGAAAGGTTAGAATATAGTGTGTCTTGATGTTCACGTCTAGAGAGAGAGAGAGAGAGAGAGAGGGAGAGGGAATTAACACCCACTCGACATAAACAAGGTTATTTCGGGACTAACATATAGTGCAATTTTCCATCAATAAGTCGCATGCGCGTAGAGGTCTTTTGTAGGAGGAGGATATCGAAGGTTGGGTAGGTGACCCTACTCCTTGTCAAGTAAAGACTCAATAAGCGCACACGTTAAATCACTCGACCCCCCCCCCCCCCCACCCAAACCCGCTCCCCTGGCAAGGACTGATGTCGAGGACAAAAATAAACCGGGATAAAATCGATATTAGAGGCGCTAAATCACTAATATTCTGGACCTAGAAATTGACACAAATGGGTCGCAACGCAATAATAATGTAATATGAATATATATAAACTGATTTACATTCAGTCGTTTCTGTTTTTACTGTAATTTCTTATCACTTGGGTTCGACGAAATACGCCTGAAGTCCCAAACGAATGGCAATATCTAGCGTCTGGTTATTCCAGTCTACACCGATAGTATTTATTGCGCTTGCTCTCCATATAAGAATATGCCGTCACCGCTTGGCATGATTGGTGGAATATGTCTAGCCTCGTTCTTCGAGTCTCTTGTTACAAATAGCACTGAACGCATTATGGTACACGATTCGTGTACCAATAGTTAAATGGTTATTTTTTCTTAAATTTTGGATACCAGGAGCCCATCTTTTTCCAGTAAGATCACAACATCAATGCTGATTTAAATTGACAAAATAATTCGTGTTTTCAATGTCGAAGACTTTGGATGATATTGAGTTAGAGACTTAGCTACTTTAAATTAAGCGATCGTTTATTGATATGCGGTTGCGTGTGTTTGTTTTTATTGCATAACAATAGATAATGATAGGGATTAGATAAGCCGCCTACCTGACCTGGATAACTATAACAACAGCGTACTCCAGGTTATCCAGGCTATCGCCCACAAAGAAAGGTGAACCCCACCGGATGTGACAATAGAACGCAATTTGTTTAGCGATAATCCGAAAACGAATCAACAAGAATAACGACCGCGATGACGATATGTATTCTCTGGAGTATGGGAGATACAATCTTGTATCCTGCTATTTTCAAATGGTGGTAAGATCTGACTCTCAAAACGTAAACAACACTTTAATAGGTTCAAAGTGATTAAAACTTTCATTCCGTGGGAATTTAGAGAAACTCAATCAGGAATATTTATATCTAATAACCCCGTCTTTATCAGTCCGATTGATAGTGAAAAATAAGACGTAATTCACCATTTCATTAAATTCACATCCGGGGATTGGATGGCTGAATGGTTAGCGCGTGCGCTTGAATCATAAGGTCTGTCATTGAGTCAACTGGCGTGGTTTTGAATACCGGCTGTACGTGACAAGGAGTGCGGTCGCCTGTCCAACCTTGTGGGTTTTCTCCTGGACCCCCGGCTTCCCCCCACTGCTACAGACACCTACGCACAAGCGAATTATTGAACCATATGTTAGCCCCGAAATGATATAGTTTGTGTCGAGTGGGCGTTAAAATCCATTTCTCTCTCTCTCCCCCAGAAAACATCATCTGAGGTTGTGCAGAGAGCACAAGGGACACTACTAAACTTCACACACAAGGAACCGTGAAACCGAATCTATAGTACATAACTCATTATTTACCCAAGTTTGGACTGAAAGTGTGCGGAAAATGCTAATAAAGCCAACATTGACTCCGGGTGCACCAACTTTGCTGAGTGTTGATCCAGGAGCAAGATTTTTCTGTTTATAAAGATACTATATTTTAGGACATGTTTCAAATAAAGTATAAAAAAAAGTAAATTGTGTTGTAGAAAACCCACAAGGTTGGAGAGGCGATCCTACTCCTTGTCACGTACAAGCGGGGACTTGACTCAATAACAGAAATTATGATCTAAAACAATTCGGCCACCCCCGTACAACTTAAAGACTCACGCTTTACTTTAAACATACATTATACAAGAGATAAAGCTGCCTATTGAAGATCTTCCTTTAGGCCTGAAGGCCTAAAATGTTATATAAACTATTAATTAGACATTTATTAATACGAAAAGACCATAACCAACTCTCGATGCCATCGGATGTCTCCAATATTAAGTAGATTTGAACGGTTCAGCCATATTTAGCTTCGAACAACCAGTACGGTGGTTACAATTAATGCACACATCTTGTCAAACCTTCAAAAGCTGACATCTTCGCTCGCAAGGGAGCAATTTGAATGATATTTTCAATATATTCATTTTGCATTATCTATTTTGGAACTATTATAGCAAGAATGGCTAGCTCTTTATCTAAATCTTACATAATGTATCTTTAATGTGGTAAAAGACACAACGCACATACTCAATCAAACTGGATGAATGTGTTTAAGTGATAAAATATGGCGCCTGTATAATTCTTTATCTCTGACAATTTTCCATTCAGTAATCAGGTCAGAAGTAAAAGTAACAATATTGATTAATGAAACATGATGCAAATATTGTTTACATTATTAACGAGTCTCACAACTTTACTAGGATGCCTGGTGTTTACGAGTCCCGCAACTTGGATATCTGGTGTTTACGAATCCCACAATTACGATACCTGGTGTTTACGCGTCTCACAACTAGGATGTCTGGTGTTTACGCGTCTCACAACTTGAATATCTGGTGTTTATGAGTAGTCTGACAACTTGGATATCTGGTGTTGACGAGTCCCACATCGTCGATGTCTGGCGTTTTAACTGACAACTGTATTGGTTAATTGGCCACCATGATTATAAATCAGCAACACGATGAACTTGTTCGCCAATGGTTGAATCCCCTTAAAATCCCTCCAATATGTCGTTCACACGCGGAACTGGTTTAAAACCCGGAGATTAAGTCAGCTTAAATCTCGAAATCTTAACTAAAGATAAAATCCAAATTTTAGTAGATACTTCAATTTTGATTGGCTAAGCACTAAAATCAATCTAATATTATCCAAACAAATTACTAAAATTTGGATTCTATCTTACTTAAAATTTCGTGAAACAGGCCCCTGAACTCAAAGGTGTCACACATAAAACCAGTTTAAGAACCCCAGGTCTCTACATGCATTCGAGAAGGATTTTATCATCTAACTTCTGCCAAATTGATTGAAGCGTTTATAAATAATGTTATTATGATCGAAGAGAGGTATTATACACTTAGCAATACAAATCAACACCCGACACACATTCCTCCCCCCCCCCCCAACAGATATTGTTTGCTTTAACGTTTTGACGAATACGTATGACCCCGGCCCACCAATTTATAACGAAAATATTCACACGTGGTATTCGAAGTACAACGACAATAGCGGTGACGATAATAATATTGGTGAGCGATATAGGAACTATGTATTGCGCAGCAAATCTATTTTCACAAGGTATTTTAATTACGAAGACGACAACGATGACGATGATGGTGGTAAAAATATTGTTGGGTGATATAGGAACTATGTATTGGGCAACAAATCCATTTCCCACGTACGAAGACGACGACGATGACGTTGATGGATTCTATTTCTGTTGATAATGATAACCATGTAAAACCTATCTGGTCACATCTATAAACCTCACGTGTAAAATTTAAACGTCAAATGTAATATTTCTTACAAGATCATGTTCGACTCGTCTACGCCGAAAAACATGTATTCTGTTTCCGTTGGCCTTTAAACCTCGACACTCATGGTGACATTTGTGTTCACGTTTAAACAGTTATAACATCTTTCAGATTTAAACCATTTCTTTAAAACAAGAACACGTAATCTTCTCTTGTAGATAGCAAGAAACTCGGGGGAGGAAAGAAATGAAATGAAATGGGGTTTAACGTCCTACTGTTCTGCTCCGACTGGGGTAATGAAGACGGGTATACGCCATACAGTGTGCTATGAGGGAAATATTGCCTGGACAATGGCACTACACTTCATGTGGGTGGCGTCATCACTTCATTTGTGTGAGGGCTATAATAAAATTTAACTTTTGAACCAATCCGAATTTTGTCCCTATAAATTTCGTTTTGAAGTGAAAAAATGAAACGTTTTGGCCTGAGTAGAGATTTGAACCCAATACGCTTTAGATCCAAACAGGAATATTCTGGTTCTGCTTCGAGATAACTTCCCGTAAACAAACACATAAAAAATCTTCAATTTATTTCATTGCTCGCCTTCGCTATAGATTTGAAGCTCTTCTCCTACGTGTTTTCTTCTGGCTTCCCTGTAGAATATAACAACTTGTTATTTCTCCGTACTTCATTTTCAGGCGTTACTATAGCAACCTGTTCTTCAAGAAGATGGCTATTTATAGCTTTCTTTAGTAGCTATAATCCCGTCTTCTTGTGAGAGGAGTCATGTTTAAAGCTTTATCAATCTCTCGATTACTTATCTTTAGTTATAAAAACCCAGCTTGAGTAAAACACTCAAGACTATAGATTAACAGACATGGGTGGGGGTGGGGGCACGGTGGCTCAGCGATGAAGGCAATGGTTGACTAACCCGGGAAAGTGCCTCAGCGTGGTTTCTTCTTAGGTTTTTCGTCCCATCCGAACGACTACACACTGTGCCCTGCCAAGCGATCCTTCCTACAATCTCTGAAAAGGAGATACCACGCTAAAAAAACCCTAGGAATTATTTTAGCCCACAGCGGGATCGAACCCGGACGGAAACCACCTGGTTGGTGAACCAACAACGCCTTAATTACAGATAACATGAAGGTCATGTTGAAATCAACACGTTTAACATATTTCGTTAAACCAACACAATTAACATACTTCGTTATAGATATTAAATGAAATGCCATGAAGGTCATGTTGAATTCAACACATTTAACATATTTCGTTAAACCAACACATTTAACATATTTCGTTAAACCAACATATTTAACATATTTCGTTAAACCAACATATTTAACATATTTCGTTACACCAACATATTTGACATATTTCGTTAAACCAACCCATTCTTTAGGATACTGTGGAATGGAATAGGGTTTATCGTCTCGTCAACACAGATATCCCTCATTTTAAGACTAACATATGGTAACGTGTACAGAGCAAGGCAGGGTTATATTACCCGGACAGTGGCCTTCCGTCTACTTGTCTTCAGTTACCTACTGGGAACCGCCGTCACTTAGTGAATAGAGAGAGAGAAATGGGGTTTAACTTCCACTCGACACAAACTAGGTCATTTCGGGACTAACATATGTTCAATTTTATTTCAATAATTCGCTTGCGCGTAGAGGTCTTTAGCAGTGGGAGGAAACCGGAGGACCCGGAGAAAACCCAAGAGGTTGGACAGGCGACCCTACTCCTTGTCACGTACAACCGGGGAATCGAAACCCCCGCCAGTTGACTCGATGACAGACCGTATGATACAGCGTGCGCGTGCTAACCACTCGGCCACCCCCACTCCCACCCCCTCTAAGTGAATAAGACGTTGGTCCCGTGTTCGATCCCGGTGTTGGCCTAGAATGCCCCCCCCCCCCACACTTGTCAGAGATGCAGGGCAGGCACCAAGGTTTAATAGAATTAATATCTGCGAACTCCGAGTACCACCACGAACACAAATTCCGGGTTGTCTTTCAATTGCGACGCATGGGATGGATCGGGGCCATACAAGATTCGACGTTAATAGAATTAACACAAATTCCGGGTTGTCTTTAAATTCCGACACATGAGATGGGGCGGGCCATACAAGATTCGACGTTAATAGAATTAATATCCGCAATCTCCGAGTACCACCACGAACACAAATTGAGGACATTCAATATTGCAGTGTTTACGACAGATATCATAAACATTTAACTGCCACCGAGTTTTAACCGGCATGGTAAACAACTTAACCACATTTATAAACCTAGAAAACAAATGGCGGAAATGAAATGTAGAAGAAAAAAAACGAGATTGAACATTGAATCAGAATTTGTAAACAATAGTTGTCACTGTTCACAAACTGACATGTTTTCTTTACTCTTTCTCCTGTGAAAAATAATGATTGACAGAAATCTAGGCTACAGTTTCAATTTCTCCGTGGCGATTTGTTTGTTGAAGCTCGTTTGGTAAACTTTCATGGATGAAATGCAAAATGGTGTCTGAAAATTGGAAGTATTCCAAACCAATCTTGTCATGAATTATTTTAATAAATGTATTTTTGGGGGTAATGTTACAGCAGGATTGCCTAGCCTTATATTTCATTTCTGAAATGAATTGAGTTTTAACGGAACAGTTTTGTACACTGACTGGGCGGCGTACGTCATGCAGTGTGCTATTAGGGGAATTTTGCCCGGACAGCGACGCTACGACTTACTCTTATACTTGACGTGCACGCCAACCAACGTCCCATCCGAATGACTAGACGTTGTCCTTGACAGGCCCTCCTTCCTGCACCACTGACAAGAGGACAACACGCTGGAAAATCCCAATATCCAGAACGACGAACCACTCACTGACCCCCCCCCCCTCCCCCTTTAGATTTCAGAAAGCACGAGAAAGGGGAAATAAACCACATCTTCATCCAACCTTCATTAGCATAGTCGGTGCAGAACAGTAGGACGTTAAGCCCCTTTTCATTTCATTTCATTTCCACGTCTTTATAGGTTTAGTAAACCGAAGGGAGTTTGTTGTATAGTAAATGAAAATATTATCATTGAGATTTTCTGAAGAGGAACTATGCCATCCATATTTTATTTGTACCTGTCTCGCGAGAAATCGATTTTGTGTGGGCCGCAGCAGACAAATATTAACTGCGGAACTGTTGTGGGCCAATGGGAGAATGTTTAGTTTAGTAAAATCAATATAAGAATAGTTTAGCGTCTGCGATGATCGTTTATAATTTTAAACATATGGACGCCCAAATCTTAGACTTGGAACCTCTCCAGAAACCTTTGTTCAGTCCATTGATTTAAATACGCTGCCTAGACGTTACTCGTCGATAATTAAATATAGACATAGCGAACTAACAGCCATTACTGACTGGCACGCAAAAAAAAAGATAAAAAAAAATGCCGGCTGCTGATTTTTGTAATGTAGATATTTACTAATTGAATTGATTTTTATCTAGAGGGATCGAACTTGTTGTAAAATAAATGATTTATTTAGCATGGGTTATCTCGACTCATCAATGAAACTTGTTTTGATTCATCTTGTCAGTGTTGTTTTTGTTTTTTAATAAATAATGTTTCTACTGAAATTAAAGGCGTATCTTTTGAATGTTATGACGAGTTCTGATGATACGAGAGGTTAGCATCCCATTTACTAATTGGTTGTTTTCATTGAGAGAGAGAGAGAGAGAGAGAGAGAGAGAGACAGCGGGGTAACGTCCACTCGACACACACTGGGTCATTTCGGGACTAACATATGGTTCAATTATAATTTAATAATTCGCTTGCGCGTAATGGTTTTTAGCAGTGGGAGGACACCGGGGGCCCAGGGAATACCCACGTGGTTGGACAGGCCTCTATCTCTCTCTCTCTCTCTCTCTCTCTCTCTATCACTAATGGTGTCTTAAAGCAAGTTATTAGTTTGGTTCCGTGATTAATGGAGCCATGGTGGCTCATTGAGTAGGACGAACTGAGCTCGCGTGCACATGTTGGTTTGCACGTACAGCCTAGCCCACATCAACCTGTCGTACGTGCTAACTACGGGCACTCTATATACGGGGAAACTTTCAGTAATCCCGTGCGTAACATTTACGCGTCACTTGCGTGTGTTCGGCACAGGGCCGTAACTAGCTCAGAGCAACGAGGGAGGGGGGGGGGCGAGAAGTGTTGTCAGGGGTGCTGTAAAATTGGCGGACAATGTATGTCTATTTTTTGTTATGGTCGAAAATGTTTTCACGGGGGGGGGGGGGGGGGGGCGAAACCTTTTGCAGGGGGGGGGCAAACAAAGCCCCTCGCACCCCTGCGTCCCCCCATCCCCTAGTTACGGGCCTGGTTCGGCACCGTAGATGATCGTAGACTTTGGTCCCGCATATGCAAAATGTTCCACCGGGTACTTGCAGCTGGTCTGCGAGCAACCAAACACTACGATCGGTGCATGTGCATGTCAAAACACGTACGACGGCTTAAAACAACCCCTGGCAGACGAAATTCGTAGAGGAGTAGGCGGAAACGCTGCTGACTAGGGGAAACTTTCCACCATAGGACACTGCGCATGTCAGTCTTTTTTAGCTCGATTGATACATTAAACATAATCTTTAATACCCAAATACTCACAAATCAGCAACTCAACCACGTATTTCCAACTTGCATGCAATTCAAAATGGTGATTAGAAAATAATCTTAATTGGCAAAATATGCTTCTACTGGTAGAACGTTCTCTTGATTATTGTAGAAATAACTATGCGATACCCAGCACATGACGGAATCGTCTATAAATTCATATTTAGAGATGATGGTGTTATAATCAGCAAAAAGCATGTATGTGCCCTGATAAAACGAGTAGAGAAGAGATAAGCTTGTAGTTACTGCAGTCTGTTTTATCAGCTTTTCTCCTCCACTCATGTCATAAAAAGGGTGGAAATATTTTCTCAAGATTACTGGCTAACAGGTGGCGCTGTAAACCGACTGCTTGTTTATATCGCCTAATCTTTTTTATTTACTGGATAATCAAGTCAAGATAACGACTGGATAACAGGAAATGTGATGATTTTAAAACACATTAACACCAGTAATTACATAAATTCTACTTTTATTTCTTTCAAGGAAATGGTTAAAAAGTTTTTTTGGCAGCTTTGATTCAGAAATCAGGTAATTAAAAAGTGGGCTTATTCCATTTAGGTATGTTGCAACAGTACCTCAATCAATGAATATGTAAAATAAACACCGAGGTCTTTGGTCTTCTAAATACACACCGAGGTTTTTGGTCCTCTAAATATACACCGAGGTCTTTGGTCACCGAGGTCTTTGGTCTTCTAAATAAACACCGATGTCTCTGGTCCTCTAAATAAACACCGATGTCTTTGGTCCTCTAAATAAACACATAAACACCGAGGTCTTCTAAATAAACACCGAGATCTTCGGTCTTCTAAATGAACACCGAGATCTTCTAAATTTTAACGTTAGTAATTTCCGCCGCTCTCCGTGGGTAGTCGTAACTTTCCGTCAATAACAATCCGTGACGTCATTTTAGTCCTTCTGCTCATAGAAATATAGACTAGAATATGAGCAGAAGGACTCACGGATGTCACGGATTGTTTCTTGACGGAAAGGTACGACTACACACGGAGAACGGCGGAAATTACTAACGTTAAAATTTACCTATTGCAGGTAATACTGACATTCGGGTTCGTGTTATACTTATGGAAAGGAAAAATTGACTTAATTACTTGCATTATTAAAAAAAAAATGAAGCTTTTCCGGTGACCTTTAAGTTATAAAATATCACTTTGTTGTTTTTTTTTGTTATAAATAATATACAATTGATTTTATTTGTTTCCCATGATTTAATAATATTTACATAGCAGATCTCTTTATGATATATTGTCAGCTCCCTACTGTCGTAAGATGCGTTACGGTACGATTGTCCCTATTGAGTTCATAGTCCAACCTCGTGGGTTTTCTCTGGGTCCTCCGGTTTCCTCCCACGGCTAAAGACCCCTACGCGCAAGCAAATTATTGAAATAAAATTAAACCATATGTTAGTCCCGAAATGACCTAGTTTGTGTCGAGTGGACGTTAAACCCTATTTCTCTCTCTCTCTCTCTCTCTCTCTCTCTCTCTCTCTCTATTGAATCTATAGCCCCGAATGACCTAGTTTGTGTCTAGTAGACGTTAAACCCCATTTCTAATATCCCTATTGAGTCCACGATCTGCTATGTGCAGATACGTTCGGATACGTTTCGACACGGTCAACACGATTGCTACGACTGACCTCGATATATGATAAGACTTGGTAGGATCTCCACGATTGCTCCACGATTAAAACCACGATTTCAAACGTATTCTTTTTATGAGGAGAGGGGTAAACCATGACCGTTCCCTTGTGCCGTTTAATCCAACTGAAATAAACTATTGTTTACACAAAAAGAAAAAAAAAATACTACAAACATTATTTGTATCGTTCTTGACCGGAAGTATCCTGTGTGTTATTCTTATGGTGTTTTGATCTCAGTCCGTTAATAAGACAGCAATAACGCCAGCCGAGCGGAAGATCAAAATGAACGTCCATACAGCAGTGTTTATAATAAAATGTACTGATATACCCAAAAGGAATTTCCTGTAATTTTATTGCATGAAATGTGTTAACAAGACGTTAAATTTATTGCATTTTATTCATTCAGTGTTCTATTCCTTAAAATACTGGGATTTAAGGCCACGTCTTCAATTACACGAACGGCAAAACTCACAATTCTGTGAACACAGATTCAAAGGAAGAAGAAGAAGGGAAAAGGGACAAATTAAGAGGAAAGAAGAGACCATAGAATACATCAAAGACAGGCGAAGCTTTTAGTTTGGATGTTAGATGTTTTTTGTGAGCTGTGAGAGAGGCAAGGCTTGTTTCCTGTCGGTACAACATCTGCGAAAGATAAGGCAATTTCTGACAATCTCCTGATTAGAAGGCTCGACTCATTTTCAAACAAGGCAGATGGCGTACACAAGTTCTCTTTATAGCGTCTTTTCCTCGGGAAGGAAGTCGTACTTGGAGCCAAATTTCTTCTAATTCGCTTGGTTATTAATATCAACATTCATACTAGAAATAAAACGATGCTGAAATATGGACATTTTTTGGAAAATGAAACACGGATGCTTTTAATTATATATAAAAATTCTTGAACCGTTATAATTGCCTTATTTCAAGTACAAATTTTAGCCACACGAAATCTGGGTTTTATTTAGTTCACTGTAGATCGTATTCTGCAAACAAAAATGGATAAAAAGCACTTAAAGATATCCAACACACGAGTGCCAATCAACATTAACAAAACTCTCTAACAAAAAAACTTGGTGTAATATTTACATGTATATACGATAAATGGTTGCTAATCGCCCGAATAAAATCAAAAACACGTTTTCATTTATTTTCTTATTTAACTCGCAATGATTTGAAGGACTTTGTAATAGCAGATCTTTTACATAGCATGCAATTGTTATCAAATAATGCCTTCTATTATAGCCTGTGTGAGAAAGTTTTGAAATCTTGTCGATCTCAAAGGACCTATTATGTTGGTATAACTTCAATATGTAGTTGCTTGTATGTACTTCAACTTTATTTCAATATGCAGTACAAAATACCGACGGAATCAAAAGAAGAACCTTAATTGTAATATTCATGAGGTTTTGTGTACTTGTAACTTCTTGGCTAGCGAGTGGGATGAAATGTGTTAACTCTTTTTTTTTTCAGTGCAATTTTCATCTCGTAGCTTGCCAACACAATATTGGCCCAGGATCAAATTTTGTACACATAGTGACGAAATTTGTTGGCAATGCCCTTTAAACATGGAAACACCTGGGGGGGAAAAGGGTTGGCCCATTCACGAAAAATCGAGCATTGAAAGCAAATATCTTTACTGGAGATAAAACGGGAATTACAAAAGTTTTGCCTGTGGATCATGAATGGGACAGTCACCCGATTTACTCTCAGTTTTTTCACTCTCTATCTGTTTAAAGCTAACAATTGCTCAACGATTCGCCTTGGGTTTAAACGGCTTTAGTTGTATTTTGTGTGTTAAAGGTCATGCAGGGATTTCCTGTGTTGGGTTAAAATGTTGTGAGAGAGATAGTGTGGTGGTGGGTTAGACTATAATGTTAGAGTTTACTAGCTGCTGTACGTGACTGTATTTTTTATACTATTATATACAACTGTTATAGGACCGGGCAAGGACAGATGTTTAGTCATTCGGATGTGACAAAAAACCGAGGTCCCGTGTACACATTGGCGTGCACGTAAAAGATCCCTTGGGAGTTGGAATTCGATATAAGAGTAGGCCGTAGTGCGCTGCCCGGGCAAAATATCCCCCATAGCACACTGTATGGCGTATGCCCGTCTTCATTAGCCCAGTTCGGAGCAGAACAGTAGGACGTTAAACGTAAAACCCCATTTCATTTCATTTCTCAATTATACACAGAAATATCCAGGACACGTGTACAAGAGAGAGAGAGAGAGAGAGAGAGAGAGAGAAATGGGGTTTAACGTCCACTCGACACAAACTAGGTCATTTCGGGACAAACATATGGTTTTTAATTTCATTTCAATAATTCGCTTGCGCGTAGGGGTCTTTAGCAGTGGGAGGAAACCGGAGGACCCGGAGGAAACCCACGAGGTTGGACAGGCGACCCTACTCCTTGTCACGTTCAACAAGGGATTCGAAACCAGGATGAGAATAGATACCTTGCAATTGGCCTTAACGGAAAAAGAAGCAAATAATAATGCGATGCATATCGCTAGAAATACCTTACAGATAACATAAGCCACAGTGTTGATGCCAGTGAATGGAATAACTTGCAAATATTTGTTTTCGTCTCAGTTTTGTCTTGTGTTAGCTCGTTAGGATTTATTGTATGCACGTTTTGTATGGTATTCACTTTTCATGCAGTTCATCAAAGTTGAAACTAGCAACGATAATGATTGTTATAACATCTGTTCTAATAAATACAATCACAATGTACAGTCTGATTATCAATTAGGGCGAAGAGAGGGGAGGGGGGCGGGTATGGCCGAATGGTTAGCGTGTGCGTGATGTATCATAAGGTCTGTCATTGAGTCAGCTGGCGTGGTTTCGATTCCCAAGTTGTACGTGACAAGGAGTAGGGTCGCCTGTTCAACCTCGTGTTTTTTTTTGTCCGGATCCTTTGGTTTCCTCCCACTGCTAAAGACCCCTACGCTCAAGCACATTATTGAAATAAAATTACACCATACGTTAGTGCCGAAATGACCTAGTTTGTGACGAGTGGAAGTTGACCCCCCCTCTCTCTCTCTCTCTCTCTCTCTCTCTCTCCCTCTCTCTTTGATTATCAATGATATAAGGAATGTACTGCTCACAATATACAGAAGGTGTTGTTATGGGCACAACGTACAATCACCCCAAATTCCTGCAAGTTATCAATATATTCTAGTACCGTTAACTTTCAATATGTTGACTTTTGCAGGCATCCGACAGATTCGCGGCTAAACGACTTCTATGCAGACGACAATTGTTGTATATTTTTGGCGCCATCTGTTGAGCAACTGATGTCAGATTGTTTGTGGATTGCCATTACCGGATATGGTAAACTAGCTACTGTAGTAGGTTTGTTGTTGCCTTCTAAAACTGACATGAGTTGTTTCCGTTTTTATTCCTATTTAGTTATTTTAAGGTGCGCTCTTTAAAACCCAGCTTATTGTCTATTATGAACGATATTATAGACCTTATTTCTATAGTAAAGAACACATGACAGTTACTAAATCTTGGGCTACGTTTAAGAGAGAGAGAGAAATGGGGTTTAACGTCCACTCGACACAAACTAGGTCATTTCGGGACTAACATATGGTTTAATTTTATTTCAATAATTCGCTTGCGCATAGAGGTCTTTAGCAGTGGGAGGAAACCTGAGGACCAGGAGAAAACCCACGATGTTGGACAGGCGACCCTACTCCTTGTCACGTACAACCGGGGATTCGAAACCACGCCAGTCGACTCAATGACAGACTTTATGATACAGCGCGCGCACGCTAACCATTCAGCCATCCAACCCCCCGGGCTACGTTTAAAGATACACTTCTAAAACAGTTGCCTTTAAAGATACACTTCTAAAATGGTTGCTTTTAAAGATACACGTTTGAAAGGGTTACGTTTCAAGATACACCTTTTAAAGGGCTACGATTAAAGATACACCTTTTAAAGGGTTACGTTTCAAGATTCACCTTTTAAAGGGCTACGATTAAAGATACACTTTTAAAGGGCTACGATTAAAGATACACCTTTTAAAGGGTTACGTTTCAAGATTCACCTTTTAAAGGGCTACCATTAAAGATACACTTTTAAAGGGCTACGATTAAAGATACAGTCATTAAAGAGTTACGTTTCAAGATACACCTTTTAAAGGGCTACCATTAAAGATACACTTTTAAAGGGTTACGATTCAAGATACACTTTTTAAAGGGTTACGTTTCAAGATACACCCTTTAAAGGGCTACCATTAAAGATACACTTTTAAAGGGCTACGATTAAAGATACACCTTTAAAAGGGTTACGATTCAAGATACACTTTTTAAAGGGTTACGTTTCAAGATACACTTTTAAAAGTTTTACGTTTCAAGATACACTTTTAAAGGGTTACGATTCAAGATACACTTTTTAAAGTGTTACGTTTCAAGATACACCCTTTAAAGGGCTACCATTAAAGATACACTTTTAAAGGGCTACGATTAAAGATACACCTTTAAAAGGGTTACGATTCAAGATACACTTTTAAGAGGGCTACGATTCAAGATACACCCTTTAAAGGGCTACCATTAAAGATACACTTTTAAGAGGGCTACGATTCAAGATACACTTGTAAAAAGTCGTCGGTTAAAGCTATTTAAAAAGATTAAACATACATTATGCACGAGCTAAATCTGCCAATTGCAAGTCTTTCTTTAGGCCTAAAATGTTATATAAATTATTAATTAGACATTAATTAACTTATCCAGACCATAATCAACTCTCGATGGCATCGCTAGCTTGCGATATTTACTAGATTAGAACCCGGTCTACTGCTTCTGATTAAATCAAAAAAATCGAGACTATCCTGTTTATCGTACTGACTTTAGTAAGGATGATCGAGGCTAGGTCGAAAATTCAATCGCTAAAATCTCGGTTTAGAGTGGATCAATTTGACAGAAATTTTCAGCAAATTCCCTTTACATTATCTTGTGTTTAACTATTATAGTGAGAACTGTCAGCTCTTTATTTAATCTCCCAAAATGTATCTTTAAGTTTATAAACTATGTTTCAATAGAGGTTGTTGTTTACGTATAATGTAGGTTTGAAAACCTCAGGTGAGTGGTTTGTGTTGTAATGGTTTCTTTTTCCTCATGTATTATATAAATAAACTCGTTAGTAAGTGATTTGTAGATGACATCTATCAAGTCGGTGAAATAAAGCTGTACCTTTATCGTCCTGGGGCCAAATTTTGACAGTATTTTCTTACATTATATATATCAGATTTTAGAATAATTGTCCATTACTATAGGTGACTCGGTTTGTAAAGCACTGACCCACTAGCATGGTGGTACCGGGTTTAACCATAGTGTTGGGATTCTTATGTATTCCTCAGTCTTGGTTACCCTTACAAGGGGTGCAGAAAGAAAAACTCGAGGAGAGAGAGAGGAGAGAGAGAGGAGTTTAACGTTCACTCGACACACTCTAGGTCATTTCGGGACTAACATATCGTCCAATTTTATTTCAATAATTCGCTTGAGTGTAGGCGTCTTTAGCAGTGAAGAAAACGGGAGGACGCGACAGAAAAACCACGAGGTTGGACAGGCGACACTACACCGTGTCACGAACAATCGGGGAATCGAAACCACAACAGTTGACTCAATGACAAACCTTGTGCTAGGTTGTCATCGATCTAAATAATGCTAAATAAGTGGTGACTGTATATAGCTCTGTAATTCATTTTTTTATTCCATTAAATCTTATAGTTTAAACAGCTATATATTTTCTAATTCGGCTTGTAGGTCACTGAATAAGTACTTAACCCAATTACATGGCATATCAAGGACGACATCGTTTATTGCACATTGCACTTTCCTTCATAAGTAATTTGTTTTAAAAAAAAAATGATTTAAAAATTATTTCAAATAAACACGTACACGTTCGCTAAACAGAGTAATTCACACTACATGTAGAGGTCGTGAACTTATCTTGTGATGAAATCTTAGCATATTGCGGCGAACGTTAATGAAATGAACTGGGGTGTAACTTCTTATAGTTATGTACTCACTGGTCTAATCTCGGCATACTCTCATTTCGAATTCCAGCGGTCAAGGGTTCTTTTACGTGCAAACCAATGTGTACACGGTTCCTTGGTTTTTCGTCCCGTCTGAACGACTAGACACTATTATTTGCCAGGCCCTAGTTCATGCACCATTAACAAGGAGAAACCACGTTGGAAATTGCAGGGGAACTTTTGTCGGCCAACACCGGGATCAAGACCCTGGTTAGTGAGTCAGCGCCTTACGCACCGAGCCACCACGGCTCCATGAACGTAAAGAAATCAGGTTTAACCCAGGGGGTCATTGCCGAGAAACTACGACATACGACACATCTTGAACACATGGGTTAAATTAGGCAAATCCAAGCCCGCGAAATTCCATTGACGAAATATCTGACGTGCGTGTATTTTACTACTAGAAGCAACGTCAAAGTATCAATTTTCAGATTCTTCATGTTTTCTGTGGCTTCAGCCTGCGATTCGAGTGTGAGAACCGACAAACTAAAGCAGCGGCTGTCATTTAGGCCACGCCGAGTAAATAAACCGTTAACTGGCTGACACATCTTTTGAACATTATCCTCAAAATGTTTCTGTTTTTGTAACATTAGCCATTTGCTGGAATTAGAAGGATAATAATCGAGTTCTTATAGTTTTAATCAAGACCATTTTGCAAATAGTTTGTGAGATATTACCATCATGTTTGTGGGTATTATCAACCATAATTACTGAACAAAAATGTATATTTATTAAAACACTAAACATACATTATACAAGAGCTAAATCTGCATATTGCAGGTCTTTCTTTAGGCCTGAAATGTTATCTAAACTATTAATTAGACATTAATTAACTTATCCAGACCATAATCAGCTTTTGATGGCATGGCTAGCCTGCGATATTTACTGGATTACAATCCGATCTGCTGCTCAACGCTCAATGATGATTAAATCAAAGAATGGATAACCGAGAATATGTTTTTTTATCGTTCCGACTTTAATAATGATGATCGAGGCTAGGTCTAAAATTAAATAGCTAAATTTCGGTTCATAGTGGATCAATTTGAAATTTTCAGCAAATTCCCTTTACATTATCTAGTGTTTAACTATTATAGTGAGAACTGCCAGCTCTTTATCTGATCTCCCATAATGTTTCTTTAATAAAGTTTGCGTCTTGTGTAGTTCATTACTCCTGTTATGACATAATACATTCATGTTTTTGTAAAGTTGTGTATCTTTGTATAATTATGTCCACGTATGTATCCTTTGTTTGTTTCATGTGTATTTGTATTAGTTTTATTTGTATATGCACATAACGTTGTAAGTTTTTTTTTATGCAATAAAGTTTTTCCATTAAACTTCTTCTTCTCTTTCTATAATATACATTCTATATTCAATAATTACGACATACTAAGTACAACAGGTATTCTATATTTCATACTAATTACAACATGTGCTCTATATTCATACTAATTACAACAGATAATCTATATTCATACTAATTACAACAGGTATTCTATAGTTATACTAATTACAACAGGGATTCTATATTTCATACTAATTACAACAGGAATTCAATATTCATACTAATTACGACAGGTATTCTGTAGTCATAATAATTACACCATGTGTTCTATAGTCATACTAATTACAACAGGTATTCTATAGTCATACTAATTACAACAGGTAATCTATATTCATACTAATTACAAAAGGTATTCTATATTTCATACTAATTACAACAGGTATTCTATATTTCATACTAATTACAACAGGTAATCTATATTCATACTAATTACAACAGGTATTCTATATTCATACTAATTACAACATGTATTCTATAGTCATACTAATTACAAAAGGTATTCTATATTTCATACTAATTACAAAAGGTATTCTATATTTCATACTAATTACAACAGGTCATACTACTTACAACATGTATTCTATAGTCATACTAATTACAACAGGTTTTCTATATTTCATACTAATTAAAACAGGTATTCTATAGTCATAGGGGGGTTTGATGGCTGAATGGTTAGCACGTGCGTGTTGTATCATAAGGCCTGTCATTGAGTCGACTGGCGTGGTTTCGATCGAACCCCCGGTTGTACGTGACAAGGAGTAGGGTCGCCTGTCCAACCTCGTGGGTTTTCTCCGGGTCCTCCGGTTTCCTCCCACTGCTAAAGACCCCTACACGCAAGCGAATTATTGAAATAAAATTAAACCATATGTTTGTCCCGAAATGACCTAGTTTGTGTCGAGTGGACGTTAAACCCCAATTCTCTCTCTCTCTCTATAAATATATATATTCATACTTATAACAGATATTCTATTCTTACTAACAGTGTGAGCGTACAAATGCCTTGACAGATGGAATGCAATGACAAGCCGGGAGAAACGCCGCTGGCCAGGCAAACTGTTCCCCCTATAACACACTTCTCACCCATCTGTAATAGTCTAGTTAGTGCAGAAACGAAGGACGTTAAACTCCATTTTATAGATGAATGCACTACATCAGCAACTGTGGTGACAATATAACTATCAAATTCGTCCTTGCGATGGTTTTTACATATTATCGGCAATCGTTCCGGGTAGGAGAGGTACATGTCATCACAGAATCTACATGCCACACAGCAACAGACTTAAAACATTTGATTGATTCATGAATAACGAGAGTTAACAGTGCACTAGATGTATCTAGATTGTTATTTAACGGTAACTGACGGCTAAATCTATTTGTTAAGGCCGGCTCAATTTTTGTCAAGGTCGTTGAGATGTAAATAAGATTAGGGCACGTGATTGTTGGCGAGATTGTAGGTTAGGGTTAGAAGCATTAGGGCTAGATCCAGGGTTAGGGTTAGGGTTGGGATAAGCGCTAGCCTTGTTTAGATCTCTTCATCTATGACGAAAAACTGAGCTGGCCTTATCATTTAGCACTAACCGTTAACTGACCTATCTTTGTTGTATCAAGTACGCTAAAGTCATAAACCCTCGGTATCTTTGTTTTTTTTATTTCTGGGACCTGTCGTGTGAATATCCCGAGTAGCGTTGATGGCGGGTGATGACAGTCTAACTAGCGACTGTTGGTTGACTTACTCTAACTGTAGTTTGAGAGCGAGGGAGAGAGAGAGAGAGAGAGAGAGAGAGAGATGGGGTTTAACGTCCACTCGACACAAACTAGGTCATTTCGGGACTAACACATGGTTCAATTTTATTTCAATCATTCGCTTGCGCGTAGGGGTCTTTAGCAGTGGGATGAAACCGGAGGACCCGGAGAAAACCCACGGGGTTGAACAGGCGACCCTACGCCTTGTCACGTACAACCAAGGAATCGAAACCACGCCAGTTGACATAAAAATAGGACTTGTCTGCGATATCACAGTTGGTGGAAGCGGACGTTAAACACTAAGAAGAAAAACAATGTCATTTTACAGAATTATCCCCGATGACTATTAATCCTTTACTTACATACATGTAGATATTATTTGAAATGCTGTCTGTAAATTCACATCTGTCATTCACCGTAGTCAACTAGCCACAACCAGTTTGAAGAAGATCACACCAGCGTTGCGTTCATATAGTTGACATCTATTATAAACTGTTTCTTTTCAATTATTTCTATTTTTATTTCTTTCCGAGATTTATGAGAAGCCATGGTGGCCCAGTGTTCAATCACCGTGTTGGCCGAGAAAGTTCATCGGTATTTTCCGTCGTGGTCCCCGCTTGTCAGTGGTATAGAACGGAGGGCCTGACAAGGACAGTTGTCTAGTCCTTCGGATGAGACTAAAAACCGAGGTCCCGTGTATATATTGGAATGCACGAAAAGGATCCCCTGGTAGTTGGAATTCGATATAAGAGTAGGCGATAGTGCCGCTGTCCGGGCAAAATTTCCCTCATAGCACACTGTATGGCGTATGTCCGTCTTCATTAGCCCAGTATAGGAGCAGAACAGTAGGACGTTAAACCCCATTTCATTTCATTTCCCGCTTGTCAGTGGTATAGAACGGAGAGCCCCGTAAGGGATAACATAATGGTCGTTCAGATGGGGTGGGTGGGTGGAGGGTGAATGGGAAAACAGTTGGCTCGTGCGCATTGTATCCTAAGGTCTGTCATTGAGTCAACTGGCGTGGTTTCGATTCCCCGGCTGTACGTGGCAAGGAGTAGTGTCGCCTTTCTTCAGCCTCCTCCCATTGCTAAAGAACCCTACGCACAAACGAATTATTGAAATAAAATTAAACCATATGTTAGTCCCGAAATGACCTAGTTTGTGTCGAATGGACGTTAAACTCTCTTACCGTCTTCTTTAGCCCAATCGGAGCAGAATAATAGGACGTTAAACTCCATTTCATTTCAATCGCCATTTCAGAAAGTATATGAATGTTGTTCTACGTTCTACAACAAAAACATTTAATGAAATGCGGTTTCCGGTTAACCGTTTCTGCATTATTCGATCTAATGAAGACGAGCATGCGCAGTACAGTGTGTAATGAGCGGCGCTTCCGCCTCCTCTTTGTCGAATTCGAACTGTCAAGGGTCCTTTCGCATACACACCAATGTGTACAGGGATCTCCATCCACGAGTCTAGACGCTGTCATCAGCCATGCACTAAGTGCTGCACCACTGTCAACAGGGCTGACAAATCCGAAGGAACTTCAACGACCAACACCTGGATCGAGAATCAGAAGGAATGAGCCAAGGTCACAAGGTATGCAAAAACTGTCGTAGGGTGTTCCTACCACCGTACCGTGTCAATAGTCATATTCCTCTAAACACTACAAAACAAAGACGTGTCCATATAACAAAAATTTCATATCAAGCAAATTATTAAATTGGCTTTCTTAAAAAAAATGTATGGACATAGCGACAGTATTAAAGCTGTCGAATAGGTATTATACTTTGACACGCTTCAAATTCCGTAGATCTCTTTGAAAAACGACTAACAAAATACTAGAGCCTAATAATAGCGAGAATGTCTATATGTCGATCATTTAGTAAAGAAAGCCACCATATGAACGTTAACATGAATGTCAATTTAAAGCTCGTTTGAAAGTTACTGATACATGACCGTATATATCAACAGTACTGTACAATACCTTACTTACTTTCATTGTTGGTGGCAAACCGCACTTATTTCCAGTTGATCGAAGCGTGACAGACTCTGGACAGATGGTAGATGGATAGAAAGCGGGCAACGCCCCTGTGATTGTTAATATATATCAATAAACTGGCGAATATATATACATATATATCAGACCTAACTATCTATATAGGATCTTTGACATTACCCACGGGTCATATTCAGTTCATAAACATGAAAACTAAAAGGGTGAAAGGAATCATTGAACGGTTTCCAATTCAACAGACGTTTCAAAGTACAGAAACCCATCTTCAGTAGTCAGGTTGAAGCACATTTTGTTTCATGTCTCTATGCAGAAAATACTTCGAAATCCATTCATTTGATTTCATTTCATTTCCCTCCGCAGAAAAGAAGTACTTTCTGTACAGAAACCCATTTTCATTAGTCCGGATGGCGTAGACAAGTGGAATGTCTTATTGCAGAAACGTCGGATGGTAAAGCTCATTTTATACAGAAACATACAGATGTGGTTAGATTTCAAAATGCCAAATGTCTCTTTCACGCAGGTAGAAAGCAGCAGTTGTTTAATGTTCAAACTCTACTTCAATCATTTTATAAAAATACAATTGTTACAAAAGTAAAGCCAGTCACTTCACATACTTCTATAGTCGCTCCTCATACTTCTATAGTCACTTCTCACACTTCTATATATCGTCACTTATCATACTCCTACAGTCACTTCTCATACTTCTATAGTCACCTTTCCTACTTCTATAGTCACTTCTCATACTTTTATAGTCGCTTGTCAGACTTCTATAGTTACTTCTGAGACTCCTTTAGTCACTTATCATACTTCTATAGTCACTTCTCATACTTCTATAGTCACCTTTCATACTTCTATAGTCACTTCTCATACTTCTATAGTCAATTCTCATACTTCTATAGTCACCTTTCATACTTCTATAGTCACTTCTCATACTTCTATAGTCGCTTCTCACACTTCTCTAGTCACCTTTCATACTTCTATAGTCACTTCTCATACTTCTATAGTCACTTCTCATACTTCTATAGTCACTTCTCATATTTCTATAGTCACTTTTCATACTTCCATAGTCACTTCTGAGACTCCTTTAGTCACCCCTCATACTTCTATAGTCACTTCTCATACTTTTATGGTCACTTATCATACTTCTATCGTCACGTTTCATACTTCTATGGTCACTTATCATATATCTATAGTCACTTCTCATACTCGCTTCTCAATGTTATGGCCGCTTCCCGTGCTTCTATAGTCACTTCTCAGGCTCGTGTCCGCCAGTTCCCCCCTATTTCTGCTTCTCCCGCAATACAAAGATGGAATCCAAACTGTAAAAAACTCAACTCAACTCTTAACCACGAATCCATGGGTTATTCGGTAGGAATAATGTAAAGTAGCTAAGTCTCTAACTCAATATCATCCAAAATCTTCGATATTGAAAACACGATTTATTTGTCGGTTTAAATCAACATTGATGTTATGATCTTCCCGAGAAAAGATGGCCTTCTGATATCCAATATTAAAGACAAAATAAACATTTTACAATTGTTACACGAATCGTGTACCATAATGCGTTTCAGCGCTATTTGTAATAAGAGGCTAGAAAAATGAGGCTAGGCATATTCCACAAGTCATGTCAAGACGCTATAGTCTTATCTGGAGAACAAGCCCAATAAATAATACTGGCGTAGACTGGAATAACCAGACGCTAGAGATTGAAATTCGATGGAGAATACTGGCGTATTTCGCCAAACCTAACTGATTAAAAATTACAGTAAAAACAGAAACGTTTTAATGTAAATCAATTTATATACATTCATATTACATTATTGTATGCGTTGCGACCAATTTGTGTCAATTTCTAGGTTCCAAATATTAGCGACTTCGCTCCTTTAACTGTCCCAGGGTCCACCGATGGTTAAAAATTGCAACAGGTCGCGTTGTTCCCAATATGATTTGTCGGTAGGGCTATAACATATTATTTTACATTAGTATACATACTCTCGACGGATGTGTGCAATGTTATTTTGTACTGGATGAATCAATCAGTATTTATTAAAACAGCTTGTCGATATAACATTAATACGTCGCAGTATTAAAACTCATTAGTAGCTAATAACATATGGTGTGTATTCAAAAAAAAAATTGTTATCGAGGAGCAATTTACAATGTATGCTATTAATATTTTTGATGAATTGAGACGGGTACGGGCATACATACTAAATCATTAAAATTTCATATAATTGCGACGGGATAATTACAGTCTGCTATTTGTAAAGCTTTTAAAATTATTTCCGATTAATTTACGGCTTGTGGTGCTTTCACCCACTGGGGATAAATCCTTTCAGATATGGATCATTAAAGAGCCTTGCCTAATGAAATTTGTAGAAAGTGTTCAGCTGTATAATGTGATATTCCCAGTACACAGGGGTAAATTAGTTCTCACCCATATGCACTCGGTAGTCCGTCCCATCCGAATGCCGAACGACTAGACAGCTGTCCTTGACAGGCCCTCCGTCCTCCACCACTGACATGGGGAAACCACCTCGGAAATTCCCGATGAACATTCTCGGACAATGCAGGAATCTAACGCGCGTCCACCGGGCTAGCGAGTCAGCGCCTTTTCCACTTAGCTACCGTGGCAGGGATCGAACACGCGTCCCCCGGACTACTATCCTAAATATATTGATTGTGTATTTCACTAATCTATAAATTACCAGATTTATTGAACAACATTCGATAGAAAAGAAACAACCCTATTTCTCAATAAGTCGTCGTTACAACAGTCTTTTATCCATTAATAGGTTAAACTAAAGAAGATCAGCGTCATGTCAGTGGGATGGGACGATTTACCGAGGTCCAGTGTACACGTGATCGAAACCATTGATAGAATACAATTAGATGAAGCGTAGGCGGAAACGCCACCGTTGGGGTGAAATGTCCATATATCAAATTTTATGGTGTATGCCCATCTTCATTATTCCATATGTTAATCCCGAAATGACCTAGTTGGTGTCGAGAGGACGATGAACCTCATCTCCCTCTCTCCCTCCTTCTCTCTCTCTCTCTCTGTGCAAGCGAATTAATTTAAAAAGTTGAACCATATGTTAGTCCCGAAATGACCTAGTTTGTGTCGAGTATACTTTAACCCCCCCTCTCTCTCTCTCTCTCTCTCTCTCTCTCTCTCTCTCCCATTATCCCGGTTGGTGATTCAGCATTCACAGATGAAGTAACACAATCTCTGGAAACCTTCTAGCTGGTAAGCATTCCGCACACAGAGATCCAACGACTCCAAACTTCGAAAATAGATCTCTGTCCAAAAAGGCCGCCATATAAAAAAATAGTATAGTTTTGCAATGCGGTTCGACCCCGTTTCACATCTGCCATTCACACAAAGACTAAATAATCTTGTTCAATTTTATTAAATGGATGCAGAATAAATACCTAACAAAATTCTTAAAATATACTTAGTTTTTTGGACTAAAATCTTCGATTTGAGACTTAAAATGTCGTTAACTAGCTTAGTGTCTGTTTTCAAGCGGAGCTAACTGTAGACAGTCAGGGCTGGTATTTAAAGGGAGTGCAGGATGTTAGATAAAGAAGGACCGGTCGTGAAAATATATGCCTAGAGACGGCTCTGCTAATTTCCACTTTTTACCACCTACTATTTACAAAGTAACGAGGTTTATTCTATACTATATTTATATATCCCCACTCCCTACTTAGGCTACTATCAGACGTAGCTGACCACAAAACATAGGATTGTCACTCCATCACATCATTTTGTCTAACCTGTCATGTTGCGGTGAGACAAACACACAGCCAAATTCTGTGGGAATAAAACATTACGTGATTTGTAGGAGGTACAAAGATCTAATTAAAACATATTGATAGTGATTTATATGTCTTGGGTCTGGCTTTTCAACCTGCAGAATCTTCAAACACAGCTTATACAGGGGAGTGGATAAGACGGGATGATCCATATGGTGAACCAGACTATTATTAGTCTCTAGTGTTACATTAGACTTAGGTGCGTCAATCTTGTGGTCATTCAAACAACCATTAATAAAGATTTTAAAACATCTTTAATTCCATCTTTTGAACAAGAAGGTGATTCTTTAATTACAATAGTGTTACAATATATTAGACGAAGGTGCGTCAATTTTGTGGTTGCTCAAACATCCTTTATTACAGGTGATGGTGCAATAGATGTAAAACATCCTCTACTTATCAGAACTTTTTTCAGTGGCATTTAGTAATTGAACAGTAACACACTATACACTATTTATGGAATAACAATTACTGGTTTATTAACATGCAACATTTCGACGATGATACTCTCATCTTTATCAAGTAAACAGGTCACAATTCTATGGAATACAATTACTGCTTTTTACTGAGCGACGTTTCGACTAGGCTTCTCTAGTCATTATCAAGCTAACGTCGACTAGGCTTCTCTAGTCATTATCAAGCTAACGTCGACTAGGCTTCTCTAGTCATTATCAAGCTAACGTCGACTAGGCTTCTCTAGTCATTATCAAGCTAACGTCGACTAGGCTTCTCTAGTCATTATCAAGCTAACGTCGACTAGGCTTACTATAGCTTGATAATGACTAGAGAAGCCTAGTCGACGTTAGCTTGATAATGACTAGAGAAGCCTAGTCGAAACGTCGCTCAGTAATAAGCAGTAATTGTATTCCATAGAATTGTGACCTGTATACTCTAGTTCAATTACTAAATGCCATTGAAACAGTTTATCAAGTAAATGATGATTTACATGTTAATAAACTAGTAATTGTTATTCCTTAGTGTGCCTCAACTTCATCGTTTAAACAAGACGTTGATCAAACTGCGGTGTGATAATAGCTGCAGTGTTCCTGTTCTACCAGGACCAAGCGGTGTGATAATACCTGCAGTTTTTCTGTTCTACCAGGACCAAGCCTAGTAATTGTTTCTACTGATTTCATGTAGTTCGCCTGATGCAATTCTTTTTTTTATCTTTTTCCACCATTTGCATGACATTTTCTGTTCATTTGTTGGTCAAGAATGGAGTGAGAGAGTGTGTGAGAGAGAGAGAGAGAGAGAGATGGGGTTAAACGTCCACTCGACACAAACCAGGTCGTTCGGGACTAACATATGGTTCAATTTTATTTCAATTATTTCACGTAGTCGTTTTTAGCAGTGGGAGGAGACCGGAGGAACCGACGAAAGCTCACGAAGCTAGACAGGCGATCCTACTCCTAGTCACGTACAACCGAGGAATCGAAACCACGCCAGTTGACTCAATGACAGAGAGTTTAAATGAATATTCATGATTTTGAGACGGAAGGGTCAGGATTTAAACAGACGTGAATAAGCAAAATAACTCCTCAGAAATACCTTTCCCTCCATTTTGCATGGCAGATTTTGTTTATTTATTGGTCTAGAATCGAATAAGTGTGTTTAAATATACATTTTTTGCCAGGTTTTGTTTAATATTCATGATTTGGAGGCGGAAGTATAAGGAGGCACACGGACGTGAATTAGGGAATTTACCTTGACGTAGAAAAAATCAGGATGGTCAACTTCATTCAATGCTTGTGACATATTGGGCCTTTGAAGTTATAATGATACAGATAATGGGAATGTTCAAACACTTGTTGTCAGTCAAGTAATCCGATAAATTTAAAGGTACATTATGGTAGATCAGATAAAGAGCCGGCAGTTCTCATTATAATACTGACATTGGTGATTAAAAGGAATCGCTCCCCTTATGTATACAATGTGACTCCTTATTTACCAACTTCCTGACCATGTCCAAACTGGGAGAGCGATTTTAGGAGCGTGATTCTGGACATTCACAAATTAAGAAGTGCTTCTTTTAGGTTGACCTGCTTATTATAGAAAAAACTGACTTGATTACATGTACATGCAAGTCTTGAAAATGCACGTGACAATCTCAGCCTCATTAAAGATACATTATGGAAGATTAGATAGAGAGCCGACAGTTCCCACTATAATAGTTAAAAACTAAATAATGTAAAAGAAATATGCTGAAAATTTCAGTCAAATTGCTTCTCTGTAAGCCGAGAAAAACCTATTCTAAAATCACTGTAGCCTCGATTGTCATTGTTACCGCTGTCACGATAATTAACAAAGTCTCGATTATCCATTTTTGTGTTTGATCATCAATAGACGTTGAACAGCAGATCGAATGCAAAACCAATGAAAATCGGACATATACGGCGGCATCTCTCTTTGTAACCCTGTCCATTGACCGTTCTACATTCTGTAACCTTGTCCATACCCAGCTGACCAGTGAATATTCACATCCTGTTTCTGGTAACCATGCCCAGAACACCACGTGTTTCTGGTAACCATGTCTAGAACACCATGTGTTTCTGGAAACCATGTCTAGAACACCATGTGTTTCTGGTAACCATGTCTAGAACACCATGTGTTTCTCTGCGGAATTGTAACTGATGTATTTAGTCACCTGAATATGTAGCGCATTAAAGTGGCATTATGGTAGATCAGATAAAGAATTGACTGTTCGCGCTATGATAGTCAAAGAATAGTTAACGTAAAGAGAATATGCTGAAAATTTCAGTCCAATTGCTCCACTCTGATCCGAGATATTAACGATTGAAATTTAGGTCGTCTTGATCATCATTACTAAAGTCGGTACGATAAAAACAAAGTCTCGATTATCCATTTTGACGATAAATCTTCCGTAACAAAATGTATTCAAATCCAGTAAATATCGCAGGCTAGCGATGAGTTGATTATGGTCTGGATAAGTTAATTTGTAGATTAGAATTTTACTTGAAAACCACGTCGAAACGTTGTAGTGTAGCAAACAACGTGTTTGTATTCTAGCATGAAACTAGGCCATCATTACAACCAGTTGACTGATGAGAAATTACACACTTTTTACACCCGTGTTACAGCACCAGGAGTTATTCTTCCTATATTTGATTGACTTCAAGTGCGACCCGATGACCTAATAGTGTCGATTTCCTGCTGATGAAGAGCGATAATAACACCGTACTCTATTTCTAACTTCAGTCTTAAAGAGCCCGAATACGAAACTTTAAGAGCACGACCGGGGTATTTCCGTCGTTTACTAAATATGAATAGCTATGATTTCGGTAATTAACAGAAATAGATTTTCAATATCAACGAGTATATTGCATAGTTCGGGTCGGAACTACTTAAATGGCAGACATTATATGAAAGCAATTGACAGAGTTAGTTTCGTATATCAAACCTGGGATCGGTGAAATGTTTTATATGTTATAGTGTTATAATAGATCTATATGGTTTGATAGGCGAACATGAATAGAACCCACGTCTATTTTTGGTTACACACAAGTACCAAATAACCCGCTCATACTAAAGTAGCTATTTAAACGAATCGTGTTGGTTGACTTTAACACAAGTGGACAGGTCATTTATATATATGGTACCGGACTGGAATAACCAGAACGAGAATTCAAAGAAAACTAGATATGGTTAATGAACCACTTCTATGCTCGTTTGTTCCACTGTATTTCCGTCGGATGGTTCTTTGAATTCGGGCTTTGCTCAACATTTCAGAGGTGAACAGTTCTTTATAGGTGGTACTGGAGTGATCAGAATAAGAATTCAAAGTAAAATAATTAAGCTTAACGAACCACTTTGGAAGCGAAGCATTTAGCTCGTTTTCCTACTGTATTGCCTTAGGGTGGTCCTTTGAATTCGGGCTTTGCTCAAAATTTTATTTTAGAGGTGGACGATATTAAGGAAGTATTGGTTCGATTTGGGACGGCGATTGGGAGAGCTGTGCCTGTCTTTCGAATTTCTACTAGTCTGCAAAGGTTTAAATTCCCACTTTTTGCGCCGACTTGGCTGACGAAGACAGGTACTACCAAGGGTAAATTCTTTGATGCACACGACATGGGGTACTTCATTGTCAGTCACCCCTGACAAGGCTTTCCCCGGCTCACAATTCAGGCCCCTGACAACCGCGACACCAACTAAATTGACAATATAGCGTATATGTGTTCCCAGTGTCCCATGTTACTGTTCTAACCCTAACCCAATCAGACATACTCTCATTATCTGCTACATAACTCTGAGGGACACAGGGCCCTGAGAACATCTGGATGATTCTACTATCAGTACCCATGCGCAACAGACGGAACTCTTTTTCGTGGTTTAATTAACCCCAGTCTTTGTATCCATACGCAACACGGAACTCTTTTTCGTGGTTTAGTAATGAAGTAGGGTTTAACGTCCTACTATTCTGCTCCGACTGGGCTGATACACCATACAATGTTCACCAGGTTACACACTATGAGGGACATTTTTGCCCCCGGACACTACGACCTACTCGAATTCCAACTGTGAAGAGTTGACCAGACAACGTTCCTTGTTAGGCCCTCTATCCTGCACCACGGACAAACAATCTGATTAAAACACAGATCCTATTTCGTTTCGTTTTTATAGTTCAAAATTTCGTTTTACTTGTCTTTACTACACTAGGATCTGGAACAGTTGTTATCATTGACGTGCTCTGAATGGTGTGAGGGATTAGCCAATAAAACGGTCTGTAATCCACTAGTAACATCAATGCTGATTGGTTAATCAAATGTTTGATGTCATAGGGTCAAAAGCCGCTCGTATGACCCCTGACACGACCTATCGCTACAACCGGTCAGATCTTCATTTAGTGTAGGCCATCGAAAGTATAAAAAAAACGAAACGAAAAATAGATCTGTATTGATTGACAAACGGAACCACGTCAGAAAAATTCTTTTGGTATACTACGTGGATATTAAATAGTAAGTTACTAGCTACCCATTTTAAAAATATTTTATAAATAATAAGAGAAAACGATTCGTGGGCGGTTAATTACTCAGACACGGGTATAATCAATTTTGCCTGTAATCATTAGAGTGAGTATATGACATGCGTTGCTACCTGTAGTGATAGTGTTATCTGCGTTCTACGTCATTAAATTATGTTTTTACGTTTTTATCTTATCGTAAAGTGTGTAGGGACATGCGAAGGATACGAAAGACGCCCCAATTATCGTTAAAACATGAAAGTTTTACATAGCTTGGACGACTTAGAAACATTTTAAGAGTTATCGCAGTTGTCTAACAGGAATAAGGACAATGTTGATCGGTTGTTCAACCCCATTCCACACTCAGTCGTTATTATTTCAGGAACCGCGGTAGCTCAGCGAGTAAGACGTCGACTCGCTAATTTGGGGCTTCCGTATTCAATCCCAGTGTTGGCCGAGAAAGTTGTTCCCTTTGTCAGTGATGCAGGACGTATAATCGTTCGAGTGGTATGAAAAACCGAGGTACCATGTACACATTGGCGTGCGCCTAAAAGAACCCTTAGCACACTGCGTATGCCGTCTTCATTAGCCCAGTTGGAGCAGAACAGTAGGACGTTAAACCCCATTTCATTTCACTGCATTATTATTTATCATCTTTTCTTATTCTAATTTAGTTTTTTTTTATTATTGGGGAAACCCAACTCTTCTCGAGTGAGTCTGATATTAGTACCAATGACAATAGCACTGATCAAAGAGCAGTTGGACAAATCTATGGGTGAATCTGAGTGTGTTGCACAAGCCCATATCCAATCTTCAGTCTGTTGAAGACACATGTAGGCTACCAGGTTCGGGTCTGTCTGGGAAAGAAATATCAACACTTTATGCACATTAAAACTATTTTCTGTGGAGTTATATGAGGACCGCTCCGCAGTAAGGTTAATCAAAGATGGCTATTATCAATGTTGCACGGTTAATTCGGTGATCTCATTTTAGTCAGCAATTTATCAGACATTTTATCAATACATAATTAACATCATCAACATATTATCAGTCAGTGACGTTGTCAGACAGTGATGTCATCAGTCAGTGTTTTAATCAGCCATTGATGTCATCAGTCATTGATGTCATCAGTCAGTGATGTCATCAGTCATCAGGCAGTGATGTCATCAGTCACCAGGCAACAGTCAGTGATGTCACCAGACAGTGATGTTATTTGTCAGTGATGTCATCAGTCAATTTTGTTTTCAGTCAGTGATGTCATCAGTCATGTTGTTTTCAGTCAATGACGTTTTCAGTCAGTGTGTACAGACAGTGATGTCATCAGTCAATGTTGTTTTCAGTTAAGGTTGGCATCAGTCATTGACTTTTTCCGTGTTTATCATCAGTCTTAGGACTTGAGCACTTTATCAATCGATCAATATTTTTCTAATTAAATCAAAGGAAACTAGTAGTTCTTTAAATCTACAAAACAAACATATTAAATTGATGTTTGTTCATCGTAATTATTACATTCAACCATACGCTTTTACTACAATGTACGTGACAAGGAGTAGGGTCGCCTGTCCAACCTCGTGGGTTTTCTCCGAGTCCTCCGGTTTCTTCCCCCCGCTAAAGACCCCTACGCACAAGCGAATTATTGAAATAAAATTAAACGAAATGACGTAGTTTGTGACGACGAGTGGACGTTAAACACACACACACACACACACACACACTCTCTCTCTCTCTCTCTCTCTCTCTCTCTCTCTCGCTTTTTCTACATGCTATCTTTTATCGTGACAGAATCCAGATAAAACTTATATATCCTTATACGAGAAAAAAAAAATTAAATTTGAAAGAAAAAAAAAAATAATGAAAAAAAGGAAGTTAGCATGGCCGAATGCCAAGGCGAGAAGTTGCAAACGTTATGGAGATGATAAAAGCATGTGTAGGCTGATAGCAGACCGGCTCACTCCGTCTCTCTTATTCCACCCATTTATTGATTAGTTGCCTCCACAAGACATTCAGCTATTATGTGATCTGGGCGAGTCTATGATCGGCTGCAGGGTGAATCGAGATATGTTTTAAGTCGGAGACAACTGACACTAGATGACATTACTTGACCTTGGCAGAATATATGGTTGGGGGGAGAGAGGGAGAGAAATGGGGTTTAACGTCCACTCGACACAAACTAGGTCATTTCGGGACTAACATATGGTTTAATTTTATTTCAATAATTCGCTTGCGCGTAGGGGTCTTTAGCAGTGGGAGGAAACCGGAGAACCCGGAGAAAACCCACGAGGTTGGACAGGCGACACATGGTTGGGCCATGGGTATAATAATATAAAGATATAATATCCTGCTTTTCGGCACCGACTGGGCTAAATGAAAATCGGCATACATCATGTGGCATACTCTTATTGCGAATTCCAACTGCCAAGGGTTCTTTTACGTGAACGCCAATGTGTACACGCGACCTCTTTTTTTCGAAAGATTACCCAGTGTTACTTGTCGAATACACAGCGGTATTCCTAATGATTGTATACGTATAAACTGGGGGTATCACCGACGTGATTTCCCTTGACAGTGGTTCAGGATGGAGGGCCTGACAAGGACAGCTGCCTAGTCGTTTGGATGGTACAAAAAACTGAGGTCACGTGTATACATTGGCCTGCACGTAAAAATCCCTTGGCAGTTGAAATTCAATATAAGATTGGGCCATAGTGCCGCTGCCCGGGTACAATTTCCCCCATCGCACACTATGGCGTATGCCCGTCTCATTAGCCCAGTCGGAGTAGAACAGTAGGACGTTAAACCCCATTTCTTTTCTGTTCATATCTCTTTGTATCATGTCTGTTGTCATAACTTATCACTAAATAGGAACCGACACCCAATGTTTACTAAATTTTATCGTTTGAAACGCCAGTCGCTTTCACTATAATGCGGTTAATGGATAATGTAAAATGACGCAACGTGTTCAGTTTATTTGGTACAGTATGTCAGAGACAAGAATGTTCAACTAATAGTCTGTCTTATTTACATGATTTTAAAAATCATCTTAGCATTCATGGACGATATTTTATCGTTGTCACGTTTTGCCTCAACGCTTGTCCGCCACTAAGACTCCGATGTACCACGTGACAAGATGCCACAGTTCGATTCGCTAGAGCAATTTCATTCATAAACAGTTGAGTCCATAATGTCCGTTCATTCATGGTGGATTCAGGTTGGAATCAGCGAAGCGTTGACGATCACCTGGAGAAGGAAAAAGAGAGAAATTTCATCTTGTGGGCGGACCCCGAGCTTTTGTTTCTTGACCTCCGTTGACCTTTGCTATTTATAAATGCACGTGGCACTGACAGCGATGTGGTGTCACCTTTTATTAAGCGACCTGTTGTTCAGAATGAAAATGGTGGTTAGTGTGACAGTGTACGTTGAGAAACATTGATTCACAGTGACAAGCCGTTTTGACACATTGATAAAAAAAAGACCATCAGAGGCGACATGCAGTCTAACGTTTATACCCCAACGACATGGGTTATAACATTTCAACTCGAGTTTAACAACTTTACGTGGTTTAACTGGTTTAAAGACCCATTGAGAGAGAAAGAGAGAGAGAGAGAGAGAGAGAGAGAGAGAGAGTCTAACGTCCACTCGTCACAAACTAGGGGTTTAACGTCCACTCGACACAGACTAGGTCATTTCGGGACTAACATATGGTTCTAATTTTTTTTAATTAATTCGCTTGCGCGCATGTGTCTTTAGCATACGGAGAAAACCGGAGGACCCCGGAGAAAACCCACGAGGTTTGACAGGCGACCCTACTCCTTGTCACGTACAACCGGGGAATCGAAACCACGCGTTAACCATTCCGTCATCCACCACCCCCTCCGACCCATTTCGAATAAAATAAATAAAATGAAATAGGGTTTAACGTCCTAAATGTCTGCACCAGGTGGGATAATGAAGACGGAAATACGTCATGTCCTATGAGGAAATTGTTGCCCCGACACTGTCGTTTCCGGCTATTCGTCGTCGAATTCCAAAACTATTTACGTACACACCAATGTGTACACAGGAAATCGAGTTCCGTCCCGCCGTTGGAACGACTTATCCTTCTTCCCTGCCAGACCTCCTTCCTGCGTCACTGACAAGGTGGAACCATGGTGGGGCGGGGGGAAATCACGTTCTCGGTCAACACCAAAACCCACACAGGACCCCCGGTAATGAGCCAGCCCTAGACTATCTGAGGCACTATGGTGTCCCCAGTTTCTAGTTTCAGGTCATCAACGCATAGAAAACTGAAGCTGCCAGGCTAAGGACCGTCCCATTTCCATATACGGTCCTCTGAAATTAAACGTTTACGTGATGTATACTACCCCCCGACGTGGTTTTCCCTTGTCAGTGGTGCAGTACGGAGAGCCTGACAAGGACAGCTGTCTAGTCGTTCGGATGGAACTATGACCGAGGTCCCTTGTATACATTGCCATGTACGTAAAAGATCCCTTGACAGTTGGAATTCGATATAAGAGTAGGCCGTAGTACCGCTGTCCTGGCAAACTTGTCCTCATAACACATCGTAAGGCGTATGTCCGTCTTCATTAGCCCAGTCGGAGCAGAACAGTAGGACGTTAAACCCCATTTCATTTCATTTCAATTAAGTATACTACCAATGTATAAAGAAGAAAAAGAAACCATACAAGTTTATGCGCATATATAAATATGTACGAACGCACGTATATGCTCCCATCCTTGTGAAAATAAAATGGGAATTAACGTCCTGCTGTTCTGCTCCGACTGGGTAAGTGAAGACGGGCATACGCCATACAGTGTCCTATGGGGACAATTTTGCCAGGACGGCGGTACTACGGCCTACCCTTTCTCCCACAGCTAAAGACCCTTACACACAAGCGACTTATTCAAATAAAACTGAACCGTATGTTAAATCCCGAGATTACACAGTTTGTGTCGAGTAGACGTCACCCCCTCTCTCTCTTCCTCTCTCACCCCATCTCTCTCTCTCTCTCTCTCTCTCTCTCTCACCCCATCTCTCTCTCTCTCTCTCACCCATCTCTCTCTCTCTCTCTCTCTCTCTCTGATTTTCTCTGTTAATATAAATTAATTTATTTTATGATCAGTAGTGGAATACCGCATTTTATCAGTGAAATAAAAATGTTATTCCACTGGCTAGTTGTTTTTATCTAAAATGATTGTAAAATCATAAAATAAATAGAACATTTGTCGTTTTGTCGTGAATAACATATTTTATTTCATCTCTAAGCAAGAAAACGTTTATATTTTCACTCTAAAACGACAAATATCCTCTATATATTAATAGAACTGATTAATATAGCATTTCAAATAAACATAGCTGGATTAATTTTAAGCTATTCGGCAAATGATTAAATTAAAAAAAACCCAGACTCTGATTAGTTTTTAAAAGCAAATAACACACGATTAATCTAAAAACAGTCAAAGATTTTAGAACCAGTTACAGTAATGAAGAATCAAAAATAAAGCCAAAATCGTGATATTTTTTGCTTAAAGGAGGATATTTTTGCTTCAGCCATTTCCTTAGCTGAAAGGCATTGCTTTGTGTACTAACAAAGTTCATTTGCACCGGAACTGAGTTGCAATCGATTGAGACTTGCGAGGTATAGTCAGAATATTCTTTGTTTTTTTCCCCTGGCGACACAAACCGGAAGTGACGTCCGTTCTGCAGTAAAAGTTCGAGTTTATTTGGAACATTAGGAGAGGGAGTGAGACAACGTAATGTTTGTTAAGATTTAGATTTCCGTTTCGTGATACATAATAGACAAATATCATGGTACTGATTCACTTGTTGATGTCATAGTTAAATGAGAGAGAGGGAGAGAGGAGAGAGAGAGAGAGAGAGAGAGTGAGAGAGGAGAGAGAGAGTGTGTAACGTCCACCCAACACAAAGTAGATCATTTCGGGACTAATACATGGTTTAACGTCCACTCGCTCGACAAAAACTAGATAATGTCGGGACTAACATATGGTAAAATTTCATTTCAATAATTCGCTTGCGCGTAGGGGTCTTTAATAGTGGGGGGAAATCGGAGAACCCGGAGAAAACGCACGAGGTTGGACATAGTTAAAGGAACATTCCTATCAGTTCTTCTTTATATAACAAGGTTTGAGGGGAATTGGATTGCCGAATGGTTAACGCGTGTGCGTTGTATCAATTAGATGAATTGTTTGTCGTCAGTTGCCCGATGACCTTTATTGGTAAATTATTAACACTGCTGAGTTGAAGACATGTCATTCAGTCAACTGTCGTGGTTTCGATTCCCCATTTGTACGTGACAAGAAGTAGAGTTGCCTGTCCATCGTCGTGGGTTTTCTACGGTTTCTTCCCACTGCTAAAGACCCCTACGCGCAAGTGAATTATTGAAATAAACATGTTAGTCCCAAAATAACCTAGTTTGTGTGTGTGTATCCCTCTCTCTCTCTCTCTCTCTCTGTAAGATAAAGATAACGAGCTGACAGCCCGATGCTCTAGAGAGTTGAGTATAGGCTTGTCATGTGAATAAATGTCTAAATAATAATGTATATAACATTTGATTAAGAGATGTTGATAGGAACTAAATATTCCAATAATCATACAAACTGTTTGTTATCGTATATATTCATGTCTGCAGCTTAAATCATGACCCGCAAATCGTATTTAAATCTACTTAAAATCGGAGCCATTTGATGGCATCGAGGGTTAATCATAAACTTGGTAGCGAAGATATTAGCTTTTGGAGGTTTGACAAGATGTGTGCATTAATTGTATATACCGCACTGGTTGTTCGAAGCTTAGCATCGTTTCACCATCTTTAAATTAAATCAAATATGACTGAACAGTTCTAATCTACTTAAAATCGGGGCCATTCGATGGCATTGAGAGTTAATCATGGTCTTGTTTTGTTAATTAATGTCTAATTAATAATTTATATAACATCTAAGGCATAAAGAAAGACCTGCAATACGCAGATTTAGTTCTTGCATAATGTATGTTTTTAACAAAAAACCTATAGGACTCGTAAACAAAAAGTCAAAACAAGGCTGTAGCAAATTTTAAATACATGTGATGTTCCTATAACTGTTTGTATGTTTATTTCATGTACAGATTATTATTATTCATATATGCATATAACCTTGTAAGATTTTTATGCAATAATGTTTCATCTTCATCATGCTCGGTCCCTTCATTCGCCGAAAAAGTTCATCGGGCCTTTCCGGCGTGCTCCCCCTTGTCAGTGGTGCAGGACAGGATCTGGCAAGGGACATCGTATATTCTTTCGGATGGGAAGAAAAATCGAGGTTCCATGTACACATTGGCAGTTGGAACTCGATATAAGAGTAGGTCGTAGCGCCACTATCGGGCAAAATGTCCCCCATAGCACAATGTACGGAATATGCTCGTCTTCATTAGCCGAGTCGGTGCAGAACAGTAGGACGTTAAACCCTCATTACATTTATAATATAAAAATATTGTAGGTTTAATAAGAAGGCATGTCATCACCTGTCGCAACTATTACAAGAATGCTCGTAGTTTAATGATTTTTCCCCTTCTTGACATACAACACAAATTATGAAATATGGCTATTTCCTTTGAAGTAGTCTATTCTGAGGTTAATTAGATATATGATTAGATATATTATGTCGAAATTAACATGATAATTAATATCACAGCTGGAAGTTCCTGGTATTTTAAAGAGAGTTCAATAATTTTACTTATTTAGTAAATGCGAGGACAAATAGGATGGGCTTGATCGCTATATGCATGTTTATCGTATCGTTCCGACGGAAGTTGCTACATACAAATAGCACTGATAGCCATGTGAATCTACCAGATAAGCTATGCGATGTGTTAGAGCATCAAGAGGGATAGAGAGAGAGAGAGACGGAGAGGGAGAGAGAGAGAGAGAGACGGGGAGGGAGAGAGAGAGAGACCATCCAATTCCAATATTTACGACCCTCCCCACCCAATTCGTTTATTTACGCCCCCTCCCCAACCAATTCCGATATTTACGCCCCTCCCCACCCAATTCCGTTATTTATACCCTCCCCACCCCACCCAATTACGGTATTTATGACCCACTCCCCACACGATTCACGCTATATTAGAACCCCACCCCCGCCCGCGCCCGCACCCCTACCCCTACTAAGAAACACCTTCATGCTCATACATAATCTAAATGGTTATATGTGGTGATAGGTTACATACACAGAACAGGAATTGAGTTCTCTCTTCAAGACGCGTCGCATTATTTCCATTATAAATCATTCATATTTTTGTTGTTGTTTCTTTTGCAGTGAAGCCTGTATTATTACAGGCCCGGGACTGTACAGTACAGTGGACGCTTACAGCTGGTTCCCGGAACCATTCACATGATTTGATATTTGTTGTATTAATTTCTTTTGTCTTGGCCACGGGTTTGTTTGGTTGGTTTTGTGTTGTGAGTACGGCGGTTTTTACTATTCGCGGTTTCTGGTTCCATTTCGCTATTGTGGCATTCACGTAGGTATCAAACTATATGTACGCCTGGTACACACCGTGAACCTTTGTATGGCGTGAAAACATCTTGGCACAATCATATGGAATTTTGTACATTAAAAATTAACACCAATTTCTATATAGATATCGACCATTACTCAACCTATAACGATCTCGACGGTCATTCAACTTCCTGGCTGATAATTACCAATCTTGAATCACTAGGTGTGACGGTATCTCAAATATTTCCTTGATAGCTTAGGAGATTGACAGGAATTGTGACTTGTAGCACATCCTTATTTACGTCAAGGTGGCGTGAAGATAGAATCTGAAGAATTCGAAAAACATGTACCTATTCCCTTAAACATGTTTTATGCATTTGGAATATTATAGTGTAAGTATGAATAATATTGGCACTTTGTTCATCAAACTGGAATGGAATGCAGCGAGTGCATTCGTTCTCTCTCTCTCGTCATAAAGACTTTTGTTCAGAGATGTGTAAATGTTTTAAATAGAGAGAGAGAGAGAAGGAGAGAGAGAAGGAGAGAGAGAAATGGGGTTAAACGTCCATTCGACACAAACTAGGTCATTTTGGGACTAACACATGGTTCAATTATATTTCTATAATTCGCTTGCACATTAAGGTCTTTAGCATTGGGAGAAAACCGGAGGACCCGGAGAAAATCCACGAGGCTGGACACTCCTTGTCACGTAAAATATTTTAACGGGCGGTAGGAGGGGGGGCCGAATGGTTTAAAGCGTGCGCTTTAGATCAAAAGGTCTGTCATTGTGCCAAATGGCGTGATTTCGATCCCAGCCTGTACGTGACAAGGAGTAGAGTCGCCTGTCTAACCTCGTGGGTTTTCTCCGGGTCCTCCGCCCCCCCCCTGCCCCCCGTGTTAAAGATAAAAGAAACACTGTATTGTGTATCAGGGGTGGTCGGTGTCTAAAACCAAGCACGAATTTACTTTATCTACCCGTAACCGAGCATGGCTCCATCGCAGTCATCTTGGAATTGTGACGTCATATCACAAATCTAAGTCGGCCAATAGATACCCCAGAAGAACAAGCATGTCATGTTCAAGGCCCTTTGTCAAAAAACCTCGCCCACCAAGGAAAAGATTAGCAGCGCTTGTTGACGAGAACTGGCTTATTATCTACATTCATAACCAGCAACTGTCTTACTGATGGGGTCTCACAGCAACTATAGCCCCCAAGGACTACCAAATCTTAATCCGATTCTGAATAACCGAACGGTGCCACAAGCAAACATAATGAAATGGGGTTTAACGTCCTCCTGTTCTGCTCCTATACTGGGCTAATGAAGACGGACACACGCCATACAGCCATGCAGGCACTATGGCCTACTCTAGTTATATATCGAATTCCAACTGCTAAGGGATGTTTTACGTGCATGCCAGTGGATACACGGGACCGGAGGACCCGGAGAAACCCCACGAGGTTGGACAGGCGACCCTTCTCCTTGCCACATAATGTATCAGTACTCATATGTTTCAATATGGTGGCCATTATTATGTAAATAAAATAAAACCATGTTAGTCCCGAAATGACCTAGTTTGTGTCGAGTGGACGTTAAACCCCATTTCTCTCTCTCTCTCTCTTAAGAGTCTCATCCGGATAAATGAATTAAAATACGTCCTAACGACACAAACTAAGTCATTTTGGGACTAACATAGGGTTCAATTTTATTTCAATAATTCGCTTGTTGGTGTGGATCTTAAGCAGTGGGAGAAAACCGGAGGAACCGGAGAAAACCCACGAGGTTGGACAGGCGACCCTATTCCTTGTCACGTACAACCGGGGAATCGAAACCAAGCCAGTTCACTCAATGACCGACCTTATGATACAACGCGCACACGCTAACCATTCGGCGATCCAACCCGAAATAGCTTAGTTTGTGTCGTTAGTCCCGAAATGACCTAGTTTGTGTCGAGAGGATGTTACCCCCCCCCCCCCCGTCTCTCTCGCTCATAGGACATTCAATGGCGTAACATGGCCGTCGTCTTTACGCTGATTCGTGCAGTGATACAGGATGTTAAATCCGTTTCCATATCATTTTTATTTCGTGTTAAGAGTCCACGGTGACTTTCACAAATGACATCAACCTGTTTAAAATCCTCTTAAAGACAAAAATCAATAAATGTAGAAATTGAAATAGCCGTGTCTTATTTTCATAAATTATGTTAATAAATTTATATAATATCTAGCAAAAAATATAACGGTGAATTCCATCGATTTCTGATACACGGCACCCTATCTACAAGGTTGATGCTGAAATTATACCTCAGTCTTGTACCAAAACAAAGAAATCATCCCCAGAGGTTGGGCGACTTGTGCAGATACACAGAAAATACGAACATATGTACACGAATGGGGTCTGAAAGACACTGCACTGAAGACATATTTATATGGATGAGTCCATTTGAAGAACGGGTTTGAAAGGTTGTATCATTAATTGACACACTAAGGCAATAACAGTACACGCCTACACAACGATTATTATGGCTTTAAGGATGTGATTTATATCCCAGCACGGCATCGATCGATATCCAGAATCGATTTTTGTACATTATCTCTAACTGGCTTCTGATAGAGGTTGTTGTCACCGTTTTGTATGCTAGCTATACATTGCATATATAATATTGGTAGTACATATATGTCGATCCCTGCATTGGCCGCGAAAGTTCATCGGGATTTTCCGACGTGGTTTGCCCTTGTCAGTAGTGGAGGACGGAGGGCCTGACAAGGATAGCTGTCTAATCGTTCGGATGGGACGACAAACCTAGGTCCCGTGTATACATTGGCATGCACGTAAAAGATCCCTTGACAGTTAGAATTCGATATAAGAGTAGCCCGTAGTACCGCTGTCCGGGCAAAATTTCCCTCATAGCACATTATATCGAGCATAGCCGTCTTCATTAGCCCAGTTCGGGGCAGAACCGTAGGAAATTAAACCCCATTTCATATCATTTCTAATGCTACACCTTCCTCCAATTAATAAAATAGTTTCAAATTCCTGTAAAAAATGGTCAGAGTAAAAAAAAACCCAAAACATTATTTCTAATATAGTTGACACATGATTGCATGAAGCTGAAGAAAGAAATTGATTGGGTGGTTTAAGAATCTGTTCAGGCAGTTTGTTATTTACATACACGTTTAATAAGGACAATGGCTGAAGTCAGAAATAAAATGAAATGAAATGAGGTTTAACGTCCTACTGTTCTGCTCCTACTGGGCTAATGAAGAGGGGCGTACGCCATACAGTGCTGTGTTGAAAATTTTGCCCGGGAAGCGGCACTATGGCCTACTCTTATATCAAATTCCAACTGCCAAGGAATCTTTTACCTGCACGCCAATCCGAACGACTAGACATCTATATTACGTCACAAACACTTAGCCCAACACTGTATTTGAAATCATCCATTGTGAGTGGTGTAACACTATCTTAGTGATGACAGAGATCAGTTTAGTAAATATAGCATTTATTTACAACGGGAACAGAATATCAAACAGTTACATAGATACAATACGACTACACTACATCGGGAACTATAGATACAACAGGAACACATATAACAATATTAAATCCACCATTCTGCCCCTCTGTCAAGGCAGCGGCTGGATTCGGGTGAAGCCTCTCTTCTCCTCCCCGTTCTTCTCCTCATCTCTCTAGTCGTCTTCAGTTATATACCTTCTGATCATAGATAAGCTCATGGCCATACAGGCAATTGTCTCTTTTATCTCGTCATGGCATGCTTACTGACCAGTTCATATTCCTTTGAAGTCCTGCCGAGTGTTGCACACAGATCATGTGCAGCCCGTAAATGACATATTGAATTAATTACATGTTTAACTACAACACAGATTCTTGTACCAAACCAATTATTTAAAATAAATTGAAATCTCTCCCACAAGAAACAAGATACTACTGATCAATGTCGTGAAGGGACTATAGGCCTGGATAAGGGGGTTAGCAGGGGCTAATAAGTGATGTCAAAAATCACGTCGTTTCAATTCGGTTTTCATAATTATAATGCTTAACCAGTGTAAAACATATATCGTGGGTCAGATATGCTACAAATCGACTCTAGCATGTTGCACACAGCCCAATATTACCGGCGGCACTTGGAGGGACCCTGCTTCTTTCCCGCAGGGGGGGGGGGGGGGAGCTCGGACCGGATCTTGTTCCTCTGGGGGTTAGGGATATGGGACTATTGAACAATGCTGTTCAAGAGTTAGATTCAGAGCTAAGGGGGTTCGGGGTTAATGGGGGGGGGGGGGGCACGTGTCACCTGATTGAGGAACAGGTGTAGAATTTAATAGACGATCACAGTGAATAAATCAGAAAAGAAGAAAAAGGAACGATGAATGGAAAACTACGTCGATGTAAGATGACCTTTGACCCAGAAGTAAAGTGCCAAACCATTTGTCATTCCACAAAACAGGAAGACTGACATTACACCGTATGGAAACAATCAAAATTGTGTGAAACTTTAGATTCTGCAAACTTTATTTGCATTTCTTCAATTATTTGTTTGGGTAGCCTGACCCTAAGAGAGAATACAGACACCGAATGCATTCATTGGTTTGTTGTTGGCGGGTTACACAAAGCGGCTGTCCTCGCACATAAAACGCTGACGATTTCTTACATACTTATATTTCAAATAATCCCTGACGCCACAATACATTAAACTCGCTCAATAACAATTAAAATATATTGTTCTACCCCAAATTAACCCGTACTCACATCAAATGTACTGAAGAGGAAATCCGCTCACCAAACACACATTTATAATATTTTGTCTGATGCGGTGATGGTATAGAGTCTATTGTTTTCAATTCATTAAAGGGTGTTTGGTACAAAAACAGAAACAAAATTAAATGGGGTTAAGCTTCCTGCTTTTTTGTACCAACCGTACTAATGAAGACGGACCTAAACCGGACCTACGTTTATTTTAAATTCCAACTGTCAATACTTGTAGTTTTTTTTGTCACATACGAAGGACTACACGCTGTTATTTGCCCGGACCTCTGTCTTTCACCATCTGTTCCATACAATATTTAAATAGAGAATACTCTCGTTTCGATTTTGGTCTGGATAAAAATATATGAAATGTAAACGTTATCTGTTTGTTTTGTCTGTCTAGAGTGGTAAAATTATTTTTTGCAAATGTGTTCAGTTACGGTTACATATTTGAAGTTCCCCAAAAATGATATCAAATTCTCGTACCATTTGACGGACTAGACACAATGCCCTTTGAAGCCTAGAAGGCGTCACCCTTGACAAGTGTTTAACCCGACATTTTACTTGAAAGTCATGTGTGCTGACGGAGGCCTTTTAAGGGCAGTGTCTAGTCGTTCGGAGGGGACGAAAACCGAGCTCCCGTGTACACACTGGCGTGCACGTAAAAGAACCCTTGACAGTTGGAATTCGATATAAGAGTAGGGCATAATGCCGCTAGATGGATAAAATTTCCCTTATATCACACTGTATGGCGCATACCCGTCTTCATTAGCCCAGTCGCAGACAAGTAGGGCGTTAAACCCCATTTTAACATAATGAGTCGGTATAGTATCATAATATATGGTATAATTGATGATATCACTTTAAAATAATATATAGTATAATTGATGATATCACTTTAAAATAATGAATCGGTATAATATCATAATATATGGTATAATTGATGATACCACTTTAACATGAGTCGGTATAATAACATAATATATGGTATAATTAATTACATCACTTTAACATAATATATGGTATAATATCATAATATATGGTATAATTGATGATACCATTTTAACATGAGTCGATATAATAACATAATATATGGTATAATTGATGATACCACTTTAACATAATGAGTTGGTATAATATCATAATATATGGTATAATTGATGATATCACTTTAACATAATGAGTTGGTATAATATCTTAATATATGGTATAATTGATGATAACACATTTCAATCAACAACCAAATGAAATGAGGTGGTTTTTAACTGATATAAAAGAAACATTAATTTTAATGATGAAGGTTAGTGCAAAAATGACATTTTTATACTTAATATAGATTGCTTTAAACAGTATAGAACCTATGTATTATACGACTTTAATGTTTGCATTGATTTATTTTTGATGTTACCGAGTAACGTCGCGATTCTATTAAGGTGCTTTGCACTCAAAAAAAAATATAAAAAAGATTGATTACTTTAAATATTGCATAAATTTAATATAGACAAAGGTTTGTGTCGCAAGTTTTTGCAATGGTTGATATTGATTTATCCGAATTTCGTGGGATTCCACAGGGTCGAGACTCTCTTAAACAATATGCACCCAAACTAAACTTATAAAATTTGATTACTTTAATGATTTGTTAACTTTATATATATCTATCTAACCCACTACTACTACTACTACTGCTACTACTACTACTACCACTACTACTACTACTACTCCTACTACTGTTCGTGTTATTTCAATGTTATTCCTATCACTAAATGCCTTATATATATTTGTAAAAAAACGAAAATATCGTGAGTATATAATAAAAATGATACAAGTAGGGTGATAAAGGTTAACATAAGATCTTGTCAAATACTACACCTGGTTCGCGATCTATAAGCCTATATTGTCTATATAATGTATACTATAACTTACGTATGTCATTGTATACCACGATAAGTATCATCCCTGCTTTATTTGACTTTGAGCACGCAGATTTTAAAAAAAAACTTTTGTTGGGTCGTATGAACTACAATTAAAGTTTATTGTTATGGGGACGCTCCCAGTCATCATCCATCTAGAATATCAGATGTACACTAATTACATACTACCGTATTTATTTGTTAAATGTGGCGAAGGGCTATAATTTGTTGTGTGTAATTTTTTTTATTGTTGTTGAAAAAGAAATGAAAAAAGAAACGTATTTTCGTCATGGCTGAATCGTGGTTAACGGATATGATATAAACAGGAGAGGTTGACTATTATGTTGTTATTATACAATTGTTGACCAAAATGAAAATATATTGGAAACTGATAGACCTAAAACGATTTAAATAGTAATAAATGAACAAGCTAAATATCTCTTAAAGATACATTATGTAAGATTTAGACAAAGAGCTAGCCATTCTTACTACAATAGTTAGAAAATAGTTAATGTAAAATTTGAAAATTTCATTCAAATTACTCTTTTGCGAGCGAAGATATTAGCCTTTGAAAGTTTGACAAGACGTGTGCAATAATTTCAAGCACCGTACTGGTTGTTCGAACCTAAGTCTCGCTCTTCCATTTCCAGCTTAAATCAAAATATGGCTGAACTGTTCTAATCTATTTAATATCGGAGAAATCCGATGCCACCGAGAGTTGATTATGGTCTGGATAAGTTAATTAATATCTAATTAATAATTTAGAAAACATTTCAACGCCTAAAGAAAGACCTGCAATAGGCAGATTTAGCTCTTGCATAATGTATGTTTAATATGATTATTACAATGACGTCATTATTAATGTGACGTCATAATGCATGTTTACATTTACATTTTATTTTGTCCAAAATTGTAGTTCAATATGCATATTGTCTAAGACCTCCATTTTAACAAAAATTGCGCGGAATGAGAGAGAGAAATGAGGTTTAACGTCCACTCGACACAAACTAGGTCATTTCGGGACTAACATATGGTTTAATTTTATTTACATAATAATTCGCTTGCGCGTAGGGGTCTTTAGCAGTGGGAGGAAACCGGAAGACCCGGAGAAAACCCACGAGGTTGGACAGGCGACCCTACTCCTTGTCACGTACAACCGGGGATTCGAAACCACGCCAGTCGACTCAATGACAGGCTTAATGACACAGCGCGCGCACGCTAACCATTCAGCCATCCAACCCCCTGCGTGGAATGAGTATACCAGCCTTTTAATGATTTAAGCGGTATCAAAATTCTCCTCCAAGTATAGTTTCTGTTTTGACCAAAATCGCCGATTTAAGAATCAAAATGTTGGTCAACTAGTTTCGTGAAGGTTCTCAATCGAAGCTAATTGTACATAGACAACTTAAGTTTCGTATGCAACACAATTTATATCTGGATCAAGATTGAAAGTACAAACCCACTGGTGCCAATTAGCCCTAACTTCCGCCGCTAGTGGGCACCACTGTTTTCAGTTAATATAAATTCCTGATATTTCATCTAGCTCAAGGGTGTACACATGTGTCGAGTTGCCTAGCCAGTGTAGAATGATCTTTAATTTCAACAAGACCGCGATATTTGGATGAAACAATACAATTTAGGATCGGTTTCAAATAATTAACATATTTATCATATTTCTTGTCTGTTTTTCTTCCTAATTCTACGAAATTCCGACAGATTGTCGTGAAACTCTATCTTGTTGTTCGTCAAAGGAGATGCTCGCGGAAGAATGATAATGGGACCATTCTGTGTTTATATTTTAATAAATTACCTAGAAAATGAAAAGGAATGGGGTTTAACTGGGCTAATGGAGTTTGGTATTTTGTCCGGGCAGTGGCACTTTTTCGAATTTAAACTGCCAATGGGGCTTTTAGGTGCTCGCGACCACGGGTTTTCTTCGGTGCCATCCGAAGGACTAGATACCGTTTCTTGTCAGGCCCTCTGTCCTATATCTCCGACAAGGTATTTCCGATGAACTTTCTTGGTCAACAATCCAGCGAATCCTAAATCTCCTGTCTAGCGAGCCAGCATCTAACCAAGGCGCCGAAGTTACCCAAAACGACAACAGCGAGATCTTTGGGTCAAATAGTAATTCAACGAATTGTGTTTTATATTTAAATATTTGTATTGGCTTATTGCAATGATGTTCGACACAGACCGCGACATAACGGATATGACGTACAGGAAATAATTACATGACTAATCTGAAATCTAAGAAGATGTTTCCACAATTTAAACCAAATGTTTATTAATGTAACGTAGGGTTTATGGTTTTCAATTTCTTTGGTGATTCTCGTTTAATTTAAAGTCTTAGGGTTTAACGTCCTACTTTTCTGTGCCAACCGGGCTAATGAAGACGGAGACTCACTTGGAGCGATGTTATTGTCATAAAGAAAAAAACATTGTTCACGTATAGAACTTTCCAATCACAGTATCTTAAACAAACATTATGCAAGAGCTAAATCTGCCTATTGCAGATCTTTCTTTAGACCTGAAATGTTATACAAACTATTAATTAACTTATCCAGACCATAATCAACCCTCGATGCCATCGCTAGCCTGCGATGTTTATTGGATTAGGTTCTGATTTGCTATTCGACTTCCATTCATGATTTAATCATGAAATAGATAATCGAGACTATGTTTTTTATCGTACCGACTTTAGTAATGATGATCGAGGTTAGGCCGAAAATTCAATCGCTAAAATCTCGGTTTAGAGTGGATCAATTGGACTGAAAGTTTCAGCAAATTGCCTTTACATGATCTAGTTTTTAACTATTATAGTGAGAACTGCCCGCTCTTTATCTAATCTTCCATAATGTATCTTTAAGTTAGTCTTATCAAAATTTTTTTTTTTTTACAGAACTTTCTCATTTTTTAAATTTAAGGCGTAAAACATAACTGTATTCTATCACAGTATTTGTAGAATGAAATACAACCAACGTGTTTGTACAATTATGAATGAACTTTTTACTAACAATATATGCAATATCAACACCCAAAATATGGTCTACATTAACATTCAACTATATGTTCCGTTATTATTCAAATATTATATAACATTTAATATAGGGGAGGGTGGATGGCCGAATGGTTAGCGCTAGGTCCGTTGTATCAGAATGTCTGTCATCGAGTCAACTGGCGTGGTTTTGTATACCCGGTTGGACGTGACAAGGAGTAGGGTCGCCTGTCCAACCTCGTGGGATGCTTTTCGGGGTCCTTTGGTGTCCCCCCCCCCCCCCACTGCTAAAAGGGAATTTTTGAAATAACAATGACCCGAAATGACTTTTAATATGTAAACTTTTATCTTATAGCTCGTTCAAAAATGAAATGATGGGGTTTAACGTCCTACTGGTTTGCTCCGAACTGGGCTATTGAAGACGGGTACGCCATTCAATATGCTATGCGGGAAATTGTGCCCGGACAGCGGTGCTGGGGCCTACTTTTATTCCGAATTCTTAAGGCCAAGGGTTCTTTTACGTGCACGCCAATGTCCATGAGATTTCTGGTTCGGTCCCGGTAATGGCTGCGAAAGTTCTTCCCAATCTCGATCACCCCTTGTCAGTGATGCAGGACCGAGGACCTGGCAAGGGACAGTGTCTAGTCTTTCGGATGGGACGAAAAACCAAAGTCCCGTGCACACATTGGCGTGCACTCAAAAGGATCCTCGACAGTTGGAATTCGCAATAAGGGTGGGGTGTAGAGCGTAAGTCCGTCTTCATTAGGAGATTAAACCCATTTTATTTAAACGACCCCGTTATTTACCGTGTCCTTGAGATTTCTAACAGACCTAGATAACCTCGTGGATAATCGACTACTTTCAGTACGCTTTGAAGTCGGCTACGGATGTTCAAATTAACGATAATTGAGTTTTCATCGAATTAAGTGATTCGACTAAATGACCTATTAACAAATTATATGAACCGAATGGAATCAATGATTAAAAGCCAAACATCTCGCAATTCTTTTGAGGAGAATTAATAAAGGTGTTTAGAAGAGCACATAGAGTGTTTTGTATGAATGAAATAGTTAAGCCCACGTTAAATACTGGTCTTTGTACAAGTATATTGGTTAGTTGAGTACAGATATTGATAGCCTCTTTACACTTCACTTGTTTTTTTCAGTGACAGGTACTTGATGGAAAAATTAATATAATATTCGCCAGGTGTTAGTGAAACGTAACCAATATCCTTTCTTTCAATGAAGCTGTTAAAAGATTTATAATTTTTATATCGAATATCAAATATATTATTAATATAGCCTATGGAAAGATCGACTCTTGTGGTTTATAATTTTTATATCGAATATAAAATATTAATAATGTAGCCCATGGACAAACCCTACTGTTGTCTTTGAATGAAATGAAATGGAGTTGAACGTCCTACTTTTGGCCCCGTCTTCATTAGCCCAGTTCGGGGCAAAACAGTAGGACGTTAAACCCCATTATATTTCCTACTTTTTATTCCAATCTCGTGGGTTTTCTCCGGTTTCCCTCCCACTGTTAAAGACCCCTACGCGCACGCGAATTGTTGAAATAAAATTGAAGTATGTGTTAGTGCCGACATGACCTAGTTTGTGTCGAGTGGACGATACCCCCCCCTCTCTCTCTCTCTCTCTCTCTCTCTTTCTCTCTCTCTCTATTTTAATTGTAATGCCGTGTAACAGGAGTTCAGCTTTAATTACTATATCGAGTCCTATTCTAATCTCTCTCTCTCTCTCTTTCTCTCTCTCTCTATTTTAATTGTAATGCCGTGTAACAGGAGTTCAGCTTTAATTACTATATCGAGTCCTATTCTAATCTCTCTCTCTCTTTCTTTCTCTTTCTTTCTCTCTCTCTCTCTTTCTCTCTCTCTCTCCTACTTTTGGTACACAATCTGATTAAAACACATCCTATTTCGGTTCGTTTTCTAAAGTTCAAAATTTCGTTTTACTCGTCTTTTCCCACTAGAAATACCAACACTGATTGGTTATTTAAATGCCTGGCGTTATACGGTCAAAAGTTCTTGTCTACGATATCACCTTAGGTGGAAGTGGGCGTAAAACCCCAGAAACGAACGAACGAACGGTCAAAAGCCGCTCGTATGACCCCTGACGCGACCCCCCACTACAACCGGTCAGATCTTCATGTAGTGGAGGCCATCATAAGTATAAAAAACTAAACGAAATATAGATCTGTATTTTTTTCAGATTGAATTTGTCGGCATTTATGTTCATTATACACATAATATTTATAATATTTATTTACATTTCATCATGTTTTTGAATATAGATCTGTATTTTAATCAGATTGTTTGGTGCACCGACTGGGCTAACGAAGACGGCCGAATGCCATGCAGTGTGCTATAAGATACATTGTGTCCGGACAGCGGCGCTACGGCCATACTTATTTCCAGTCAGCACTACGACTGAAGCACTACGAGTCTCCGTTGTCTTGAAGCAGCCCTTGTTCATTTCTGGCACAGATGGGTATACATTGTCGGCAGTTAGACTCAAAGAACGATTGCTCGTCCCATCCGAACGACTAGACGCTGCCTAGCTGGGCCCTCCGCCCTGCACCACTGACAAGGGGGAAATTAGGATCGACCTTCTGATTAGTGATTCAGTACCGTACTCATTGAGCCGCTTGTAATTTGGTAATGATCGTGAGAGAGAGAGAGAGAGAGAGAGAGAGAGATGGGTTGTAACGTCCACTCGACACAAACTGGGTCATTGTGGGACTATCATATGATTCAATTTTATTTCTTTAATTCGCTTTCGCGTAGGGGTATTTAGCAGTAGGAGGAAACCGGAGGAACCGGAGAAAACCGACGAGGTTGGACAGGCGACCCTACTCCTTGCCACGTGCAACCGGGGATTCGAAACCACGCCAGTTAACTCAATGACAGACTTTATGATACAGCACGCACGTGCTAACCATTCGGCCATCCACCCCCACCCTCTTTTTTATTAGAAGCGGTGTACAAGTATTATATAAATCCATCGCTTCACTCTTCTACGTTGTCAGCCAGACTCAAGTGTTTGTTGGTATATGGATAACATCCTAACTTCCGGCACGTTATGCTGAGAGTTTTGACAAGTAAGTAAATAATTAGTGAATGTTACGATGAAACGACCCATAATATAAATGATAGCGGGGTTAGCCATATCTTCATCGACCAGTTTTCGTCAAGTGTATCTCTAATATCCAGTCTAATCTCTTCACGCTTAAACAGCCACCTGCACGGTTTATCAAGAATTATCTCCCCTGAAAGTCACACCGACCTTATCTAACAGGAACATTCATAAAGAAATAAGATAAGACGTATGCAACATAATACAAGTAGTAATGGCTCCTTTATCCAAACTCTTAAACATCCAGCCAGATTTCAATAACCCAACAATTTAACTTTTATGGTTGATAAAATATTCTTGAACATCCAGCCAGATTTCAATAACCGAACAATTTAACTTTGTGTTTCATAATATAAAGAACATGTTGTATACCCGAGGCGGTGGGGTCGGGGTGCGATGGCCGAATGGTCTTACGCATGCGCTTTAGATCATGAAGCAGATTATTCAGTCAATTACTGTGGTTTCGATTGCCAGCTTTTATGTTGCAAGGAGTAGGGTCGGCTGACCGACCTCGTAGTTTTTTTGCCGGGTCCTCCAGTTCCCCCCACTGCTAACGACGCCTACGCGCAAACTAAGTATTGAAATGCAAAAGTCCAGTGAACGTTAAACATCCCCATCCTCTCTCTTCTCCCCTCTCCCTCCCCCCTCTCTCTCTCCCCCCCCCCGCTAATGACCACTAAGCGCAAGCGAATTATTGAAATACGATAGTCGAGTGAACGTTTGACCCCATCTCTCTCTCTCTCAGTTAGTCCGATAGCAGTAGTTACAGGAGTTGTGTACGAGGCAGCATGTGCGTACTCTAGAACACCACATATCATTTCAAACCTTTAGTACTGTTTTCATCTAGATTACTAAAAAACAATTTCTAAGTAATCAGTTTTTATACAGATCTGATAAATAAGTGCCACCATGGCTAAAACAACCCAATGATAGAGAGAGCGAGAGAGAGAGAGCTAGAGCGCGCGCGCGAGAGAGAGAGAGAACTAATGCACTCGCTGCATTCCATTCCAGTTTGATGAACAAAGTGCCAATATTATTCATACTAACACTATAATATTCCAAATGTATAAAACATGTTTATGGGATAAAGTACATTTTTTTTCGAATTCTTCAGATTTTATCTTCAAGCCACCTTGACGTATATAAGGATGTGCTACAAGAGAGATGGGGTTTAACGCCCGCCTGACACAAACTAGCATATAGGTCAACTAGGGATCTTTAATGGCGAGAGGAAGTGCATATTCGACAGGCTTTCCAAACCCTTGCCACGTACAAGCTAGGAATTGAAACCCCGCGGTTGATTCAATGGCCGATTTCATGATCTAGCGCGCCCGCCCTAGACCAATCCGCCGCCACCAAATCTTCCAAAACGTAAATAAGCCAGAATTAGAATTATGCTAATAGATTTGACAGTATGAGAGTGGCCTTAAGTCTGAAAATGTCACGAAGAGCAGCCCAGTTGAACACATTGAACAAGACCCTTCACACAACTCATGAGTAATTTGGTGTCAGAAAAACAAATGTCAAATTGTAACCTGCATGCTCAGACAAATTTCACGCTGTCAGCTACGTGACTCTGTCATTGAGTCAACTGGCTTGGTTTCGATTCCCCAAGGAGAAGGGTCGCCTGTCCTACCCCGTAGGTTTTCGCCTGTTCCTCCGGTTTCCCCCCACTGCTAAAGACCCCTACGCGCAAGAGAATTATTGAAAAAAAATTGAACCATATGTTAGTCCCGAAATCACCTAGTTGTGTCGAGTGGACGTTTTACCCATCTCTGTCTGTCTTTCTGTACCTCTCTCTCATTAGCCATTTCATTTCGACTGAAGAAACCACCCCTTTAATTCTTCTGTAACTCTTGTTATCGTTTTGTTGGTGAGACCCAACCGAAAAAACCAAGTTCCATTCAGCAGATCAATCCGGGCATTGATTATCAGCGGCTTGTCTGATGTTTGATTTTTACACAGGAAGTCTGCCCTCTTCCCCTACTTAGTAATGTCACGTTTGTTAATCAATAATGTACTGCAGAGAAAGAAAAACAGTGTTACAGATCATATGACTGACATCCGTCAAGTGAAAATGAGATTATTTCAAATTAAAACACAGCAACACAATACTCGTTATCAGCATGACATCCTTAGCAACCAACTGACCACTACAGCTGTACGGCTTATCAGCCAATCAACGATTACATTGTTTACCTTGTACAGATTATCATCCAATCGGTGATAACGTTGTTTATCCTATCTTAAAATTCTTCAACGAGATTCTACACACCGGAAGTGGCACACTTACACGTAAAGTCAACAAGGGTCAAGCCCTCGATTATCGTCTTTAGATGGTTTCTATGGTTACTCAGCTGTGATTGACATGAGCTATTAAAGTGACACCTATCATATTGAGTTTACGATTTGCTATGACTCAATATTGAATGAGCTTCGTTTACTCTGACCAATCCTCCAAATCATCATCTCGTGCAGGGGGTGTTGTTAAGCGTACACGTGAAACGTGTTGTTAAGCGACGTCAGTCAAACAATAAGACATGTCATCTTATTTACACTTAGGACAAACGAAGAAACTGTCAATTTGAAGTTCACTTTGTTAACATAAAGTCTTATTGGATTGTCTGTCACCTGAATCCACTTAAAATAATCCTGACTTCAATAACACCCGAACTTTATCATTGTAACTCTCACTATATCATTACAAAATATTCACTTTAATAACACCCGAACTTTATGAGTGTAACCTTCTATATATAATTTACAACTATAATATTCACCACTCAGTAACTTATTTGATTTAAAAGAAATAATAATCAAGCCACAAAAAACTTTAAAACAACTGCCCAAAAAACGAACAGTAGGTTAATACAACACCGGAAACAACTGGTCAAAATCGATATGGATAAAAAAAAACAACCTTTAACTACGTGAATCTACTACAAACACTCTCGTATAAATATGAGCCCGGGTGCCAGTATTTCCAGGGGGTTGGGATGGCGGTCATCGCTGGTTTCGTTCCCTGGTGTGAGCGTATGCGGCTTGGAGATAGGGGTGCCTTCTCCCACAGGAAAGATCCCTACGCGTGCGCTAAGATAACAAAAAAGAAAATAAGACAACTTGTCTGCTATATCAATTTCGGTGGAAGCGGACGTTAAAGACTAAGAACAACAACAACCGCTGTGAAACAGATTGGTGTAGGTGACGCCATTTTCCCTGGCACTCTAAAAGTTCATTAGATTTACTAGTCGGTATAAAACAAAAGGGATTCCTTTTTCTGTTATAAAACTGGGAACAGATAAATTTCGTCTTTCTTGTAAATCATTCAATGTTTTGTTTTTCATTTTGAGTGACTAAAAACGCAGTGGACGCTTCTGCTAGGCTCCCACTGTCGTACGATGCGTCACGACAAAATTGTCCACAATCTGACGTGCAGATACGTTCGGATACGTTTCGATACGATCAACACGATTGCTACGACTGATCTCAGGACAGATTTCTGGACAGATTCTGAAATCGTACATGTTGCTAAAAACCGCAGACTCAGTCTAACGCTAGGTTCCAAACCTATTGAGTCCACGGTCTGGTACGTGCAGATACGTTCGAATACGTTTCGATGCCACCAATACGGTTTCCATCTTTGACCACAATGTATGATAAGACCTGATTTCAATCGTAGGGCGAATTGTGATAGTGGGAACCTAGCTTTAGACACAACTTTGTTCTTGATAGGGAAATGAGTAAGGCGCTGACTAACGAAACACTGGGCTCGGGGTTCGGTCGAGAAAGTTTCACGAGGTTTTCCAACCTGATTTCTCCTAGGTCTGTAGTACAGTAGTAGGGCCTGGCAAAGAAATCACATGATTTTGGCTAACCAAGACGTCCAGGATTCTAGTGTCGGTCGTGGAAGTTTCTCTGAATCTGCAAACTTTCGTTTCTCCATGTCATTGGCGCAGGGCGCAGAGCTTGGCAGGTGCACGTTAAAGACCCTTGACTGTTGGAATAGCTAGAACTATTTGTTATGGCCAGCCCAATTTTTGTCACGATCGCTGAGATGTAAATAAGATTAGGATACGTGATTGTTGGCGAGATTGTAGGTTAGGTTTAGGGTAAGCATCGGGATTAGGTACAGGGTTAGGGTTAGGGTTAGGGTTCGGATTGAACTGACGTTACCATTTAGCAATAACCCTGTTGAAAACCCGCTGTCACTCCTCATAGCACACTGCATGCCATATGCCCAGTTGCTACAGCAGTAAAGTAGAACTTTGAACCCCATTTCATTTCATATGAGAATGTGAAATATTTTATATACCTCAAATATCTATATAGCAACAAAGTATGCCATTCTTTTGGCATTGTTCCAAGTGTTCTCTTTGATGTAGATAATTAAGGCTATAACTCATAATAACCAATCTAGCTAAAACACTGGCGGAAATTAGTTCACTAAAAAATACACTTACATATGGCCTCTTCCAGTATTTTAATGGGGGGGGGGAAGAGAGAGAGAGAGAGAGAGAGAGAGAGAGAGATGGGGGAGTTAACGTCCAATCGACACAAACTAGGTTATTTCGGGACTAACACATGGTTCAATTTTATTTCCATAATTCGCTTACGCGTAGGGGGTCTTTATCAGTGGGAGGAAACCGGAGAACCCGGAGAAATCCCATGAAGTTGGACAGGCTACCAGTATTTTAATACCATATATATAATATCATATTTATACCGGGCATAGATACTAGTGGGTTTAAGCAAGCTGTTACCCTTCTATAAAAAATACAGTTGTCGACAATCACTTGTGCATTAAACTTATTGATGGTGGTTTGCGGAAAAGGTAGTTGGCCGGGTTGTGTAGTTAAATATTATGTAGTGGTTTGTGTATAAGGTCGTTGAACGGGTGGATCATATGAACCGTCTTCATTAGCTCAGTCGAAGCAGAAAAGTAGAACGTTAAACACCATTTCATTTCTATCAAGTGACATGGGGTTTAAAGTCCTTCATTGCGGCATCAATGGGGATAATGAAGACGCTATACACGAGGGTAACTCTGTCCGTACAGTGGCGTTTCCGCCTACTCTTCATTGAAATCCAAGGGTTCTTTGCCGTGCACGCCAACCTGTACGACTAGACATGAATCCTTGCTTGATCCCCCGTCCTACACCACAGACAAAGCGATAAAACGCTGGAAATCTCTACGTCAAATCGGAAATTAATTCTTTACCATTTGTTAAAACGCTAATACCCCTTTAAATAGTAAGTAATTTATGTTTCGTAGACTACGAATAAATTTGCCAGGTTCCTCGTCCTCCACCACAGACAAGGGGATAAAACGCTTATCCGTCAAATCGGAAATTAATTGTTTACTATTCGTTAAAACGCTATTGCCTCTTTAAATAGTAAGCAATTTATGTTTCGTAGACTACGAATAAGTTTACATATTTCTGTTGTTGTGCATTATAATTGCATAATGATTTTATTGAGAGAAGAATAACTCGAAATTACATCAAATTAAAAAAGACAGGCTTGCTATTGTGTTACTATGATTTATAAGGTCAAGAATGCAGCTTACATAAAGTGATGACATATTTAAAGGGGTGTTGCCACATAATATAGCTGTGTTAAAAGATGTGATTTGCCATGTACACAAAAGTTGACGTTATGAGCCGCCAATTTACAATGTACACAAAAGCTGGCGTTATGAGCCGCCAATTTGCCATTTGCATAAAAGCTGGCGTTATGAGCTGCCAATTTGCCATGTATACTAAAACTAACGTTATGAGCCGCCAATTTGCCATGTATACTAAAGCTGGCGTTATGAGCCGCCAATTTGCCATGTATACTAAAGCTGGCGTTATGAGCCGCCAATTTGCATAAAAGCTAACGTTATGAGCCGCCAATTTGCCATGTATACTAAAGCTAACGTTATGAGCCGCCAATTTGCCATGTATACTAAAGCTGGCGTTATGAGCCGCCAATTTGCATAAAAGCTGGCGTTATGAGCTGCCAATTTGCCATGTGCCTAAAATCTGATGTTATGAGCTCCCAATTTGCCATGTACACGAAGGCTTACATTATGAGCGCCCAATTTGCCATGTACACAAAAATGGTGGTGCCCGGGCAAACATACTACCTTTGGACGCCTGTCCCTAGGACTGGCTTTACGAGTTGATAGGAGGAACAAGGGAAACAGTCTTCCATCGGAAGAATTAAAAATAGTTTTCAATACCTTATCGCTGTGATCAATAATTGATTTCATTACACCCGAAAATTTCACTTTTCTTGATGATATTACAAAAACCCTTTACAATTAGAGCCGGCTCTTTAAGTTCCTGGCCGAATGGTTAGCGGGTCCACTTGAATCATAATCATAACGTCTTTCTTTGAGTCAACTGGCGTGGTTTCGATTCCTCGGTTGTACGTGACAAGGAGTAGGGTCGCCTGTCCAGCCTCGTGGGTTTTCTCCGAGTCCTCTGGTCCCCCCCCCCCCACTGCTAAAGACCCCTACGCGCAAGCGAATTACTGAAATAAAATTAAACCATATGTTAGTCCCGAAATGACCTAACTTGTGTCGAGTGGACGTTAACCCCCCCTCTCTCTCTCTCTCTCTCTCTCTCTCTCTCTTTAAATTCATTAACATATTTACAGTTGGTACCACTTGAAACCAGTGCAAATCGATTATAAGATCAGTGATCGAGTACAATCAATTAAAGCACATTGATCCTTTTTTTAATACTGGCTCAGTGAGTGACGCGCCGGTTTACTAACCAGGTTCGATGTCGGTGTCGGCGGTCGAGAATTAATCTGAATATGAAGTGGTGTTTAACATCCTACTGTTCTGCTCTTATACTGCACTGGGCGTATGAAGACGGGCATACGCCATACAGTGGGCTATGAGGGAAATTGTGCCCGGGCAGCGGCACTATGGCCTGCTCTTATATCGAATTCCATCTACCAAGGGATCGTTTACGTGCACGCCAATGTATACACTTTTTCGTACCATCCGAACGTCTAGACAATGTCCGTGTCAGGCCCTCCGTCCTACACCACTGACAAGGGGAACCACGTCGGAAAATTCCGATGAGAGAGAGAGAGAGAGAAATGGGGTTTAACGTCCACTCGAAACAAACTAGGTCATTTCGGAACTAACATACGGTTTAATTTTATTTCAATAATTCGCCTTCGCGTAGGGTTCTTTAGCAATGGGAGGAAACCGGAGGACCCGGAGAAAACCCACGAGGTTGGACAGGCGACCTTACTCCTTGTCACGTACAACCGGGGATTCGAAACCACGCCAGTTGACTCAATGACAGGCCTTATGATACAGCACGCACGTGCTAACCATTCGGCCATCCCCCCCCCCCCCCAAATTCCGATGAACTTTCCCCTAAATTTTGCAGCGTGGTGTCTTCGGGTGGGACGGAAAACGTAAAAGAACCTTGACAGTTGGAAATGGATATGAACAAGGGCGTGGATTTGTCATAACTTTTTTTTTGGGGGGGGGGGACGGACGAACCCTGGAACTTTTCATTACCAAACCAAAATAATAAATACGAACAGTTTACCAGTGTTATTTCGATGAAAGCTGTAACTAGGGGTAAAATTGACTACCTACAATTAAGGAGGAAGATATCGTGAAGATGAATTACTGTGGCAAGACCCAAGGCAGTGGTTAGATAGCCTTCAGAACGAGACATTCATGTGGATATAAACCTGAAAATCTGTCCTGGTGATCAAAATCATGGGGGGACAGAGACATATTCTTCCCCCCTTTCCGATTCTAAGGGGGGGGGGATCCGCCCCCCCCCCGTCCCTCCTAAATCCACGCCCATGGATATGAGACAAAATTGCCCTTCATTAGCCCAGTCGGTACAGAAAACAAGAACATTAAACCCATTTCATTTCATTTCTTTTTTTCAATATCTAATAGTCCGTGATCATTCTCATTAATGCCTGTAATACGAAACACATAAAATTTGGACAGTTTATTAACATAACATTTGTACCATTTGAGACCAGTACAAATAACAAAACGATGCGTGATCAAGTACAATTAATTCCATAAACAAAAAAAAAAAAAGAAAAGAAATCAACCTACATCAATTAATTTTTATCGGACGCAAACCCAATCTAGCTTATTGAGATCTATGATTGTAAGTAATGGCGGTGTTTGTGTTTTTTGTACCCCCTACAAACAATATAACTATTGTTACGACTATCAGAAAGAGTGTTATCTATGTACTATATATGTAAAACTGGGTATTAGTCCGATCCACGTGTGATATACACCCGATTGTTTCGTGTATCCGTATACAATACCGCTTGTTCCCAGAGAACACACAATTTCTTTGTATTATTCGAGGTCAAAAAACTAGTCTAATTAAGATTCACTGACTATTATTAATGTACGGAATAAGTAAGGCAATTGACGACTTATATAACGCATTGTTACCAAGTCCTATCTTTATAAGTACATGTAAATTGCTAATTCTGTTACCCCCACTGCGGGTTCTGTCGGGAGATTTAATGCGACTTTTGTTTGTATTTAGTATTAGGTAACTCCGCGATGGTCTAAATTTACAATAAGAATTATGTGGTTTTTGAGGACAATATTGGATAAATCGTTCATGGTCTTATTACAGACAGATTGCGCGAGTCAGGGAGTCTGACGATTTAATGAGGTTTTTTTTTTTATAAAATCAATCATTGAACAATTGGACAAGTCAGGTAATAAGTGTTTATTTATTTTTCATATTGACAAAAACCACGCTCTGATCTTAATAATACACATTATGGAAGACAATAGTTTCAAGAGAACGAGAGAAATGGGGTTTAACGTCCACTTAACACAAACTATGTCATTTCGGGACTAACATATGGTTCAATTTTATTTCAATAATTTGCTTGCGCGTAGGGATCTTTAGCAGTGGGAGGAAACCGGGGGGCCCGGACAAAATCCAGGAGTTTGGACAGGCAACCCTACTCCTTGTCACGTACAACCGGGGAATCGAAACCATGCTAGTTGACTCAATGATAGACCTTATGATGCAGCGCGCACACGCTAACCATTCGACCATCCACCCCCACCTCCGTTTCAAGAGAAAATGCGTATATGTATGTTTATAGTAATTTTTGTCGTCATTAATCAACCTTTTATCGGGTTCAATGGTAACTCGCCATGTTCCGGAAGCCCCCTTGTGGAGGCAGACCACCATTAAATTTCATAAATTTCACCATCTCGGTACCCACAAATTACAGTTCGTCTATTTATGTCAATTCTCTTTCTGTCTCTTTTCTCCCCTTTTGCATGCCCATTTTTGTGGATTTTTGTTCTAGAAAGGACGAAGAGGGTTTGGATTAACATTTTCTGCCAGGATTTGGTAAATATTCATGAATTAGAGGCGAAAGGATAACAGAGTTAACAGGTTGGTTACGGTGATATGTAAGGCGAATAGCTACATGTTTTTAGTATGCTTCTTCAAGTTTGTGTATCTCAAAATTTTGGTGGTCAACTTCATACAAATTTTAGTGCAAAGACATGACCATTTGTTCCTCTGTCTGTAGTGAAACGCATTCATCCCAACGAAAATTTGATAAAAGGTTGAAGCCGGGCAAAGAGGACGGAATTAACATTGAAATCAATAGAGAGAAATTAATAGTGGTCTGCCTCCTTGTAACGGCAAACAGATTAGGTCGATTATTTCGAGTTCTTCTACTCCACTCGATGATAGTAAAACAAAAGACCACAATCAGCTGGAACCAAGAATGAAAGAGAGAGAGAGAGAGGGAGAGAGAGAGAGAGAGAGAGGGGGTTTAACGTCCACTCGACACAAACTAGGTCATTTCGGGACTAACATATGGTTTAATTTTATTTCAATAATTCGCTTGCGCGTAGGGGTCTTTAGCAGTGGGAGGAAACCGGAGGACCCGGAGAAAACCCACGAGGTTGGACAGGCGACCGAACCCAGAAAGAAAAGGTTGGCGATAACGGGTTGATGTTGTTTATAAGATGTGGTTTGGATATAGCTGTAGGAGTCAGAGAAGCCAGCTAAATAAAGAACTTGGACTAATATCTGGAAGGAAGAAGATTTAAAGACTGTATCAGTACATAAACAAAAACAAGGCCAATTACATTTTATATATACAAACGGATTTGCCAAGACCAAACTGGGAATCTTATCAGATCTGCCGGTCGCCATTTGTAAGTCTATTAGTGTATTTGAACCTAGCGTATCAAAAGGTTACTATTTGTAAAATGTGAACTTTTGTTAGGAAGAATGACGTTTGGTAAATACAATAAGGAAAGTTAAAGATAGCCATCTTTCTCTTTCCCCTCATCTAGAACAGCTGATCGGTTCCGATTATTCTATCAGGTGGTTTGATTGATCGCTAGCAGTAATCGACAAGCTGTGCAGTATTATTAAATGAAATGAAATGAAATGGGGTTTAACGTCCTACTGTTCTGCTCCTAACTGGGCTAATGAAGACGGGCATACGCCATACAGTGTGCTATGAGGGAAATTTTTTCCCGGGCTACCCTTATATCGAATTCCAACTGCCAAGGGATGTTTTACGTGCACGGGACCTCGGTTTTTCGTCCCATCCGAACGAGTAGACAGCTGTCCTTGTCAGGCCCTCCGTCCTGCATGACTGACAAGGGGGAACCACGCAGGAAGGACGATGGGACGAAAACCCGAGGTCACCAGTATACACTGACATGCACGACGCACGTAAAAGATCCCTTGGCAGTTGGAGTTCTATATAAGAGTAGGCCATAGTGCCACTGTCCGGGTAAAATTGCCTTCATAGGCACACTGTATAGCCTATGTACGTCTTCATTAGCCCAGTCGGAGCAGAACAGGAGTACGATAAACCTCATTTCATTTCATTTATTCCGCCCCCAAAAGCCCCAACAACATCTAATTCCCCTTGAAAAGTGAAAACCTGGTTTGATTAATGATTTGTAGATGAGAATTTGACTGGAATATAAACCATATGTAGTTATAAAGCCATAAATAGATTGACCCAACATTAGTAGTATCATTTAGATTTTCAGGTTAATGTATTACTTTGTACTGTATCAACTGTTTTACTGGAGGGGGTCAGGATATTTATCCTAGTAAGTTCACTTAGTCAGGGAATATTTATCCCAAGTTTACTTACTTAGTAAGTTCACTTAGTCAGGGAATATTTATCCCAAGTTTACTTACTTAATCATTTTTTTCATTTTATTTCTTTTTTTTTTTGATCCATTAATTGCCCAATTGTTTTTTGGGTTTTTTTTCGCATTTTTTGCATTTTTTTTATTAGCATTTTGTGCATTGTGTTGTTTGTTATTCGTATTTAGTACATTGTTATGTTTGTTATTGTCATTTTGTGCATTGTTATGTTTGTTATTGTCATTTTGTGTATTGTTATAATTTATTATTGTCATTGTGTGAATGACTTTGTTTTTGATTATTAACATTTTGTGGATTGCTTTTTTTTAAAATTATTATTCATATTTTGTCCCTTGTTGTATTTATCTGTCTGTGTTTTGCTATACATCGGGGGAAGGGCTGAATGGTTAACGCGTGCGCGCTGTATCATAAGGTCTGTCAGCTGGCGTTATTTCGATTACCCGGCTTTACGTGACGAGTAGGGTCGCCTGTCCAACCTCGTGGATGTTCTCCGAGTCCTCCGACCCAGGAGGTGATTTTTTGAAGTAAAATCGAACCATATATTTTAGTCCTAAAATGACCTAGTTTGTCTCAAGTGAACGTTTACACCCGTCTGTCTCTAACCCAAACCCTGGGGACACCAGTCGCGAATAACTTTCTCGACCAAGACCAGAATCAAACCCGAGAACTCCTGGTTACTCACTGAGTCACCGTGGCTCCCCGAATCGCGGCCCAGAGTTCACAAAGCATTCCCAGACTTAAATTAAGAATTTACTCAACTTTCAATCACTGTTTATGAGAAATATCTTTGATCCATAAACACAAAACTTTGCAAATAGTTTCTTATTATTGTATTTGATACATTAAAACAACAAAAGTTTTATAACCGGCTATATTTTACTTACAATAAGGCGAAAAATTTGGAGTAAATTCTTAACTTTAGTCTTAATGCTTTGTGAACTTGGGGCCGGCCTGTACTCGAGTCGTGAAAGTGATCTATCAATCGTACTATAATTGTTGATTCTTCACATTAAAACTTCAATAATAACATATATTTCTGTCTTCCGGTAAATCGAGCAAATCCGTGTCCTTAAAGTTGTTTGATGGTGACTTGAAACAGGACGGAGAATCCATATCCGGACCAGTCCTACTTATTATAGAACGTGATGTCACGTTTTGACGAAAATAAAATCAAGTTTCACTGATTACCCCCACACATCTAAATAACAAACGACGCGTGCAACCCCCCCCCCACCCCAAAAAAAAAACCCCAAACGATTTCTGATTTGTTTATTTAAATGTTGATACAGTGGGTTTTATATTCATATTGATATTTAAAGATTTCACCTCAGGCAGTTTACAAAAAAAACCCCCAAAAAAACAAAAAACAAAAAAAAACTTCAGAAAAAAAACCGTATGAAAGCCTCTTTAAATGTTAATCCCATCTGTTCGACTTTACGTGTTGCCTGCGGACATCCGCTTTACTGACAACGTGTAATTAAGTCAGATGCGGTCGTGCTTTCGTATTAGTTAATTTTGTTTAGTATAGCCAGTTACTTTTAAAATTAATGTATTCTGTAGCCTATGGGGTGTGTAGGGGAGGAAGAGGGAGGGGGGGAGGGGTGGCGAGGGGAGGAGGTACGTGTTTTGCCACAAGGTCTGTCATTGAGGCATGTGGCGTGGTTTCGATTCCCCGCTTGTACGTGGCAAGGAGTAGGGCCGTTTGTCCAATCTCGTGGGTTTTCTCCGGGTCCTCCTCGCATTGCTAAAGACCCCTATGCGCAAATGAATTATTGAAATAAAACTGAACCATATGTTAGACCTAGTTTGTTTCGAGTGGACGCTAAACTTTATCTCTCCCCTAGTATCGGCCAAGAAAGTTTCGCGGGATTTTCTGGCGTGGTACCCCTTCTCATGACTGGTGCAAGACGGACGTCCTGACAAGGGACAACGTATAGTCTTAAAGGTATGACGAAAATAAAACCCCGAGATCCCGTGTACACTGTCCAAACTTGTGGGTTCTCTCCGGGTTTCCCGGTTTCTCCCCACTGCTAAAGACCCCTACGCGCAAGCGAATTATTGAAATAAAATTAAACCATATGTTAGTCCCGAAATGACCTAGTCTGTGTCGAGTGGACGTTAAACCCCATCTCTCTCTCTCTCTCTCTCTCTCTCTCTCTCTCTCTCTTTCTCTCCATGTACACGTTGATATGCATGTAAAAAAACCTTTTGGAATTCAATTGCTGTATGGGCAAAATTCTCCCGAAAAGTACACTATATGGCGTTTGAAATGAAATAAAATAGGGTTTAACATCCTACTGTTTGCTCCTACTGGGCTAATGAAGACGGGCGTACGCCATACAATGTGCTACGAGGAAAGGGATCTGTTACGTACACGACAATATATACACAGGATCTCGGTTTTTCGTCTCATCTGAATGACTAGACAACTGTTCTTGTCAGACCCTCCGTCCTGCACCACTGATAAGGGGAAACCAAGTCGGAAAATCGAGATGAACTTTCTTGTACAATGCAGGGATCGAACTCTCGACCGCCAGGCTCCCTGTATGGCGTTGTCTCGTCTTCGTTGGTTCACTTTCGATTCCCCGGCTGTACGTGACAAGGACTAGGGTCGCCTGTCCAACCTCGTGGGTTTTCTCGGTGTCCTCCGGTTTCCTCCCACTGCGCAAGCGAATTATTAAAATAAAAAATAACCATGTGTTAGTCCCGAAATGACCTAGTTTTTGTCGAGTGGACGTTAAACCCCATCTCTCTCTCTCTCTCGTTAGTTGGGTTGATTCAAACAGGTAGGAGGTTAAATCCCATTTCATTTATCCATTCTCGTAAATGTCTCATGTGATCGTTGAATTCTATTGTTATTAGTGATAATAGAAACAATGACATTTAAATCCCACACCTTTCATTGATGAACACAGATAGAAAAAATTAATATTATTTATAAAAGGAAACAGCGAATAAGAAAATAAACACATACCCTATTTATGGATCCAAAATAGATTTGTATTCTTAAATGCGAAAATGAAGTTTGTGAATGTGGGCGAACACGAAATTAAACATAAACCCCAATTATGGATCCACAAAGATATTTACATAGTCAAATACGAAAATAAAGTTTGAGAATGTGGGATATCCGCCATAACTTAATAAAAGAACTAACAAAATTAAAAATTGTGATAAAAATAAAACATTTGGCATCCGGCCATTTTTTTTATAGAGGAAAATCGTATACAAGATTACCCCCTTTATCTTTCTGTCTGGATATTCGCGATAACCCCCCCAACTTCCGGTTATAGGTGGTTATTTGTTGATAAGGTTTAAGATGTAAAACTGTGGTTTAAGGTATGTCTGTTTAAAACAGGAAATACACGCCAATAAATACACTAAATAGTCTTTAATCAATTTCCGGTGATAAAATAATTAAAATCATAGATTACCTTCTTGTGGTTTTTTTACACATGGGCATGCATTTCACAGAGAGAGAGAGAGAGAGAGAGAGAGAGAGAGTTTAACGTCAACGTTCACGACCAAATTAGAAATCAACTTGCGCGTAGGGGTCGTTAGCCATCCTCCCCCCTTTCCGTTAAAGAAGAAACTAAAGTGGGACCTCGGGTGTTCGTCTCATGCGGGGGGGGGGGGGCTGAATGGTTAGCGTACGCGCGCTGTATCATAAAGTCTGTCATTGAGTCGACTGGCGTGGTTTCGAATCCCCGGTCGTACGTGACAAGGAGTAGGGTAGCCTGTCCAACCCCGTGGGTTTTCTCCGGGTCCTCCGATTTCCTCCCACTGCTAAAGACCCCTATGCGCAAGCGAATTATTGAAATAAAATTAAAAACCATACGTTAGTCCCGAAATGACCTAGTTTGTGTCGAGTGGACGTTAAATCCCATTTCTCTCTCTCTCTCTCTCTCTCTCGTCTCATGCGAATGACTATACGTTGTCCCTTGCGAGGCCCTCCGTCCTACACCACTAATAGGGGGAGGGGGCTGCAGTCAACATAGATATCGAGCACGGGACTTCCAGGTTAGCGAGCCAACGGCCTACCCACTGCGCTACCGTGGCTCCCAGATACCACGAAACACAAAAGAGTGAATTTTAGTTTTAACAGCACAAAACACCCCTTTCTCTTTTACAAGGCAAAAAAAAAAAAGACTGGTAAAACGACAATTATTGCAGGTGTTTTTTGAGAACGGATTCGACAGATTGCCGGCGGAAGTTGAGTCTAATCTATAATAATCATCTCGTGGACATATCCTGAAAGTTGTCACTGCCAAAACTCATACAATATAAGTTTACGTTGTAGTCTATTACTACACGCAAACGCTAAATTGGGTCCATATGACACAATTCCTACACTCCCGTTTGGTGTACAGCCTCGTGTAATTCATTTCAGAAACCCGGTTGCTTTTTTTACAATTTCTCAAATACTTCAGGATGTACGATTTTGCTAAGAATGCGCAGACAGGAAATGATGTCATAAGTATGAACGCGCAAGGTCATGGCACGTGCCATAAAGATTTCAACTGCGGACCCGACTTCCTGTTTCCACGTGACAAACATATTGATAACGTCATTGTTTCAAAATTTCTGTTTGTGGTCACAGAGCTCCGTGTCAGGAATCCACCGTGCCGTGGAGTAGAATGTGTGACGCATACATGCAGAATAAAAAAAAAGAGAAAAAACTCAGAATATTGTTTTTAGCTTATATCGTACGACAGACTTTAAACGGATAGTTTTTATTTGAAACCACTTTGTGTTTTGCTTTTGCGCTATAACGTGAACGGAAGCCATATTAATCTCGGTAAAATAATGAAAGACTTTCAGGTTTTTTTTGCAGAATGTCAAAAATGTAAGCAAGTTGCACATTTTAAAGATAAACATTTCATTATGTGAAGCTATATGTTTAATCAGACCACGTATGATTCATGTAAAATGTTTTGTAACGGTTTGCATGTTGCCTGTTATATCAGTTTGTACGGCGTCGTATATGGTGTAGAACTGAGATGGTGTAGAACTGAGTGTGTTTATTAATGGGATATAGAAATGAAATGAAATGGAGTTTAACGTCCTACTGTTCTGCTCCGAACTGGGCTAATAAAGACGGGCATACGCCATACAGTGTACTATGAGGGGAATTTCGCCCGGACAGCGGCACTACGGCCTACTCTTATATCGAATTCCAACTGTCAAGGGATATTTTACGTTCACGCCAATGTGTACACGGGACCTCGGTTTTTCGTCCCCGACAAGTGTGAATCACGCCGGAAAATCTGGATAAACCTTCCCGGCCAATGCAGGGATCGAACACCCGACCTCCTGGCTAGCGAGCCAGCGTCTTACCACTTAGCCACCGTGATCCCTATTTGGGATATAGAGAACCAGGCATCAAAAAGTTGCACTTAGCTATAACGCCATTCAGAAACTTCACTTCATATCCAGTAAATATTATATATATGCCGTTTTACAAAGCGTACCCAGTGTTCAATAGGGTCGTTTTACGAAGTGGACATAAAGTTTAATAGAACCGTTTTAGCAGGAAGCGTCCGAAGAAATGAATTCCGTCATTTTACAAAGCGTACTTAGAGTTGAATTTATCCGTTTTACGAAAAAACGTACGAAGAATTCAATACCGCCATTTTACAAAGCGTATTTAAAGTTCGATTTTACGAAGTGGATATAAAGTTCAATAGGACCACCTATGAAGAAGCGTACGAAGAAATCAATACCGCCATTTTACAAATGGTACTTTAGGTTGGAAAAAACCCGTTTTATGAAGCGTACGTCGAGTGCAATATCACCATTATACCTAGAGTACCCAGAGTTCAATTGGGCTGTTTTATATAGTGGCTGATGGGTATCATGTCGTGATGTCGTGGTGTTGCCCTTCATAAGGCGACAACCCAACAACCCGACAACCCGACATTACGACATTTTAACTCGACACGACGACATTTTCACCCACACCACGACATTAAAAATGTCGTAATGTCGCGTAAAAATGTCGTATTGTCGGGTTAAAATGTCGTATTGTCGGGTTAAAATGTCGTGATGTCGGGTTGTCGTGTTGTCGGGTTGTCGTGGTGTCGGGTTATCGGCCATATTCCTCCCAGTACTATGATTACGTTTCCCGCGGGTTCTCCATGTCGGTAGTGCAGGACAAAGGGTCTGGCAAAGAACTGTATTTAGCAGTATACCATAGTATTACGAAGCGTACACAGAGTTTAATAGAGTAAAATGTTCGAGTTGGCTTTATTAATAAGAAGGAATCGAAAGTAGAACTTCAACGAATCCTGAAACTGTACTTTGATGTTATTCAGTAAAGAATAAAAAAAGATAATAAAACTTTTGTGTCTTGTCTTGTTTTATTTTGATGCATTTTATGTTTTTAAAAAATCGTCCAAAAGTCATGGAGTACTTAAGGAAAGCAAGGACTTGCCTAGACACAGAACCGTAATTGTTTAACTATATGGTTGTACTTTATTTTATGTAATTATATTATTCTTTCCTCGCAAATTATAAGAAATAGAGGCGCCAATTTAAACAAAAACTGGCGAAGAAGTCCGTTTCTTGTATCGGCGACATTCAGACGACAAGAACCATTTAATGACAACCATAGCATTGATGAAAGGAACAACGAAGAAAAGAGGTATTCGACTTCCGGTGAGCAAACAGTGAATGAACTATAAGAAAAAAGACGCCATATGTAAAGAAAATATTCGTTATAGTTAACATAAGCTTTCATCTTTAACAGAGTTGTAGTTGGATAGATTTGGAAAGGAACTGAGATAGTAAGAGTAAGACATATTTATTGATAAACAATTATCACCGCGCTGAGGTTCACGATTTAACTATGACGTCAGCGCAGCCATCTTGAAATAGTGACGTAATATTATCTTTTGATGCACAATAATCATCCTAGGATCAAGAATGCTAAGTTTTATGTCGATTGTACAGGAATTGTCAGAAGAACGCTAGATCGCGCGGAGACGGTCTAGTGCATATGACGTCATGTGGGTTAGTGTTAGGGTTAGGGCTGCAGATTTCACTAACACTAGACCTAGCTTTAACCCTAACACACAATTCAAATATGACGTCATGCGTGCTACACCGTCTCCGATATAGCGATCTCCGTATTGTCAGAGCCTTGGGCTTTTTTCGAAGAGAGTCGCCCCCAAGATAAGTAGCGCTTGGTTACCAGTCCCTGCTCCAAAAAACACAAAATGTACCCACCGCTGTACAACACAGCATAGAACATCCAAAAGTGATTCACAAAGCCAATCTATATTTCGTTTTTTTTTCTACTTTCGATGGCCTCTACTACATGAAGATCTGACTGCGTGTAGTGGAGGGTCAGGGGTCAAACGAGCGGCTTTTGACACGATTAACCAATCAGCGTTGATGTTTCTAGTGGGTTACCCACAGTTCCATGCACCTCACGTCAAAAACTCGCCGTAACAGACCGTTTCATGGGCTAATCCCTCACATCATCCAGAACGTGGGTTATATAACAACTCTTCTAGATCCTAGTGTAGTAAAGACAAGTAAAACGAAATTTTGAACTATAAAAAAAACAAAAAAAAACGAAATAGGATCTGTGTTATAATCAGATTTTCACAAAGCATGAAATGAAATAAAATGAAATGGTGTTTAACGTCCTACTTTTCTGCAGACACAGGGCTAATGAAGACGGGAAGGATTATAGCCCTTTAAAACGTCAACACTGGTCCAACGGATAATTGAGAACATACAACAATTATAAAATCATAGCCTGTCAACAGTGACAGGACATGTCTTACTTAAAGGACATCTCGCTCTATGACAGTATCAAGGGTTAATGATGTTTTTTAAAAGAAATATGAGTGTAATTAAAAATATTACGTGCGGTGAAATAAAATAAAATGGAGGCTAATATCCTACTGTTCTTCCATAAGAGAGAGAGAGAGAGAAAGAGAGAGAGAGAGAGAGAGAGAGAGAAACTAGGTAATTTTGGGATTAACATATGGTCCAATTTTATTTCAATAAATCGCTTGCGCGTAGGGGGCTTTAGCAGTGGAAGGAAACCGGAGGACCCGTAGGAAAACCACGAGGTTCGTCAGACGACCCTATTCCTCGTCACGTACATTTGACTCACTGACAGACCTTATTATACAGCGCGCACGCGCTAAGCATTCGACCATCCAACCCCCTGCACCAAGAAAGCTAATAAAGATGGACGGGGTTTATACAGTATGCTTTGAGTGAAATTTCTAATTTCAACTATCAAGGATTCTTTTACGTGCACGCCAATGTGGACCTTAGACCTGTTTTTTTTGTCCCATCCGAATGACTAGACGGTACTAGATGGAGACGCCAATCAAGGGATTTAATTATAGGAATTGGCCTTGTTTCCTGCGATACACTGAAGCGAAACTGTCAATAAAATTTTAATTTTAGAGGTTTAGATAAGCCAAGTCGTCTCTACAAACTAAACCTATTTATTTCTTTAATTATAAAAGTTTTTTTAGGTAATAATTTATAGCTCCTTCAGGTAAGTAGACAGGTGTAATGAGAATTTATGACAAGACAATCAGATTTAAACGGAAAGGACATAAAGAAACACGAACATGAAATGAAATGGGGTTTAACGTCCTACTGTTCTGCACCAACGGGGCTAATGAAGACGGGCATATTCCATACAATAAAAAATGAGTGAAATTTTGCCTGGACAGCGGCACTATGGTCTATTCTTATATTGAATTCCAACTGTCAAGGGTTCTTTTACGTACACCTTTGTCCGGACAGCGGCGCTACGGCTTACTCTTATATTGAATTTCAACTATCAAGAGGTATTTTACGTGCAAGTCAAGGTTTACAGGCGCACTCGGTTTGTTCGTGCGACCCAATGGACTAGACACGATTTCTGGCCAGTCCCACCGTCCTGCACAACGGACGAGGTGAAATTTATGAAGTAAAAAGACCATTATTCCAGTGAAGGCTTTCAGACCCGTTTTATCCTAATATAGTTTCTAGAATGGCTGTCAGGCGGAGGTGGATAAAGGGTTTACCGTCCTACTTTTCTGAACCTACTTAAGTATAGTCCTACTTAAGTACAGACTGAGGGATATACTAAATACCGAAAAAATCGAAAAATTCCGAAAAAAAAACCCCTGCGATTATCCAGAAAAAGCCGAATAAACTCCGAAAAATACCAAAAAATACATAAGAACCTGATACCGATTATTGAACAAATCCGAAAACCCCGAAATATCGAAAAATCATTAAACACTAAAAACACAACATAAGGTTTACACTTTTCGGGGTTTTTTTTCGAATTTTTAGAGTATTTATAGGAATTAATTTTTCTGTATATCGTACAGCCGAAGGCTATTGCGACGGGAAATTGGAGATAAAAAAAACCCCTGCTATATTCGCCATGTCATCCATGCATGTTGTGAAAATAATAATAGGAGGGTATATTCCGGGGGGTAAACACATTTGCCCTGGTGACATTTGTCCTATACACCTGTAATAGCAGATAATGAATGAGGAAGAAAAAAACCCTATAGCAGTCTATTTCTCCTTTATTTATTACGAACAAGAACTAACTACACATTACATCAATTATTTTATAGTTTATACTTTTAGGAAATTTTATTAATGACGTGACCCAGGGAAACATGTTTTGTACTTTAAAAGCAAGTCATTCACAATAAGTGTAGAAAAATCATGTAACATTATTGTACCAGGGCGTGTAATCATGTAACGTTATTGTACCACTGCGTGTAATCACGTAACGTTATTGTACCAGGGCTTGTAACCATGTAACGTTGTTGTACCACGCTGTTTATTCATCTAACGTTATTGTACCAGGGCGTGTAATCATGTAACGTTATTGTACCACTGCGTGTAATCACGTAACGTTATTGTACCAGGGCGTGTAACCATGTAACGTTGTTGTACCACGCTGTTTATTCATCTAACGTTATTGTACCAGGCAATTGTGTCCTGAGAGCGGCGTTCCCGCCTACTCGTCGTCAATTACCAACTGCCAATAGTTCTTTTATGTGCACGTCAACGTGAGCACGGTATATTGTTTTTTTTCGTCCCATCCGAACGATTGGACATTGTTCCGTACCACCCCCCACCCCCCATACCACTGACAAGGCAAAAAACACGGAGGCCCTTTATCTGCCAACACCGGGATCGAACCCGTGATATCGTGGGTAGTAAGCCACGATAATCTATTTCTCTGTTAGTATATTTGTTTGGAACAGAACACCTGCACCCGTTGAGACTATCTTAGCGTGACCATTGATAAATCTCAATATCTATGGGAAGAGCCACAAAAAAAAAAATGGTTCCTTAAGAATTTTACTGGCAACTATCGTGCGAGTTATAATGGATCAATGCAGCTATATTTGAGGGGTTTTTTTGCGCAGCTGTCAAAGAAATGATGATGCCTTACATTTCACGGGAGAATTATAAATACGAAAAATGGGAATTTTGCCATATTCATATCTATGAAAATATATTCTCCTGTTATTAATGCTCATTACACCGGAAATAAGGTATATTTTTCACCTTGCCGCACGTGACGTTGTTCAAGCACAGATGTAGCTCTTGAAATAAAGATAGGATGAGATAAGTAATCATGTTTCCATAGCAACCTCTCTTAACTCCCACCATTATAATTGAAGGAAAGACGATTAACCTACATACATAGGTATACAACATATACACAGCACGAGGTGGACGAGTCCATTCTACTTGAACGCCGCTGGGTGAAGACAACTAATTGATTAACGATTTCAGTATATATAATGAAGATAAATCTGTCTTCCATCTCGACCGTCATTCCCATTCATAAACTCGCCATGTTTTTTTCCCCAAAAATCAAAATGGATGCTTTCAAGGATCTTTGGCATTATATTCCTATTGTTCCTTAAAATAAGTATACCAGGCAGTAATGGATTATATTTAGGTTAGCACATTTCTTGTTTATTTTCTTAAACTCTCTCAGTACAGAAGAACGATGCCCCAAGATCGTGTCAAAACCATATTTTATTTTGATGTTTTGCACTCGAGGTGGTGTAAACCACTGTGAATTATGTGAATAGGACATCCTTGACATCTATATGCTGGTGTAGTTGTTGTACAGGAGGTTCCTTCAACAGCTGAGAGAACACGACATTATGCTATTTCTTTTAAAAAAAATATATATATATATATATATATATATATATATATATATGCATGTTGTACATTAATTATAAAACAGAAGTGTGTGCTATTCTATACTAGAAATGAAATGAAATGGGGTTTAACGTCCTACTGTTCTGCTCTGAACTGGGCTAATGAAAACGGCATACGCCATACAGTGTGCTATGAGGGACATTTTCCTCGGGCAGCGGCACTACGGCCTATTCTTATATTAAATTCCAACTGCCAAGATATTTTTACGTGCATGCCATCCAAACGACTAGCCAGCTGTCCTTGTCGCGCCCTCCATCCTGCACCACTGACAAGGGGAAACCACGTCGGAATACTGTGCTAGAAAGCTAAGCTTCGGGTAAATTAAACAAACCAAAAATCCTGGTTTCGACTCCATCCGCTTTAGGCAATATGTTTATGCTAATGTTTTGTTTCGTGGAATTCTGGTTTCCACTTGTCAGTGGTGCAGTCTGGGGGACCTGGCAAGCCAAAGCATCTAGTCGTAAGGAAGGTACGAAAATTTCTTTTGACATGGGTAGGATAACGATAACGAGGTGGGGGGGGGGGTCCTCGACACCCATATCCGATTGTCCGTCTTCATAATCCCGGCATGTACAGAAATGAAGGACTTTAAACCCCGTTTAATTTCATTTGTGTTTCACGCGTAATGTTTTCATTCATTTTATGTTGAACCTGCGAACAACAATGAAGCAAAACCAAAAATATATATGTTGATCCCGAAATAACCAAGTGGGAAAACACTAAAAGTGTTCTGCTGGTTTGTTTAACAATAAATGAGAGAGGTTTAAAGACACCGGTTTGTAAAAGCCGATGTCGTAATGATTAGAAATGAATTGTATTAATTTACTGTTAAAACAGGGTACATGTGGGGGAGGGTTGGGGTGGGGGGGGGGGGGGGTAATGTGGCCGCTTTCCCAGCATCTTACTAAAAACCGGGGTGTCGTGTACACATTGGCGTGCATGTTATAGAACTCTTGGCGGTTTGAATACGAAATGATACGGCTACTGTCTGACCCACTCCCCTCCCCCATAAAACACTGCATGGCGTACGCCCCTCTCCATTAGCCGAGTCGGTTCAGAAAAGTAGTCCGTTAAAACCCATCTCGACTTATTTCTGTCTGTTTATAATAATATATTGGCGTCTCTTACCTGACCGATATATATAATACGGTAACAATGTCCTACTGTTCAAATCTGACATAAAAATAAACTTGGTCAATGGTCAGTTAGACGACATTAATTTGAACATTGGTTCTTCGGGAACAGAGAGAGAGAAGAGAGAGAGAGAGACAGAGAGAGAGGGGGTAACGTCCACTCGACACAAACTAGGTCATTTCGGGACTAACATATAGTTCCATTTTATTTCGGTGTCTTTAGAAATGAAATGTATTGTAATTAGGTTTAATGTCCTACTGCTCTGCGCCGCCTGGGCAAATGGAAACGGGCATGCGCCATACAGAGTGCTCTGAAGGACATCTTGCCCGGACAACTGTCAAGGGTTCTTTTACGTGTGTTATAGTATACAGATATTACGTTCAGATCTTTAGTCATACATGTCTTATCACATCTCACCGAAACGTCCTTTTTCCTGCACAGTTCATTCGCATTATAATTATTAAACATTTAATGGTTTTCAAGATCTCTTATTTAACTTTCATATAGTTAGAGTCGAAACATTAATTGCGGTTTCCTGCAATGTTAGGTTCAGACCAAGTTTAGAAACTAAGAGGATTAAAAGTTACTTAACACTGATGATAAGGGTAAAGAACCCGTTCCCACGTGCAAGTCAAGGTGTACGCACGACCTTGGTTCTGTCGTCCTATCCGAACGACTATACTTTGTCCCTTACCAGGTCCTCCGTCCGGCACCACTCACAAGGGGAACGACGCCGGAAAATCCCAATGAACTTTCTCGGTCAACACAGGTTAGGGAGTCAACGGCTTACTCACTGAGCCACCTCGTCTCCCAGATCCTGAAAAACTAAAAATCAATTGTGTTTCGCCTATTCTCTCAAAATACGGTTGTAATTTGTTTGGGGGAATGCAGAATTCAAATGATAAAAGTCTTTGTGAAATATGAACATGTGAGATTGCCTGCCTGCTTTATTAGATCCCCACCCCATTCACAGTTAAATAAATTATTAATATAAATCTATTATATAGATAAATAAGTTAGAAGTAAATAGCTTACGTGATATTTCAAATCATAAACTCGGTAGAGGGGTGGGATGGTTGTGTGTAGGCGTCAGGACCAGAACGAGCTAGGTTCAAAACCCGGCGTGTGCGTTGAAGAAGAATTGGGGCTTTATTTTTAAAGCCTGGTTCTCGCTGATCAGGGATAGCACCCGATGGGCTGACACGCAAAGTTCGTTCTTTATCGTTCGGATGGGACGAAAAACGGGATTACCGGTACTAAGTGACAGTGTATTAGCTGTTAGAATTCGAAGAAATGTACGCGAAAAAGTCACAGTCCCGGATGAATTCTTACTTCTAATTGCAAACACAACAAAGCAACAGACACAATGGTACATAATTCTGACTAACAGTGTACTATGAGGGGAAGTTGACCCGGACAGCGGCTCTACGGTGTACTCTTACTTTGAATTCCAACTGCCAATAATGGTTCTTCTACCCACACGCCAATGTGTACACGGAACTGTTCCTTGTCAGGCGGCCATTGTCGATATAACAAGGCAACACGATTTTCTTGTTAAGAGTTTTACAATACAAATAAAAGATATAAAAACACTCAAATTGGATGACTAATATACGAGTGGGTGTTTGACTGTTCTAGATTTAGAAATACTGTGGTTTTAACCTTGCGGGCTATATTTACATTACGTACAATATATAAACACGTGGGATAACAGTACTACTAAACATAAATTTTGTGGTATTCTAGATCAACACAGTGTCTTGTTTATATTATCGGAAAGCTATTATGGTGACCCAGTTGTACACACGAACCAGCTAATAGATTTACATATTTGCGGTGAGATTGTGGTCAGCCAAGGCGATGGTCTTTATTAACGGCTTTTCATTCATAAGATACACGACCCTGGTCGAACCACACATTCATGCTATATATACTTCAGCCAAAACATAATTTATGAATACGTGTACACGTGGACTTTGTTTATTCAATGGTTTATATCTTTAGCTTGTTGTGTTTGTTTAAAACACATGAGTGAATGTGGACTGGTAGATAAAAACCGGCTGCTACCTATATGTATTCCTTAGGAAACCACGGTGGCTCAGTGAGTAAGGCGTTAGTTCGCTAACCTGGATGTCTCGTGTTCGATCCCTGCGTTGACCGAGAAAGATCATCAGACTCGTAAATAAAAAACTCCTGCTATATATATTTATTCCTATTCAATAAAGAAGCCACGATGGCTCAGTGAGTAAGACGTTGGATCGATCCCTGCATTGTTCGAGAAAGTGCATCAGTCGTTCGAAAGGGACGAAAAGCCAAGTTCCTCTGTACAAATTGGCGTGCACATAAAAGATCCCTTGGTAGTCGGAATTCGACATAAGAGTAGGCCGTAGCGCCGCTGTGAGGGCAAAATGTTCCTCATAGTACACTGTATGGTGTATGCCCGTCTTCAATAGCCCAATCAGAGTAGAGCAGTGGGACGTTAAACCCCATTTCATTTCATTTCATTATATCCATTACATTAAACCGTGTCATTTTATATCCATAATAATCTTGTGTCTGGATTATTTATGTTATTATACTCGTGTAATAAACCTACTTCAAACAGCAATATGTACAACACTCAGGCAATTTATATTATAATTTATTGACCAAGTAAATTATATTAACCCAATAAAAAGCTCTCTCTCTCTCTCTCGATTTCAATTCATACCGTATGTATAAGTAACAGAATGTATTCAGGCACTCATTCAATGTTTTTATGAATCTGAAAATTAAAATCACCACAGCTGTTTCCACACATTTCTATTGACATTTTCCGGTCCACATATTTCGGGGGTGGTGGGTTGGCCGAGTGGTGCTTTGCGTGGGCTTTATATCATAAGGTCTTAGTGGCATGGGTTCGATCCCACGCTTGTACGTGACAAGGAGTAGGGTCGCCTGACCAACCTCGTGGATTTTCTATGGGTCCTCCGGTTTCCTCCTAAGACCCGACGCGCAAGCAGATTATTGAAATAAAACTTGTGCCATATGATAGTCCCGAAATGCCCTAGTTTTTCTGTGAAGAGTGGACGTACCCCCTCTCTCTCTCTCCTGTCTCTGTATCACTGTTAAAGACACCTACAAGCATGCGAATTATTGAAATAAAATTAAAAACCATATGTTAATCCCGAAATTACCTAGTTTGTGTCGAGTGGACGTTAAACCCATCTCTCTCTCTCTCTTTCTCTCTCTTTCTCTCTCTCTCTCTGTATCATATGTTAGTCCCGAAATGACTAGGTTTATGCCCTGTAGGCCTACACATTAGCACCCTCCCCCTCTCTTCACACCCCTTTCTCTCCCTATATATATATTTCATAGATGAATATCCAGGTGTGAATAAGGGAAACAGACACATATATTTTTATCTGTTTATCCTTTACTATGTATTCTACAGAATCTAATAAGAAGCCATATTGCGTATAAAAACTATATTGAATGCGCAATTTAATAACGGAAGCACGTGGCATATTTATTTATATAGACATATAACGGTGAGTGGGCCAGATAGTCGTGTTATCATCTATAACCTTTCATCTTTAACTGGGTTCTTAACATCAAGCATGCGCACACATCATACCTTGGCAAGCATTTAGCGCCAAATTGTCAGAACTTCCGGAGCTTCAAGTGGCTCTCGGTGGTCAATGACGTCATTGCGCGGCATGATTATGAGTGTTGTGGTTTGATGAATTGCTGTACATCTCTACCCGAGGTACCACTTGTCCATGGTGCTTCAAACTCCAACCTCTTGGCATCGACCGTTAATAAACCAATTATGTTTTACTATAAAAGTTACATTGTTATAAAATCTTCTGTCTCCGTCAGCCGCCGAGTGCGGTCGGGGGGGGGGGGGCGAATGGTTAGTTCGTGCGCGTTGTATCATAAGGTCTGTCATTGAGTCAACTTGCGTGGTTTCAATTCCTCGGTTGTATTTGACTGTGCACCTATTTAACAAATCTGACATGCCAGATCTGTATTTATCAAAAGCTCTTCTTATAGTAACTGAAGTCTCCTAGCTTTGACAGTTTATGAAAAACATCTGACTTTCCTGAGATTCGAGGACACTTGAAACGGATTTTCCGAAGCCTAGGATGTTCTAGATGGATTACAATTGACGCGGATATGATGCGTCTATTTGCTACCTATAGCTTAGTCTGTCGATAATAAGGAAGTAATCTAAATGTAATTGATGTGGATCTGATGCTGGTATTTGCTACCTATATATGGCTTAGTTTGTCGATAATAAGGAAGTAATTGGCTTGTTGGGACGAATACCTGGAAAAATAAACCAATTTGGAATTCAGGTAGCAGACTGAAAGATGGGTATATTAATATTCAGACCTCCAACAAGGCCAGTACATTATTTCAGACAAGGAATGAAATGAAATGAGGTTTGAATTCCTACTTTTCTGCACATTAATGTGTGTGTGTGAAATAGCTTTTTTTGACGTCCGCTTCCACCGAAATGATATCGCAGACAAGCACCCTAACGAAGTGTGCATGATTTTCATACGAAACTTGTGCATGGTTTGCCCCTTGTAGGTGGTGCAGGACGGATGGCCTGGCAAACAACAATATCTAGTCATTCAAGTGCGATACGTTGGCGTGCACGTAAAAGATCCCTTAACCAGTCGGTGCAGAAAAGTAAAACGTTAAACCTCATTTCATTTCCGTTTACCATCAACTCCGCTTCATACTAAACTTAGGCCGACTTTGTACAGTTAGCTCCTGTCTACAGTTAGTTCCACTCGAGAACAGACACTAAGCTAGTTGACCGACATTTTAAGTCCTCAATTTTGGGAAGTATTTATTCTGCTTCCATTTAATAACATTGAAAGGTTTATTTAGTGTTTGTGTATATGACAGAGGTGAAATGGATATAGCTCTATGTGTGCAGAATGTAATGTTTGATTCATGCGTTTGTAAAGTTTCTATATAAAAACAATCCTAATTGCAAACGTTTGTCAAATACAATTGTATCCAAAGATAATTTTGTTGATGCAATAAAATAGTATCTTTAAAGGAGCTAAATCGTTAATATTTGGCACCTAGAAGTTGACACCAAATGGATTGCAACGCATATAATAATGTAATATGAATGTGTGTGTGTGAGAGAGAGAGATAGAGAGACAGAGAGAGAGAGAGAGAGAGAGACAGAGAGAGAAATGGGGTCTAGGTCATTTCGAGACTAACACATTGTTCAATTATATTTCAGTAATTCGCTTGCACGTAGGGGTCTTTAGCAGTGGGAGGAAACCGGAGGACCCGGAGAAAAGCCACGAGGTTGGACAGGCGACCCTACAACCGGGGAATCGAAACCCCGCTAGCTGACTCAATGACAGACCGTATGATACAGCGCAGCGCGCACGTGCTACCCCCCCCCCCCCCCGCAATATGAATGTATATACAGTCAATGATTTACAGTCAATAGTTTTGTTTTTACTGTAATTTCTAATCGGTTATGTTCAGCGAAGTACGCCAGAAGTTTCAATCGAATGACACTCTCTAGCGTCTTGTTATTCCAGTCTACGCCGGTAGTATTTATCGCGCATTCTCATATGATAAGAATATAACGTCACCGTTTGTCATGACTTGTGGAATATGTCTAGCCCCTTTTTACAAATGCCGATGAAACGCATTATGGTACACGATTCGTGTACCACTGGTAAAATGTTGATTTTGTCTTAAATATTGGATATCAGAATCCCATCTTTTCCCGGTAAGATCACAAGATCAATGTTGATTTAAATTGACAAATAATTCGTGTTTTCAGTGTCGATGACTTTGGATGATATTGAGTTAGAGACTTAGCTACTTTAAAGTAAACCGCACTAACAATCCTACGAATGTTTCTAACTAAAAGCTAGTTGTGGTTAATTATGAGGGATCATTATATTTGTAATGATATCAGTTCTGTGTTGTTATCGGGTATCTAGCCAAGATATCAAAACCCTGAAAGACGTAGAACGAATTATTACCAGGCCAATGTCTACACACGCATATGTATATATATGAAGAACGGATGTTGTATATACATATATATGTGTTATGAATGAACCACGTTCGTGGCAGTGGTATAGTTAAACGTTCGTGTTTTAAAGGTGAATTATATACTCTTCGCAGTGTTTTGTTTGATTAGAACTAATCCCACTCAACACTGCCGTAGTGAAAGCAAATTTCTGTTCCAGATTATGACTGGTCAATAGTCCGATTGACAACCAATACCTAACTGCGTAACAATATCATTCGGATTTAAACAGGACTCAAAATTTGTTTACATACCGTTACGTCACGACTCACGAAATCTATTACGCCCAATTAACCAGTACATAGCAGAATATTGCAGAAAAACTAATTGCGTGACAAACGAGGCTATCAAAAATGGTTACAATGTTAACACTACTGTTTCGAGAGACTAACAATAATTTCACCGTTTTTAATATCTTAAATCACTGTCCAAAGTTTTAGGGAAGACACCAGATTAAACGAAGGGCTGTCATGTTGCTGTACTTACTAGAGATTTGATTGAACGGGACGAATAGATACACTCCCTCAAAAGCTCAAGTATCAGAAATCAGTCCAGCAATGGGCAGAGATTGAAACAGATTGAAATACATTCGCCATTTAATGATTTAATTTTAAAAAATGGAGACAAGTAACATTGCTACGGCAATAAACAATGTATGCCACATCCTGCCAAACATTGATAATGTCGCTCAGAATAAAGTAACATGAATAAGAATAAAATTATTAATATATTAATTTTGAATTATTTATGTTAGAACTATTATAGCAAGAACGGTCAGCTCTTTATCTAAATCTTATATAATATATCTTTAACCCTATAGCTCGGGGATAATGTATATCTATATATACATACATAGATAGCTACTTGAACGTATTTTACCTTACAAAACTCAATTACATATATGAAGTTTCTTGTATACACAATCAGATGCCAAAATATCTGCGCTGGCCTAGCCTGGGGGTCGCGGGTTCGCTCCGGGTGTTGGCCGAGAAAGTTCATCGGGAGTTTCCGTCGTGGTTTCCCCCTTGTCAGTGGTGCAGCAGCTGTCTAGTCGTTCGGATGGGACGAAAAACTAAGGTCCCATGTACACATTGGTGTCCACGTAAAAGATCCATTGAAAGTTGGAATTCCCTCATAGCACACTGTATGGCTTATGCCCGTCTTCATAAGCCCAGTCGCAGCAGCACAGTAGGACGTTAAACCCCATTTCATTTCATTATCCCGATCAATGTAGATATAGGTACCACGTTAAACCGTATTTAAACATACATTATACTCGTAAGATCGAGCTAAATCTGACATATACATACATTATGACGTCACATTAATAATGACGTCATTGTATTAATCATATTAAACATACATTATGCAAGAGCTAAATCTGTCTATTACAGGTCTTTCTTTAGGCCTGAAATGTTATAGAAATTATTAATTAGACATTTATTAACAAGCCTCGAACAACCAGTACGGTGGTTACAACCAGTCTAAAAAATGTTCTCAAAACTTCAAAGGCTAATATCTTCGCCCATAAAAAAGTAATTTTAATGAAATATATTCATTTTGAATTATCTATTTTTGACATATTAAAGATAGCAAAAACAACCTGGGCCCTTATTCACGAAAACTTAAACTAAGAAAAAATCGAAATTTTAAGAAATACTGCAATTCGATTGGCTGACCAGTAAAATCAATTTGCATATATCCAATGAAGTTGCAGTATTTCTTACAATCTACTAAAATTTGGATTTTATCTTTAGTTAAGATTTCGGGGTCTGTTTCACGAAATTTTAACTAAGATAAAATCCAAATTTTAGTAATTTGATTGGATAATATTAGATTGATTTCAGTGTTTAGCCAATCAAAATTGAAGTATCCACTAAAATTTGGATTTTATCTTTAGTTAAGATTTCGAGAAATCGCATGTTAATCGTCCACCGCATGTTAATCGTCCTCAAAACCATTGTTTAAAGTTAAATACGCCCCCACCCATTCAGTTCATGAACATCATTACCTTACTTAAACATACATTATACAAGAGCTAAATCTGGCAATTGCAGGTCTTTCTTTAGGCCTGAAATGTTATCTAAATTATCAATTAGACATTAATTAACTTATCCAGACCATAATGAACTCTCGATGTCAAGGCTAGCCTTCGATGTTGGCTGGATTAGATTCCTATATGCCGCTAACGGCCATTGATAATTAAATTTAAAACAGTGGATAATCGAGAATATGCTGTTTATATTAATGATTTTAGTAATGATGACCGAGACTATGCAAAAATTTCTCCCGCTTCTTTCTCGGCTCATAGTGGATCAATTTGACTGAAATTTTCAGCAAATTACCTTTACACTATCTAGGTTTTAACTATTATAGCGAGAACTGCCATCTCTTTATCTTATCTCCCATAATGTGTATTTAATTAATAATATCTAAACATTGCATCATCTTCCATTGATGCGTTGAAGAATACAGTATAGACAAAAGACTTCCACTATTAGTGAATGAAGTGTTTTCTTTGGCGAGATGTAAAAAACGCGGGAGTAGGATGTCTTCTGTAGATTTTGTTGTCCAGGACATTTCGGTCGGTCAGCAGTACAAACATTTCTATCATATCTTGACGTAAACGACTATGGCATCTGCTTTCCATTTTCAAGAAAATTCTCGACGATTCCCTTGTCCTTGGACTTTGATAACCGTAGCCATCGTTTTAGCAATAGTTCCGCAGGAAATGTCAAAGCGCGTGCTTGCACGTTCATCCTTTTACACACACACATGTAAGTATTGAATAAACATCAATATTTCTACTTGATCTATTTTCAGGAGCGGGAAAAAGAATCGTCTGCCAGATCGGCTTCACGTGTTGTTTTGACAGAGCAGAAGGTATCAAGAGAGAAGTCAGATGTAGCCAAATACATCACAACAAAACTAAATCTCTCCTCTCGAAACGCGTAACAGTGGAAAAACAATCTCCCTTTGTTGATATTTTAAGTAACGGGTCTTACAAATGGAGAACACGTCTGGTAAAAATAGAGAAATACCTGGACATAAATACAACACAATGGCGTTGAGGTGCTTCATTTGTACCTTCTTTCAATATACAAGTGCATTAACACCCCTTTGCGAAATGAAATGAAATGGGGTTTAACGTCCTACTGTTCTGATCCGACTGGGGCTAATGAAGATGGGCATACGCCATACTGTGTGCTTTGCCCGGGCAGCGGCACTATGACCTACTCTTAAATCTAATTCAAACTGACAAGGGATCTTTCACATGTATGCCAATGTGTACACGGGACCTCGGTTTTTCGTCCCACCCGAACGACTAGACATTTGTCTGCATCACTGACAAGGTGAATCCACGCCGGAAAATCCCGATGAACTTTCTCGACCAATGCAGGGATCGAACTCGCGACCCCCAATTTAGCGAGCCAGCGTCTTACCCACTAAGCCACCGTCTTACCCACTTAGCCACCATGGCTCCCACACCCCTTTGCTACATGGCCTTAATACCTAATGATGTAAGCTTGATGTAAGCTCGCATCCTCAACAGAAGACATTATATACAATAACTTTATTTATCTAGACATTATATAAAGAATATATACATACTAAACGTAAGATACCAACCTACCACATAAGCTTATTTTAGAAGAAAGGGCACATATTCCGACGAAGTCACTTAGTGTGTCTGACATACCTTCTATATTTTTGTCCAAAGCCGAAAGAATCAAAGGTTTATCAGTAAGGTGAGAAATAATTCTACGTATACTAGGTAAACAGGTAACGACAGGTAACAACAGGTAACGTACATATGTTATCTCCAATTCCCAGACATTTAAAAGGATGGGTAAATTAAAATAAAAGATGATTATTTTTTTTAAAATATATTAAATCCAATCAGGCTGATTTTAATATTTTTGTTGTTGTTGTTGTTGTTGTTGTTGTTGAGAAATAATTCTACGTAAACAGGTAAACAGGTAACGACGGGTAACAACAGGTAACGTACATATGTTATCTCCAATTCTCAGACATTTAAAAGGATGGGTAAATTAAAATAAAAGATGATTATTTTTTAAAATATATTTAATCCAATGCGGCTGATTTTATTATTTTTGTTGTTGTTGTTGAGAAATAATTCTAGCACACTGTGTAAACAGGAAACGACAGGTAACGTACATCTTATCTCCAATTCCCAGACACTAAAAAGGATGGGTAAAATAAAATAAACGATGATTATTTTTTTTAGATATATTTAATCCAATGATGCTGGTTTTATTATTGTTGTTGTTGTCTAACAGAAGAAAGCAGGCAAGTTAGAACCACGCCGGAAAATCTGGATCACGTGGCTGAGTGGGTAAGACGCTAGCTCGCTAGTCTGGAGGTCGGGTGTTCGATCCCTGCAATGGCCGAGAAAGTTCATCCAGATTTTCCGGCGTGGTTCTCCCTTGTCAGTGATGCAGGACGGAGGGGCTGACAAGGACAGCTGTCTAGTCGTTCGGATGGGACGAACAACCGAGGTCCCGTGTACACATTGGCGTGCACGTAAAAGATCCCTTGGCAGTTGGAATTCGATATAAGAGTAGGTCGTAGTGCCGCTGTCCGGGCAAGATTTCCCTCATAGCACACTGTATGGCGTATGCCTGTCGTCATTAGCCCAGTTCGGAGCAGAACAGTAGGATGTTAAACCCCATTTCATTTCATTTCATTTCGTTTAAGACTACAGTAAGAAAGACTGATGACAGTGTCAAAGCTATCATAGACATGTGCCGGAGGCCCCCGATATGATGAGGCCCTATTTCATTTCATTTCATTTATTAATGACTGCAACATATGTATATATAGTATTTGAGTGATAACAGACATACGTCTACTAAAATATAAACAATATTATTTATAGTACTGGTCAGTTGAACCGGTCAGCTTTATATAGACAAACATCAAAGACTATACCACAAAGCGCCGCTGGAATAGTTTCACTTTTACTGAATGAATGCGCTGTCCATTCATATATTTTATGTCAATCATCATTAATCACAGGACTACCATCAAAGAGAACCCCCTCTCGTGCACCGGAAGTTGGCAGCCATTTCACCCTGCCAGCCAAATATAGCTTCCTCTTATTGGTTTTGATGATTGATAAGTACCGGTCATTCAGTGGTCAGTGACTGGTTGTAATAATACAGTGGTCAAACAGCTGGACCATAGTATAGCGAGCTAATACAAATAACGTATTTCCGTTTCTTTGCTGATGGTGCAAGTTTGAAAAGACAACCTTTATAGAGCGGGACTCCCAGGCTATTATTACTATCAACAAACTGTGGCAATCTAAACTCGCTCATTGAAGGATATATTTCCTTTAGTACACATCCGCAATAAGAAATAGTCTGCACGTGCATTTTTCTCCCAAAATTAAGCGAATTCCTTTTATTCCTGTGGTTGAATTCCACCCAATCTTCACGGGCCATCCATTCTCTACTCTCTCAACATTTCTCTTCTACTCCCATTCAGCTAGTTTTAATGGAGTATCTTAAAATAGCCCCGTTTTAGTTGATATAGCGGCAGTATATCAAATTGTCAAATGTTTTCTTTTTTTAAAAGTTCACTTATTGACCCGGGACCGTTTCACAAAGTAGATTTATCTATATAGACTTGACAGACTAAAGCCCAAGGCCTCGTCATATCGGGGGCCTCCGGCACATGTCTATGATAGCTTTGACACTGTCATCAGCCTCTCTTACATGCACTGTAGTCTTAAACGAAATGAAATAAATGAAATGGGTTTAACGCCCTACTGTTCTGCTCCGAACTGGGCTAATGAAGACGGTCATATGCCATACAGTGCGCTATGAGGGAAATTTTGCCCTGACAGCGGCACTACGGCCTACTCTTATATCGAATTCCTTGTCAGGCCCTCCGCCCAGTCTTAAACATCCGCCATCATCCTCGGATTTGCTCAATTGTGTTTAAAGGAGCCAAGTCGCTAACTCAATATCATCCAGTCTTCGATATTGCAAACATGACTTATTGGTCAGTTTAAATCAACATTGATGTTGTTATCTTACCGTGAAAAGATATCCAGTATTTAAGACAAAATGAAAATTTTAAAATTAGCACACGAATCGCGTGCCAGATTGCCTTCGATGAACGAGACTAAACATACCCCACAGGAGAATACTTTCTCGGTGTAGTCTGGAATAACCAGACACCAAGGACTGTCATTCGATTAGAAATTACAGTAAAGATTGAATGTAAATCAGTTTATATATACATTCATATTACATAATTATATGTGTTGCGACCCATTTGTGTCCATTGCTAGGTGCCTGACAAGGACAGCTGTCTAGTCGTTCGGATGAGACGAAAAACCGAGGTCCCACGTATACATTAGATTGCACGCAAAAGATCCCTTGGCAGTTGGAATTCGATATAAGAGTAGGCGATAGCGCCGCTGTCCGGGCAAAATTTCCCTCATAGCACACTGTATGGCGTATGCCCGTCTTCATTAGCCCAGTAGGAGCAGAACAGTAGGATGTTAAACCCCATTTCATTTCATTTCATTTTCAAAATAATAGAAGAGAATATAAACCAAGCTGATACAGAGCTGTATAGTGGGCGTAGAGATACAGAAAAAACTAGAACCATAAAAAGATTAGGACTCGTTGTAGATTAGATTCTTTTTAACGTGTTTATTTGAATTTTCACATTTCTACATTTCTTATCTGACGTGGAGAATGGCACGAGCGATCATATATACAATGTTTCAGGTTTTTTTTAACGATATGCCCACACAAGTCGACCCATTAATTACATTCTGTTAGTTTCACACATTTAACGCGCGAGAGGTCAACAAGGCTTAAAGGACAAAAATCGATCGATATTGTGCTTTTTAGCTATGCGTTAAATCTATCTATATAATACGAAATGATGAGATTTTCCTATAGAAGAAGAAGGAGAAACTTTATTGCACAAAAAATCTTCCAAGGTTATGTGCATATACAAATAAAAAAATAAAAATATACACGAAACAAATAAAGGATACATACATGGACATAATTTATACAAAGATACACAACTTTACAAAGACATGAACGAATTGTATACAAAAGCTCCTAAACATTTTAAAATTTCAATGTTTTTATTCATCATCAGTATTTTAAATTGTTGTAAATCATTCAGTTTATATCGTAATGTAATTTTCTATATTATATATATATTAGCGATATTCTAACAATTTTAAAAGCTATATACTTCTCTGTGCATAGAAGACAATAATTTAAATACCAGACCCCCCAGCTGTTACGATAGGCAATCAATGAATCGTCAATGCATTTCATGAATGAATGAATAAATAAATGAATGAACGCCTAAAATTATTGAATGGGCCACAAAACCTCCACGTAGTAGCCAATGGGAGGCCGGAAACCAAAAGATTAATGGACCGCAAAACAAAAATAAACATCACTGGCCAATCAGCAGACGCCATGTTGGATATTTAGAGTTTTATGAATGAACAAGAAAGCACACAAATTATTCATGACACTGGTCAATGAAACGACGTAGATGACAGATGAACGGAACTGGGAAGTTTGTTTATCTTCGCAGCTGTAGCTAAATTAACAGACCTGAGTGACCGCAGGTCATGGGGAAGGCAGTAAGAAAACATCTGGTCCATGTTTGTGTGCACACGTCATTAAATGATGTGTTACGTCATTTTACGTCATTTTGTTTAACGCTGCACGGATGTAAATTTCAAACAAATACACTATTTAATTTTCGGAAGACTTCCTATACGTGTGTAAATCACAGTAGGGATAATTATATACTATTAAAACATTCAAGGATTAGGCTTCCTCTGATGTTTATTTCAAAATATGGCTTTTATTGTTTTGCATTACACATCACAAACCTTAACAGGAATAACATGATTTAAAATGGCGTTTAATGGCGCGCCTGTAGTGGCATTGGGTGGCACTTGAAAGGGGTGTTACTTAGAGGTACTGGTGGTTAGCCCATTGCATCAGTGAAAGCAAAGAAGGTGCTATTATAATTTTCATGGAGAGCGAGAGAAGGAGAGAGAGAGAAGAGAGAGATGGGAGGAAACCGGAGGTTCCGGAGACAACCCACGAGTTGGACAGGCGACCCTACTCCGAGGAATCGAAACCACGCCTGTTCACACAATGACAGACCTTATGATACAGCGCGTACGTGCTAACCATTCGGCCATCAAACCCCCTATTTTCATGCAGTTAAAAAAATGACTTGTATTCTTGATCTGATTGCAAGGTAAAGTTATCTAAAAAAAAATGAAAATCGGTGTCAGATTGTTTAAAAACGGCCACAATTCCAGTGCTTGCCATTGGCACTATTTTGCGCAGGTACGCCTCTGCACATCAGCGCTTAATAGCAATGAGTGGGTGAAATATTTTTGTGTATTCTCACGACCAAATGTTTCGCCATTAATAAAACAACCTACTACGATGGTGATCTTCATTTTCTCTTCTTATTACAAAGAGATTTTTTTTTTTCGACCTAAATTCACGCATCTCGGGTATCTTGTCATTAATCAAACTGGTAATGCCTGTTTTTTATTTCAGAGTCATTTTAGTTATTCTCATTCATACGCCATCTTGGGCGAAAAAAAGACGTAAATTCCTGAAGAGCAGAGAATGAAATAGAAAACGTCTACATCATCTTTTATGACTTGACGTATGTTGTTAATTAATATTGAAAGTATATGTATACCGGTTCGAATATTGGACACATTTATAAAATGTCATTAGAGGAAGGGATAGGCTACACATGCGAATTTACGTCATATGGTCCTGGATCTAACACAGATCACAGCCATTCGGCTTCCCTCATTAGTATGGCGGTTTCTTGTTTATCGTCTTTACTTTTTAACGTACTCTGATAATAAACGCATTCATTCATCCATTCATTCATTCGTCCATCCATTCATTCATTTATTCGCCCATTCACTCGTTCATTAATTCATTCGGCCACTCATTAATTCATTCGTTCACCCATTCATTTATTCGGCCACTATCATTCATTCGTCCATCTATTCATTCATTCATTTATTCGGCCACCTATTCATTCATCTGTCCATCCATTCTTTCATTCATTTATTTGTCCATCCACTCATTCATTCATTCGTCACCCATTCATTCATTCATTCATTTATTCGTCCACTCACTCATTCATTCATTCATTCATTCTCTCTTACTAGCGTCATTCATTCATCCAATCAATTCATTCATTCATTCGGCCACACATTCATTCTTCCACCCATTCAATGATTCATTCATTCATCAAGCATTGTATGTCTCTCTTACTGACATCACTCATTTCTGGGTTCATTCAACTTTTCCGTGTTTGGTGCTGGGTAATTAATGATAGGGTGGTTTTAATTACACTAGAGTAGAGTTGAAGATAGGTAATACACCCTCGTTGAGTTGGTGCGCTATTCGTATAACATGCCTGATATGAAAGCCACAGACAAGATAGATAATTTATGTCTTCATTCCGCCCACACCCTCAGTTCATTGATAACGTAGAGTATGGTGAGCCGTCGGTGCCAGAAATCAACTCAACTCAATGAAATGAAATGAAATGGGGGTTTAACGTCGTACTGTTCTGCTCTGAACTGGGCTAATGAAGACGGGTATATGTCATACAGTGTGCTATGAGAGAAATTTTACCCGGGCAACGGCACTATGGCCTGCTCTTATATATATCGAATTCCAACTGCCAAGAGATCTTTTACGTGCACGCCAAAGTATACACGGGATCACAACTTAAACACGGTCTGAATTAATTAACGCAACAGAAATGGTTATTTGTGTAAACGTAACGGAAGTTTGAAATGAGGTCACATAGTTATATTTTAAAGAGAGAGAGAGAGAGAGAGAAATGGGGTTTAACGTCCACTCGACACAAACTAGGTCATTTCGGGACTAACACATGGTTCAATTTTATTTCAATAATTCGCTTGCGCGTAGGGGTCTTTAGCAGTGGGAGGAAACCGGAGGACACGGAGAAAACCCACGAGGTTGGACAGGCGACCCTACTCCTTGTCACGTACAACCGGGGATTCGAAACCACGTCAGTTAACTCAATGACAGGCCATCCACCCCCCCCCCCCTATATTTTAAAGGAATCAATTCTATATTCGTTGGATCTCAAAATGGACGAAAATTGGTTCATTTCTGAAATAGTTTATTGTAATTTTTAATCAAAATACGCGTACAGTCCAAGTAGCTCTATTACATTCAGTATTCCCAATCATTGCAAAGCAACAATCGAATGTTGTTGACAAACTATCCACATTCATGGGAGCCACTATAGTTCTAGCCTATAGCAACAAAGCAACAAACGAATGTTATTGACAAACTATCCACATTCATGGGAGCTACTATAGTTCTAGCCTATAGCAACAAAGCAACAAACGAATGTTATTGACAAACTATACACATACATGAGAGTCACTATATTTCTAGCCTGTTGATCCGCAAGGTTCCCCTGGATGTTCCAGCGTGAGTTCACTCTTGTAGGCAAGAGGACCTCGCAATGAAAAGCGTCTAGGCGTTCGAGTCCTCCTGAACACCGAGTTCCCATGTACACGCTAACCCAAGAGTAGGCAATCTCCAAGTAAAAATCTCTTACAGCAAACTATGGCGTATGCCTACCTTCATTAGCAAAATGAAATGGGGTTTAACGTCCTACTGTTCTGTTCCGACCCGGGCTAATGAAGACGGGAGGGGCTAATGCATACGCCATACAGAGTGCTATCATGGAAAATTTGCCCTGACAGCGGCTTTATGGCCTACTCTTATATCGAATTCCAACTGTCAAAGTTTCGTTAACGTGCACGCCAATGTGTACACAGGACCTCGGTTTGTCGTTCCATCCGAACGACTATACGTTGTCCCTTAATTGCCAGAACCTCTATCATGTATCACTTTCTTAGCCAATGCAGGAATCGAATACGCGACCTCCAAGTTAGCGAGCCAAAGTCCTACTCACTAAGCCACCGTGGCTCCCACCTTCATTAGCAAGGTTGGTGCTAAGACCAATCACTATGATTGCGAGCCAATGTTGTCAACACTGGAATTCCGTACAAATTCACCATCCCACTGCCAGAGATAAATTCCACTCGATGTTATTGCAAAGTGGTTGATTTATGATGCCAGAGACGTCTTTCCGTATATACACATATCTCGAGTTGAACACCAGCAGCCTACGTCCAGAACTAGCAATGAATGAATCTGTTTGAAATATGGCTAAACTGACCGTGGAATGCCGTATGATTGTAATGTAACCAAACCGCCAAAGCATAAACCACATCAAAGGTCTGTGGTTTTAGTGTTATATAGATCTAGTTTGTGCCCTAAGATACCAGCCATACGTCAACACATTGTTGATGTGTTCTAGACGAAAGCAGTTTGTGTAAATATATTATATATATAATTACAACACTCAGGAGAGTTGGCTGCGTGGGTGTATATATGCCATCTATATAGATCTAATGGGTTTTCTAATCCGATAAGATTATTTTTTTGTAGAAAACAAAATCAGTGAACAGACTTACTGGCATCTCTTCTAAACACCGCACAATTCTTTATCAACTAGATAATATATTTTGATGAAATTGGAAACCTACGGTAGCGGATTTAAGACATACAAAAAAAAAAAAAAAAAAAAAAAAAATAATAATAATAATAATATCTCGAGAACTCGAGATACTAAGTCGAGCGCTCGAGATATTACAATTGAACACGTCTCAGCCAATATTTTAAGCTGTATAATTTTGAACATAATGATAAACTTGCAGAATAAAGAGATTCATTTGTTTGTTTTTACGGCTCATCCAAAGCTGCAGTGACGGGGCGGATACACCCCACCACCACTCCATCCCATGCCCATGATTCCCGTGTACATTTTGACATGCACGTAAAAGATTCCTTGGCAATTAGAATTCGATATAAGAGTAGGCCGTAGCGCTGCTGCCCAGGCAAAATTTCCCTCATAGCACACCGCATGGCGTATGCCCGTCTTCATTAGCCCAATCAGAGCAGAACAGTAGGACGTTAAACCCAATTTCATTTCATTTCTGACAAACCAGGTATCATTCTAGGTTGTTCTCAACACCTGTTTAGACCCAATCTGATTAAAACACAGATCCTATTTCGTTTCGTTTTTTATAGTTCGAATTTCGTTTTACTTGTCTTTACTACACTAGGATCTAGAAGAGTTACTATATAACCCGCGTTCTGGATGATGTGAGGGATTAGCCAATGAAACGGTCTGTTACGTGAGTTGCACGGAACTGTGGGTAACCTACTAGAAACATCAACGCTGATTAGTTAATCAAATCTGACGTCATAGGTCAAAAGCCACTCGTATGATCTCTGGCGCGCTTCTACTACAAATGGTCAAATCTTCATGTCATAGAGGTCATAGGAAGTTTAAAAAAACGAAACGAAATAAAGATCTGTATTTTAATCCGATTGGTTTGAACTCCGAGATTTATGAACTCTGGGGTAATAATAATATGATAGTCAAAGATTGCTTCATATTGTTTGAACTATCCTCAAACACTCTAATCCTACTCGTAAACCATGCTTCATAATAATTTATCATAATTTGAAAGAGAACAGACAGAGCCCATCTTTTGTATTTCTTTTACCTACACCGTAAACGCGGTAAGATCAAAGGAGAGGAAATAACCCAGCACGTGCAAATATTTTTTTTATGATATAATTTAGTTTGTATATTATTAACTTGTGTAATATGGTATTTACAGACACGTTCTTCTATATTTTAAATTGGTTCCTTTGATATTTGCTGTTTTATAAGGCTATGCTTTTCTTTTTTTTAAAGGGGGGTGTGCGGGCTCAGTTAGTAAGACAGAGAGGTCTCGATTTTGCTCTAGGTATTGGCCAAGTGAGTTCCTATGGATTTTCCGGAGTGGTTTCCCCTTGTCAGTTGTAACGGACGAAGGGCTTGGAAATGAGTGTCTAGTCGTTCAGATGGTACGAAAAACCGAGGTACCGTGTATAAAATAGTGTGCCCGAAGCTCCCTTGGCAGTTAGAATTCGGATAAGCCGTAGCGCCGCTATCTGTGTAAAATTCACCCACTGCACACTGTATGGCGTATGCACGGCTTCATTAGTCCAATTAGTAGGACTACCTATTTCATTTCACTTCAGTTTTATAAGGCCAGGCGTTATTTATTTTGATGAATTTGACGAAAAAAAGCAACTGGACATAAATGAAACGTGGTTTAACGTCTGTCTTACTGGGTTCATGACAGTTTGCCATGAAGTAAATTTAGCTACGCCCTACTATCATGGATTCGTTTACATGCACGCCAACGTGTACATGGGGCCCCGGTTTGCGTAACATTCGAAAGGGTAGGCACTATTCATAACCGGACCCTTCGTCTTACACTATTAATAAAAGGATACCCGTATTAAGCGGATGAGGTTGGGAAGAATCCCATTTTCTACCAATCGACTACATTAAAAACACAAATGCCATGATCTGTCTCCAGTCTTGAAATGAAATGAAATGGGGTTTAACGTCCTACTGTTCTGCTCCTATACTGGGCTGTCTTTATTTAAATATTATTGTGACGGTAGACGGAGATGACGAGTGCACTGATACCAAAACATCGTTTTAATTATCTCAAATTCTCATCTCTGAAATTTCCATAAAATCAAGTTTCGTGAAGAGAATTTCAAACCGGAAGCTTGCTTCACAACCACAAAGCTTTCTTTTAAAATCGAGCCCAGATGGACAGGAAAATTGACATTGTCAGATATATTGTAATTACCATCTAAATCTAGAAGATAATTGATTTTCACGTTATTAGGGAAAGGTGATTCATCATAAATTTTAAAAAAAAACCGGAAAGGCGGAAAGGGTTCTCAGGTAATCATACTCGCGTCTCAAACTTCCTTTGTTGAGGAAGTCTGTCTAGAAAATAGGTAAACATCCCAATATCTTGCCTGATTCGAGCCAAAAGTTGGAGTTATTTATAGAGCCACCCACTAATCTAGCGGGATTACCTGGTAAACACGGCACACATCAAAGAAACGGAAATACTATTAGTAGTTTGTAACGGGGTTGCTAAGTTTCGACTCGATCGATAGGTCACACAGGTCAAATCTAGTTTCTTTCAATATTATTACAGCTAGCGGATTAATACACAAATAACATAGTTATTATTCCAGGACTTTGTTTTGGTTATTTTTTGGGTGTATAAATCAATTTCCTGGATTCGGATACTGCTTAATAAAGGAGTAAGGTCGTCTGTCCAACCTCGTGGGTTTTCTCCGGGTCTTCCTGTTTCCTCACGCTAATAAACATCCCTACGCGCCAGCTAATTATTGTAATAAAATTGAATAATGTGTTAGTCCCGAAATGACCTAGTCTGTGTCGAGTGGACGTTAAACCCCATTTCTCTCTCTATCTGCTTAATAATTTCCCTGATTATCGCGAAAAAAATGAAATGGGATATAACGTCCAACTGTTCTGCTCCTATGCTGGGCTAATGAAGACGGGCATACGCCATACAGCGTGCTATGAGGGAAATTTTACCCGGGGAGCGTCACTATGGCCTACTCTTATATCGAATTCCAACTGCCAAGGGATCTTTGACGTGCACGCCAATGTATACACGAGACCTCGTTTTTCGTATTATCCAAATGACTAGACAGCTGTCCTTGCCAGGCCCTCCATCCTGGTAAATGAAATGAAATGGGGTTTTAACGTCCGATTGTTCTACACCGGCTGGGCTAATTAAGACAAACAAAAATCTGGTAGCTGTTGACATTTTTTCTGTGCTACATTTCCAAATATTTGTCCACGTACATATTTTTAATTTGTAAACATCGAAACGTCGCAAATCAGCTGCTACGTTTCACTAAACATTGGGTAAAGGGACGCAACTCTTCACTATTTTAATTATAAATAGATACGTATCTAATTGTATGATTGAAGCGAAACACTTTTTTTTCAACAATAATCTTTTACAATGAAAATGTATTACCTTTAAATTCATTCCCAACCCACCCCTCCCTCGTAAACAAATCTTAATAAATGTCTGATTGTAGAAACTAGAACCTTGGAAAGAAATCTGTTCTGTTTAACTGACAAAAGCTGTTATTAATGAACGCAGAAATTGATATAACTCGGCGCAACTTTAAAGAACTGGGGTACAATGGATGAAATTTAACCAGTAATTCAAGACATATCCCCCTTGGATAAGTCAACCAATCGGATTAAGGAAATTATCACCTTCACCTTGCTATTGTTCCACGTGACCTGAAATGACAAGAGAAATTGACACCCCTAGGCATTTCCTTTGACATTATCTACAGTACACGAAAGGGTGTAGATCACGGGTCGTGGTTATGAATGAAAACTCGAGACAGGCGTACGAGCAGAGAACGTGCCATCACTGAACAGTTACGTTTTCTTTCACTTGTACAGAGTTATTACGTTAAGTCACCCAGGGTTCAAATGCCCTATTTAAGATCCGATGGCGCATAATAGGCTAGATTATGTTACAACCGAGACATTTTTACGTACAAAGACATCACTGTCTGTTTTTCTAATTCTTTTGGGTTTGATCTCCCTAGAAAAAAACGTCAAGAGACAAAAAAGGAAATGAAAGAGAAAGAAATGACAATTGTTATATTGTGAAGAAGTTTAAATGTATAAATTAAATTTCTGTCTACGCCACATCGATTACAAAACGTAATTTATTATTGCTGTTCACTTGTTTTTCCCCCTTTTTGATCAATTATTTTGTTTACATTCTCTTCAGCAAAATCCCGTGTAAACAAAACGTCCCTTCTTTTTGCTCATGTTTTTCGTGTAAGGATTTGTGAAAGTGCTAATATATATGAGAGAGAGAGAGAGAGGGGGAGGGGGAGGAGGGGTAACGTTGACTCAATGACAGACCTTATGACACAGCGCGCACGTACTAACCATTCAGCCATCCAACCCCCCTTCTATAATTACTGAACAAAAATGTACTGTATATTTATTAAAATACTTAGTAAATGTAGCGTTTGATCATTTATCTTTGTGTACCTACTCGACACAAACTAGGTCATTTCGGGCCTTACATGTGGTTCAATGAAGCGGTCGTTAGCTGTGGGAGGAAACCGGAAGACCCGGTGAAAACTACGAGGCTGAATAGATCTTTAGATCATAAGGTCTGTCATTGAGTCAAGTGACGTGGTTCCGATTCTCAGCTTGTACGTAGCAATAAGTAGGTCGCCTGCTCACACTACGTGTTTTTTTTCTAGGCCCTCTGCTTATCCTCCACGTTTAAAGACTCCTACACGCAAGCAAATTATTGAAATAAAATTGAATCGTAATATAATCCCGAAATGACCCAATAGAAATACCGGGTTCCTCCCACTGCTAAAGACCCCTACGTGCAAGCGAATTTTTGAATAAAATTGAACCAATGTTAATCCCGAAATGACCTAGTTTGTGTCGATAGGGCGTTACCCCTCTCTCTCTCCCCTCTCTCCCTCCAAATTCAATATGTGGTTGAGCTAAGTGGGGTTTCTCCCGTTCCCTCCATGTCTGATATATCATATAACACACGTTTGCCTTCATTTTATGGAGGGGGAGGGACAAAGGGAGGAGGATGGGGAGGGGCTAATGGTTAAGACGATCGCGCTGTATCATAAGGTCTGTCATTGAATCAACTGGCGTGGTTTCGATTCCCCGGTTGTACGTGACAAGGAGTAGGATCGCTTTTCCAACCTCGTGGGTTTTCACCGGGACCCCCGGTTTCCTCCCACTGCTAAGGACCCCTACGCGCAAGCGAATTATTGAAAAACAATTGAACCGTGTTAGTCCCAAAATGACCTAGTTTGTGTCAAGTAGACTTTAAACCCCATCTCTCTCCCTCTCTCTCTCTCTCCCTCTCTCTCTCTCTTTACGCAAGGGTCAATACCGCCCCCCTCCCCTCTCTCTGTGGAACCTTGGTATCTCTAATAGAGAGTAGATTTGCGCCCAACATGTGGGCGTATAATGAGGAATATTTACAACACACCCATCCACCCATAAATGTTTTAATGTAAAAATAAAATTCCGCATTCATTTGATTACTGCGCAATTTCATAATTCAGGAAATGTCGAAAACGTAATGGCTTTAGTAGTTTTATGATGATTTTTCCTGGGTTTGTAAAATTTAAATGTACAAGCGACTATGTTTCAGTAAATATGTGACATTATTATATTGCTTAGTAATCATTTGCCAACATTATTGAAAATGTCACAACAGAAAACTTCTTAAAATAACCGAATAACCGTCTACCAATTTCCGTGGTGTGATGCAAGAAAACAAACGTCCAAATGTCGAACGCATTAAGATCTTAACTGCTGCCCTCCATTTGAGAATATTGTTTAAATGTTGTGGAATTATTGTCGCACGACTGAAAATGATAAGGTGAAGGACCTCACACATTGAAGGGATTAGACGTGTTCAAAACGAACTAAGAAAAATGACCACCCACAGTCATTCAAGCTATCTATTAATGCCAGTTTAAAGTCAAATCACACGACATCTACAACGATACCAGCTGATCACGGCTAAATCTATTTCTTAAGGCCGGCTCCATTTTTGTCAAGGTCGTTGAGATGTAAATAAGCTTAGGGCACGCGATTGTTGGTGAGATTGTAGGTTTGGGTTAGGGTAAGGATTGGGGCTTGGTCCGGTATTAGGGTTAGGTTTGGGATTAGCCATGTTTACATCTCGTGACCGATGACGAAAAATTGAGCTGATCTTATCATTTAGCACTAACCAGCTGATCACCCGGCCGACATTAGTGGGGTACTAGATTGTTAGTCCGGAACGTCCCGAATTGACAGAATCGCAATCAAGTGATGCGGAATTCAGTCTTGTCACAGTTCCGCCAGTACCGACAGCTGAGGTGGTGTGAGTAGAAACGTGACGTAATTTAAGTATCAAATATGTTTCAACTGTCATGATTGGTTGAGATATTTTTTTATGTCACTCGATCGATTAACACTATTTTTGGAATTGAGATAATTTAATTCCGGAACGTTCAATCGTGTATCCCCTCGGTGTACATGTGGATATATAGTTTAATGCCGTTAAGAAACATTTTCAACTTTTATTTATGTTTTTGTTAAAACAGATATATATCGCTGTCATTCTAATAATAGATATAAACAGCTTAACCACGTAGTCGTGTTATTACGGTCCGCGGCCAATTGAAATGGAATGGGGTTTAACGTCCTACTGTTCTGCTTCGAACTGGGCTATAATTAAGAAGGGCACACGCCTTACAGTGTCATATGAGGGAAATTTTGCCCGGGTGGCGGCACTATGACCTACTCTTATATCGAATTCCAACTGGACCTCGGTTTTTCGTCTCATCCGAACGACTAGACGGTTGTCCTTGTCAGGCCGTCCGTCCTGCACCACTGACAAGGGGAAACCAGGTCGGAAATCCGGATGAACTTTCTCGGTCAATACAGAGATCGAACAACCGACCTCCAGGCTAGTGAGCCAGCGTCTTACCCACTTAGCTACCGTGTCTCCCTGGTCAATCGAGGCCAGGAGTAAAGAAAATTTACACACTGACCAGTATGTAGTCAAGGACATTTACACACTGACCAGTACGTAGTCAAGGACATTTACACACCTACCAGTAATAAAGGACATTCAAACACCGACCAATAGAAAAGGATAATAAAACACTTACCGATTGAGGTCATAGAACAGTTTTAAAGAATATACAGGTGACAATTCTAAGGAATACAATTACTGCTTATTACTGAGCGACGTTTCGACTGGGCTTCTCTAGTCATTATCAAGCAATGATAAAGTATGAAAATATAACAAGACACTATATACATGTACACAACAATACACATGGATATGCACCCTCCTTCATATAACCGACAATTGACTTCCTTTTAATCGGTCGTAGGCAGGTTGGGTGGTCGAAGGGTTTAAAGTAGGGGTGTTTGATCATAAGTTCGGTCATTAAGTCAACAGGCGTGGTTTCGATTCCCCGCGTGTGTGTGAAAAGTAGTAGGGTCGCCTGTCTAGCCTCGTGGATTTTGTCTGGGTCCTCCGGTTTCCTCCCACAGTTAAAAACCACTTCGGGCAAGCGAATTATTGAAATAAAATTGAACCATGTGTTAGTCCCGAAATGACCTAGTGTGTGTCGAGTAGACGCTAAACCCAATATTTCACTTTGTTTGCCTCTGTCTCTCTCTAACAACATCGTGCACTATTAATTATTGCATGTACGTGAAAATGAATAGGGTCGCCTGTCTAGCCTCGTGGGTTTTCTCTGGGTCCTCCTATTTCCTCCAACAACTAAAAACCTCTTCGCGCAATCCAGTTATTGAAACAAAACTGAACAATATTATGTTATTCACTAAATGACCCATCGTGTGTCGAGTAGACGTTAAACCCAATACTTCTCTCTGTTTGCCTCTCACTAACAATATCTTTAATTAGTGAGTAGGGTTGAAAGAATATAGGGTAAATGTTGACCTCACGACTTTTTATCCCATCTTCTCTTTCAACGTAAAAGACAACCACTGTAAAAAAAAATGTATTTATTGATTCAGTTTAACTTGATCGATAAATCATGTCCTGATAAATTATCGATTATCGATTCTTCTAGGTGTATAATTGTGAGGAATTATGTAATCGATTTGATCCACATCTTATGAACGAAAATATGTAATTAAATTAATTGGTTTTCACTTCGAGAACGCAAATTGATTTGACCTACATATAGATCCACGGTAAACAGTCAACAATACATAGCTATGATCATCATGTGAGAGAGAGAGAGAGAGAGAGGGAGAGGAGGGTTTAACCTCCACTCGACACAAAACTAGGTCATTTCGGGACTAACATATGGTTCAATTTTTTTATTTCAATAATTCGCTTGCGCGTAGGGATCTTTAGCAGTGGGAGGATTGTGAAATAAAATGAAATGGGGTTTAACGTCCTACTGTTCTGCTCCTACTGGGCTAATAAAGACGCCATACAGTGTGCTATTAGGGTATTTTGGTCAGACAGCGGCGCTACGGTCTACACCAATATCGAATTCTAAATACCAAGGGATCTTGTACACTAGACGTCATTGTTTTGTCCCATCCGATCGACTACAGGTTTTCACATACCAAGCTGCATTACTGACAAGAGGAAAACACGCCGGATAATACTTATGAACCTTTTCGGCCCAGGTTAGCGAACCAACGGATTACTCAATGAGTCACCGCTCTGTATCATGCACGTGGGGGGGGGGGGGGGCATGCTCACGCGATCTGAAACAATTATTATTTTTAAAAGAAGTTTACATTGCTGACTGATTTCTGTCTTTAGCCCCAAAACGCAAAACAAAAATCTACAAGATAAACCCGCAGACAGGACAGAATATAGACATTGCAAATAAAGAGAGAGAGAGAAATGGGGTTTAACGTCCACTCGACACAAACTACGTCATTTCGGGACTAACATATGGTTTAATTTTATTTCAATAATTCGCTAGCGCGTAGGGGTCTTTAGCAGTGGGAGGAAACCGGAGGACCCGGAGAAAACCCACGAGGTTGGACAGGCGACCCTAATGCTTGTCACGTACAACCGGGGATTAGAAACCACGCCAGTCGACTCAATGACAGACTTTATGATACAGCGCGCGCACGCTAACCATTCAGCCATCCACCCCCCCCCCACCATCCCCCATAAACAAATAAGGGATGCAGAACAGATTATGTATACTTATTGTTTCTCGAATACCTGTCACCTGATTCGTGCAATCCGCTTGATTATTGCTACATATACAATCAATATTTCCATTGTTATCATAATTTGATGTTTGCAACAATCTGATTCAAATACAGATCTATATTTCGTTTCGTTTTTTTTATCAGATTGATGTTTTAGACAAACCTCGTTAATTACAATTATTAAAGAGAAAATTCTATCTGTTTCAATTTAATATTAAAAATAATCATCAAAATATGTTCTATTTTGAACCCGAATGGAAATACAGCTATAAATTTGATTCGATTTAGCGGAGCTGACGATGAAATTGTTTCTTAATCTTGTGTTCAGGTGCTCCTATCCTATCCGAATTACTAAAAGAAAAGAACTGAAGATGGTGAGGTGGGCGGTGACTGGCGACTTGTCATCACATTGTCTATACACGTGACATCGGTTTTTCGTCCCACCCGAACGAGTAGACATCTGTTCTTGCCTGACCCTCGGTCTTGCACCACTGAAACAAGGGGGAAACAACGTCGAAAAATGTCGATTAACTTTCTCGGCCAATCCAAGGATCGAACACGCGACCTCCAGGCTAGTGGGCCAGTAGCGTCTTACCCACTTAGCCAACGTGGCTCCCCCAAATAGAAATCAGTATATTTCGCGAATTAAAGAGACGTTAGCATCCTTACCAAACAAAATAAACCATCACATTCAAAATAATATTAGAATCATTGTCACTTTAAATTCTCGTATCACACTACATCCATCTCCTCAAATGGCACATGATGGCGCTCATTAAACGATTAACTTATTTACGTGTCGCTCGCTAACTCATTAAATTTACCCTCTATCACTTCCGGTCGTCCAGCCATGAACCGGAAACAGGGACAATCTTATTGTCATTTTGTAGGTAGAGGGGGGATATATAAATATCAATCTGCCGTGGTAAATGTGATATTAATCGGTAGTTGATCTAATTCTTTCGCTGCGTATACGTTGAAGTTAAATTATATTCAGATTGATCAATTGGAAATTAGTTTTTACGGCGCTGTTGTTCTCGTTAAGTTGTCTCCCATGTCAGGTTTTGTCCGATTTCAGATAATGTTGTAAAATGGCGTCTCTTGTCGAGAGGAAACGTGTTTAAATGATGGATTTGCAACTTCTATATCAAAATTAGAATCACATTAAGCGGTGATGGATTTTGGAGAAGAACGCTACGTCGCTATCTCTTTAAGTTTTGTATGGTGCGTTTGAAGTACGCAAATTATGATATAAAAAAACTAGAATTACCTTGGGTTGTAAGTTTTAAATGCTTTATTTTAACATGGTTAGAACATACTCCCGATTTTTGTTTTTATAGTATGCCTTATTCCAAATAGTACATCAGAGTGATCGCATTGGGTTCAGCCATCCAACCCCCCTGATTGTGCAGTGTGTAGGGCTGGAAATAACTTAAAGTAGCTAAATATCTAACTCGATATTATCCAAAGTCTTTCATATTGAACACACGATTTATTTGTTAATTTAAATCAACATTGATATTGGGATCTTACCGGGAAAAGATGGGCTTCTGATATCCAATATTTAAGACAAAATAAACATTTTACGATTGGTACACGAATCGTGTCAGATAATGCGATTCAGCGCCATTTGTAAAACAAGGGACTCGAAGAACGAGGCTAGACATCTTCCACAAGTCATGTCAAACGGCGATACCATATTCTTATCTAGAGAGCATGCGCAATAAATACTATCAGTGTAGACTGGTGTAACCAGGCGCTAGATTGCCATTCGATTGAGACTTCTGGCGTATTTCTCCGAACATAACTGATTTGAAATTAGAGAAAAAACGGAAACGATTGAATGTAAATCAGTTTATATACATTCATATTACATTATTATATGCGTTGCTACCCATTTGTGTCAACTTCTAGGTCCCAAATATTAGCGATTTAGCTTCTTTAAGTGATGTTGTATGGAGATTTAAATCTTTATGATAAAAGAATAAATTGTTTGACTTCTTGGGAAATACGTGTGTTTATCTCAGGACCAAATTTTTTTGATTGGGTTGAGATTTATTGTAATTAATTAAAGTCGGAGGAATGCGGCTCGTAAAACAAAGGAATGATCAATTTAGGGCCAATTGCAAATCTGCAATGGCTTTGAGATAATTATTGAAACGATTCAAGGGAGGCAACACTATTTAGTAAAATACAGGTTACGGATACAGACCACCATTAAATTTCAACTTGTAGTTCTCCCACTCTTCCTTTTGTATGACAAAATTCTTAAACCCAACCCTGTACCTAGCCCTAACGCTTACCATAACCCTAACCTACAATCTCGTCAACAATCACGTGCCCTAGTCATATTTACATCCCAGCGACCTTGACAAAAATTGAGCTGGCCTTAACAAATAGATTTAGTCAAGTGGTAGGACCTATATGACATGAACGGTCATATTTAATTTTGTTTTGTTACCTCTCAACTGCTCAGAAATCCGTGGCGAAGAAAATTTAAAGCAATTACAACAACAAAATAATCGGAATAATAAAAGAAATACACCGAAATCACCTCGAGCAATCTATAACACCAACAAAATACGACTCGTCGTTACCCATTCACACATACGTACAAAACGAAAGAGCGCAGAGGATAGAAGGGAGGTAAACCATGTTAGCAATTCGTCTGGCATCAGACCACTGTTAATTTGCTAAAATACATTCACAGTATATGCTTGCATAAATCGTGTCCATAAAATATTATGGAACATAGAACATTATCATAATCACATCGCCAAAATCTGACTGAGGGACATCCTGTTTCTGAATTTGATTCACATGAATCGAAATGAAATGAAATGGGCTTTATAGTCTACTGTTCTGCTCCGCGATGGGCTAATACAGACGAGTATACTCCATGGTGTATTCCCGCGAAGGCGCAGTTACAGAGCGTAACCAAAATTAATCCTTCCCACGAAGGCGCAGATATCGACTTGTCGGCTTTCGTTTGAAGAGAGGCATATGTTGCTATTAGGACCCAATTAACGGTGTTAAAAATTTTATGAATTTATGTTCACTCTGAATTTTATTCACCAATTGGCAACTTATGATTAAAATCATCAAAGTATCCAAGTATTCAATATGAATTTTATTTGGAGACGAACACAGAATGTAGGTCTACAAGTGCAATATAGAGAAGATGAAAAAATACAGAAGGTGGTACGGAGGTTTGCAGTTCTACCGTTGGTACCAGTAGAAAGGGTAGGTGTATTATATTATGTCTTGCTGTATTGGCCTTCGACTTTTCTTATTGGAGTAGCCGTGGAACGTTTTGACCACTGTGGTCATCACATTCGTATTTGTTATAAAATTTATTTACCAAGCATATTTTACTTGCAGGTTGAAGATGCTTACCTTCACATTATAGCAGAAATGCCAGCCAATCCGACTACATAACAAATCAATGGTTCGAGGGTGAATTTGCAACTCATCAGTGGGAGCACTACGACACAGAGGAGCACAGAACCAACAACACTCTGGAAGGATGGCACGCAAGAATCAAGAAGCAAGTTGGAAAAACCCATCCGAATGTTTTTGAAATGATCACATTTTTACAACAAGAACAAAATATTAATGAGATTAGAATCGTTCAGTATGCTGGGGGGCAGGAACCACCAAGTAAGAGATATAAATATTCCCAAATCCAAAACCGGCTCCAGGAATTAAATGGAAGACACGAGGAAGTGGAATTGACTTTAGTGTCTTATTTGGCGAAATTAAATTAATTTTTGTTATAGTGTAGTTATGTTTTTATTTCCTATGCCAAAAATGATGCTAAAATGTTGGTTAATCAGTTAAATTGGGGATTATGAAAGTGTGAATTCTTATCATAACACCATTGTTACGTTTTTAATCCATTTTAATCCCTAGGAGCTGGATTCCCACGAAGTCGTCGAAAACGACCTCGTTTAATCCGTTACGGTCAATAACTGCGCCTTCGTGGGAATAAACCTACTCCATACAATGTGCTATGGGGGAATTTTGCCCTGACAGTGGTTCTAAGGCTTATTCTTATATAGAATTCCAACTGCCAAGGAATCTTTAACGTGTACGCCAATGTATACACGGGACCCCGGTTTTTCGTCCCATCTGAACGACCTGCACCACTGACAAGGAGAAGCCACGCCGGAAAATCCTGATGAACTTTCTCGGCCAACGCAGGGATCGAACCCACTACCTCCAGGTTAGCGAGCCAACATTTTCCTCACTGAGCCACCGTGGCTCCCAAGTAGTTCATACAATAAAGTAATGTGACAGACAACAAGAAAACACCATGCTAGAGAACCGCGCGGCTGATAGCAATAGACGATAGAAAATTCAAAGAAAAATACAGACACGCGGGCATTGTAAACAATAAAGAATATCGTATCGTGAGATTAGTATACGCTACACCAAACTCCTGACTTAATCGCTTCTAGACAAATAATAATAAAAAAAAACCAGTTGCTGTTTATTATTCTACAGCTCTTAAGCAATAAGTATTATCATTTAGTAATTAGGTTTAGGTTTAGTATTAGCATAAAATAATCATAGATTCATTTGTTTATACATGTATAAGATACCTTCTAGCTGTTAGTGGCATATGGTAGTGTTGTTTCAACACAGAGATCTTTAAAACCCCTTTCAGGGTAGGCCTGACAAGGACAGCTGTCTAGTCCTTCGGATGAGACGAAAAACCAAGGTCCCGTGTATACATTGGAATGCACGTAAAAAATCCCTTGGCAGTTGGAATTCGATATAAGAGTAAGCGATAGTGCCGCTGCCCGGACAAAATTTCCCTCATAGCCCGTCTTCATTAGCCCAGTATAGGAGCAGAACAGTAGGACGTTAAACCCCATTTCATTTCATTTCCTTCTAGGGTATGTTATTTTATATAGGTATTATCTAATAATTAGAGATATTCTAGAAATTATTACTGTAAAGATATGAGCATAGAATTAAATATATAGTATAATAATATAATACAGTTAAAGTGTATTATATGTATTATAAATTAAATGTTATTGATATTAATTCTATGTATGTATATCCTTTACAGCCTCGTCCTTGATTGAATTAGACTCTGTTACAGAGGTACTCCATCAACCTCACCAAGCGGTCATTTTACTTTCTGATATCCCACACCAAACTCCTGACTGAAAATATAGATCAGTTGCTGTTATTCAGGTACACCATCAACTTTACCTCGGTTAGTCATTTAGACCTCACCATGCGGCCATTTTACTTTCTGATATCCCACACCAAACTCCTGACTGAAAATATAGATCAGTTGCTGTTATTCAGGTACACCATCAACTTCACCTCGGTTAGTCATTTAGACCTCACCATGCGGCCATTTTATTAGACCAAGTCGTACTGTATCTGATTTAAATCAGGTTTTACTTTATTTGGTCTCTGAAACCCAGAAAATTCCGCGTTTTAGTCAAAGACATTTGCGAGAAGTTATTCATAAAAATACACAATATTAAGGATTGGATTGGTTCGACTCTACATAGATTTAAATAAAATAGTTTTATAGCTCGTTTCAATTTACTGAGGTGAGGGAGTGAAATAGGGTTTATAGAGATGAATAATTATGATAATTATTTAATTAAATTTATTTTCTTACTGAAGTTGTGTAAAAGTCCAACAAAAGCAACACCATACCTCAATAAATTTGGGGGTTGAATGGCCGCATGGTTAGCGCGTGCGCGCTGTATCATAAAGTCTGTCATTGAGTCAACTGGCCTGTGTTTTCTCCGGGTCCTTTTAAAGCATTCCAAACAAGTTATTAGTGATGTCACATGCTAAGTAATTGCATAGCTGAAAACGTCATTTACGAGTATCTAAGGGAGATAACTAGAGTTGACCACCTCACTCCTTAATTGGAAGCAGACCGCTACATATTTTGCGCTTTATGTTTTTGTTAATTCTTACATATCTGCTTTAACTGTTCCTGAGCCGAACGCCCTCTATCACAGACCGGCCAATATCTCGCAATGTCGTGTTGCAAATTTTGTATAAGGTTGAACATGGACATTTGAAATTAAACAAATTGGACGTTGCATACTAGTAAAAAATGCCACCATCCGCCATACATATCATCGTAACCCAATTATTAACGCTGTTATCTTTCCTCATCTAAATCATGCACATGCCAATTAAAACCCTTTTTTTAATTCTAGACCATTGCCATGCAAAATTTTTAGAGGGGAGGACAATCAAAAACTGGAATTGTATTCGTATGTAGCTCAAATCGTATGGCTTCAATTATAAAATGTGTTCGGAATTACCTTCCGAGATTGTAGGGACCTCATTATAGTTAAGTAGAATTCCTACATTTAACCGCACAAAATCTATCAATATTTCTAAGCATATAAAAGGCAAAACAAATGGACATTGTACCCAAATACCGCATACAATGGAAAAACGACTTTGTTTGAAGCAGGACAAAATGCACAGTGTATACTTTCTTTTGGACATTAGTGTAGTTTCGGGGTTACTATTTTGGCCTTGGTGGTTGTTGATCTTTAGTTAAACATTAAGCAAGAGGTAAATCTGCCTATTGCAGATCTTTCTTTAGGCTTGAAATGCTATCTAAACTATTAATGATTATTATCATTATCAACTCTCGATGTCATCGGATATCTCCGATATTAAGTAGATTAGAACTGTTCAGCCATATTTTGATTTAATCTAAAAATGGCGAAGCGAGGCTAAGCCTCGAACAACTAGTGCGGTGGTTGCAATTAATGCAGACATCTGGTCAAAACTTCAAAAGCTAATATCTTTGCTCGCAATGGCGCAATTTGAATGACATTTTCAATAAATTTATTTTGTATTATCTTTTTTCGAACTATTATAGGAAGAATTGTCAGCTCTTTATCTAAATCTTACATAGTGTAACACACGTTATTGTGACTACTACAGCTGTTATTTTAATATTTCCTGGATATCCAAGACTTCTGGCCGTATCTGCTTTTTTTAGAATTAGCGCTGAAGTCCAGATATGAAAGAATTGATAAAAATTAATTTATATTTGTTGTGCCTGTGTTGAAAATCTTAAGCATAACCGATTCTGATTACTTGCGAAGAGGGAGAGGGCTGTGTGGTCAAATGTTGACATACTTATAAACTGAGAGAGAGAGAGAGAGAGAGAGAGAGAGAGGGAGAGAGAGATTAACGTCCACTCAACACAAACCAGGTCATTTCGGGACTAACACTAGCTTCAATATTATTTCAATAGTTCGCGTGTGCGTAGGGGTCTTTGAGCAGTGGGAGGAAACCGGGGGGCCCTTAGAAGATCCATGAGGTTGGAAAGGCGATCTTACTCCTTTTCACGTTTAACCGGGGAACAAAACCACGCCAGATGACTCAATGACAGACCCTATGATACAACGCAGACACGCTAACCATTCGACCATCCAACCCTTCTATTGTGAGCGTGCCTTTAAAGTCTGACCTTTTCAACTGAATAATCAGTGATCTTTTAAATGTCACTATTTCCTATATCCACTTCATCCTCGATAGTAAATCACAACGTTACATTTGTCATACATATCTAATAACATTAACCCAATTGACTTTTACTCAAACTTTATTATAATTGTTTTTACTGTATCCATGCAAAACTGGACAAAAATGAAATGGGGTTTAACGTCCTACTGTTCTGCTCCTAAACTGAGCTAATGAAGATGGGAAAACGCCATACAGTGTGCTATGAGGGACATTTTGCCCCGGCAGTGGCACTATCGCCTACTCTTATATCGAATTCAAACTGCCAAGGGATGATTTACGTGCACGTCAATGTATACACGGGACCTCGGTTTTTCGTCCCATCCGAACGACTAGACAGCTGTCCTTGTCAGGCCCTCCGTCCTGCATCACTGACAAGGGGAAACCACGTGGGAAAATCCCGATTAACTTTCTCGGCCAATGCAGGGATCGACCACGTGACCTCCAGGCTAGCTGGCCAGCGCCTTACCCACTTAGTCACCGTGGCTCTCTCCATACAAAACATAAAAACGTTGTTAGTTTTATAAATCTATAAGATAAAAATAAGACGAAATGGGGTTTAACGTCCTACTTTTCTGAACCAACTGGGCTAATGAAGATGGGCATACGCCATAAAGTCTACTGTCGAATTTCAACTGTCAATGGAATGTGATAGCTTTTGGATGTGGGAAATTTTTGTTGAACTTTGACATATAAACAATGGTACTGATCTTTTCATAAATCCATAGCAAAAGTTTCAAATCTTAGGGAGTCACGGCGATTCTGATAATTATATTGCTGGCTCATTTTACAGGTGATCTTGGATGTTTGCGGAGAACGTTCCATTTTTTCCCAGCCCGATTTACACTTGTCAGTAGTGCAATTTGTCGTCGTTTTGGAAATCATGTACCTACCTACCTACCTCTTTCAACAATTAAATGTATCCAATACCACCTCGTATGGGTAGACAAGAACCTGGGGTTGCATATAACGGAACCCTGGACAGTACGTGGAATTCGAAGGAGAGTGGTTAGACATTACCCCCATAGCACATTTCACGGCATAATCCTGCTATTAGTAGATCAGTTGGTGCATAATAGTAGGACTTTCATTTATATTTGATTTGGAACTATCAGCCATTTATCTATGAGTATTGACGATTATTACAAGGAATGAAGCAGGAATCAAACCACCAGCGCGGCAGGAAGCAGGAGCTAAGCCACAAATTATTACTCCCAGAAGGAAGGAAGCAGGAGGTTAAACCAGCAGCTACTACTCCCACAAGGACGAGAGCAGGAGGTTAAACCACCAGTTACTATTCCCACAAGGACGAGAGCGGGAGGTTAAACCACCAGTTACTATTCCCACAAGGAAGGAAGCAGGAGGTTAAACCACCAGTTACTATTCCCACAAGGACGAGAGCAGGAGGTTAAGCCACCAGTTACTATTCCCACAAGGACGAGAGCAGGAGGTTAAACAACCAGTTACTATTCCCACAAGGAAGGAAGCAGGAGGTTAAACCACCAGCTACTATTCCCACAAGGACGACAGCAGGAGGTTAAACCACCAGTTACTATTCCCACAAGGAAGGAAGCAGGAGTTAAATCACCCGCTACTTCTACAAGGAAGGAAGTAGGAGCTAAACCACCAGCTACCATTCCCACAAGGAAGGAAGCAGGAGGGAAAACCACCGGCTACTATTCCCACAAGGACGACAGCAGGAGGTTAAACCACCAGTAACTATTCCCACAAGGAAGGAAGCAGGAGTTAAATCACCCGCTACTTCTACAAGGAAGGAAGTAGGAGCTAAACCACCAGCTACTATTCCCACAAGGAAGGAAGCAGGAGGGTAAACCACCGGCTATTACTCCTAAAAGAAAGGAAGCAGGGGGTTAAAGAACCAGCTACTATTTCTACAAGGAACGAAGCAGGAGCTAAACCACCAGCTACTATTCCTACAAGGAAGGGAATAGGAGCTAAACCACCAGCTACTATTCCCACAAGGAAGGAAGCAGGAGGGTAAACCACCAGCTACTACCCCTACAAGGAAGAAAGCAGGAGGTTAAACCACCAGCCGCTACTCCTACATGGCGGAAAGCAGGGGTTAAGCCACCAGCTACTATTCCCACAAGGAATGGAGCAGGAGCTAAACCACCAGCTACTATTCCTACAAGGAAGGGAATAGGAGCTAAACCACCAGCTACTATTCCCACAAGGAAGGAAGCAGGAGGGTAAACCACCAGCTATTACTCCTACAAGGAAGAAAGCAAGAGGTCAAACCACCAGCCGCTACTCCTACATGGAGGAAAGCATGGGTTAAACCACCAGCTACTATTCCCACAAGGAAGGAAGCAGGAGCTAAACCACCAGCTACTATTCCTACAAGGAAGGGAATGGGAGCTAAACCACCAGCTACTATTCCCACAAGGAAGGAAGCAGGAGGGTAAACCACCAGCTATTACTCCTACAAGGAAGAAAGCAGGAGGTTAAACCACCAGCCGCTACTCCTACATGGAGGAAAGCAGGGGTTAAACCACCATCTACTATTCCCACAAGGAAGGAAGCAGGAGGGTAAACCACCTGCTATTACTCCTACAAGGAAGGAAGCAGGAGGTTAAACCACCAGCCGCTACTCCTACATGGAGGAAAGCCGGGGTTAAGCCACCAGCTACTATTCCCACAAGGAAGGAAGCAGGGGATTAAATCACCAGCCGCTACTTCTACAAGGAAGGAAGCAGGAGGTTTAACCACCAGCCGCTACTTCTACAAGGAAGGAAGCAGGAGGTTAAACCACCAGCCGCTACTTCTACAAGGAAGGAAGCAGGGGGTTAAACCACAAGCTACTATTCCCACAAGGAAGGAAGCAGGGGGTTAAATCACCAGCCGCTACTTCTACAAGGAAGGAAGCAGGGGGTTAAACCACAAGCTACTATTCCCACAAGGAAAAGGCAGCGTGATTTCTTATCAACATTTAATAGTGAGTACTATATAACCGCTGTATTATCTTTCTGTGCCAATGGTGCAGAAAAGTAGAAACACGTGTCCTTTCATTGCTATGCCAAAAACAAATTATCTAAACGAGCACGGAGATCCAAGTTGACGACCGGGTAGGTGATGCAACCAGCTGACCTGAAAATGGCATGTTTATATTGAACCCAGTAAAGGCCACTGTTAAGTGTTCACGATATCGAGGACGTGTCTTTGTATTTCAAATTTGGCTGGTGGTCTTCGGTTTAGCGACACACACAAACTAAATAGACCTTCATTTTCAGCGCTTCAGACGTGGAAGCCGAGAACCGGTACCGGGCTTGAAAACTTTCGACCAACGAGTTAGCAAAGAAAGTTCCTCTGGATTTTCGAGTACAGCTCCCCCTTGTTACTGGTGAAGGACGGGGTTTAGCATGGTAACAACGTGCGGTCTTTCGGATGATACGAGTTAACAAAAAAATTCCACGGGATTTTCGACTCCCCCTTGTTAGTGATGAAGTTTAGCATGATAACAACGTCTAGTCGATCGGATGGTACGAGTTAGACAAGAAAGTTCCACTGGATTTTTGACTCCGGCTCCCCCTTGTTAATGGTTAAGGAAGGGATTTAGCATGGTAACAACGCCTAATCGTTCGGATGGCCCGACAAACCGATACCAACCTGTGTACCTGTGCATGTAAAAGACACCTTGGCATTTGGAATTCGTTCGAAGGGTTGGCCTTAGCGTAACTCTCCGGAAAAAAATCACCCTCATTGTACATTGTATTGCGTATACTTACCTTCATTTGCCGGACGTTAAACCCAATTTCATTTTATAACACGTGGTATTGTGCTGAACCAGCTAGTGTCAGATTTTAAATATGATAATTAAAAACATAAAGAATTCAAAATAAGTCTCTGTATTTTATTTTATTATTTGTATATTTATATCCCTTTATACGTTTTACCAAGTTTCAATAGTATAAAAGAGGGGTTGGATGGCCGAATGTTTAGCACGTGCGTGCTGTATCATAAGGCCTGTCATTGAGTCAACTGGCGGGGTTTCGATTCCCCTGTTGGACGTGACAAGGAGTAGGGTCGCCTGTCCAGCCCCGTGGGTTTCTCCGGGTACTCCGGTTTCCTCCCACTGCAAGCGAATTATTGAAATAAAATAAAACCATACGTTAGTCCCGAAATGACCTAGTTTGTGTCGAGTGGACGTTAAACCCTCTCTCTCTCTCTCTCTCTCTCTCTCTCTCTCTCTCTCTCTTTCTCTCTCAATAGTATATAATATCCCACATATACTTTTATTGTTTTCTTTCCCCGCTTCAACGCCACCGGGATTTCAACAGTTTATTGGTCACAGGCTACCAACGTTTATAACACGTTTTAAAAATCCTTATTGATCCGTATCGTGGTCTTATATCAGATAATATATTTAACTACATGTATTATATATAATGGACCTGAATTTATACACCAAATAACACCATTGTCTATTATACCTATTGATCTCTCTCTCTCTCTCTCTCTCTCTCTCTCGTTCAATCATCATAATAATAATTGTTCATATTTGGTCATTTATTTAGAAGTAGCTTAACCCCATGTATGCTCGGGATGTGAACAATATTCCATGACAGGAAAACATTATCGAGAGAGAGAGAGAGAGAGAGAGAGAGGGAGAGGGGGATCCATTCGACACAAACTAGGTCACTTTGGGACTAACATATGGTTCAATTTTATTTCGATATTTCGCTTGTGCGTAGGATGGGTGGAGGGGGAGATTTTGTCGATTAATCCACATTAATCTGAACTATGGAAAGAGAGAGAAATAGGGTTTAACGTCCACTCGACACAGTCTAGGTCATTTCGGAACTAACATATGGTTCAATTTCTTCTCGATATTTCGCCTGTGTGTAGAAGGGTTGCGGGGAAGGTGGTGGAGGCGTTGAAACTCACGACGTTGGACAAGCAATCTTATTCCATGGCACGCGGGGAATCGAAACTACGTCACTTGACTGAATGATAGAATTTACGATCTAACGGCCCACACAATCCCATGTAGCTCCCGCTTTATCTGACCCCTATATTCAATTCAAGAGGAGAGAACTGTATTTCCGGTTCGATAAGAATATTTTCCACCATTCGGTTCAGCGAATTGTAGTTATTTGACCCTATTTACAGTCAGGCTTGTTAAACTTATAACCGGTCCGGGTCGGCTGTCAGATACAATTCAGTGTCCGATCCGTTCTTTACACGATAATCTGTGGAATTCTTCACAGACAACGTAATTTGAGCTGGTTTAAAGGACTATAAGAACTAAATCTACCCGCCACGGGTCTTTGTTTTAGCTTCAAATGTTATACACACTATTATTTAGACATGTATTCACAAGAAAGGCCCATCATCATCTCTCTCGATCGTCGGATGGCCGAGATTCCAATAGATTAGAGATTTAAAGATTTAAATGAATCTTGTCAAACCTTCCAACACTAATGACTTGGCTCAGAATAAAGTACTTTGAATTAAATTTTCAATATATGAATGTTTCATTATCTATTGTTAAATTATTTTAGTGAGAGTTGTCAGATCTTTATCTAAATTAAACAAAATGTAGCTTTATAAAGGTCAAATAAAGTTGACAATACTACGCGTACGCAAACCACAGAACAACTGAAAGATCTAGGCCACAATATCTCGGTACGCTCGGCAAAACTCAGCAGATTCCAGTACCCAACATCTAGCCTCGGCTGTATGACGAAGTCCGCCATTGGAACTAACACACAACACTTACCGTCATACAGCCGAGGCTAGATGTAGAGTAACGGAATTTGCCGAGGTTTGCCGATTGTAGAACGAGGTCGGACAGCCGACCCTACCCCTTGTCACGTACAAACGGGAATCGAAACCACGCCAGTTGACTCAATGACAGACCATATGATTTAATGTGCAAGCCAAATAGCTGGCAACATACGTTCGTGGGGTTAACCCAGCTAGGTGTGAAATGTTCAATATTTGTCATTTAAGTAGCGTTAATGGGTTAATTACATTCAATTACGAATCAGTTATTAACTAATTAATCGTTTTATTCATTGAGGTAGATACATCACCGATGTCATTAGTTCATGCATATCCAGTCTTGCATACATGTATTGCATCCATCCGTGAATTCTAAATGAATTGCTCAATTTTAATTGCATAAGCAAATACTGCTTAAATCACAATAGTACACGATCATTGAGTGCATACATTTTATTTGAAGTCTCAATTGCATTGTCTTTGATAAACTGAACAACCTAACCTGTCCTCTTGTAATTATGTGCACCAGTAAATCACAGAAGTTGACACGATAACTAATTAAGACAATTTATTATGTCTGTCGTATATATTTCTATAAACGGTTTTGTTTGTGAATAATATAACCGAAGCTTGTATCATTGTGCTTCATATCCAGGAATTGTGCTTTTAATGTTATTTATCTGTTGGTACCATCTGGAGGGCCTGATAAGGACAGCTGTCTAGTCGTTCGGATGGGACGAAAAACCGCGGTCCCGTGTACATATTGGCGTGGACGTTAAAGATTCCTTGACAGATGGAATTCGATATAAGAGTAGGCCGTACTGCCGCTGTCCGGGCAAAATTTCCCTCATAGCTTCATTAGCCCAGTTCGGAGCAGAACAGTAGGACGTTAAACCCCATTTCATTTCATTCATTTGTTTTTTTTTATGTTTATTCTTTATCATTATGCTGTTTCTATGTTTAAAAATTCTCCTCGAATTGTTCTCTTAGGTTGTTTAATAGAAATGAATTAGAAAGCTTCTGCTTTAGCTTGACGAGACAATAAAGACAGCTATGTAAGTCTACCGTACATATTTTCTTAGCTTGATGGTATACAAGTTTTTGACAAGTCGATCCGTAGTAACAGGTCAAAACAAAAATGCAAACCACGCATCGTAATATTAATTGTGTCTGTCGTATAAACTTTTCTAAATGAATTAGAAAGCTTCGCCTTAAGCTTGCCGATATACAAGGTTTTTTTTCTAAATGAATTAGGAAGCTTCTTCTTAAGGTTGCCGATATACAAGTTTGTAACACGTAAACCCGTAGTAACAGTTAACAACAATCGGGGAAATCTACACGGGCGTATATTATATATAAGTATATATATATATATACGTATATCTGTTATACACATTAGAAGGTTAAAGTGATTCTGGCAGCTGTTACGCTCCCACTGAGGTCAAGGCCGCAAAAACTTACTTTTTTTAGTTTGGACGACGACGGTCTAAATACATGGTTTACATTGATCTGTTAGGAATCTAATCGTTAACGACCTAAAAAAAGACAGCAACATGGCTTCTATTGCAAAGTTAAAGTTTCCTGTAGTGGTTTTAATACTACAGGCTATATTTATCGTTTTGTTTGCGTTGACAGTGGAGTATGATAGCAGTGCGGATTCTAAATATGGATCTACAACTTTACGGAACATCTCTAAAATTATACCAGGAGACAATATGGTTACTAAATACTATCCAAGTAAGAATATATTTTTTGTTTGTTATTACTTTTTATGCGTTCGAATTTACAACTCCAAAACAAGCACGTTTTAAGTTTTCGTTATAACTTTGTAATGAGTTCGTAGGTTTATACGCTCGTAACACGAAACTCAAAGTCAGTCAGATTTGTCATGAGGACGTAGGTTTAAAACGCAAAACTCAATGTCAGTCAGATTTGTCATGTGTTCGTGGGTTTATAACGAGAAACTCAAAGTCAATCAGATTTGATCAGATTCATACTGCTTTGTCACATCTTCACAGACCTGGATCCATTCACTTGTTTTGATTTTGTTGTTTATTATTTGCAATGTCTGTGTAGTTTGTCTTGTCCGCATGTTTGTCTTACCGGTTTTTGCGTGCACTTTATTAGCGTCCTACAAACACATTTAACATTATGCTTTAAAGATACATTAGTTAAGAGTTTTTTTTGAAGAGATGGCCATTCTTAACAGACCGTAGTTAAAAACTAGATAATATAAAAGGGATATACTGAAAATGTCAGTCCAATTGCTCCACTCTGAACCGAATTACAAGCGATTGAAATTTAGGCGTAGACTCGATCATCGTAACTATAGTCGGTACGATAAAAAAAACCCAACATAGTCTCGGTTATCCATTTTTGGATGTAATAATGAATGAGCGCTGAGTAGCAGAACGGATTCAAATCCAATGAAAATCCGACACATAAGATGCTATCGAGAGTTGATTAAAGTCTTGCCATGTTAATTAATGTCTAATTAATAATTTAGATAACATTTAGGGCCTAAAGAAAGACCTTCACTAGGCAGAATTAGCTCTTGTATAATGTATGTTTGATTCATGTTTTGTGTATGTTTAATTCACGTCTTATCAAGATTAATTTCATTAAATCTGCTGTAAATAATTGCTTTAAGGCCGGATGAGTTACTTAGTACCACCCCAATGCCATCCCAATCTACCGTCTATATATCAATCAATACCAACAAATACCAACAAATACCGCCCAATACTCCTAATATCTACCTAACCAATACCATCCCGATACCATCACATACTACCCAATACCGCCCATCACGACCTAATACCACCCCGATACCATCACATACTACGTAATACGGCCCATCACGACCTAATACACACTTTACAGGACCTATCAAACAAATTATAAATAATATCGCTTAGGATAATATTATGTGTTGCCATTAACAATAGATTCATATACCAGATTTGTTTATGATGTTAAAATAACGAGTATTTTTTTCATATTTTAGTGATGGATTTACCGATATCAATGTGCTACACACATTTAATAACTCCCCGTTCAGATGATTTATACTCGCGTTTTAACAATAATAAATTAAGATTTGTAACACTTAGCGCTGCGTTTTTGTATAATGTACATAGTACACTTGATCGTGTTTGGGATCCACGGCAGCTCAATGAGTAAGACGTTGACTTTGCTAACCTGGAAATCCGCTGGTTCGATCTCGGTATTGGCCGAGAAAGTTTGCCGGGGTAACTCCGACAGCGGCGTTTCTGCTTACTATTTATCAAATTGATCAAAGGTACATGTCAACTGGTGGACCTCGAGTTTACCAACCCACCCGAGCGACTAGATACCTTTACCTCACCAATCGGACCAAAACAGATGGTGGGCCCTAAACACGTACGTTCAAAATTTGATATATGAAAGGAAAAATAATAACAAGCAGCTGTACGAATATACCGATATTAAATCGATATACAATATATTCACATAGTTTATAATTAAATGCCCAGGGCATAAATACATGTTCAAATTTTAAATAAAATCAAATCAAATCAAATCAAAACACAGGATGACACGACTAGCGAATATTTTACATCTAGACATAACCTAGATGAGTTATAACTAGAGTACACATACAACCAATAACTACTTTATACACACGTAAATCAGTTGATTTATAACAGTGATATATTAGTTTAAATAATATTTTATTCAGTTGAAAGGGGTTGTATAGAAAACAGTAAACAATATAAAAATATACACTAGCTTTTAAAGATAAGATCAAACATAATAAATTGTAAAACCGAACGGTGATATATAACTCTGAATTATAACTGTTTGAAAGTTTTAAAATGATTCTTTTCAGATTTTATATAAAATTTTAAGAGATATTTCGGCCATTTTGAGATAGAAAGCGGAAATGCCACTGCCACTGGCTGGGCAACATTTCCCTCATAGCACACAACAATATGTCCGCTTTTATTATCTCGATTGGTGCAGAACAGAAAAAAGGGCGCTAAACCTATTTCGTTTTATTTCTGTTTTTTTTTATATATATATATAACAATGGGTCAACAGTTGAATTATTTGGACTGAAAAGTGTTCCATGTATCAGACTCACCATGCGCAGCTCTAGTTCGTTCACTCGTTCGTTCCTAATTTTTACGTTCACTTTCACCTAAGGTGTCTCTTATACCCCGAATGGCCGAATGGTTAGCACGTGCGCGCGCTGTATCATACGGTCTGTCATTGAGTCGACTGGCGTGGTTTCGATTCCCCGGTTGTACGTGACAAGGAGTAGGGTCGCCTGTCCAACCTCGTGGGTTTTCGGTTTCTCCCACTGCTAAAGACCCCTACGCGCAAGCGAATTATTGACATAAAATTGAACCATTTGTTAGTCCCGAAATGAGTGGACGTTAACCCCCCCTCTCTCTCTCTCTTTCTCTCTCTCTCTTATACTCCCACCAGATCCCCGCAGTAAGGACGCCACCTTGTTATAAAAACGTTGAATGGGCAACTCAAATATCAGAAAAAAACATCCTTTCCCCGGTCGAGAATTGTTATACTTAGCTGCTCTATTTCTGTCTGTTAAATTTTAATGAAACTGTCGGTCTCAGATATCTGAAACGTTTCATTCTGCTTCAACGGTCCATATAAACAAGTATTAGTTTCTATTATATGGAAAGTATGAAGTAATGTTAATAAGAAGAATGGAGTAAGTACTTAAATCACAGGTAAAATTACAGGTAAAAGAAACCTCTTATTAAAGACAACATTCCTAGGTAATATACCTGTCCGCTGTAATACACCTTTACAATATTTGTGAATAGATGTCTTTCGGTTGATGTAATTCTCCACCAGGACCTAGTTAATTAATGGGACGAGTCGTCAACACTCGCACGGGGACATATTTTCAAATATTTAACGACCTACTACATTTTACCCGAGGCCATTTCTAACTTTATGTTTATTATTTGTGTTCAGGTCGGCCATGATGGCTATTTAAAATAGATTTAGATCCTTTAAAGATAATATATGTTAATTTTCTGCCAGGTGAGTTATGAGAACCATGTCAAGGTTTTTACAATAGGAAAGCGCGGTGGCTCAGTGAAATAGACGTTGGCTCACTAACGTTACTCCCTGTGAGCTGGGCAGGATGGAGGGTTTTGCAACGACAGTGTCTATATAGTCGTTCGGAAAGGGACGAAAAACTAAGGTCCCGTGTACACAATGACATGCACGTAAAGGAATCTGTGACAGTTCCAGCCGTTACTAGCCCAGTCGATGCAGAAAAGTAGGACGTTAAAACCCCCGATTTTATGACATGCATTTGATATATTGCCTGCCTAAATTGAAAGATTGGCGTCTAGTGTCAAGTGTTCAAGGTCGGAAGTTAATTCCCGTAAGGGGGGTTGGATGGCCGAATGGTTAGCACGTGCGCTCTGTATCATAAGGTCTGTCATTGAGTCAAATGGCGTGGTTTCTATTCCCCGGTTGTACGTGGCAAGGAATAGGGTCGCCTGTCCAGTCTCGTGGGTTTTCCCCGGGTCCTCCGGTTTCCTCCCACTGCTAAAGACCGCTACGCGTAATCATGTCAAAGGTTAACCAATCAGATCCCTTGCTTGGAAAACAACATTAAGATTTGAAATGAATACACTACGTTTTCAGTAAAACATTATGACACAAAAAAATGTCGTCTATTGCCAAGGGTCAGGGCTATCTTTGAGAGAATGTCAATACGCAAGCTACAACTACATTTAGTTAACACCAAAGACGTTCACTGCGCAAGCATGGATGCAGAGCGGGGGCGCAGGGGGTTTCCCGCCCTTCCTTTTTATTGAAAATTTGTGTTTACTATAATTGGAACCTTCTCTGGAGATTTACACTTGAGCTGCATAAACTCGCCGCGGTGGCTCAGTGGGTGAGGCATTGACTCGCCATCCCAACTGTTGGCCGAGAAGGTTCATCGGTTTCCGACGTGGTCTGCCCTTATCAGGGCGGAGGGACAGTCGTCCGGACGGGCCGAAAACTCGTACAGTTTTGGGAGCACGTATAAGAAATAAGAATAGGCTGTAGCGCCGCTGTCAGGGCAAAATGTTCCTCTTAACACACTGTATGGTATATGACCGTCTTCTTTAGCCCAGATAGAGCAAAAAACATAACACGCTAAACCTATTTTTAATTAAAATTTCATTTCAGAGTCGCTTACCTGTACTGTTCGTTCTCTGTTTCGTATTAAATTCGACAGTTCCTGAATAGACACGGGGGTTGGATGGCCGAAAGGTTAGCACATGCACGCTGTATCATAAGACCTGTCATTGAGTTAACTGGCGTGGTTTTGATTCCCCGGTTGTACGTGACAAGGGGTAGAGTCGCCATTCCAACCCCGTGGGTTTCCCTGGGTCCCCCGGTTTCCTCCCACTGCGCAGGAAGTCCAAAGACCCCTACGCGCAAGCGAATTACTGAAATAAAATTGAAACATATCTTTGTCCCGAAATGCCTATAACCGGAAGCGGTAGGACAAATCACCCAGGCCAATGCTACTCCCCGGTCCGAGCTACCCCTATACATCAAATTTCAGCCTTGGTACAGCCCTTGTATAACCACCAGACCTGAACAGACATACCAACTGACACACGACAGTCACAAATATTAATATAGATGGAGAATATTATCTGTTATTGTTGAAAGGAGATTCATACATCAGCTTTGGTAATAATGTTTAAAGTAGCTAAGTCTCGACATTGAAAACACGAATTATTTGTCAATTTACATCAACATTGATGTTGTGATCTTACCGGGAAAAGATGGGCCTCTGATATCCAAAATTTAAGACAAAATAAACATTTTTCCATTTGTACACGAATCGTGTACTATAATGCGTTTCATCGTCATTTGTAACAAGGGACTCGAAGAACGAGGCTGAACATATTCCACGAGTCATGTCAAACAGGCACGTCAAATTCTGATCTGGAGAGCATGCGCAAAAAATACTATCGGTGTAGACTTGAATAACCGGCGTATTTCGCCGAACATAACTGATTTGAAATTAGAGTAGTAAAAACGGAAACGATTGGATGTAAATCAGTTTATACACATTCATATTACATTAATATATGCGTTGTGACCCATTTGTGTCAATTTCTAGCTCCCAAATATTAGCGATTTAGCTTCTTTAAACACCGAGTATTTTTTTCATATTTTAGTGTATGGTTTATTTATATCCATATGTTACATTAATTCAATAACTTCCTTTCCACGTCTTAGGCATAATAAATTAGGATTTGTAACACTTGGTTATGTTTGAATAATATATCATATATATATAATATATACTAGCAGGATACCCGGCTTTGCTCGGGGGTCATAACTCCGAAACCGGCAGTGGTAGACTAACGCCACCTGGCCTATGTTACTCCCCGGTCCGAGCTACCTCTATACCCTAAATGTCAGACTCGGGGCAGATGTAGCCGCCAACCCCGAACAGACAGACTTCGCACGGGGGTCATAACTCCGAAACCGGAAGTGGTAGACTAACGCCACCTGGCCTATGTTACTCCCCGGTCCAAGCTACCCCTATACCCCAAATTTCAGACACGGGGCAGACCTAGTGTAGCCGCCAACCCCGAACAGACCGGCTTCGCTCGGGGGTCATAACTCCGAAACCGGAAATGGTAGACTAACGCCACCTGGCCTATGTTACTTCCCGGTCCGAGCTACCCCTATACCCCAAATTTCAGACTCGGGGCAGACCTAGTGTAGCCGCCAACCCCGAACAGACAGACAGGCAGACAGACAGACAAACGACAGTCACAAATATATATATATATATATAGATAGATAGATAGATAGATAGATATCTAACCGTCAATCATTTGTGTTATAGTAGGTCGGGTGCCGTCGTGCACATTATATCATAAGGTATGTACGTAGCAAACAGGGAGCCACGATGACTCAGTGTGTAAGACGCTGGCTCGCTAGCTTGGAGGTAGCGGGTTCGCTCCCGGACGGAGGACCTGACAAGAAAAACCGAGATCCCGTGTACACATTAGCGTGCACGTAAAATATCCCTGGCAGTTGGAATTCTATCTAAGAGTAGCGCCGCTCTCCAGGCAAAATTTCTCTCATAGCACACAGTATGGCAGTTTGAATTCGATGTAAGAGAATGCCATAGTGCCACTGCCCGGGAAAAATGTCTCACATAGCACACTGTATGACATAAGCCCGTGTTCATTAGCCCATTCGGAGCAGAACAGTAGGACGTTAAACCCCATTTCATTTCATTTATTTATAAAGCAATTGATAAATAAAGGACTAGTTTAAAGTATATCAGTCATAATATCTTACCCAATATTCTATAACCTATTCATAATATATCTCTTATGTTTTTCAGTGTTTCAAGATGTTCATGTTATGATCTTTGTTGGTTTCGGGTTTCTCATGACCTTTCTTAAGCGATATGGTTTCAGTGCCGTTGGTATTAATATGTTGATAGCAGCTATCGTCCTGCAGTGGGCTACCCTAGTTCAAGGTTATCTACATGCACATGGCAAGGTTCACATCAGTCTTACAAGGTATATATCACGTGTGGGTATGACCCCCCATGCTTGTCACAAATGCTAAAATCTCATATATTATATGCAATGAGATGAAATGTGTTTTTTTGTATCAACCGGGCTAAGGTATATATGACGTAAATGCTTGAACCCCATAGTTGTCACACATGCTAAAATCTCATATTTGCAATGAAATGAAATGAATGAAATAAAATGGGGTTTAACGTCCTACTGTTCTGCTCCAAGTGTATTAATGAAGATCAACTGCCATACAGTGTACTATTAGGGAAATTTTGCCCGGGCAGCGGCACTGTGGCCCACTCTTATATCGAATTCCAACTGCCAAGACATCTTTTAAGTGCACGCCAATGTATACACGGGGCCTCGGTTTTTTTCCCATCCGAACGACTGGACATCTATCCTTGTCAGGCCCTCCGTCCTGCATCACTGATAAGGGGAAACCACGTCGGAAAATCCCGATGACCGGAAAGAAACGTGACTACAATTGGATACCTTATCCCAGTCACAGAGTTAAACTGAGATACATATCCCTTAACAAAAATAAACAATGGATCAATCGAAAAATGGAAAACAAACATGTTTTGTACAGAATATTAAAACACAGGTACAAATATAACGGCAGATCTCAATGCTCCGACAGTATTAAACATGCATTATTTAATTATTCAAGAGCTAAATCTGCCTATTGCAGAACTTTCTTATGGTCTGAAAGGTTCTATAAATTGTTATTGAGATATTTATTCACATGACAAACCCATAATCAACTCTCTAGAACATCGGATGACGGGGATTTAAACTGATTGAAATACAATCGTCATTTAATAATGTTATTTAATGGATAATCGAGACTTTGTTTATTATCGTAAACACGATAACAATGAAAATCGAGACTACGTTATTCTTCCAGTCATAAATTGGCTCAGAATAAAGTAATTTGACTGATATTTTCAATATATTTCTTTTGCATTATCAATTTTCAAACTAATGTAGCGAGACCTGTCATTTCCTTATTTAAAGAGGAGTGAATGCCGGAATGGTTAGCGCGTGCGTGCTGAATCATAAGATATGTCATTGAGTTAACTGGCGTGGGTTCGATTTCCCGGTTGTATGTGACAAGGAGAAGGGTTGCCTGTCCAGTCTCGTGAGTTTTCTCCGGGTCCTCCGGTTTCCTCCCACTGTTAAAGACCCCTCGGCGCAAGCGAATTATTGAAATAAAATTGAAACATATGTTAGTCCTAAAATGACCTAATTTGTGTCGAGTGGACAGTTTGTACGATTAAGTATATATTTATTACCTCCTTTTCTCTAAACATATAAATTATATTTATTTTTTTTTCGATTCCCCAGTTTTACGTGATAAGGAGTAGGGTCGCCTGTCCAACCTCGTGGGTCTTTTTCCGGGTCCTCCGCTTTCCTCGCACTACTAAAGACCAAAGACCCCCTCCCTCCCCCTCTCTCTCTCTCCTTATTTAAATATTACATAATACATCTTTATAACATTCTGTACAATGGATGTTCATAAAACAATTTATTCTGTCTATTTTACAGTATGATCACGGCAGATTTCGGTGCTGCAACAGTATTAATAACATTTGGTGCTGTATTGGGTAAAGTCAGTCCTATTCAGATGGTGTTTGTGGCTATGCTAGAAGTTGTTTTTTCCTCAACTAACGAATGGATAGGTCTTACATATTTTAAGGTTAGTGTTTGACTGGTTTCGGGCGGTGGACATGGTGGTCATGTGGCATTAAAGCGTGCGCATGAATTCATAAGGTCTGTCATTGAGTCTATTGATGTCGTTATTTTACGGCACGACACAAAATACACGACATAATATGATTAACCTCGTTATTTGACTATCTATAAACCCTGGGCGGTATCTAGAAATGTAAATTATTTGGCCTAACGCCACGCTGCCTTCGCTGATATATATCTAAACACATCTTTGAATGATCATACAAATTACAGATGTCCTCTCGCTCTTCTTAGATATGTTAGTTATGTTAACGACTCTAATCAAAAGTGGCATGAGATGTTCTAGAAAGCATATTTGATATTTGTACAATGCCGCGTATACGAAACCTGTCATTGCTCATAGTTAAGTTGGGGTGGGTGGGGGATGTATTTCAACAAATGTCGAATATACATTAATTATCTAATCAAAAACGATTTGAGATGTTCTAGTTTTTACAGGTAAGGCGTACGAAATAGTCACTACTTGTAGCTAAATGAAGTTGTGGGCGGGGCGGGGCGGGGCGGGGTGGGGGTGGGGGGCTTGGTCAGTCTATAAATAACCTAGACAGAGTCAACAGTTCTCTATGATATCTGAAACCACTTAAAAGATATAAATATTGTTTATTGTAGGTTTCTGATGTTGGAGGATCTATTTTTCTTCACGCTTTTGGAGCATTTTTTGGATTAGCCATGGCTAGAGTGTTATACAATGAAGATGTCGAGCACTCAACAAAAGAAGGATCTGTTTATCATTCCGATATATTCTCTATGGTTGGTACGTAGAACTATAATATACCAGAGATAATAGAAAACCCACTTCTCTGCCAATTCCTAATTCTAGTTCTAAATATAGCTAGCAGTCTTCATTATTATAGAAGCTTGTACGTAACAAGGACAGGGGTTGTCGTTTGGGTCTCTCTCTCTCTCTCTCTCTCTCTCTCTCTCTCTCCCCCCCCCCATTGTCCTGGGTGAGACACGATTGTACAGGGTGACGCGATCCTGGGCCGCATGTTTAGTCCACGAAAATAGAGAAAAGATATTTAAAGATAGATTATGGGAAATTAGATAAAGAGCTGGGAGTTCTCACTATAATAGTGGAAAACTAGATAATGTAAAGGGAATTTCCTGGAAATTTCAGTCAAAGTGATCCACTATGAACCGAGATTTTAGCGATTGAATTTTCGGCATAGCTTCTATCATCATTACTAAAGTTGGAAGGATAAAAAAAATAGTTTTAATTATCTAATTCATGATTTAATTATGAATGGAAGTCGAACAGCAAATCGGAACCTAATCCAATAAACATCGCAGCCTAGCGATGCCATCGAGAGTTGATTATGGTCTGGATAAGTTAATTAATGTCTAATTAATAATTTAGATAACATTTCAGGCCTAAAGAAAAAACTGCAATAGGCAGATTTAGCTCTTGCATAATGTATGTTTAATTTTGTGCTTGAAGGAATGCAGGGTGGATAGCTTTCATTTGGTGACTACATTAATGACGATGTCTCTCCACGCCAACCTTGTGTTTCATAGTCTTACATGGATATTCTAGTAACAGTGAGACAAGAGATACAAATAAACCTATTCCAAGGATCCAAAAAGATCCCTTAATATTGTTCATAGAAAAACCTTGAACTTTGTCTTTCTCTCTTGTACTGGTACACAATGGCGTTTCTTTAAGCTTGTTTTGGTAACTCGCAATCATCCCTGCGTCAAATCGCCTGAACATATATCGGCTTAGGTCATCCTTGAGTGGAGAATTTAGAGGCACGGCAAAGGATATGTATTGCGACATTAAAATATGGTCAACAACGGACAACAGACAGTCGTTTCTAGAAATGATGTTGTCTAAAGCACCTACATGGATTAAAGCGAAGTTACCATCTAACACTCTATCCAGAAGATAATCCAAATTGTCGGACAGTACGGAAGGATTGATTTCGTTCTGTTCTACAATCCCTGTCCATATTTTCTTATTCACACCGATTGAAGCCTTCTCAAAAATATCCTGAATACCGGAATCTTTCATCAGGCCATAATTCCAGTTTTCCTTTTCAGCTAGTTCCTCTAATGACCTAAAGGGTATTTTTGTTTTTCTGACCAGAAGAGAAGAAGTCAAATTAGCCGTATAAACAGCGGCAATAGTTACACAAAACATCCACCACGATGCATACAAGATTCGTCCTTTACGTGTTTTAGGTTGGATGTGACTTCCCTCAAGAAATAGGCATCCTAATAGATAAAAAGCTATCTGCCAAGACTTCGGGTATTCACCATTTTGCTCCAAGGCCATGTCGAGGGATATCTCAGACGCTATTAATAGACATGATAACATTGCGTAAAATACGAATATTGCGATGTAAACGTTAGTATTTAATGGTTTCAACAAAGCTGCCCAATTATCTTCTTCTCCAATGTTTCTATAGATGATTACCATAGATGTGGTATCAAGTGCAGGAAGGATAAAATCCATAACCTGACTCCGGTCTTCAGTAACCATGTACCCTGCATACGCAACATCAATCTCACGGCGCTGTGCCTGACCAATCAAACCGGTCCATGTGTCATTTCCAGCTACCCTCACACCCCAAATACCATCGTTTTGTTCCTGTATTTCGTAGGAAAAATTTAAATCCGCCGCCATGTCCTCTAGCAGATCAAACATCCATCCACCAAATACTGATGTGCCGTTGATAACTCTCTTTTGCAATAGATTGTATGGTAAAGCTCTAATACAATTTTCATCCCATTGAAATGAAAACGTACATTTGGAAAAACATCTTCAGCTTTTGATAGTTTCGGAATAGAAGTCCAGCTGCCTCCGTTAACTTTTTTGACAAGAGCATTTAACTCAAAGCATCCATCGCTATACTGGTGGATGACTGTCACGTGGCATAATTCCGTTAAAATGTCTACAAGTGCCCTTGTCACAACCGGATACGTTAGTAGCAGCCATTTTGATTTTACCCTGAAGTCGGTTGTCCTGTTTGAATTAAAATCAAAGTTATTAACAGTTTTCATCACACGAGAAACAATTTGTGGATTATCCGTTGTAACATACACAATTTGAATTTTAGGAAAATGTTCGTTGTGTATTTCATTTAAATAACCATTCAGATAAGAAAATTGCATCTTGTAAACTGTTCTCTTGACGTCATGGTCATCCAACATGGTCAACAGATCATTTATAAACACATAATTTAGTCGACCACCACCACCACCACCACCATCTTCATCATCATCATACACAACTATTATTTCCTTCCATTTTAGAATCTCCAGAATGTTTTTTATAGATACATTCGTATGATTTGTCCCAAGTCTTTTAAAATTGCAAGAGCTGATACCTAAACTGCTAAAAATCAAGAACAGTAACACGGTACACGTTGTCATGTCTTAGGACGAAACGTGTACACATAGAGATCGGAGGTTATTCCTTCATCGGTCTGTGCGACCAGTTGCAGTATATCATTATGTCAGCAGTCATAAAGAGTATATATATTTACATTATTGATGCAAATATCCTGGTACGGCGGAGTGGAGCGAGGCGGGGGGGGGGGGGGGGGGCTGCCTACAAAATCCATACATATTTAGCGTTAGCCCTGTTTACATTTCGTGACCTTGACGAATTCTGCAGGTATCCATAATAGATCCAACCTGGGTATTATATGCTTTTAAGGGAGCCGCCATTTTGTCGGGCAGCTTCGGTACGACTTTCACCATAATTATGGTGAAACTTTGATATATAATTGAACCGTTTTTGCAATCACATAAATACTGTAAATTCAACAGGATCCACGAGCTAAAATGTGATTGTTCGTACAATCAGGGTCCATAATCCAGGAAGTGACGGCCCTATATGCGCCAATATCGCAAGGAACCGAGATCTTTCGGTTATAAACATACATTGTAAGTTTCATCACAATCAGATTAAAATTGTGAGCTCTAAAGTGTCCACAACCTTGGTACTATAATGCATATATTTGGCAAGTTCAGCATCACATGATTAAACCATCATAGATTGTGTTTTCATGATGAAATCGCTCAGAAAGCGTCTCCTACGATCTAGAATCTCGCCTGAAGCCCTAGGATGGTAGCTCCCCCCACTCCCCAATCAAGAGTTGCTTCCGCCGGCCCTGGAAACGTGATGTATAAAGCATATTTAAGCACGCTGAAGGGAATCAGCCATTGTTTGATATACACTTAAAAGTGACTCTAATGTTTATCTGACATTTCCAGATATTTGACAAATATCAGAATAGTGTTTAATTAATGGCCCAAGCGTTTATATTACACGTAAAATGGAATGAAGTGTCGATAAACATTTCTAGCTGGTATTTTATAAATCCGATAATTTCAAATTAAAGGACAATATTGGTGTCACCCATTATTAGCAGGACGTTAAACCCCATTTCATTTCATTTCATTTGTCAGCCATTATCACATATGTGATAGAACCGGTTAAGCACTTTCCAAATATAATTTTAACACAGACATCATTTGCTACGATAGAAGCGTAACGACGATTTGAAGAAGCGAAAGTGACGAAAGCAAAAGGAAAACACGAATTATCCTTCTATATAACTGACTGAAGTGACGAGTGATAACATATACACGGGCGACTTTCTGCTCACTAGCAATCCCGTTAAAGACGAAACGTTGTAATATGAGACTGTGTATCTGTTATCACTAGTTAATTCAGTCATTAACTTCCGATTCTTGAAATCCTCATTACACATCTACCGTAGCCATGATCTGTGTGTTAAAATTATAATTTGAATGTGTACAGTCTTAAGACCAACTAGAAATCAGCCAGATTTCTTCAAGTTTGGGAATGTGACCTCAAAGATTTGTTGAAGAGAATCCTGTCATCATCCTCTCAAAGACAATAAATTGTAGCCCAATTATTATCTATTCAGATGGTGTATTGTATAAGTGTCATATTACACTGCTCTATATTTAGAATGTAAAACTAAAGCTAGATGGGTTTGGAATCAGATTCTATGAAATTTGAATAAGAGAATAAGAAAAACTAATCAAATTAAACACAGAAATAAACAAATTTAATAACAATTTAATAAAATAAAAAAAAAATGATTCAAATATTACATAATGTAATAATAAGCTTATTAATTTGATGTAATATCTACAGCAGCTTGTCTAAGCCAGGGTATAAAATATCTTACATTATTTTACTCATATACTTTGATATTGACCAATTTGATGTTAACCAATTAAATGATTTTGGAACTTTTTCTTGTGGAGATAAATATTCATAAGTAAAACAAGGGTTGTTGAGCACATTACGATTGCCAATTATATATTGATTTCTATAGAAAGGGGTCAATATCGAAATATTAATGACCTATTGATCCATCGTACAATACTATTTACGAACTTATCAATTATCAGTAAAAGAAAATTTGATCCAAAATTATCTATTTTGGTGCAAAAATATGAACATTTACTGATTATTTACATACAGGGAAAAGGTCACCCCAAAACAATCTACATGTATTTGTTATTTAAAGGTGCTAAATCGCTTATATTTAGGACCTAAAAATTGACACAAATGGTTCGCAACACAAATAATAATGTAATATGAATGTACATAAACTGATTTAGTATTTATTGCGCATGCTCTCCAGATAGGAATATGACGTAACCGTTTGAGTTACTTGTGGAATATATCTAGCCCCGTCCTTCGAGTCCCTTGTTATAAATGGCACTTAAAGGCATTCGTGAACCAATGGTAAAATGTTTATTTTGCCTTACAATTTTATGGAAGCCTATAACTACCATTCATAATTTCTACTTTTCGCCCCTTCAAAACACGAAAGTCGAAAAGTGTTGATATATAAGCAGGATCTAATTTAGATAAGAAAGATATGATATCATATCCCTAGCCATAAATAAATATTTCCGTGTAAATTTCCACATCAAGAACTCGTAGTATTATTCTTACAATTTCTCGTACAATAGGGGCCACAAGGCAAGAAGTTAGGCCCGATATAAGCGAACATCAAACCGAGATCTTTGATACATAAACATATAATATTAAGTTTTTTTCAAAACCGGATACAAATCGTTAGAGGGACCACAGCCTTCGATCCGATTATCACGAAATTCAAACCCAGGGTGTAACGGTGTATATTTAAACGGTTTTTAAAATCGGGTATAAACTGTAATTTTTGGTACACCCAGGGTCCATAATCTAGGAGGTTACGGACCGATATGTGCGAATATGGAAAGAAACAAAAATCCGTGGAATATAGACATATATTTTAAGTTTGATCAAAATCTGATAAAATTTTTTTGACTTCTACAGTGTCCACAACCTTGGTATTATATACTTTTACACTATTTGCGAACGAGGAGCGGGCAGTTTCGATCCGATTTTCATGAAATTCGAACTCAACCAAAATTAGGGTGGAATGGTGATATGTTAGAACAGCTTTTAATATTGGATAAAATGCCAATATCGAAAGGAACCGTGTGTCCACAAATAAATTGTGGGCTGACAGAGGCAACTCAATACACGTCCACTTGAAAATATGGGCGTACAAAAATAGCTCAGCATGATAAAACTTGGTTTTTGGAAGACTAAACAACTGATATCAAAGACTTTATATAAAATGAGATTTTTATTTTAGAAATTAAAATGTTAAGTTATTTGTTACTCCCACTGGCCGGTTCATAGTTGTCAACGCTTATGTAATTTATATTAGGGCAATGCTACTCAAGACGGGCCTGTTGTTTAGATCAGCATACCAAGCAATTAAAATCAGTGAACCGGACCAAACCCAAACATCCAAAATTTAGCACTTTTTCCTAGATAGTCCTAGCACTGTGTAAACCAGTTCTATCACATATGTGATACTGGCTGACACCAATATTGTCCTTTAATGGTTGAGTCTGATTGTCTTGTATTAATGTATATAAACAAACTGGTCCATAGTTATCATTGTCTATGGTTACAACAGGCCAATTGCCTACACATGAACATAAACAGTTCATATGGGCGGCTTATCTGACGGTCTCATTTCACTCGCAAAGAGATACACTGTCAATAGTGAAAATGGACGTAATCAACCGTCCAATCACGATTTGGGGCAATCTAACCCACTCCTCTTGCAGTGCCATGGCCAATTCTTGCAGTGTTGTCGGTTGAAATTGACATGCTCTATAGGGAATAAAGGTCAGGACTCATGGCTGGCCAAGGCATATGGACACGAGCGCGGTGGGCACGGACATTATCATCTTGAAAGATGAAACGTCGACATGCACGTTGAGCAAAGGTCAGAACTATCGGTGCCAGGATGTGCTCATGGCAGTACACATCAGTGACCCTTCCCTGAACAATATGCAAGCCAGTCTTGGTGATTCCTCCCCACACCATAACAGACCCACGCCCGAATCTGTTATGCTGTCTGACGTTCACGTTAGCATGACGCTCATTTACACGCCCCCAAACGCGAGCACGCCTATTGGTGAAATCCAGAGTAAATCTTGACTCATCTGAGAACATTACACGCGCCCATCTCGACGAGTACCCCAATTTCTACGCTGCCTAAACCATTGACGCCTGTTTGTCATGTGCTGGCGAGTTAATGGAGGCACAACACGCGGTCGTCGCGCATGCAAATGGACTGCATGTAGCCGATTTCTGGGGTGTAACTCGAATTCCTGTAACTTGGTACAAGTTTACAGACAGCTGATTGGCAGTTTGTCCTCGATTTCGTAGGACCTGTGTACGAATGTATCGATCTTGGGCTTGTGTAGTGGCTCTAGAACGACCTGAACGAGGTCTATCATCAGCATTGTGTGTTTGTTGATACCAGTTCCACAGTCTGCTGATCACAGACTGTGACACATTAAGCATGTTGGCTACTGCTCGTTGTGTAGAACCCATTTGAAGCATGTCAATAGCACGTAGACGTTCATCATGTTGAAGACGTCTCATTGTAAACTAAGCGTAACACACTAAAGCAAAGATACGCTAAACAGTAAATCGTATGCAAGAACCGATAGGAAACCAATCATTAATCCTTCCTTGAAGTGTCAAATTTGACAATGAACCCCTCCCACGTGTATGGCGCTATTGCGTGTCGCACGTCAGCTCAGTGGTTCTGTTCGGGCGATAAGTTCTTCATCTGTAAACATACTCTCAAAGCATGTCAAGTGTCCATGACTATTTATCATATCACAACCTGCATAGGTATTTGCATTTCAATATCCCCTACTTTTTTTGAAGAGTATATATAAACAAACTGGTCCACGCCTATTTTATTTATACAACTAGTGTTATTGCCTGAGGCAGTATTTTAATAGTCTTTAAATTAACTTCTGACATGACTTTCTTATCTTATTCACTTATTAAATATACTTTTTACTTTAAGGTACAATATTTCTATGGTTGTTTTGGCCAAGTTTTAATAGTGCTTTGGCAGTAGGTGATGCTCAACAACGAGCTGTTTTAAATACATACATGGCTCTAGCATCGTGCTGTGTTGTCACTTTCGCCATTTCATCCCTTGTCGATAAAAATAGAAAATTTGACATGGTAAGTTCTGTTTCATCTAACAACATAACTTATTAAATACTAATATTATGTTACTTATGTTAATATGTTACTTATGTTAATATGTTACTTATGTTAATCTTACTTTCAGTTTAATAGGTTAACGTTACATAGGCTTATATGTTACTTAGGTTTATTAGGTTAATATGTTACTTAGGCTTATATGTTACTTGGGTTACAATGTTACTTAGGTGAATATGTTACTTGGGTTACTATGTTACTTAGGTTAATATGTTACATAGGTTTATATGTTACATAGGTTAATATTTTACTTAGGTTAATGAGTTAATGAGTGAGGTTAATGAGTTACTTAGGTTAATAGTTTACCTAGGTTAATAGTTTACCTAGGTTAATGAGTTACTTAGGTTAATGAGTTACTTAGGTTAATAGTTTACCTAGGTTAATAGTTTACCTAGGTTAATGAGTTACTTAGGTTAATATGTTACTTAGGCTAATGAGTTACTTAGGTTAACATGTTACTTAGGTTAATATGTTACTTAGGTTGGTGAGTTGCTAAGGTAAATATGTTACTTAGGTTAATATATTGCTTAGTTAAATATGTTACTTATGTTAATATGTTACTTATGTTAATATGTTACTTAGGTTAAAATATTACTATTAGGTTAATATGTTACTTAGGTTAATTTGTTACTTAGGATAATATGTTGCTTAGTTAAATATGTTACTTATGTTAATATGTTACCAAGGTTAATATGTTACTTAGGTTAATATGTTACTTAGGTTAAAATATTACTATTAGGTTAATATGTTACTTAGGTTGAATGGCTGAATGGCATCAGTTGGTATTAACTTGTCCAGTATAGACACGAGAACGATTTCAAGGTTCACATATAGAATGGGTTGTTATTACGGTCTATCATTAAAAATATTTTTATGTTAAGTAACACCAATAATAGGAGTTCCTTTGGGAATTTGTGTTCCGCCTACTAAAGCTATCATATTTATGTTTAGGTCCACATACAGAATGCTACACTAGCAGGAGGTGTCGCTGTGGGTACCAGTGCTGATATGATGATACAGCCAGCGGGTGCTTTAGCAGTTGGCGCTGTAGCGGCTATATTATCTACGTGTGGTTATAAATACGTTACGGTAAGGCCGTCTATTATCTACGCGTCAAGGTAAGGCATCTGTTATCTACGTGTGGTTAGAAATACGATACGGTAAGGCATCTATTATCTACGTATGGTTATAGATACGTTACGGTAAGTCATCTATTGGCGGGGATCAAAGAGATGAACGATTTTTAGATGGAATTAAATTGGCGATACCCAGTTAACACATGTTTTCGCCGGGTCCTCGGGTTTCACTGCCAAGGACTCCTTGGCGAATTCTTGAAGTAACATTGAACGATATGCTAGTCCCGAAATGACATAGTCTGGGTCGAGTTGACGTTAAATCCCATTTCTTTCTCTTTTTTTTTCAGCCATTTCTCAGCAGCAAATTAAAGCTGCACGATACATGCGGTGTGAATAATCTACATGGGATGCCAGCTGTAATGGCGGCTGTTGTTGGTTCTATAGCTTCAGCATTAGCTACCAAAGACGTTTATGGCTATGGGTATGTAATTGAGTAATTTTACTGTTGGCACGATTAATACTATTAACACTTTAATTACGTTGGTTTCGATTCCCCGGTTGTACGTGGCAAGGCGTAGGGTCGCCTGTCCAACTTTGTGGGTTTTCGCCGGGTCCTCCGGTAAAAAAAAAACCCGCACGCATGCGACTTATTGAAATAAAGTTACCTCCCTTTTCTAAAGATTTAGAAAACGTATAAATTAAATTCCTTATAGAAAACCATGTTGTAATTTTATAATTTCGCCATCGCGATAGATGCATTATATAAGAGCTAAATCTACCTGATGCAAATGCAGATCTGTCGTTTGCCCTCAAATGATAAATAAATAATCAGACATCTACTCACATGCACAGACCATAATCAACGCTCTAGCCCATCGAGTGCTTTTGATTTTCAACGAATTTAAACATTATTGCTAGTTATCGCAACTACGGTAACACTGAAAATCGAGACTACACTGTTCGTCTAACGGCAATAACACCTTTCTGAATTAAGTAATTTGGCTGCAATTTTCACCATTTTCCCTTTTCATTATCTAAATCTTACATAGTGCCTCTTAAATGATGCACCGGCAAGTTTAGCTCTGTTTGATTTTGTACTTTTATATAGTCTATATCAGAAGTTTCCAGCTATGACACCTAAAGAAGGAACCCCAGAGTTAGCAATGATACAGGGTTATGTGGACGTGGAAGCTGGTGATGGTAGAACTGCTGGGGAACAAGCTGGTTACCAGATGTTAGCTTTAGTTGTTACATTAGCCATAGCTATTGTTACTGGTATCGTAACAGGTAAGCATACTCTCTATTGTTACTGGCATTATAACAGGTAACCATGTTCACTATTGTTACGTTTCCTCCCACTGCTAAAGACCCCTACGCGCAAGCGAATTATTGAAATAAAATTAAACCATATGTTAGTCCCGATATGACCTAGTTTGTGTCAGTGGACGTTAAACCCAATTTTTTCTCTCTCTCTCTCTCTCTCTCTCTCTCTCTCTCTCTCTCTCTCTCACTATTGTTACTGGCATCATAACAAGTAAGCAAAGAACACATTAAGATCATTAAAACTGGTGTTGGCCTATTATGTCAAAAATGGCCGCCAACAGCTCCAAATGACCGCAAGTCCATAACTATTGACTCAAATTTGATGATCTTGATGTCTATCCCCAGGTCGTGTTCTTTGCCCCCCAAAACCTAGAAAATAGACCCCGAGATCATCAAATTTGAGTTGATAGTTATGATCATTAAGACGTTTCGCCATCTTGAAAAAAAACCCACTTTTCCGTGGGTTCTAGTTTGGTAAACTTTAAGTATGTCATAAAGTACAATAAACCCTGCCAGAATCAGTTGAGAAACCTTTTGTAACAAATTTTTGGGGGTTAAACTATATTTTGACCTGACTAAAATGAGATAAAGTATGTTGCTGGAAGCCCCTTACTTAACATTTCGTTAACTTGACGTTATATTGTGCAGTCTGTTCACAAAACTTAATTAAAATTAATTTCAAAATTTAAAATTCAGCCAATGAACAAACATTCTCTCGGATTAACTTTAATTATTCCGTTAACTAACAAAAATCAATGTGAAATAAATGTAGGGGATTTTAAGACTCGCTTGTGGTTTATTACCAAGTTAAAGGAGCTAAAACGGTAATACTTGGGACCTAGAAATTGACCCAAATGGGTCGCAACGCATATAATAATGTAATCTGATTGTATATAAACTGATTTACATTCAGTTGTTTCCGTTTTGACTCTAATTTCAAACCAGTTACGTCCAGCGAAATACGGCACGAGTCTCAACCGAATGGCAATTTCTAGCGTCTGGTTATTCCAGTATATTGCGTATGCTTTCCAGATAAGATATGGCATGACACATGAGATGTGAAATATGTCTAGCCTCGTTCTTTTTGGTCACTTGTTACAAATGACGCTGAAACTCACCATGGTACACGATTCGTGTACCAATGGTAGGGTGCCCCGTGGCCGAATCTTTTCCCTTCTAAAAGTTGTACTTGACACGTTGAATGTGCACGCTTCAGTGATGTAACTCTAATTGATTTCAGACGAGTCTCGGGCTCTCTTTGTGTCTATAAATAGCCACAGCACGTGAAATTCTCAACACTTGTAATAACTATTACAGACGTAAAGAATCTATTGTTGACGATTCTGAATAGCAGTAATATTTAGCTTTTTGGTTATTACTGCAGCTTTAGAAATTACGCTCGTTTTATTTTTTAAATTGCTTTATTATTAACTAGACCGTTAGGAGTGGCATCTTTTGGTTTAGTACAAATAATGTCTCTGAATAACGCGGGTTGGGCAGGAAAATGATACTAGCAGTAGTTTCGTTTTACTTTTACAAGGTTCTTAAAACAATTGTTGTGTCGCTCACCGGGCGTTATTTGTAAATTCAATTTCTTGTTCTAGCTTTCTGTCATGTTTCGTAAAAAAGTAGTCTTGATTATCCCGGCCTGTCAATCAGACGAAGAATGGTCGGTTGACTGGTTAATTGAGACTAATTTCAAAACAAGGGCACGTAACCTATTTTTTGCTCAAAAGTGTCTGGATGTCATGGACGACACTCCGAACCATTTTTCAGTATATTATTTATAGATGGTTAAATGGTCATATCTTATTAAGTACAACATGACCGTTTATTTAGTGACTATAATTGTGTGAAACTGATTTAAAGCTTAGTATATATACAAGTAGGGTGGTGTAATTGTCAAGATTTTTGGAGATATTTATTTATGGTGGGGAAGCCTACCAATGGTAAAATGTTTATTTTGTCTAAAATATTGGATATCAGAAGCCTACCTTTTCCCGGTAAGATCACAACATCAATGTTGATTTGAATTGACAAATAATTCGCGTTTTCAACGTGTAAGACTTTGGGTGATATTGAGTTAGAGACTTAGCTACTTTAAATGACGCCCAACAGAAGTCTTTATTATCTTGTCGATTGATGTTGATTGTTTGGAGAATGCTAATTTGAACTAACGATGATGGGCCCGCCTTTGCTTCACATGAATTATCGATGTTTTATTTTGTTTTAAAAATGTTAACCCTAAATTTATTTAAATTTACAGGTGTAATAATTAAGTTCGTCCCCAATCTCTCTAGACCACAAAGGAGCCAGCTGTTTGAGGATGAAATGTTTTGGAGTGTACCAGAAGATCACAGAATCAAACCTAATATTCCCATTATAATTACTCCCGATGACGACAGTACTCGCGGATCCCAGCCCAACTTACACCAGCACACTAAGGCTCCCTTGTTGATTCAAGAAGCTGTAGAGATTGCGCTGGAGAGTCGAAAATCTTCAAGTTCGTCTTCGTCAGATAATGAAAAGGACAAGCATAAGGAGGATACAAATGGCAAAACAAAAAAAATAAACGATGTCGAATCTGTTTAACTATTATCTCATGTCTAGGAACGACATTGTTTCAAATCGAAATCTTCCATTTCTAGGGTACTGGATTTTAAATAAAGGCCTACATTTTGGTAATGTTAAGGTGAAATACAAGAACTAGATTTAAAGTTTTAAACTGACTTCGTCAATGGTCATGGCACAGTTCATGTACCAGTATTGTTTGTTCGTTTGAAAGTCTATTTTAGATAAAACTGCGATTTGATCGTTCAGATCAACGGGCTATAGAATGAGCCGTTCTTTCTACCACAACTTGCTACTGTGCGATAACTTTAGGGAGGCAAAGTATTTCATTATATGTTTAAATGAAGTTGGCATTAGAATTATGTTTTATGTATTTTTTTTTCTATTTTGTTGGAATAAAAAAAATCTTGTTTGAGTGAGAATAATAGATAATGATATGTCACAATGAATCGAATACCTCGTAATCCATTTGATTATGTTCAATCAAAGTCGTCGCAAAAAGTGGTACTAATCCTGTCGGCATGTTTGTGTAACGTTTGTGGATTATCCCCCTTTGTTACACTTGTTATCATTCAGAACACTTCTGGATATCAGTATTATTCCTAGCATGTATCATGGTGCCTTTGTAGTTGTATTAAACCGCGAGTCCCAATAGAACTTGTCTAATGACATGCAATTATCAACTCAAACTATATCTTACATGGAATTCGCTAGGATCTAAAGGCGGTGTATGTAACGATATTAAAACGGAATTCTCAATAGAACTTGTCTAATGACATTCAATTGTCAACTCAAACTGTATCTTACCCAGGTTGAAATTCGGTAGGATCTAAAGGCGGTGTATGTAACGATATTAAAACGGTCAAAATTATCCTGCATGGCAGCTGGTAGGTACTAGGTTCATTATAAATTGGTATTAGTGTGAATGAGATGTTTCCCCCAGTATAGATGCCTTAATGGTTGTTCCATTCTTGTAACCCAGTCATTTTCACGTTGGTAGCTAGTAGCTTCACTAACGTACATTAGGTACGACAATAATAAGATGATTTATACTTGTTTGAATCAACAAAATGTGATAAAACTACACTGAACATGTCTTGTGCGTCCAACCCCAATATTTATAAGCAAATAAAAGGCAAGACAAATGGACATTGTACCAAAATACCGCATACAATGGAAAAACGACTTTGTTTGAAGCAGGACGAAATACACAGTGTATACTTTCTTTTGGACATTAGTATAGTTTCAATCTATATTGAAGCTTGTGTCACAAATGATTAAATGCGCTATCGTGAGACCTTTGGTACTTGCGTATGTTCCCTTTAGGAAGTCCACTTAGTAGTTTGTCACTTTCATTGCCCATCAACATCAATGGTACTACATTTTATTTTAGCCTATGTACAAGAACGTAACAAGCTTAAACAATATAGGTGTTAAATGCCAATAAATTATGCCCTTTATATAAACCCATTTTAGAAGTAATTTTGGGGCCACTTTTCTGTTAGAGCCCCTGTCGACAACCCTGACAGCACCCCTGTTAATCCGAATCTGTGCTAGGTATTCATTAATGTGGTTTTATAATCTCTTCAAATTATATACAGTACCATTATTTGAGCCGTTTTAATAAATTTACGGCAATAGTAGCTTGAAATCCATACCAAAATATTATAATCTTGTGATTATTTCATTCATTCATGCATTTAATTTTCTATATTTGTTACTCGAATCAGAATGCCTGTGACACACACAACGTTCAAGGACGCATAATGTAGGAGCTAAATCTGTCTATTGCAGGTCTTTATTTTTTCTTCAAATGTTATACAAACTATTATTTAAACCAGTGGTTCTCAATCCCTTTTTGCCAACGGCACACCTTGGAACACGTGGAAAAATAGCGACACACCAGGCTAAATGTATATAAAAAATATTTGAATTTTGCAAAATAAAAACATGGCATACAACCGTCAGACTAGTCATCGACCTATAGAAGGACTCAAATTAAATAAAGAAAACCACAGCTATTAACTTACTCTATTGCATTCTTTCGAATTTCATCAGTTAAATAGCTGACTTCTTTAGTGAGAAATATTCTAAGTGTGCCGTTCAAAATTTCGCTGCACACAGGTGTGACGCGGCACACTGCATGGTTGAGAATCACTGATTTAGACATTTATTCACATGACAAGCCTATAATAAACTATCTAGACGATAGGATGGCAAATTCAGACTGATTCAAAACTTCAAACAGTGATAACTACGTCTACAATAAAGTAATTTGAATGAAATTTTCAATATATTCATTCAGCAATATCTATTTTTGAACAGCTCTTTATCTCAATCTCACATAATGCATCGCTTGAATAAAAATTTGTGTGAATGGATTACAAGCCATTATGACAGTAAGGTAATGTGTTATAAACATTTTGAATGTACATGTGCTTGCCTATTTTTTATATTTACAATCCAAGGATTATCATTTATTTGTTTCGACATTAATATTGTTTATTATATAAATAATTAATGCATGGGTTTCAAATTATGATAAATAAATAATAAATATTTTTACTTATTTTTATGTTGATAAGATTTTCAGCCATTTTGTTCGAACGACTTTGGGTGGGGTGGGGTGGGGTGGGAGATGGCGATGGCCCAATGGTTAGCACGTGCGCGCTGTATCATACGGTCTGTCATTGAGTCAACTGGTGTGGTTTCGATTCCCCGGTTGTACACCTGCCCAAACTCGTGGGTTTTCTCCGGGTCTTCCAGTTTCCTTCCGGTCATCCGGTTTCCTCCCACTGCTAAAAGACCCCTACGCGCAAGCGAATTATTGAAATAAAATTGAACCAGGTGTTAGTCCCGAAATGATCTAGTTTGTGTCGAGTGGACGTTAAACCCCATCTCTCTCTCGAACATGTTTGATTCTCGTGTTTTTCAGCTAAACTAATGGAATAATTATACCTTGCCCAAGTCATTCTTCTGATGATGGCGAGCAGTCCTGATTACGGACAATTATTCCCTTTCCACAACCATTGCCAGGGCATGGCAGTATTCCTTATATTCTTGGCCTGATCGTTCCACCCTGGAATAACCGCCTTCGAATTACACTTATTTTGTGTGGAATACATTTCTCGCTAGCATCAATAGTGAATCGGACAAAAGTATCAAAATAGGCCTCAACTTCTGTTTTATGTTCTGTACATGTAGAATCTTGACAGTATAAAGCGAAATGAAATTGGGTTCTGCTCCGAACTGGGCTAAGGAAGACGGGCATACGACATACAGTGTGCTATGAGGGAAATGTTGCCCGGACAACGGCACTACAGCCTACTCTTATATCGAATTCCAAGTGTCCCATCCGAACGACTAGACAGCTGTCCTTGTCAGGCCCTCCGTCCTGCATCACTGACAAATGGGAACCACGCCGGAAAATCTGGATGAACTTTCTCGGCCAATGCAGGGATCGAACACCAGACCTCAAGGCTAGCGAGCCAGCCTCATACCCACTTAGCCACCGTGACCCCCCGACAGTATATAGCATTGTATAGTAGGTGTTGTTCTTAGTGTTTAACGTCCGCTTCCACCGAAGGTGATAACGCAGACAAGTTGTCTTTTTTTTATTTTCATTTCCTGTGGGAGGAAACCCGAGTACCCGGAGTAAATCCACGAGGTTGAGAAGGCGTCCCTATCTCCAAGCCACATACGCTCACACCAGACAAGCCAGAGGTGACCGGCCAGCTAGAGGTCGAAGCGTGACACTCATTCAGTAATCAGATCATATGATCCATAGATACAAAATATTTCTATATACATATTACATATTAGCCGAAACTATTTACAGAATTCCAAACTTGTATAATCATGATATTTTATTAAACAATGATAATAATATATAGTGCCTGTAACATAATAAACTAATAAAATTTCATAAATTCAAACGTCTGAGAGAAAGTGATTTTTGGAGATATGTTGATAAAGACGGACGGGTGTTAAAGTCATAATCAACACATAACTGGCTAAATTTAAAACGATTAGGATATTGACAAATATATTGTTTCGGTAAAAAGGTTGCTCTTAAATCTTTGTAATATTTAAATTCTAGTATAACATGGAATAAATCTTCATAATGGACATTCTGGCGAAATGTTTTGATTTCTTCTGAACAATTTGCTAGCCAATGGAAACAAATTTAATCGCAGTCTTGTGATATTTCTTTTGACATTTTGATTAATACTCATTGACAAATACAATTCCCGACAAAGATTAAGTTAAGCATATAATAACATTAATATATTTTTAGCATCTTCATTGGTGAATATACCCCTGACATCTCCTTGATTCATATAATGTGTGAGTTAGTTGTATTTTACGTCCGTTTCCACCGAGGTGATATCGCAGACAATAACATGTTATGTATACATGGTGCAATAATTTAATTACAATGTGATTAATGAAAAAGGGATTAAAGGATTATTACATATTTATATACATATGTACAGAAGACAGTTAAAGACGGGACGAAACGTTTTATGACAAGTGCAAAATGAGAAATGAAATGAAATGAAATGGGGTTTAACGTTCTACTCCTATGCTGGGCTAATGAAGACGGGCATACGCCATACAGTGTGCTATGAGGGAATTTTGCCCGGGCAGCGGCACTATCGCCTACTCTTATATCGAATTCCAACTGCCAAGGGATCTTTTACGTGCATTCCAATGTATACACGGGACCTCGGGTTTTCGTCTCATCCGAAGAACTAGACAGCTGTCCTTGTCAGGCCCTCCGTCCTGCATCACTGACAAGGGGGAACCACGCCGGAAAATCTGGATGAACTTACTCGGCCAATGCAGGAATCGAACACGCGACCTCCAGGCTAGCGAGCCAGCGTCAAGTGCAAAATGAGATAAGTGCAAGTGGGGACATACATACAAACCAATATGGGACAAAACAGGGATGAACGTGGACAAACATTTAGACATCGTATATACATATAAATATATAAGTCGTTTCTCTCGATCAGGTCGATTTGTCCGGTTGACTGGCAGGGCGGTGCACATCTTCCTTGGAGTTTGTTGTTGAGTGTGGAACCTGGACCATCCTTCCTTCCATTTCATCTTCTAGTCCGGTATGGTGGTAGGTTTCATCCTTGGCGAACACCGGATGTACAATAAAAATAGGAAGTCATGTAAGAACTTAACTTTACAGGTCATGGTTTTGAGGGCTGTGAACATTTTACCTTTAATGCTCTTATCAAGCAGAAGATTCAACGACTTTGTCCGATTTAATAAATCGAAAGCACAGAAAAAATCTACATACAAAAAGTATAAACGCCCACATGCTTTGGACAAATATTTTGGGATTAGGCCCTGCAGGGTAAAAATCTGATCAACGGTCGAGTAACTTCGTCTGTAACCGGCTTCTGACCATTCCTGCAAACGACTATTGCGTATAGAGCTGTAATTTTTACCCAAGCAGTCCAATAACGAGATTCCTCTGTAATTCGCGCTCACATTTGGGACCCTTCTTATGCAATGGGGAGATGCGGACTTTCGACCAGCTTTCTGTATAACAACCGTTGTCGAAAACTTAATTAAATATCAAAGTGAGAATAGGCATAACAATGATAAGGCATGATTTATAAAAGTCAACAGGGATACCGTCGTGCCCAGTTGACGTCCCTGGCTTCATGTTTTGTGATAGGGCAGCTAAGGAAACCGTCATCGCTGTCACCCTATTGGTGATCTGGCAAGGCATTTGCTGAATCAGACCAAACATCATTGTTTGGAATAAGGACATTTTTAAGAGTCCTAATACCGGTCATGATGAAGTCAAAATACCTCTAAGGCCAAAGTTAAATGTAAAACGTCAAAACTAATGTGTCAAATGATAATTTAGATAACATTTCAGGCCTAAAGAAAGACCTGCAATTGGCAGATTTAGCTCTTGCATCATATATGTTTAATTATCTAAGAAATTGATAAGTTTCCCTACTGTATAACAGATATGTTTTAACATGGACATCCCATTTTCAGTTAGTTTGAAAATTTAGCCCAATGTGTTTATGTTTCCATGTTTCTTTTATTCGATGGTGTCCAAATGCCAACGTGGTTTATTTAAATTTGTTTAGTTGAAAAGCAATCTGATTAAAACATAGATCCTATTTCGTTTCTTATTTACAGTTCTAAATTTCGTTTTACTTGTCTTTACTACACTAGTATCCGGAAGAGTTGTTATTATTGACGTGTTTTGAATGGTGTGAGGTATTAGCCAATGCCACGGTCTGTTACAGCGAGCTTTAGACGGAACTGTGGGTAATCCACTAGTAACATCAATGCTGAGATTGGTTAATCAAATGTCTGATGTCATAGTACCAAAGGCCGCTCGTATGACCTCTGACGCGACCTATCGCTACAACCGGTCAGATCTTCATGTAGTATAGGTCATTGAAAGTATAAAAAAAACGAAACGAAATATAGATCTGTATTTTTTTTACCAGATTGGTTGAAAATGTTATTGTTTCAGTTTATAGATGGTTGAAAGTTCTAAGCCATGTCTTTGACCAGTTTATAATAGCAATCAAATCATTATTTTGGATAGCCGCGTCCGCCTTGGAATCCATTACTAGTAAATAAAGGGGCTTGTCATCAGCCAGTAGTATGATATTCGACGTGATATCATTTCAAACATCATTCATATATGAAATAAATAAAAGATGCCCGAGAATCGAACCATGTTGTACACCAGCAGGGACAATTCTCGGATCCCAGAAGGCACCACTAACAGTCACTACTTTGTTTTCGATTGTTTAAGTGCGATCTTTATAAGGGAATTAGGATTGAGATTAAGTAAGAGGCAAATTATTATTGTCATCATTAATGTTCGATTGGTTAATAAAGAAGTCATAAAGGGCGCATGGTTATTTTCTTGCAAAGGTTGAGGTTAGTTTTTGACAGCAGATATTGTTTACCACATATGAATTAACTAAGTTCCTGGTACCGAAATTAGCTTCATTATTAATTATGTCCCGTTAGTTATGATTGGTTAACAGTAAGGTCAATACAAATACATTACAGCTTAACAAAATCAACCGGGATTAACCAAACCAGTAAATAGTGTCACTCGGCAAACCTCGGCAGATTCCGTTACTCTACATCTAGCCTAGGCTGTATGACGGAAAGTGATATGTACCTACGCCTATACAATTGCGATGCGTCACCGGTTTACTTATTAGGAAAACCTGCCGCTTTTAAAAATAAGTTATCAAAATTACGTCGTCCGAAGCGTGTGTAGAATTTTCAGTGCAAAGTTGTCCTTGTTTGAAGAAAATCGGATAAACTTGAAAGAAAAACAGCTTCAGACTTTGAAACATCAGTATGATAAAACATTCTTCAAAGGCGTCGTAATGGGCAACGCCGTTGGTAATCCGGGAACTTGAAAGTAGTTCTAATGGTGGACTTCGTCATCAATCGAGGCTAGATGTAGGGTACTGGAATCTGCTGAGGTTTGCCGAGTGTAAAATAGTGTATCACGACAATCGAGACTACATTACGTCATGACGCGCGAAACTGGTTTTTCTCAATCAGCCAGTACTTAGCAGAATATCGCAAACATTTTTTTTTGTTGTGATCGACGAGGCTATCTAAAATAGCCACAAACATAACGTAACCATTGGGTAATCGCCAAATAAAACCAATGAAGTAATAGTGCTAAAAGAAACAAAAACACAAATGTTCTCATTAAATTGGCAATCGTAACTGGTAGCCACCGGAATACAAACTTGTTAGTTGATCACATCTTACGGTTTTCGTAGATGTTAAGTTGTTGATAAGTGTGTTGGGGCTGGTCTTTGTTTCGTCTATCAAGTCCTTCATATGGTGTTGATGACTTATTGAGTTGTTGATACGTGTCTGGGCGTGTTTCCGTTCTTCGTGCATCCAGTCCTTCATATGTCGATAACGATGGTGTATTGACGTATTGAGGAGGGTTGGTAATATCGCTGTGGTCCAAGTTTGTTGTATTATAGTAGACTGATGTGGAATCTACAAGTACTGTAGCAGCATTAGTTGTAGAGGGATTATTAATTTCATCATAAAACGGTTGATTGGTTGCACATTGGGTAGCCCCAAGTCTACCGTTTGTATGATCACGTACTGTAGCAGCATTAGTTCCTGTTGTAGAGGGATTATTAATTTCATCATAAAACGGTTGATCGGTTGCACATTGGGTAGCTCCAAGTCTACCGTTTGTGTTATCATTATCTGTCGATGCTGTAAAAATAATTTCAAAAACTTAGCTTTCTACGGTATATTACCACAACAATAACAACTACTATACCAGTAACAGCCAATACACCAATAATACTACCAACTTTTTAAACATACTGGTATTACTTCACAATTAGTGTTAACTTACCCTTTCTATGGTATATTACTCCAACAATAACAACTACTATACCAATAACAGCCAATACACCAATAACACTACCAACTATAGTAGGTAAGTTATTACTTTCTACTGAATCATTTACTGGCTTTGGTGGTTCTATACAAAACAAAAGGTGCATGATCGAATAAACCACATGTAACGATTTGTGTTAAAAAGAATATGACACATCAGTACTAACAATGGATAGGTTAATTTCTTCTAATGAAATTTAAAACTGAAGACGTTTTATAAGATGAGTTAGAACACGACACCTCTAGAATCGAGTTTTAATTTTAAAATTAAGTTGCCAAAAATATATTAGAACATTAAAATTGATATTTAATTGTCTTTACCTTCTTCAGTAACTGTGATAGTGAAGATTTTAACACCAATAATACCATTGTCTACAGATACTATATAATCACCAAATAGAGTAGAATTTAGAGTTATCTCTACTGTTGATTTATAGTTTATAGTTGATAGTTGTTGTGTTCTAGCTGTACTTATTATCTGTCTGGTAGGTATATGGTACCAGGTGAAGGTTGGTCGAGGGTAGGCGATTATATCAACTTGTAGATTGATTGTTGTATTTATTCTATTAGTAATATTTCTCAAAGTTACCGTGTTTTCTCTTGGGGAACCTGGAATACAGACATACGATTATATCAACTTCTAGATTTATTGTTGTATTTATTCTATTAGTGATGTTTCTCTTGATTAATATATTTTCTCTTGGAGAACCTATAATTAAGACAAACGATTATGGCGTCATTATTCATTCTGATTTAACAATAATTGAAATTAAAGAGAAAGGTGGAACACAAAGCCAATTCTGGCCATGTAAACTTTTTCAATGGACGGTGTTCTAACCGGAGGACGTGGTACTGCTGGTCCAGATGATTGTGCCATGTTATGTGACAACACGCTTGTCGCAATACAATGGATACGGTGTAAGAGCAGGTGGGCGGGGAATTACATTTTTATGTTTTTGCATCATATAAATATTTTGGCTGTACTTACATCTTACATAGAGTGGAATAGTTTTAGATACAGGTTGACTATTATTATTACTAGCTGTACAGGTATAGTTATCTGAATGTTGACAACTAGCTTTAGGTATGGTATATTGACTACCAGAATAGAGTTGTTCCCCTTGTTGTGATCTAGACCAGGATATTAATAAAGATGGAAGACTGTCAACAGAACAGGTTAAGGTTACAGTAGAATCTTCATCTAGCATGTTGTTGGTAGCATCTGATGTTAGATTTGTTATGGTTGGTGGACCTGAAATTAATTTAATTTGCTGAATTATGCCTGTAAAAAGTGTACAGAGATGAAAAAATGCATTTCATTAGAAGAATTTGTTCAAAGAGTTTTACCAACTATACTAATATTTGGTATTTTAAACAATTTAGCATGTGTTAATATATACAAGTGTGGGATAGAAACCATACCTCTTGACTCAATGGCAGACCTTATGATCTAAGACGCATGCTTTACCCCCCCCCCCTCACACACACACACACATAAGATAACCCCTGATTCCATTTCGCACTGCTTACAAATGTTTAAGTCACAAATGTATTTATAATGAATAATTACGTACTGCCTGTTTTTACCACAAACGTACTGGTATAATCTGGAAACCGGTCTGTATCATATCCAATGTGTCTACAACTCCACTGAACGCCATTATCTTTAGTCTGGTCAACAGATTTAATGATCAGCTGATGTTGTTTACAATTTAATTCATATCTTGAACGTTGACTAATATTAAATATTTTACAGTTTAATTCTTCCGGGGAAGAATCAGTTCGGGCTACCAGTTCATTATTTCTATACCAGTTATATTTTGTTTCATAATTACGCTCAGTAGTGTCGATATGACATGTTAAAACATATTTCTCGCCTTCATATGCAAAATCAAACCCAGTTAGTTCTGAAATTAGAAAAAAAGGAAAACATTCACAGTTTATGTAGAGAGAATATGAGGAATCATTGTTTCTGAAAACGAGAAAACATGAAAAGTGGGCGTATAAAAATATACATAGTTTTTGACGTTTTGTTTAGTTCGGGAGATATTATTTCTTGAAACGTCCACCGACTAATTACAGTACTTGTGGTTATTTTAAAATTAGTAATTGTTGGTTACTATGGGAACACGATTTATCTTGGGTTGTGGTCGGCAATTTTAATTTTAAACACATCAGGAAATATATTCAAGATATCTTTACTAAACGTTTTACAACCTACCAGAGAAAGCATGTCTATTACTGAATAGATAATTATCGGGGAATATGTCGGAAACGTTACCAAGCTTTGTGAATTCAACAGGTGACGGATGGCATACATATTGGTTGCCATGGAAACACGTCAAAATTTTAACACAATAATTATCTGAAAAATGAGTGTCGGGTCAATGAGTGTTTAAGCATATAATATGCTTATTGCAGAGATGGGATTGCAGAGAGAGAGAGAGAGAGAGAGAGAGAGGTGAGGTTTAACACCCATTCTACACAAACTAGGTGATTTCGGGACTAACATATGGTTCAATTTTATTTCGATAATTCGCTTGCGCGGGGTCTTTAGCAATGGGAGAAAACCCAAGAGGTTGGTGCAGAGATAGGGTTCAACGTCCACTCGACACAAACTAGATCATTTCGGGACTAACACACAATTTTATATCATTAATTCGTTCGTAGTGGGAAACTCTATTACTTATGGTCGAAACCTTACGATCTAAAGTGCACGCCCTAGTCCACTTGTCCCCTTCCTCCGCAAATATGTAGAAATCCTATGTTAAAATCGTTTATTGTCTTGATATACTTGAGGTTAAAAATTTGCTCGGACAGCGGCACTACGGCCTACTCTTATATCGAATTTCAACTGTCAAGGGATCTTTTACGTGTACGTCAATGTGTACACGGGACCTCGGTGTTTCGTCCCATCCCAACGACTAGACAGCTATCCGTCTTCTTCTTCTTCTTCCCTTAAAGACTCGGGTTCCAATTGGAACGTAATCGAATCTGGATGAGATGCGCAGGAACGATCGATAAAAAGTAGTCGGTGCGGATAAAAGCTGGCTGTCGTTTAAAACTGGAAGTCACCCAGCTAGCGCTTGAATTGGGTCAAGGTGACTGCTGCTGTTAAGTGGTGTGGCAGTTGGTTCCATAGGCCCTCCTTCCTGCATCACTAGCTGCGTTCACACTAGGGGTTTAATCTGAATTGAATCTAGAATAAAGTCTTATTCCGGACTTTAGAGTCACACTCAATTTGATAAAAACCGAACTGAATCTGAATTAACGAATCCGTATATTTTTCCGAATTCAAACCGGAACAATCATTCCGAATCGGATTATTCGCAGTCAAGATTTAACGCTTGATTCAGATCAACAGTTTTATCAGAAACGATAACTTTGTGCGGATGTTGGGGTGTAGTCTAAATAGCTGTAGCCCTTCGTCACTGAAACAAATTCTACGGTAACATAACCAGCTAACGATAGGTTGTCAGCCAACGAAACATACGTCCTCAGCAGTCCTCCGAGCAGTCAACGGGGGTTGTGGCATACTTAACCTTTAGTCAGTAATGCAAACATTTACAACACACTAAAGCCTAGTCGCTCGGATGGGACGAAAGACAGAGTTCCCGTGTACACATTGACGTGGACGTAAAAAATCCCTTGATAGTTGGAATTCGATGAAAGCGTAGGCCGTAGGCCGTAGCGTCGCTGTCCTGGGAAAATGGTATATACCCGTCTTTATAAGCCCAGTCGGACCAGAACAGTAGGAAGTTTAACCCCATTTCATAACATTTCAATTATGAAATGTATCTTTGCTAGTACAGAGCCAAGAGTGAAGTGCATACGTGTTAATGTATAGCAAACGCTACCAAAAGAATAATCATCCTCATTCGCATTTGATTTTGGTGCCAACGAAATCGTGCCCGGCGCTGCATGGCAAGGTGTCGAAGATGTAAGACCCGCTGATGTAGCCTTGATTGCCTCCGCATTCAGTGTGGCGCTTTTTATTCTGAATTCAATCCGAATAAAATGTAATGTGACGCATCGCTTTTAAACTGGGAAAAACCAATCCGAATTCCAGAGGCCGGTCTCCGGAATTCGCATTCAATGCGCATGAAGTGTGAACGCAGCTACTGACAAGGGGGTTACCTCGCCGGAAAATCTGGATGAACTTCGCCACCGTGATCCCCTATATAAACAAGTGAACAGAGATCCTGTAAGATATATATAAAGAAATACGTCCAGGTAAAAAAATTCACCACTTTACTTCATTCTGACCAATCCGATTAAAATACAGATCTATATTTCGTTTCGTTTTTTTATACTTTCGATGGCCTACACTACGTAAAGACAAGTAAAACGAAATTTTGAACTATAAAAACTGAAACGAAATAGGATCTGTGATTTAATCAGATTGCACTCTGACATACATTAAATCATATAAGCTAGCTGTCTGTCCTCTATAGGCGTCTTCACTATCAATAATTAACATTTAACCATATAAACATTCGGGCCCGCAGCCAGCTCTTAAAACGTGGTGGGGCTACGGAATTTTTTTGTGGGGCTGAGGATGTGGTCGGCTAAGAACGCTCCTAAGAAATCATTATTGTTGGCGAAATATTTGGGGGCGGGGGGGGGGGGCTAAAGCTCCCCCATAGCCTCCCCAACCCCGTGGCTACGGGCCCGTATACATTCAACCTATATTAAAGCGCTGCAATACAAATATATACTGCTATTTGTGACTGCCGTTTGTCCGTCTGTCTGTTCAAGATTGGTGGTTACACTAGGACTGTCCCGTGTGTGGTAGAAAGTAACTCGGACCGGGGAGTAACATGGACCAGGTTATGCTAGCTTCTGTCTTCAACCCGTGCAGCGCCAGCTCATCCGCTAGTTTCTTATAGGAGAACGCTAGATTGGAGACGGTCCTGCAAGTTAAATAGCACATTGCGGGGTTGGGTTAGGGTTACAACCTACAGATTTCGTCAAAGTCTCGAGATGTAAACGGGGCTAGCACTAACCCTAACCCTGGACCAAGCCTAACCGTTAACCTAAACCTAACGCACAATCCACATATGACGTCATATGTGCAGGATCGTCTCCGATCTAGCATTCTCCATTCTTATAAACGTGAATTCCTCAAATGTGGGATCAATTGTTCTTGAATCAGTAGGTATACACTGTCTCGTACATGATACCCTTTATTACTAAACATTTTAATATAGCAACGGTTTGGAACAACTGAATAAAATTAACTGACCTGCCTCGAGCCAACTAATACCGAAACGCATCATTTAAATATAATGAATTTATTTCCAATTTCATTGAGCACAAAGATAGAATAAATATTACTTACCTACTTTACAAAGACAAAACTTACAAATTATCACAAATATTAGAACATATACAAGACTGGCCATGATGTATGAACTACTAAATAAATTTATAATACTCGGTATCAACAATACACATCCTTGTTCAAGTTAAATCTAAGGTTAAAGTTCATATGAAATAATAGTCGTTAGGGTTGGACGAAAAACCACGCTCCCGTGTACACATTTGTTCGGTGCCTGCGTTGACCGAGATACCGCGTACACATTTGTGTGCATGTTAAAGATCCTTTTGCAGTTATAATTCGATATACAAATATGCCGCTGTCCGGGCAAAATGTCTTCATAGAACACTGTATGATGACCTCACGCTAATCTCCTCAAGTAGAAACTCTCTTAATGGTTTATTGCGCATAGCAAGTAAATATTCTGAAGAATATAACCTCACTTTTAATCCCGACATGAGCAGAGTTATATATTTTCCATGCAAACCCTCTGAAACTGGAAATCAGGATCTTAAACCCATTCTTATAAACGGCCTCCCCATCAAACTTGTCGAATCTGAATCCCATTTAGGAAATCTGCTTCATAGTTCGTCAAAACATGAACATTTACGTCAATGTATAAATAATTTTACTGTTAAAAGTAATGTAACATTTAGAAATTGTACATTCTCCTCATCTAGAGTTAAATATTATAAATTATTCAAAACTTATACAACCCGATATCAAACAAGGAAGGTTTTATTATTACACATGTATTACCCCGTAATTAAATACTCATTTCATTGAGATGTTAGTCATACACGTTTTTCACCATTTCTTAACAATTTTGGAGGCGAAGAGGGAAGGTTCGGTTATGACAAAGTGGCTTGCCGAGGGATCAGCTTTCACCATTTCTTAACAATTTTGGAGGCGCAGAGGGAAGGTTCGGTTATGACAAAGTGGCTTGTCGAGGGATCAGCTTATTCAGTGCACTTATAAAAAATGTCAATGGTCTCCGAATGCAAGTACCAGAGCCAAAACTGTTAGAATTTTTAAATTAATATACATATTCAATAACTGGTATGATTAAAGGATGATTTATGACGAAATATATACTTGGTCAAACTTTCAGTCAATTCAAATTGGGAAATTGGATCAAAATTCCTACTAAAGAATTGATTAAAGAATTGACACTGTCCACCGAGGTTAATTTATTCTTTTATTAAGAGTGGAGCTTTCGATTTGATAGCGTTTTTCTTAATTTAATTTCTTTTTTTTGCTGTATATCAACCTTTTAGTTGGATTATAAGACGTTGGTATCGCAAAAATCTTCTTTTAAATATAAATCAGCGATGCACGTTGGCTCCATCTGATCGATACCTTAGACAAACTGATGTTTTAAAGAATCTGTTTATCATAAATTCAGTAGGATTGAAGGTGGGGTGGGGTGTGGGAGAATGGCGAGCACACGCGCGCTGTATCATACGGTCTGTCATTGCGTCAACTGGCGTGGTTTCTATTTCCCGGTTGTACAGGACAAGGCGTAGGGTCGCCTGTCCAACCTCGCGATACGCCCACATTTTGCAAGAGATGGATAGAGAACAAGCTAAAAGAAAAAAGCGATTTTTCGTACAAACAGGGGCCATAATCCATGAAGTTATAGTCTGAAATGCGCGAATATAAAGATATAGTTTAAATTTCATCTACATCGTGACTTCTCGAGGGTTCACAACCTTGGTATTTCATACTTTTACACTATTTGCGTGCAAGGAGCGGCCATTTTGTCAGGCAGTTATGGTCCAATTTTCACGAAATTCGAACTCAACCGTCATCAGGGTGTAACAGTGATACATTTAAACGGTTTTTGTTTAAATCGAATAAAAATTGTGACCTCCAGAGGGTTAATCAGGGGCCATAATGCAGGAATTTACGGTCTCATATGCGCAAATATTGACAGGAACCAAGATCTTTGGATTATAATCATACATTTCAAGTTTCATCCAAGTCGGTTAAAATTCTGATTTTTAGAGTTTGCACAACCATTTTGTCGCGCACGTTGTGTCAGATTTTTACAAAATTTGAACTAAACCTTCATTGATGTGTAACGGTGATATTAAAACGTTGTTTTAAAATCCAATACAAATTGTGACTTCTAGTGGGTCCACAAGCTACAAATGCCATTTTTCGAAAATTTGTTAAATGCACCCATTGGTCTTTTTGGCTTTCCATTGTCAGTTTAATAAGTACTTACCTAACCACGAACATCTCCACCGGTACCCCCCCCCCCCCTTTGGCATTTTTAGAGAGTCACTGTCGCTTAGTGGATATCGCTGGCCGAAAAAGATCCCTTGACAGTTGGAATTCGATATAAGAGTAGGTCGTAGTTCCCAAGGAACTCCGAATAATGTCCGTACCCCGGCCTCGTATGGTTGGTAACTTTGGAATGCGGGATGATGTCTTTCCTAGGATCTCTAGATGACGTCTGAATGGAAATTTAACCCCGCTATTCTTGCATAGAAGGTATAGATGCGTTACCAATTTTGGGTAAGTGTTTTCTATGGGCACCGTTTTACGTCAACATTATTCTATTTAATTGGACTAATCTGTGCACGAGATGACTGGAAGATAGTACCCTACTTTCAGCAATGGATAAAGACATAACTGTCGGTGAGTTAGTCTAAGAAAGTAGTAAAATAATGGAAGATACTTCATTAGCCTAGTTTTCGATACACATCATGTAGGTATAACGAATTTCTATATTAAACAGAACACCTTTCATACAACTAAAATAACCCTATAGTATTACAACATAACTCTATGGTGTAGCCATAACAAGCACGTGATTTCATTAAAGTCACGGTCATCGAGCGATTTTTGTTATTGTATATATGCTTGCTTGATTCCCCATTATTTTATAGTCACTTATTGTATGCAACGTTGATTTCCGATCATGTTTCGGGTTCGATGGATTTCGAGAAATGTTTTTTGAGAAATGTTTTGCAAGATTTGTATTTGGAAATTTGTTGTTCGACATTTGTTTTTCGTTGTATGTCTCTGGTGAAATGTAAATTATTGGCTATTTTTTTTATTTTCTAAAATAAATTTATCTTTATATTACAATTCAATTAAACAAAAATAGAATTTACAAATCTAATATGACAAATGTCTGATTTGTAAAGCAAATTTTGATTTTAAGATACAAATGTTAATTTATTTAGAGTATAAATGTCGGAATACGACAACAAATGAAGAAATAAGAATTTAAGATTATGAATTAAGAAGTAAGAGCTAATAGTCCGCAGAATTATGGCTGAACCTGGAAATTGTATACAAAGGTTTTTTTATGATTGATTTTAGTAGCCTAGGGTGGACTCTTTCAGAATCTGCCGTGTGAACCTCGGTCACCCTTGAGCGTTTTGAGAAATTCAAGATGGCGTCCAAGACACCCGCCATTTCAAATAATCCCCTATAACTTCCATAGTATTTAGTCTAGAATGATAAATGTGGTGTCTAACCGTATGTTTTGGCGGTCAACCAATACGCTGAAATCGTTTTGGGGTGATTAGATGATAGTAAAATCAAACATGCCAGACCATAAGGTCGTTTAACTCGTTAGCGGGGTGGGCGCGATTATTTCACCAAACCAAACTATATCTAGTGACAAACTATATATTTCTGGACATACGAGTATATGACCGACACGGTAACACCACATACATGCCTATCAATTGCTCCAGGGCCATATGGGCAGGTCCTGAAAAAGGAACCACAGTCTGTTTGTTGAACATTAAAAAAAAAAAAATTATACCCTCAAAACACGAACATAACTGCCACAAAACTAGGCAATATTCAGTTTAATCCTTTAGTTGTGTTACTGGCTGCAACCTCTGACAGCATACAAGCCCAAAATACTGTATAAGTCATCCCTAGTGCACCTACAAGCACGCGTACTGCATGAGCTGTCATCATTCCCACCCAAACCATGTAGTCTTACTCAACGAATGATACATTTGCAGAGAACGCAAAAAGAGCTCATCACCAAGCTATTGTGTGGCGTTCACTGGAAGATGATAATCCACCGGAACTTGATCCGGAACTGTATTGCTGAGTGAAGGATACGAAATTAAGAACATTACATCTGCCCAACTTGCTCCGGAGTCTATCATGTAGCTCATCAGATGTGGATACAAGAGTGACATCCCATGTAGTACGCTTGCTTGTGGCTGTATTAGGGGTGGCTTAGAATGTACAGTATTTCGTGCTTGTGCTGTCGCAGTCGGAAACACGACTAAAGTATTATTACCGAGTCTCCCGGGAATTTGGTTTTTTAAATATTCAAAAAAAAACACAGCTTCTGTCCCCACTTTCAGGGCCGGCCCAAGATGCCCTAGAACCCCTGATAGGCGTGTATGTATATCCAGAATATATAGTTTGTCTCTAGATATAGTTTGTTTTCGTGACACAATGGCCCTCAACGGTCGCTAACGAGTTAAAGGGCCATATTGTCAGACATTTTGGATTTTACAAATCATCTAATCACCCGACAAAATAATGAACGATTTCAGTGTATTCCTTAACCCCAGAAACATACGGTTGGACACCAAAATTAACATTCTTAAGACTAAATATTATGGAAGTAATAGGGGATTATTTGAAACGGCTGCCGTCTTGGGCGCCATCTTGAATTTCTCAAAACGATCACGAGTGACCGGGGTTCACTCGGCAGATTCTGAAAGAGGACACCCTAGGCTATGAAAATCGATCCTAAAAAAACCTTTGTATACAATTACCAGGTTCAGTCACAGTTCTGCCGCATTATCAGTCTTTATATGAAGCTCTTAAGTTTGATCTTGTTTGGATACAATTATGCATACAAAACGCTCAATGGTGACCGAGGTTCACCCGGCATATTCTGAAAGAGGACACCCTGGGCTACAATTACCAGGTTCACTCGCAATATTGGGTTTGGCGACCGGATAAAGAGCTGTTTGATCTCCCATACACTGCATGGCGTATAACCGTCTTCATTAGCCCAGTCAGAGCAGAACAGTGGGACGTTAATCCCCATTTTATTTCATTTAATTTGACTAAAATGACCTGCAATAGACTGGTGTTTTTCAGGTTACGTTGGTATAATAATATACTGGTTATTTTAGGACCCTATTCAGTATGTATCTACTGGTTATTTTAGGACCCTATTCAGTTACCTGTCATTCACGAGTAAATGTTATATTTATATCGTATTGTATAGTCAAGTCAATGGTTTGATTTTTCAAGGTCGTCAATAAAGGTGGGAAAAAATCAAATCAACTTGTCGATGAAGTGTCTATGCAGTTAAGTAAAGGAATCAATCAAGCCAACTGGTCGTGGAAGTGTCTAGTTTAGTAAAGGAATCGATCTAGATAACTGTTCGTGGAAGTGTCTACATAGTTTAGTAAAGGAATCGATCTAGCTAACTGGCCGTGGAAGTGTCTATATAGTTTAGTAAAGGAATCGATCTAGTCAACTGGCCGTGGAAGTGTCTATATAGTTAAGTAAAGGAATCGATCTAGTCAACTGGTCGTGGAAGTGTCTATATAGTTAAAAACCATGAATTCTGTTATTGTTTTAATTCTACTTGGGTGCATCACAGGTTAGTAAGGTTTCTTTTGTGTTGTTAAAACAGAAATAATTGTCTAACAACAAGGTTAAAGTCATTGCTAAAACTGATGTAGTACTATGGTCTTTGCAACCATATTCTATCTTTAATTAATTATTAAATTCTAACATTGTAGAGAAGTCATGTATCACCTACTCAAAAGATTGAGTGGTTGACACCTCTCTCCACGTAGATATGTTGTATAAATACGGACGGACGGTCCACTTGCGCAACCTAATTTTAGCGGTCAATTCGTGTATGTAAGGTTTCCTGGGACACGCGTAATGTATGGAACTTTGCTTTTCTTTCCATAATATAAGACAATTTGAAATTATACTTTATATGGTTTCTTTACAGAATGTCAAGTTGAAGTGTGCGAGGAACGATCGACTTCTGGACGTTCTTCGTGCATGTACTGCTCTGATGATTGTTGTGGTACAACGTATTATAAGTATTGTTGCAGTTCCAGCTACACTTATTACAGCAATAAAGCAGTGTAAGTATACATCCACGGTTCAGTGTATGATGCCGTCAATCTTACGGTCAGTCAACAATTGGCCTGTGTACCTGGGTTTAACGTCCACTCGACACCAACAGGGTCATTTCGGGACTATAACATGGTTTAATTTTATTTCAATAATTTTCGACCCTACTCCTTGTCACGTACAACCGGGGATTCAAAACAACGCCAGTTGACTCAATGACAGGCCTTATGATACAGCGCGCACGTGCTAACCAGTCGACCCCCCCCCCATTACTTGATAAAAGAGCATTACATATATATACCCACTCTATAAGTATAGGTATTGGGGTAGAGATGGTTCAGATCAACCATGAGGCGTTTTCCCAGAACAAAAAAAAACAACAACCCAAAACAAGAGAACATTTCAGGGCCCTTGTTTCACAAAAACTTGAATCGCCTTAAAATCGATTTAAACTAAAATTTCTCCCTAACGTAAGATAGATGAGTTTAACAAAACGATTTTAAGCAGTGTTAGATAAAACCCACTAACAAATGTCTTAAATAAAATCATTTTAAACTTAGATGCTTTTAAAATTCGACAGTCGTTTGAGTTACAAATATCATATGTTTGTGACAATAGTTTCTGTTATCCAAAATACCATAAAACTACTAAATTCAAGCGATTTAGTTTATCGATACGCATTATTTCCATTGAAGCCTGCGAGTAAATGAAATGTCAAGATCACGAAAGCAGTATGCAAGTTCAAGGCCAACCCTCCGGTACATTTCGAAACGAATAATAGGCAATAAATTCATTTATTTCATCTCTCTACGACTGTCTGACCATGTATAAACATTGCGACAACGTCTGAAACTCTCCCCATTGATATTGTAACCGTTAGTTCAACCTGAAAACAGTTTTCAGTTCCGAAGCGTATTTGCTTACACCCTAAGTGCCCACACTGGGAATGTGCTCTGTGCGGAAGAAAGCAATTTTAACTAAAATCTATTAGAATTACATTTTAAGTTACAATCGATTTTCTTGAAACGCATATTTTTTTTAGCTTAAGTTATTGGAAATATGTTACACTACAGATAACAGAAGATCAGCATAATTGATAAAACCTTTATTAAGAACATGAAATAGACATAATTCGGTAGGAGCTCTATTCCAAGTCGGACTTACTGTCAGTAAACGCCTGCTTATATAGCGTTCAACAATTAGGGAAGATGGACAAGAGTCATCACCATATATGGTATTGTTTATTTATCAAATTATGATGTCTGTAATTACACTGCATATTTCCTTGGATGTCATTGTCAGGTCATATTACGATACATTGACCACTACAACATTCTCTTTGAAGTTCTGCCTAGTGTTATACACATATCATGTGTAGCTTGTAAAGGACATATTGAATTAATTAGATGTTTAATAAGTTCGTAGGGAGTCCGTGCCTTAACCAAGTTTATACAGAGGTGAAACGTCAAATCTAGCAAAGTTCATAAAGTTCATGAAGTTCTATGCACCTAAATGATCGTTCAATTTGATGAAAAGTATAAAGATCACCTTGTCACAAATAGGACCCTGTTTTGCCTGGCTAAGGATATTGTCACATTATCTATTGGGCATGACTTGAAAACCGGAGGAGTACAAACAACTAAAGACAAAAAATAATGGGCGAAATCATTTACAATTTTTTTTTTTTTTTTTTGAAAGTTTTTAGTCGTCCATGTTATTTGGTTATCGTTACCCCCCCCCCCCCCCCCCCGAATCCGAACACGAACACTGACAGTCTGCTAAATGAGGTATTCATTTGTTTCATTGGTTTTGATTACAGCTCTGACGTGACTATATATGGTGCTTTGTTTGGTACTATAGCAGGGGTGCTGATTTTAAGCTTAATAATATGTGTTTGTTGTGTCAGTTTTAAAAAACGGTCTATTGGTAGAGTTTTAGCAACGAATCCATCGTCAAATGTAGCTACTATTTCCTATGGTGAGTGAGGGAGTGGGGCGGCAGATAAATGGGGTTTAACGTCCGCTAGACACAAACTAGGTCATTTCGGGACTTACATATGGTTTATTTTTATTTCAATAATTCGCATGCGCGTAGGGATCTTTAGCAATGGGTGGAAACCGGAAAACCCGGAAAAAAAACCCACGAGGTTGGACAGGTTACCCTATTCCTTGTCACGAAGTGCTCACTCCAGGTTTCATATTTTCAGCCAATTTTTCATTTTAATTTATTAGCCATATTTTGTTTCCGCGAAAAAAAAAAAAAAAAAATCTATTACAATTTTTCAGCAATTTTTATATGCATAAGCACATACACTATACATATGATATTACCAAATTCTTATCTGCTTTGCAGACGCCCATGTTTTGAAAGCGTTTTCAACATCTGGGTTTGTACGACTTTAGTAACGATGGTCGAGGCTAGGCCTAAAATTCAAAAGCGAATAGAGAAATTTTACTTACCTTATCATATAATGCCCCTTAAAGATTCTATGTTTTTTCGAAACTGTTCTCGGTCGAAAACTTTTGAGGTAGCCTACATGCAGACCTATTGTAGAAATGAAATGAAATGAAATGGGGTTTAACGTCCTACTGTTCATCTCCTATACTGGGCTAATGAAGACGGGCATACGCCATACAGTGTGCTATGAGGGAAATTTTGCCCGGGCAGCGGCACTATCGCCTACTCTTATATCGAATTCCAACTGCCAGGGGATCTTTTACGTGCATTCCAGTTTTTCGTCTCATCCGAAGGACTAGACAGCTGTCCTTGTCAGGCCCTCCGTCCACCTATTGTAGAAGTTGATATCGCTTTAACATTCAAGGATGTAATATTAGATGGACGAGAGCTGATCATGTCAGTATCATCTGTAGACATGGAACATTTTGGTGGTGATATACTAAAATAATCTGACATTCTTCTATCGGACGTTGACGAAGGCTGTTCAGTTTTTCGCTTACGACAACCCAAAGTATATATACGCATTTATAAACTGTAAGAACAAACCTGGCTTCATTTATTAACGGTACGGGTGTAACAGTACACCTCGTTACTATACGCAGACATCCAAACACTAATGAACCGAGGTGTGATGCTCTGTGCAATATTCTAGGATTGAGTCGCAAGTTCGTTACTACATGTATACCGGAATAACCAACAAATTCAACATACAAGTCTTAGGGTTCAATGAATTATCTTTATATCCTCATTTCAGTAATTGACAGACAATTTTAATGTAAGTTGAGTATTACATGTATGATGAATATCACGTTGAATACCCAAATATACACACATGAAACCTTTTTGACTTCACCCTTTTCCGCAACGCACAAATGTGGGTGCCATGCTTGATCCCAGGCGAAAGACCACAATTTACAGGAGTAACTAATTAAGTACACACACAAATTCGATCTAAATACTTCTAATCATAATATTGATTAACTGAATAAATATATACGTGTTTAATATTTACTCTAAATATATAAAATATGCTAATAAACATATCTATAGTTCGGATATAAAATATAATTAGGAAACTATAGAATGGAAACAACTGACGCTCCCAAATAGCTACCTCTCCAGAACACAGTACAACACCATACGATCTATACTTGACTATGCATTCATTCAATCGCAACACTACGGCAACAGATAAAGATAAAGCAGGGGTCATAATCCAATAATCCCAAACAAATCGAACGAGTATAAAAATTGTGCACAGTGTAAGCCGTTTTGAATATAAAGAAAACAACAAAAATGTCGCGCATAAGCGGCGAATCGAAACCACGCCTCCAGTTGACTCGGGGACAGAACTGATGATCAAGCGCACATGTTTAACCATACGGCAACCTCTCCCCTCTATGGTGAATGACATTTACAGAACAAAGTATTAAAGATACATTATGGGAGATTAGATAATAGTTAAAAACTGGATAGTGTAAAGGGAATTTGATGAAAATTTCAGTCAAATTGATCCACCCTGAACCGAGTAATTAGCGATAGAATTTTGGCCTAGCCTCGATCATCATTACTAAAGTCGGTACGATAAAAAACAGTCTCGATTATCCATTTTTTTTATTTAATCAGAAACAGCAGACCGGGTTCTAATCTAGTAAATATCACAGGCTAGCGATGACATCGAGAGTTGATTGATCATGGTCAACATAAGTTGATTAATGGTTAATTAATAATTTAGATAACATTTCAGGCCTAAAGAAAGACGTGCGATAGACAGATTTAGCTCTTGTATAATTCATCTTTAAATTAAAATATATTAAGAATTCAACATTTTTATTGGCTGTGATTTACAATTTTAGTACAATTTCAACCAATGAAAAGTCAGCATTACTAAAATATTTTAGTTTATGAATAAGGTAACAAAGCGTCTATGAAAATATGTATTTATGTTTCAGGCCAGCCCTCTACAATTTCCTATAATAATAACCCGGTGGGGGTAGGCCAACCACCACAGCCCTATACCTACTCAAGCCCGCCACAACCAGCAACCTTCAATCCAGCTTATCCAACACCAACTTATTATCCACCACCGTTACAGACGACGAACCCCACATTCGCAGAAACACCACTACCTTACATGCCCCAAATTCCTGGATCAGTATACCCGAATAACTCACAACCAAACGATGCGTCGCGTCCACAAAACCGCTTCAATAACCCTACTTCGTCAGGCCCACCAAACAATGGGCTTACGGGTAAGGTACTTCTCCGTCTTGGAATTATGGGCATAAAAGCAGTGTCCTCGGCCACTTCAGAAGATATTTACGACGGCCAGGAATTATCTGAAACACTGAACGGCGAATAGCGACAAAGTGCATTTCTGTTGTTTTTGTTTTTGATTTTAATAATTTTTTATGTAAGTAGCTACTACCGATATTTATATGGGGGTCACTTTAGAATGTAGACAAATTATAAATAGTTTCATAAGACTTACAAGCTAGCTTTAGTAATGTTATTGTAATCATCATAGCTAGCCGGAGCACGAGCACGAGCACTGGTATAACGTCACGACTCGTCTATAGAGAGAGAAATGGAGTATAACGACCACTCAACACAAACTAGGTCATTTCGGGACTAACATATGGTTTAATTTTGATTTCAATAATTCACTTGCGCGTAGGGGTCTTAGGCAGTGGGAGGAAACCGGGGGACCCGGAGAAAACCCACGACGTTGGACAGGTGACCCTACTCCTTGTCACGTACAACCGTGGAATCGAAACCCCGCCAGTTGACTCAATGACAGATCGTATGATACTGCGCACGCGTGCTAACCATTCGCCCCCCCCCCCCCCCTCATCTATAGATGAATGCCTTGCGCTTAATCGAACCTACATACGTCACAGTATTAATTATATTCAAAGTAGAAATATAAACCCCGGTGAAAAAATGAAAAAAACCTATATATATTGTAAGGATGTTTCCAAATTTTCAATTAACTTTTTGGGTTATTGTATATGTTATAATATATTATGTAAAAATTGCTATTGGTGTTAGTTTATGTAGTAAATATAATAGAGATTGGGTTTAAAGTCCACTCGACACAAACTAGGTCTTTTCGCTAACAAATGGTTCAATTTTATTTCAATAATTCGCTTGCGCGTAGGGTTCTTGAGCAGTCTGAGGAAACCGGAGGACCCGGTCACGTACAACCAGGGATTCGAAACCACGCCAATTGACGCAATGGCAGACCTTATGATCCAGCGCGCACGTGCTAACCACCCAATCCCCCAGTAAATATGTTACAAAGATAAACTACACACATGAGACTGTTATATGTTATTATATAATTATGTTAGACAGGTTAAACTTGAATAAGTATATCATAATTTGTTTGCAGAGGATACATGTAAAGATACATCTGTAACAGCATTAACAACTAAAGCTCAATGTGGTTAATTTAAAATTATTATCGCTAAATGTTAGAGGTATGCGGCAAAAATTTAAGCGCGTCAAACTATTTATCTGGCTAAAAGAGCAGAATAATGATATCGTTTTCTTACAAGAAACACACATTACTAAACCTGAATAAAATCTCTGGGGAGGCCACATAGTCTTCTCACACGGTAAAAGCAACTCGGCGGGCTCAGAAATCATATTTCGAAGATACATGTGATGTAAATATTGTTAGTTAGATAATGGACGAAAAAGTTTATTATACAATAATATAAATAATGCCATTTAGATTCTTATAAATACGTATAACCCGAATACCCTTTCTGGACAATATAAATATTTGTCCTGTTTATATGAATTAATGTTAAAACTAGAAAATGATTTAAAATACCTACAGCCCGAATATTAATGCTGAACAATATCAATATTTGAATCGTTTATATGCATTAATGTTAACACTAGAAAATGATTTAAAATTTGATGCTTTTATCTTATGAGGCGATTTTAACGGCCGTCGATGTTGATCGGACAGGAGGCAATTATAAAAATCAAGAACAACTTTAAGGACAATATTAACAAAATCATACACAGTTTTGGACTGATAGGTATATTTAGAATAAAAAAAAACCTTGTTTAAAAAAATTCACCTGGAGGCAGCCTAAATCCCTTATTCAAAGTAGGATTGACTATTGGCTATTCACAGATAATATTCAAAACTATGTTGAAGATTGTTCAATAAAAGCTAACACAATCAGTAACTACCTACTCAGCAATGATACTAATATTAAACATTTTCGCAAATGTACGAGGGAAAGGCAAGACAAGAATTATTGTCAATATTATTATACTATTAAAACAAAGTAGGGGATATTTGATTTTGGGGGCATAATACTAAAATATGCAAATGACTACGAAAAAAGTCACTATAGAACCTAACAGAAGAAACATTTCCAGTTACATGTGACACCCAAACGCACCAATAGCTACCGCATGGAATGCAGGTGATGCTTGGGATCATCATGGGGGTCCAACCCAAGATTTGCACGACTCTGACTTTGAATGTTACAGTCATTGTGGCATTGAATTCCAGGGTGGAAACATCAGTTTAATTGTTTTAGTGACCAGAAAACAAATTTTGATATGCGTCGGCTTACCCAAAATGAAAGGTTACGTGCCCTTGGCATGCTACAGATCGGCACAACACAGGCGGTTGTGGCGCGGACGATGAATGTTTCTCAGTCTGTCATAAGCAGGCTATGGTCCAGATACCGTGATACACAATCTGTACAGGACAGACCACGCTCAGGTCGACCAAGGGCGACAACTCAAGCCCAGGATCGATTTATCCGCACCTTGGCCTTGAGAAATCGTGTCATCACAGCAAATCAGATCAGCGCTCGTCTTCAAACAGACACTGGTGTGAGAGTGAGTGGCCAGACGATTCGGAATCGACTGCATAGGGGTCACCTTCGCGCCCGACGTCCTCGCGTGATCCCTTGTTTGAGAGATCATCACATTCAGGCAAGACGTCGTTGGTGTAGGGATCGTCAACACTGGGATAATCGACGCTGGAGCAATGTGATGTTTTCAGATGAGTCAAGGTTCACTGTTGATTTTTTGGACAGACGTAGGAGGGTGTGGCGTCGTCGAAACGAGTGCTTCCAAGACGTTAACGTCATCAGACATGATCGATTTGGGGGTGGTTCTGTTATGGTGTGGGGAGGCATCACTGTTGCTGGAAGAACGGCTTTACATGTTGTTGCAGGGCGTGTTACAGGCCAGTACTACCGGGACAACATCTTGGCAGTCCATGTTGCACGACGTCATGGCCGCCGTTTCATCTTCCAGGATGGCAACGCAAGATGTCACAGGGCCAGGATCGTTACAGGTTACCTCCAACAACAGAACATCACCACATTACCTTGGCCAGCACTGAGTCCCGACCTCTCCCCCATCGAGCATGTCTGGGACATGCTTGGACAGAGGTTACGTCAACGTCAACAACGTCCTGCCAATGTCCAAGAACTTGCTGCTGCGTTGCAACAGGAATGGGACAATCTGGACCAAAATGACCTTAGACGTCTCATAAGGAGTATGCCACGTCGGATCAATGCTTGTTTGGCAAACAGAGGAGGATTTACCCGTTACTGACTTGGTTGTGATGCTGTGGTAACTTTGCTGTTTGACCCCGGGTATCATTTTACCCTTATAATGGTCAGTCTGTGCCTTACTTAGTCTAACGATCATTTGGAATAAATCGATGAATGTGAACTTCATTTCATTATTTGTTTCTTCGTCAGTTTCATTAGGTGACTTTAATAACACTTAAAAATCAAATATCCCCTACTTTTTTTGAATAGTATATATTAAACTGTCAATAGCCGACCTTCCGACAAGAATTATTATGAATATATCAAACTGTCAATAGCCTAACTTCCGAAAAGAATTATTATGAATATATTAAACTTTCGATCAGGGGATGGGGAAACGATAGGTGCGGACTTCGGGATTATATAAAGTTTAAAATGAAATCTAATACTATCATTTATTGTAACCGGAAGCTAAAAGGAAAAAATTCTAGGACAGATGAAAAACAACTGTTAGATAACATTAGTAACTCAGGGTATCAAACGTTACTCAACAAACTAAACATAATATTTGAGGACGAAACCCGTGGAGCCATTCTGAGATCGAAAATAAAGTGGGGAAGGAGAAAAAAAATTTTTTTTCCCTAAAATTAGAAAAATAGAGTCAGAAAAAAAATAAAACAATTGTTAACCATATTAAAATGATTCAAGGTGACCAAATAATTTCTTCTCCTGGACAAATATTGAAAGAAATTCATAATTAATATAAAAAAACAACTTTATGCATCGTGTGATAAATACCTTAATGTAGAAAAAACGAATTTACCAGCATATATCAAAATTTGACAAAACTTCATGATTATCAGAGTGATATTTTATAGGGTTACTCTATTGTATAATTGAATCAACAGCTAAATTTGTAAAGCATAGTCATACCTTTGCTCATTGTTGGGCTAGATGAGAGTAGGTGGTATACCAAGCTAATTTAAGCGTAAAAAGAACACCTAAATATTTATATGCCGAGACAGCCTCGATTGTCTCCCCTTCATAATACCATTTTTCATATCCTTTTAACATATCTCATATTCTAAATACGAGGACTTTTGTTTTACTTAAGTTAACTTTCATACCGTAAAATACAATTAATCTTCTTTTGTAACTTTCCGACTTTGTCTCCGACTGATACTCTGTTATGAGCGTTCAGTAAGGCTAAAATATGAAATATTTAGGACATCATTATTAACAAATTCCTGAACAATCATCGTTTTTCCCCATTTCCAGTAATTCATTCAAGAATAATGTAAAAAGTAATGGGCTAATCATACACCCTTGTCGTGTTCTGGTACTACAACCCAAAGTACTCTGACAAAGTCAGTTGATCTGACTGGACACAGAAAATAAAATGAAATGAAATGGGGTTTAACGTCCTATTGTTCTGCTAGATGACTTTAGCTGAGAATACATGGAATTAATTTCATTGTACTTAATTACATTATTCTTTAGCAAAACAAATTTCAAACAATATCTGGTCGAACATTGCCGTACGCCTTCGAGAAATCAACAAATGAACAATTGCCTCTACCTCGCGGCTGGAAATGTTCGCTGGAAAATCAGACAACCGATCACAAACTGTTTCGTCGTTTGTGGCTTAAAGAAATTGAAGTGTTCCTGACGGATGTACATGTTTGCGCGTGTACAGGTTTTACAGATCAAGTGGCACTGAGCCATAAACACATGATCAGCATGACTACACGTGCTAAAATTGATTACCATTATATCTTTTAAATTAACAATGGACGGAATTTCAGAATTGCATATGTACACATATATAGATGTTTAGTATGGCATTGTTCGACGGATGCGTCTCTTCACTGTCAACTATCTTTAAATGACCACTGATTAACATCTTTTCTTCCACGATGGTTGGTTACTTGAACGTGGTCATTTGAAAATAATCGTTGGTCATTGGTGAATAGTGGCTGTTTTGGTTAGATTGTGCCATGCCAGCCAATACATTTATACACTTCCCTGCGACTAACTACAGAATACAATTGACAATAAAATGTTGTTTGCTTCAAAAAAAAAAAAGAAATACACCAGTTACGCCCCTTCCCTAAGATGAATGTGAACGTCCAATTTTGTCACAATAAGTTTATGGTTTTTAACAAAAATAACACATTGTTGATAATCGATGGTCATATGAACTCTTGAAGATAGTCGTCGGTCATCATTAACATAAAAATCGCATGGAAAATACTGATTTGTACACATTATCAGAATATTGTAGCACAGTAGTGGGTTTAGTGACGGTCAGTTTGTTTCTTCTGACATATACTTGAACAAATGTCCTTCATAACCTCACCTAGCAGTTTTAGGTCAGATACACCAAGAAGCAGCTACATACTGTTTAAGATGACATAGTTTTCAACATAGGTAAAATGACCACTTTCAGATAACTCACAAAAAATTTCAACACGATTTATTCACTCCCAAACGACTGTAGGATGTTAAGTCGACCACTTGGCCTATCATACCTGAACAATATCGAAATTTTAGTTTCACAACAAATTCGAGTAGGAGCGTTTTGAAATTTTGGCAAAAAATTGTCGAAATATTGCAAATTTAGACAAAAAACAACAATTTCCAGTTATTTTTACACTGCATAGCGTGACTTCTGTCGCCTAGGGGTCCCCATAGACCAAGTATGATTGAATAATTGCTGACCCCCAGGTTTATGGGGTTTTTTTTTCAATTTTTGCATGGTCCTCTCGCGGACGCGTTCTTGAATCATTTTAACAGAACTCAAATTTTGACAAAATTACGAAAGAATATTAAGGTGTAGAACATAAGGCCCAATCATGTTTACAGAAAATCACATAACTTTAAAGGGTCACCTTTTTACGGTTAGAATTTTATTTTGACTTTGTATTATAAAAATATAGCTAGAATAAATATGAAGCTTTGAAGTTCAGAATGTTGTGGATACATGAGCTTAAATAACTACAAATAACAGAAGAGGTCTCACCCATTAGTCATAATACGCTGACTATGATACAGAAATCGAAAATCCAAACGCTAATTATATGTGTACTCGGATCTCGTGGTTAACTTGGTTTGACTAGAAACGTTTTAGTTAACAATTTTTGAACACATTTTCTGAATTATCACAACACCGTTATTTTATCGTTTACGACTTGTTAATGCGATACATAACAGAGTTATTGGTTGGATTTTGAAAATACGGTCGACATGTTCAATGGGGTATACGGGAGAACCTGATTGAAATTCAGAATAATTTAGTCCATTGCTCCAATAAGGTTATATGATACGTTCTCTCCCCCTGCCCCCACCCTGACACAGGCGCCCCTTACACCTTCACCCATTCCCTCGTTGGTAGGAATGTCGTCTTTGAGTTCTTTATGCAAATTTGTTCAAATGGAGTTGATCGGTTCAATCCATGGAGGCATTTCGGGATGGGCTTAAATGTGACAAGTTGAATTTGTTCACAAAATTATTCGTACCACACTTAGTTGAATTCCACCGCGTTTTAGTATTATGTAGATTTGTTAAAAGACTTGGGCAAATAAACAGTTTTGTTACTCTTCCCAAACGTTGTTCAGATGATGATTATCCGGCTTTGTGGATAAATGAGTCCAGGGGAAGAACGATCTAAGTCACAGTTTTGTCTTTTCGCATAAAAGGCAAAACAGACTTTTGGACGGGAATGCTTGACAGAACAGAACAACGAGTGGGTTTAATTACAACTTCAAAATGATGTTTAATACGAATCATAATTACCAGTACAACAACTAACTTCCACTTTTCAGCCAAATTAAGGTCAAATAAAGGATACGATGGATGTATTTGTCCGGGAGGCCATTTCAGAAGGGCCTTGGTTCGATGTGACTCAGAACGTTTTTACCTGGAAATTGGTTGTTCCACAGAAAGCTTATACAATTTGCTACCAGATGACGCCATTAACTGGGGTTCGTTGAAAAAATGACTTTGATCGTTCTTCCCCGGGACTCTTCACCTGTTTTCCAGGCACCTGTAACTTAGCGCAGTAGATGCAGAACTGTAAGGCGTTACACCCTCTTTCATTTCATTTCTTATGCACATACTTGATAGACCCTAAAATCAGGCAAAATTACCACAGTAAACACTAATCAATCGTTTTAACAAGACGTGTCTATTTTATTGCCGTGACAAAGGATCTTTACTCTATGGCCAGGCTGTATGGCGGTATATTAGATTCAAAATTCTAACATGCTATCGTCTAATTTCTTACTTCTACTCATGTAATTTCTAACTTCCATTCATGTAATTTCTAATTTATAACTTCCATTCATGTAATTTCTAACTTCCATTCATGTAATTTCTAAATTAAGACAATGTATAATCCAACTTCTTTATTTGTTCAGTGTAAATTTTAATTCTGTTTCATCTTATTTCTATTATTAAGGCGAAAAATGTCCCTCATAGCGCACTGTATGGTGTATGCCCGTCGTCAATAGTCCAGTTCGGAGCAGAACAGTAGGACGTTAAACCTCATTTCATTTCATTTTCTATTTCAAATACAAGCTAAACAGCATTTTGTTCATTTTTTTTAAGACAAGTGCAGGATTTGGATAATTTTATTTGATTTTTGTTTACAGTTGAGCCAATTAATATTTATATACTGTTAGATTATATTAACACAGGGAACAATTTTATGGATACACAGTAACTGGGTTTAATACTAAGCGAGGTTTCGACGAGGATACTCTCGTCTTTATCAAGCCTCTCTCTCTCTCTCTCTCTCTCTCTCCAAATTTCAACACTCCTTCCAACATTCCCCCAGACGAAGAATGAGTCTTTTATATCAACATAATGGTCCCGACCAGGTGCGCAATCACCAAATGAGAACGCAGTGGCGACACCAAACGACTTCATAATGATGGTTGCTAGGCAGAAGTGTAAAAATTAAGAAGACATTTTCGTCAAAATAATAGAAATAAGATGGAATAGAATTAAAATTTACACTGAACAAATAAAGATGTTGGATTATACAATGTCTTAATTTAAAAATTACATGAATAGAAATAAGAAATTACATGAATAGAAGTTAAAAATTACATGAACAGAAGTTAGAAGTTAGACGAAAGCACGTTAGAATTTCGAATCTAATATACCGCCATAAGGCTGTAGTGTCACACAGTAGACTATTGTTTAGTCATACACGAAATTGATTTTTTTTGTACAACAGATCATGTCGATTGAACCTTAATTGAAAAAAATTAATAAAAATATATGCATGACGTTTGTCAAACTTTCAATGAAATAAAAAAATCCACCACACACACCTGTATAATAAAGGTCATTTTGACACTTTATTCAGGGTTTCAATAGATGACTATTGATTGTTGGATTTGATTACATGTATAGGTAACACGAGTATCTCGCTGTAAAAAAAACTAAATCAGTATATAAATGTAAATCAAAATGTGTTTTTTCACGGAATTTCTTTCCGTGAAAATCTGCCGCCGAAACGTTTTACTTTTTGTCAGAGGATTTTGTAAACGAACAAATTGTTTCTTCGTGTCCTTTTCTTCACAGGATTTCTGTAAATGAGACATGCTTTTTTTAGCAGTCTCGCCACATTTCCTGTTATTTACAACATGAAATTCAGTTAATTACTGGCAGTAAACCCTCTTTTCACCGACTTCAACAGCACTTTACAAACAACAATCTCAATTAATAACATTTATGTTTAAAAATACAATCAACTTAGCAAAATGAATATATTGCTACCTTGGATTTGGATAAACATCCATTGTGCAATACTATTTTAACTCAAAATTCTTTCTTCGTGTGCATTGAACCCCACTTTTCCCATTGCGCATGCCTGGAACGTATTGGGTTAATTAAATGAATTCTCAGGAATCGTTTCATATTTTTTACAGATTTCGACCTTTATTGTCTATCAATACACAGTCAGTCGATCAAAATTCTATTCCATCAATAAAATTCTCCCTGTGCGCATAAATATCACAGATAACGCGTAGAAATTTTCCCTTCAAATTACGAGAGTAATTTTGTCCTGACAACGCTCTGCGGCCTACTCTTATCCGTGTGACACAGTACTCTATAACTTTCATCAAATTGAACGATCATTTAGGTGCATAGAACTTATTGACCTTAGCTGCTTTTTATAATATATTATATTAACTTTTCAACTCTGTATATACTCCTGTTAAGGCACGAACTGGATATATGATCTAATTAAACATGTCATTAATCCCATGTCATTTACAAACTACATATGATCTGTGTACGAATGAATGAAAAAATTAGTCCTTGATGTCAGTGAGAAGGAACAAGTAAACAATAGATCTGAAATGTGAAAATGACCTAGTATTGATCTCTAAGGAACCCGGATTCAACTGGGTTGTAAATAGTTTACATAGTGTCGTGTATGAGCCAGAGTATTTTTATATGCATATAAAGACTGAAATGTTACTTAGCAGCAATAATTGTCGCACCAGACAACATCATAAATAATACAGTGTTCATTCTTCTGGCTTAAAGAAATATACTTTAATATGCAATATAAACAGCAGACTTGAACAAGGAAAGCAGGCTAACCGTGCAATCCCGGTGTTGGACAAGAAAATTCATGTAGATTTTCCTTCGTGGTTCCTCCTTGCAAGTGATGCAGAACAGAGGAAGAAATGTGTAGCACTTTTTTGGATAGGGTGAACACAGAGGTCACGTGTACACACTGGGGGACACGTAAAAGAACCTTGGCAGTTTAAATTCGATATAAAAAAAAGGACAACGCCACTGTCCCGTATAGCATACTGTATGACACAAAGGGGGGGGGGGGTGATGGTCGAATGGTTAGAGCGCGCGCTGTATCATAAGGTCTGTCATTGAGTCAGCTGGCGTGGTTTCGATTCCCCGGCTGTACGTGACAACGAGTAGGGTCGTATGTCCAACCTCGTGGGGTTTCTCCGGGTCCTCCCACTGCTAAATACCCTTACACGCAAGCAGATTATTTATTGAAATAGAATTGAATCATATGTTAGTCCCGAAATGACCTATTTTGTGTCGAGTGGACTTTAAACCCCATCCTCATTAGAGTAGAACAGTAAGACGTGAAACCCCATTTACACTCTTTTGAGGGGGGTTGGATGGCTAAATGGTTAGCACGCACGCGCTGTATCATAAAGTCTGTCATTGAGTCAACTGGCGTGGTTTCGAATCCCCGGTTGTACGTGACAAGGAGTAGGGTCGCCTGTCCAACCTCGTGGGTTTTCTCCGGGTCCTCCGGTTTCCTCCCACTGTTTAACCATTAGAAAATCCATTTGTTTTTTTGTGTCTGCGATATCACTTATGTGGAAGCAGACGTTAATTAAAACTTACCCTAGCGATTTGACAGGAAGCGTCTGGAATTAAAGGAGCTAAGTCGCTACTCTTTGGCACCTAGGAATGAACACAAAAGGTTCGCAAATTACTGTTATTTCTAATCAGTTGTGTTCACCGAAATACGCCAAGAGTCAAAATTGAATGGCAGTCTTTATTATCTGTTTATTCCAGTCTACATCGATAGTATTCTCACGTGGGGTATGTTTAGCCTCGTTCATCGGGTCGCTACACTGATAATGACGCTCATGTGCCAATTTTGAAATTTTCATTTTGTCTTAAATATTGGATGCCAGAAGCACATCTTTTCACGGTAAGATAACATCAATGTTGACTTAAATTGACCAATCAGTCGTGTTAGCAATGTCGAAGAGAGAGAGAGGGGGCGAGAGAGAGACTAGATCATGTCGGGACTAACATATGGTTCAATTTTATTTCAATAATTCACTTGTGCGTAAGTACCCGGAGATACCCTCGGGATTGGACAGGTGACCCTACTCCTTGTCACGTACAATCTGGGAATCGAAACCACGCCAGCTGACCCAATGACATACCTCATGATACAGCGCGTATACCAATAATGTCGAAGGCTGTAGGTGATATTGAGCGACTTGCTTCGTTTAACAAAGTTTATCGAGAAGCCCTCAGGAAATATGCTTAGTCACATATCCACGAGGTATTCTAAGTTGTTTTTCAGACAAGTGTGTTAGTCATCAATTTATTTACGACCGCTGGCCGTTATTGAAGTTTCTAAAGTCGATATCTTAGATAAGGTAGTTTAGGGCGGCAAATCACAGTTACGGAAACTGTGGTCGACCCTTACATCAGCCAAAACGCGGTTTATGTAACAACACTTCCAGATCCTAGTGTAGTAAAACGAAATTTTGAACTATAAAAAACGAAACGAAATAGGATCTGTGATTTTATCATTGAAACGTTTCAGTTAATAAACCTAGTGAATGTTATCCATAAAGCTGTCTGTTTATTATAACGAATATTTTCAAGTGAAACAAACGAAATTGAAACATGGTTTGCAAAATTACAATGCAGTACAAAAACAAATACAATTGCTGTCTAATTTTAATTATATTAGAACATCTCAAGAGCAAATCGAACATGGGGTGCAATTTATCGTCAAATAAATCCTCACAAAACCTGGGTCTTGATAGTTTTGCAGGTTCTACTTCTGTTAAATTGCCAGGTATTAAGGTTAAAAAGAGTGTATTGAGTTTTTAATCCCTTGAGGATAATTGTCCAGGCATTTTAACTCAATTTCGCACCATTTCGGGCAGTTGCTGCAATAGAAATGCCGACCATGTTTTATGGTCGGTCTAGACGTATATTATTACCAAAAAAAAGTCCCAGTCCGAAATCTGTGCCCAAATGGGTCAAATTGGCAAAAATCCAAAATGGCCGCCGGTTTTGACTGGAAAATGCCAGTTTTTATCCACTTACCATAATATGATTGAGTCTGGTATCAAAATATATCCTTTCGAGGTAGCTGGATCCATTCCCATATACATTTTGGTGATTAGTCATACCGCGGAGTCAATATTGGGAAATAATTCCAGATGGCGGCCAGTTTTGGCGGGAAAATTCGAATTTGACAAAATTACCACATTTGGTGCCAAAATATATGTTTTGGAGGCAGCTGGTCTCATTTTCGACACATTTTTTCCATCTTGGTAATTAACTGGTTCACCTGTGTCAAAATAATGGGAAATCCCATTGGAGATCTGGGGATTACGAGTGGTCGAGTCCGCCTCAGATCTAATACGATGGCATTCATCAAACATCAACTAAATTTCATTTAGACGCTCTGGTCGACCACTGTTCACTACGGAAGCAGCGTAGCAGGCATGACGAAAGGGGTCACTCTCAGCCCACTGTGGACGCAGTGTCGTGGGCGTGTCCGATTTCGATCACCTACCTCGAAAATTGAGCCAAGATACACGTGGCGAATGTATTTCAGAAAATGATTCAAATGTTGAGACACAGATGGATACAATATCGCCTGTTTGTCAGATATGCAGTGAACTGCCCATCGTCATTCCCAAAATGACGGAAAGATAACGGGTATTGGAAGCCGACAATAATGAGCCGATTAAGATTCTTGGCTTACGTTCAAAAATGAGCGGAGATACCAATTTCAATGGCAGAGAATTTAGGACAGAATAAAAATTGGTGTAAAGTCATGACTAAGTTCAACAATAAGCCAAGGGCGTGCTAGGGCCTCCGAGGCTAGGCAGACCAAAGTTAGGGCAATTTAGGGGGGGGGGGGTAGGATCGGGGAAAATTTGAGTTCTGTGGCACATGGTAGGAGCGATTTGACGTATATGCCATGACATACCATACATTGACACTTGGTTAAAGGAACAATAACACTCTTGCTGGCTTGATAGCTCCAGAAAATAAAAAATAGCCTGTACTAGATGTTTTATAAATAAGTTAGATGTGCAAGTAATTAAGAAGTGTCATCTATTTCGGGACACCAGCCTCAATGCCGATTTATTAAATACAACTAGATTAATGTCAAGTCGTCATTTGAACTGTCTTGGCTTGTCCAAAAAATACAACTAGATTAATGTCAAGTCGTCATTTGAACTGTCTTGGCTTGTCCAAAAAATAGGCATTGCTAGTTCTACTGTTTACTGTTGTAACAGCGGTCACCGATTATATATGTTGTAATGGACCGTCTGCTAGTCTTTCCTACAGACCACGTAAAAGACAACGGTCCGCAAAAATTAATTTTGGCACCGCGGACCCTCTAGGCCTTGATACAGACTCCTCCACTTCATTAACCTTAAAACATTGACCAATAACTATGGGTTGTTCATTATTAAATGGTTCACTCCATATCTGACAAACCGGCGATACAGTATCCATCTGTGTCTCAATATCTGAATCATTTTGTGCCACGTGCTTCAAAAGGCACGACCAGCTTCCGCAGTGACCCGAGAGTGGCCCCAGTCGACATACCCCTATACCGCTACCGCAGTGAACTGGGAGACAATCCAAATGAAATTTAGTTGATACGGGATGAAAGTCATTGTATTAGGTCTAAGGTAGGAATATCAGAAATCTAAATCCCTAATTGGAATTTCTCCTATAATGACACAGGGAATCACTTAATCACTAAAATATGTACAAAAATAGATTCAGCTACCTCGAAAACATATATTTTGACACCAAACTTGATCCTTATGTAAAATTTGAATTTTCCCGCCAAACCTGACCACCATCTTGAATAACCCCTAATATTGACTCGGTGGTAACACTTATCCCAAAAATATGTATGGAAATGGATTCAGTTACCCCAAAAACGTATATTTTGATACCAAACTCGATCATATTGTGATAATTGGGTGGAAATTGGAATTTACAAGCCAAAAGTGGTGGCCATTTTGGATTTTGGCCAATTTGACCCATTTGGGCAGGGATTTCGGACTGGGACCTTTTTTGGTCATAATAAACGTCTAAACCAACCATAAAACGTGATCGGCATTTCTATTGCAGCAACTGCCCGCACTTTTGCTATTTTGCCTGGACTATAAGCAAATCTGTCACGACATCGATAACTTAGTTAATATTAAACCCGCCGGTAGTTATAAATTATTGTATACAATCTAATATAATTTTCTATATATTTATTTCATGCTGCAATCTTTGTCGTTAATCTTTTTATTGAGTACCCAGGGCTTTCTATTCATATAATTACGGTTCGATATCATTAAGGAGTGTTGTTTGTTTAACACTACATATAACAGATCAGCATATAATAATAAGAACTTTATTAAGAACATGAAATAGACAGTCGGTAAACATCTGGTAATATAACGCCCAAAAATAGGGAAATGGGAACAAACTTCTAATAAGGAATGAGTGTCACAACACGAATTCATCATCATATATTATATAGTTGTTTATTTACCAGGTCATGGTATGGGGGAGGGGGCGGTGAAGGTTAACACATGTGTGCTGTAACATAAGGTCTGTGATTGAGTCAAATGGCATACGATTATACGTGACAAGGAGTAGGATCGCCTGTCCAACCTCAGGGGTTTACTCCGGGTCCTCCCAATGCTGAAGACTCCTACACGCAAGCGAATTAAGCCTGTTTTCCACTAGGCGAATTTTTTCGAGTACAGGCATGCGCAGTATAATTTCAGGCGGCGCCACACTTTTCGCTGGCTCTTTTCTCTGCGAAAAAGTGAGTTCGACCAGTTTCTACTTTCCAGCCGCGAAAAAAGGAGCAAGCCAATCAGAATTCCGTAAACTCACGAGGCCAAGGCCACCCCATTCTCGTTTCTCCCCGCAAACAAAATGGCTGAACTGAACATTTTTCTCTTAAACCAAATGATGAAGAATGGAAATTTGAATCTTTCTGATCTGGCTAGCATAGCAACCTTTAATGATGAACAGGAAATGAGAATGGTTGATGATTCTACTGCAATCACTGCTGGCTCAAACAGTACCGATAAAAACCTAAAAATAGAAATGTCTGAAAGCCCCCAACATATTGAGAGTCTTATCAAATACCGACTGGGGAGAAGACCGTAAGGTTTTGCTCCAATTATATCGAGCATTAATAAGATCAAAACTCGATTATGGGTTTATTGTGTATGGGTCTGCTCTTATCTTAAAGAGCTCGGCACCATACACAAACAGGGACTTAGAATCAGTTTAGGAACATTTCGCACATCTCCAGTGGAGAGTTTATACGTCGAGGCGTACAAGTCCTCACTGAACTGGCCCTGCAGTATGCTACGAAAATCGCATCTCTTCCAAATCATATTTCATTTAATACCATATTTAGACCATATCATAAGCATTTATATCTGCTCAAGACTAAAGTTATTCCACCATTCGGTATTCGCCTACAACCCCTTTTGTCTGAGGCTGGTATCAGCCTCGACAGTATTGCGAATCCCCCAAATATTCATTTCGATCTAACACAACATAAAAATAGAGATACTAGCTCCACGGTTTTTCAGTATCTCTTTCGAGGGCTAAGCTCTAAATATGGTGATTATGCCCCAATATATACAGATGGTTCGAAAGATGATGATCGGGTAGCTTCGGCTACCGTGACACCATCTGAGACCATTTCTGTCTGCCTTCCACCTGCTGCTTCCATCGGTACAGCTTAACTCCAGGCTTTGGAGTTCATTCAATCATCATCTGATTTAATTATATAATTTTTACAGATTCTTTGTCCTCACTGCAAGCAATAAATAATAAACAGCTTGAACACCCATTAGTAGCAGACATTTATCGCCTGCTACTATCATACGTGTTCATCAGTCTCCTTGGAGACTGGCCAAGCTCCTACAGGTCTAACAGGAGCGATGAAGTTGTTTTGTGTCGCTCTCGCATTGGTCATTCTTTTTTAACGCACATTTCCATCTTAAAGAGAGAGCCTCAACAAGAATGTGAACACTGTCATGTTTTTTTGACAGTTAAGCATATTTTGATTGCGTGCAAGCATATCAAGGATATTAGATCGCATTTTTACCGTTGTCAGTCATTACATCACATGTTTGCCCAACCGGGTTTATATGATAAAGTGTTAGACTTTTTAAAAGAGGCAGGTTTTTATCATAAATTTTAATTTGTATTTATATATTATTTCATTTTTGTATTTATATATTATTTCATTTTTGTATTTTAGACATTTATATGCATAAAAGATGTATTTTATTTTTAATGTTACTTACTGTGATATTGTTTTTATTTATGCATGTAATGTGTTCTGTGATATAATTTATCCTGTCATTTCTAATAGTTCCAATGCTAGTGTTCTAGCCTCTGTCTTGAATCCGCTCGACATCGCTTTATATAGAATCTGGCGTAATGATCAGCTCGGGAAATAGTCCCCGTCCTCAGGTCGGGCATCAGACCAGTCATTACCCACAACAATCCTCTCGGTTTTCTTTCGGAAGGCTAGCCGCTCCTCCCTGGGCTACAGAAAAACTGAAAACAATTTTAAATTACTCACACACACCATATATACGGGTAACGGTATCTTATATACACCGTATCACCCCCCCCCCCCAAACACGCCCTTGCATACAAGCTAAATATATACATTTATATACAAAATATCCCCTCCCAACTTAGGACAAAGTTATTTCTTCAATCCCCCCCCCCCATCCCTAATCGAAAACAAATCACTTCGACCTACAGGCGCGGCCCTTAAAAATCCCACAAAATCTCCCTGCTGGGAAGGTGTCAAGAAATTAAGCATCGTACACAAACATCTCCAATACGTTAAGCAAGCTGGGGCGAATTAATAAGGAGAAGGGTAAACCTATTTTTCTCGGGGATTCTCCATCCAGTTCGCTCACACAAGAGCCCTCAGTGTCGGTTTGTTAAATACCCACATGGGGTTTCTGACAAAATTAGACATAAAGCCGACAGCGCCTCGATCCTTTTATCTAAAACTTCCGGTGCGCAGTCCCACTCCCCAATGAAATACAGAGTTAAATGCCACCTTAACACATGAAATTTTATTTTCCGGTCTCGGACCGGACATCCATTTATCGGGCATTTTTGTTCCCGTTCCTGTCGAGTCCTCGTCCACGGGGATTCATGGTATAACCGGGTAGACAGGCACCCATGAAAGCGGAAGATGAGGATGATTTAATATTATGATACGACGCGTTATCTAAAATAATCAAAGCCGGTTCTGGAAGTGAAGGCAATAATGCGTTACCAAACCAGTCAATGAAATATCTGAAATTCAAATGAAATCAACATAATACAAATTCATAAAAAAAAGGTGCAGTTTTACGAAACATTTGTGTTTAAGAAATGTAATGTTATGATTGAAAATACAAAATTATAGGACTACTTTTCGAATGTCTGATTAAATGCACATAACAATTGAAAATCTGCTTACTTCCAATTCATCTCTTCATGATAGTCGGGCGATTTTGCCTTCGACCAAAACACCCCACCTACTTCTGGGATAAATCCCCAGGTCGCAGATCCTGTGTCCAAAATTATTAGGCGACTGTCCTTTCCTGCAGGAATGCACCGTCCACACTCAGAACAATCTGGACGTAATACGCCAATGGGACCAGGAAAAATACGATTAAAAAAACCCACACATATCAAATAATGTTCGAATAATAAACTCAGAATATATTTTGCATTTAAAATAAAACTTTGTCTTACCTTTACGACTTTCCGTCCAAACACCATGTTTACAATGATTTGCATTAATCCAGGTCTCGTCTAAATATACAATTCAATATCCTTCATCTCTACAATAATAAAAAAACAAATTAAATAAATGAAACACGACAAATAAAATCTAATTTTAGATTCTTATCATAATACTTTCTTTTTAACATATTTTATTTTACTTATGCATATAAAATCTTGTGATACGATTTAGCCTGTCTCGAAAGAACCACCATATGTTTGGCGCCATATAGCCCGGTTGGAGCTGACGTGCCATAAAACCATATGTCATTCATTTTAACACATTTGCATTTTCAAACATGACCTAGATATGTAATGATTAATGTTAAAATATGTGCATTTTCAGAATCCTGTGCTTATAAATAAAACTATTTCTACACAAAACGACTTTCAGGTTGGATCGTTTATCTGTTTAAGCAACTATACTGAGCGTCATGGAAAACGCATCACTTTTTTTCCCAAATATTTTATTAATAGGTGGTTTTGTATGTATAATATTATGCAATACTATGAACTATTGTTTCACACAATGCTCCCAAGCGCAAAAAATATCGGCCCGTGTGCACAAAAGAAAAATTGCACGAGATGCACAATCATGAAAAATCCAATATTCACGTGCAGCATTGTGTGTGAGCCCTTTAAACGCATGTTTTCAACTTAATGTGCAGTACATGAACTGTGAAACGTCAATCTGTCGTAATTTGTTGTTGGACGTGTGAAGGAATCGACCTAGAGATGCCGAGACTTACTGAAAATCAACGGAATGAAGCGATGTGAATGTCCCGGGCTGGCATGTCTAGACTTCAATTGTCATCAGTCCACTATTGTAAGGTTGGTGGAACGTGTTCGAGTTACTGGATCAACACGTGACCGTCAACGTCCTGGTCCACAACGCGTTACAACCCCGGCTCAAGACCGCTACATCCGGGTCACTCATCTGCGTGACAGATTCCGCCCAGCGACTCGAACAGGTGCAGCAGTCGTCGGAAGACAAGGACCAGTAAGTGCCAACACCGTAAGACGTCGTCTAAGAGAAGTAGGACTCCGTGCACGACGACCTTATGTTGGAGCTATCCTCAGGGATCATCACCGTCAGCGGCGTTTGATATGGGCTCAAGGACACCAGACATGGAGAAGAGTAGACTGGCAAAGTGTGCTCTTCAGTGATGAGAGTCACTTTCATCTTTATCACACTGATGGCCGTCAACGTGTGTGGAGACGTCTTGGGAACGTTTTGCAGACTGATACGTCTTCGAAACGAATCGATGGGGTGGGGGAAGTGTAATGGTGTGGGGAGGCTACACATTTCATCACCGGACCGCCCTACACATTTGCAGGGTCGCGTTAATGCTGTAGCCTACCGTGATGATATCTTGCAACCAATTGTTGTTCCGATGTTTCGAGCGCACCCACAACTTCAGCACTTCCAACAGGATAATGCAAAATAAATAAGATATGTTTACAGGATCATTTTGTTACACGAAAAACTAAGTGATGCGTTTTCCATGGCGCTCAGTATCTGGAATTGTACTTAAATATTGACCCTTTCTATACAGACTGCAGATAGTTTCCCTGATTACTCTACGATCAAAACTGTCTAATTTTGAAGTAAAGGTACGCTTCTTATGAGGTCTCTTAGGTTTTTGGCATTATAAACCCACCTAATGGGCACTTTTAGGGTTGCCACATCACGCTTGTGTATGTTGCGAAAACGGTTATCATTGCATTAAAGAATGATATCAAATTAACGATACACTCGGAAACTTCGGACGTGAACTTAATGTCGCTTGTTACAATAGCAGGGGTTCAAAGTGAGTTAGCTATGTTAATTCCTTGAATAAGAAATGGTGTCGGGAGGTATCGAACAAGTTAGCATACATAATTGCCTCGCGTGCGACACCCACCAGTACTTATAGATGACTGAAGCGATAGTTTGAGAAGGGATTTCAGAAGATTTCACATTTGTTTTATTACAGGGTGGGAAAGGGATTGTAGAAAGAATCAAATCGGGCCACATTCTTTAAAATCACCGCATCATAGTTGCAGGAGAGTTATTTTATGATTAGCAGAAAACGATTCGCAGCTGATTGACCTTATCGCATATTCATCTGTTTGGCATCACTAGTGGGATCGAGGCCTAGATGACTAAAAATAGGTCCAGTATTGCCTTCAACTATGAACACACTCTCAAAGTCCACCCCCTCCCCCACGTCTCTTATTTTGTTTTACAAATCATTTCAAAATCAATAAAATATGGTATCAATGATGTTTGATACGACTGGAAAATAACATGTCTAAATTTGATTAAACAACATAGGGTAGTAATGAGAAATATTACATTTTGAATCCGTATCAATGATAACGTACATTTACTCAATATGTTACTTCCAACGGGTCATCATTTAACTTGAAAACAAAGGAAGAAAAAGATTTTAAAAAAATACATTTCAATATAACAGTGGTGGTTCGGTCATGCATTTACATCTGAGAGTTTCATTCTTTCTTTGAAAGTAATGATTGTGCCAAATTTGAACAACGTCCATCTAGATTCGCGGTCTGTAGGTAGAGTGTTGACAGATAAAACGTAAAAAAAACCACAATAAAAAACCCACACCTATAAAAATATATTTTCTAAAACTCTCAATTGTATTGTTTTCACGTGTGTTAAGTGGTTTAGCGAATAGTTATAGAAAGGGTCTTGTAGATTAAGACTATAGCGCATGTTCAGTTTTAAACTTCCTAGACGACAAGAGAGAGAGAGAGAGAGAAGAGAGAGAGAGAGAGAGAAATGGGGTTTAACGTCCACTCGACACAAACTAGATCATTTCGGGACTAACATATGGTTTAATTTTATTTCAATAATTCGCTTGCGCGTAGTGGTCTTTAGCAGTGGGAGGAAACCGGAGGACCCGGAGAAAACCCACGAGGTTTGACAGGCGACCCTACTCCTTGTCACGTACAACCGGGGATTCGAAACCACGCCAGTCGACTCAATGACAGACTTTATGATACAGCGCGCGCACGCTAACCATTCAGCCACCCCCCCCCCCCCCTAGACGACAAGCTTGAATTACTGTTATCGTGCGGTGAATATCCTTATAGTGTGCCAGGTTTCCGTATATGTTAATAAGTTACGTAATATCCTACATTTGCATATGAAAGTTGATCCTGTGTGAAGGACAAGTGGGGTGTGGCAGAGCGCAAATGTAAAATTTAACGAGAAATGTAAAATGTAGACTTGTCAAAAAAAGCATTTTCTCACAAAAAATTTGTCATTTGACACTTAACATTTTACATTTAACTCTTGCCGTAGAGGTATTTTGACTTTATCGTTACCGGTATTAGGACTTTTTGTACATTGTACTTTTTACATATAATCATTGTAGCAGAGCATTTAATATATACAGTCATTCAAGTCAGTGGTGAGAATAATTCAACCTTTTATTTGCATGATTTAAACAAGGGTCTACAAGCGATATAATCCTATTTATATTTAAAATATAGATCGAGTAGAAAAACTACCTCCTTGTAGACCAAGTAGAAATACTACTTCTATAGCATTTTACATCTTATAGTTATTAAAACGTTACTGGGGGTCGCCGTGGCTCAGACACTGTCTCGCTTACCGTGAGGTTTCTCTCCTCGGGATTGTCCGGTGTGGTTTCCCCGTGTTAGTGGTGCAGAATAGTGAGTCTGACAAGGAAATGTTTCCAGGTGTTCGGTTGGGACGATCAACCGAGGTCTCGTGTACACGTTGGCGTGCACGTAAAAGCACCTTTGACAGTTTGAATTCGAAATAAGAGTAGACCGTGGGGCTTCTGTCCAGGAAAAATTACCCGCATGGCGCATGCCAATCTTTATTATCCTAGTCAGTGTAGAAAAGTAGGATGTTAAACCCCATTTCATAGAAACGCTATTGTGTAGAGGAAACGTTTCTGTTTTGACGTTTCCAATTGTAAAATATCTTACAAACAATGTATATACAATATAAGATAAGCGACTTACTCCATTTTGTATGGAGTGTAGCCTACTGGTAAAGTATAAATCAATGAAGCGACAGTTTGTATTAAGGTTTTAGGTAGATGAAAACGTCTGAGTGAAATAGCTCGTTCATACGAACGGGTTGAACTGCATGAAAATCCCATTCGATCTTTCAAACTTGATCGTCTGAACGCAAAAGTGGGGCAAATCAACCAGTTTAAAAAGTCCAGCTCGCGACATGTCTTCGAGAAGGCCTTTTATTCTAAAGTGGGTTAACACCTTCCGTCTAAACAGGTCGGCTTAAAATCCGTGGCGATGGCTGGCTTTGGACATGCTCGGTAACTAATACTCCTGCAGTGTCAGTGTTATCGAAGCGACAATTAAAATGGGAAAGTGACTTAGGGAGATGGGGATACGCTTTTCCATATATCTGTATGGGAAAAGGACGTCATCCGAAAGTACTCTTGAAAGGTATACTTAAAACAATTTTCGCGAAATATTTGTCCGGATATTTACACTTAAAACATTCCGGTGTAAAACATTGGTCATTATTGATAGCCAATGGTAAAACATTCTCATGCAAATCATTGGTCATTACTGATAGCCAAAGGTGTAACAGTTTAAACCTGACTGTCTTGTTATTCGTTGGACTTTTTATGCCATAAACGTGAGAAGAGGGTTGGTTACTGGCGAGGTATCCTGTTCGTAAATCAAATAGGAGCCACAGTGGCTCAGTGAGTGAGACGGTGATTGCTAACCAGGATGTCACGGGTTCGATCATAACCCCTTGTCTGTGGTGTAGCTGTGGGGTCTGACAAGGGGACAAGGTATAGTCGTTCGGAAGGGACTAAAAACCAAGGTCCCGTGTACACATTGACTTTCGCGTAAGAGCACCTTGACAGTTGGAATTCGAAATAAACCGTAGCGCCACTGCCCGGGTAAAATGCTCTCAGAGCACACTGTATGGAGTATGTCCGTCTTTAATAGCCCAGTCGGTGCAAAATTGTAGTGCGTTACAGTCCATTTCATTTGCTTGCATTAAACTAAGAAGACGGTTAAGATGATATGAAATTTATAAGAAAAAGCAATAATTTTGTTTCAATCGCGAATAACAAAACACGTTCTGTCTCATTATTATGAAAATCGCCAGGAAACCGGATAGGAGTTTTCTTTGCATAAAATCCAATTATATACATTGGCATAGCACCGCCAATATATTAAAACAATCGTACATTGTTATCGTGGGGATATACAGAGGTACAGAAAAACGGTTCTGGCAAGAAAAAGCATCTAGTTGTTCAGTTGGGACGACAAAATGTGACGTGCACCTAAAATAGCCCGTGACAGTTGAGAGAGAAATGATAGTACTATTTTATTTCAATAATCTATTTGGAAGATAACCAGAGGACCCGAAGATTGTTTAGTTTAACTTGATCGCCCGAACGCAAAGGTGGTATCTGGGCCAGGAACTGACCAAAAATTGTGCCGCCATATAAAAATCGATGCGCAATGGGGTCCGCCGTCATATTTTTGCTCGCTAGGCGGCGCGCGTGTATTAGGGGGGATAAGTCACAGAGTAAGTGTTACGGCGACTGTTACTGTGTTAGTGTTAAATAAGGTACCGGTAGCAATATAAAAGGTTGAATTTTCAAGCACCTAAGGAATGTAAAATTTATTCAATTTCAGCACTGTTTGAAAAGTAGGCTAAGTAGTAAAGTAGGCCTAAAATTTAACCTAAGCCAAAAAATTTGAAAAAATGTTGAGATTAGTCAATATTAATATGAAGCTTAGTTATATATTTCTATGACAATTTCGATTATAAATAAAAAGCTTTTAATGTATAAATAGGTAATTTGGTTAACTTTTTCATTATTATGAGATACGCTTACCGGTGCTGTAATATTATTTTATTTCCTCAATTAAATTTATCAACAATTGTTCAATTTTACTTTGTTTTATAAATTGTGGTATATTTCTTTCTGTTCTTGTTGCTTTGTGGTTTCTTTTAATTTCTGTTCAAGGTATCAACACATAAAGGATGCGATGACAGTAAAGTTATATTCAAGAAGAGTGTCACTGCTGTAAAGTTTAATTTATATAATCCACAGCAAACATGGGTTTAAATACTGCAACTTAAAGTGATTTTGATACAATGCTTTTATGAGCAAGCATTGTGTTCACTTGAATAACCTAATAATAACATTTCTCCTGATTATTTGGTAAAAATTTACAATTCAGTTATTTTGAAATCCCCCCCCCCCCTTTAAATTGTGCACATTTTCCTATGTGACATTTATGGATGTGCGCTTACCACTGTTTTTTAAAATTAATTTCCATATAAATAAATTGAAATTTGGTCATTTATACTAGTACTACTAAAACTTTAATGAATTGTATGCTATAATTCTTAAAACACTAACTCTGCTCTGTAACTAAAAAAATATAATTTTATATTTCAGGTGAACGGGGAAGATTAAAAGAAGATGTAGTTCCTTCTATCTTCGACTTCAACAGGCCTACTAGACCTGCACGTCCCACCAGTCGCCCACATATTGATAGAGAGTCATCTATTCTTGGCTGTTACATGCTTGATGTGCAGCAAGAAGTCACTGTATCATCAAGTACCGGTATGGAAAATGATCTTCAGGATGATGAACCAACAGCAACAGTTAACAATTCAATGATTCAATCAACTCAATGTACTATTTTAGGAAAATATTCGATTGAGAACTATATAAATAATGATAAAGCTGTTTTGTATTATACTGGTTTTTCTAATTATATACATTTTATGTTCTTTTTTAATTGTTTAGGCCCTGCTGCTTATGAACTTAACAATCAATGTATTCTTCTTTCACCACCTGATCAACTTTTTTTGACATTAATGAAATTACGGCAGTGTAAAGAAGATTATGAACTTAGTCTCATGTTTGAAATTAGTGAGACAAGTGTTTCCAAAATAATTATAATGTGGATTAACTTTTTATATTTTCAGTTAAAAGAACTTCAAATTTGGCCTTCTAGGGAAACTATTGACATGCATATGCCACATGATTTTAAGTCAAAGTTTGGGAAAACTAGAGTTATATTAGATGCTACTGAAATACCTGTACAAAAACCATCTGATGTTAATGCTCAAAGTATGACTTGGTCCAGTTATAAACACAAAAACACATTAAAAACTATGATTGGTTGTTCACCAAGAGGCGCAGTTTCCTTTATAAGCAATTCTTTTGGGGGTTCTGCCAGTGATCGTCAGATCATCGAGTCTTCTTCCCTTCTTAAACCCAATATGAATATGTTTGACTCGCATGATAGCATCATGGCCGACAAAGGTATAATGGTTCAAGATTTGTTCGCATCACAAAATGTCTTTGTGAATACCCCAACAATGTTAAAAGGGAAATCCCAACTTGAACCACAGGATGTTATCAAAGACCGCCGAATTGCTTCTAAAAGAATCCACGTAGAACGCATTATTGGATTGAGCAAAACATATAAGATTTTGAACACCCCACTACCTCCAAGTAAACTTAAACTTGGATCAAGGATTGTATTTATATGTTTTTCTATTTCTAATTTCAGACCATCAATTGTGGATAAATTTGCATGAAACAAAAACTAAAACAATCTTGTGTTGTATATATTATTATATAACATTAACAGACATTTCATACATCAAATTTGTTGATTTCAATAGGCCTATATAGGTTAAAAACACATTATGTAAGAATCAGATCAAATGCTGACCATTATTGCTATAATAGTTCAAAAATAGATAATTCAAAATTAATTATTGAAAATTTCATTCAGATTACTTTATTCTGAGCCAAGTTATCACTGTTTTGACAACATGTGGCAAATATTGTTTATTACAGTAGCAACATTACTTGTTAATAGAGAGTCCATTTTTAAATTAAATCATTAAATTGCAAATGCATTTCAAGCGGTTTAAATCTCTGCCATCCGGCGATTTACATAGTTCATTATAGGCTTGTCAGGTCGATAAATGTCTAAATAATTATTTATAACATTTTAAGCCAAAAAAAAAAGACTTGTAATAGGTAGATTTAGTTCTTACATAATGCATGTTTCAATCCAATGCCGAATGAATATTAGAAGTTAACGATGCCTTCCCCGTAAAAACTGTGTGATTCGATGATGTATTTGGAGTAAAATCATATTCAAACTAATTTATCTATTAAATGTTTGCTTCAGATCTCCCTCTGAACATTTTAATTTGAAGAAAACTTCACAATCTTGTGAGAATCTATTTTTATCATCCTTGTTATCATGTGACTTGATTGAGTGAGCATCCATTTTTAGCTTGTATTTGTCGTTAATATTGAAACCATAGTAAATTCAAATTCATGGATTACCCTCTGCCAACATTTTTTTCTGCTGTTTAATCGCAAAGTCTACTGGATGTTTAATTCTATCAGTCTACTCATAACCATTAGCCATTAGATTAACATATAAGCGCTCGTAACATTAAACGATATGTTCACATTTTTGTCTTGTGTGCGTCCATCAAGGCTTTTTTTTAGCAATCCAATATTTTCCATACACTGGTCAACCGAAATTCCATCCTTTGATTGGAAATAACAACACGATACATAGTTTCTTGGGAATTTATCTTAAGTGTACTAAATCAGTTAATAAGCTGCATTGAAAAATGTACATGTATTTTTATACACAAGTTATAACCTATCATTATTTTAAATTACTTAAATATGTGAGGTGTTTAAACTTGCTGTCGTGTTAGGTCTTAAAAGAGTCCTCATTGAAAAATCACATTCAAGCAGTTTTATCTTCATTACGTGATTTGAACAAAAACACTGGCATACACTGCGATGGTGTACAGCTATTATAACATCCTATATAATTTAGTTTTTGTATTATGTATCTTTTAATGTATAGATTAAATTTCAGAGGCAAATGGATTAACATTTACCATAAAACAACCAATTATGTCTCTTTGCAGTTGAAAGTCAAATTTCAAATGCTACCATAAACTAACAAAATCTGAATATTGTCAATATCCTGGAAAACCTTATAACTCACATGTTTTACCATTAATAAGCGAGGAGTAAAATAGAAGGCTTTTGTTTATCGTAATTGTCATTAGAATTTGTTTTCTATTATCTGACCCAAGTAAAGAGTTGAGTTTAATTTCACAGTATACAAGTACATTATTCAATTTTAAGTTTTAATACATGACTTTAAGCTTGTATTTAGTTTCAATTTTTTCCAGAGCAGTGAACCATCAGCATATCTAAATTTGAGATGCAACAAATGGCCTATAGTTTTTTGTAAAAAATAGTTGCAACTTGGGTAACATTGAAAAATCACAATAATTATTATCAATGTGAATTTTTTGGATAAAAGTATCACAATGTGTATAAACCATAAAATAACACAGTTTTCTTTTTGTTATTAATAACTGGCCCTGAACCTGATCATAATATTTGCTGTTGCAATTTAACACAATTTCATTCATAGAATTATAACATAAAAATGGGAAAGATGTTCCAGGTTTGATCTGATCATTTCTACCTTTGAAGGGGCATTTAACCTCAAGAATTGTATTTTCATCTATGATTCCATCCGGGGATGCACCTAAAAATGGGTAATCAAAAGAAAGAAATAATCCTGCTGGCGTGACTTTTAGCCCAGTCAAAGACTCAAAATGTTTGACAGCATCTTTTTCATGTTGTCTGCCATGAATTATTGGCATGGTATTAATTTTATTGAAAGAGAACATGCTTGAACATAGTTTTTTAATATTCCTGCGACAAGTCATTTTAGTTACATCCCCGAAACGCGAGGGCTGTTACTCTCCACCTTTTTTCGTTATACCACAGTTTACACTTTGCCTGTTTTCTTGTATATTGTTCTATTTCTTCTATTGTTTGGTCCGTAACCTGGAAAAGATTTAAAATACCACATGTAAGGTAGGTTGTGAAATGTTTTCCATTTTTGTACACAAAATGAAATGGGGTTTAACGATGTACTAAATCATGGGTCATCAAACATGGCTCATCGCATCCTTGTAATAATATACTATTCAAAAAAAGTAGGGGATATTTGATTTTTAAGTGTTATTAAAGTCACCTAATGAAACTGACGAAGAAACAAATGACAAAATGAAATGAAGTTCACATTCATCGATTTATTCCAAATGATCGTTAGACTAAGTAAGGGACAGACTGACCATTATAAGGGTAAAATGATACCCGGGGTCAAACAGCAAAGTTACCACAGCATCACAACCAAGTCAGTAACGGGTAAATCCTCCTCTGTTTGCCAAACAAGCATTGATCCGACGTGGCATACTCATAATGAGACGTCTAAGGTCATTTTGGTCCAGATTGTCCCATTCCTGTTGCAACGCAGCAGCAAGTTCTTGGACATTGGCAGGACGTTGTTGACGTTGACGTAACCTCTGTCCAAGCATGTCCCAGACATGCTCGATGGGGGAGAGGTCGGGACTCAGTGCTGGCCAAGGTAATGTGGTGATGTTCTGTTGTTGGAGGTAACCTGTAACGATCCTGGCCCTGTGACATCTTGCGTTGTCATCCTGGAAGATGAAACGGCGGCCATGACGTCGTGCGAACGGCACAACATGGACTGCCAAGATGTTGTCCCGGTAGTACTGGCCTGTAACACGCCCTGCAACAACATGTAAAGCCGTTCTTCCAGCAACAGTGATGCCTCCCCACACCATAACAGAACCACCCCCAAATCGATCATGTCTGATGACGTTAACGTCTTGGAAGCGCTCGTTTCGACGACGCCACACCCTCCTACGTCTGTCCAAAAAATCAACAGTGAACCTTGACTCATCTGAAAACGTCACATTGCTCCAGCGTCGATTATCCCAGTGTTGACGATCCCTACACCAACGACGTCTTGCCTGAATGTGATGATCTCTCAAACAAGGGATCACGCGAGGACGTCGGGCGCGAAGGTGACCCCTATGCAGTCGATTCCGAATCGTCTGGCCACTCACTCTCACACCAGTGTCTGTTTGAAGACGAGCGCTGATCTGATTTGCTGTGATGACACGATTTCTCAAGGCCTTCATTTTTAGAGATTTTATTATTATGTGCACATCTTTTTAGGAATGCTATCTCCTTTCACATTACTCTGTTCTCAGTTTAAAATATGTTAAATAAATGAAACTGGGAAAAATGTATAAATTGGTGCATGTTATGTAAAAGGCTGGCCACCCCTGCATATTTGATGTTTGTCCCACACTAAACAAGCCAACAGTGAGGCTGATGTCCCCCGCCGAAATAGGAAAATAAATTTATCACAAATTATCTTTTACAAAGTATTGAACAATCAAACAGTATATCTTTACTTATAGTCTAAGCATACAATGTTTTTGATGGAATAATTATAGCATATTAAGGGGAAAACATGCTCTATGCCTACAGATCTAGAGTTTGGTTGTATCAACGGGTCTATTTTCCATCTTGCTGCAAGTTGTGCAAAGTTCACTGTTTTCTTTCTGTCATTAAATGTCAATTCATTATTGCATACTACATATTTAATTAATTTATAATAGTTCTCACTTAATTAGAACTAAAGTTATCGTGTCCCAAAGCATCAACCAATCAAATTGCTTATCTCTGCTTACCCTAAGCGGAAAATGCTCATCTTCGAACTCCATCAAGGCATTGACCTAATCAACACATACACCAAGTTTGAACATCCTAGCTCAATTAGGAAGAGTGTTATCGTGCCCCAAAGTATCAACCAATCAAATTGCTTATCTCTGCTTACCCTAAGCGGAAAATGCTCATCTTCGAACTCCATCAAGGCATTGACCTAATAAACACATACACCAAGTTTGAACATTCTAGCTCAATTAAAAGTTATCGTGTCCCAAAGCATCAACCAATCAAATTGCTTATCTCTGCTTACCCTAAGCGGAAAATGCTCATCTTCGAACTCCGTCAAGGCATTGACCTAATAAACACATACACCAAGTTTGAACATTCTAGCCCAATTAGGAAGAGAGTTATCGTGTCCCAAAGCATCAACCAATCAAATTGCTTATCTCTGCTTACCCTAAGCGGAAAATGCTCATCTTCGAACTCCATCAAGGCATTGACCTAATAAACACATACACCAAGTTTGAACATTCTAGCTCAATTAGGAAGAGAGTTATTGTGTCCCAAAAAGTGTGACGGACAGACAGACGGACGGACAGACAGACGGACGAACCCATTTTAATAGTCCCCTGCTTTCTTCGAAAGGCGGGGGACAAAAAACATTATAGTTGTAATTTCAACCTGAAACATTAACTATCATAGCATTTACCTGTATAGCTCTGTCAACCAAATATTCTGTTAATGGCAAAGGCAGGTACTTATGGTCTTCACTTGCAATCTGTAAAATTAAAAGTGATTTGGAATTATTTTTGGTGTCTCATGGACAATATCTATGGGCTCTTCTGCACCACCCTATATAGTCATGGGCGTCACAATTGTTTTTCTGGGGGGTGGGGGGTCTGAATATACTTGGACCCCCCCAAAAATTTACATAGTAGATCCTAACTCCTATTTATTTACAACAATTACTAGGATTAGTTAAGATTCTATCTGTACATATCCCAATATGGTTTACATTGCTAAAATAAAACACAGAGAGAATCATCCTTGAAACATGTGTGAAGTGAAAAGTAACTGTGTTCCATAAAATTATGTCTAGTTAATTTTTTTCTGCCACTTATCAGAGTGAATCGCATGTAGGTACCCAAAAACATTATCGCCTAAACCAAATATTTATCGCCCGCTCAGCCAGCCACATAACCATAATACTTTGCACGCGGTGGGCCAATCAGCAAACGAGTTGTGTGGACAGCATGGCCACATGGTGTTTGTTTATATTTTTTAGGGGTTTTAAAATAGGGTTAGGGGTTAGGGTTGCGGCCCCCCCCCCCAATATATATTTCACGGCTACGCCTCTGTATATAGTCATTACCTGAATGTTAGCTACAGGAAACAAATATCGCATTGCCAGATCTTGAGAGGAATGGTGAACATAATTGATCATACGGTTTCTGACATAATCGGTATAACCAGCATTATTTCGACGTTTTATAGGTCGTGGATCGTCCAACATTTCATCCATACACTTTCTTTTTGTCGGAATTTCCTCTGAGAAGACCGGCTTACCTGTAATAAAATTTTTGTAATAAATACTAATCCTAAAATTTAAGAAACCATATTTGGGTCACTTTTAAGTAGCACACATATTTTATTAGTTTATTACATTTAATTTTAATATTTTAAACAAAATTCACAAGCATTTTCATTTGAGCTATTCCGATGCATATTAAATTCAAATCTTGGGTATTTCAATTTAAATTCAAAATAACAAATCTCTGCTAGATTTTAATTTGAATTAGTGTGTAAATAACAATATTTACCTTCGTACATGGTTTTAGGTTTATGAAATTTTTGAATGTTTTCAGTGCATGACTTCTTTACTTTAATTTCGCCCGTCTCTGTGAACCATTGCAGAAGTAATAGAACTGCTGCAATATGCTTACATGTACCATGTGGCCCCTTGCCTGCTGGACATTCACAATGGGAAGTAATGGGGTCACCAGTTGAGTGGATTTTAAGCTTGTAGTTGTACGTCACCTTTAATATGACAAGAATTTTCAAATGAATAATATGGATCATTGTTGGAGATGGTGTATGTTACATTTGTACCAGATAGAGAGAGAGAGAAATGGGGTTTAACATCCACGTGACACAAACTAGGTCATTTCGGGACTAACATATGGTTTAATTTTATTTCAATAATTCGCTTGCGCGTAGGGGTCTTTAGAAGTGGTCAACATATTTTTTTTTTCTTATCCCACAATTTGGATTGCCTCTAAATTAAGAGGTCAAGGTTGTTGTCACATCAGTCTCTAGTTAAAAGCATAACTAAGTGTGATGAGTAATGTACCACCTAGCCTTAAACTGTGCTGTAAAATAACATGATTTACCTTATTTTTCATGGCAGCACCAACTATGCCACTGAAATATGTATCGCTTGCAGTTAGTATAACTGAGCAAGCAAGCACTCTCCCACCATCCGCCATATCTTTTCCCTTTTGAAGGGCCTTCAAATCTCCAGATATTTGTTTATCCTCTATTAAATGAAAAACAATATTTGTTTATGATATGACCATATTCATAATTAGTGATTTAAGTACCGTATGCATTAATTAAGATGGGGTTGGGGTGGTAAACAGCTATAGACCCCCTATGCGCAAGGGATTTATTGAAATAAAATTGAACCATATTTTAGTCCCAAAGTGATCTAGTTTGTGTTGAGTGGACGTAACAAGCCTATAGTATAATTGCTACAACAATGAACAACCTACACAATATCTTCAAACAGTCGTGTTACATTGCTCAGACTTCAGAGTCAGAATAAAGTAATTGTAATGAATTTTCAATATATTCAGTTTCCATTACTATTTTTGAACTATTCAAATTCAGAATACACACACACATTACTAAAAATGAAAGATATAGAGGTCTTTATCTACCTGCCATTCTGTATAAGAGATAGCCTTCAATTTGATGGAAATTAATTACAGGCAAATGCTCTTTGTGTTCATTAGTTAACTGTTGATAACCAGTGATAGGCCATTCGGTGTTTACCATATCAGGAAGAATAATGACAGGCCCCCTGAAGTTGTCATTGCGGTCATACGATTCTAATCTGAAAGAAAAAAAACAACATTTAAAGGAGCTAAAACGCTATTCTATGGCATCTATAAATGGAAACAAATGGGTCGCAACACATATGATAATGTAATATGAATGTATGTAAACTGATTTACATTCAATCATTTCTGTTTTTATTGTAATTTCTAATCAGTTATTTTTGGCGAAATATGCAAAGAGTCTGAATTGAATGGCAGTCTTTGGAATCTGGTTATTCCAGTCTACACCGGTAGTATTTTCCTACATGAGATATGTTTAGCCTCGTTCATCGAGTTGCTTCATCCAAATGGCGCCCAAAAGCACCCTAGGGTACGCGATTCGTGTGCTAATTTTAAAATTTTCATTTTGTCTAAAATATTGGATAAGAAGTCCAACTTTTCACGGTAAGATAACAACCTCAATGTTAATTTAAATTGAACAAAAAGTCATGTTTGCAATGTAGAAGACTTGGCTCCTTTAATGGACTTAAAAAGTTGACCAGGCCTACATGCCAAATGTCAATATTTTTTTCACACAGCTTTTAGTGAATTTAAAATTACGGCTATTTTAGGGTCTTCATATCGAAATGTGTTAGTTTTAAAATAGCAACAAGGCTTACATTAACAACATAGCCTATTGTTATTTCCACACATTATATCACATACCAAACTATAAAATTCAAAGTTATCGGCAAAATCTTACATAGGCCACGATAACGAAAGTGGTTAACATAATAATAATAATAGACATATGAATAAGCTTATAAAATTATTACAACCAGCAAGGCCTAGACTATAGTAGATTAAATACGCCTACCGGTACCCTATTATTGTTTCGCCCATTGATTCCACGCATGATTAATATTCATAAATAATTCATTTAAACTTCCTAGAATTACTTATTCTGATAACATAAAGCAGGTATTGTTCGCAAGCTCGTTTGGCAGGTCAAAGGTTTAGCAGGTCATATCCGGGAATTCCCATGCCGGTTTGTTTTGATTTGGCATAGCGAGGCCTAGGCTATACCCAGCTAAACCTCCAGCAGTCCAGCCAGGTTGAAAATATGACCACGTTTGTGTTCAGAACATTTCAAAAGCCGAGTCGGTAGTCGTCTGCCATGTTGATAGGTATCCCCCCTAATACACGCGCGCCACATAGCGTGGAATGTCGACGGAGGACCCCATTGTCAAGTTGGTATTATAATTGTGAATTGAGAAGGTAAATAAGGGCTGGACTAACTCTATATACTTTTTGCCGTGAAATTTTATTGTTTCATTCTGTTTCCTGGTAGCTTAATCAACCATATGTATAAAATTTGATTATGATATGCAACATGGCAGCCATGCGAATAAATCAATAAATTAAACATGTTCAGAACTTGAATAAATTTTATTTTCTTATTCTGTTTCCCGATGTGTTAATCCACCATATGAATAAAATTTGATTATGATATGCAACAAATAATCAATAAATAAAACATATCTATTGCTTTAATAAATTCCTAGAAGTAGAAGTAAATAAGATTAAAATATATTTTCATACCCGGTTACAGGCGCAAGTCCACACATATTTATGTCATGCTATTTATCCGCATGTGGGAAATAAAAACAGCATTTTTTGCGTATTATTTTCATCGTACTGGAAATTCGCGTGTATGAAAACTAGGCAGGTAACGGAAAATTGTATGATTCGTCCGATCTTATATTTTTGTCTCAACCGAAGGGTTAGATATTATTTATTGTCCCCCGACTTTCGAAGAAAGCAGGGGACTATTAAAATGGGCTCGCCCGTCTGTCTGTCCGTCACTTTTTTGGGGACACAATAATTCTCCTTCTAATTGAGCTAGAATGTTCAAACTTGGTGTAGGGGTTTACTAGGCCATGGCCTCGATGGAGTTCGAAGATGAGCATTTTCTGCTTGGGACACGATAACTTAGTTCTAATTAAGTGAGAGTGATGGAACTTGGTGTATAGTTCAATTACATCAATACCGTGACTAAGTTCGATAATGAGCATTTTTTGCTTAGGTTAAGCAGAGCGATAAGCAATTTGATTGGCCGAGACTTTGGCACACAATAACTATCTTCTAATTGAGGTAGAATGTTCAAACTAGGTGTAGGTGTTTATTGGATCAATGCCTTGATGGTGTTCGAAGATGAGCTTTTTCTGCAAAGGGTAAGCAGTTTGATTGGTTGATGTTTTAGGACACGATAACTTTAGTTCTAATTAAGTGAGAGTGATGAAATTTTGTGTATAGTTTTATTACATACATACCTTGACTAAGTTCGATAATGAGCATTTTCTGCTGGGGTAAGCAGAGCAATAAGCAATTTGATTGGCCGAGACTTTGGAACACAGTAACTCGCCTTCTAATTGAGGTAGGCGTTCATTAGGTGAATGCCTTGATCTAGTTCGATGATAAACATTGTCTCCTTACTGTAAACAAAGATAAGCAATCTGATTGGTTGATGATATAAGTGAGAGTGATGAAACTCTGAGTATAGATTCATTATAGAATGTTCACACTTAGCGTAGGTGTTTATTAGGTGAATGCGTTGATGGAGTATGAAGATGAGAATTTTCTGCTTAGGGTAAGCAGAGATAAGCAATTTGATTGATTGGTGTTTGGGACACGATTACTTTAGTTCTAATTTAGTGAGAGTGAGGACACTTGGTGTATAGTTTTATCACATAAATACCTTGACTAAGTTCGATAATGAGCACTTTCTACTCAGGGTAAGCAGAGCAATAAGCAATTTGATTGGCCGAGACTTTGGAACACAGTAACTCGCCTTCTAATTGAGGTAGGCGTTCATTAGGTGAATGCCTTGATCTAGTTCGATGATAAACATTGTCTCCTTACTGTAAACAAAGATAAGCAATCTGATTGGTTGATGATATAAGTGAGAGTGATGAAACTCTGAGTATAGATTCATTATATCATTACCTTGTCTAAGTTCGATGATGAGAATGTTCTGCTTAGGCTAAGGTGAGACAAGCAATTTGATTGGTCAAGACTTTGAAACAGAACAACTCTGCTTTTAATTGAGGTAGAATGTTTTAACATGATGTAGATGCTTATTAGGTGAATGTCTTGATTAAGTTCAATGATTAACATTTCGAGCTTAAAGCACAATATTGGTGCCAGTCATTATCACATATGTGATAGAACTGGTTAAACGCGTGCCAAATGTTATTTTATCACAGAGATCATTGCTACGATAGATGCGTAATCAATGTTTCAACAATCGGAAGTGACGAACGCAAAAGGAAAACACGGGTTATCCCTTTATATAACTGACTGAAGTGACGGGTGGTAACAGATACATGGGCGAATTTCTGCTCACTAATAATTCCTTCAAAGTCCAAAAGTTGGTGTGTAAAACATAGAGATGGCAGTAACCCTAGCAGAGATTGGTGAACCATTTTTACAAGGGACTATAGCTGTTTGTAGAGTGATAATAATGTTTCCCTGTAATAATCGGTAAAGATACGTAATAAATCTATATTTCCTGGTAATTGAATATGCTAACCAATCATTAACTAGTCTATAGACTGTTGAGGATATAAATATTTAAACACGTGTTTACTATCGATTTTAGCCGATATCTAAATGTATAAATGTGGGTAGGCAGGGTAGCCAACATTGCCCTCAACAATGCAAAAGCAGAAAATATTGGAGATGGTTGATAACGCTCTAATTCGATGAGATTTCCTACCAGTGTGGCCATGTTCCGTGCCTTCCCAAAGGGTGTCCTCATTTCGTTTAGTTCTGGGTTGTTCAGTATGGTATGCCATCGCTCAAATACGTCAAATCTATTCTAGCATGTACCACTGAACATAATTATGTCAATTTCAGCGATTTCCGGTGCTACTGTCAAGCGGGATGGGGGAGGGAGTGTTGTTTTATTATTGAATTCCTCATAAGTCTGCGTCCTCAGTTCTTGTATAACGGACTATACGGTCATAATGTTACTGTATTACCAATCACGTAATTCTTGGTGATGGCAGGTTGAAGAGAATATTTAAATCTCACATGACGGTGGATGTACATTCATGACTAGTCGTGCTTTTTTGTTGTTTGAATTGCATAATTTATAGCATTAAACTGAATTCTCTTCCTGTTAGTGTATAGTACAGTCATTAGCCTGGATATACCCATACTCCCCGCAGTGTTTCGTTTGATTAGAGCTAATCCCACTAAACACTGCTTTAATGGAAGCAAATGTCTGTTCCAAATTATGACTGATCAATAGTCCAATTAACAACCAATAGCTAACTGCGTAACAATGTCATTACGCTTTAAACAAAGCTCCAAATTGAACCAAATATGTTTACATAACGTTACGTCATGACTCGCGATTTTATTATGCCCAATTAACCAGTGCATAGAAGAATATTGCAGGAGAAATGATTGCGTGACAAACGGGGCTATCAACACGGATACAATGTATACAATACTGTTTGGAGACGAACAAGACTTTCACCGTTTTTTTTTCAAATTCCTTAAACCACTGTCCAAAAGGTTATTGAAGACCCAGATTAAACGAAGGGCTATCATGTTGCTGTACGTGGGATATATTTGATTGAACGGGAAGAATAGACACTCCCTCAAAAGCTCAAGTATCAGAAGTCAATCCAGCAAGTGGCAGAGAGGGATTTCTTGGGCCACTGCTTCAGGAATATGGGGTATACCATGCATCATGGACAATAACGATCCTTAAGCTACGTTAATCTTGAATAACCAATCACGGATATGAAGAGGAAAACACTAACAACCCAAATTATAGCATTCAACTGAATTTGTTTCCTATTATTGTAGTGTGGCCTGGGTATACCGTGCCTCATGCATTGACAATAACGATCGTTCAGCCACGTTTATCTTCAATAACCAATCACGATGAAGGAGGAAAACACTAACAGCACAAATATAAAATATTACTTCCGGGAATAAAATGAAAATAACATGTCGACAAGAAGTTGATTGCTAAAACCTTTAGATCTAAAATTAACGACCAAATAAAATTTACTGATTTTATTTCCAAACACAGCTGATGCATATTATTTGTTTGGAGAACCCCCTAAAACATAATGTACAAAAGAACACCTGTGAACAGGTATTTGTGTATAAAACAAACGATAAACTCTTGTGTTCAGCAATCTAATTGTTTCACGTACTCTTGTGCTATAGTATAGTATAGTATTATACAATATTATCATCATGCGTGTTATTTTGTGCATTGCAATGGTCTTGACCACTGTTGTGACTATCTCGGGACAAAGGAGTGGGTGGCCTTGGTCACGATATGGAGGGATGCGAAATCCAAGATGCATCAGTTGTTCAGAGGTAAAAGAGGCTCATCTGTGTGAATCCTGCTGCAAAAGTGAGCTTTGTTTATTTTAAATATTTATTTTCTATTTTTAAAGATTTGTTATGTTCTACTACACTGTACAGGTGGACTGGGCCAAAGGTATTTGAAGAGATTAAAATTTCATCCATTATCTTGTCTAGTATACCACGTATATCACACACCATTTTGTTTCGACTCAGTGAAGACCTTTCTTCTCCGATTATTTCACAATTCTCACTACATGTAACACGCTCCATCCGTTTTTGTTGGAGACTAGACTGTATTTAATTTATATAGAACCCCCAATGTCACTAAATGGATCGTTTCCTAGCGGTATTATTTAAGCAATATCAATTTCTGAATACTGACTTCGTTGGACCGAAAGAAGTTGGACGAATGGTTAGCGCGTGTGAGTTGTATCATAAGGTTTGACATTGAATCAACTTACGTGGTTTCGATTCCCCTGTTCTACGTGACAGAGAGAGAGAGAGAAATGGGGTTTAACGTCCACTCGACACAAACTAGGTCATTTCGGGACTAACATGGTTTAATTTTATTTACATAATTCGCTTGCGCGTAGGGTTCTTTAGCAGTGGGAGGAAACCGGAGAAAACCCACGAGGTTGGACAGGCGACCCTACTCCTTGCCACGTACAACCGGGGATTCGAAACCACGCCAGTCGACTCAATGACAGACTTTATGATACAGCGCGCGCACGCTAACCATTCAGCCATCCAACCCCCCTTCTACGTGACAAGGAGTAGGGTCGCCTGTCCAACCTCGTGGGTTTTCTGCGGGTCCAAAAGTTTCCTCCCACTGCTAAAGACACATACGCGGAAGCGCATTATTGAAATAAAATTGAACCATATGTTATTCCCGAAATGACACGGTTTGTGTCGAGTGGACGTTAAACCCCATTTGTCTCTCTTCGGAAGACGTGGCGGTTGGGGAAGCGCTTATTTCTGATTGGTTAATTCAAATTTAGTTTCTATTACTGATGCAGCACTATGCAATGATATGTGTCTCTGGTTTGATGTGGAAAGCCAAACCCAACGTGTGACGCATACTCTCTCTGCCACATATTTTAAGAGCCTTGTGATCGTCTAGTATTGTCACTGGTTGTATTTGTAATTCTTTACTTATGATTAAGACATATTTTTAATGGCACTCTAATATCCCACGTTGTGTCTGTCCGTCACACTTTTTGGGACACAATAACTCTCTTCCTAATTGAGCTAGAATGTTCAAACTTGGTGTATGTGTTTATTAGGTCAATGCCTTGATGGAGTTCGAAGATGAGCATTTTCCGCTTAGGGTAAGCAGAGATAAGCAATTTGATTGGTTGATGCTTTGGGACACGATAACTCTCTTCCTAATTGGGCTAGAATGTTCAAACTTGGTGTATGTGTTTATTAGGTCAATGCCTTGATGGAGTTCGAAGATGAGCATTTTCCGCTTAGGGTAAGCAGAGATAAGCAATTTGATTGGTTGATGCTTTGGGACACGATAACTTTTAATTGAGCTAGAATGTTCAAACTTGGTGTATGTGTTTATTAGGTCAATGCCTTGATGGAGTTCGAAGATGAGCATTTTCCGCTTAGGGTAAGCAGAGATAAGCAATTTGATTGGTTGATACTTTGGGGCACGATAACTCTCTTCCTAATTGAGCTAGAATGTTCAAACTTGGTGTATGTGTTGATTAGGTCAATGCCTTGATGGAGTTCGAAGATGAGCATTTTCCGCTTAGGGTAAGCAGAGGTAAGCAATTTGATTGGTTGATGCTTTGGGACACGATAACTTTAGTTCTAATTAAGTGAGATTGATGAAACTTGGTGTATAGTTTCATTACAGTAATACCTTGACTAAGTTTGATAATGAGCATTTTCTGCTCAGGGTAAGCAGAGCGATACGCAATTTGATTTTTATATGTGTCCTCTAATTATTTTCCTATTTCGGTTGGGGACATCAGCCTCACTGTTGGCTTGTTTTGTTTAGTTTATGGTTACACACAGAATTAACAATCCAACAGTTCATTTCTAATCCTTTAGGATGCATTTAGTTACTGGGTAGAGCAAAATACTGGAACACATGCTTATGGAAGAACAGTTACTAATGTGTACATGCCTTGACTTTCCAACATGCTTAAATTTATTTAATTCGTGAATCAAGTGTATTAATTTGTGCAAATATTGTAATCGACTTGCAAAACTAATTTCAATATACATGGCATGTGTATAAAACTAGTTTTCTGTTACTAATACGGTTTCCCCACACTAAACTTGTGGAACGTGTGTATCTATTGGGAGGACGTGTGTGGGACTGTAATCATTTAGGAGCCAGTGGTTAAGACTGTGGTGTATGCTTTCCGATATTCATAATCCATCAATAATATTCCACTTAATTATAGTCTAATTGTTTAAGTATCATTTAGTAAACCAGTTAGCCGTTTCTTTTATTTAACCTGTGTAAAATGTGTGTCTCAATCGGTTGAAAGGGTGTATCCCGTGGATTGGGCTGTTTAGTGTGCAATTTAATATTATATTTTATTTTCGTTAAACATACATTATGCAAGAGCTAATCTGCCAATTGCAGGTCTTTCTTTAGGCCTGAAATGTTATCTAAATTATTAATTAGACATTGTTATTTAGAAATAACTTATCCAGACCATAATCAACTCTCGGTTGCATCTCTAGCCTGAGATGTGTATTGGATTAAGTTTCGATTTCCTGTTCGACTTCCATTCATAATTTAATCATTAAATGGATAATCGAGACTGTGTTTTTTATCGTACAGATTTTAGTAATGATGATCGAGGCTAGGCCGAAAATTCAATCGCTAAAATCTCAGTTCATTTGTTACTACCTATTATCAGTCTTTTACTTTCATTTGATATACCCTCGCCTCATGTATGGCTTCTGATTTGTCATTATTGGTTGTCTGTCTAAATTATTGACCCCTATGATTAATTATTAATGTTAAACATACATTATGCAAGAGCTAAATCAGCCTATTGCAAGTCTTTATCTAGGCTTCAGATATTATAGAAATTATTAATTAGACCTTTACATGACAAGCTCAAAATCAACTCTGCAGACCCTCGGATGGCTTTGGTATAGCTTTGATTTAAACAGCCGTCCATGTAAAATTAAATCAAGAAATGGCCGACCAAACTAACGTGTAATGTTAGTTACTGAATATCGGAAACTGGTGATGAAAGGCCTACCAAGCGAGGGTTCTATAGCCATTGAGAATGTTACTTGATAATCGAGAATATGTAAGTGGAGTTATCGTCTGTCAATCAAACGATCGGCAATTCTCGTAGACGGTGCAGATACAGTTGATGCCTATCTCTAGTGCAAACTTCCAACAGTGACAACTCCTTTTATAATAAAGTAATTTGACTGAAATTTTCAATATTTTCTTTTTTTTATCATCTATTTTTGAATTATTATACCAAGAATGGCCAACTCTTTATTAAACTCTTAACTAATGTATCTTTAATTAATGCCAATCATCAGTTGCTTCACTAATCCGTTAGTTACACCTTGCCTTTGATTGATCTTGTTGTTGTCATGCCTTTGACCTTGTGGTTGCCATACATGGTTTCTGGTTTGTTGTTATTACTTGTCTATATATAATTGCCCTACACATTTGACACTGCAATTATGATTTCGGCTATCTATTATTTAATTGCACAAATATTACGTAATTAATTATTATCATTGGTTACTAAGCTTGATGGCGTGAATATTATCCTTAAATGAACAGTAGGAATATTCCTCTCATGAGTGTTCTAGACAATAGAATTTATCCTTCGCCTTAAACCCCATGTTCTGTTATTCTCGCAATATTCATAATCAATTTAATTTGCGTTTCAAATAAACTCATACCATACCTTATATTTTGACAATAGGGAATTATTAGTCAAGGCCATGATATTATTATACATATGTGTTCTTTTGCTGTTGTTTTGTTGTTTATTACAAATTTAACGTCCAATACATAAATGGACTGGTTAAATTTCCGGAAAAAGGATTTCCTTAGAACATGACTTTTCTTATTTACATCTGAATTAGTAATATATAGAAGATAGGTAAAAAAAAACCAAATAATAAAAAGTTCCTGTATATCTAAAAGTCACTTTAAAACACAGTTTTAAAATAATAAAAGGTTCTTGTATATCTAAAAATCACTTTAATATCGCTGTCGTGAGAAGAGAGGGTGGGTTGTTGTTCTTAGTGTTTAACGTCCGCTTCCACCGAAGGTGATATCGCGCACAAGTCTTATTTTTCATTTTTATTTATCTCAGCGGACGCGAAGGGCCTTTTCCTGTGAGAGGAAACTGGATAGACTGGTAAAATTTCCGGAAAAAGGATTTACTTAGAACATGACTTTTCTTAATGATTTTGGTGTGCTGAATACGAATATCCATGTTCCCAAGCCGAAATTTGAGTTTTTGACCTTCTAATTAGCATAAATACAAAATGGCCGCCAAATGCGGCTAGATTGTTAGATATCTCGTTAACTATCGACTTTTTGGCCTATAAATGTATTACAGACATATAGGAAGTCGACCCCAATAAATCCAAAAATGATGTTATTATCACTATAAACCTCAGAATGCCTCGTTCGGCATTTCTGTCCAAACGAGGCAAAAACGTGTCAAAATTTTTGCCCCGATTTTGCCTCGTTGTAACGAGGTAAAAAAAATACCTCGTTTCTCTGGAGTTCCAAAACGTGGTTTTTTAAATTGCCCTGATTTTGGAACGAGGTATTTTGTTCAGAACGAGGCTGGGTAAAATTGCCTCGTTTACTAAACGAGGTATTTTATCCAAGATAATTATTAGCGGTATTTGCTGTCAACAAATAGAGCCATACAAATAATGTTCGGACCATCATGTGACCAATTGCAGATCTACATATTAGATTATTTATTTGGGACATGATATTGTTCATAGTTATGGCTTACTACAATGGAGTTCTATTATGTATAATAAACGCTTCCCGAGCGAAACAAAACATAACAATGTCACGTGACAATATTACATATGGCGGATACAAGCGTTCTTTGATTACATGCTGTTTGGTTTGATTATTAAATAATACGGCAATCTGTATTTATGGGAAAAGGAGAATGAATTTCCCCAAATCCAAAACTAGATGACTGGAATATTTATTGAATGGAAAGTAAATATTTTATAAACAAAAATATTCGGATTTGCAGTTTTCTAGCTTGGATGGATTTGTGATTTGAATCTCGAACTCAGTGTTTTATACATTTTATTATAAAATTGTAATAAATGTTTTACATGAATGAATAAAAGCTACAATTTAAAACAGTACAATAACATTGTGATTTGACGCTCTACAAATCACTAAGAGTATAACAATTGCTTGTTGAAAAAGCGTTACTAATATGTTTTTTTCCAATGCAGCAAAACCTACTGGACTGTTGTACTTAACTTATTATTTTTTAAAAATATATTCAAAAAGAATGCGTCTTTTACAGATTTCAATATAATCACAAATGGTTGATTGTTTTAATGCTAAGATAAGTATTAATGGTTTGTATTTGAAAATCAAATTATATAAGCGAAAAATAGTAAGATACATTATGTATATCTTTAAACACGCCCTTCTCAGTTACTACGTCGGCGAATATCATTTGATATTTTAGATGATCAGAATTAAACACCGTTTTGCTATGTTATTATTTTTTTATGATTTGGTGGGGGTATACTAAATTAGGGGATTGGATTGAAAGATTATAACTACCATCTTATGGAGACATAATGTGTGGTGCATTTACGGTCTTATAAAGCTCTATTCTTACATAAAGAATGCTTGATTCGCACGGAATTGTTTTAGCCGTGATCATTTTAAGTCATGCTTATGCCAAGATCTGGGTAAGTGTTAATTTAAGTAGATATCAGAAAAGTACCACGTGTTCATAAATGTACTCTTTAGATAAATTGTACAATATTTATCAGTTCACTAGTTACAATAAAATCATGCATTATAGCTATTTTTATTTATTTATCCCTGGTGCTTCAAATTCAATTTAGGGTGCCTCAACATATTTAAAAATATGTTTTAAAGCTTTAGGTCATTTTATTATATCTTTCTACCATAAATAATAGCCCGAATTTAGGTATACCAAAAGTTAAAGAAATATAAACATTTTTTGAGTCATTCAGATATGACTGCCAAAATTGTCACCAACACACGTGTCGTGTTTAGGCTGAAATCTAACCAGAAAAGTATTGTCAATACATAATAAAATTTATATTCCATTAATCAATTCCATTCCGCCATTGGTTTGTCTTAAACTCGTCATTTGTGTTCATGGGCATCAGGGTCGAGATGGCAACGTTATATGTTTTATTCCTCTAATTTACTATAAAACACAATATTCGGTTAGCGACACGGGTTAACGGCATATTAATAGCTTTATTCACTGAGATGGTTCCTTTACTTGTGGTTTATTTTTCGAATTGCTTTTTGTATTTTGTATTTATTTACAGAGGTTAAAAGTTTAAATGGACATATTTAGCACCTTCTTGTAAACCGTTGAAAGATTTAAAGTTTGGATTAAGGTTAAGTGAATGTAGGTCAAACATGCCGTTTGACAGAGTGTGTTTAGGGTGTTAAAGATTAAAAGTTATTCCCTACAAGGTGGTTCTACGGTTCTTACCATGCAATTCAGCTGTGAAATAACACGATTTCTTTCATTGTGTGTACAACAATAAAACTATTTCAATTTCAAGTTGTCTAATTCAGGGTGTTGTGAGGTATGCATCTAAGTGTTTTGACGACTTGAAAAATATACTTAATTTTATAAAAACTTATTAGAATCTTAGGATGATTTAAACAAAGGCACAAGACCGGTTCCAGATTCAATAATACATATAGCAAGTATAACAAACCTTTAAACATTGATACGTTCACTATTTCGGGCATTAAACTAATGGCTGATATTGTAAATAACACTAAGCATAGGTTAACATCTTCAAAACATATTATCAATTTAATTCAAGACTACTGGCCTAAACGCAGATATAGCACAATTATTAGATAATACGAATTAATTAAGTTAAGCAATCCCCAATCATGGGTGAGAGAAAATCAAACCAACTTGAATATAACAACAATGTCGTCCACCAACACGAGCCACGTGATAGAGGATGAATGAATTTGTGACACCGAATCAATTAAAATCTAAGTGTTGTTATGAAAAATGTCTCGGCTCTAAATTTGTAAAACTTATTTGTTTAAATTATTGGGAAAAGAATGGTTTCTTGTGTAATTTTCCTATCATATGGAAAACCATTTTTTGTATTTTTAAAAACCCTAAATGTATTGACTTAGATTATAAAATTTTACATAATATATTATGGTCAACGGAAAAGCTATTTAAGATAGGTAAAGTAAGTGACGAATATTGCCCGGTTTGTAAATCAATGCACGAAGATATTCAACATTTACCAGATGTCATTATTAAACAGTTTTTAAACTTCTTATTAAAAATATAATGAAAAGAAATATAAGTAGTAATGAATTAGGCACTGTAATTTTACTTGGTCTCCAGCGGTCAAGTAAAACTCCACTAATAGAATTATGTAATATTATTATGTGTACAATACGATTAGCTATACATAATAGATAATATATACTGCGTACACATCTACGAAAAGAATGAGAGTGCTAAAGATTTTATTTTAACAAGCAGATTTGGCTGCCAAGTCTGCTTTAGATCTTCCCATATCTCAATTTTTAATACCTTTCAATGATTTTAAATTTTCTATAAATTCTTTTATATATGACCGCTGGCAACGGTCTTGGGATCTTGCAGACACAAATAAACTTCATCACATTAAACCTCTCATAGGAGACTGGCCAAACTCCTATAGAACCAACAGGAGGGATGAAGTTGTTTTGTGTCGCTCTCGTATTGGTCATACTTTTTTAACTCACATTTTCATTTTGAAGCGAGAGCCGCAACCAGCATGTGTTCACTGTCATGTTCCTTTGACAGTTAAGCACATTTTGATTGAGTGCAATCATCTCAAGAATGTAAGATCAAACTATTACCGTTGCCAGTCACTACATCAATTATTTGCTCAACCGGAGCTGTATGGAAAATGGTTAAACTTTTTAAAAGAGACAACCTTTTATTACAAATTTTAATTGTATATATATATCCGTATTTTTGTTTTTAATTATTTATATACATAAAGGACTTATATTTATTTTTAACAACATTGTCTGTGATACTTGTTTTTATTTATGTATATAAATATATTTATGTGATATTGATTTAATTTGTCTCGTCAAAGTCACCATGTGTTTGGCACCATATAGCCCGGTTGGAGCTGACGTGCCATAAAACTCCATTTCATTTCATTTCATTTATTTTAAAATTTATTAAGCCTCCCGGGTTAAGTGATGAGATAAGCATCGATTTTTAACTTTAAATAAAAGAAACAAAAAGTCTAATTTACTATAAAACACCATTCGGTTTGCGTCACGGGTTAACGGCATATTAATAACTTTATTCACTGCGATGGTTTCTTTACTTATGGTATATTTTTCGAATTGCTTTTTGTATTAATTTACAATGCTTTGGAAGAGTCGATGAATCAGCAATATAGCCGCTTTTTTCTGTGACAAAGTCTTAAGTATTAAATTATGTAAAGTGAAAGTTGCATCCCTAGTACCCAAACCCTCTCTAAATCCGAACATCGCATCTGACAATATAGTATGTTCAGAGTTAAAGTTCTGCAGTCAATTATTAAAAATAGACGTGAACATTTTACCTAAATGACTATTCGGGGTTATACCACGATAATTGTTAGCATCATTTTTATATAACGGTATAATAACTCCTGTTGACCAACTATTTGGATATATACCACAATCAAAAAGATAATTAAACATTACATGTAAAGTTGGGATGAATATCGTCTTGTATTCTAAGAAGTATTCATTTATAAGATTATCTATACCCGCACGGGTGAAAAATCAAGGAAAAATTACAATGCGACAGTAAATATACCACATTTTCACGACTATATAACAACATCATGTTGGATTGTAAATTTTCCTTGATTTTTCGCCCGGAACGATATGGTACACGTTCATTGTGTCTTAAATATTGGATATTAGGATCCCACATTTTCACGACTACATGTATATAACAACATCATGTTGGATTGAAATGAACCAATATTGAATTTTAATTTGTGTTTTTAATTTCGGTTATTATGGAAAATATCGAGTGAGAGACTTAGCTCCTTTAACACCCTAATACACACTTCGCCAGGGGCATATTTGACCTACACTCAATTAGCCTTAATCCACACTTTAAATCTTTCAACGGTTTAACAAGAAGGTGCTAAATAAATGATTACAACCACAAATTGCATTGTTGTGTAGGCCGCAAGTCAGTTATAAAGAAAAATATTTAGAATATTTTCAATTAAACTTTTAACCGTTTTTTTTTTTTGTTTTTTTTTCTTGAAAAATGTTTATTCACAAATTTTAAATACAATATCATATACAATACATATATGCTTTAGAATGTATTCATATATACATTAATATACAACATTATGAAATTGTTAAAAAAGATTGAAAAGTGCGTATGTACATTTGAAATAAAAACTTTTTTTTTTTTTAAAGTCAATGCTTATCTCACCATTTATTCCTTGTTTAATAAGAAAGGATGGCTTAATGAACTTGGAAATAAAATCTTTAACAGTTTTATGTTTTTTGTAGTAGATATTTACACAGTATATATGATCTTTTAACAATCTTTTAAACAATGGCTTAACATCTATAATATGTCCATCTTTTAAGGCTAACATTCTTCTTTTGTATATAGCTATTCTTACTGTACATAAAATAATATTACATAACTCTATTGGAAGGGTTTTACATGACTGTTGAAGACCAAATAAAATAACAGTGCCTAGTTCATTAATACTTATATTTATTTTCAATATATCCACTAGTATATCTTTAATCAAAAGTTTAAAATCTGTCAAATGTTGGCATCTAATGAATAAATGTTCAATATCTTCGAGCATTAATTTACAAACAGGACAATATTCGTCGCTTACTTTACCTATCTTAAATAGCTTTTCTTTTGACCATAATATATTATGTACAACTTTAAAATCTAAGTCAACACATCTAGGATTTTTGTAAGTACAAAACACGTTTTTCCATATGATAGGAAAATTACACACGAAACCCTTTTTCTCCCAATAATTTAAACAAGTTGGTTGAACAAATTTATAGCTGAGTAGCTTCTGATAGCAGAATTTAGAAGTTAATTTATTTGGTGTTATCAATTCATCGTCTATCATATGACTCGTGTTGAAAGACGACATTGTTGTTACATACGTGTTAGATCGAATTACTCTCAACCATGATTGGGGGATACTTGTCTTAATTAATTCGTAATTTCTAACAATTGTGTTATATCTACGTTTAGGGTTATAAGCGTGAATTAAACTAATAATACGTTTTGTAGATATAAACCCAGGTTTAGTATTATCTAAAATATCAGCTATTTGTCTAATGCCCGAAATAATGAAAGTATCATTATTTAGGGGTTTATTATTATTCTTAATATATTTATTGTTAAACAATGGTTGTATAGCTATATCCACAATTGTATCTGGGAAGGGTCTTGTGCCTTGGTTTAAATCATCCCAGGATTCTAGTAAGTTTTTATAAAAATCTGGTAAATTCTTCAATAATCTTTTGGTATATAAAACTTTTAAGATATCTTTACCAAGATTAAAATCACCGTACGTGTTAATAAAATACATCATTGTGTTTTTCCATATATGAGCATACTGTTCGTCACTAAATTTAATTAACCATTTTAGACTTAAGGCTTTACTCTTGAGGTTAAGATCAGGAGAGCTCAATCCACCGTCGCGTTTATTCCCAATAAACGTTGTAAATTAATACAAAAAGCAATTCGAAAAATATACCACAAGTAAAGAAACCATCGCAGTGAATAAAGTTATTAATATGCCGTTAACCCGTGACGCGAACCGAATGGTGTTTTATAGTAAATTAGACTTTTTGTTTCTTTCATTTAAAGTTAAAAATCGATGCTTATCTCATCATTTAACCCGGGAGGCTAAATAAATTTTAAAATAAAATCTTTAGCACTCTCATTCTTTTCGTAGATGTGTACGCAGGATATATTATCTATTACATATAGCTAATCGTATTGTACACATAATAATATTACATAACTATTAGTGGAGTTTTACTTGACCGCTGGAGACCAAATAAAATTACAGTGCCTAATTCATTACTACTTATATTTATTTTCATTATATTCTTAATTAGAAGTTTAAAAAAACTGTTTAATAATGACATCTAGTAAATATTGAATATCTTCGTGCATTGGTTTACAAACCGGGCAATATTCGTCACTTACTTTACCTATCTTAAATAGCTTTTCCGTTGACCATAATATATTATGTAAAATTTTATAATCTAAGTCAATACATTTAGGGTTTTTAAAAATACAAAAAATGGTTTTCCATATGATAGGAAAATTACACAAGAAACCATTCTTTTCCCAATAATTTAAACAAATAAGTTTTACAAATTTAGAGCCGAGACATTTTTCATAACAACACTTAGATTTTAATTGATTCGGTGTCACAAATTCATTCATCATCTAACACGTGGCTCGTGTTGGTCGAAGACATTGTTGTTATATTCAAGTTGGTTTGATTTTCTCTCACCCATGATTGGGGAATGCTTAACTTAATTAATTCGTATTATCTAATAATTGTGCTATATCTGCGTTTAGGACAGTAGGCTTGAATTAAATTGATAATATGTTTTGAAGATGTTAACTTAGGCTTAGTATTATCTACAAACAATATCAGCCATTAGTTTAATGCCCGAAATAGTGAACGTATCAAGGTTTAAAGGTTTGTTATACTTGCTATATGTATTATTGAATCTGGAACCGGTCTTGTGCCTTTGTTTAAATCATCCTAAGATTCTAATAAGTTTAAATAAAATTAAGTATATTTTTCAGGTCGTCAAAACACTTAGATGCACACCTCACAACACCCTGGTTTAGACAACTTGAAATTGAAATAGTTTTATTGTTGTACACATAATGAAAGAAATTGTGTTATTTCACAGCTGAATTGTATGATAAGAACCGTAGAACCACCTTGTAGGGAATAACTTTTAATCTTGAACACCCTAATACACATCTGTCAAACGGCATGTTTGACCTACATTCACTTAACCTTAATCCAAACATTAAATCTTTCAACGGTTTAACAAGAAGGTGCTTAAATATTTCCATTTAAATTTTTAACCTTTGTAAATAAATACAAAAAGCAATTCGAAAAATAAACCACAAGTAAAGGAACCATCTCAGTGAATAAAGCTATTAATATGCCGTTAACCCGTGACGCGAACCGAATGGTGTTTTATAGTAAATTAGAGGAATAAAACATATAACGTTGCCATCTCGACCCTGATGCCCATGAACACAAATGACGAGTTTAAGACAAACCAATGGCGGAATGGAATTGATTAATGGAATATAAAATTTAATAATGTATTGACACTAAGTTTTCTGGTTAGACTTTAGCCTAAAAACATGCGTGCTTATGACAATTTTGGCAGTCATATCTGAATGACTCAAAAACTGGTTATATTTCTTCTTTAACTTTTGGTATACTTAAATCCGGCTATTATTTATGGTAGAAAGATATAATAAAATGACCTAAAGCTTTAAAACATATTTTTAAATATGTTGAGGCACCCTGAATTGAATTTGAAGCACCAGGGATAAATAAATAAAAATAGCTATAATGCATGATTTTATTGTAACTAGTGAACTGATAAATATTGTACAATTTATCTAAACAGTACGTTAGTCGTCAGAAAATTCATGAAAACATGGTACTTTTCTGATATCTAGTTAAATTAACACTTACCACACATTATGTCTCCATAAGATGGTAGCTATAATCTTTCAATCCAATCCCCTAATTTAGTATACCCCCACCAAATCATAAAAAAATAATAACATAGCAAAACGGTGTTTAATTCTGATCATCTAAATTATCAAATGATATTCGCCGAAGTAGTAAGTGAGAAGGGCGTGTTTTAAGATGTACATAATGTATCTTACTATTTTTCGCTTATATAATTTGATGTTCAAATACAAACCATTAATACTTATCTAAGCATTAAAACAATCAACCATTTGTGGTTATATTGAAATCTGTAAAGGACGCATTCTTTTTGAATATATTTCAAAGTAGGTTTTGCTGCATTGTACTCAGATACACCTAGCACTTTTAATTGGGTCAATAGTAACGTCCGTTACAAAAGGTCACGTCCGTTACATAGTAGGGAGTCACTTCCGTTACAAATATTTTGTATAATATTGACAAAACAGTACAGAGCAGTAAAATTTAATAAAAAAATAATCATTGATCAAATATTGTAACATATCGGCTAAGAATAACAATGAAATCATGCCCAAGAAAGAGTGTAAAAGAGTTATCAGTTGGGAAATTTCACACTGTTTTGAAACCAGATGTCCAGGAAAGATCCTTGCCAATATCTTGGGGTAACAGGGCACAAAGACATATCTTTACATTCAAAAATGTAGATTTTGATATTATCACACTGCAAATCAACTGGGCCGGTATTTATTAGCAAATTTGGGGCAAATATTAATTGGACATGTGACGTCGATTACAAGGTCGCATGGTCCGCAAAATATGTATTTGCATAAAAACAGAACGATAAGTTCTCTTTTTCATTACAAAATTTGAAAGATGAATTATTAATACAAGTTTTTGACCCCCAAAGAATTGGAAAAAAATAATTTAAATTTAACTGCCTTTTCATCTAAAGTTCTACATCTTATTGTGGTTTGTGTCATATAATGATTGATGCTTCAAGATCCGTCAATCGCCTAAAACAGTTTAAGTCCGGACTAAGGGCTGACCAGTGCATAACGTTGACGTCGTTCTGCTGTAAAAAGTGTGGGCACAGGCGTTGTCATGCTGGAAAACGTTGTCTCGCGATGACGTGCCAAATGTGGTATGACGTGGGGTCTGAGAGCTTGATCGATGTAGCACACTGCTGTGATGCCGCCTCCTCTCCCTGGACCAAGATTTTGGAACATCCTAGGATACACTTTCTAGTACAGGCCGATTCCACCCCAATCCATTATGCTTGGACCACCCCATGAGTCACGTTCCATGACACATTGGTCAGAGCAACGCTGGCCACTTCGACGCCATATTCTGGTCCTGTCATCTGACAGTTCTCCATTGCGTGGCTCACCAGTTCTGGTGTTGTTGGGCAAACTCTAGACGTTCACGTCGATGGCGAGGGGTGAAGATGTGTCCACGGTGAGGTCTACGGCAGTGGATGTTCTCTCTGGTGAGACGTCGGCGCACTGTATCGGTACTGATGGGTCTTCCGTGTGTTCCTACTGTCTGACGTGCTGTCTCAGATGCCTGTGTGAAGGGATGCTGCACGTGCTGTCGCACAACATGGCGGTCTTATCGCCATTTGGTAACTCTTGGTCTACCTGGTCGGGGGGCGATCATCCGTGGTGTTGGGGGCCCCGAAAGCGTTGCTGAAGCCTGTAGATGGTTCGAACACTGACCTGGAAGTGATTGGCAACGGCTTGGGCAGTGTGGCCAGCGTCGACTCTTCAATGCGCCTGGTTTCTCTGGGCTGTCGTGAGTTGTGGCATGCTGATGACGTTGTAGTGTGAATGTTTCAACCAGGTATGGGGGCTGAATTTTATAGGGCTGGTCCCGGTGAAAAGCACGTGCAGCATGAGTTACATGAAAATCATGGAGAACACATTGCCATCTCAGAAGTCAGGTTGTCTTTTTGAGAACATTTCCCGGGTTTAATTCTGTGTTTGGGAAGGAGCCTTATTGCTCAGGTAAAGCTGGAGATGTGGTCACAATTATACAATAAAAACATTTGGCAAATTTTATGCAGTCAAGTACTATATCCGGTGAACACGCGATAAGAAAGACAACTACTACGAGACAATGACGCCATACGACTGTGACGTCATCTATATAAATGCCCTTTATCAACACCCGTTGTCAGATAGAAACGAATACTACATTGGTAGACATCCACAAATAACCAAAAGGAAAAGGACATCAAGACACAATTTTGATCAATATGGCGGCCATCTTGGGTATGACGTCACAGGGGCATAATGACATCATTTTTGGATTTATTGGGGTCGACTTCCTATATGTCTGTAATACATTTATAGGCCCAAAAGTCGATAGTTAACGAGATAGCTGACAATCTAACAGCATTTGGCGGCCATTTTGTATTTATGTTAATTAGAAGGTCAAAAACTAAAATTTCGGCTTGGGAACATGGATAGACGTATTCAGCACATCAAAATCATTAAGAAAAGTGATGTTCCCCACTTTTACTAAGAAATGCTTCTAACATTCTGATTTAACGAAAATTTGACTAGTCTAGGAGTAAACACACGAGGTTGAGAAGGCGTCCCTATTTCCAAGGCACATACGCTCACACCAGGGATCGAAACCACAACCGCAAGCTAGAGGTAACCGGCCAGCTAGAGGTCGAAGCGCGGCACTCTAGCGCGTGATATACTTTGTATATATCGAGGGTATAGAACATAATTGTGATAAGTCAATATATCAGGCATTGTGACTTATCACAATTATGTTCTAAACCCTCGATATTGTAGTATGCTAGACAAGATAATGTAAGAAATGTTAATCTCTTCAAGTACCTGTTAGGTGGACTGTCGACCTATATAATATAACGTCTACCAGGCTTTATCAAATTAAAGACAACAAATCCTAAGAGACGTCCATTGTTTGTAGGGGCGGACTGGGTAGCTCTGAGCCCTCGGACAAACTGGTGCCCTTGGGACACGACGAGAAAAACGTAACATGTTTGATTAACCAATCTCGCACTCCGGCAATGATATTCTTTAGTGGGTGCAAAGATTAAAGAACACTTTTCTATTTATTAACCTATTTCAAAATGAACTGCATTGTGGTAGACAAATATGTTTACTACGGTGCCAGTTGAAAAGTTTATTCCAATCCTTTATAACATTTACCAAGTAATTAATGTGTAACGGTGTACCCCAAATCCATGTAAAAATAATGGTACGTGCTCAACGGTTGATAACGGTTACAGCTGTAGTTGTACTCCTGGGTATTTAGGAGAAAACTGTGATGGAAAGATATATTGTATATCGTATCAATAATTTCCCCGAGAGAGGGGGAGAAAATGGGTTTAAATTGATTGCATTTACAGATATACATGGAACCATTTCGGTAAAGGATCCTGGATTGCAAACTCGCCTGTCATCGTTGTAATTTGCTTTCGAATATGCACGAGTAGCTAAACCACGTGATTTTGTTTATCATTATGGTTGCTTAGACCGATTCGGTATTTACAAGCAAAATCAAAATATTATTACTCCAAAAATTAAGTATAGGGAAATAGTGAGCATATTTAATTGCAGTGAATGTGTGTCTACCTAACCCATGTAAGAATAATGGAACGTGTTCACCAGTTGATAACAGTTACAGCTGTAATTGTGCTATAGGATATTTAGGAAAAAACTGTGACGGTAAGTTACGTACATTCTTTATTGTCATAATAATTTAGTCAGCCTTAATTGACCAGCCAACAAGCTCATTATGAACAAATCAAGCCCGAAAGGACTCGGGGTGCAGCCTTATTTGACGCCAGATTAACGTAAGAATTCGCCCATTACATCTGAATTAAATCTTTAAATTAAGATGCAGCCTTGTTCGACACCAGATTAACATAAGAATTTATCTATTACATCTGAATAAAACATTGTTTTCATGTGGCCATGTGATAATGCTCTAACAATGTATCGATTAATTCCCACAGAGGCGCACATGAAATCGATAAAACTCATATATAATTACAGTTACTAGTACATATTTACACAAGACGAGGCGGTCCGGTTCACATTCACTGTTACTTTACTGGACTCAGCTTGAGCTGCCCCTTCTTTAACGCAAAAAGATCAGGATTCAGGAAATTGAATTAGATATCATGCCGCGAATTTATAAATCTCAATGGGTATCATATCATCACCAGTACTTGTTGCATTCATTATTTTACTTAAATCTCTGATAATTTCTAACCCGTTAAGAAATATCCATATTACATTATGCCATACTTAACATTTGGAATTATGATAACTCACTGTCTCACATACATGATTACTAACGTGTGTGAGGTCAGTGTATTACCACTACGGCGCCGTTACAGAGCGTGACCAAAATTAATCCTTCCCACGAAGGCGCAGATATGGACTTCCCACGAAGGCACGGATATGGACTTATCGGCTTTCGTTTGAAGAAAGGCATGTTGTTATTAGGACCCAATTAACGGTGTTAGAGATTTAATGAATTTATGTTCACTCTGAATTTTATTCACCATTTGGCAACTAATGATGAATATCATAACATCATCCAAGTAGTGTTCACTCTGAATTTTACTCACCAATTGGCAACTAATGATGAAAATCATCAGATCATTCAAGTATTGTTCACATATTCGCCCACTCTCAATCAGATCCAAAAATAACTGAATTGGCCGACTACGTAAACAACCAAAGGGGGAGGATGAACATGCTCCTCATCAGTGGAACCACTACCACACAGGGGAACACAAAATCAACAACACCCTGGAAGAATGGCATTCAAGGATCAAGAAGCTAGTTGTTAAAGTTCATCCGAAATGTTTTTGATATGATCTCATTTTACAAGAGCAAAATATTAATTAAATTAGAATCGTACAGTATGTCGGGGAACAGAAACCACCAAGGAAGAGATATAAATATGCCCAAATCTAAAGCCAACTCCAGGAATTAAAAAGTAGACACGAAGAAGAGGAATTAAGACAGGGTGTCTTATTTGGGGAAATTAAATTTGTTTATATTTATTAACGTCATATGCCAAACATGTTAAAATGTTAGTTAATTAGTCACATTGGGGATTATGAAATTGTAAATTCTTATCATAACAATCTATAACTCCATTATTACATTTTTAATTCATTTTAATCCATGAAAGCTGGATTCCCACGAACACGTCGAATATGACCTCTTTTAATCCGTTACGGTCAATAACTGCGCCTTCGTGGGAATGAACCGTGAGGTCTACATTTCTTTAATTTAATTTTAGTAAATCCTTGTGATATATGCAACCATTGTTTAAATAATGGCACGTGTAACGGACGTTTTTTATTGCATTGAAAGAGTGGCTCACCACCTGTATCTATATATGTATGTTTATGTTACAAATGAAGAGGCATACTTGAGTGATATGATGTAAGTATTTATGTTGATCTAGAGACGTTTGAGAAGAAACTATTCCGTCAAAGAATCACGCCCGTTATTTGCGTTTATGATGATCGATATTTCCCGTCCCGTTTTAAATCCATGGCTCCTCCGCAGTTATTAGCTCCCTTGTTCTACACACTGTTCGTATACCTCACGATTTTGCGGGTAATTAAGAATGGGGGACACGATACGGAAATTCCGTCCTCAAACTTTTGTTGTCGTCATGTCCGTAATGTCACAATCACGTCCGTTATGCCCAAATCACGTCCGTTATATTATTACAAGAATTTGACAAAAACTGAGGAGATGCCAAAGCCGTCTGTTTTGCGCTCAAAATCAAGAGCCGTTCCTCACATTCTGGTAATCGAAATAAATAAAAGAATCACGCAAATTTGATTGATAACAGTTTGACCTTCGGTTTGACGTGTAACGGATGTGATGGTGGACGAAATTCATAATGTCAAACATCACTAACGTTACACAAAGAAGCTAAGATAACCTAAAGAAAATTACGAGTCTTTATTAAATTACATAAATTGCCTTCTTTTTAAATGTCCTTAAACTAAGAATGGAAAAGAGCGTTAAACACCGACATTGTACTCAGATACACCTAGCACTTTTAATTGGGTCAACAGTAACGTCCGTTACAAAAGGTCACGTCCGTTACATAGTAGGGAGTCACTTCCGTTACAAATATTTTGTATAATATTGACAAAACAGTACAGAGCAGTAAAATTTAATAAAAAAATAATCATTGATCAAATATTGTAACATATCGGCTAAGAATAACAATGAAATCATGCCCAAGAAAGAGTGTAGAAGAGTTATCAGTTGGGAAATTTCACACTGTTTTGAAACCAGATGTCCAGGAAAGATCCTTGCCAATATCTTGGGGTAACAGGGCACAAAGACATATCTTTACATTCAAAAATGTAGATTTTGATATTATCACACTGCAAATCAACTGGGCCGGTATTTATTAGCAAATTTGGGGCAAATATTAATTGGACATGTGACGTCGATTACAAGGTCGCATGGTCCGCAAAATATGTATTTGCATAAAAACAGAACGATAAGTTCTCTTTTTCATTACAAAATTTGAAAGATGAATTATTAATACAAGTTTTTGACCCCCAAAGAATTGGAAAAAAATAATTTAAATTTAACTGCCTTTTCATCTAAAGTTCTACATCTTATCGTGGCTTGTGTCATATAATGATTGATGCTTCAAGATCCGTCAATCGCCTAAAACAGGATGGCGTCAGAAAAATATCATTCATTGTAGTACCTGGGGCCCTGCTTCTTTACTTCAAACTAACAATACACTTTTCTTTCAAAAATATTCCAAGAAATTAGCGGGAAAGTCCAAAAGATTGGCATAAGACGTGACAAGATTGAACGTCGTTCAGCCATCGCCATGCTTGTAAATGTCAAAGGCGCGTCAATGTTTTCTAAGGTGACGTCATTATAAAAAGTGGGAGGAGCTACAGGTTTCTGACGGAAAGGTCAATTGATAGCATAACGGCACAGAGGTGTTTAATGCTGATCATCTAAATTATCAAATGATATTCCCCGAAGCAGTAATTGAGAAGGGCGTTGTTTAAAGATATATTTTAATATTTTTCTATTGTATAATATGATTTTCAAATATAAACCATTAATACCCATCTTAGCATCGTGTATGACAGTGTGCATCAGTATAATCACTTATTTGTGGTTATATTGAAATTTGTAAAGACGCGTTCTTTTGAATTTATTTTTAAAAAATAATAACTTAAATACAACAGAAGAACATAGTCCAGGAGGTTTTCCCCATTGGAAAAAAAAACGTATTAGTAACGCTTATTCAACAAACAATTGTTATACTTTTAGTGATTTGTAGGGCGTCAAATCCTAATGTTATTGTACTGTTTTAATTTGTAGATTTTATTTTTTATTTTATTCATTGATGTAAAACATTTATTACAATTTTATAGTAAAATGTATAAAACACCGAGTTTTGCCTAGCAAATGCCAAATGAAGTTATGGAAAACGCGATGGCTGATATATGTATAGTTCACAAGCAGTATCATAATACAGATATGTGACGAGAAGTTAATATAAATAGGGCCTATACCCTATAAAAGTTTACCGTCATCGAATTGTTTACTGTCCTCGTTACATGGATTCAAATCACAAATACACCAAAGCTAGAAAACTACAAATCCGAAGAATTTTGTTTATAAAATATTCACTTTCCATTCAATAAATATTCCAGTCATCTATTTTTGGAATTGGGGACATTCATTCTCTTTTCCCCATAAATACAGATTGCCGTGTTATTTAATATTCAAACCAAACAGCATGTAATCAAAGAACGCTTTTATTCGTAATATGTAATATTGTCACGTGACATTGTTATGGTTTTTTTTCGCTTGGGAAGCTTTTATTATTCACTATAGAACTCCAGTATAGTAAACCATAACTATGAACAATATCATGTTCCAAATAAATAATCTAATTTGTAGATCTGCAATTTGTCACGTGATGGTCCGAACATTATTTGTATGGCTCAATTTGTTGATAGAAAATACCGCTAATAATTATTTGTACTAATCCGTGCACGAGATGACTGGACTATAGTACCCTACTTCCAGCAATGGATACTGACATAACTGTCGGTAAGTTGGTCTAAGATAGTAGTAAAATAATGCAAGCTACTTCACTACCCTAGCTTTCGTCACACATCATTTAGGTGAAGAATTTCTATATTAAACAGAACACCGTTTTTAATACTAAAATAAACCCTATAGTATTATACCCATATAGAGCTGAGAGTGGCCCCTTTCGTCATGCCTGCTACGCTGCTTCCACTGTGAGGTGAGAGTGAGGCCAGAGAATCTAAATGAAATTTAGTTGATGCTTGATGAATGCAATCGTATAAGATCTGAGGCAGACTCGAGAATCCTTAGTCCCCTAATTTCTATTGGGATTGACCCTTTATCAAAACTGGTATCGGCTACCTCAAAAACGTATATTTTGACACCAAAATGTGATCATTTTGTAAAATTCGAATTTCCCGCCATCTGGAATCATTCCCCAATATTTACTCCGCTGTATAACTAATCACCAAAATGTGCATGGAAATGGATTCAGCTGTCTCGAAAGGATATATTTTAATACAAAACTTGGTCACATTATAATAATTAGATAAAAAAAATTGCATTTTCTGGCAAAAACTGGCGGCGATTTTGGATATTGGCCAATTCGACCCATTTAGACACAGATTTAAGAATGCGCTTTTGGAAATGAAATGAAATGAAATGGAGTTTAACGTCCTACTGTTCTGCTCCTAACCTGGGCTAATGAAGACGGGCATACGCCATACAGTGTGCTATGAGGGAAATTTTGCCCGGACAGCGGCACTACGGCCTACTCTTATATCGAATTCCAACTGCCAAGGGATCTTTTACGTGCACGCCAATGTGTACACGGGACCTCGGTTTTTCGTCCCATCCGAACGACTAGACAGCTTTCCTGCATCACTGACAAGGGAGAACCACGCCGGAAAATCTGGATGAACTTTCTCGGCCAATGCAGGGATCGAACACCCGATCGCCAGGCTAGCGAGCTAGGGTCTTACCCACTTTGCCACGTGAAGGGGTGGGGGTGGTAACATAAACATAAACCTTGGTCGACATTTCTATTGTAGCAACTGCCCAGGATGATGTGGAATTGAGTTGTACTGAAATGAATTGAAATGAAATTGGGGTTACTGGTGCACTGTTGTAATTAAGGCAAATATTGTATTTTTAATTAATACATTATTATGATTACTGTTCATATTGTAATTGTAATCCATACATTATTAGGTTTAATGTAAAAGTTTTATTTAATGTTAATTTTTTAATCGTAAGCCATACGCTGTAGTAGTTAATGGAAATATTTTAATTGTAAGACATACGCTTTAGTAATTAATAGAAATATTGTAATTATAAGCCATATGCTGTTGTAATTGATAGAAATATTGTAATTGTAAGCCATATGCTGTTGTAATTAATAGAAATATTGTAATTGTAAGCCATATGCTGTTGTAATTACTAGAAATTGTAAGCAATATGATGGTGTAATTAATTGTAATTGTAAGAATTGTAAGACACTGTTGTGATTAAGGGGAATATTGTAATTATAACACATGCACTATTTGGATTAAAGATACATTTTGGGTATTAGGTAAATAGCTGGCAGTTCTTACTATAATAGTTTAAAGCTAGATAATGTAAAGGAAATTTACTGAAAATTTCAGTGAAATTGATCCACTCTGAACCGAAACTTTAGCTATTGAATTGTCGGCCTAGCCTCGATCATCATTACTAAAGACGGCACGATAAAATAAACATAGTCTCGATTATCCATGAATGGAAGTCGAACAGAAAATCGGAAACTAACCCAATAAACACTACAGGTAAACGCACGGGACTAGATTGTGAACTGCGCATGTTATCTAAAGCCAATTATTAAGACCACCTGCCGATTTGACCAAGGCCGCCGAGTGTTAAATAGGTTCAGTTGTTGACGATCAGGGCATGTGCTTGTTGATGACCAGGTTTAAGAATTTGGTTGAAAAGTATTGATAAGCAATAAGAATATTATTACTCAAAAAATTAACTTGAGAAATTTAGAGAATTAATCTTTATAGAGAAACCGGCCAACATGTTTATATTACTTGTGCCTTTTTATACGCCCACATTGAAATGTGGTCGTATATTGTCGTCGCCCCCGTCCGTCGGTCCCGCGTCCACGATTGCCTGTGGACGCTCTAGAGGCTAAAGTTAATATCTGATTGACTTTAAATTTATACACAGTGTTTAAGGTCTTGAGACGAAGAAGCCTATGGATTTTCCGCGATTTCCAATATTTGCTGCCAGAGTTATGGCCCTTGATCACTATGAAAAATCTTTTTGCCGCTCTAGAGGCCAGAGTTAACATCCGATTGACTTTCAATTTATACACAGTGTTTACGGTCATGAGAGGAAGAATCCTATTGATTTTCAGCGATTTCCGATAATTACTGTATATGGCTCTTGATCACTTCAAAAAAATTTGTGGATGCTCTAGAGGCTAAAGTTAATATCCGATTGAGTATAAATTTATACACAGTGTTTGAGGTCATGAGACGAAGATTCCTATTGATTTTTAACGATTTCCGATAATTACTGCCAAAGTTATGGCCCTTGATCACTTTGCAAAATCTTGTGACGCTCTAAAGGCTAAAGTTATCATCCGATTGACTTCAGATTAATATACAGAGTTTAAGATCTTGAGACGAACAAGTATATTGATTTTCAATGAATTTTTATGACTTGAACAGTTAAATCCATGATATTAAAAGCTTTGCATACAAAACGTTAGCATGGGGCAGAACTTTATAAAAACCAAACAAATTCTAATAGTTTTCTGATAAGTACGTCGTGAATTGTTGCTCTTAATCAGATTTTAGTGTATTATAAATGTTTCATTACCGAAAAAAGTAAAAATATGCGACAACCCTTGTTGACTGCCTGGACGATTTAGTTGCTGTGGGCGTATGTTTCCTTGCCTGGCAACCTATCTTTAATTCTAGTGAATCTGTGTCTACCCGACCCATGTAAAAATGGTGGTACTTGTTCACCAGTTGATAACGGTTACAGCTGTAATTGTCCTACAGGATATTTAGGAGAAAACTGTGATGGTAAGGTACTTACATTCATTATTGTCATAATAATTTAGCATGCTTTGATTAACAAGCAGACAAGTTCATTTGTGGATGCTCTAGAGGCTAAAGTTAATATCCGATTGAGTATAAATTTATACACAGTGTTTGAGGTCATGAGACGAAGATTCCTATTGATTTTTAACGATTTCCGATAATTACTGCCAAAGTTATGGCCCTTGATCACTTTGCAAAATCTTGTGACGCTCTAAAGGCTAAAGTTATCATCCGATTGACTTCAGATTGATATACAGAGTTTAAGATCTTGAGACGAACAAGTATATTGATTTTCAATGAATTTTTATGACTTGAACAGTTAAATCCATGATATTAAAAGCTTTGCATACAAAACGTTAGCATGGGGCAGAACTTTATAAAACCCAAACAAATTCTAATAGTTTTCTGATAAGTACGTCGTGAATTGTTGCTCTTAATCAGATTTTAGTGTATTATAAATGTTTCATTACCGAAAAAAGTAAAAATATGCGACAACCCTTGTTGACTGCCTGGACGATTTAGTTGCTGTGGGCGTATGTTTCCTTGCCTGGCAACCTATCTTTAATTCTAGTGAATCTGTGTCTACCCGACCCATGTAAAAATGGTGGTACTTGTTCACCAGTTGATAACGGTTACAGCTGTAATTGTCCTACAGGATATTTAGGAGAAAACTGTGATGGTAAGGTACTTACATTCATTATTGTCATAATAATTTAGCATGCTTTGATTAACAAGCAGACAAGTTCATTTGTGGATGCTCTAGAGGCTAAAGTTAATATCCGATTGAGTATAAATTTATACACAGTGTTTGAGGTCATGAGACGAAGATTCCTATTGATTTTTAACGATTTCCGATAATTACTGCCAAAGTTATGGCCCTTGATCACTTTGCAAAATCTTGTGACGCTCTAAAGGCTAAAGTTATCATCCGATTGACTTCAGATTGATATACAGAGTTTAAGATCTTGAGACGAACAAGTATATTGATTTTCAATGAATTTTTATGACTTGAACAGTTAAATCCATGATATTAAAAGCTTTGCATACAAAACGTTAGCATGGGGCAGAACTTTATAAAAACCAAACAAATTCTAATAGTTTTCTGATTGTACGTCGTGAATTGTTGCTCTTAATCAGATTTTAGTGTATTATAAATGTTTCATTACCGAAAAAAGTAAAAATATGCGACAACCCTTGTTGACTGCCTGGACGATTTAGTTGCTGTGGGCGTATGTTTTCTTGCCTGGCTACCTATCTTTAATTCTAGTGAATCTGTGTCTACCCGACCCATGTAAAAATGGTGGTACTTGTTCACCAGTTGATAACGGTTACAGCTGTAATTGTCCTACAGGATATTTAGGAGAAAACTGTGATGGTAAGGTACTTACATTCATTATTGTCATAATAATTTAGCATGCTTTGATTAACAAGCAGACAAGTTCATTTGTGGATGCTCTAGAGGCTAAAGTTAATATCCGATTGAGTATAAATTTATACACAGTGTTTGAGGTCATGAGACGAAGATTCCTATTGATTTTTAACGATTTCCGATAATTACTGCCAAAGTTATGGCCCTTGATCACTTTGCAAAATCTTGTGACGCTCTAAAGGCTAAAGTTATCATCCGATTGACTTCAGATTGATATACAGAGTTTAAGATCTTGAGACGAACAAGTATATTGATTTTCAATGAATTTTTATGACTTGAACAGTTAAATCCATGATATTAAAAGCTTTGCATACAAAACGTTAGCATGGGGCAGAACTTTATAAAAACCAAACAAATTCTAATAGTTTTCTGATTGTACGTCGTGAATTGTTGCTCTTAATCAGATTTTAGTGTATTATAAATGTTTCATTACCGAAAAAAGTAAAAATATGCGACAACCCTTGTTGACTGCCTGGACGATTTAGTTGCTGTGGGCGTATGTTTTCTTGCCTGGCTACCTATCTTTAATTCTAGTGAATCTGTGTCTACCCGACCCATGTAAAAATGGTGGTACTTGTTCACCAGTTGATAACGGTTACAGCTGTAATTGTCCTACAGGATATTTAGGAGAAAACTGTGATGGTAAGGTACTTACATTCATTATTGTCATAATAATTTAGCATGCTTTGATTAACAAGCAGACAAGTTCATTTTAGGAAAAGAAAAGGACTCAGGGTGCAGTCTTGGTTGACACTAGACTAGATTGACATGAGAATCCACTCATTACATCTGAGTTAACTCGTTATATCTGAATAAACTCATTACATCTGAGTTAACTCATTACACCTGAATTAACTAGTTACATTATAATTGTTATAATAGGTCCATGTTATCTTGCTCAAACAATGTATCACATAACTTTGTTTGATTAAGGGGGGTTGGATGGCCGAATGGTTAGCACGCGCGTGCTGTATCATACGGTCTGTCATTGAGTCAACCTTCGGGGTTCCGATTCCCCGGTGGTACGTGACAAGGAATAGAGTCGCCTGTCCAACCTCGTGGGTTTTCTCCGGGCCCTCCGGTTTCCTCCCACTGCTAAAGACCCCTACGCGCAAGCGAATGATTGAAATAAAATTAAACCATATGTTAGTCCTGAAATGACCTAGTTTGTGTCGAGTGGACGTTAAACCCCATCTCTCTCTCTCTCTCTCTCTCTCTCTCTCTCTCTCTCTTGTTTGTTTGATAAGTTCACTAACATGCTATACAGAATTGATATGAATAATTTTAAGGCATGGATCAGAATGTAGGATGTCACTATACTTACTTGGTAATGTCATATCCTCACCAGTAGCCTACTTTTTACAGTCACCACTGATAATTTCTAGGTCACGAAGAAATATGGGTCATTCCATTTTACCTGGACATGTGCTTGTAAGTGACCCCCTCAGAAAATTATGAAAACAAATATGTTATAGTACATAGAGTCTTATGTAAAACTGTAAAGTTATATGACTCTAGTATTAATATTGATATGACTCGATTTTTGTGATCCGATTTTATTCCTTCTAGCCAGTTTATGTTCTTGAAATTATGGGGTTTGTAAGAAAATGTTATGTAGATTAAGAATTTACAATCACAGTTTACAGGAAAAGTACCATCAACTGCGTATGGGGTACCTTAAGTGCCAAAATGTGATACTTGTGCAAAAAACAATCGATATAACATTCTCTTACAAACCCCTTAATTTCAAGAATATTGTCTATCTAGGGTATATAAAATCAGAACACTAAAATCGAGCCATATACCAGTCGTTTCAAAACTTGCGAAAGGGTATCCGATTCAAATGGCCATATTAATACTAGAGTCATATAGTTTTACATAAGACTGTGTGTACTATAACATATATGTTTTTTTTTATAAATTTTCAGAGGAGGTCACTTTACAGCTTTCTCAGAATTTGGTCCCCTTGACATGGAATGACCCATATCCATATTACATTATGCTATAATTAACAATTGGAATTAGGTCACTCAGTATCTAATATACATTATTACTAATATATGTGAGGTCTACATTTTTTAAATTTAATTTTAGTTAACCTATGTGATTTCAACAACCCCTGTTTAAATGATGGTACGTGTTATCCATCAGAAGGTGGCGTGAGTTGCAGCTGTCCTCCTGGATTTGAAGGGTCCTTTTGTCAAGGTAAGCTGGTACTATGTCTGTACACTATATAATCTTCTTCGGTATAAAAACCTATATATAAATATTTGCATAATATAATAAATAAAGGTTAAAATGCCTAAAGAAATTACTATTATTTAATTGTCTACATGTTTCGCCTGATTTCGGTAGCCATAATTACAGAAATAACGTGAAGTCCAAGACTACTGAGTCCCAACAGACAGTATCCACGCCAGCTATTCCTAGACGATCAAGGTTGTCACAAATCGGATAGATGAGTTATGCGCCCTTGGGTATGAAGGCTTGATAAATCTGGCTCGTGCAAATGTTGAGGAAAATGAGTTTTAGACATAAATAACAGTGTCAATTTATACCAGTTATAAATAGATTCTGTATAGGTAATTGGGTGGTTGTCTGTTTGATGTAAACAAATTGAAGAACACCAAGGAAAATAGTTATCCAACTTATTCTATCGAATTTGAACAAAGGCTCTAATGAACCAAGATGGCGGACCAGGTACTAACCGCCAACCAACAGAACAAGAAAACCAGGAAGATCCTAGAAGCTATAAATATCAGAAGACATTCACCTGAACTCAATAGGGACTTAGGGCTCTACATCCCCAGGGCATATGATGATGTAATTAAGATGAACAACATAATTTAACTATTAAGCCATCTTTGGTTGTACTAAAATCCCCGCCCCACCCCATCAATAAATTTTCGATATTATAGACTCTCCCAACCTGTTAATAACCCTCTAATCATGCAGTATCAGTGCTTATTAGTAGCTAATTACCTTGTTATGTTTGTTGTTATTGTTAAATATCCTTTACACCTTGATTATTTCTATTACTGTTATTCTTAATCCATACAGATGGTTTCTTATTAATTTCATATATATTGTCCACAAGTTTACTAAATTGTCATTTGTGCTTGATAACGATAAGAGGATACTTGTCGAAACGTCGTGCTTTTAGAATAAACTAGTGATTGTATCCCATAAAAACTGTGTTCTGTTAATTTGTTCCCTGATCGCTAAATGCCACTTAAAGAATAGGTTTGTAACCCACAGATCTTGGTTCCATTCGATATTCGCGCATATCGGACCGTAACTTCCTGAATTATACCCCCTGATTGTAAGAAAAATCGCGTTTTTATCTTGTGGACCCTATAGTATAGAGGTCAAAATTTGTATCCAATTTAAAAAACTGGTTTAGTATATCACCGTTACACACTAAGGATGGCTGAGTTCGAATTCCGTAAAAATGGCCCAAAACTGACAGACAAAATGGCCGTCCTCGTTCTCAAATAGCGTAAAAAATATGGTATATCAAGGTTGTGGACCCTCTAGAGGTCACAATTTTCTTCTGATTTCTGATGAAACTTGGAAATTAAGTTTATAACCCAAAGATCTCGGTTCCTTTCGATATTCGTGCATATCGGACCGTCAGTTCCTGAATTATGGCCCTTGATTGAACAAAAAATCACGTTTTTAGCTTGTGGTCCCTGTAGAGGTCACAATTTTCATCTAATTAAAAACAATGTGTGAATATATCACCATTACACACTAAGATCTTGGATCCTTTTGATAATCGCGGAAACCTTCCTGGGTTATGGCCCCTGATTGTTCGAAAAATGTCAATTTTAGCTCGCGGATTCTCTAGAGGTCACCATTTTTTTTCCGATTTTAAAAACCGTTTAAATATTTCACCATTCCACCATAATGAAGGCTGAATTCGAATTTCGGGAAAATCGTAATGAAACTGCCCAACAAAATGGCCGCTATTTGTATGCAAATTGTGTAAAAGTATGCAATACGATGGTTGTCGACCCTCTAGAGGTCACAATTTTGATCCGATTCTGATGAAACTTAAAACATATCTTTATATCCCAAAGATCTCAGTGCCTTTTGATATTTGCGCATTTCAGACCATAACTTTATGGATTATTGCCCCTGATTGTACAAAAAATCCCGTTTGTTTTTAGCTTGTTCTCTATCCATCTCTTGCAAAATGTGGGCGTATCCTGCCTGGCAGCCGCTGGTTCTTATATTTATCAATGACATTACCGACGGTACAGTAGGATTAGGTAGACGTTTTGCAGACGATACTAATTACAGCACTTTAAAAAATATAATTAATTTAGATTTAATATATTTAAATGAGTGGTCAAAAAAGTGGCTGGTTAAAATCAATCTGACACTAAAACCTGTCAATAAACATTTAGGAATTATCTTCAGTAGCGACTGTAAATTAACTAATCATATTGATAAATTGATTGGCAATGCCCCGAAACAGTTAAGCATTTTAAGAAAACTAAAATATAAATTAAAGAGGGAATACTTGGAAAAAATGTACTTAACATTTATCAGGCCAATATTAGAATATTCATCTGAAGTGTGGGACAATTATGGAAAAGTCAACTCCGAGCGTTTAGAAAAGCTCCAAATCGAAGCAGGTCGAATTGTTACGGGCTTAACAAGTTATGCTCGTTTAGAATCCATTTATAAAGAGTCGGGGTGGGAAACTCGGAGGCTTGTTAGGAAATTGTCATTATTCTATAAAATTGTAAATGAGCAGACACCTCAATATTTTACAGACCTTGTACCAGATATGGTATCACAAAATAACAATTATTATCTTCGTAACTCCCAATATCAGATTCAGAGTCTTATCAGATGGTTGCATATCCCAAAAAAAAAAAAAAAAAAAATCCGCTCACTATTAAATTGTGGAACTCTTTGGATTTACAATTGAGACAATTACCAACATTTTCTCTTTTTAAAAATAAGCTATGTGCGGTATATTTTCAAAACGCAAATGTTCCAACTTATTTTTCATGTGGTGATCTATATTTAAACATTTTACGCTGCAGGATGCGTAATAAATGCAGTGCCTTAAATGGCGATTTATTTCATGCAAATGTAGTTGATAATTCTGCTTGTTCATGTGGATATATTGAAAACGCAAACCATTTCTTATTATCTTGTTCAAAATATAAAATTCACAGAGACGTCATGATAGCTGATACAATTTGATGATATATACATGTACTATTATATGTTGATATATATTTTGTTGTTTGGTAATGATTTACTGAACTGCGAAGCTAACGTGCATATTTTTTTTTAATGTTCAGAGGTATATAAAAAATACTGGTCGCTTTTCTCAATGACATTTTTCAAGATCAAATAATGCTCATTTGTGTGAATTTTTTGCGATATATATTTACCTATAGTTATTTGTTTAAAGATAGTTACTAGGCTCGTTGGACGATCACACATCTTTGTTATCTGAGTCACGAATCAGACAAAACACTATATAAAACTTCTGTAAATTAAATGATATAATTAATCTCCACATATCTGGAACTTCTATCTGAGAATATGAGTTCACTTATAAGAATAATCCACTAAGTACACGTGGAATGTAAGGGTCTGTCTTGATTCGCAACACAATTAAAGAGAAATAGTTTTGATAGTGTAATTTGAAATTATTATAAAATTAAATATTTCACATACATGTAGTTTCTACACTTACATTGCTATTATTATTTTTCTTTCTTTTCTTTTCTTCGTACTCAGATATGTAAAAAAGATTTGATTACAAATATAATGTGTTCTATTATGATTATTTGTTTATGTAAATATATATATTGGAGATGGCGTTCTAAGTTGTCAAACTTGTGTCTTATCCACTTGTTAGTTACTTTTTACTTAGCTGTGTATTTATTATTTTGTAGAAGATTTATGTGACCCGAGTCCTTGTACCGAGATCGGGGATACATGTTTTCGTGTTGATGGTGGATTTGAATGTCGATGTATTTATATTGTAAATGATGAAAGTAAGTATATTTAATGTCAACCCATTGGGCTGTTTTAGAAGCACGTAAATTTTGTTTAGAAGTAGTGACACTATGTGGCGTGTATGATACAGTGACCATGTTGTTATAAATGTAATTAAAACTATAACCATCACTTTTTGTTTATAATTTCAGTTATAACATCACCGAATTATCCACTTGGATATCCAAACAACTTCGCCATTTGCTATCTTGTAATTGGCCGACCTGAACAGAATATCACCTTAACTCTTGGCGGACAATATAACATTGAGTTATTTAGGGTGATGGTGATTAGTACATGCCGGGGCGAACTATCTACAACATGTATTAAAGATTATCTAACGCTTCAGGGAGTAAGGTAATCCCATCTATCTTATCAATAAGAACCCCACATTTTCTAGTTACATCCACCGGGTAAATAAGTAAACCCCAAAACAAATAGCAAAGCAAAAGCGCCTGACTGCAATACCAGCCAGTGAGTAAAGCAACAAGAAATTAGTGATAGCGTTATTTGTCTAGCTTTAGAACCGAAATCCAACGACGACCATCCGAATTCCGTGTTTGTTGGGAGATGGGTAGAAATAAAGTGGCCGACACCTTTCCGCTCAAGTTCCTGGGAGCTGGTAATTAGCCCGGGGATATGTGTGTTGGTTGGGGGGGGGGCATCTCCCCCACGGAATTTATGAATTTTAGCAAGTGAGTACGACATCCTGAAAGTGGTCCAATATAATCCATCTGGAAATGGCATCAAAAAATTCTCTAATGAAATAAATGATGATGCCCGAAACATGTCGCGCTTTGAGCTGAGCGACTACACTGTTTATTACACTAATTCTCACTGATCCTTATAAGACATATAGAAATAGATTTCACTAAAAATAAAACACACTTATATGGATATACTACTTCTGAATTTATTAACATGCTACGTTTCGATACACATACAGATATCGTTTTCAAGCAAATAATGATAATCAACAATAAATGTGGTACAATATATAGGTAACAAGTGGAAACCATTTAACAGAATAATCAATACTATCAACAACGCATTATCAAGATCAAAGAAGTTATATGAATTAACATGATGAAAGAATAACACTAATAATACAAAAGGAAGAGATTAGAGGATAATTGACTACTAATAATACAAAAGGAAGAGATTAGAGGATAATTGACTACATGAAACCGTAACATCAAGACGCTAATTAACTATATGAAACCATAACTATAAGATGAGATGAAAGTCAGAGATAGAAACAATCATCACAAGTGAAACCTTAACTACAAGATGAAATAAAGGGGGGGGGGGGTCATACACTTATGACCACAGACACTTCTCATCACTAACACACACTGATTAAGAATTAAATAAATCAACCCAAAGATTTGGGAGGAAATGTCCTGAGTCTCTGTTTAATTTTGGCTTATGTTTTTGAATTTCCAAAGCCTCGCGAAGAACTCTGCTTTTCCATGTTGATAGGTTTCTAGCTAGTATTTCTGTACTTTCCCATTTGATTTGGTGCTGTGGGTTTTGGTGGATATGTTCTGCTAGCGCTGATTTGTTTTGTTCTTGTTTTTTAACTGCTGTCTGATGCTCTTTAGTTCTGATTGAAATTGTAAAATAAATTACATCAGACACCAAATCAAAAAGATTCTAGAGAAACCAGCTATAACCAAACCTAACCTAACCAAAGAGGAAACCCGGGCAATCAAAGAATTAAAGGAAAATAAAGACATATCGATAGTAGCAGCTGACAAAGGTAAAGCCACAGTACTAATAGACACCAGTAACCTGAATGAATTAGTTAACAACACCTTGTCAGACAGCTCAACCTACAAACAACTAAAAAAGGACCCTACGGCCAAACTAGACAGACAACTTAAATCTACATTAAAAACCCTTCGCGACAACAATGAAATAGATAAACAACTTTATGAGAAATTAAATATATCCCATCCAACGCCACCTTATGCTAGAGTACAAGTTAAAATCCACAAAGACCCTATCAAAATTAGACTGTTAACATGTTCTCGTGGATCAGTGTACTATAATACAGCACAGTATATTTCTAAACTGTTATCACCAATTGCTACTAGTGCTAGTTCCTACATCAAAGATTCATCAGAATTCTGTCATAGACTTAAACAAAATAATGTGAATGGTCAGTTAGTTAGTTATGATGTCGTTGATTTGTTTACGAATATACCACGGGATGAAGCAATACAAGTGCTAAGGCAGAAAATAGAATCTATTTACCAAGAACTATCCACAAACCTCAAAATAGACAGTATCATTCAACTTACAGAGCAATGTATCAATTCCTCATATTTCTCATGGCAATCAGAAATTTATGAACAGGTTCATGGACTACCCATGGGATCTCCCATAAGCCCTCTCATAACAGAAGTATATATGACCCATTTCGAAGAAGCTGCCTTAAAGACTTCACCCATCCTACCTAAAACATGGATTAGAAAAGTTGATGATGTATTTGCCATTTTGGAACTAGGTCAGAATCCACAACACCTTCTTGAACACCTCAACAGTATCCACCCTCGAATGAAATTTACAGTAGAATTAGAAAAAGACAACCAATTACCATTCCTTGATGTATTAGTAAACAACTCCGCAGATTACCTAAAAACCACTGTTTACCGCAAGCCAACCCACACTGACCAATACATACATAATAGTTCAAATCACCCAACCAAAGTAAAAACAGGAATCATTAGTACCTTAACGAGACGCGCAAAATTAATATGTGATGAAGACCTCCTCGATAATGAATTACAGCATATCAACCATGTCCTTACAGAATTCAATAACTACCCTGCTAATACAGTTAATGCCACCATGAAGAAAACACTGACTCATACCTGCAAACCACCCCTTGCCATCAGAAGAACTAGCCCGCTTTTTATCTCCATCCCATTTATAGGACCAGCTAGCCACCAAATAAAAAGAATTTTAACAGAGCAAATCGGTGCAGAGGTAGTGTTCAGTAGCGGAACCACACTTAAAACTATGTTAAAAGCTGATGGTAGAATACTAAAACCAAAAGAGGACCCAAAGGGAGTCATATACAAAATAAATTGTGAGTGTAATATGGCCTATGTGGGCGAAACATCCCGTCCAATTTCAATCAGAACTAAAGAGCATCAGACAGCAGTTAAAAAACAAGAACAAAACAAATCAGCGCTAGCAGAACATATCCACCAAAACCCACAGCACCAAATCAAATGGGAAAGTACAGAAATACTAGCTAGAAACCTATCAACATGGAAAAGCAGAGTTCTTCGCGAGGCTTTGGAAATTCAAAAACATAAGCCAAAATTAAACAGAGACTCAGGACATTTCCTCCCAAATCTTTGGGTTGATTTATTTAATTCTTAATCAGTGTGTGTTAGTGATGAGAAGTGTCTGTGGTCATAAGTGTATGACCCCCCCCCCCTTTATTTCATCTTGTAGTTAAGGTTTCACTTGTGATGATTGTTTCTATCTCTGACTTTCATCTCATCTTATAGTTATGGTTTCATATAGTTAATTAGCGTCTTGATGTTACGGTTTCATGTAGTCAATTATCCTCTAATCTCTTCCTTTTGTATTATTAGTAGTCAATTATCCTCTAATCTCTTCCTTTTGTATTATTAGTGTTATTCTTTCATCATGTTAATTCATATAACTTCTTTGATCTTGATAATGCGTTGTTGATAGTATTGATTATTCTGTTAAATGGTTTCCACTTGTTACCTATATATTGTACCACATTTATTGTTGATTATCATTATTTGCTTGAAAACGATATCTGTATGTGTATCGAAACGTAGCATGTTAATAAATTCAGAAGTAGTATATCCATATAAGTGTGTTTTATTTTTAATTCTCACTGGTTTAGTTAATTTCTAAACATTTTATTCCCAAAAACCCTATGACACAAATAATGATCGATGCCCTAAAATTGTGACATAATACAGATTGCTTCCAGATCAAATAGTCATGAGATTTCAAACTCTTAAATTTGATGACTAGAAGACAAAAAGAAAAATAATGAAAAATTCCCGTCTTCCCGAACAGAATCTGATCTTAAATGAAAATAATGCTCGATGCCGGAAAACAATCGCATAATGCACAATTGATTCAAACCAAAACGTAGTGTGATTTCGGGCACTTTATTTGCCGACAACAAAAGTTTTTTTCAACGTCAATGATACAAATAACTGAAGTGGTTTATTTTTTATATTATAGTTATTGTGGTGGGACACCGCCAGACCCTATCATAGTACCAACTGGTGAAAACACCACCGTGAGATTCGAAACAGATTCCATCTTTACATGCCTTGGTTTTAACCTGAGCATTACCTACACAGGTATGAACTGTTGTATTATATGTTTATACAGGTAACCACTGATATAGATTAGTAAATAAATAATAGACTACTTGTATATATTTGTATGTAGATAATAACTACTGGAATAGATTCTATTTGTCATTTAAAACACGCATTTGCAAGAACACATTGCTGTATCTAAATATTTCTATATATTTACCTACTTGTCTTTATTTGTCTATTTTCAGATGTATAAAGCCAAGACATCAAGAGATGTATACATTTTGAGACATCAAGAATAAGTCGTGTTATAGCCATCAATGTAATAACTATATCCAAATTAATCTAAATTCATTTAAATAACAAAATTAAATCCATTCTAGAAACTGACCAATAACCTAAATAAACAATTCTTACTGTAATTTTCATTTATTCACTTAAAGTCTCGATGCGTCATTTTAGCGCTATTGGAATTACTTCTGTTCAGTACTGAATACGCCCACACAGTATCTGTGTCTCAACTGCAGCTGATCTGAAAGGAAAACTTGGATGTTGAACAAATTTGAAAAGGATCGAAAATTGAAAAAATAAACAAGCCTCTCTGATGTCCCCCGCCGAAATCCAAACATAAATAGATGACACATATTAATTAATCGCACATTTATTTTTTTCAAAAGTATCAAGCAATCAAACTGCACACTAAGTTTCATCCCTCTTTACCAGATAGAATCAGTTTATCTTGTCCCAAAGCATTGACCTATGAAATTGATTAGTTCTGCTTAGCTTCACGTCAAGACATTCACCTAATGAACATCTACATCAAGTTTAACCAATCTACCTCAATTGAAAGCAGACTTGTTACGTTCCAAAGTCTTGACCAATAAAATTGCTTATCGCTCCTTAGCGCAAGCAGAAAATTCCCACCATTGAACTTAGTCAAGGTAATGATATAATGAATCTATATTCTGAGTTTCATCGCTCTCACTTCATTATAACCAAAGTTATCGTGTCCCAAAGCATCAAACAATCAGATTGCTTATCTCTGCTTACCGTTAACAGACAATGTTAATCATCGAACCCCAAGGCATTCACCTAATGAACGCCAACAACAATTTTGAACATTCTACCTCCATAAGGAGAGTTAATGTGTCCCAAAGTCTCGCCCAATCAAATTGTTTATCGCTCTGCTTACCCCCAGCAGAATATTTTCATTATCGAACTTAGTCAAGGTATTGATGTAATAAAGCTATACACTAAGTGTCCTCACTCTCACTTTATTAGATTTAAAGTTATCGTGTCCCAAAGCATCATCCAATCAAATTGCTTATCTCTGCTTACGGTAAGCAGAAAATTCTCATCTTCCAACTCCATCAAAGCATTCACCTAATAGACAGCTACGTCAAGTGTGAATATTCCAACTCAATTAGTATGAGAGTTGTTGTGTTCCAAAATCTCGACCAATCAAATTGCTTATCGTTCTGCTTACCCTGAGCAGAAAATACTCATTATCGAACTTAGTCAAGGTATTGATGTTATGAAAGTATACCCAAAGTTTCATCACTCTCACTTAATTAGAACTTTATCGTGTCCCAAAGAATTAACAAATCAAATTGCCTATCTCTGCTTACCCTAAGCAGAAAATTCTCATCTTCGAACAACATCAAGGCATTCACCTAATAAACACCTAAACCAAGTTTGAACATTCTAGCTTAATTATAAAGAGGGTTAATGTGTCCCAAAAAGTATAACGGACAGACAGACCGACGGACGAACCCATTTTAATAGTCCTCTTTCTTCGAAAGGCGGGGGACAAAAAAATCTGTTAAAACCTATAGCCTTTATCGCTTTCATACGGTTTTCGGCAAAGAGGGGATAACTCAGGAACAACAGAAGGCTGTGGATTAGGAATATTGACAGGGTTCGATGACCAATACTTCAAGCCAAATATGAAAAAGATCCATTAACAACAATGAAATCAAATGGGGTTTAACCACATACAGCTCTGCCCATAAATCCTTTTCTTATGATCGGAATCAAAAAGGACTGCAGGCATTATGTACTTTAAGATGCTAGTATACGTATTCACTCCGATTTTCAAGCTTCTACGACCAACGGTAACGGTGGCGAGACCATAAGACGTTCGCAGAATAATGGTATATTACCATGTAGTTATTTTGATTTAGGTCGATTTTCAAAGATGACCGCCGTCATAGCGCAACCCGTAAAGAAGGCCGGGTTTGTTTGGTTTTTTTTACCGACAACGGTGTTTTTAGACTATAGAGGCATCATTCCTGTGGTCGTAGTACATTGAAATGCTGATAGAATGTGCATTGGGATCCTAGCTATAACCTATTAAAAAATAGTGGGTGCGTTTTCGGGAACAGTGATTTTGTTTGCTCGAAAACCACCCCAACCAACAACAGCCGTTTTCTATTAAAATCGCCCATATTTTATCGAATTATTATTGTTCTCGAGATCGCAGCTTTTAAAAGGTGATAGATATGAGTAGTATGCACCCTCTAAGAAAATTTTGAGATCTTGGAAATACCGGAACGATGCCTCAGCTGTCGATTTTCGGCATTTCCGTTCTTATTGTCACCGACATGGTTCCAGTGGTTTTGACGTCGAGGCGCACGAGCCCTCACTGCACAACAGACGTGATAAAATGGCCCTGCAGTATGCTACGAAAATTGCATCACTACCGAATCACATTTCATTTAACACCATATTTAGACCTCTTCATGAGCATTTGTATCTTGTGAAGACTAATTATTTTCCATCATTCGGTATTCGCATACAACCCCTTTTGTCTGAGGCTGGTATCAGCCTTGACAGTATTGCGGATACCCCTTTCTTTAATACTCCACCGTGGGCTATGTCTCCCCCAAAGATTGATTTCGATCTTTCTCAGCATAAAAAGAGGGATACTAGCTCGACGGTGTTCGACTCTCTCTTTAGAGAGTTAAGGTCTAAGTATGGTGATTATGCTCCTATTTACACAGATGGATCTAAAGATGGCGACCGGGTAGGTTCGGCTACCGTGACACCATCTGAGACCATTTCTGTCTGTCTTCCACCTGCTGCTTCAATATTTACAGCTGAGCTCCAGGCCATTCTTCAGGCCTTGGAGTTCATACAATCCTCTTCATCTTTAAAGCATATCATCTTTACTGATTCTCTGTCCTCGCTTCAAGCAATTAATAATAAACAGCTTGAACACCCATTGGTAGCAGATGTTTATCGTCTGCTACTATCTTATGAGTTTAACAGCAAAGACGTCGTCTTTTACTGGCTCCCCAGTCACGTTGATATAAGGGGGAATGATCAAGCAGATTTTGCTGCCAAAGCTGCTTTAGATCTTCCCCAATCACCCTTTTTAATACCTTATAAAGATTTTAATTCGTGTATAAATCATTTTATTTATGACCGCTGGCAACGGTCTTGGGATCTTGCAGGCACAAATAAACTTCATCACATTAAGCCTCTCCTAGGAGATTGGTCCAACTCCTATAGAACCAACAGGAGGGATGAAGTTGTTTTGTGTCGCTCTCGCATTGGTCATACCTTTTTAACTCATATTTTCATTTTGAAGCGAGAGCCTCAACCGGAATGTGTTCACTGTCATGTTCCTTTGACAGTGAAACACATCTTGATTGAGTGCAAACATCTCAAGTACATTAGATCTAAATACTACCGTTGCAAGTACGTCAGCTATTTGCTCAACCGGAGCTATATGACAAAGTGCTAACATTTTTAAAAGAGACAAACTTTTATTATCAATTTTAATTGTATATATTTAATCATGTATATCTTTTTAAATATTTATATATGTAAAAGATTTGTTATATTTATTCTTAATTAATATATTTTCTGTGATATTTGTTTTTATTTACATATATAAATTCATTTAGGTGATATAGGTGATATCGATTTAATTTGTCTCGTTAGATTCACCATATTCTTGGCGCAATATAGCCGGTTGGAGCTGACGTGCCATAAAACCATATTTCATTCATTCCAGTGGTTTTGAAAATTTAACTTTTTGTGATATTGCGTATAATACTAATACCTATCACGTACAGAAGAGACGATAAAGTGCAGTAAAAAACAACAACCCAAAAACCAACATTTTTATGCCTAGAATCCCATTTTTGGGTTAAAAATCATTTTCTTGGAGTCGTATAAAATGGGATTTAAGTTCTCTTCATATTCTATCAGAATGTCCTGTTCCTAGTTCTACGACCACCGGTCGCCTTGAAATTTTCAGGGCACCTAGGTACCTAGCTGAAAAGTAAGCCGGAATTTGTTAGACATGGCACCATTTTTTCCAGCGTAGCGCAAGCGCAAGCGTTCAAAATTGCTTACTACCGTGCTATAAAGGACCCCCCCCCCCCCTCCAATTCCGACACCGGGGCATTCAAAAATTGTCCCAAAATTAACGTCGAACCACTATTTCCAATTTGTGTTATTTTCAAGCCAATTACCCTCTGGAAAATGGCTGTCCCCCCCCCACCCTACCACACTCCCGGGTTGGCCCCTAAATTCCTTTTTGGGGAGTTATGCCGGTGTGACATGGTCCCTGGTGTGTGATGATTACCGTTTGGACACAGTGTGCATTGACTTCCCGTGATAGGATTTCCCCTAAGATTTTCTTATGGTTAAATCGGTTTCTACACTAGTATCTACCAATATTTACAGTATTACTAGGGTGACCCACCATAAATAAATATCTCCAAATATCTCGACAATTACGCCACAATATTTATATATATGCCAAGCCTCAAATCAGTTTCACACAATTATAGTCACTAAATAAACGATCATGTTGTACTTAATAAGCTATGACCATTAATCATCTATAAATAATAGACTAAAAACTGGTTCCAAGTTGCGTCCATAACATCCAGACACTTTTGAGTAAAAGATAGGTTACGTGCCCTTGTTTTGAAATTAGTCTCGCTTAACCAGTCTATCGACCATTCTACGTCTGATTGACAGGTCGGGATAATCAAGACTACTTTTTTACGAAACATAACAGAAAGCTAGAACAAGAAATTGAATTTAGAAATAAGCACTTTAGACAACTCAACAATTGTTTTAAGAAACTTGTAAAAGTAAAATGAAACTACTGCTAGTATCATGTTCCTGCTAAAGAAAGTGATTCAGAGATAGTATTTGTACTAAACCAAAAGATGCCGCTCTTAACGGTACAGTTAATGATAAAGCAATTTAAAAAATAAAACAAACGTAATTACTAAAGCTGCTGTAATAACCAAGAAGCTAAATTTTACTGCTATTCAAAATCGTCAACAATAGATTTTTTACGGCTGTAATAATTGATATATTTGTAGAGAATTGCACGTGCCATGGCTATTTATCGACTCAAAGCGAGTGCGGGGTAGTCAGAAATCAGTTCGAGACACGCAACTGAAGCGTGCACATTTAGCCGTGTCGAGACCAACTTTCTGTAAAGTGCACGGGTCATCCTAGTATTACTATATCAGGAGACGGTGTCGAGTTTCTATTGTTTGTTAATTTCGATAAAAAGTAGAAATATAATTTGACTTATAAAGTGAGCTGTAGCAATTCGCGTTGATGGAAAACCCCCGGACGCGTGACGTCAGACCGATATTTTACTCGCGACCGTCTAACGTACATAAACGGTAATTTCGCTTACATTTCGATAATTTTTTAGTCTGAATCTTTGCAGATTATGAGATTGATATTAAACTACATGTATTACAACACAGTTGCTAGTGATACATTTAAGTAAAATAGTAATTCAGAATCGTAGATTGAGGTAGGCTATATTTCAGCCGCTGGCTCTCGGATTTCACGCTAGGCACGTGACCTGAAACCCCTAATATGAGTAATAAACAGATGGGTTTTATTGTGAAGTTCAATAAGAAGTAGAAAATTAAAATAACAATGATACAGAGAAATCCCAACCATATAAAGGCCAATATTCAATCTACAAAATAGTTAATTATTAAAACATAGTTAAAACATCAAAGTGTAACGACTAATCACTAAAAAATAACAACAGCAACAAATCACGAACGATAGAAGTATCAATTTCAAGCCAATCAACTTAGATCCGTTGATCGTGTAAGTACCGATCACTAAAACAACAGCTAATCACGATAACAAGTCTGTTTATTAACGACAAAACTCTAACTAAATAACTTTTTCCTGAACTGATCACTGATCAGGAACCATCTCACATCACCGGAAGTATATATAGTTTCGTTGTTAACGCTAACAACAGTTTCGGACATGCGCAAGTGCCCAGGAGCAAACACACACCGGGATCATATGGTTTCACGGTGATACCCACGACGGTATGGATGTGGTACACGTGCGCATTTCAATTTTTGACCGATTTCGAACTGATAAAGGGTCCGTACTCAGCCTGTGGGCCCAAAGGTTTCCACATTTGGCTGAATGGCGGTTGCGGGGGTGAGGGACCTGCCCTAAAAATTTGGTGCCATTTGTCCATCCGGAAGGACTCTTAACTAGGCGTTAATACAAGTGACCACATAGTCTAAACTCTTTTTCAGCTACCACCCATTTTCGACCATTGTGCGTCCGAATCTGGTCTCAAAATCAAACTCGGAGCATTCTACGAATTTTGAGAAAAAAATATTTTGGTAACGTCGGGAAAATGGCCACGGTGTTATGGAATCCTGCGGGGTTTCCTAGGGCAGGTACCTAGTGATTTTCAGACTAATTCCCACGAAAGTACGGATGCTGTGAGCATGCACACGTGTTTCGATTTTTGACCTAATTTCGCTCTGAAAAAGGGTTGGTACTCAGTCCCTATGGGCTGAGCGAGAGGCGATTGGCTGAGGTACCTGCCCTGAAAATGTAGTGCCAATCGCCTCTCTGGCAGGGGCCGAGCGTAGCAATAATCCACCTGAGAACAGTGCGAAAAAAGTCGATTTTGGCATTTTGGTACCCCTTAAAAAAAGCCCAGAACTCAGGCCCTAGGTGGTCCGTGAGCAGATGCCCACCAACAATAGGTACGAACCTATTCTTATTTTAATAAAGTTCGCCGGCAAAACTTGAATGGAGGATAGCTAAGTGTCTGATCCGAACCCTACTCGACCTAATCCCCCTAGTGGGTCTTTAGCACAATTCTTTGCCCTTTTCCGTAGGACAGGGTATGTTAGCCCGAATTCACAAGAATACGTTTGGAGTCAGAATAATCTATTTTCAACCCTCTATTCTATCTCTATGTAACTTTTTTCCAAACCCTGTCCCCTCCCCTTGAGGACAAGGGGGCTAAAATTTCGAAAAATTGTCTCAATCTCGTTCACAAGGTTTTCGACAAAGGGGGGATAACAATAGAATCGAAAGTCACACAATGCTGCATACCTAAATCTACCGTAAATGAAGGGCTAAATCATATTTTCACAAAGGAAATCTACCGTAAATGAAGGGCTAAATCATATTTTCACAAAGGAAATTATATTTTGAAGCTTAATATATAACTATTTTTATTAGCATGTAAAATTAATACAATTTTTAAACAGATTAGTCTACCAGCAAATCAATGCGAGAATAAGAACGTTGGAAGTTAGCGGTGGAGGAATGGCAGATGCACGATATAGATTTACAGCAGCCATTATACATTTTTAACATTTTTGGTCTGAGATAAAAATGGGAAGAAAATAGATGAAATTTGTATGACACAACTAATCGCTTAGAGCGTATTTAATCTGGTTGTAAGTTAAAATTATAACCCGCATACGACTTCGATATCAAACAATATGTAAGTTAGGAGGAACCTGCCATTTAAACCTCAAGTTTAAATTCGTCAATATAAAGAAAATCGACCTAAATAGTCTTAACGATACACATGTAAGAGGTGCATATCGTCCCTCTATTTTGACTTCAAAGACACGTGACAAGCCTATAATCAACTCTTTAGTCAATCGGATTGTAGAGATTTTAAGGGATTGGAAATCCCGCGAGATGTAATAATTTAACCACAAAGTGAGAAATCAAGCAAAACTTAGTCTCGATTGACCCGTACCGTTGCTACGATCATAACCGTCTACGCTACATCTTTCATTATTTATGATTTGAACTACTACTGCAAGTATGACCAGATCTCCATCTAATTCTTACATAGTACATCTTTAATAAAGTTTGACACTTTGTTTCATACACTATTTTATATTATATTTTAAAATCATAAAACGGTAAATGAACATAAACACACTGTGTTAAAATAACGACATCTGATAGGCTTCTCCAAAATTCGTGATGTCATGCTGCAGGTGTTAGATTATAATAATGGTAGCGTGCTCCAAAACATAAAAAGCTGATGCAGGGCGGCCAGGTTTAATATTTTTGATATATTACAATAATGGTAGCGAGCTCCAAAATATAAAAAAAAGAGCTGAAGTCGGCAAGGCGGCCAGGTTTAATATTTTGGGTTATTTTTGGGCGCCTAAGGGAAAATAGTTTACGGAGTGCTATTAATTTATACGCATCAAAGCAGGTAACCTCTAAACTAGGGCTGTAAAAAAATACAATACGGGTCGCTTGTAAAATGATATATCGATTTCTCATCGTACTTTCCTCTCTGTTTAAAACCACATAGCTTGGCAGAAATATCGCGAATATTTTTAAATTGGCTCGTAAATATTATTGGAAAAGTTTAAAACTGGCACATTTTCTTGGAAGAATGTGCCACTGAACATTTAATTTATGCATATCACTTTGCCATACATTTTGCACTACAAATGGCGGTTACAATACCACATAGGGTGTGGCAACTCTTGGGCACTAAATGAGGTTTTTGATGACATAGGGTTTTTGCAACTCTGAGACGGGGAATGCTCACTAGTCCGTGGGTTCACTAGTCCACCGATATCTATTATTAGGGTTAGGTTTATTTGATACCCATATTTATAATATTTCTTATAGCGGCGGACTAGTGCACCCGCTGACTAGTGAACCCCTCTAATCCGGACAGAACATCCAGAAGAATTCTGAATATCCAAAACCTCAGTGCTTACTACCAAATTGGAAAAGAATGCTGAACATCGACAGGTTTCATCCTGGCCACAATACTTCACCTCTTACTTGAAAAGAATCCGTCCAAATCTATATTCTGTTGCGTTCTTCTTTTTTGTAGCAAAACGTGTGGGGGGTATCGATAGGGTTTCGCGTATGACTCCAATGCTTATCACCAATTTTGAAAAGAATCCTTTTAATAATATAGCCACACTTGAGTTCCTAATGTTTTCGCCAAAGGGGCAAAATCTATCGCATGTAAGGTCGCGAAACGCTAAATATCAATAGGGTTCATTTCATATGACAACACTTCACTGTAATGTGAACAGAATCCGTTAAACACTATATACTACGGCCTTTTTTTCGACAATGGGCAAGTGAACTGGGGGGGGGGGGGTCTGGAATAGATTATCGATCGACAAAGAAGTTGAATATGGATAGGGTTAATTTTATATGACAACACTTGACTATAATATGAAAAGAATCCGTTAAAAGCTACAGCTTTTCGCGTTCACAAGGTTTTCGACAAAGCGTGAGTGGGCTCTGGAACGGACTATCTACGAAGACGTTGGATATGATAGGGTTCGTCCTCTTATGACAACTATGATTCCAACCTTCAATTAAAAACTGTAGTCTCTATCGCGTTCACAAGGGTTTTCAATAAATAAAGGGGAGACAAAAATAACGCAACCAGAACAACCCATTTTTTTTATTTTATTTTCTTATTTATTTATTATATAAACAATAAAAAATAACGCAACCAGAATAACCTATTTTTTTTCTTATTTTTTATTATATAAACAAAAAAAATTGAAACAATTGAAGATTTTATTTTGATTAAAAATTGGTCGATAGCTGTCTACCGTTTGTTTGCTTGCTAAAAAACGTGATTGTTGGAAAAACGATCGAAGTTATTAAATATTTATTATATAACAATAAACCAGTAGACAGTCATTGAATTTGATAAAAAAAAAAGAGCAAGACTGTAATTATTGCAGAGTAAATGCTGAAATAAAACAAGTGGTTGCCACGCAAGATACGCCCACATTTTGCTAGAGATGGATAGAGAACAATCGACAGGAACAGAGATCTGTAGGATATAAACATCTTTAAAGTTTCATCAAAATCGGGTTAATATTGTGACCTTTATCGGGTCCAGAACCTTGGTATTACATACTTTTATACTATTTGCGTACAGGGAGCGGCCATTTGGTCATGCAGTTTCTCGGTCAATCATCATTACGGTGTAACAGTGATAGAGGGTTCACAATAAGGGGCCATAATCCAGGAAGTAAGTGTCCAATATGTGACAATATTGAAAGGAACCGAGATCGGTGGGCTACAAACATACATTTTAAGTTTCATCTAAATGGGTTACAAATTGTGACCTGTGATTTTTTGGTATATTCAGATGCCAAAATAAATGAAGTTACATACCTGCCAATGCCGACAAGGGGTGGGTGGCCGAATAATTAGCGCATGTGCGCTGTATCACAAGATCTGTCGTTGAGTCAACTGGCGTGGTTTAAATTTCCCGGTTGTACGTGACCAGGAGTAGGGTCGCCTGTCCAACATCGTGGGGTTTTCCGGGTCCTCCGGTTTCCTCCAACTGCTAAAGACCCCGACGCGCATGCAAATTATTGAAATAAAATTGAACCATGTGTTAGTCCCCATTTCTCGTCCCCATTTTACAATTCTCGTCAAAATTGGATAGAAATTGTGACCTAAAGCGTCCACATATAAAAATGTGGACAAAATATACGTCCACATAAAAATGTGGGCGTAGAAATAAACAATGTTACGTATCAATCCAATCGGCAAGACATTACATGCAGTTTGCTATTCCCATTAATGTGCCGATGTGTCATTTTAATTTTTGCTAAAATATCAAATTTCCCACGGCTTAATTTTACATGTTAACAATTAAGAAAACAAATCAAAATTTCGACCATAAATAATCTCAATTTGGCTCAGGGCAAATAACGATGACGGTGGACTGCCGAGGTTTCCCGAATGGACTTAACGAGCCTAGATCGATGGACTATAGTGCAAAATGACGCATTTAGGGCTTCAAGTTACATTTTTATCAATTCCATCGGCCATTAATTTGCTAAAACCACAATTACATAGAATCACGTATTGAACATGCTATGTATCTGGGATAAAACTATTACTTCATAAAATATAAACAGCAATTCCTCTAAATAAAAAAAAACCCAGACACATGGCAGATACGGTCTGATATGTTTCGATACGACCAACAAGACTGCTACGACTGACCTCAATATATGATAATATCTGATAGGATCCCCATAATTATTCCTCCACGATTTCAATCTTAGCACGAATCGTGATAGTGGGAACCTAGAATAATCTACATGTCTGTTACAATACTAGTATTATAAATATTCAGTGTATTTCCACCAGGAACAAGATAATTAAACATAACCAAAAACATACACACATCATTACACAGGTGCGTGCACGCTAATGGCTAGACCAACCATAGGTCCACGCCTTTAAAGCAAGAGGGTCACGTGAATAATTTTAAAACGTCATCGTAGACTCGATTGTCTAACTAGCGAAATTTAGTGAGTATTGCCACAGGTTGACGGAATTTAGAGTAGAGAACTTTGACCCCAATTATTTAATTCCAACCGTTTCCCAACTTTTTATTATTATATCGACTGAAGGAGAATCGGTTTCAGGCGAGTTATTTGCCCTTGAATTAGAAATCGGATTCAGACCACATGGTCGTAACATACTTTAGACATTACACTTAGGCCTAATGTCATATAGCTTAGGCCTAATGTTATTTTTGAAATAGTTTCCACGTTACAGTCGTATATATACCCACACTAGTCACTCATAATGGCCACCATGGTGACGTCACTCTGATTACTGCCAAATATAACTAACTAGTAAACATGGTGTGTATATAAGTTGACGACTTGCGTTTGCGTCATACATTTTCATTTGTAAAAGTGATCTGTTCAAAAGTCAACGATAATAAGTTTACAGTATCATGTTTACTGATGGACTATGTGTTATGGGTGGTTGTACTTGTATCCAGTTCATGTGATAAATCTACACCGGTACTATCATAAAACGTTATATATCTGATGATGAAGGTTATTATAAAATGTTATCTCTGGTGACGAATTGTTTTCTAGAACATTATTGCTGGTGTTGAAGACTATTCTCGAATATTATTACTGTTGATGACGAGTTTTACAGAACATTATGTTTAATGATGAAAAGTAGATGTATTACATAACTTTGAATCTGGTGATGAAATGGATTTATCGAACGTTATTTATGGCTATGGAGAGTATACTAGAACGGTGATGAAGTCTATTCTAGAACGTTATTTTTGGATATGAAGAATATTCTAGAATATTATTTCTGGGTATGAAGGGTATTCTAGAACGTTATTCACGGTTATGTGGTGTATTACAGAACAGTGTTTCTGGGTATTATTCGTCAGGAAGGACTATATTGTCATTCAGTTCAAGATAGACGTAACACCACATATGTTTGTACTGGTATTCAGTTCACGGGACAAATCATCATGCAGACTCGCCAGGGATGTTTCTACTAGTATATACTTCAATTGTTGAATCTACAAGTTACATCTGTCGCAGATCCATCAGGAAGGACTGTACTGTTATCTAGTTCAAGCGTAAGTGGTGTTTCAGCATAACACCCACCGCACCAGCCCCCACAAACCGCTTCAATAACGTGATCACTACTTCTGTTAACATATTTCATTCCAATCGCGTAGCCAAGGTTCCGCCACACAGCAGTTCTATTAATTATCAATCCTGTTTCGCGTGTGTCTATTTTAAAATATCCAATGACGGCATCGGCACACATACCATTTGCATTGCTGCAGTCTTGGGCATTTCCATACTCGTGATTAATCCCCGACAAAAGACGGGCAAATTGGTAGTCATGTTGGTTTATAGTCATGGTACTTGTTGTGATTCGAATTTTATCAAACACTGACTCGCCGCTATCTGTACGATCTGTTGGTACCAAGTCACAATTATATCCATCCGCTTTCTTGTGTGGCCACAGAACCATATTCTCTTTACGTAATGTAATGTAATCCACCGGGTTATCTGTGGCCAATCCATGACAGTACACCTTCACCTTTTCATCATTACCAAATGCATTAGGATATAACCAGTATTCGCCATCCAAGTGGTTTGAATCACAGTCTTGGATGTCTTCACAAGAGGAAACTCGTCTACAGTGCTGACCTTCCCATATCCCTTTATCCGTACAGATCCAGGTGACGACTTCAGCTTTCACGCCAATCCCCGAGCAGTTATAATCAGCTGTATAACCAGTTACCGTACCTCTATATTCCGCACTCGAACCAAATTCGGTTGCTGGAGGTATCCCGCAATCATGTAGAACACAGCGTGTTCCGTTTAGTTGAGGACCACATCGATGATTGGGTGGACAACTGACATGCCGGCATGTTTCGGCAATAGCATTCACCCAGTCTGACTTTGCGGCATAGAGATAGCCACGTTTTGAAACTAGGGGCAGGGGTAGTCCAGCTATAGCTCGGGTTAATTCACATTGTCCAGACTCGGTATCAAAATTAAAAGATAAACAGTTTGTCTGATAAACACATTCTCTAGCACAATTCATTAATCCTGGAGCCGTGAAACTTTGTATTTTATGATTGGGTAACATCTGACCTATGGTAACATTATGTAGAAGGCTTGTGTCGGTACAGGACAGATGTGCGTGCACAATCCTGAGTACATTTAGAAAAAAGCTAATACCTAACATGAAACTACGTGTCATTTTGATCGCGATCGTCAACTCGTTGTGTCTGTTGAAGAGATACTATTCTGTATAATAAGTTTGTTTTTTTAATATCGATTAAGAAAGTAGTTGAACCTAGTGATCACCGTGTCGTTATGACATTAATTAATGTGTATTAATCTCAGCAGTTCAGAAATATTTGAATTCTGACTTGTGATCACTGTGTTTTTTGTTAACTCAAGAAACCAGATCGATATTACACAAATTTCCATTAATTATCAATGGACCTGTAAGTGTTATTTAGTGTATCATGGTGGCGTTGTTTGTTTAAAACATTCTTTTGAGGTTTTTTTAACTCAAGAAACCCTATTACACAGAGCGTCTCTAGTCAAGAACATTGTTATTAATTAATGAATCGTAAAGTAACATATAGGGTTGGTGTTTACGTGTTTATTATGTAATTAACATCATAAAATCGATGAATGTAATGAACGCTTGGTTTGATATATGAATCCTTTATTGTGGAATGTAGTAGACTGGATGTATTAATTCTTATCAAACAATAATCGTTGTTTTTCTCATATTATATATTGACATTATAGAATCAACTTGATTTGATTAACCTAAATGAGAAGATACAGAAGTTTATCTTTATGTACATTTGTTGCGTTGCTTTATAATTATATCAGTAAGGATGTCACATAATAATAATAATAATTTACACCTTACATCAATTGCTAGTAAAAAAACATTTAACAAAACGTAACAAAAACTAACATTGCCCCATAAAAACATTTAAAGACGCATTATTCAAGAGCTAAATCTGCCTTAATCCCCAAATGTTATATAAATGATTAATTATACATTTATTTAAATGCCGAACCCATAATCAACTCTAGAATTTATGATGTTTTCGATTTTCAACCGAAAAGACAGTTGATTTAATCGAGAGAAAAAAACTGGATAACCGAGATTTTGTTTATTATAGTAACAACGATAGCAATGTCAATTTTCAAAATTTCCCCCTTTCATTATCTAATAATAATTATAGCGAGAACTGTCAGCGCCCTATCTAAAGCATATCTTTTGTTTGGCCTAAAATGTTTTAAATCATTATTTAGACATTTATTTACATGCCAAGCCCATAATCAGCTCGCTAGAGTTCTAGCAATCACATAAAGACTACACTGTTATTACAACGGCGAAAACTCCACTTGAAATGAAGTAATTTGACTTAATTTTTCAACATATTCCTTTTTTTATCATGTTACCTATTATAGCAAGAACTGTCAGCTCTTTGTCTAACCTTACATGATAGATCTTTAATAAGAACTAAAAAAAACGCTATAAGCGCAAGTTAGCGGATCATTTAATGTGGTGGTGTTAGTAAAAGTAACAGTTTATTTGAGGCGTTTTGTTAAAAGGGAATAGAAAGAGGGAGACTGTTTCACATTTGGGACTGCACGCTTGCCTTTCGTTACTTTGCTGACTCAGCCAGAATGATCTCGACTGAAGAGCGGATTCGCTACTGTTTACCTCTGTGTTTTAAGATCAGAAATACAAGGTGGAGTTAATAAATCGTAGCATGAAATGGAAGTCAACTACCAGTCTAATCTGTAAGTAGTCAAGAGGGGTCAGGTGTTCATTGCCCCCTATTTGAAACAGATTGACATAATCAATATTATCCATCTTCGCATCCACTGAAAAACATAATGACCTAAATCCAAAGAGAAAATTGATCTATGTATGGGGTGTGGGAAGGGTGAATCCGGTAGGTTTCGTTTTCGCGTCATGCCACCGTTTTTTATTTCCCTGATGGGGTCCCAAGGAAAGCAGGCCGCCTCCGTGTGCACGTTAAAAAGACAAACCAGATTGTGGAGAATAGAAAGTTGATGTATGGTATATCCTGAACAGGATAGGTGGGTAAAGTTTAATTCTTATAAACCTGTAACGGCAAATCTCTTTGATCTTTGGGGTATATTCTATGCCCGGAATAACTTGCAGCCTGAAAGTCGGTTGGCTGTTTTGGATATATTTGGTGTTATTCTTCTGAAAGTTTTTCTTTAAACCTGTAACGGGTTATTCTTCCAGGGTAGGTTTTTTTTCCCATAAGAAAACATGATATAAGGTTATTCTCATCTTGCGTACATGGCAACATAGACGGTTTATAAGCAAGATAAAGTCCTCGACTTCGGTTATGCTGGGGAAGAAAGACTTCAGAAAAAACCCTCGAGTTATTTTCTCCAGTCTTTCTTTCCCCAGCATAACCTCAGCCTCGTGCTTTATCCTACACATAATGGTGTTACAATTCTCTGAAGAACACGCCAAGCGAATGCCCTTATTCGGCCTGCTGAATACGGAAATGAAATGACATGGGGTTTAACGTCCTACTCCTATACTGGCTAATTTGGCCCGGGCAGCGACACTATCGCCTACTCTTATATCGAATTCCAACTGCCAAGGGATCTTTCACGTGCATTCCAATGTATACACGGGACCTCGGTTTTTGTATCATCCGAATGACTAGACAGCTGTCCTTGTCAGGCCCTCTGTCCTGCACCACTGACAAGGGGAAACCACGTCGGAAAATCCCAATGAACTTTCTCGGCCAATGCAAGGATCGAACACGTGACCTCCAGGCTAGAGAACCAGCGTCTTAACCACCTAACCACCGTGGCCCCTACTGAATACGGACTCAACCGTAAGTTCCCTAAGTTAAACATGTTACCATCTGTGTAACGTGGCTGGGAGATCATAATTAATTTTCAATATAGGAAAGTCTAGACTGGAGTAGCAATTCGAGCGAGAGAGAGAGATAGAAATGGGGTTCAACGTCCAATCGACATAACCTGGATCATTTCGGGACTAATATGGTTCGATTTTATTTCAATAATTCGCTTGCGCGTAGGGGTTTGTAACAGTGGGGGAACCCGAGGGACCCGGAGAAAACCCACGATGTTGGGCAGGCGACCCTTTACTCCTTTTAGTAGCGATTCGTGATGATACGTTAACTTTTAAAATCATGGTTAGCCACATCCGAGACCACTGACGGCAATTGAAAAATAATTATTTGAAACAAATCGCAACACTTTTTGGCGGTAGGTGCAAGGAGAGATGCAAGGATTAAATTGCACTTGACCTTTAACATTACATCAAATCATCAACTTTCCTTTAAAAAAACGACACAGAGTGTTAAAGACAATATTGCAAACACTGGAAGTACAAAAAAGGACTTAATCATCTTGAAGATGTATTTTCCGACAAGGCTAGGGCATCCACTGACATATGACATACTCTCGGGTGTAAAACGATTAGCATTAGACTGTGTAAAAATGCAAATTCAACCCACAGCTAAAGGAAAGCCAAAAGAGAAGGTTCCTCCAGAGTGCCTACCCCCCCCCCCCCCCGCCTCTTCCATTTAAGCCTGCAGTCATCATTTGTAGCTTGCTTAGAAACTCAATTCCGCTAAAGAAACCATGCATTTTAGGAAACCTTATAACAACAGGAACACACATCCAAGAGTTCCAAGCACAATGTTGAAAATCGTCACAATAGTCCAGTAAATGCTATAGTTATACTAATGATTCTGAAGGTGGCATAAAATTAAAACACCCAATGCCTTCATCCTTGAGAGAGAGGGAGGGAGAGAGAGAGGTGTGGTTTAACGTCCAATCGACACAACCTGGACTAACATGTGGTTCAATTTTATTTCAATAATTCGCTTGCGCGTAGGAGCCTTTAACAGTGGGAGGAAACCGGAGCACCGGAAGGAAACCCAAAAGGTTGGACAGGCGACCATACTCCTTGCCACGTACAACCGGGGAATTGAAAGCACACCAGTTAATTCAATGGGGTTTAACGTCCACTCGACACGAACTAGGTCATTTCGGGACTAACATGTGGTTCAATTTTATTTCAAAAATTCGCTTGCGCGTAGGAGTCGTTAGCAGTGGGAGGAAACCGGAGCACCGAAAGAAGACCCACGAGGTTGGACAGGCGATCCTACTCCTTGCCACGTACAACCGAGGAATCGAAACCACACCAGTTAATTCAATGACAGACCTTATGATACAGCGCACACGCGCTAACCATTTGGCCATCCTACAACCGTAACGTAGCTGTTTGGGCCGAATTCCCCCTATAGCATAATGAATGGCGTATGTACATCTTCATAATCCCGGTTGATACTGAGCAGTAAGACATTAAACGCTATTTGATTCCCTTCATTACAATTTTGTCTCTCCCTTTACAGTTGTTCGTACTTGGTTTTATTTTAGTTTTGCCCATATCTATTTAGTGAGCAAACTAAATATTTATAGATGCTTTGTTTCAGTTTAAATATTTGATCGAACCTTCGCCTGAAATCCTATCTGAAAAAAAGGTTTACAATTATTATAGTAGATATAATTTTTGGGGAGAACTTATATAGACCCTTTCCTGTTATTAAATCCTATTCAGTTTAACGCATACATTATCTAAACTAAATACTGTTATCAATAATTATTGATATTTTCCATAAAGGGGGATAACTCCATGTGTCATGCAATGTAAATGTTGCCGTTTCTATTATGTTTTTTTGCATTTTGGTTTAAATAAGAATTTGACCAATACCCTATTCTTTGCTGTGGATGAAGGCATCGAGTGATTTCGCCAATATTTAATTTTATGTCAACTTCACAATTGTTAGTATAAATATAGCATTTACTTGACAATTATCACGATTGTCATCAGGCCATAAATTGAGTTACTGCAAACATTTTGCTTGGTACTCTCGGTATTTAGATTCCCGATGTTATAAGCTTTCTGTCAATATAGGGTGTGTTTAGCATCGAGGACAATGTAGAGGAACTTCACGCTAAGCATTTTGGCTGCAAGCCTAACGGGACAAATTGGAAATTATACTTGTAGATGCGTTGTATAGCATTCCAGATGAGTCGCCCGAACCGGAATAACAATGGAATATGGACAGACTTTATTCACATGGTAGCCGCCATCACACTGATCAGTAGTGAATATTCACTAGGCCTATACAATCACTGATAAAGGATGACATCGATGCGACTTAATGAGCCACAGATATTAACTTTTAAACACCGACAAATTAAATTCTAAAACATTAGAAAAATAATTAAAGACGTTTGGCGTATATGGGGGTAAAAATTATTTCCTATTTAGTGTAAATGCGTATTAAATTGAGTAAAATACACCATTCTGTCCGAACCAGTAACGCCTTCTGTAAACAATGCACGCACCATTGAGCCAATGATTGACCGCACGTAATGAGACGTCACGTGTTGGAGGTGGTCATCTTTTATAGAGATATTAGAATTAGAAGACTTTCGTAATCCTCTGTTGAACAGATTGAGCCGCCATATCATTATACACTAAGGGGAATAACTCTTTTTTTTAGACCCGAGTAACTCATAACATCACAACATTAGTCACTTACTACAATCCCTCCTTTCTTCAAATAAAACCATCCATGGTATTTTAGGATACGAAGAATCATATAAAAGTTCACCAAGTACTAAACTAAAATTACAAACATTAATTTTGTTATGGGTAATACGGAACTGCAAGAAGACTAACACTTTTGAAATGCATTCAAGTCAATTTAGCTGAAAGTCCTCCAATTTCTTGGGCAAAATACTAACGCGTAAAGGTCTCGGACTTTTACGGTCTGCTGATTCACTAAACGTATCATCACTTAAAGTAACAGTTTCATGAAGATCCAAACCATCCGTTACCGTAGCTTCTTGATTCGTATCGGTTGATAAAATTTGTTCATTTTCGTGCGACATCGGTTCGACAAACTTACGAACATGGGCAGAGTTTCGTTTGTAGACCACGCCTTCTTGCGATTTTATGCACAGCTCACTTCCGTCTTTGTCAACACATTGATAGAGATTTCTTTCGAATGTTGTCGAGAGTTTATTACTCTTCTTTTGTTGTACAAGAACTCTGTCACCAACCGAGATAACATTAGACGTGTCTCATCCGCGTACAATTTACCTTTGAGTTTTCGCATCTCGTTACGATCTCTAAGTTCAAGATGGACACATACCCAGAGTGGAATGTGGCCATGTTCTGTATGCTACTAGAAACTTATATAGATCTTTCTTCCTACTTCTGCCTTCGACCTCGGATGCACGCATCGCTTTTAACAATGTCCTGTTTTGACGTCCTACCTCCCCGTTAGCTTAAGGCCATCAAGGTGTGGTTTTAAGATGTAAAATACCGTTTTCTTCTAAATACTGGGTAAGAGGCTGACTCGCTAGCCTATGGGTCGATGTTCGATCCCTGCATTGGTCGAGAAAGTTCATCCAGATTTTCCAGCGTGGTTCCCCCTTGTCAATGATCCAGGACGAAGGGCCTGACAAGGACAGCTGTCTAGTCGTTTGGATGGGACGAAAAAACGAGGTCCCGTGTACACATTGGCATGCACGTAAAAGATCCCCTGACAGTTGGAATTCGGTATAAAAGTAGGCCGTAGTGCCGCTGTCCGGCCAAAGCAGGGATCGAACACCGACCTCTGGCTAGCGAGCCAGCGTCTTACCCACCGTGATCCGCGTTTTAATAGGTGGAGATGCAAAACTAACAAGCTGGCAGTTATGACAACTACACACGTGCTCTGCGTCTTTACTCATATTTGGTTTTTGTGATTCCCTGATGTCCCTCGTGTTCGATTTGTATAACTCGTTTGTGCAAATTGACTAGGACCACTACCCTTGTCCTTGTCCCTCTCAGCAGTATAATTATCCCACTACGCATAATTCGTCCTTAACCATACGAAAGGCCATGTCACACTGTTTCCAACCACCGGAACGAGTACATCCTATGACATACATAATTTCCTGGTCTTTCGCTGATTCTCTCTCTATCTCATGAATAGTTATAGCTGAAAATAAATCTAACTTTTCTGCAATATCATTTAGATTGTCGGAGCAATACTTACCGAAAGTCTAGTTAAGAAAATCTGCAATGTTTTTCGGTACAAGAATGTACTTGCCAACAAACTTATATGGTTGCAAACGCAACAACCAGCGCTCAATACGTGCTGAAGGCTTCGATCTTGTTGAGTATATCGTTTCGAGAGGCTTATGATCCGTAAATAATTCGAATTCAATTTTATAGATATAAAGATTAAATTTCTCGCACGCCCAGACTACCGCTAACGCTTCCTTTTCAATCTGGGAATATCACCTCTCAACTTTTGTTAGACTTCTACTGGCATAGCTTATAATTCGGCTGATTTTCCCCTTGCCGCTGGATTAATACCGCTCCTAAGCCAACTGACCGATGAACTAGCGTCCGTTATGATTTGCGTTGGTGGGTTTTTATCAAAATACCCAAGTGTTTCAGCGTTCGCCAAACTTGTTATTAACGCATCAAATGATTTCTGTTTCTCTTTACCCAACTTAAATCGAACCACTTCCGTGTTAATTTCCGTAGTCGCCCTGAACATGTCGCTAAGTCAGGTATCAATTTCCCAATCCAAGAAAACTGGGCACTTCTGATGTTGATCTCCAGTCGTCTACTAGCATTAACGATATCTTTGTCTCAAGCTTCCGTAGGATCTATCCCTTTATCAGACAGAACGTGACCCATAAACTCTAATTTAGATAACCGCAAAGAACATTTGTCTTTGTTTAAGGTTAAGATTCTATTTCTCCAGTACCGTAACAAATCTCTAATCGTGTTCTGCTAGATATCTGGTATGAATAATTAGACATTGTTTCAAACGCGGTTGTCAATGTTAAGCGACTAGGGGAATGAAAAACACTCTTATTGAAACAAGAATATCCTCTAGGTCTCGTAGAAGATGCAACGATTCGAGCCTTAAGTTTAGATCAGACAATATTAGGACTACGAAGAACACATCCAGCATGCGAAATTCTAAATGTTGCTTTAGTCACAACATTTAACCCTTCACAAGAAGATGGGAAGTCTTTGACAAATAATAATTTACACATCCTTAAGAATAGTGGGGTTATGTAAAAAAAAATTGTCTAAAACTAAGATTATTAACATTCTTAAACAGCCACGAAATCTAGATAAATTATTAACATCTTCAAAATTTGATAGTAGTCCAGATACACCGGTGGTAAGTGAATGTGGAGAAATAAAATGGAAAATAATAATTAAGGGCTCCTCAATCCAAATCACCGATAACAAACTCTTTCATGTTAAGCAACCCATGAACTGTAAAACCAGTTATGTCATATATGTGATTGTTTGTTCAGGCTTTAATAGACGGTACATTGAAAAAAACTATAAGTATATTTTTGTTATATATAACCTTTTGTTATATTATAACCTTCTGGTTAGTAAAAATTGCCATGGATTTACATCGGCGGCTTCACGTGGAAAGCAGAATTCTGTGCATAGCCTACAAATGTCAGAAAGGTGAAGCACCAGACTACTTGTTTTCAATGCTTGATTTTTATGTCCCTCAAAGAAATCTTCGGTCCGAACATGAACTACATCTGATGGTACCCAACAATAAACTTAAGACATTCGGTCATAGATACTTCTCATACAGTTTACCAAACCTATGGAATTCATTACCCTTGACCATAACGAATTCATAATCGCATGGCTGTTTTAAGAAGCGGTTAAAGACTGTTTATTAACATTAACTGTGTTTTTATCTTGTGGTAAGTGGAGAGCTAAATGCTTCTTAAGCATTAACTTAGATGGATTTGTGCGCAATATATTATTATTATATAAATTGTCTTGTGTGTCATACATTTTTTTTTCATTTGTTAAAGTCGTTTATTCAAACGTCAACGATAATAAGTTTACAGTATCATGTACAGATGTTTGTACTGGTATCTAGTTCACAGGACAAATCTGTAGCAGATACATCAGGAAGGACTGTACTGTTATCTAGTCCAAGCGTAAGGGGTGTTCAGCATAACACCCACCGCACCAGCCCCCACAAACCTCTTCTATAACAAGATCACTAATTCTTTTAAAATATTTCATTCCAATCGTATAGCCAATGTTCCGCCACACAGCAGGTCTTTTAATTCTGTTTCGCGTGTGTCTATCTTGAAATATCCAATGACGGCATCGGCACATCCACTATTCCCGTACCCGTGATTAATTCCGACAAAAGACATGATGTGTTTCTTATTAAAACATTTAATTACAGTAAAATAGTAGGTATTTTTCACCATTGATTTGGTAGATTCAAGATGTGTGTGGTAAGGTTAATTTCGTAAGGGGGAAGCTTGTAATCATTACAATTACTTCCTCATTTTTACCCAATTGCATCGAAAGCAATTACTTCCCTTAGCCTTTTCTTTTCTCCACCGTGTCCGTCCGTCAACATTTGGCCTGTGAACGGGACAAAAAAAACCTGCAGTGTTAACAGATTATGTTTCAAATATGATGTAACCATTGTGGTTATGAGAGGACGAACCTTATCGATATTCAGCATCCCGCGACATTCCGTTCCAGAGTGATGCCCTCTTTACAGAAGCTGTCTTCGTCGATAAATCGAATCCGAGACCCCAAGGTTTCTTTAATGAATCAAACACCGTTCCAGATTGATGCCCCCTTTACAGAAGCTGTCTTTGTCGACAAAAGAATCGAATCCAAGACTCCCAAGGCTTCATTAATGAATCACATTGTGTTGAATGTCGATCGTTAAAATAAATAATTGGTAAACATTATGACTTTTATTAGTAGGCCGCATGGTAAAGAGAGAGATATAAATTGAGTTTAACGTCAACTCGACACAGACTAGATCATTTCGGGACTAACATATGGTTTAATTTTATTAATGGGCGCATTGTAAAGAATACGAGAAAAGGAAACTTACCCAATTCACGTTTCCAACCCTCGTCTTCAATAGCCCAGTCGGAGTAGAACAGGAGGACAATAAATCCCACTTCAGCTTTCCCGCCACCATCATCAATCATTTGTCTCCTCTGATTTAGGTCATTATATTTCTCAGTGGATGCGAAGATGAATTTTATTATGTCAGTAATTGCAAATAGGGGGCAATCGACGCTCCGACTTGCAAATTGAAATTATAAAATTCACTGAATAGTTTAAAGACCAAATTTGACACCAGCTTACCTCATTTCATTAATGAGGGGGTGGGCGAATGGTCAGCCCGTGCTCGCGTTGTATCATAAGGTCTGTCATTGAGTCAACGGGCATGGCTCAGATTCCCCGGTGGTATGTGACAAGGAGTAGGATCGCCTGTCCAACCTTATGGGTTTTCTCCTGATACACTCACTGCTAAAGACGCCTACGCGCAAACCAATTATTGAAATAAAATTGAACCATGTTTGTCCCGAAATGACCTAGTGCAGGGCCGTAGCTAGCAGCTGCCCCCCCCCCCCCTGGAAAAATTCAGCGCCCCCGATCGGTGCCCTTTGCCCATTGGGGAATAAAACGGCCCCCCCCAATGGCCGCCTTCTTTCTATTAGACGTAATGCGAAGCCAGCGACGAACGTGCCCATATCAGTATTGACGCCACATAGAGCCGAGTGACATTGATTGGGCGCCAATCATGTGGTTATAAATGAAACGCCCCGAAATTCTAAGGCGCCTCACAATGACTCGCACGATTACCACCACAACTTGATTGATGGGGCGACCAAAAACGGCTTAATCTGTGGGGTGTTTTATCCTGGAGGGGGGCCATAATGGTAAGGTTGGTGGAGCACCTTATAATGACAATATATGATTGCCGGGCCGCACATAATGCAGAGTAAGACTGGCTGGGCGCCCACGACTTGACCACCACGACGACACCATTGGCGCCCAAAATATAATTAGCGGGGCGCCCATAATGCCGAGTGAGATTGGTTAGGCGACCACGAATGATTTGGTCGCCCAAAACAGCGTGATAATCTTCAAAATTCAAACAAGTCGCACTCTAACCCGATTGCGAACTTTTGGTTTATTTCATAAATTATTATAAGTACGTTCAAGTCGTATCCCTTCCTTCAAATTCTTATAATGCGCATATCAAATTCATATTGAAATTTCTGTCATTTTCAGGTGCATACACTATTTTTACAAAATTTTCTGGCGGGGAGAAACACCCTAGACCCTTCTCCGAAGGGAGGCGTGTCAACGGTACAGTTCACCGTGGACCGTCAAGTGTGTACATCGGCGCCCCCAGAAGCCTTTGGCCCCCTAACAATTTTGGGCTAGCTACGGGCCTGCAGTGTTTGTCGAGTGGACGTTAAACTCTCTCTCTTTTAATAACCTCGGATAAATTCTTGGTTGAACCTAATCATTTATTTAACAGTTGTTGGCAGCCGTTTTATTCTAAACTCTAGAAACTTGTGTTGTTACGTGTACCATTTCTGCTTCGTCTAGCAAAAATAGGAAACCCATTTAAATGACAATATTGGTGCCAGTCATTATCACAGAGGTCATTGCTACGATAGATGCGTAATCAATGCTTAAGCAATCGGAAGTGACGAACGAAAAAGGAAAACACGAGATATCCCTCTATACACTCTTAAGACCAACTAGAAATCAGCCCGATTTCTTCATGTTTAGGAATTTGACCTCAAAGATAATGGAAGTTTGTTGAAGAGAATCCTGTCATCAACTTCTCAAAGATATTAAATTGTCCCCCAATTATTATCTATTTAGATGGTGCAGTGTATAAGTGTCATATTACACTGCTCTATATTTAGAATATAAAAGCTAGATGATTTGGAGATCAGGTTCTGTGGGATTTTCAATTAAAATTAAAATTGAATAAGAGAATAAAAGAAAATAATCAAATTGAATGTAGAAATAAACAAATTTAATAACAATTTAATATAATAATTATATCATGAAAATAAAATTGATTCAAATATTACATAAAGTAATAATAAGCTTATTTAATTAGATGTAATATCTACAGCATCTTGTTTTAGCCAGGGTATACAATTATCAGGTTCTATGAGATTTTCAATTTAAATTGAATAAGAGAAACTAATCAAATTAAATATAGAAGTAAACAAATTTAATAATAATTTAGTATAATAATAAAAACCAGCGGCTACCAGGCAGGATATTCCCACATTTTCCAAGTGATGGATAGAGTACAAGCTAAAAACAAACGCGATTTTTTGTACAATCAGGGGCAATAATCGAGAAAGATATGGCCTGAAATGTGCAAATATCAAAATGGACTGAGATCTTTGGGATATAAAGATATGTTTTAAGTTTCATCAAAATGGAATAAAAATCGTGACCTCTAGAGGGTCCACAACCTTCGTATTACACACTGGTTTGAAATGCGCAGATATCGAGAGGATCCACAACCTTCGTATTACATACTTTTACACAATTTGCATATAAAGAGCGGCCATTTTGTCGGGCAGTTTCATTTCGATTTTCCCGAAATTCGAATTCAACCTTCATTATGGTGGAATGGTGATGTATTTCAACGGTTTTTAAAATCGGGAAAAAATTGTGATCTCTAGAGAATCGGCAAGCTAAAAATGCGATTTTTCAAACAATCGGGGCTATAATCCAGGAAGTTAAGTTCGGGTATCCGCGATTATCAAAAGGAACCAAGATCTTAGTGTGTAATGGTGATATATTCACACGTTTTTTTTAAATCGGATAAAAATTGTGACCTCTACTGGGATCACAAGCTAAAAACGTGATTTTTCGTACACTCAGGTGTCATAATTCAGGAAGTTGTGGTCCGATATGCGCGAATATCGAAAGATCTGTAGGTTAAAAACATACATTTCAAATTTAAACCAAATCGGCTAAAAATTGTGACCTCTACACTGTTCACGAGCTAAAAACGTGATATTTCGTACAATCCATGAAGTTACAGTCCGCTACATGCCAATATCGAAAGGAATCGAAATCTTAGGGGGATAAACCGATATTTCAAGTTTCATTGAAATCGGATAAAAATTGTGACATGTAGAGTGTTCACAAACAATTGTGGATGTCCGGACGGACGGACAGAGCCGACGACAATATACGTCCACATGAAATACATAAAGTACCGGTAATAATATTTAATGAGATGTAATATCTACAGCAACTTCTCTAAGCCAGGCTATGAAATATCTTGCACTATTTTACTCATATAGTTTGACATTGACCAATTTGATGTTATCCAATTAAATGATTTTGGACCTTTTTCCCGGGGAGATTAATATTCATAAGTAAAATAAGCGTTGTTGAGCACATTATCTTTGTATAACTCTTGCCAGTGGCATTTTACATTCACCTACAATTACAATTTGTTTGTGGACACTCTACAGGTCACAATTCTTATCCGATTTTGACGAAACTTGAAATGTAGGTTTATCTCCAAAAGATCTCGGTTCCTTTCGATATTGGCATGTATTGGATCGAAACTTCATGGATTATGGCCCCTGTTTGTACGAAAAATCACGTTTTTAGCTTGTGGACACTATAGAGATCACAATTTTATCCGATTTTGTTGAAACTTGAAATCGAAGTTGATAATCCAAAGATCTCGGTTCCTTTCGATATTCGCGCATATCGGACCGTAACTTCCTGAATTATGGTCCCTGATTGTACCAAAAATCGCGTTTTTAGCTTGTGGACCCTATAGAGGTCATAATTGTTATCCGATTTAAAATACCGTTTTATTATATCACCGTTACACCCTAAGGACGACTGAGTTCGAATTTCGTGAAAATCGGCCCAAAATTGACAGACAAAATGGCCGCCGTTTGTTCTCAAATAGCGTAAAAAATATGGTATATCAAGGTTGTGGACACTATAGGTCTCAATTTTTATCCGATTTTGTTGAAACTGTAAGTTTATAACCCAAAGATCTCGGCTCCTTTCGATATTCGTGCATATCGGACCGTAACTTCCTGAATTATGGCCCCTGATTGTACGAAAAATCGCGTTTTTAGCTTGTGGGCCCTATAGAGGTCATAATTTTTATCCGATTTAAAAAAACGTATTACTATATCACCGCTACACACTAAGGATGGCTGAGTTCGAATTTCGTGAAAATCGGCCCAAAACTGACAGACAAAATGGCCGCCCCTCGTTCTCAAATAGCGTAAAAATATGGTATATCAAGGTTGTGGACCCTATAGAGGTCACAATTTTTATCCGATTTTGTTGAAACTTGAAATGTAAGTTTATAACCCAAAGATCTCGGTTCCTTTCGATACTTGCGCATATCGAATTGTAATTTTCTGAATTATGGCCCTTGATTGTAGGAAAAGTCACTTCCTTTTTAGCTTGTTCTCTATCCATCTCTCGAAAATGTGGGCGTATCCTGCCTGGCAGCCGCTGGTTATTAAAGAAAATTTGATCCAAAAATATCTTATGTTTGTGCAAAAATATGATCATTTACGGATTTTTTAAATACAGGGAGAGGTTACCCCAAAACAATCTATTTGTTATTTAATATACAGCTTAAATATGAAATATATTTGGAAACAGGCGTTGCCATGCAAGAGACGCCAACATTTTGCAAGAGATGGACAGAGAACAAGCTTTAAAAACAAGTTTTTCGTACAATCAGGTATCATAATCCAGGCAGACATGGTCTGAAGTATCGACTGGAACCCAGAACTTTGGGATATAAACATATAATCGGACAAGATAAAAACGTGATTTCTCGTACAATTGGGGGGCATAAGACGGGAAATTAGGTCTGATATGCGTCAATATCAAAATGAACAGAGATATTTGTCGGTAATGAAATATTTACAATACACTAAAATCTGATTAAGAGTGACAACTCGTTATGTAATTATCAGAAAATCATTAGAATTTGTTTGGTCAATGCTAACGTATATACAAAACACTTAATGTCATGTATTTAGCTGTTCAAGTTATCAAAAATCATTGAAAATCAATATACTTGTTCGTCTCAAGACCTTAAACTCTGTGTATCAATCTACAGTCAATCGAAACTATTATATATAGGCGTAAACACGGTGTATGAATATAAAATCAATCAGTTGATAACTATCTGGCAGTAATTATCAGAAATCGTTGAAAATCAATAGGCTTCTTCGTCTGATGACCTTAAAGACTGTGTATATATTTAAAGTCAATCGGATATTAACTTTAGCCCCTAGAGCGTCCACCACATTTTTCAAAGTGATAAAGGGCGATATATGTAACTCTGGCAGTAATTATCGGAATTTGGTGAAAATCAATAGGATTCTTTGTAAACGCGGATATTAATTTAAAGTCAATCGGATATTAAATTTACCTCTAAAGGGACCACAACCTTGTAGTACATACTTTTAGGCTATTCTTCAATGGTCATATTGAGTAATTTGTATATAATAGTGTTAAGTTGTTATCTATCAACTTCATCATCGATAAATATGTTTTATATAAAAAGAGCTTTTTATTTTAGAAATTAAAATGTTGTCATTTGATACTCACAATGGCAGGTTTATAGCTATCAACACGTATCTAACTGAACTATTTATATCGGGGCAATAATGTCACTCACATTGGACATGTTGTTTAGATTAGCATTCCAGGCAATTAAAAATCAGTGAACCAGGCCAAACCCAAACATCCAAAATTTAGCACGTTTTTCTAGATGGTCTTAGGACTGTATATAACTGACTGAAGTGACGAGTGATAACAGATACATGGGCGAGTGATAACAGATACATGGGCGAATGTCTGCTCACTAATTATTCCTTCAAAAACCAAACGTTGTTGTGTGAGACTGTGAAAGGATATCTGACAATTCATAAAAAAAATGACAGTCACTAGATAGAGAACATGAAAGAAAAATAGAATGTTTAGAATAGAATGAATAAACATACGTGAATGTAAGGACTGTTTCTATTTTGCTCGTGTTCTCTTATCTAATAACATTCAATTACTTTCTTGAATTGTCAGTTATACTCTTACAGTCACATATAACAACTTTTGGTCTTCGAAGGAAGTATTAGTGAGCAGAAATTAGCCCATGTATCTTGAAAGCAGCAGTGAGGATGAAATGGTGCAATATCTTTCATCCCAAGGCGTCTCCCATGTTAAATGAATGCGTGTACGCCGAGGAGATAAGGTTGGAAATATACGAATCCACGGATTTCTTTAGATAGTCTGACTTGAGTGTCTTTGGAATGTCGGAGCGATGAAAAGCGAGGATATAGGTACTTATTGGAATCACCTTATCTCCTCGGCTGGAAGAATATACACGATCAGTTACGTTGCTTTGAGAAGTACTATCAACACTAAATATAAAAGACCGTGTCATTATTTTTAACTTTTCTAGGGGAGACAACACGCAGAAAAATCTGGACACAGCGATGTCAACGGGTCTCCATCAAAACATGCCTCTCTCTGTTCATAGCATTTCGAGTCATTAGTCATCTGATATCGGACTCACTGAATCCATATGCCGCTACTGGATCACATTCAGCCGCTGTTGAGTATTTAGTTATTTAATAATTAAACAAATAATTAAAATCACACATGCATGTCGAAATATGCAGCGATAATAATGGTTTTGAATGTAATAGGACCCACTTAGTTCATTTTCGCTACTGGTTCACTTAATAGCGTGGAATGTGCTCAGTAATTAGCTAATTAAAAAATATATATAAATAATTAAAACCTCGATTATTGAAAATGACACGCATGTCGAGATAATAGCTTATAGTAATAGGACCCACTTAGTTCATTTTCGCTACTGGTTCACTTAATAGCGTGGAATGTGCTCAGTAATTAGCTAATTAAAAAATATATATAAATAATTAAAACCTCGATTATTGAAAATGACACGTATGTCGAGATAATAGCATATAGTGATGTGCTCTATTGAATCGGAGCAGCTTAATCCATTTTCCTCTACTAAACTCACTGTCAGCCTGGATAATGTTGTAACTTGTAGTCCATTTCAATGAATTACTAGTCCCATATTTTATCGCTATTAATTGATATTGCAATATGAATCCTTCTGGGTGGACACTTTGGGGAAGGAAGCCGCTTCGAAATTAGTCTTACACGCGATTCCTCGGGGCGATATGAATCATCCTGACTGGTCAATTGTGGGCATTAGCCCACTTCTGAGTACCATTAATTCACCCTAAATGCATATCTGAGGACAAACCTTCAGTACAAGTAAAATTGACTTCTCAGAAGGATTCATATTCCCATACAGGGTCGCAAGGAACAGTTTATACCGTACCTGCGTTTTGCGTTTGTACAGAGGTGTGCATTTAAAGTGGTCGACCAGGCAATTGTGATTTTGACCTGCTCAGAAGTGGGTTAATTCTCAAACTTCACGACTAGGAAGTATTCCTATTGCCTCTTCAGGGTGTCCCACGGAACAGGTTTATACATATTTGGGCCTTTACTGAAGATATGTACAAAGATATGCTCTTAAGGTGGTTTGGGTTTGGCAGGCAATGGTGACCTTTGACCTACTCAGAAGTGGATAATTACTGAAACCATTCCATACTGAGTGAACAAGTAGCTAACATGGACTAAGAGGGTCCTATTACATTCAAACCCATTATTACCGCGGCATATTTCGACATACATATGTCATTTTAATTAGTTATTTAACTTGACCCCGGGATCGACGTTCGTAACTGATTTACATACTGGACACTTGGTATGTGTAAGACGTTAAAGTGAAACTGTTGTATAATAAATTATTTATAAATGATGAAATATATAAGCAATAGGACAAACAGAGGGGGGGGGGGATTTGGATATGTGTCCCTTTGTTCATGAAACTGTGAAAGAGGACTGGTGAAAAAACTCAAGAGCAGTGAATTTGTGAAATTTTTTGATAACTGACATTGTTTACCTCTGTGAATGCTGGGTGGGGGATGATGCAGAAGTACAACTGAATGATTATGAAACTGTAATTATTAATAGAAAGAAATGTAAAGGTGGTGATAATGTTCAGTTTATAAAGAATTCTGTTAAAAGGTATGTCACAATTGTAAAAATTGAATATGATATTGTTATGTACATTGTTATGGATAAAATTTGATATATGTTTACTGAATTTTGATTATGATCTGTTTATATGTTTTGTTTACACCCCCCCCCCCCCCGCGCCAGAAAGAGCAAACTATTATAAACATTATGTAAATGTGAATATATATGAACAGCTAGAATATGATATTGTTGAATTTAGTACAAAGGGCAGTGTAGCTCTCCTTGGTGATTTTAATAGCAGAATTGGAAACCAATTCGACAGAATCATAGATGATAAATTAGATAAATGTGTTTTAGATATTCTAGATGAATTTATACAGTACGAAGAAGATGATCAACAATATACAACAGACAGAAGATCTGAAGACACTACTAAGTCTAACTTCTATATCTTCGACGCAAAAATCCTAAATATTTTTACAAAAAGTTAAAGAAACAGAAACCAAATTCACCGATCAACCTAACCAGAACTTGGGACTGTTGATGCAATATTCGTTCTACAAAACGTTATACATAAGTACTTAGCCAAAATTAAATGCCTATATGCTTGTTCCTAGATTACTCTTCGGCATTCGACCGGATCGTCCAAGTAAGACTCGGGCAAAAACTGATAAAATTGGGTCTTACTGGCAATTTTCTCAAAATCCTGAAATCCATGTACTCAAAGTTAATATCTAATGTAAAGTTTAAAGGGGAAATATCAGAATATTTTAATTGTCATACAGGTTTAATGCAAGGAGAGTCTCTGTCTCCAATTCTTTACTCATTTTATGTAAATGGTATTGAAAACGAATTACTGGAAAATGGCTGTCAAGCACTAACATTAAATGATATAAACTTGTTCTTAATAATGTATGCAGATGATAATGTCCTTTTAAGTGAAACGCCTGCGAATCTACAGAGCATGTTAGATGTGGTAGAATTTTATTGTGAGTCAAATCATCTTAAAATTAATGAAATGAAATGAAATGGAGTTTAACGTCCTACTGTTCTGCTCCTAACCTGGGCTAATGAAGACGGGCATACGCCATACAGTGTGCTATGAGGGAAATTTTGCCCGGACAGCGGCACTACTCTTATATCGAATTCCAACTGCCAAGGGATCTTTTACGTGCACGCCAATGTGTACACGGGACCTCGGTTTTTCGTCCCATCCGAACGATAAAATTAATGAGATGAAAACAAAAATTGTTGTATTTAGGAAGGGGGGGAATTTTAAAACACATTCATGGACATTTAAAGATTGTAATATTGAAATTGTTAATCTAGATGTTAACTTTAATTATAATTGTAAACCAAATCTTACTCAATAAACCATAGCATTTTCGGGTAATAAAGCATGTTTCAGCTTGCACAAACTAAGAATAGAAAACAGTTTCAATATAAAAACAAGCCTTTCATTATTTGATACATATATTGGTTCCATATTAAACTATGGGGATACCACCCTGGAGTATTAAACTATGGCTGTGATACATGGGTAGGGCAACCCGTGCACTCTACAGAAAGTTGGTCTCGACACGGCTAAATGTGCACGCTTCAGTTGCGTGTCTCGAACTGATTTCTGACTACCCCGCACTCTCTTTGAGTCGATAAATAGCCATGGCACGTGCAATTCTCTACAAATATATCAACTATTACAGCCGTAAAAAATCTATTGTTGACAATTTTGAATAATAATAATAATAAAAACTTTATTTAATGAGGCAACGTATTTAGTTTGCAAAAAAAAAACTAATCTTCCATAGGTCCCTCCTAAACTACAAAGACATATATACATGTAATATCAGGATAAATTTAAAATCATTAGAAATGCAATAGCATTTTAAAGTGGGAAGTTTGATAAGTCACTCCCAAACTACAAAACATATACATTATACAAGTAGAATATAGGAAGAACACTATAATTACACACAAAATAAAATAGAATGCAGTTGCAAGTTAAAAATAATAAGTATGTCATCAGTTGAATATTATGGTTCCTTCAGTGTGCAAAATAAATGAGTTTTCAGTTTAATCTTAAAATTTTCAACATTTTTACACATCTTTATATCAAAAGGCAGATTGTCCCATAAAAGACATGCAGAATAATGAAAAGTACGTTTCATGGATTCCGTTTTGCATTTTTGAAGAAAAAGAGATTTACTGGTCTGTGAACGGAGCAAGATATCCGTTTTGGAAACAAGAGATTTTTCAATAAAATAGAAATTTAGATAAAGTGGAATATTAAATGTAATAATTTTGAATGATAAGACAATTTTATTGTAAAGAATCCTCTGTGTAAGGGTAAGCCAACCGAGTTTAGTAAATAAAGAGGTGGACGGAGTTTCAATCGGTGCATCAAGAATAGCTCTTGCTGCCCTCTTTTGTAATTTTAAAAGAATGTCTAATCTACTTTTGGTAGCATTTCCCCAAATAATAGAGCAATAATCAAATATTGGTAGTATGTAACTGTTATAAAACAAAATTCTTGTCTCGTAAGGTAAATGATCTTTTATCTTATTTAGGAGAAATATTTTTGATGCAAGTTTTTTAGACATATCTGCCATCTGTGCTTCCCAATTAAGGTCTTGGTCAATTTGAATTCCAAGTAATTTTGCGGTAGTAACCGTCTCAATTTTCTCACCATGGAGTGATAAAGTTAGGTTTTTCTGATTTCTTTTGTGTTTTGTTGAAATCAACATCGATTTTGTTTTCGAAGGATTGATTACCATCCCATTGTTTTCACACCATTTAGCAACCAAATAGAGATCATTTTGGAGATTTTTGGCGATGGATAAAATATCTTTGTGTGAACAATGCAGGGTACTGTCATCAGCAAACAAATCTATCTGACTTGATTCAATATTGAGTGGGAGATCATTGATAAAAATTAGGAATAGGAGAGGACCCAGGATCGAACCTTGTGGAACCCCGCATTTGACTGTAGTAATTGAGGAGGTAATTGATCCTAAACATACTTTTTGCTTCCGTGAGTCAAGATATGATTCAATCAAAATTTGTGAATTATTATCAAATCGATAAAGATGTAGTTTTTCAATAATAAGCTTATGATCAATGAGATCAAATGCTTTGCTAAAATCAAGATACACTATACCACTCATCGCACCATTATCGATAGCATCAAGCCAATTATCTGTCATTCGGATCAGTGCAGTAGCACATGAATGATTTGATCTAAATCCAGATTGGTAAGCATAAAGAACATTGAAGGTTTCCAAATAAGTTTGAATTTGAGTGCTCAAGTGCCTTTCGAATATTTTTGAAATTGTGGGGAGAATTGAGATTGGCCTATAATTGTTCGGATCATCTTTAGCTCCCTTCTTATGTATAGGAATAATTTTAGCCAGTTTAAGGGCACTGGGGAACATGTTTTGAGAAATACAAAGATTAATGATATATGTCAAACTGCTACAAATTGTATACGCAGACAATTTTAAAATTTTGGGTCCAATACCATCACACCCAATGGCTTTGTTACTATTTAATCTCAATAAATGTTTTAATACCTCTGTGGTAGTAATACAATTAATAGAAAAGTTGTTATTTGGGGGAATCTTATCATTTACGTAATCTGATATCTTTCGTTTGCACTCTTGAGAAAGTGGTGTATAGGGGGGCTTAATGTCATCAGTTAAATTAGTGAAGTAATCATTCATCACATTAGCAATAGCATTTAGATCATTAACTGTTGTTTTTCCATATTTAATACTATTGGGATAAGGGCAATTATTGGGTTTATTCTGTATGTCACTAAAATATCTCCATATGTTTTTAGATTGCTCTTCATTTTCGATAGAGTCCTTGATAAAGTTTTTTGTGGCTTTATTAATGAGATTTTTGGTTTTATTTCTCCATATTCTATAGTCGTCACACCTCTTGGAGGCTTTAAAGAAGTCCACCACTTCGGTTGATAGTATCTTTTTACTCTTTTTCGCTTTTGCGGAGCATGGCAGTCTAAAACACCTATAAAAAGGTTATACCAAGTATCAAGGGCAGAATTTGGGTCATCAATTGACTCGACTAGTTCAAATGGAATTTTAGCAAGATCATTAATAAAATTAGAATCATCAAAGTTTTTGTAATTTCTGTATAGAATTTCCAAGTGGTTGTGTTTTGTGATTTTTCTCTTGCAGTTTCCAATGATAAAAATAATCGGAAAATGGTCACTAATACCATATTGAGGAACTTTAATTTCAACAATATTATCCGGTGTGTTTGTATATAGATGGTCAATGACAGTAGAAGAATTTTTAAAACAGCGTGTAGGGGCAGTAATTAATTGATGTAATCCCTGCATATTGATTATGTTAGTAAAATTTAACTTCTTGGTTATTACAGCAGCTTTAGAAATTACGTTTGTTTTATTTTTTAAATTGCTTTATCATTAACTCTACCGTTAAGAGCGGCATCTTTTGGTTTAGTACAAATACTATCTCTGAATCACTTTCTTTAGCAGGAACGTGATACTAGCTGTAGTTTCATTTTACTTTTACAAGTTTCTTAAAACAATTGTTGAGTTGTCTAAAGTGCTTATTTCTAAATTCAATTTCTTGTTCTAGCTTTCTGTTATGTTTCGTAAAAAGTAGTCTTGTTATCCCGACCTGTCAATCAGACGTAGAATGGTCGATAGACTGGTTAAGCGAGACTAATTTCAAAACAAGGGCACGTAACCTATCTTTTACTCAAAAGTGTCTGGATGTTATGGACGACATTTGGAACCAGTTTTCAGTCTATTATTTATAGATGATTAATGGTCATAGCTAATTAAGTACAACACGATCGTTTATTTAGTGACTATAATTGTGTGAAACTGATTTGAGGCTTGGCATATATATAAATATTGTGGCGTAATTGTCGAGATATTTGGAGATATTTATTTATGGTGGGTCACCCTAACATGGGGATACCACCCTGGAGATGATATTGAAAAAGACCATACTAAATATTGTAAAAGCATACTTGGGGTAAAACTGTCTACAACTAATGCACTCATTTATTATGAACTAGGTAGATTACCTCTATCTTTTATAAGAAAATATAAATTATTAAATATTGGCTTTAGTTACTGAAAACCAACAACGTTGTTCTCCATTCTCGCTACACGGATATGATTGCATTACATGCGTCCAATAAGAGTTATAGCCCTTGTGTAAATTTTGTTAAGAGTTGTTTAGAAACTTATGGCTTTGGTTACATATGGGAAACAAAATTTGTTGTTCTCCATTCTCGCTACACGGATATGATTGCATTACATGCGTCCAATAAGAGTTATAGCCCTTGTGTAAATTTTGTTAAGAGTTGTTTAGAAACTTATGGCTTTGGTTACATATGGGAAACAAAATTTGTATTTGACGATAAGATATTTTTTGAGCGAATTTTATCAGAGAATTAAAGATGTTTATATTCAGTCTTTGTCAGAATACTTTGAAACGTCTTCAAAATGTCTTCTTTATAAAAGTTTGAATGTAGATTGTAAATTACAGTTTTATTTAAAACATCCTATATATTATAAGAATGAAATTTGTAAACTTAGAGTAAGCTCACATTGCCTATAAATTGAGACAGGGAGATATTACAATATAGAGAGAAATGATAGAATTTGTACATATTGTAATGATTTAGAAAAAGAAGATGAATATCATTTTCTCCTAGTCTGTAAATCCCACACAACTTTAAGAGACAAGTACATAGACACATACTATTGGAAAAAACCATCAATGTATAAATTTATAGAACCGCTGAATAATGAAAATTGCATATTGATAAATAATTTAGGAAAATTTGTACATTTAGCGTTGAAATCTCGCTTATAGAGATATCCTACATAATTGCACGCCTCCGCCATCACTACTTTAATGTGAACTATTGTTTTGAAAAACATATATACTATGTATTTGGTAATAAACAATCACAATTACAAATGAGTGATTGAAAATGGACGGCTGCTACTACACAGACGCAATATTATCACAGGGATCAAACACGCGACCTCCAGGCTAGAGAGCCAATGTCTTACTCACTTAGCCACCGTGGCTGCACAAAGCTTTAAAAGTATGTTGCTTAAACAAACACACCAATAATTCTACAATTATTTAATTTAAATGCGATTTAAAATGGACATATCTTAATGATTCCAAATTACATATCGATCAAGACATTCTTTCTGTTTACAAAATTTGTGAACAGATCCACATTGCAATAATTCACATAGTCACCTGTTGGCGTTTTAAGAAATTTAGTTAATAGATGACCAAATCCTAGCTGGGATTACTGAGCTAGAGCGTGGTTCATTGCATTTGTAGTGAACATACACGGCATTATTTAGTTAACGTGTGGGGCTAAAACTGTTTAATACTTGAAATTCTTTAATAGTAATATTATTCAAGAGTGACTTCCTGCAAGCTTCAGGCAGTTTGTCTGCAGATCTTAAACAGAATGTTGATGCCAAGGACAATAGCCCCCCCCCCCCCAATAACGATCAAATATTTAAACTGTTTCATAAGGTATTAAGGTATATCTTTATTATGTATTATGACGGAATGATTAAAAAGAGCAAGTTTCATCCAGTGGAAATAGGTACAATAATAACAGAATTACTAAAATGAAGCTATGATCTTATTTATATTCAATTCTTTATTTCAAAGAAAGGGCGTATGGCTCTATATTTTTAACCTTGAATACACAAAAATAGTTCTGAGAGCACATATTAATGTCATATGAATGTATCTAAAGTGGTTTATATTCAATTTTTCAAAAACATATTGTAATTTCCAATCCATTATGTTCGGTAAAATACGTAAACAGTTCAATGTAGTCCATTCTACAGGTTTTTTAAATTATTATTTTGTCGTCTGAATCAGTCTTTACTAATTACTTCCACAGTGTGTTGTAGGATATGGCTTTTTTTCTCATTTGTTCATTACAAAATGGCGCCCGAAATCATAGGATGCACAACTCGTGTACTGATTATAAATGCTAATTGTATCTTAAATATTGGATATTATGATCTATAGTTTCACAGCAAGATAACATCAATATTGATTGAAATTGGTCAATGTAGAATTCTAATTCGTGTTTTTAAATTTCGAATGTTATGGAAAATATTAGCTCCTTTAAACATATATTATGCAAGGGCTAAATCTGCCTATTGCCGGGTTTTCTTCAAGCCTGAAATGTTACCTAAATTATTAATTAGACATTAATTAACTTAACCAGACCATAATTAACCCTCGATGTAAACGCTAGCCTGCGATATTTATTGGATTACGATCAGATTTGCTGCTCAACTTTCATTCATGATTTAATCATAAAATAGATAATCGAGACTATGTTTTTATTGTACCAACTTTAATAATGATGATCGAGGCTAGGTCGAAAACTCAATCGCTAAAATCTCGGTTCAGCAAATCCCCTTAACATTATCTAGTTTTCAATTATTATAGTGCGAATTGTCAGCTCTTTATCTAATCTCCCATAATGTATCTAAGTCATCTGACACACAAGCAAATACAAACAGACAAAATAATATTGAACCATGACTTTGTTTGTGTCGCGTGGATGCGTCCCCGCCCCTCTCGCTTTGGACAGAAGATTTTATTTTTTCTATATTTTCTTGAGTGAAGATATCGTATAACCTATTATTTGAAACGTACTATTAACGTACTGTTATCTAGTTCAAGCGTAAGGGGTGTTTCAGCATAACACCCACCGCACCAGCCCCCACAAACCGCTTCTATAACGTGATCACTACTTCTGTTAAAATATTTCATTCCAATCGCGCGGCCCATGTTCCACCACACAGCTGTTCTATTTATAATCAGTCCCATTTCCCTTGTGTCTATCTTGGCATATCCGATTACGGCATGGCGACATGTGCGAATTTCATTACTGCAGTCTTGAGCATTTCCGTACTCATGATTAATCCCCGACAAAAGACGGGCAAATTGGTAGTCACTTTGATTTATTCGTTGGACTTTTTATGCCATAAACGTGAGAAGAGGGTTGGTTACTGGCGAGGTATCCTGTTCGTAAATCAAATAGGAGCCACAGTGGCTCAGTGAGTGAGACGGTGATTGCTAACCAGGATGTCACGGGTTCGATCATAACCCCTTGTCTGTGGTGTAGCTGTGGGGTCTGACAAGGGGACAAGGTATAGTCGTTCGGAAGGGACTAAAAACCAAGGTCCCGTGTACACATTGACTTTCGCGTAAGAGCACCTTGACAGTTGGAATTCGAAATAAACCGTAGCGCCACTGCCCGGGTAAAATGCTCTCAGAGCACACTGTATGGAGTATGTCCGTCTTTAATAGCCCAGTCGGTGCAAAATTGTAGTGCGTTACAGTCCATTTCATTTGCTTGCATTAAACTAAGAAGACGGTTAAGATGATATGAAATTTATAAGAAAAAGCAATAATTTTGTTTCAATCGCGAATAACAAAACACGTTCTGTCTCATTATTATGAAAATCGCCAGGAAACCGGATAGGAGTTTTCTTTGCATAAAATCCAATTATATACATTGGCATAGCACCGCCAATATATTAAAACAATCGCACATTGTTATCGTGGGGATATACAGAGGTACATAAAAACGGTTCTGGCAAGAAAAAGCATCTAGTTGTTCAGTTGGGACGACAAAATGTGACGTGCACCTAAAATAGCCCGTGACAGTTGAGAGAGAAATGATAGTACTATTTTATTTCAATAATCTATTTGGAAGATAACCAGAGGACCCGAAGATTGTTTAGTTTAACTTGATCGCCCGAACGCAAAGGTGGTATCTGGGCCAGGAACTGACCAGAAATTGTGCCGCCATATAAAAATCGATGCGCAATGGGGTCCGCCGTCATATTTTTGATCGCTAGGCGGCGCGCGTATATTAGGGGGGATAAGTCACAGAGTAAGTGTTACGGCGACTGTTACTGTGTTAGTGTTAAATAAGGTACCGGTAGCAATATAAAAGGTTGAATTTTCAAGCACCTAAGCAATGTAAAATTTATTCAATTTCAGCACTCTTTGAAAAGTAGGCTAAGTAGTAAAGTAGGCCTAAAATTTAACCTAAGCCAAAAAATTTGAAAAAATGTTGAGATTAGTCAATATTAATATGAAGCTTAGTTATATATTTCTATGACAATTTCGATTATAAATAAAAAGCTTTTAATGTATAAATAGGTAATTTGGTTAACTTTTTCATTATTATGAGATACGCTTACCGGTGCTGTAATATTATTTTATTTCCTCAATTAAATTTATCAACAATTGTTCAATTTTACTTTGTTTTATAAATTGTGGTATATTTCTTTCTGTTCTTGTTGCTTTGTGGTTTCTTTTAATTTCTGTTCAAGGTATCAACACATAAAGGATGCGATGACAGTAAAGTTATATTCAAGAAGAGTGTCACTGCTGTAAAGTTTAATTTATATAATCCACAGCAAACATGGGTTTAAATACTGCAACTTAAAGTGATTTTGATACAATGCTTTTATGAGCAAGCATTGTGTTCACTTGAATAACCTAATAATAACATTTCTCCTGATTATTTGGTAAAAATTTACAATTCAGTTATTTTGAAATCACCCCCCTTTAAATTGTGCACATTTTCCTATGTGACATTTATGGATGTGCGCTTACCACTGTTTTTTAAAATTAATTTCCATATAAATAAATTGAAATTTGGTCATTTATACTAGTACTACTAAAACTTTAATGAATTGTATGCTATAATTCTTAAAACACTAACTCTGCTCTGTAACTAAAAAAATATAATTTTATATTTCAGGTGAACGGGGAAGATTAAAAGAAGATGTAGTTCCTTCTATCTTCGACTTCAACAGGCCTACTAGACCTGCACGTCCCACCAGTCGCCCACATATTGATAGAGAGTCATCTATTCTTGGCTGTTACATGCTTGATGTGCAGCAAGAAGTCACTGTATCATCAAGTACCGGTATGGAAAATGATCTTCAGGATGATGAACCAACAGCAACAGTTAACAATTCAATGATTCAATCAACTCAATGTACTATTTTAGGAAAATATTCGATTGAGAACTATATAAATAATGATAAAGCTGTTTTGTATTATACTGGTTTTTCTAATTATATACATTTTATGTTCTTTTTTAATTGTTTAGGCCCTGCTGCTTATGAACTTAACAATCAATGTATTCTTCTTTCACCACCTGATCAACTTTTTTTGACATTAATGAAATTACGGCAGTGTAAAGAAGATTATGAACTTAGTCTCATGTTTGAAATTAGTGAGACAAGTGTTTCCAAAATAATTATAATGTGGATTAACTTTTTATATTTTCAGTTAAAAGAACTTCAAATTTGGCCTTCTAGGGAAACTATTGACATGCATATGCCACATGATTTTAAGTCAAAGTTTGGGAAAACTAGAGTTATATTAGATGCTACTGAAATACCTGTACAAAAACCATCTGATGTTAATGCTCAAAGTATGACTTGGTCCAGTTATAAACACAAAAACACATTAAAAACTATGATTGGTTGTACACCAAGAGGCGCAGTTTCCTTTATAAGCAATTCTTTTGGGGGTTCTGCCAGTGATCGTCAGATCATCGAGTCTTCTTCCCTTCTTAAACCCAATATGAATATTTTTGACTCGCATGATAGCATCATGGCCGACAGAGGTATAATGGTTCAAGATTTGTTCGCATCACAAAATGTCTTTGTGAATACCCCAACAATGTTAAAAGGGAAATCCCAACTTGAACCACAGGATGTTATCAAAGACCGCCGAATTGCTTCTAAAAGAATCCACGTAGAACGCATTATTGGATTGAGCAAAACATATAAGATTTTGAACACCCCACTACCTCCAAGTAAACTTAAACTTGGATCAAGGGTTGTATTTATATGTTTTTCTATTTCTAATTTCAGACCATCAATTGTGGATAAATTTGCATGAAACAAAAACTAAAACAATCTTGTGTTGTATATATTATTATATAACATTAACAGACATTTCATACATCAAATTTGTTGATTTCAATAGGCCTATATAGGTTAAAAACACATTATGTAAGAATCAGATCAAATGCTGACCATTATTGCTATAATAGTTCAAAAATAGATAATTCAAAATTAATTATTGAAAATTTCATTCAGATTACTTTATTCTGAGCCAAGTTATCACTGTTTTGACAACATGTGGCAAATATTGTTTATTACAGTAGCAACATTACTTGTTAATAGAGAGTCCATTTTTAAATTAAATCATTAAATTGCAAATGCATTTCAAGCGGTTTAAATCTCTGCCATCCGGCGATTTACATAGTTCATTATAGGCTTGTCAGGTCGATAAATGTCTAAATAATTATTTATAACATTTTAAGCCAAAAAAAAGACTTGTAATAGGTAGATTTAGTTCTTACATAATGCATGTTTCAATCCAATGCCGAATGAATATTAGAAGTTAACGATGCCTTCCCCGTAAAAACTGTGTGATTCGATGATGTATTTGGAGTAAAAACATATTCAAACTAATTTATCTATTAAATGTTTGCTTCAGATCTCCCTCTGAACATTTTAATTTGAAGAAAACTTCACAATCTTGTGAGAATCTATTTTTATCATCCTTGTTATCATGTGACTTGATTGAGTGAGCATCCATTTTTAGCTTGTATTTGTCGTTAATATTGAAACCATAGTAAATTCAAATTCATGGATTACCCTCTGCCAACATTTTTTTCTGCTGTTTAATCGCAAAGTCTACTGGATGTTTAATTCTATCAGTCTACCCATAACCATTAGCCATTAGATTAACATATAAGCGCTCGTAACATTAAACGATATGTTCACATTTTTGTCTTGTGTGCGTCCATCAAGGCTTTTTTTTAGGAATCCAATATTTTCCATACACTGGTCAACCGAAATTCCATCCTTTGATTGGAAATAACAACACGATACATAGTTTCTTGGGAATTTATCTTAAGTGTACTAAATCAGTTAATAAGCTGCATTGAAAAATGTACATGTACATAACCTATCATTATTTTAAATTACTTAAATATGTGAGGTGTTTAAACTTGCTGTCGTGATAGGTCTTAAAAGAGTCCTCATTGAAAAATCACATTCAAGCAGTTTTATCTTCATTACGTGATTTGAACAAAAACACTGGCATACACTGCGATGGTGTACAGCTATTATAACATCCTATATAATTTAGTTTTTGTATTATGTATCTTTTAATGTATAGATTAAATTTCAGAGGCAAATGGATTAACATTTACCATAAAACAACCAATTATGTCTCTTTGCAGTTGAAAGTCAAATTTCAAATGCTACCATAAACTAACAAAATCTGAATATTGTCAATATCCTGGAAAACCTTATAACTCACATGTTTTACCATTAATAAGCGAGGAGTAAAATAGAAGGCTTTTGTTTATCGTAATTGTCATTAGAATTTGTTTTCTATTATCTGACCCAAGTAAAGAGTTGAGTTTAATTTCACAGTATACAAGTACATTATTCAATTTTAAGTTTTAATACATGACTTTAAGCTTGTATTTAGTTTCAATTTTTTCCAGAGCAGTGAACCATCAGCATATCTAAATTTGAGATGCAACAAATGGCCTATAGTTTTTTGTAAAAAATAGTTGCAACTTGGGTAACATTGAAAAATCACAATAATTATTATCAATGTGAATTTTTTGGATAAAAGTATCACAATGTGTATAAACCATAAAATAACACAGTTTTCTTTTTGTTATTAATAACTGGCCCTGAACCTGATCATAATATTTGCTGTTGCAATTTAACACAATTTCATTCATAGAATTATAACATAAAAATGGGAAAGATGTTCCAGGTTTGATCTGATCATTTCTACCTTTGAAGGGGCATTTAACCTCAAGAATTGTATTTTCATCTATGATTCCATCCGGGGATGCACCTAAAAATGGGTAATCAAAAGAAAGAAATAATCCTGCTGGCGTGACTTTTAGCCCAGTCAAAGACTTAAAATGTTTGACAGCATCTTTTTCATGTTGTCTGCCGTGAATTATTGGCATGGTATTAATTTTATTGAAAGAGAATACGCTTGAACATAGTTTTTTAATATTCCTGCGACAAGTCATTTTAGTTACATCCCCGAAACGCGAGGGCTGTTACTCTCCACCTTCTTTCATTATACCACAGTTTACACTTTGCCTGTTTTCTTGTATATTGTTCTATTTCTTCTATTGTTTGGTCCGTAACCTGGAAAAGATTTAAAATACCACATGTAAGGTAGGTTGTGAAATGTTTTCCATTTTTGTACACAAAATGAAATGGGGTTTAACGATGTACTAAATCAAGGGTCATCAAACATGGCTCATCGCATCCTTGTAATAATATACTATTCAAAAAAAGTAGGGGATATTTGATTTTTAAGTGTTATTAAAGTCACCTAATGAAACTGACGAAGAAACAAATGACAAAATGAAATGAAGTTCACATTCATCGATTTATTCCAAATGATCGTTAGACTAAGTAAGGGACAGACTGACCATTATAAGGGTAAAATGATACCCGGGGTCAAACAGCAAAGTTACCACAGCATCACAACCAAGTCAGTAACGGGTAAATCCTCCTCTGTTTGCCAAACAAGCATTGATCCGACGTGGCATACTCCTAATGAGACGTCTAAGGTCATTTTGGTCCAGATTGTCCCATTCCTGTTGCAACGCAGCAGCAAGTTCTTGGACATTGGCAGGACGTTGTTGACGTTGACGTAACCTCTGTCCAAGCATGTCCCAGACATGCTCGATGGGGGAGAGGTCGGGACTCAGTGCTGGCCAAGGTAATGTGGTGATGTTCTGTTGTTGGAGGTAACCTGTAACGATCCTGGCCCTGTGACATCTTGCGTTGTCATCCTGGAAGATGAAACGGCGGCCATGACGTCGTGCGAACGGCACAACATGGACTGCCAAGATGTTGTCCCGGTAGTACTGGCCTGTAACACGCCCTGCAACAACATGTAAAGCCGTTCTTCCAGCAACAGTGATGCCTCCCCACACCATAACAGAACCACCCCCAAATCGATCATGTCTGATGACGTTAACGTCTTGGAAGCGCTCGTTTCGACGACGCCACACCCTCCTACGTCTGTCCAAAAAATCAACAGTGAACCTTGACTCATCTGAAAACGTCACATTGCTCCAGCGTCGATTATCCCAGTGTTGACGATCCCTACACCAACGACGTCTTGCCTGAATGTGATGATCTCTCAAACAAGGGATCACGCGAGGACGTCGGGCGCGAAGGTGACCCCTATGCAGTCGATTCCGAATCGTCTGGCCACTCACTCTCACACCAGTGTCTGTTTGAAGACGAGCGCTGATCTGATTTGCTGTGATGACACGATTTCTCAAGGCCAAGGTACAGATAAATCGATCCTGGGCTTGCGTTGTCGCCCTTGGTCGACCTGAGCGTGGTCTGTCCTGTACAGATTGTGTATCACGGTATCTGGACCATAGCCTGCTTATGACAGACTGAGAAACATTCATCGTCCGCGCCACAACCGCCTGTGTTGTGCCGATCTGTAGCATGCCAAGGGCACGTAACCTTTCATTTTGGGTAAGCCGACCCATATCAAAATTTGTTTTCTGGTCACTAAAACAATTAAACTGATGTTTCCACCCTGGAATTCAATGCCACAATGACTGTAACATTCAAAGTCAGAGTCGTGCAAATCTTGGGTTGGACCCCCATGATGATCCCAAGCATCACATGCATTCCATGCGGTAGCTATTGGTGCGTTTGGGCGTCACATGTAACTGGAAATGTTTCTTCTGTTAGGTTCTATAGTGACTTTGTTCGTAGTCATTTGCATATTTTAGTATTATGCCCCCAAAATCAAATATCCCCTACTTTTTTTGAATAGTATAATACAGTAAGACTACCCTTCATTTTTAGAGATTTTATTATTATGTGCACATCTTTTTAGGTATGCTATCTCCTTTCACATTACTCTGTTCTCAGTTTAAAATATGTTAAATAAATGAAACTGGGAAAAATGTATAAATTGGTGCATGTTATGTAAAAGGCTGGCCACCCCTGCATATTTGTTGTTTGTCCCACACTAAAAAAACATTATAGTTGTAATTTCAACCTGAAACATTAACTATCATAGCATTTACCTGTATAGCTCTGTCAACCAAATATTCTGTTAATGGCAAAGGCAGGTACTTATGGTCTTCACTTGCAATCTGTAAAATTAAAAGTGATTTGGAATTATTTTGGTGTCTCATGGACAATATCTATGGGCTCTTCTGCACCACCCTATATAGTCATGGGCGTCACAATTGTTTTTCTGGGGGGGTCTGAATATACTTGGACCCCCCCAAAAATTTACATAGTAGATCCTAACTCCTATTTATTTACAACAATTACTAGGATTAGTTAAGATTCTATCTGTACATATCCCAATATGGTTTACATTGCTAAAATAAAACACAGAGAGAATCATCCTTGAAACATGTGTGAAATGAAAAGTAACTGTGTTCCATAAAATTATGTCTAGTTAATTTTTTTCTGCCACTTATCAGAGTGAATCGCATGTAGGTACCCAAAAACATTATCGCCTAAACCAAATATTTATCGCCCGCTCAGCCAACCACATAACCATAATACTTTGCACGCGGTGGGCCAATCAGCAAACGAGTTGTGTGGACAGCATGGCCACATGGTGTTTGTTTATATTTTTTAGGGGTTTTAAAATAGGGTTAGGGGTTAGGGTTGCGGCCCCCCCCCCCCAATATATATTTCACGGCTACGCCTCTGTATATAGTCATTACCTGAATGTTAGTTACAGGAAACAAATATCGCATTGCCAGATCTTGAGAGGAATGGTGAACATAATTGATCATACGGTTTCTGACATAATCGGTATAACCAGCATTATTTCGACGTTTTATAGGTCGTGGATCGTCCAACATTTCATCCATACACTTTCTTTTTGTCGGAATTTCCTCTGAGAAGACCGGCTTACCTGTAATAAAATTTTTGTAATAAATACTAATCCTAAAATTTAAGAAACCATATTTGGGTCACTTTTAAGTAGCACACATATTTTATTAGTTTATTACATTTAATTTTAATATTTTAAACAAAATTCACAAGCATTTTCATTTGAGCTATTCCGATGCATATTAAATTCAAATCTTGGGTATTTCAATTTAAATTCAAAATAACAAATCTCTGCTAGATTTTAATTTGAATTAGTGTGTAAATAACAATATTTACCTTCGTACATGGTTTTAGGTTTATGAAATTTTTGAATGTTTTCAGTGCATGACTTCTTTACTTTAATTTCGCCCGTCTCTGTGAACCATTGCAGAAGTAATAGAACTGCTGCAATATGCTTACATGTACCATGTGGCCCCTTGCCTGCTGGACATTCACAATGGGAAGTAATGGGGTCACCAGTTGAGTGGATTTTAAGCTTGTAGTTGTACGTCACCTTTAATATGACAAGAATTTTCAAATGAATAATATGGATCATTGTTGGAGATGGTGTATGTTACATTTGTACCAGATAGAGAGAGAGAGAAATGGGGTTTAACATCCACGTGACACAAACTAGGTCATTTCGGGACTAACATATGGTTTAATTTTATTTCAATAATTCGCTTGCGCGTAGGGGTCTTTAGAAGTGGTCAACATAATTTTTTTTTCTTATCCCACAATTTGGATTGCCTCTAAATTAAGAGGTCAAGGTTGTTGTCACATCAGTCTCTAGTTAAAAGCATAACTAAGTGTGATGAGTAATGTACCACCTAGCCTTAAACTGTGCTGTAAAATAACATGATTTACCTTATTTTTCATGGCAGCACCAACTATGCCACTGAAATATGTATCGCTTGCAGTTAGTATAACTGAGCAAGCAAGCACTCTCCCACCATCCGCCATATCTTTTCCCATTTGAAGGGCCTTCAAATCTCCAGATATTTGTTTATCCTCTATTAAATGAAAAACAATATTTGTTTATGATATGACCATATTCATAATTAGTGATTTAAGTACCGTATGCATTAATTAAGATGGGGTGGGGGTGGTTAACAGCTATAGACCCCCTATGCGCAAGGGATTTATTGAAATAAAATTGAACCATATTTTAGTCCCAAAGTGATCTAGTTTGTGTTGAGTGGACGTAACAAGCCTATAGTATAATTGCTACAACAATGAACAACCTACACAATATCTTCAAACAGTCGTGTTACATTGCTCAGACTTCAGAGTCAGAATAAAGTAATTGTAATGAATTTTCAATATATTCAGTTTCCATTACTATTTTTGAACTATTCAAATTCAGAATACACACACACATTACTAAAAATGAAAGATATAGAGGTCTTTATCTACCTGCCATTCTGTATAAGAGATAGCCTTCAATTTGATGGAAATTAATTACAGGCAAATGCTCTTTGTGTTCATTAGTTAACTGTTGATAACCAGTGATAGGCCATTCGGTGTTTACCATATCAGGAAGAATAATGACAGGCCCCCTGAAGTTGTCATTGCGGTCATACGATTCTAATCTGAAAGAAAAAAAACAACATTTAAAGGAGCTAAAACGCTATTCTATGGCATCTATAAATGGAAACAAATGGGTCGCAACACATATGATAATGTAATATGAATGTATGTAAACTGATTTACATTCAATCATTTCTGTTTTTATTGTAATTTCTAATCAGTTATTTTTGGCGAAATATGCAAAGAGTCTGAATTGAATGGCAGTCTTTGGAATCTGGTTATTCCAGTCTACACCGGTAGTATTCTCCTACATGAGATATGTTTAGCCTCGTTCATCGAGTTGCTTCATCCAAATGGCGCTCAAAAGCAGCCTAGGGTACGCGATTCGTGTGCTAATTTTAAAATTTTCATTTTGTCTAAAATATTGGATAAGAAGTCCAACTTTTCACGGTAAGATAACAACCTCAATGTTAATTTAAATTGAACAAAAAGTCATGTTTGCAATGTAGAAGACTTGGCTCCTTTAATGGACTTAAAAAGTTGACCAGGCCTACATGCCAAATGTCAATATTTTTTTCACACAGCTTTTAGTGAATTTAAAATTACGGCTATTTTAGGGTCTTCATATCGAAATGTGTTAGTTTTAAAATAGCAACAAGGCTTACATTAACAACATAGCCTATTGTTATTTCCACACATTATATTATATACCAAACTATAAAATTCAAAGTTATCGGCAAAATCTTACATAGGCCACGATAACGAAAGTGGTTAACATAATAATAATAATAGACATATGAATAAGCTTATAAAATTATTACAACCAGCAAGGCCTAGACTATAGTAGATTAAATACGCCTACCGGTACCCTATTATTGTTTCCTCCATTGATTCCACGCATGATTAATATTCATAAATAATTCATTTAAACTTCCTAGAATTACTTATTCTAATAACATAAAGCAGGTATTGTTCGCAAGCTCGTTTGGCAGGTCAAAGGTTTAGCAGGTCATATCCGGGAATTCCCATGCCGGTTTGTTTTGATTTGGCATAGCGAGGCCTAGGCTATACCCAGCTAAACCTCCAGCAGTCCAGCCAGGTTGAAAATATGACCACGTTTGTGTTCAGAACATTTCAAAAGCCGAGTCGGTAGTCGTCTGCCATGTTGATAGGTATCCCCCCTAATACACGCGCGCCACCTAGCGTGGAATGTCGACGGCGGACCCCATTGTCAAGTTGGTATTATAATTGTGAATTTAGAAGGTAAATAAGGGCTGGACTAACTCTATATACTTTTTGCCGTGAAATTTTATTGTTTCATTCTGTTTCCTGGTAGCTTAATCAACCATATGTATAAAATTTGATTATGATATGCAACATGGCAGCCATGCGAATAAATCAATAAATTAAACATGTTCAGAACTTGAATAAATTTTATTTTCTTATTCTGTTTCCCGATGTGTTAATCCACCATATGGATAAAATTTGATTATGATATGCAACAAATAATCAATAAATAAAACATATCTATTGCTTTAATAAATTCCTAGAAGTAGAAGTAAATAAGATTAAAATATATTTTCATACCCGGTTACAGGCGCAAGTCCACACATATTTATGTCATGCTATTTATCCGCATGTGGGAAATAAAAACAGCATTTTTTGCGTATTATTTTCATCGTACTGGAAATTCGCGTGTATGAAAACTAGGCAGGTAACGGAAAATTGTATGATTCGTCCGATCTTATATTTTTGTCTCAACCGAAGGGTTAGATATTATTTATTGTCCCCCGACTTTCGAAGAAAGCAGGGGACTATTAAAATGGGCTCGCCCGTCTGTCTGTCGTCACTTTTTTGGGGACACAATAATTCTCCTTCTAATTGAGCTAGAATGTTCAAACTTGGTGTAGGGGTTTACTAGGCCATGGCCTCGATGGAGTTCGAAGATGAGCATTTTCTGCTTGGGACACGATAACTTAGTTCTAATTAAGTGAGAGTGATGAAACTTGGTGTATAGTTCAATTACATCAATACCGTGACTAAGTTCGATAATGAGCATTTTTTGCTTAGGTTAAGCAGAGCGATAAGCAATTTGATTGGCCGAGACTTTGGCACACAATAACTATCTTCTAATTGAGGTAGAATGTTCAAACTAGGTGTAGGTGTTTATTGGATCAATGCCGTGATGGTGTTCGAAGATGAGCTTTTTCTGCAAAGGGTAAGCAGTTTGATTGGTTGATGTTTTAGGACACGATAACTTTAGTTCTAATTAAGTGAGAGTGATGAAATTTTGTGTATAGTTTTATTACATACATACCTTGACTAAGTTCGATAATGAGCATTTTCTGCTGGGGTAAGCAGAGCCATAACTCTCATTCTAATTGAGCTAGAATGTTCACACTTAGCGTAGGTGTTTATTAGGTGAATGCGTTGATGGAGTATGAAGATGAGAATTTTCTGCTTAGGGTAAGCAGAGATAAGCAATTTGATTGATTGGTGTTTGGGACACGATTACTTTAGTTCTAATTTAGTGAGAGTGAGGACACTTGGTGTATAGTTTTATCACATAAATACCTTGACTAAGTTCGATAATGAGCACTTTCTACTCAGGGTAAGCAGAGCAATAAGCAATTTGATTGGCCGAGACTTTGGAACACAGTAACTCGCCTTCTAATTGAGGTAGGCGTTCATTAGGTGAATGCCTTGATCTAGTTCGATGATAAACATTGTCTCCTTACTGTAAACAAAGATAAGCAATCTGATTGGTTGATGATATAAGTGAGAGTGATGAAACTCTGAGTATAGATTCATTATATCATTACCTTGTCTAAGTTCGATGATGAGAATGTTCTGCTTAGGCTAAGGTGAGACAAGCAATTTGATTGGTCAAGACTTTGAAACAGAACAACTCTGCTTTTAATTGAGGTAGAATGTTTTAACATGATGTAGATGCTTATTAGGTGAATGTCTTGATTAAGTTCAATGATTAACATTTCGAGCTTAAAGCACAATATTGCTGCCAGTCATTATCACATATGTGATAGAACTGGTTAAACGCGTGCCAAATGTTATTTTATCACAGAGATCATTGCTACGATAGATGCGTAATCAATGTTTCAACAATCGGAAGTGACGAACGCAAAAGGAAAACACGGGTTATCCCTTTATATAACTGACTGAAGTGACGGGTGGTAACAGATACATGGGCGAATTTCTGCTCACTAATAATTCCTTCAAAGTCCAAAAGTTGGTGTGTAAAACATAGAGATGGCAGTAACCCTAGCAGAGATTGGTGAACCATTTTTACAAGGGACTATAGCTGTTTGTAGAGTGATAATAATGTTTCCCTGTAATAATCGGTAAAGATACGTAATAAATCTATATTTCCTGGTAATTGAATATGCTAACCAATCATTAACTAGTCTATAGACTGTTGAGGATATAAATATTTAAACACGTGTTTACTATCGATTTTAGCCGATATCTAAATGTATAAATGTGGGTAGGCAGGGTAGCCAACATTGCCCTCAACAATGCAAAAGCAGAAAATATTGGAGATGGTTGATAACGCTCTAATTCGATGAGATTTCCTACCAGTGTGGCCATGTTCCGTGCCTTCCCAAAGGGTGTCCTCATTTCGTTTAGTTCTGGGTTGTTCAGTATGGTATGCCATCGCTCAAATACGTCAAATCTATTCTAGCATGTACCACTGAACATAATTATGTCAATTTCAGCGATTTCCGGTGCTACTGTCAAGCGGGATGGGGGAGGGAGTGTTGTTTTATTATTGAATTCCTCATAAGTCTGCGTCCTCAGTTCTTGTATAACGGACTATACGGTCATAATGTTACTGTATTACCAATCACGTAATTCTTGGTGATGGCAGGTTGAAGAGAATATTTAAATCTCACATGACGGTGGATGTACATTCATGACTAGTCGTGCTTTTTTGTTGTTTGAATTGCATAATTTATAGCATTAAACTGAATTCTCTTCATGTTAGTGTATAGTACAGTCATTAGCCTGGATATACCCATACTCCCCGCAGTGTTTCGTTTGATTAGAGCTAATCCCACTAAACACTGCTTTAATGGAAGCAAATGTCTGTTCCAAATTATGACTGATCAATAGTCCAATTAACAACCAATAGCTAACTGCGTAACAATGTCATTACGCTTTAAACAAAGCTCCAAATTGGACCAAATATGTTTACATAACGTTACGTCATGACTCGCGATTTTATTATGCCCAATTAACCAGTGCATAGAAGAATATTGCAGGAGAAATGATTGCGTGACAAACGGGGCTATCAACACGGATACAATGTATACAATACTGTTTGGAGACGAACAAGACTTTCACCGTTTTTTTTCAAATTCCTTAAACCACTGTCCAAAAGTTTATTGAAGACCCAGATTAAACGAAGGGCTATCATGTTGCTGTACGTGGGATATATTTGATTGAACGGGAAGAATAGACACTCCCTCAAAAGCTCAAGTATCAGAAGTCAATCCAGCAAGTGGCAGAGAGGGATTTCTTGGGCCACTGCTTCAGGAATATGGGGTATACCATGCATCATGGACAATAACGATCCTTAAGCTACGTTAATCTTGAATAACCAATCACGGATATGAAGAGGAAAACACTAACAACCCAAATTATAGCATTCAACTGAATTTGTTTCCTATTATTGTAGTGTGGCCTGGGTATACCGTGCCTCATGCATTGACAATAACGATCGTTCAGCCACGTTTATCTTCAATAACCAATCACGATGAAGGAGGAAAACACTAACAGCACAAATATAAAATATTACTTCCGGGAATAAAATGAAAATAACATGTCGACAAGAAGTTGATTGCTAAAACCTTTAGATCTAAAATTAACGACCAAATAAAATTTACTGATTTTATTTCCAAACACAGCTGATGCATATTATTTGTTTGGAGAACTCCCTAAAACATAATGTACAAAAGAACACCTGTGAACAGGTATTTGTGTATAAAACAAACGATAAACTCTTGTGTTCAGCAATCTAATTGTTTCACGTACTCTTGTGCTATAGTATAGTATAGTATTATACAATATTATCATCATGCGTGTTATTTTGTGCATTGCAATGGTCTTGACCACTGTTGTGACTATCTCGGGACAAAGGAGTGGGTGGCCTTGGTCACGATATGGAGGGATGCGAAATCCAAGATGCATCAGTTGTTCAGAGGTAAAAGAGGCTCATCTGTGTGAATCCTGCTGCAAAAGTGAGCTTTGTTTATTTTAAATATTTATTTTCTATTTTTAAAGATTTGTTATGTTCTACTACACTGTACAGGTGGACTGGGCCAAAGGTATTTGAAGAGATTAAAATTTCATCCATTATCTTGTCTAGTATACCACGTATATCACACACCATTTTGTTTCGACTCAGTGAAGACCTTTCTTCTCCGATTATTTCACAATTCTCACTACATGTAACACGCTCCATCCGTTTTTGTTGGAGACTAGACTGTATTTAATTTATATAGAACCCCCAATGTCACTAAATGGATCGTTTCCTAGCGGTATTATTTAAGCAATATCAATTTCTGAATACTGACTTCGTTGGACCGAAAGAAGTTGGACGAATGGTTAGCGCGTGTGAGTTGTATCATAAGGTTTGACATTGAATCAACTTACGTGGTTTCGATTCCCCTGTTCTACGTGAGAGAGAGAGAGAGAGAGAGAGAAATGGGGTTTAACGTCCACTCGACACAAACTAGGTCATTTCGGGACTAACATGGTTTAATTTTATTTACATAATTCGCTTGCGCGTAGGGTTCTTTAGCAGTGGGAGGAAACCGGAGAAAACCCACGAGGTTGGACAGGCGACCCTACTCCTTGCCACGTACAACCGGGGATTCGAAACCACGCCAGTCGACTCAATGACAGACTTTATGATACAGCGCGCGCACGCTAACCATTCAGCCATCCAACCCCCCTTCTACGTGACAAGGAGTAGGGTCGCCTGTCCAACCTCGTGGGTTTTCTGCGGGTCCAACGGTTTCCTCCTACTGCTAAAGACACATACGCGGAAGCGCATTATTGAAATAAAATTGAACCATATGTTATTCCCGAAATGACACGGTTTGTGTCGAGTGGACGTTAAACCCCATTTGTCTCTCTTCGGAAGACGTGGCGGTTGGGGAAGCGCTTATTTCTGATTGGTTAATTCAAATTTAGTTTCCATTACTGATGCAGCACTATGCAATGATATGTGTCTCTGGTTTGATGTGGAAAGCCAAACCCAACGTGTGACGCATACTCTCTCTGCCACATATTTTAAGAGCCTTGTGATCGTCTAGTATTGTCACTGGTTGTATTTGTAATTCTTTACTTATGATTAAGACATATTTTTAATGGCACTCTAATATCCCACGTTGTGAATTTATTGTTTTTTTGTTTAGTTTATGGTTACACACAGAATTAACAATCTAACAGTTCATTTCTAATCCTTTAAGATGCATTTAGTTACTGGGTAGAGCAAAAAACTGGAACACATGCTTATGGAAGAACAGTTACTAATGTGTACATGCCTTGACTTTCCAACATGCTTAAATTTATTTAATTCGTGAATCAAGTGTATTAATTTGTGCAAATATTGTAATCGACTTGCAAAACTAATTTCAATATACATGGCATGTGTATAAAACTAGTTTTCTGTTACTAATACGGTTTCCCCACACTAAACTTGTGGAACGTGTGTATCTATTGGGAGGACGTGTGTGGGACTGTAATCATTTAGGAGCCAGTGGTTAAGACTGTGGTGTATGCTTTCCGATATTCATAATCCATCAATAATATTCCACTTAATTATAGTCTAATTGTTTAAGTATCATTTAGTAAACCAGTTAGCCGTTTCTTTTATTTAACCTGTGTAAAATGTGTGTCTCAATCGGTTGAAAGGGTGTATCCCGTGGATTGGGCTGTTTTGTGTGCATTTTAATATTATATTTTATTTTCGTTAAACATACATTATGCAAGAGCTAATCTGCCAATTGCAGGTCTTTCTTTAGGCCTGAAATGTTATCTAAATTATTAATTAGACATTGTTATTTAGAAATAACTTATCCAGACCATAATCAACTCTCGGTTGCATCTCTAGCCTGAGATGTGTATTGGATTAAGTTTCGATTTCCTGTTCGACTTCCATTCATAATTTAATCATTAAATGGATAATCGAGACTGTGTTTTTTATCGTACAGATTTTAGTAATGATGATCGAGGCTAGGCCGAAAATTCAATCGCTAAAATCTCAGTTCATTTGTTACTACCTATTATCAGTCTTTTACTTTCATTTGATATACCCTCGCCTCATGTATGGCTTCTGATTTGTCATTATTGGTTGTCTGTCTAAATTATTGACCCCTATGATTAATTATTAATGTTAAACATACATTATGCAAGAGCTAAATCAGCCTATTGCAAGTCTTTATCTAGGCTTCAGATATTATAGAAATTATTAATTAGACCTTTACATGACAAGCTCAAAATCAACTCTGCAGACCCTCGGATGGCTTTGGTATAGCTTGGATTTAAACAGCCGTCCATGTAAAATTAAATCAAGAAATGGCCGACCAAACTAACGTGTAATGTTAGTTACTGAATATCGGAAACTGGTGATGAAAGGCCTACCAAGCGAGGGTTTTATAGCCATTGAGAATGTTACTTGATAATCGAGAATATGTAAGTGGAGTTATCGTCTGTCAATCAAACGATCGGCAATTCTCGTAGACGGTGCAGATACAGTTGATGCCTATGTCTAGTGCAAACTTCCAACAGTGACAACTCCTTTTATAATAAAGTAATTTGACTGAAATTTTCAATATTTTCTTTTTTTTATCATCTATTTTTGAATTATTATACCAAGAATGGCCAACTCTTTATTAAACTCTTAACTAATGTATCTTTAATTAATGCCAATCATCAGTTGCTTCACTAATCCGTTAGTTACACCTTGCCTTTGATTGATCTTGTTGTTGTCATGCCTTTGACCTTGTGGTTGCCATACATGGTTTCTGGTTTGTTGTTATTACTTGTCTATATATAATTGCCCTACACATTTGACACTGCAATTATGATTTCGGCTATCTATTATTTAATTGCACAAATATTACGTAATTAATTATTATCATTGGTTACTAAGCTTGATGGCGTGAATATTATCCTTAAATGAACAGTAGGAATATTCCTCTCATGAGTGTTCTAGACAATAGAATTTATCCTTCGCCTTAAACCCCATGTTCTGTTATTCTCGCAATATTCATAATCAATTTAATTTGCGTTTCAAATAAACTCATACCATACCTTATATTTTGACAATAGGGAATTATTAGTCAAGGCCATGATATTATTATACATATGTGTTCTTTTGCTGTTGTTTTGTTGTTTATTACAAATTTAACGTCCAATACATAAATAGACTGGTTAAATTTCCGGAAAAAGGATTTCCTTAGAACATGACTTTTCTTATTTACATCTGAATTAGTAATATATAGAAGATAGGTAAAAAAAAACAAATAATAAAAAGTTCTTGTATATCTAAAAGTCACTTTAAAACACAGTTTTAAAATAATAAAAGGTTCTTGTATATCTAAAAATCACTTTAATATCGCTGTCGTGAGAAGAGAGGGTGGGTTGTTGTTCTTAGTGTTTAACGTCCGCTTCCACCGAAGGTGATATCGCGCACAAGTCTTATCTTTCATTTTTATTTATCTCAGCGGACGCGAAGGGCCTTTCCTGTGAGAGGAAACTGAATAGACTGGTTAAATTTCCGGAAAAAGGATTTACTTAGAACATGACTTTTCTTAATGATTTTGGTGTGCTGAATACGAATATCCATGTTCCCAAGCCGAAATTTGAGTTTTTGACCTTCTAATTAGCATAAATACAAAATGGCCGCCAAATGCGGCTAGATTGTTAGATATCTCGTTAACTATCGACTTTTTGGCCTATAAATGTATTACAGACATATAGGAAGTCGACCCCAATAAATCCAAAAATGATGTTATTATCACTATAAACCTCAGAATGCCTCGTTCGGCATTTCTGTCCAAACGAGGCAAAAACGTGTCAAAATTTTTGTCCCGATTTTGCCTCGTTGTAACGAGGTAAAAAAAAAACCTCGTTTCTCTGGAGTTCCAAAACGTGGTTTTTTAAATTGCCCTGTTTTTGGAACGAGGTATTTTGTTCAGAACGAGGCTGGGTAAAATTGCCTCGTTTACTAAACGAGGTATTTTATCCAAGATAATTATTAGCGGTATTTGCTGTCAACAAATAGAGCCATACAAATAATGTTCGGACCATCATGTGACCAATTGCAGATCTACATATTAGATTATTTATTTGGGACATGATATTGTTCATAGTTATGGCTTACTACACTGGAGTTCTATTATGTATAATAAACGCTTCCCGAGCGAAACAAAACATAACAATGTCACGTGACAATATTACATATGGCGGATGCAAGCGTTCTTTGATTACATGCTGTTTGGTTTGATTATTAAATAATACGGCAATCTGTATTTATGGGAAAAGGAGAATGAATTTCCCCAAATCCAAAACTAGATGACTGGAATATTTATTGAATGGAAAGTAAATATTTTATAAACAAAAATATTCGGATTTGCAGTTTTCTAGCTTGGATGGATTTGTGATTTGAATCTCGAACTCAGTGTTTTATACATTTTATTATAAAATTGTAATAAATGTTTTACATGAATGAATAAAAGCTACAATTTAAAACAGTACAATAACATTGTGATTTGACGCTCTACAAATCACTAAGAGTATAACAATTGCTTGTTGAAAAAGCGTTACGAATATGTTTTTTTCCAATGCAGCAAAACCTACTGGACTGTTGTACTTAACATATTATTTTTTAAAAATATATTCAAAAAGAATGCGTCTTTTACAGATTTCAATATAATCACAAATGGTTGATTGTTTTAATGCTAAGATAAGTATTAATGGTTTGTATTTGAAAATCAAATTATATAAGCGAAAAATAGTAAGATACATTATGTATATCTTAAAACACGCCCTTCTCAGTTACTACTTCGGCGAATATCATTTGATAATTTAGATGATCAGAATTAAACACCGTTTCGCTATGTTATTATTTTTTTATGATTTGGTGGGGGTATACTAAATTAGGGGATTGGATTGAAAGATTATAACTACCATATTATGGAGACATAATGTGTGGTGCATTTACGGTCTTATAAAGCTCTATTCTTACATAAAGAATGCTTGATTCGCACGGAATTGTTTTAGCCGTGATCATTTTAAGTCATGCTTATGCCAAGATCTGGGTAAGTGTTAATTTAAGTAGATATCAGAAAAGTACCACGTGTTCATAAATGTACTCTTTAGATAAATTGTACAATATTTATCAGTTCACTAGTTACAATAAAATCATGCATTATAGCTATTTTTATTTATTTATCCCTGGTGCTTCAAATTCAATTTAGGGTGCCTCAACATATTTAAAAATATGTTTTAAAGCTTTAGGTCATTTTATTATATCTTTCTACCATAAATAATAGCCCGAATTTAGGTATACCAAAAGTTAAAGAAATATAAACATTTTTTGAGTCATTCAGATATGACTGCCAAAATTGTCACCAACACACATGTCGTGTTTAGGCTGAAATCTAACCAGAAAAGTATTGTCAATACATAATAAAATTTATATTCCATTAATCAATTCCATTCCCCCATTGGTTTGTCTTAAACTCGTCATTTGTGTTCATGGGCATCAGGGTCGAGATGGCAACGTTATATGTTTTATTCGTCTAATTTACTATAAAACACAATATTCGGTTAGCGACACGGGTTAACGGCATATTAATAGCTTTATTCACTGAGATGGTTCCTTTACTTGTGGTTTATTTTTCGAATTGCTTTTTGTATTTATTTACAGAGGTTAAAAGTTTAAATGGACATATTTAGCACCTTCTTGTAAACCGTTGAAAGATTTAAAGTTTGGATTAAGGTTAAGTGAATGTAGGTCAAACATGCCGTTTGACAGAGTGTGTTTAGGGTGTTAAAGATTAAAAGTTATTCCCTACAAGGTGGTTCTACGGTTCTTACCATGCAATTCAGCTGTGAAATAACACGATTTCTTTCATTGTGTGTACAACAATAAAACTATTTCAATTTCAAGTTGTCTAATCCAGGGTGTTGTGAGGTATGCATCTAAGTGTTTTGACGACTTGAAAAATATACTTAATTTTATAAAAACTTATTAGAATCTTAGGATGATTTAAACAAAGCCACAAGACCGGTTCCAGATTCAATAATACATATAGCAAGTATAACAAACCTTTAAACATTGATACGTTCACTATTTCGGGCATTAAACTAATGGCTGATATTGTAAATAACACTAAGCATAGGTTAACATCTTCAAAACATATTATCAATTTAATTCAAGACTACTGGCCTAAACGCAGATATAGCACAATTATTAGATAATACGAATTAATTAAGTTAAGCAATCCCCAATCATGGGTGAGAGAAAATCAAACCAACTTGAATATAACAACAATGTCTTCCACCAACACGAGCCACGTGATAGAGGATGAATAAATTTGTGACACCGAATCAATTAAAATCTAAGTGTTGTTATGAAAAATGTCTCGGCTCTAAATTTGTAAAACTTATTTGTTTAAATTATTGGGAAAAGAATGGTTTCTTGTGTAATTTTCCTATCATAAGGAAAACCATTTTTTGTATTTTTAAAAACCCTAAATGTATTGACTTAGATTATAAAATTTTACATAATATATTATGGTCAACGTAAAAGCTATTTAAGATAGGTAAAGTAAGTGACGAATATTGCCCGGTTTGTAAATCAATGCACGAAGATATTCAACATTTACTAGATGTCATTATTAAACAGTTTTTAAACTTCTAATTAAGAATATAATGAAAAGAAATATAAGTAGTAATGAATTAGGCACTGTACTTTTATTTGGTCTCCAGCGGTCAAGTAAAACTCCACTAATAGAATTATGTAATATTATTATGTGTACAATACGATTAGCTATACATAATAGATAATATATACTGCGTACACATCTACGAAAAGAATGAGAGTGCTAAAGATTTTATTTTAACAAGCAGATTTGGCTGCCAAGTCTGCTTTAGATCTTCCCATATCTCAATTTTTAATACCTTTCAATGATTTTAAATTTTCTATAAATTCTTTTATATATGACCGCTGGCAACGGTCTTGGGATCTTGCAGACACAAATAAACTTCATCACATTAAACCTCTCATAGGAGACTGGCCAAACTCCTATAGAACCAACAGGGGGGATGAAGTTGTTTTGTGTCGCTCTCGTATTGGTCATACTTTTTTAACTCACATTTTCATTTTGAAGCGAGAGCCGCAACCAGCATGTGTTCACTGTCATGTTCCTTTGACAGTTAAGCACATTTTGATTGAGTGCAATCATCTCAAGAATGTAAGATAAAAACTATTACCGTTGCCAGTCACTACATCAATTATTTGCTCAACCGGAGCTGTATGGAAAATGGTTAAACTTTTTAAAAGAGACAAACTTTTATTACAAATTTTAATTGTATATATATATCCGTATTTTTGTTTTTAATTATTTATATACATAAAGGACTTGTATTTATTTTTAACAACATTGTCTGTGATACTTGTTTTTATTTATGTATATAAAATATTTATGTGATATTGATTTAATTTGTCTCGTCAAAGTCACCATGTGTTTGGCACCATATAGCCCGGTTGGAGCTGACGTGCCATAAAACTCCATTTCATTTCATTTATTTTAAAATTTATTAAGCCTCCCGGGTTAAGTGATGAGATAAGCATCGATTTTTAACTTTAAATAAAAGAAACAAAAAGTCTAATTTACTATAAAACACCATTCGGTTTGCGTCACGGGTTAACGGCATATTAATAACTTTATTCACTGCGATGGTTTCTTTACTTATGATATATTTTTCGAATTGCTTTTTGTATTAATTTACAACGGTTAAAAGTTTAATTGAAAATATTCTAAATATTTTTCTTTATAACTTATTTGCTCAGTCATAACATGTCTTAGAGGCCTACACAACAACGCAATTTGTGGTTGTAATCATTTATTTAGCACCTTCTTGTTAAACCGTTGAAAGATTTAAAGTTTGAGTGTAGGTCAGAGTGTGTATTAGGGTGTTAAAGGAGCTAAGTCTACCAAGTTCAAAGGCTACTAATACGTTACTTGTTGATGTTCTAACACCCAACATTTTCTTACAAAATGACCTATTGACCTTTTCTATATTATCGGCTTCCTGCATGACATCCCAAGACTTCTGATGCATAATTTAAAACGGGGACCACGTATGTGTCAAATAATGCTAAACCGGTTTGTATATTAAATGGTTGTCTTTGATGGTTTGCATTAAACTAAAGCAAGATTTCTGTCCCTGTAGAGCTATAGTTTTCCGGGTAACAGATAATTTACCGTTATAGTTGAAAACTATACCAAGGTAATTAAAGCTACTGACTACTTCAACTAAAATATTTCTATAATATCACATTGCATTACACATGATCTTACCACCGTTTCTAAAAACGACGATTTTCGTTTTATTTGCATTTAAATCGAGGCAATTGACCGAACAATATTCATCTATACCATTCAACATATTCTGTAAATTATCAGGTGAGTAGCTAAGTAATACGGTATCGTCTGCATACATTAGTAGACACAAATTGATGTCACCAATACTTATAGGTTCACTATTACAGCTAAGCAGTTTAGTTTCCAAATCGGTGACATAGAATGAAAACAAAAATGGTGAGAGAGACTCGCCTTGTAATAAGCCAGAGGTACATGTAAAGTAATCTGAAAATTCGCCTTTAAATTTGACACATGATTGTATCTGGGAGTACATAGATTTTAATAATTTGAGAAGTTTCCCTGTTACGCCATGTTTGAGTAGTCTCTGTCATATTTTTGTGTGCGAGACATTATCAAATGCTTTGTAAGAGTCGATGAATCAGCAATATAGCCGCTTTTTTCTGTGACAAAGTCTTAAGTATTAAATTATGTAAAGTGAAAGTTGCATCCCTAGTACCCAAACCCTCTCTAAATCCGAACATCGCATCTGACAATATAGTATGTTCAGAGTTAAAGTTCTGCAGTCACTTATTAAAAATAGACGTGAACATTTTACCTAAATGACTATTCGGGGTTATACCACGATAATTGTTATCATCATGGGGGCCACCCTTTTTATATAACGGTATAATAACTCCTGTTGACCAACTATTTGGATATATACCACAACCAAAAAGATAATTAAACATTACATGTAAAGTTGGGATGAATATCGTCTTGTATTCTAAGAAGTATTCATTTATAAGATTATCTATACCCGCACGGGTGAAAAATCAAGGAAAAATTACAATGCGACAGTAAATATACCACATTTTCACGACTATATAACAACATCATGTTGGATTGTAAATTTTCCTTGATTTTTCGCCCGGAACGATATGGTACACGTTCATTGTGTCTTAAATATTGGATATTAGGATCCCACATTTTCACGACTACATGTATATAACAACATCATGTTGGATTGAAATGAACCAATATTGAATTTTAATTTGTGTTTTTAATTTCGATTATTATGGAAAATATCGAGTGAGAGACTTAGCTCCTTTAACACCCTAATACACACTTCGCCAGGGGCATATTTGACCTACACTCAATTAGCCTTAATCCACACTTTAAATCTTTCAACGGTTTAACAAGAAGGTGTTAAATAAATGATTACAACCACAAATTGCATTGTTGTGTAGGCCTCTAAAACATGTTATGACTGAGCAAATCAGTTATAAAGAAAAATATTTAGAATATTTTCAATTAAACTTTTAACCGTTTTTTTTTTGTTTTTTTTTTCTTGAAAAATGTTTATTCACAAATTTTAAATACAATATCATATACAATACATATATGCTTTAGAATGTATTCATATATACTTTAATATACAACATTATGAAATTGTTAAAAAAAAGATTGAAAAGTGCGTATGTACATTTGAAATAAAAACTTTTTTTTTTTAAAGTCAATGCTTATCTCACCATTTAATCCTTGTTTAATAGGAAAGAATGGCTTAATGAACTTGGAAATAAAATCTTTAACAGTTTTATGTTTTTTGTAGTAGATATTTACACAGTATATATGATCTTTTAACAATCTTTTAAACAATGGCTTAACATCTATAATATGTCCATCTTTTAAGGCTAACATTCTTCTTTTGTATATAGCTATTCTTACTGTACATAAAATAATATTACATAACTCTATTGGAAGGGTTTTACATGACTGTTGAAGACCAAATAAAATAACAGTGCCTAGTTCATTAATACTTATATTTATTTTCAATATATCCACTAGTATATCTTTAATCAAAAGTTTAAAATCTGTCAAATGTTGGCATCTAATGAATAAATGTTCAATATCTTCGAGCATTAATTTACAAACAGGATAATATTCGTCGCTTACTTTACCTATCTTAAATAGCTTTTCTTTTGACCATAATATATTATGTACAACTTTAAAATCTAAGTCAACACATTTAGGATTTTTGTAAGTACAAAACACGTTTTTCCATATGATAGGAAAATTACACACGAAACCCTTTTTCTCCCAATAATTTAAACAAGTTGGTTGAACAAATTTATAGCTGAGTAGCTTCTGATAGCAGAATTTAGAAGTTAATTTATTTGGTGTTATCAATTCATCGTCTATCATATGACTTGTGTTGGAAGACGACATTGTTGTTACATACGTGTTAGTGTGAATTACTCTCAACCATGATTGGGGGATACTTGTCTTAATTAATTCGTAATTTCTAACAATTGTGTTATATCTACGTTTAGGGTTATAAGCGTGAATTAAACTAATAATACGTTTTGTAGATATAAACCCAGGTTTAGTATTATCTAAAATATCAGCTATTTGTCTAATGCCCGAAATAATGAAAGTATCATTATTTAGGGATTTATTATTATTCTTAATATATTTATTGTTAAACAATGGTTGTATAGCTATATCCACAATTGTATCTGGGAAGGGTCTTGTGCCTTGGTTTAAATCATCCCAGGATTCTAGTAAGTTTTTATAAAAATCTGGTAAATTCTTCAATAATCTTTTGGTATATAAAACTTTTAAGATATCTTTACCAAGATTAAAATCACCGTACGTGTTAATAAAATACATCATTGTGTTTTTCCATATATGAGCATACTGTTCGTCACTAAATTTAATTAACCATTTTAGACTTAAGGCTTTACTCTTGAGGTTAAGATCAGGAGAGCTCAATCCACCGTCGCGTTTATTCCCAATAACCGTTGTAAATTAATACAAAAAGCAATTCGAAAAATATACCACAAGTAAAGAAACCATCGCAGTGAATAAAGTTATTAATATGCCGTTAACCCGTGACGCGAACCGAATGGTGTTTTATAGTAAATTAGACTTTTTGTTTCTTTTATTTAAAGTTAAAAATCGATGCTTATCTCATCATTTAACCCGGGAGGCTAAATAAATTTTAAAATAAAATCTTTAGCACTCTCATTCTTTTCGTAGATGTGTACGCAGGATATATTATCTATTATATATAGCTAATCGTATTGTACACATAATAATATTACATAACTCTATTGGTGGAGTTTTACTTGACCGCTGGAGACCAAATAAAATTACAGTGCCTAATTCATTACTACTTATATTTATTTTCATTATATTCTTAATTAGAAGTTTAAAAAAACTGTTTAATAATGACATGTAGTAAATATTGAATATCTTCGTGCATTGGTTTACAAACCGGGCAATATTCGTCACTTACTTTACCTATCTTAAATAGCTTTTCCGTTGACCATAATATATTATGTAAAATTTTATAATCTAAGTCAATACATTTAGGGTTTCTAAAAATACAAAAAATGGTTTTCCATATGATAGGAAAATTACACAAGAAACCATTCTTTTCCCAATAATTTAAACAAATAAGTTTTACAAATTTAGAGCCGAGACATTTTTCATAACAACACTTAGATTTTAATTGAATTGTTGTGACAAATTCATTCATCATCTAACACGTGGCTCGTGTTGGTGGAAGACATTGTTGTTATATTCAAGTTGGTTTGATTTTCTCTCACCCATGATTGGGGAATGCTTAACTTAATTAATTCGTATTATCTAATAATTGTGCTATATCTGCGTTTAGGACAGTAGGCTTGAATTAAATTGATAATATGTTTTGAAGATGTAGTATTATCTACAAACAATATCAGCCATTAGTTTAATGCCCGAAATAGTGAACGTATCAAGGTTTAAAGGTTTGTTATACTTGCTATATGTATTATTGAATCTGGAACCGGTCTTGTGCCTTTGTTTAAATCATCCTAAGATTCTAATAAGTTTAAATAAAATTAAGTATATTTTTCAGGTCGTCAAAACACTTAGATGCATACCTCACAACACTCTGGTTTAGACAACTTGAAATTGAAATAGTTTTATTGTTGTACACATAATGAAAGAAATTGTGTTATTTCACAGCTGAATTGTATGATAAGAACCGTAGAACCACCTTGTAGGGAATAACTTTTAATCTTGAACACCCTAATACACATCTGTCAAACGGCATGTTTGACCTACATTCACTTAACCTTAATCCAAACATTAAATCTTTCAACGGTTTAACAAGAAGGTGCTTAAATATTTCCATTTAAATTTTTAACCTCTGTAAATAAATACAAAAAGCAATTCGAAAAATAAACCACAAGTAAAGGAACCATCTCAGTGAATAAAGCTATTAATATGCCGTTAACCCGTGACGCGAACCGAATGGTGTTTCATAGTAAATTAGAGGAATAAAACATATAACGTTGCCATCTCGACCCTGATGCCCATGAACACAAATGACGAGTTTAAGACAAACCAATGGCGGAATGGAATTGATTAATGGAATATAAAATTTAATAATGTATTGACACTAAGTTTTCTGGTTAGACTTTAGCCTAAAAACATGCGTGCTTATGACAATTTTGGCAGTCATATCTGAATGACTCAAAAACTGGTTATATTTCTTCTTTAACTTTTGGTATACTTAAATCCGGCTATTATTTATGGTAGAAAGATATAATAAAATGACCTAAAGCTTTAAAACATATTTTTAAATATGTTGAGGCACCCTGAATTGAATTTGAAGCACCAGGGATAAATAAATAAAAATAGCTATAATGCATGATTTTATTGTAACTAGTGAACTGATAAATATTGTACAATTTATCTAAACAGTACGTTAGTCGTCAGAAAATTCATGAAAACATGGTACTTTTCTGATATCTAGTTAAATTAACACTTACCACACATTATGTCTCCATAGGATGGTAGCTATAATCTTTCAATCCAATCCCCTAATTTAGTATACCCCCACCAAATCATAAAAAAATAATAACATAGCAAAACGGTGTTTAATTCTGATCATCTAAATTATCAAATGATATTCGCCGAAGTAGTAAGTGAGAAGGGCGTGTTTTAAGATGTACATAATGTATCTTACTATTTTTCGCTTATATAATTTGATGTTCAAATACAAACCATTAATACTTATCTAAGCATTAAAACAATCAACCATTTGTGGTTATATTGAAATCTGTAAAGGACGCATTCTTTTTGAATATATTTCAAAGTAGGTTTTGCTGCATTGTACTCAGATACACCTAGCACTTTTAATTGGGTCAATAGTAACGTCCGTTACATAGTAGGGAGTCACTTCCGTTACAAATATTTTGTATAATATTGACAAAACAGTACAGAGCAGTAAAATTTAATAAAAAAATAATCATTGATCAAATATTGTAACATATCGGCTAAGAATAACAATGAAATCATGCCCAAGAAAGAGTGTAGAAGAGTTATCAGTTGGGAAATTTCACACTGTTTTGAAACCAGATGTCCAGGAAAGATCTTTGCCAATATCTTGGGGTAACAGGGCACAAAGACATATCTTTACATTCAAAAATGTAGATTTTGATATTATCACACTGCAAATCAACTGGGCCGGTATTTATTAGCAAATTTGGGGCAAATATTAATTGGACATGTGACGTCGATTACAAGGTCGCATGGTCCGCAAAATATGTATTTGCATAAAAACAGAACGATAAGTTCTCTTTTTCATTACAAAATTTGAAAGATGAATTATTAATACAAGTTTTTGACCCCCAAAGAATTGGAAAAAAATAATTTAAATTTAACTGCCTTTTCATCTAAAGTTCTACATCTTATTGTGGCTTGTGTCATATAATGATTGATGCTTCAAGATCCGTCAATCGCCTAAAACAGTTTAAGTCCGGACTAAGGGCTGACCAGTGCATAACGTTGACGTCGTTCTGCTGTAAAACGTGTGGGCACAGGCGTTGTCATGCTGGAAAACGTTGTCTCGCGATGACGTGCCAAATGTGGTATGACGTGGGGTCTGAGAGCTTGATCGATGTAGCACACTGCTGTGATGCCGCCTCCTCTCCCTGGACCAAGATTTTGGAACATCCTAGGATACACTTTCTAGTACAGGCCGATTCCACCCCAATCCATTATGCTTGGACCACCCCATGAGTCACGTTCCATGACACATTGGTCAGAGCAACGCTGGCCACTTCGACGCCATATTCTGGTCCTGTCATCTGACAGTTCTCCATTGCGTGGCTCACCAGTTCTGGTGTTGTTGGGCAAACTCTAGACGTTCACGTCGATGGCGAGGGGTGAAGATGTGTCCACGGTGAGGTCTACGGCAGTGGATGTTCTCTCTGGTGAGACGTCGGCGCACTGTATCGGTACTGATGGGTCTTCCGTGTGTTCCTACTGTCTGACGTGCTGTCTCAGATGCCTGTGTGAAGGGATGCTGCACGTGCTGTCGCACAACATGGCGGTCTTATCGCCATTTGGTAACTCTTGGTCTACCTGGTCGGGGGGAGATCATCCGTGGTGTTGGGGGGGCCCGAAAGCGTTGCTGAAGCCTGTAGATGGTTCGAACACTGACCTGGAAGTGATTGGCAACGGCTTGGGCAGTGTGGCCAGCGTCGACTCTTCAATGCGCCTGGTTTCTCTGGGCTGTCGTGAGTTGTGGCATGCTGATGACGTTGTAGTGTGAATGTTTCAACCAGGTATGGGGGCTGAATTTTATAGGGCTGGTCCCGGTGAAAAGCACGTGCAGCATGAGTTACATGAAAATCATGGAGAACACATTGCCATCTCAGAAGTCAGGTTGTCTTTTTGAGAACATTTCCCGGGTTTAATTCTGTGTTTGGGAAGGAGCCTTATTGCTCAGGTAAAGCTGGAGATGTGGTCACAATTATACAATAAAAACATTTGGCAAATTTTATGCAGTCAAGTACTATATCCGGTGAACACGCGATAAGAAAGACAACTACTACGAGACAATGACGCCATACGACTGTGACGTCATCTATATAAATGCCCTTTATCAACACCCGTTGTCAGATAGAAACGAATACTACATTGGTAGACATCCACAAATAACCAAAAGGAAAAGGACATCAAGACACAATTTTGATCAATATGGCTGCCATCTTGGGTATGACGTCACAGGGGCATAATGACATCATTTTTGGATTTATTGGGGTCGACTTCCTATATGTCTGTAATACATTTATAGGCCCAAAAGTCGATAGTTAACGAGATAGCTGACAATCTAACAGCATTTGGCGGCCATTTTGTATTTATGTTAATTAGAAGGTCAAAAACTAAAATTTCGGCTTGGGAACATGGATAGACGTATTCAGCACATCAAAATCATTAAGAAAAGTGATGTTCCCCACTTTTACTAAGAAATGCTTCTAACATTCTGATTTAACGAAAATTTGACTAGTCTAGGAGTAAACACACGAGGTTGAGAAGGCGTCCCTATTTCCAAGGCACATACGCTCACACCAGGGATCGAAACCACAACCGCAAGCTAGAGGTAACCGGCCAGCTAGAGGTCGAAGCGCGGCACTCTAGCGCGTGATATACTTTGTATATATCGAGGGTATAGAACATAATTGTGATAAGTCAATATATCAGGCATTGTGACTTATCACAATTATGTTCTAAACCCTCGATATTGTAGTATGCTAGACAAGATAATGTAAGAAATGTTAATCTCTTCAAGTACCTGTTAGGTGGACTGTCGACCTATATAATATAACGTCTACCAGGCTTTATCAAATTAAAGACAAATCCTAAGAGACGTCCATTGTTTGTAGGGGCGGACTGGGTAGCTCTGAGACCTCGGACAAACTTGTGCCCTTGGGACATGACGAGAAAAACGTAACATGTTTGATTAACCATTCTCGCACTCCGGCAATGATATTCTTTAGTGGGTGCAAAGATTAAAGAACACTTTTCTATTTATTAACCTATTTCAAAATGAACTGCATTGTGGTAGACAAATATGTTTACTACGGTGCCAGTTGAAAAGTTTGTTCCATTCCTTTATAACATTTACCAAGTAATTAATGTGTAACGGTGTACCCCAAATCCATGTAAAAATAATGGTACGTGCTCAACGGTTGATAACGGTTACAGCTGTAGTTGTACTCCTGGGTATTTAGGAGAAAACTGTGATGGAAAGATATATTGTATATCGTATCAATAATTTCCCCGAGAGAGGGGGAGAAAATGGGTTTAAATTGATTGCATTTACAGATATACATGGAACCATTTCGGTAAAGGATCCTGGATTGCAAACTCGCCTGTCATCGTTGTAATTTGCTTTCGAATATGCACGAGTAGCTAAACCACGTGATTTTGTTTATCATTATGGTTGCTCAGACCGATTCGGTATTTACAAGCAAAATCAAAATATTATTACTCCAAAAATTAAGTATAGGGAAATAGTGAGCATATTTAATTGCAGTGAATGTGTGTCTACCTAACCCATGTAAGAATAATGGAACGTGTTCACCAGTTGATAACAGTTACAGCTGTAATTGTGCTATAGGATATTTAGGAAAAAACTGTGACGGTAAGTTAAGTACATTCTTTATTGTCATAATAATTTAGTCAGCCATAATTGACCAGCCAACAAGCTCATTATGAACAAATCAAGCCCGAAAGGACTCGGGGTGTAGCCTTATTTGACGCCAGATTAACGTAAGAATTCGCCCATTACATCTGAATTAAATCTTTAAATTAAGATGCAGTCTTGTTCGACACCAGATTAACATAAGAATTTATCTATTACATCTGAATAAAACATTGTTTTCATGTGGCCATGTGATAATGCTCTAACAATGTATCGATTAATTCCCACAGAGGCGCACATGAAATCGATAAAACTCATATATAATTACAGTTACTAGTACATATTTACACAAGACGAGGCGGTCCGGTTCACATTCACTGTTACTTTACTGGACTCAGCTTGAGCTGCCCCTTCTTTAACGCAAAAAGATCAGGATTCAGGAAATTGAATTAGATATCATGCCGCGAATTTATAAATCTCAATGGGTATCATATCATCACCAGTACTTGTTGCATTCATTATTTTACTTAAATCTCTGATAATTTCTAACCCGTTAAGAAATATCCATATTACATTATGCCATACTTAACATTTGGAATTATGATAACTCACTGTCTCACATACATGATTACTAACGTGTGTGAGGTCAGTGTATTACCACTACGGCGCCGTTACAGAGCGTGACCAAAATTAATCCTTCCCACGAAGGCGCAGATATGGACTTCCCACGAAGGCACGGATATGGACTTATCGGCTTTCGTTTGAAGAAAGGCATGTTGTTATTAGGACCCAATTAACGGTGTTAGAGATTTAATGAATTTATGTTCACTCTGAATTTTATTCACCATTTGGCAACTAATGATGAATATCATAACATCATCCAAGTAGTGTTCACTCTGAATTTTACTCACCAATTGGCAACTAATGATGAAAATCATCAGATCATTCAAGTATTGTTCACATATTCGCCCACTCTCAATCAGATCCAAAAATAACTGAATTGGCCGACTACGTAAACAACCAAAGGGGGAGGATGAACATGCTCCTCATCAGTGGAACCACTACCACACAGGGGAACACAAAATCAACAACACCCTGGAAGAATGGCATTCAAGGATCAAGAAGCTAGTTGTTAAAGTTCATCCGAAATGTTTTTGATATGATCTCATTTTACAAGAGCAAAATATTAATTAAATTAGAATCGTACAGTATGTCGGGGAACAGAAACCACCAAGGAAGAGATATAAATATGCCCAAATCTAAAGCCAACTCCAGGAATTAAAAAGTAGACACGAAGAAGAGGAATTAAGACAGGGTGTCTTATTTGGGGAAATTAAATTTGTTTATATTTATTAACGTCATATGCCAAACATGTTAAAATGTTAGTTAATTAGTCACATTGGGGATTATGAAATTGTAAATTCTTATCATAACAATCTATAACTCCATTATTACATTTTTAATTCATTTTAATCCATGAAAGCTGGATTCCCACGAACACGTCGAATATGACCTCTTTTAATCCGTTACGGTCAATAACTGCGCCTTCGTGGGAATGAACCGTGAGGTCTACATTTCTTTAATTTAATTTTAGTAAATCCTTGTGATATATGCAACCATTGTTTAAATAATGGCACGTGTAACAGACGTTTTTTATTGCATTGAAAGAGTGGCTCACCACCTGTATCTATATATGTATGTTTATGTTACAAATGAAGAGGCATACTTGAGTGATATGATGTAAGTATTTATGTTGATCTAGAGACGTTTGAGAAGAAACTATTCCGTCAAAGAATCACGCCCGTTATTTGCGTTTATGATGATCGATATTTCCCGTCCCGTTTTAAATCCATGGCTCCTCCGCAGTTATGAGCTCCCTTGTTCTACACACTGTTCGTATACCTCACGATTTTGCGGGTAATTAAGAATGGGGGACACGATACGGAAATTCCGTCCTCAAACTTTTGTTGTCGTCATGTCCGTAATGTCAAAATCACGTCCGTTATGCCCAAATCACGTCCGTTATATTATAACAAGAATTTGACAAAAACTGAGGAGATGCCAAAGCCGTCTGTTTTGCGCTCAAAATCAAGAGCCGTTCCTCACATTCTGGTAATCGAAATAAATAAAAGAATCACGCAAATTTGATTGATAACAGTTTGACCTTCGGTTTGACGTGTAACGGATGTGATGGTGGACGAAATTCATAATGTCAAACATCACTAACGTTACACAAAGAAGCTAAGATAACCTAAAGAAAATTACGAGTCTTTATTAAATTACATAAATTGCCTTCTTTTTAAATGTCCTTAAACTAAGAATGGAAAAGAGCGTTAAACACCGACATTGTACTCAGATACACCTAGCACTTTTAATTGGGTCAACAGTAACGTCCGTTACAAAAGGTCACGTCCGTTACATAGTAGGGAGTCACTTCCGTTACAAATATTTTGTATAATATTGACAAAACAGTACAGAGCAGTAAAATTTAATAAAAAAATAATCATTGATCAAATATTGTAACATATCGGCTAAGAATAACAATGAAATCATGCCCAAGAAAGAGTGTAGAAGAGTTATCAGTTGGGAAATTTCACACTGTTTTGAAACCAGATGTCCAGGAAAGATCCTTGCCAACATCTTGGGGTAACAGGGCACAAAGACATATCTTTACATTCAAAAATGTAGATTTTGATATTATCACACTGCAAATCAACTGGGCCGGTATTTATTAGCAAATTTGGGGCAAATATTAATTGGACATGTGACGTCGATTACAAGGTCGCATGGTCCGCAAAATATGTATTTGCATAAAAACAGAACGATAAGTTCTCTTTTTCATTACAAAATTTGAAAGATGAATTATTAATACAAGTTTTTGACCCCCAAAGAATTGGAAAAAAATAATTTAAATTTAACTGCTTTTTCATCTAAAGTTCTACATCTTATCGTGGCTTGTGTCATATAATGATTGATGCTTCAAGATCCGTCAATCGCCTAAAACAGGATGGCGTCAGAAAAATATCATTCATTGTAGTACCTGGGGCCCTGCTTCTTTACTTCAAACTAACAATACACTTCTCTTTCAAAAATATTCCAAGAAATTAGCGGGAAAGTCCAAAAGATTGGCATAAGACGTGACAAGATTGAACGTCGTTCAGCCATCGCCATGCTTGTAAATGTCAAAGGCGCGTCAATGTTTTCTAAGGTGACGTCATTATAAAAAGTGGGAGGAGCTACAGGTTTCTGACGGAAAGGTCAATTGATAGCATAACGGCACAGAGGTGTTTAATGCTGATCATCTAAATTATCAAATGATATTCCCCGAAGCAGTAATTGAGAAGGGCGTTGTTTAAAGATATATTTTAATATTTTTCTATTGTATAATATGATTTTCAAATATAAACCATTAATACCCATCTTAGCATCGTGTATGACAGTGTGCATCAGTATAATCACTTATTTGTGGTTATATTGAAATTTGTAAAGACGCGTTCTTTTGAATTTATTTTTAAAAAATAATAACTTAAATACAACAGAAGAACATAGTCCAGGAGGTTTTCCCCATTGGAAAAAAAAACGTATTAGTAACGCTTATTCAACAAACAATTGTTTTACTTTTAGTGATTTGTAGGGCGTCAAATCCTAATGTTATTGTACTGTTTTAATTTGTAGATTTTATTTTTTATTTTATTCATTGATGTAAAACATTTATTACAATTTTATAGTAAAATGTATAAAACACCGAGTTTTGCCTAGCAAATGCCAAATGAAGTTATGGAAAACGCGATGGCTGATATATGTATAGTTCACAAGCAGTATCATAATACAGATATGTGACGAGAAGCTAATATAAATAGGGCCTATACCCTATAAAAGTTTACCGTCATCGAATTGTTTACTGTCCTCGTTACATGGATTCAAATCACAAATACACCCAAGCTAGAAAACTACAAATCCGAAGAATTTTGTTTATAAAATATTCACTTTCCATTCAATAAATATTCCAGTCATCTATTTTTGGAATTGGGGACATTCATTCTCTTTTCCCCATAAATACAGATTGCCGTGTTATTTAATATTCAAACCAAACAGCATGTAATCAAAGAACGCTTTTATTCGTAATATTGTCACGTGACATTGTTATGGTTTTTTTTCGCTTGGGAAGCGTTTATTATTCACTATAGAACTCCAGTATAGTAAACCATAACTATGAACAATATCATGTTCCAAATAAATAATCTAATTTGTAGATCTGCAATTTGTCACGTGATGGTCCGAACATTATTTGTATGGCTCAATTTGTTGATAGAAAATACCGCTAATAATTATTTGTACTAATCCGTGCACGAGATGACTGGACTATAGTACCCTACTTCCAGCAATGGATACTGACATAACTGTCGGTAAGTTGGTCTAAGATAGTAGTAAAATAATGCAAGCTACTTCACTACCCTAGCTTTCGTCACACATCATTTAGGTGAAGAATTTCTATATTAAACAGAACACCGTTCTTAATACTAAAATAAACCCTATAGTATTATACCCATATAGAGCTGAGAGTGGCCCCTTTCGTCATGCCTGCTACGCTGCTTCCACTGTGAGGTGAGAGTGAGGCCAGAGAATCTAAATGAAATTTAGTTGATGCTTGATGAATGCAATCGTATAAGATCTGAGGCAGACTCGAGAATCCTTAGTCCCCTAATTTCTATTGGGATTGACCCTTTATCAAAACTGGTATCGGCTACCTCAAAAACGTATATTTTGACACCAAAATGTGATCATTTTGTAAAATTCGAATTTCCCGCCATCTGGAATCATTCCCCAATATTTACTCCGCTGTATAACTAATCACCAAAATGTGCATGGAAATGGATTCAGCTGTCTCGAAAGGATATATTTTAATACAAAACTTGGTCACATTATAATAATTAGATAAAAAAATTTGCATTTTCTGGCAAAAACTGGCGGCGATTTTGGATATTGGCCAATTCGACCCATTTAGACACAGATTTAAGAATGCGCTTTTGGAAATGAAATGGAGTTTAACGTCCTACTGTTCTGCTCCTAACCTGGGCTAATGAAGACGGGCATACGCCATACAGTGTGCTATGAGGGAAATTTTGCCCGGACAGCGGCACTACGGCCTACTCTTATATCGAATTCCAACTGCCAAGGGATCTTTTACGTGCACGCCAATGTGTACACGGGACCTCGGTTTTTCGTACCATCCGAACGACTAGACAGCTTTCCTGCATCACTGACAAGGGAGAACCACGCCGGAAAATCTGGATGAACTTTCTCGGCCAATGCAGGGATCGAACACCCGACCGCCAGGCTAGCGAGCTAGCGTCTTACCCACTTTGCCACGTGAAGGGGTGGGGGTGGTAACATAAACATAAACCTTGGTCGACATTTCTATTGTAGCAACTGCCCAGGATGATGTGGAATTGAGTTGTACTGAAATGAATTGAAATGAAATTGGGGTTACTGGTGCACTGTTGTAATTAAGGCAAATATTGTATTTTTAATTAATACATTATTATGATTACTGTTCATATTGTAATTGTAATCCATACATTATTAGGTTTAATGTAAAAGTTTTATTTAATGTTAATTTTTTAATCGTAAGCCATACGCTGTAGTATTTTAATTGTAAGACATACGCTTTAGTAATTAATAGAAATATTGTAATTATAAGCCATATGCTGTTGTAATTGATAGAAATATTGTAATTGTAAGCCATATGCTGTTGTAATTAATAGAAATATTGTAATTGTAATCCATATGCTGTTGTAATTACTAGAAATTGTAAGCAATATGATGGTGTAATTAATTGTAAGAATTGTAAGACACTGTTGTGATTAAGGGGAATATTGTAATTATAACACATGCACTATTTGGATTAAAGATACATTTTGGGTATTAGGTAAATAGCTGGCAGTTCTTACTATAATAGTTTAAAGCTAGATAATGTAAAGGAAATTTACTGAAAATTTCAGTGAAATTGATCCACTCTGAACCGAAACTTTAGCTATTGAATTGTCGGCCTAGCCTCGATCATCATTACTAAAGACGGCACGATAAAATAAACATAGTCTCGATTATCCATGAATGGAAGTCGAACATAAAATCGGAAACTAACCCAATAAACACTACAGGTAAACGCACGGGACTAGATTGTGAACTGCGCATGTTATCTAAATCCAATTATTAAGACCACCTGCCGATTTGACCAAGGCCGCCGAGTGTTAAATAGGTTCAGTTGTTGACGATCAGGGCATGTGCTTGTTGATGACCAGATTTAAGAATTTGGTTGAAAAGTATTGATAAGCAATAAGAATATTATTACTCAAAAAATTAACTTGAGAAATTTAGAGAATTAATCTTTATAGAGAAACCGGCCAACATGTTTATATTACTTGTGCCTTTTTATACGCCCACATTGAAATGTGGTCGTATATTGTCGTCGCCCCCGTCCGTCGGTCCCGCGTCCACGATTGCCTGTGGACGCTCTAGAGGCTAAAGTTAATATCTGATTGACTTTAAATTTATACACAGTGTTTAAGGTCTTGAGACGAAGAAGCCTATGGATTTTCCGCGATTTCCAATATTTGCTGCCAGAGTTATGGCCCTTGATCACTATGAAAAATCATTTTGCCGCTCTAGAGGCCAGAGTTAACATCCGATTGACTTTCAATTTATACACAGTGTTTACGGTCATGAGAGGAAGAATCCTATTGATTTTCAGCGATTTCCGATAATTACTGTATATGGCTCTTGATCACTTCAAAAAAATTTGTGGATGCTCTAGAGGCTAAAGTTAATATCCGATTGAGTATAAATGTATACACAGTGTTTGAGGTCATGAGACGATATTCCTATTGATTTTTAACGATTTCCGATAATTACTGCCAAAGTTATGGCCCTTGATCACTTTGCAAAATCTTGTGACGCTCTAAAGGCTAAAGTTATCATCCGATTGACTTCAGATTGATATACAGAGTTTAAGATCTTGAGACGAACAAGTATATTGATTTTCAATGAATTTTTATGACTTGAACAGTTAAATCCATGATATTAAAAGCTTTGCATACAAAACGTTAGCATGGGGCAGAACTTTATAAAAACCAAACAAATTCTAATAGTTTTCTGATAAGTACGTCGTGAATTGTTGCTCTTAATCAGATTTTAGTGTATTATAAATGTTTCATTACCGAAAAAAGTAAAATTATGCGACAACCCTTGTTGACTGCCTGGACGATTTAGTTGCTGTGGGCGTATGTTTCCTTGCCTGGCAACCTATCTTTAATTCTAGTGAATCTGTGTCTACCCGACCCATGTAAAAATGGTGGTACTTGTTCACCAGTTGATAACGGTTACAGCTGTAATTGTCCTACAGGATATTTAGGAGAAAACTGTGATGGTAAGGTACTTACATTCATTATTGTCATAATAATTTAGCATGCTTTGATTAACAAGCAGACAAGTTCATTTGTGGATGCTCTAGAGGCTAAAGTTAATATCCGATTGAGTATAAATTTATACACAGTGTTTGAGGTCATGAGACGAAGATTCCTATTGATTTTTAACGATTTCCGATAATTACTGCCAAAGTTATGGCCCTTGATCACTTTGCAAAATCTTGTGACGCTCTAAAGGCTAAAGTTATCATCCGATTGACTTCAGATTGATATACAGAGTTTAAGATCTTGAGACGAACAAGTATATTGATTTTCAATGAATTTTTATGACTTGAACAGTTAAATCCATGATATTAAAAGCTTTGCATACAAAACGTTAGCATGGGGCAGAACTTTATAAAAACCAAACAAATTCTAATAGTTTTCTGATAAGTACGTCGTGAATTGTTGCTCTTAATCAGATTTTAGTGTATTATAAATGTTTCATTACCGAAAAAAGTAAAAATATGCGACAACCCTTGTTGACTGCCTGGACGATTTAGTTGCTGTGGGCGTATGTTTCCTTGCCTGGCAACCTATCTTTAATTCTAGTAAATCTGTGTCTACCCGACCCATGTAAAAATGGTGGTACTTGTTCACCAGTTGATAACGGTTACAGCTGTAATTGTCCTACAGGATATTTAGGAGAAAACTGTGATGGTAAGGTACTTACATTCATTATTGTCATAATAATTTAGCATGCTTTGATTAACAAGCAGACAAGTTCATTTGTGGATGCTCTAGAGGCTAAAGTTAATATCCGATTGAGTATAAATTTATACACAGTGTTTGAGGTCATGAGACGAAGATTCCTATTGATTTTTAACGATTTCCGATAATTACTGCCAAAGTTATGGCCCTTGATCACTTTGCAAAATCTTGTGACGCTCTAAAGGCTAAAGTTATCATCCGATTGACTTCAGATTGATATACAGAGTTTAAGATCTTGAGACGAACAAGTATATTGATTTTCAATGAATTTTTATGACTTGAACAGTTAAATCCATGATATTAAAAGCTTTGCATACAAAACGTTAGCATGGGGCAGAACTTTATAAAAACCAAACAAATTCTAATAGTTTTCTGATAAGTACGTCGTGAATTGTTGCTCTTTATCAGATTTTAGTGTATTATAAATGTTTCATTACCGAAAAAAGTAAAAATATGCGACAACCCTTGTTGACTGCCTGGACGATTTAGTTGCTGTGGGCGTATGTTTCCTTGCCTGGCAACCTATCTTTAATTCTAGTGAATCTGTGTCTACCCGACCCATGTAAAAATGGTGGTACTTGTTCACCAGTTGATAACGGTTACAGCTGTAATTGTCCTACAGGATATTTAGGAGAAAACTGTGATGGTAAGGTACTTACATTCATTATTGTCATAATAATTTAGCATGCTTTGATTAACAAGCAGACAAGTTCATTTGTGGATGCTCTAGAGGCTAAAGTTAATATCCGATTGAGTATAAATTTATACACAGTGTTTGAGGTCATGAGACGAAGATTCCTATTGATTTTTAACGATTTCCGATAATTACTGCCAAAGTTATGGCCCTTGATCACTTTGCAAAATCTTGTGACGCTCTAAAGGCTAAAGTTATCATCCGATTGACTTCAGATTGATATACAGAGTTTAAGATCTTGAGACGAACAAGTATATTGATTTTCAATGAATTTTTATGACTTGAACAGTTAAATCCATGATATTAAAAGCTTTGCATACAAAACGTTAGCATGGGGCAGAACTTTATAAAAACCAAACAAATTCTAATAGTTTTCTGATTGTACGTCGTGAATTGTTGCTCTTAATCAGATTTTAGTGTATTATAAATGTTTCATTACCGAAAAAAGTAAAAATATGCGACAACCCTTGTTGACTGCCTGGACGATTTAGTTGCTGTGGGCGTATGTTTTCTTGCCTGGCTACCTATCTTTAATTCTAGTGAATCTGTGTCTACCCGACCCGTGTAAAAATGGTGGTACTTGTTCACCAGTTGATAATGGTTACAGCTGTAATTGTCCTACAGGATATTTAGGAGAAAACTGTGATGGTAAGGTACTTACATTCATTATTGTCATAATAATTTAGCATGCTTTGATTAACAAGCAGACAAGTTCATTTTAGGAAAAGAAAAGGACTCAGGGTGCAGTCTTGGTTGACACTAGATTAGATTGACATGAGAATCCACTCATTACATCTGAGTTAACTCGTTATATCTGAATAAACTCATTACATCTGAGTTAACTCATTACACCTGAATTAACTAGTTACATTATAATTGTTATAATAGGTCCATGTTATCTTGCTCAAACAATGTATCACATAACTTTGTTTGATTAAGGGGGGTTGGATGGCCGAATGGTTAGCACGCGCGTGCTGTATCATACGGTCTGTCATTGAGTCAACCTTCGGGGTTCCGATTCCCCGGTGGTACGTGACAAGGAATAGAGTCGCCTGTCCAACCTCGTGGGTTTTCTCCGGGCCCTCCGGTTTCCTCCCACTGCTAAAGACCCCTACGCGCAAGCGAATGATTGAAATAAAATTAAACCATATGTTAGTCCCGAAATGACCTAGTTTGTGTCGAGTGGACGTTAAACCCCATTTCTCTCTCTCTCTCGTTTGTTTGATAAGTTCTGACAGAGGCGTACCTGAAATCGATAAGACCGAATATAATCAACCTGTTTTACAGTTACTAATACAAATTCATTACCACTGAATATCCTTTCCCGAACTCAGCTTGTTCCTCTGCTGCTTATCGGACCATTTCACTAACATGCTATACAGAATTGATATGAATAATTTTAAGGCATGGATCAGAATGTAGGATGTCACTATACTTACTTGGTAATGTCATATCCTCACCAGTAGCCTACTTTTTACAGTCACCACTGATAATTTCTAGGTCACGAAGAAATATGGGTCATTCCATTTCACCTGGACATGTGCTTGTAAGTGACCCCCTCAGAAAATTATGAAAACAAATATGTTATAGTACATAGAGTCTTATGTAAAACTGTAAAGTTATATGACTCTAGTATTAATATGACCATTTCACCCGGCCCAGTGCTTGTAAGTGACCCCCTCAGAAAATTATGAAAACAAATATGTTAGAGTACATAGAGTCTTATGTAAAACTGTAAAGTTATATGACTCTAGTATTAATATTGATATGATTCGATTTTTGTGATCTGATTTTATTCCTTCTAGCCAGTTTATGTTCTTGAAATTATGGGGTTTGTAAGAAAATGTTATGTAGATTAAGAATTTACAATCACAGTTTACAGGAAAAGTACCATCAACTGCGTATGGAGTACCTTAAGTGCCAAAATGTGATACTTGTGCAAAAAACAATCGATATAACATTCTCTTACAAACCCCTTAATTTCAAGAATATTGTCTATCTAGGGTATATAAAATCAGAACACTAAAATCGAGCCATATACCAGTCGTTTCAAAACTTGCGAAAGGGTATCCCATTCAAATGGCCATATTAATACTAGAGTCATATAGTTTTACATAAGACTGTGTGTACTATAACATATATGTTTTTTTTTATAAATTTTCAGAGGAGGTCACTTTACAGCTTTCTCAGAATTTGGTCCCCTTGACATGGAATGACCCATATCCATATTACATTATGCTATAATTAACAATTGGAATTAGGTCACTCAGTATCTAATATACATTATTACTAATATATGTGAGGTCTACATTTTTTTAATTTAATTTTAGTTAACCTATGTGATTTCAACAACCCCTGTTTAAATGATGGTACGTGTTATCCATCAGAAGGTGGCGTGAGTTGCAGCTGTCCTCCTGGATTTGAAGGGTCCTTTTGTCATGGTAAGCTGGTACTATGTCTGTACACTATATAATCTTCTTCGGTATAAAAACCTATATATAAATATTTGCATAATATAATAAATAAAGGTTAAAATGCCTAAAGAAATTACTATTATTTAATTGTCTACATGTTTCGCCTGATTTCGGTAGCCATAATTACAGAAATAACGTGAAGTCCAAGACTACTGAGTCCCAACAGACAGTATCCACGCCAGCTATTCCTAGACGATCAAGGTTGTCACAAATCGGATAGATGAGTTATGCGCCCTTGGGTATGAAGGCTTGATAAATCTGGCTCGTGCAAATGTTGAGGAAAATGAGTTTTAGACATAAATAACAGTGTCAATTTATACCAGTTGTAAATAGATTCTGTATAGGTAATTGGGTGGTTATCTGTTTGATGTAAACAAATTGAAGAACACCAAGGAAAATAGTTATCCAACTTATTCTATCGAATTTGAACAAAGGCTCTAATGAACCAAGATGGCGGACCAGGTAAACAAAGATAAACAAAACAAATTAGACAAGTTTTTAACTCAAACCCCAAGACCTAAAAAGATATTGTTATAAACTTGCCCAGTCTCCCTTAAGCTAAGAATGGACTGGTCTGTATTGATGACCCCAGAGTGCACATGCGTGTGTTGTTATAGGGTATGAAAAGCTCACATGTTAGAGTGGCCCACAGACTCATTTATCTGTACTATATAAACTGACCTGTTTTAACAGCATGTTGTCACGCGGATCAAAACTTCGTTTATGAGAAAAGTGCTCTCACGGGCTCGCTCGTGCACTGTAAGCAGCAAACAGTCGCCCAAAATAGACATTCACGTGACAATATTCGTTCACTTATTTATCAATGAAGCCATGTAAAAAAATTATTCTTTACTCGTTGGACTTTTAAAAATAAGTAGTTACGAACTAGATTAAAATTTTGGCTAAAACTCGGCGATTTAATTTCTAAGTTAGTTGATTGTAACCAATGACGTATATATTGTAACGGTTCTCGGTTCAGAGTCAACTCGTGTAGTTTCGCCCTTTTTCTAGCTTTTAAATCCACTCTCGTGGCAACATACCGACACTGCAAGACTGTGAAAGTTACTTTTATTTAACCGTAAAACTCTGTTGTTAGTGGGCGCTTTAGTTACTTTAGAAGTTACATTGTTGCTAGCTCTAAATACGCAGAACAAATTTGAGACTGGAAATTAATTGAACGAAATTATTTTCTCTAGTTTCGATTAACCAGACGTGCATGATTAAAATAAAATTACGGTACTGGTCACAAGACTCGGATTCTAATCATTTTAGGGCACTGCAAATTGGCCTCCGGTTTTGTGTCAAATTTAATAGGAGGATGTGCCATTATGGCTATGCCATTCATGTATACTATTCAAAAAAAGTAGGGGATATTTGATTTTTAAGTGTTATTAAAGTCACCTAATGAAACTGACGAAGAAACAAATGACAAAATGAAATGAAGTTCACATTCATCGATTTATTCCAAATGATCGTTAGACTAAGTAAGGCACAGACTGACCATTATAAGGGTAAAATGATACCCGGGGTCAAACAGCAAAGTTACCACAGCATCACAACCAAGTCAGTAACGGGTAAATCCTCCTCTGTTTGCCAAACAAGCATTGATCCGACGTGGCATACTCCTAATGAGACGTCTAAGGTCATTTTGGTCCAGATTGTCCCATTCCTGTTGCAACGCAGCAGCAAGTTCTTGGACATTGGCAGGACGTTGTTGACGTTGACGTAACCTCTGTCCAAGCATGTCCCAGACATGCTCGATGGGGGAGAGGTCGGGACTCAGTGCTGGCCAAGGTAATGTGGTGATGTTCTGTTGTTGGAGGTAACCTGTAACGATCCTGGCCCTGTGACATCTTGCGTTGTCATCCTAGAAGATGAAACGGCATCCATGACGTCGTGCGAACGGCACAACATGGACTGCCAAGATGTTGTCCCGGTAGTACTGGCCTGTAACACGCCCTGCAACAACATGTAAAGCCGTTCTTCCAGCAACAGTGATGCCTCCCCACACCATAACAGAACCACCCCCAAATCGATCATGTCTGATGACGTTAACTTCTTGGAAGCGCTCGTTTCGACGACGCCACACCCTCCTACGTCTGTCCAAAAAATCAACAGTGAACCTTGACTCATCTGAAAACATCACATTGCTCCAGCGTCGATTATCCCAGTGTTGACGATCCCTACACCAACGACGTCTTGCCTGAATGTGATGATCTCTCAAACAAGGGATCACGCGAGGACGTCGGGCGCGAAGGTGACCCCTATGCAGTCGATTCCGAATCGTCTGGCCACTCACTCTCACACCAGTGTCTGTTTGAAGACGAGCGCTGATCTGATTTGCTGTGATGACACGATTTCTCAAGGCCAAGGTACGGATAAATCGATCCTGGGCTTGAGTTGTCGCCCTTGGTCGACCTGAGCGTGGTCTGTTCTGTACAGATTGTGTATCACGGTATCTGGACCATAGCCTGCTTATGACAGACTGAGAAACATTCATCGTCGGCGCCACAACCGCCTGTGTTGTGCCGATCTGTAGCATGCCAAGGGCACGTAACCTTTCATTTTGGGTAAGCCGACGCATATCAAAATTTGTTTTCTGGTCACTAAAACAATTAAACTGATGTTTCCACCCTGGAATTCAATGCCACAATGACTGTAACATTCAAAGTCAGAGTCGTGCAAATCTTGGGTTGGACCCCCATGATGATCCCAAGCATCACCTGCATTCCATGCGGTAGCTATTGGTGCGTTTGGGCGTCACATGTAACTGGAAATGTTTTTTCTGTTAGGTTCTATAGTGACTTTTTTCGTAGTCATTTGCATATTTTAGTATTATGCCCCCAAAATCAAATATCCCCTACTTTTTTTGAATAGTATATATTATCTTTATGCATTTGCCATTTCTAACATGGTGATTACAAAACGTTCCAGTTATTATAAATCTAGCAACAACTCATTTTTCTAGAACTGAAATATAACCAAAAAGACGCGCATTGACTGCTTCATAATTATTAAAAATATGAAAACGCGACACGATGCGTAAATTGTGCGTCTTACTTTCGAGAACAATAGCTATAAAACAGAAATTTCCAGATTGATATATAAAATGACACAACCAACCATAAGTGGTAATTTAAACACAAAGGATTTATTTAAACTCAAATTTCTCTAACATTTCACTAAAAGATCCCTATTGTAGAACTCCCAACTTATTATATAGTCATTGTCATGCCGGTTGTTTTTAATAACAGAATTTTCCAGTCATATAACAGATCAAAGAATTTTTCGAGACGCATTGTCACGTATCGACTTCTATTTTTGGATTATCTGGCGCCACAAATAGCCCAATCATATCAAAAAGCATGCAGTTCCACCTTGAAATGGGTTCAATTGATTTACGGTTTATTCTTTAATTTATAACACATAGAGCACAATGTGTAGGAGTCGCGTTTTTGACTTTTAAGTAGATTCTTATACGGAATTCCGGATGCAATGCTAGACATTTGGAACACTGCTGCCGAACCGATTTGAAAATGCTTAAGGTTTTTTTTCTTTGCGCATGTCGTGTGCTCCTCTGTTTTTGATGTGGATGTTTTTATATTTGTGATAATTATTTGAAACAAAATAGGATTATCATAAAGAATATTTAACATCTACAATATGAGTACGGTAAGCACTCTCTACATACTGCGTTTGTAAACCACGAAATTCACCCCTTATTAGAAAGTTTTAACTATAGTCTATTGCATGTAAACGTTAAAAAAATCAACTCAAAATACAGACATCTCTCTCTCTCTCTAACTAAGGGCTGCGCACGCGTACAAATGTTAAATTCAATCGTTAATTGTACGTACGAAAAAAAACGAAGAAAGCCGACTGCGGAAATTAAGAATTCGTTTTCCAGAGCAAAATTTGAAACTTTGATGTGACCAAGAAACATAACTCTTTTTAATGAAAAAATCTACCGCTGTAACGCTACTTGGGCGATCAACTTTTCCATATAATTAGAAAGTCCCATTCAAATGGCCAAATCATACAAATATCCAACCTAGCAATAGTTTAATTGTTAATGAATGATGATTTTAATGGTAAGTCTTATCATATTTGTTAAAATAAGCCCCAAATATAGCTCGATTATTGGATTTTTGTTATTTGCACGAACCACTCTACACATGTATGTGCATTCACCTCTCTGATCTTTGACTCCTGATGTCTGGAGTTTATTTAACTGGTGAAGTTGTGTAGCTTACTGCTTACCTGAAGTGAATGGTTGCTGTGTAAAGGAAGAAGTGTTGATTGATGGGGAGTTTTTTTATCCTGTAGTGTTGAGTTAGATAGCCTATGTAATTAGCTTTGCAAGATTGCAGAAGGAGACACCCCATAACCCATTATTGGCCTTCTTCGGCCATCACAGGTCAATACTGGGTATCCGAAAGTAGGTGTTGGTATTTGAACTTTTGTGGGTAGGGTGTTAGTGGGAGTTAGTTTAAAATTCCCGTTTCCCCTTTAGTGAGTGGATAAAATTCACCTAACTGCCTATTGTAAATTATAAAAAAGTAGTAGTGATTGAAATTTCGTATCTGATATATTTATTAGGGTAATTGTAGTTCATATTGCAATGGGGCAAACTCACATATATATTATTTAAATTGTTGACGATGCTTGATGAATGCAATCGTATAAGATCTGAGGCAGACTCGAGAATCCTTAGTCCCCTAATTTCTATTGGAATCGGCTACCTCAAAAATGTATATTTCGACACCAAAATATGATCATTTTGCAAAATTCGAATTTCCCGCCAACTGGAATCATTCCCCAATATTAACTCGCCAAACTGTGTATGGAAATGGATTCAACTACCCCGGCAAAAACTGGCGGCGATTTTGGATATTGGCCAATTCGACCCATTTAGACACAGATTTCAGAATGCGCTCTTTTTTTTGGGGGGGGGGGGTAACATACGCATAAACCTTGGTCGGTATTTCTATTGTAACGACTGCCCGGGATGATGCGGAATTGAGTTGAAATGAAATTGGGGTTACTGGTGCACTGTTGTAATTAAGGCAAATATTGTAATTTTAATTAATACACTATTATGATTAATGTCCATATTGTAATTCTATTCCATACATTATTAGGTTTACGCTGTTGTAATTAATAGAAATATTGTAATTGTAAGCCATACGCTGTTGTAATTAATAGACATATTATAACTGTAAGCCATATGCTGTTGTAATTAATAGAAATATTGTAATTGTAAGCAATATGATGGTGTAATTAATTGTAAGAATTGTAAGACATATGTTGTTGTAATTAATTGTATTTGTAAGAAAAACATTATATGATTTTTCATAGACTGTTGTGATTAATGGACAGATTGAAATTGCAACCCATACACTGTTGTGATTAAGGGGAATATTGTAATACGTCCACTATTTGGATTAAAGATGCATTTTGGGATATTAGATAAAGAGCTGACAGTTCTTACTACAATAGTTTAAAACTAAATAATGTAAAAGGAAATTACTGAAAATTTCAGTGAAATTGATCCACTCTGAACCGAAATTTTAGCTATTGAATTTTCGGCCTAGCCTCGATCATCATTACTAATTTCGGTACGATAAAAAAAGCATAGTCTCGATTATCCACTTCATGATGAAATTATGGATGGAAGTCGAACAGAAAATCGGAACCTAACCCAATCAACACTGCAGGTAAACGGGACTAGATTGTGAACTGCGCATGTTATCTAAATCCAATTATTAAGACCATCTGCCGATTTGACCAAGGCCGCCGAAAGTTAAATAGGATCAGGGAATGGGCTTGTTGACGATCAGGGCACGTGCTTGTTGATGATCAGGTTTTAGAATTTTGGGGAAAGGTATTGATAAGCAATAATAACAATATTAAATTGAGAGAATTAATCCTTATATAGAAACCAACCAACATGTTTATATGATTTGTGCCTTTTTAATTCTAGTGAACCTGTGTCTACCCAACCCATGTCAAAATGGCGGTATATGTTTACCAGTTGATAACGGTTACAGCTGTAATTGTACTACAGGATTTTTAGGAGAAAACTGTGATAGTAAGTTACTTAAATTCATTATTGTCATAATAATTTAGCATGCTTTGATTAACAAGCTCATTTTAGGAAAAGAAAAGGACTCAGGATACATTCTTGGTTGACACTAGATTAGATTGACACAAGAATCCACCAATTACATCTGAGTTAACTCGTTATATCTGAATAAACTCACTACATCTAAATTAACTCATTACACCTGAATTAACTAGTTACATTACAATTTATAACATTGTTACCATAGGTCCATGTAATCTTGCTCAAACAATGTATAACATAACTTTGTTTGATTAATTCGGACAAGGCGTACCTGAAATCGATAAGACATAATATAATCAACCTGTTTTACAGTTAGTAATACAAATTCATTACCACTGAATATCCTTTCCCGAACTCAGCTTGTTCCTCTGCTGCTTATCGGACCATTTCACTAACATGCTATACAGAATTGATATGAATAATTTTATGGCATCGATCAGAATGTAGGATGTCACTATACTTACTTGGTAATGTCATATCCTCACCAGTAGCCTACTTTTTACAGTCATCACTGATAATTTCTAGGTCATTCCATTTCACCCGGACCAGTGCTTGTAAGTGACGCCCTCACTTGGGTATGAAGGCTTGATAAATCTGGCTCGTGCAAATGTTGAGGAAAATGAGTTTTAGACATAAATAACAGTGTCAATTTATACCAGTTGTAAATAGATTCTGTATAGGTAATTGGGTGGTTATCTGTTTGATGTAAACAAATTGAAGAACACCAAGGAAAATAGTTATCCAACTTATTCTATCGAATTTGAACAAAGGCTCTAATGAACCAAGATGGCGGACCAGGTACTAACCGCCAACCAACAGAACAAGAAAACCAGGAAGATCCTAGAAGCTATAAATATCAGAAGACATTCACCTGAACTCAATAGGGACTTAGGGCTCTACATCCCCAGGGCATATGATGATGTAATTAAGATGAACAACATAATTTAACTATTAAGCTATCTTTGGTTGTACTAAAATCCCCGCCCCACCCCATCTCATTAATAAATTTTCGATATTATAGACTCTCCCAACCTGTTAATAACCCTCTAATCATGCAGTATCAGTGCTTATTAGTAGCTAATTACCTTGTTATGTTTGTTGTTATTGTTAAATATCCTTTACACCTTGATTATTTCTATTACTGTTATTCTTAATCCATACAGATGGTTTCTTATTAATTTCATATATATTGTCCACAAGTTTACTAAATTGTCATTTGTGCTTGATAACGATAAGAGGATACTTGTCGAAACGTCGTGCTTTTAGAATAAACTAGTGATTGTATCCCATAAAAACTGTGTTCTGTTAATTTGTTCCCTGATCGCTAAATGCCACTTAAAGAATAGGTTTGTAACCCACAGATCTTGGTTCCATTCGATATTCGCGCATATCGGACCGTAACTTCCTGAATTATACCCCCTGATTGTAAGAAAAATCGCGTTTTTATCTTGTGGACCCTATAGTATAGAGGTCAAAATTTGTATCCAATTTAAAAACTGGTTTAGTATATCACCGTTACACACTAAGGATGGCTGAGTTCGAATTCCGTAAAAATGGCCCAAAACTGACAGACAAAATGGCCGTCCTCGTTCTCAAATAGCGTAAAAAATATGGTATATCAAGGTTGTGGACCCTCTAGAGGTCACAATTTTCTTCTGATTTCTGATGAAACTTGGAAATTAAGTTTATAACCCAAAGATCTCGGTTCCTTTCGATATTCGTGCATATCGGACCGTCACTTCCTGAATTATGGCCCTTGATTGAACAAAAAATCACGTTTTTAGCTTGTGGTCCCTGTAGAGGTCACAATTTTCATCTAATTAAAAACAATGTGTGAATATATCACCATTACACACTAAGATCTTGGATCCTTTTGATAATCGCGGAAACCTTCCTGGGTTATGGCCCCTGATTGTTCGAAAAATGTCATTTTTAGCTTGCGGATTCTCTAGAGGTCACAATTTTTTTTCCGATTTTAAAAACCGTTTAAATATTTCACCATTCCACCATAATGAAGGCTGAATTCGAATTTCGGGAAAATCGTAATGAAACTGCCCAACAAAATGGCCGCTATTTGTATGCAAATTGTGTAAAAGTATGCAATACGATGGTTGTCGACCCTCTAGAGGTCACAATTTTGATCCGATTCTGATGAAACTTAAAACATATCTTTATATCCCAAAGATCTCAGTGCCTTTTGATATTTGCGCATTTCAGACCATAACTTTCTGGATTATTGCCCCTGATTGTACAAAAAATCCCGTTTGTTTTTAGCTTGTTCTCTATCCATCTCTTGCAAAATGTGGGCGTATCCTGCCTGGCAGCCGCTGGTTCTTATATTTATCAATGACATTACCGACGGTACAGTAGGATTAGGTAGACGTTTTGCAGACGATACTAATTACAGCACTTTAAAAAATATAATTAATTTAGATTTAATATATTTAAATGAGTGGTCAAAAAAGTGGCTGGTTAAAATCAATCTGACACTAAAACCTGTCAATAAACATTTAGGAATTATCTTCAGTAGCGACTGTAAATTAACTAATCATATTGATAAATTGATTGGCAATGCCCCGAAACAGTTAAGCATTTTAAGAAAACTAAAATATAAATTAAAGAGGGAATACTTGGAAAAAATGTACTTAACATTTATCAGGCCAATATTAGAATATTCATCTGAAGTGTGGGACAATTATGGAAAAGTCAACTCCGAGCGTTTAGAAAAGCTCCAAATCGAAGCAGGTCGAATTGTTACGGGCTTAACAAGTTATGCTCGTTTAGAATCCATTTATAAAGAGTCGGGGTGGGAAACTAGGGGGCTTGTTAGGAAATTGTCATTATTCTATAAAATTGTAAATGAGCAGACACCTCAATATTTTACAGACCTTGTACCAGATATGGTATCACAAAATAACAATTATTATCTTCGTAACTCTAAGATCAGATTCAGAGTCTAATCAGATGGTTGCATATCCCCCCAAAAAAAAAAAAATCCGCCCACTATTAAATTGTGGAACTCTTTGGATTTACAATTGAGACAATTACCAACATTTTCCCTTTTTAAAAATAAGCTATGTGCGGTATATTTTCAAAACGCAAATGTTCCAACTTATTTTTCATGTGGTGATCTATATTTAAACATTTTACGCTGCAGGATGCGTAATAAATGCAGTGCCTTAAATGGCGATTTATTTCATGCAAATGTAGTTGATAATTCTGCTTGTTCATGTGGATATGATATTGAAAACGCAAACCATTTCTTATTATCTTGTTCAAAATATAAAATTCACAGAGACGTCATGATAGCTGATACAATTTGATGATATACATGTACTATTATATGTTGATATATATTTTGTTGTTTGGTAATGATTTACTGAACTGCGAAGCTAACGTGCATATTTTTTTTAATGTTCAGAGGTATATAAAAAATACTGGTCGCTTTTCTCAATGACATTTTTCAAGATCAAATAATGCTCATTTGTGTGAATTTTTTGCGATATATATTTACCTATAGTTATTTGTTTAAAGATAGTTACTAGGCTCGTTGGACGATCACACATCTTTGTTATCTGAGTCACGAATCAGACAAAACACTACATAAAACTTCTGTAAATTAAATGATATAATTAATCTCCACATCTCCACATATCTGGAACTTCTATCTGAGAATAGAGTTCACTTATAAGAATAATCCACTAAGTACACGTGGAATGTAAGGGTCTGTCTTGATTCACAACACAATTAAAGAGAAATAGTTTTGATAGTGTAATTTGAAATTATTATAAAATTAAATATTTCACATACATGTAGTTTCTACACTTACATTGCTATTATTATTTTTCTTTCTTTTCTTTTCTTCGTACTCAGATATGTAAAAAAGATTTGATTACAAATATAATGTGTTCTATTATGATTATTTGTTTATGTAAATATATATATTGGAGATGGCGTTCTAAGTTGTCAAACTTGTGTCTTATCCACTTGTTAGTTAGAACAATAAAATATTTTTAAATTAATCGGATGTGGTAGGCTTTTCGCGGTTTTGCTTTCCATATTCGACCGACGGGCCTCGTGGGTGGGTCCTCCGGTTTCCTCCCACTGCTAAAGACCCCTTCGCGCAAGCGAATTCTTGAAATAAAATTAAACCATATGTTAGTCCCGAAATGACCTAGTTTGTGTCGAGTGTACGTTAAACCCCATTTCTCTCCCCCTCTCTCGACCGACGGGTAGTGCTACACGATTTCATCACGATCACGTGACTTTTAAAATAAAACACTGTTTTAAATGGGATTGATCGCCATTTGATGGTAGTTACTTTTTACTTAGCTGTGTATTTATTATTTTGTAGAAGATTTATGTGACCCGAGTCCTTGTACCGAGATCGGGGATATATGTTTTCGTGTTGATGGTGGATTTGAATGTCGATGTACTAATATTGTAAATGATGAAAGTAAGTATATTTAATGTCAACCCATTGGGCTGTTTTAGAAGCACGTAGATGTATTTATATTGTAAATGATGAAAGTAAGTATATTTAATTTCAAGTCCCCGGACTGTTTTAGAAGCACGTAAATTTTGTTTAGAAGTAGTGACACTATGTGGCGTGTATGATGCAGTGACCATGTTGTTATAAATGTAATTAAAACTATAACCATCACTTTTTGTTTATAATTTCAGTTATAACATCACCGAATTATCCACTTGAATATCCAAACAACTTCGCCAATTGCTATCTTATAATTGGCCGACCTGAACAGAATATCACCTTAACTCTTGGCGGACAATATAGCATTGAGTTCATTCCTGTTGTGTCTACAGGGTTTAATACATGCCAGGGCGGACTATCTACATCTTGTGATCTTGATTATCTAACGCTTCAGGGAGTAAGGTAATCCCATCTATCTTATCAATAAGAACCCCATATTTTCTAGTTACATCCACCGGGTAAATAAGTAAACCCCAAAACAAATAGCAAAGCAAAAGCGCCTGACTGCAATACCAGCCAGTGAGTAAAGCAACAAGAAATTAGTGATAGCGTTATTTGTCTAGCTTTAGAACCGAAATCCAACGACGACCATCCGAATTCCGTGTTTGTTGGGAGATGGGTAGAAATAAAGTGGCCGACACCTTTCCGCTCAAGTTCATGGGAGCTGGTAATTAGCCCAGGGATATGTGTGTTGGTTGGGGGGGGGGGTGTTGGTTGGGGGGGGGGGGCATCTCCCCCACGGAATTTATGAATTTTAGCAAGTGAGTACGACATCCTGAAAGTGGTCCAATATAATCCATCTGGAAATGGCATCAAAAAATTCTCTAATGAAATAAATGATGATGCCCGAAACATGTCGCGCTTTGAGCTGAGCGACTACACTGTTTATTACACTAATTCTCACTGGTTTAGTTAATTTCTAAACATTTTATTCCCAAAAACCTTATGACACAAATAATGATCGATGCCCTAAAATTGTGACATAATACAGATTGCTTCCAGATGAAATAGTCATGAGATTTCAAACTCTTAAATTTGATGACTAGAAGATAAAAAGAAAAAAATTGAAAAATTCCCGTCTTCCCGAACAGAATCTGATCTTAAATGAAACAAATAATGCTCGATGCCGGAAAACAATCGCATAATGCACAATTGATTCAAACCAAAACGTAGTGTGATTTCGGGCACTTTATTTGCCGACGAAAAAAGTTCTTTTCAACGTCATTGATACAAATAACTGAAGTGGTTTATTTTTTATATTATAGATATTGTGGTGGGACACCGCCAGACCCTATCATAGTACCAACTGGTGAAAACACCACCGTGAGATTCGAAACAGATTCCCTCTTTACATGCCTTGGTTTTAACCTGAGCATTACCTACACAGGTATGAACTGTTGTATTATATGTTTATACAGGTAACCACTGATATAGACTAGTAAATAAATAATAGACTACTTGTATATATTTGTATGTAGATAATAACTACTGGAATAGTTTCTATTTGTCATTTAAAACACGCATTTGCAAGAACACATTGCTGTATCTAAATATTTCTATATATTTACCTACTTGTCTTTATTTGTCTATTTTCAGATGTATAAAGCCAAGACATCAAGAGATGTATACATTTTGAGACATCAAGAATAAGTCGTGTTATAGCCATCAATGTAATAACTATATCCAAATTAATCTAAATTCATTTAAATAACAAAACTAAATCCATTCTAGAAACTGACCAATAACCTAAATAAACAATTCTTACTGTAATTTTCATTTATTCACTTAAAGTCTCGATGCGTCATTTTAGCGCTATTGGAATCACTTCTGTTCAGTACTGAATACGCCCACACAGTATCTGTGTCTCAACTGCAGCTGATCAGGTTATTTTAGCGCTATTGGAATCACTTCTGTTCAGTACTGAATACGCCCACACAGTATCTGTGTCTCAACTGCAGCTGATCTGAAAGGAAAACTTGGATGTTGAACAAATTTGAAAAGGATCGAAAATTGAAAAAATAAACAAGCCTCTCTGATGTCCCCCGCCGAAATCCAAAAATAAATAGATGACACATATTAATTAATCGCACATTTATTTTTTTCAAAAGTATCAAGCAATCAAACTGCACACTAAGTTTCATCCCTCTTTACCAGATAGAATCAAGATTATCTTGTCCCAAAGCATTGACCTATGAAATTGATTAGTTCTACTTAGCTTCACGTCAAGACATTCACCTAATGAACATCTACATCAAGTTTAACCAATCTACCTCAATTGAAAGCAGACTTGTTATGTTCCAAAGTCTTGACCAATAAAATTGCTTATCGCTCCTTAGCGCAAGCAGAAAATTCTCACCATTGAACTTAGTCAAGGTAATGATATAATGAATCTATATTCTGAGTTTCATCGCTCTCACTTCATTATAACCAAAGTTATCGTGTCCCAAAGCATCAAACAATCAGATTGCTTATCTCTGCTTACCGTTAGCAGACAATGTTAATCATCGAACTCCAAGGCATTCACCTAATGAACGCCTACAACAATTTTGAACATTCTACCTCCATAAGGAGAGTTATTGTGTCCCAAAGTCTCGCCCAATCAAATTGTTTATCGCTCTGCTTACCCCCAGCAGAATATTTTCATTATCGAACTTATTCAAGGTATTGATGTAATAAAGCTATACACTAAGTGTCCTCACTCTCACTTTATTAGATTTAAAGTTATCGTGTCCCAAAGCATCATCCAATCAAATTGCTTATCTCTGCTTACGGTAAGCAGAAAATTCTCATCTTCCAACTCCATCAAAGCATTCACCTAATAGACAGCTACGTCAAGTGTGAATATTCCAACTCAATTAGAATGAGAGTTGTTGTGTTCCAAAATCTCGACCAATCAAATTGCTTATCGTTCTGCTTACCCTGAGCAGAAAATACTCATTATCGAACTTAGTCAAGGAATTGATGTTATGAAAGTATACCCAAAGTTTCATCACTCTCACTTAATTAGAACTTTATCGTGTCCCAAAGAATTAACAAATCAAATTGCCTATCTCTGCTTACCCTAAGCAGAAAATTCTCATCTTCGAACAACATCAAGGCATTCACCTAATAAACACCTAAACCAAGTTTGAACATTCTAGCTTAATTATAAAGAGGGTTAATGTGTCCCAAAAAGTATAACGGACAGACAGACCGACGGACGAACCCATTTTAATAGTCCTCTTTCTTCGGAAGGCGGGGGACAAAAAAATCTGTTAAAACCTATAGCCTTTATCGCTTTCATACGGTTTTCGGCAAAGAGGGGATAACTCAGGAACAGAAGGCTGTGGATTAGGAATATTGACAGGGTTCGATGACCAATACTTCAAGCCAAATATGAAAAAGATCCATTAACAACAATGAAATCAAATGGGGTTTAACCACATACAGCTCTGCCCATAAATCCTTTTCTTATGATCGGAATCAAAAAGGACTGCAGGCATTATGTACTTTAAGATGCTAGTATACGTATTCACTCCGATTTTCAAGCTTCTACGACCAACGGTAACGGTGGCGAGACCATAAGACGTTCGCAGAATAATGGTATATTACCATGTAGTTATTTTGATTTAGGTCGATTTTCAAAGATGACCGCCGTCATAGCGCAACCCGTAAAGAAGGCCGGGTTTGTTTTTTTTTTTACCGACAACGGTGTTTTTAGACTATAGAGGCATCATTCCTGTGGTCGTAGTACATTGAAATGCTGATAGAATGTGCGTCCATAACATCCAGACACTTTTGAGTAAAAGATAGGTTACGTGCCCTTGTTTTGAAATTAGTCTCGCTTAACCAGTCTATCGACCATTCTACGTCTGATTGACAGGTCGGGATAATCAAGACTACTTTTTTACGAAACATAACAGAAAGCTAGAACAAGAAATTGAATTTAGAAATAAGCACTTTAGACAACTCAACAATTGTTTTAAGAAACTTGTAAAAGTAAAATGAAACTACTGCTAGTATCATGTTCCTGCTAAAGACAGTGATTCAGAGATAGTATTTGTACTGAACCAAAAGATGCCGCTCTTAACGGTACAGTTAATGATAAAGCAATTTAAAAAATAAAACAAACGTAATTACTAAAGCTGCTGTAATAACCAAGAAGCTAAATTTTACTGCTATTCAAAATCGTCAACAATAGATTTTTTACGGCTGTAATAATTGATATATTTGTAGAGAATTTCACGCTAGGCACGTGACCTGAAACCCCTAATATGAGTAATAAACAGATGGGTTTTATTGTTTAGTTCAATAAGAAGTAGAAAATTAAAATAACAATGATACAGAGAAATCCCAACCATATAAAGGCCAATATTCAATCTATAAAATAGTTAATTATTAAAACATAGTTAAAACATCAAAGTGTAACGACTAATCACTAAAAAATAACAACAGCAACAAATCACGAACGATAGAAGTATCAATTTCAAGCCAATCAACTTAGATCCGTTGATCGTGTAAGTACCGATCACTAAAACAACAGCTAATCATGATAACAAGTCTGTTTATTAACGACAAAACTCTAACTAAATAACTTTTTCCTGAACTGATCACTGATCAGGAACCATCTCACATCACCGGAAGTATATATAGTTTCGTTGTTAACGCTAACAACAGTTTCGGACATGCGCAAGTGCCCAGGAGCAAACACACACCGGGAGTCAATTCAAACTGTCACACCGGGATCATATGGTTTCACGGTGATACCCACGACAGTATGGATGTGGTACACGTGCGCATTTCAATTTTTGACCGATTTCGAACTGATAAAGGGTCCGTACTCAGCCTGTGGGCCCAAAGGTTTCCACATTTGGCTGAATGGCGGTTGCGGGGGTGAGGGACCTGCCCTAAAAATTTGGTGCCATTTGTCCATCCGGAAGGACTCTTAACTGGGCGTTAATACAAGTGACCACATAGTCTAAACTCTTTTTCAGCTACCACCCATTTTCGACCATTGTGCGTCCGAATCTGGTCTCAAAATCAAAATCGGAGAATTCTACGAATTTTGAGAAAAAAATATTTTGGTAACGTCGGGAAAATGGCCACGGTGTTATGGAATCCTGCGGGGTTTCCTAGGGCAGGTACCTAGTACGAAAGTACGGATGCTGTGAGCATGCACACGTGTTTCGATTTTTGACCTAATTTCGCTCTGAAAAAGGGTTGGTACTCAGTCCCTATGGGCTGAGCGAGAGGCGATTGGCTGAGGTACCTGCCCTGAAAATGTAGTGCCAATCGCCTCTCTGGCAGGGGCCGAGCGTAGCAATAATCCACCTGAGAACAGTGCGAAAAAAGTCGATTTTGGCATTTTGGTACCCCTTAAAAAAGCCCAGAACTCAGGCCCTAGGTGGTCCGTGAGCAGATGCCCACCAACAATAGGTACGAACCTATTCTTATTTTAATAAAGTTCGCCGGCAAAACTTGAATGGAGGATAGCTAAGTGTCTGATCCGAACCCTACTCGACCTAATCCCCCTAGTGGGTCTTTAGCACAATTCTTTGCCCTTTTCCGTAGGACAGGGTATGTTAGCCCGAATTCACAAGAATACGTTTGGAGTCAGAATAATCTATTTTCAACCCTCTATTCTATCTCTATGTAACTTTTTTCCAAACCTTGTCCCCTCCCCTTGAGGACAAGGGGGCTAAAATTTCGAAAAATTGTCTCAATCTCGTTCACAAGGTTTTCGACAAAGGGGGGATAACAATAGAATCGAAAGTCACACAATGCTGCATACCTAAATCTACCGTAAATGAAGGGCTAAATCATATTTTCACAAAGGAAATCTACCGTAAATGAAGGGCTAAATCATATTTTCACAAAGGAAATTATATTTTGAAGCTTAATATATAACTATTTTTATTAGCATGTAAAATTAATACAATTTTTAAACAGATTAGTCTACCAGCAAATCAATGCGAGTAAGAACGTTGGAAGTTAGCGGTGGAGGAATGGCAGATGCACGATATAGATTTACAGCAGCCATTATACATTTTTAACATTTTTGGTCTGAGATAAAAATGGGAAGAAAATAGATGAAATTTGTATGACACAACTAATCGCTTAGAGCGTATTTAATCTGGTTGTAAGTTGAAATTATAACCCGCATACGACTTCGATATCAAACAATATGTAAGTTAGGAGGAACCTGCCATTTAAACCTCAAGTTTAAATTCGTCAATATAAAGAAATCGACCTAAATAGTCTTAACGATACACTATGTAAGAGGTGCATATCGTCCCTCTATTTTGACTTCAAAGACACGTGACAAGCCTATGATCAACTTTTTAGTCAATCGGATTGTAGAGATTTTAAGGGATTGGAAATCCCGCGAGATGTAATAATTTAACCACAAAGTGAGAAATCAAGCAAAACTTAGTCTCGATTGACCCGTACCGTTGCTACGATCATAACCGTCTACGCTACATCTTTCATTATTTATGATTTGAACTACTACTGCAAGTATGACCAGATCTCCATCTAATTCTTACATAGTACATCTTTAATAAAGTTTGACACTTTGTTTCATACACTATTTTATATTATATTTTAAAATCATAAAACGGTAAATGAACATAAACACACTGTGTTAAAATAACGACATCTGATAGGCTTCTCCAAAATTCGTGATGTCATGCTGCAGGTGTTAGATTATAATAATGGTAGCGTGCTCCAAAACATAAAAAGCTGATGCAGGGCGGCCAGGTTTAATATTTTTGATATATTACAATAATGGTAGCGAGCTCCTAAATATAAAAAAAAAGAGCTGAAGTCGGCGAGGCGGCCAGGTTTAATATTTTGGGTTATTTTTGGGCGCCTAAGGGAAAATAGTTTACGGAGTGCTATTAATTTATACGCATCAAAGCAGGTAACCTCTAAACTAGGGCTATAAAAAATACAATACGGGTCGCTTGTAAAATGATATATCGATTTCTCATCGTACTTTCCTCTCTGTTTAAAACCACATAGCTTGGCAGAAATATCGCGAATATTTTTAAATTGGCTCGTAAATATTATTGGAAAAGTTTAAAACAGGAACATTTTCTTGGATGAATGTGCCACTGAACATTTAATTTATGCATAGCACTTTGCCATACATTTTGCACTACAAATGGCGGTTACAATACGACATAGGGTGTGGCAACTCTTGGGCACTAAATGAGGTTTTTGATGACATAGGGTTTTTGCAACTCTGAGACGGGGAATGCTCACTAGTCCGTGGGTTCACTAGTCCACCGATATCTATTATTAGGGTTAGGTTTATTTGATACCCATATTTATAGTATTTCTTATAGCGGCGGACTAGTGCACCCGCGGACTATTGAACCCCTCTAATCCGGACATAACATCCAGAAGAATTCTGAATATCCAAAACCTCAGTGCTTACTACCAAATTTGAAAAGAATGCTGAACATCGACAGGTTTCATCCTGGCCACAATACTTCACCTCTTACTTGAAAAGAATCCGTCCAAATCTATATTCTGTTGCGTTCTTCTTTTTTTTAGCAAAACGTGTGGGGGTATCGATAGGGTTTCGCGTATGACTCCAATGCTTATCACCAATTTTGAAAAGAATCAGTTTAATAATATAGCAACACTTGAGTTCCTAATGTTTTCGCCAAAGGGGCAAAATCTATCGCATGTAAGGTCGCGAAACGCTAAATATCAATAGGGTTCATTTCATATGACAACACTTCACTGTAATGTGAACAGAATCCGTTAAACACTATATACTACGGCCTTTCGCGTTCACAAGTTTTTCGACAATGCGCAAGTGAACTGGGGGGGGGGCTGGAATAGATTATCGACAAAGAAGTTGAATATGGATAGGGTTAATTTTATATGACAACACTTGACTATAATATGAAAAGAATCCGTTAAAAGCTACAGCTTTTCGCGTTCACAAGGTTTTCGACAAAGCGTGAGTGGGCTCTGGAACGGAATATGTACGAAGACGTTGGATATGATAGGGTTCGTCCTCTTCCGACAACTATGATTCCAACCTTCAATTAACTGTAGTCTCTATCGCGTTCACAAGGGTTTTCAATAAATAAAGGGGAGACAACTCTGGAACAAGAGATCGCGGAAATGTTGGCACAGTATGAACATGAAACACAAAGCTAATAAATCAACTGTACCTCAAGCAGAACAACCCATTTTTTTTTATTTTATTTTCTTATTTTTTTTATTATATAAACAATAAAAAATAACGCAACCAGAACAACCCATTTTTTTTATTTTATTTTCTTATTTTTTTATTATATAAACAATAAAAAATAACGCAACAAGAACAACACATTTTTTTTTCTTTTTTTTTTCTTATTTTTTATTATATCAACAAAAAAAATTGAAACAATTGAAGATTTTATTTTGCTTGTTAAAAAACGTGATTGTTGGAAAAACGATCGAAGTTATTAAATATTTATTATATAACAATAAACCAGTAGACAGTCATTGAAATTGATAAAAAAAAAAGAGGAAGACTGTAATTATTGCAGAGAAAATGCTGAAATAAAACAAGTGGTTGCCACGCAAGATACGCCCACATTTTGCTAGAGATGGATAGAGAACAATCGACAGGAACCGCGATCTGACGGATATAAACATCTTTAAAGTTTCATCAAAATCGGGTTAATATTGTGACCTTTATCGGGTTCAGAACCTTGGTATTACATACTTTTATACTATTTGCGTACAGGGAGCGGCCATTTGGTCATGCAGTTTCTCGGTCAATCATCATTACGGTGTAACGGTGATAGAGGGTTCAAAAGCTCGAAAGTGACTTTTTTACAATAAGGGGCCATAATCCAGGAAGTAAGTGTCCAATATGTGACAATATTGAAAGGAACCGAGATCGGTGGGCTACAAACATACATTTTAAGTTTCATCTAAATGGGTTACAAATTGTGACCTGTGATTTTATGGTATATTCAGACGCCAAAATAAATGAAGTTACATACCTGCCAATGCCGACAAGGGGTGGGTGGCCGAATAATTAGCGCATGCGCGCTGTATCACAAGATCTGTCGTTGAGTCAACTGGCGTGGTTTAAATTTCCCGGTTGTACGTGACCAGGAGTAGGGTCGCCTGTCCAACATTTTTGCTAAAATATCAAATTTCCCACGGCTTAATTTTACATGTTAACAATTAAGAAAACAAATCAAAATTTCGACCATAAATAATCTCCCTGTTTGGGTTTACTTGAATTTATATCAGGCCGCTCAATTTGGCTCAGGGCAAATAACGATGACGGTGGACTGCCGAGGTTTCCCGAATGGACTTAACTAGCCTAGATCGATGGACTATAGTGCAAAATGACGCATTTAGGGCTTCAAGTTACATTTGTATCAATTCCATCGGCCATTAATTTGCTAAAACCACAATTACATAGAATCACGTATTGAACATGCTATGTATCTGGGATAAAACTATTACTTCATAAAATATAAACAGCAATTCCTCTAAATAAAAAAAACCCAGACACATGGCAGATACGGTCTGATATGTTTCGATACGACCAACAAGACTGCTACGACTGACCTCAATATATGATAAGATCTGATAGGATCCCCATATTTATTCCTCTACATGTCTGTTACAATACTAGTATTATAAATATTCAGTGTATTTCCACCAGGAACAAGATAATTAAACATGAACATAACCAAAAACATACACACATCATTACACAGGTGCGTGCACGCCAATGGCTAGACCAACCATAGGTCCACGCCTTTAAAGCAAGAGGGTCACGTGAATAATTTTAAAACGTCATCGTAGACTCGATTGTCTAACTAGCGAAATTTAGTGAGTATTGCCACAGGTTGACGAAATTTAGAGTAGAGAACTTTGACTCCAATTATTTAATTCCAACCGTTTCCCAACTTTTTATTATTATATCGACTGAAGGAGAATCGGTTTCAGGCGAGTTATTTGCCCTTGAATTAGAAATCGGATTCAGACCACATGGTCGTAACATACTTTAGACATTACACTTAGGCCTAATGTTATTTTTGAAATAGTTTCCACGTTACAGTCGTATATATACCCACACTAGTCACTCATGGTGACGTCACTCTGATTACTGCCAAATATAACTAACTAGTAAACATGGTGTGTATATAAGTTGACGACTTGCGTTTGCGTCATACATTTTCATTTGTAAAAGTGATCTGTTCAAAAGTCAACGATAATAAGTTTACAGTATCATGTTTACTGATGGACTATGTGTTATGGGTGGTTGTACTTGTATCCAGTTCATGTGATAAATCTACACCGGTACTATCATAAAACGTTATATATCTGATGATGAAGGTTATTATAAAATGTTATCTCTGGTGACGAATTGTTTTCTAGAACATTATTGCTGGTGTTGAAGACTATTCTCGAATATTATTACTGTTGATGACGAGTTTTACAGAACATTATGTTTAATGATGAAAAGTAGATGTATTACATAACTTTGAATCTGGTGATGAAATGGATTTATCGAACGTTATTTATGGCTATGGAGAGTATACTAGAACGGTGATGAAGTCTATTCTAGAACGTTATTTTTGGACATGAAGAATATTCTAGAATATTATTTCTGGGTATGAAGGGTATTCTAGAACGTTATTCACGGTTATGTGGTGTATTACAGAACAGTGTTTCTGGGTATTATTCGTCAGGAAGGACTATATTGTCATTCAGTTCAAGATAGACGTAACACCACATATGTTTGTACTGGTATTCAGTTCACGGGACAAATCATCATGCAGACTCGCCAGGGATGTTTCTACTAGTATATACTTCAATTGTTGAATCTACAAGTTACATCTGTAGCAGATCCATCAGGAAGGACTGTACTGTTATCTAGTTCAAGCGTAAGTGGTGTTTCAGCATAACACCCACCGCACCAGCCCCCACAAACCGCTTCAATAACGTGATCACTACTTCTGTTAACATATTTCATTCCAATCGCGTAGCCAAGGTTCCGCCACACAGCAGTTCTATTAATTATCAATCCTGTTTCGCGTGTGTCTATTTTAAAATATCCAATGACGGCATCGGCACACATACCATTTGCATTGCTGCAGTCTTGGGCATTTCCATACTCGTGATTAATCCCCGACAAAAGACGGGCAAATTGGTAGTCATGTTGGTTTATAGTCATGGTACTTGTTGTGATTCGAATTTTATCAAACACTGACTCGCCGCTATCTGTACGATCTGTTGGTACCAAGTCACAATTATATCCATCCGCTTTCTTGTGTGGCCACAGAACCATATTCTCTTTACGTAATGTAATGTAATCCACCGGGTTATCTGTGGCCAATCCATGACAGTACACCTTCACCTTTTCATCATTACCAAATGCATTAGGATATAACCAGTATTCGCCATCCAAGTGGTTTGAATCACAGTCTTGGATGTCTTCACAAGAGGAAACTCGTCTACAGTGCTGACCTTCCCATATCCCTTTATCCGTACAGATCCAGGTGACGACTTCAGCTTTCACGCCAATCCCCGAGCAGTTATAATCAGCTGTATAACCAGTTACCGTACCTCTATATTCCGCACTCGAACCAAATTCGGTTGCTGGAGGTATCCCGCAATCATGTAGAACACAGCGTGTTCCGTTTAGTTGAGGACCACATCGATGATTGGGTGGACAACTGACATGCCGGCATGTTTCGGCAATAGCATTCACCCAGTCTGACTTTGCGGCATAGAGATAGCCACGTTTTGAAACTAGGGGCAGGGGTAGTCCAGCTATAGCTCGGGTTAATTCACATTGTCCAGACTCGGTATCAAAATTAAAAGATAAACAGTTTGTCTGATAAACACATTCTCTAGCACAATTCATTAATCCTGGAGCCGTGAAACTTTGTATTTTATGATTGGGTAACATCTGACCTATGGTAACATTATGTAGAAGGCTTGTGTCGGTACAGGACAGATGTGCGTGCACAATCCTGAGTACATTTAGAAAAAAGCTAATACCTAACATGAAACTACGTGTCATTTTGATCGCGATCGTCAACTCGTTGTGTCTGTTGAAGAGATACTATTCTGTATAATAAGTTTGTTTTTTTAATATCGATTAAGAAAGTAGTTGAACCTAGTGATCACCGTGTCGTTATGACATTAATTAATGTGTATTAATCTCAGCAGTTCAGAAATATTTGAATTCTGACTTGTGATCACTGTGTTTTTTGTTAACTCAAGAAACCAGATCGATATTACACAAATTTCCATTAATTATCAATGGACCTGTAAGTGTTATTTAGTGTATCATGGTGGCGTTGTTTGTTTAAAACATTCTTTTGAGGTTTTTTTAACTCAAGAAACCCTATTACACAGAGCGTCTCTAGTCAAGAACATTGTTATTAATTAATGAATCGTAAAGTAACATATAGGGTTGGTGTTTACGTGTTTATTATGTAATTAACATCATAAAATCGATGAATGTAATGAACGCTTGGTTTGATATATGAATCCTTTATTGTGGAATGTAGTAGACTGGATGTATTAATTCTTATCAAACAATAATCGTTGTTTTTCTCATATTATATATTGACATTATAGAATCAACTTGATTTGATTAACCTAAATGAGAAGATACAGAAGTTTATCTTTATGTACATTTGTTGCGTTGCTTTATAATTATATCAGTAAGGATGTCACATAATAATAATAATTTACACCTTACATCAATTGCTAGTAAAAAAACATTTAACAAAACGTAACAAAAACTAACATTGCCCCATAAAAACATTTAAAGACGCATTATTCAAGAGCTAAATCTGCCTTAATCCCCAAATGTTATATAAATGATTAATTATACATTTATTTAAATGCCGAACCCATAATCAACTCTAGAATTTATGATGTTTTCGATTTTCAACCGAAAAGACAGTTGATTTAATCGAGAGAAAAAAACTGGATAACCGAGATTTTGTTTATTATAGTAACAACGATAGCAATGTCAATTTTCAAAATTTCCCCCTTTCATTATCTAATAATAATTATAGCGAGAACTGTCAGCGCCCTATCTAAAGCATATCTTTTGTTTGGCCTAAAATGTTTTAAATCATTATTTAGACATTTATTTACATGCCAAGCCCATAATCAGCTCGCTAGAGTTCTAGCAATCACATAAAGACTACACTGTTATTACAACGGCGAAAACTCCACTTGAAATGAAGTAATTTGACTTAATTTTTCAACATATTCCTTTTTTTATCATGTTACCTATTATAGCAAGAACTGTCAGCTCTTTGTCTAACCTTACATGATAGATCTTTAATAAGAACTAAAAAAAACGCTATAAGCGCAAGTTAGCGGATCATTTAATGTGGTGGTGTTAGTAAAAGTAACAGTTTATTTGAGGCGTTTTGTTAAAAGGGAATAGAAAGAGGGAGACTGTTTCACATTTGGGACTGCACGCTTGCCTTTCGTTACTTTGCTGACTCAGCCAGAATGATCTCGACTGAAGAGCGGATTCGCTACTGTTTACCTCTGTGTTTTAAGATCAGAAATACAAGGTGGAGTTAATAAATCGTAGCATGAAATGGAAGTCAACTACCAGTCTAATCTGTAAGTAGTCAAGAGGGGTCAGGTGTTCATTGCCCCCTATTTGAAACAGATTGACATAATCAATATTATCCATCTTCGCATCCACTGAAAAACATAATGACCTAAATCCAAAGAGAAAATTGATCTATGTATGGGGTGTGGGAAGGGTGAATCCGGTAGGTTTCGTTTTCGCGTCATGCCACCGTTTTTTATTTCCCTGATGGGGTCCCAAGGAAAGCAGGCCGCCTCCGTGTGCACGTTAAAAAGACAAACCAGATTGTGGAGAATAGAAAGTTGATGTATGGTATATCCTGAACAGGATAGGTGGGTAAAGTTTAATTCTTATAAACCTGTAACGGCAAATCTCTTTGATCTTTGGGGTATATTCTATGCCCGGAATAACTTGCAGCCTGAAAGTCGGTTGGCTGTTTTGGATATATTTGGTGTTATTCTTCTGAAAGTTTTTCTTTAAACCTGTAACGGGTTATTCTTCCAGGGTAGGTTTTTTTTCCCATAAGAAAACATGATATAAGGTTATTCTCATCTTGCGTACATGGCAACATAGACGGTTTATAAGCAAGATAAAGTCCTCGACTTCGGTTATGCTGGGGAAGAAAGACTTCAGAAAAAACCCTCGAGTTATTTTCTCCAGTCTTTCTTTCCCCAGCATAACCTCAGCCTCGTGCTTTATCCTACACATAATGGTGTTACAATTCTCTGAAGAACACGCCAAGCGAATGCCCTTATTCGGCCTGCTGAATACGGAAATGAAATGACATGGGGTTTAACGTCCTACTCCTATACTGGCTAATTTGGCCCGGGCAGCGACACTATCGCCTACTCTTATATCGAATTCCAACTGCCAAGGGATCTTTCACGTGCATTCCAATGTATACACGGGACCTCGGTTTTTGTATCATCCGAATGACTAGACAGCTGTCCTTGTCAGGCCCTCTGTCCTGCACCACTGACAAGGGGAAACCACGTCGGAAAATCCCAATGAACTTTCTCGGCCAATGCAAGGATCGAACACGTGACCTCCAGGCTAGAGAACCAGCGTCTTAACCACCTAACCACCGTGGCCCCTACTGAATACGGACTCAACCGTAAGTTCCCTAAGTTAAACATGTTACCATCTGTGTAACGTGGCTGGGAGATCATAATTAATTTTCAATATAGGAAAGTCTAGACTGGAGTAGCAATTCGAGCGAGAGAGAGAGATAGAAATGGGGTTCAACGTCCAATCGACATAACCTGGATCATTTCGGGACTAATATGGTTCGATTTTATTTCAATAATTCGCTTGCGCGTAGGGGTTTGTAACAGTGGGGGAACCCGAGGGACCCGGAGAAAACCCACGATGTTGGGCAGGCGACCCTTTACTCCTTTTAGTAGCGATTCGTGATGATACGTTAACTTTTAAAATCATGGTTAGCCACATCCGAGACCACTGACGGCAATTGAAAAATAATTATTTGAAACAAATCGCAACACTTTTTGGCGGTAGGTGCAAGGAGAGATGCAAGGATTAAATTGCACTTGACCTTTAACATTACATCAAATCATCAACTTTCCTTTAAAAAAACGACACAGAGTGTTAAAGACAATATTGCAAACACTGGAAGTACAAAAAAGGACTTAATCATCTTGAAGATGTATTTTCCGACAAGGCCAGGGCATCCACTGACATATGACATACTCTCGGGTGTAAAACGATTAGCATTAGACTGTGTAAAAATGCAAATTCAACCCACAGCTAAAGGAAAGCCAAAAGAGAAGGTTCCTCCAGAGTGCCTACCCCCCCCCCCCCCCCGCCTCTTCCATTTAAGCCTGCAGTCATCATTTGTAGCTTGCTTAGAAACTCAATTCCGCTAAAGAAACCATGCATTTTAGGAAACCTTATAACAACAGGAACACACATCCAAGAGTTCCAAGCACAATGTTGAAAATCGTCACAATAGTCCAGTAAATGCTATAGTTATACTAATGATTCTGAAGGTGGCATAAAATTAAAACACCCAATGCCTTCATCCTTGAGAGAGAGGGAGGGAGAGAGAGAGGTGTGGTTTAACGTCCAATCGACACAACCTGGACTAACATGTGGTTCAATTTTATTTCAATAATTCGCTTGCGCGTAGGAGCCTTTAACAGTGGGAGGAAACCGGAGCACCGGAAGGAAACCCAAAAGGTTGGACAGGCGACCATACTCCTTGCCACGTACAACCGGGGAATTGAAAGCACACCAGTTAATTCAATGGGGTTTAACGTCCACTCGACACGAACTAGGTCATTTCGGGACTAACATGTGGTTCAATTTTATTTCAAAAATTCGCTTGCGCGTAGGAGTCGTTAGCAGTGGGAGGAAACCGGAGCACCGAAAGAAGACCCACGAGGTTGGACAGGCGATCCTACTCCTTGCCACGTACAACCGAGGAATCGAAACCACACCAGTTAATTCAATGACAGACCTTATGATACAGCGCACACGCGCTAACCATTTGGCCATCCTACAACCGTAACGTAGCTGTTTGGGCCGAATTCCCCCTATAGCATAATGAATGGCGTATGTACATCTTCATAATCCCGGTTGATACTGAGCAGTAAGACATTAAACGCTATTTGATTCCCTTCATTACAATTTTGTCTCTCCCTTTACAGATGCTTTGTTTCAGTTTAAATATTTGATCGAACCTTCGCCTGAAATCCTATCTGAAAAAAAGGTTTACAATTATTATAGTAGATATAATTTTTGGGGAGAACTTATATAGACCCTTTCCTGTTATTAAATCCTATTCAGTTTAACGCATACATTATCTAAACTAAATACTGTTATCAATAATTATTGATATTTTCCATAAAGGGGGATAACTCCATGTGTCATGCAATGTAAATGTTCCCGTTTCTATTATGTTTTTTTGCATTTTGGTTTAAATAAGAATTTGACCAATACCCTATTCTTTGCTGTGGATGAAGGCATCGAGTGATTTCGCCAATATTTAATTTTATGTCAACTTCACAATTGTTAGTATAAATATAGCATTTACTTGACAATTATCACGATTGTCATCAGGCCATAAATTGAGTTACTGCAAACATTTTGCTTGGTACTCTCGGTATTTAGATTCCCGATGTTATAAGCTTTCTGTCAATATAGGGTGTGTTTAGCATCGAGGACAATGTAGAGGAACTTCACGCTAAGCATTTTGGCTGCAAGCCTAACGGGACAAATTGGAAATTATACTTGTAGATGCGTTGTATAGCATTCCAGATGAGTCGCCCGAACCGGAATAACAATGGAATATGGACAGACTTTATTCACATGGTAGCCGCCATCACACTGATCAGCAGTGAATATTCACTAGGCCTATACAATCACTGATAAAGGATGACATCGATGCGACTTAATGAGCCACAAATATTAACTTTTAAACACCGACAAATTAAATTCTAAAACATTAGAAAAATAATTAAAGACGTTTGGCGTATTTGGGGGTAAAAATTATTTCCTATTTAGTGTAAATGCGTATTAAATTGAGTAAAATACACCATTCTGTCCGAACCAGTAACGCCTTCTGTAAACAATGCACGCACCATTGAGCCAATGATTGACCGCACGTAATGAGACGTCACGTGTTGAAGGTGGTCATCTTTTATAGAGATATTAGAATTAGAAGACTTTCGTAATCCTCTGTTGAACAGATTGAGCCGCCATATCATTATACACTAAGGGGATTAACTCTTTTTTTAGACCCGAGTAACTCATAACATCACAACATTAGTCACTTACTACAATCCCTCCTTTCTTCAAATAAAACCATCCATGGTATTATAGGATACGAAGAATCATATAAAAGTTCACCAAGTACTAAACTAAAATTACAAACATTAATTTTGTTATGGGTAATACGGAACTGCAAGAAGACTAACACTTTTGAAATGCATTCAAGTCAATTTAGCTGAAAGTCCTCCAATTTCTTGGGCAAAATACTAACGCGTAAAGGTCTCGGACTTTTACGGTCTGCTGATTCACTAAACGTATCATCACTTAAAGTAACAGTTTCATGAAGATCCAAACCGTCCGTTACCGTAGCTTCTTGATTCGTATCGGTTGATAAAATTTGTTCATTTTCGTGCGACATCGGTTCGACAAACTTACGAACATGGGCAGAGTTTCGTTTGTAGACCACGCCTTCTTGCGATTTTATGCACAGCTCATTTCCGTCTTTGTCAACACATTGATAGAGATTTCTTTCGAATGTTGTCGAGAGTTTATTACTCTTCTTTTGTTGTACAAGAACTCTGTCACCAACCGAGATAACATTAGACGTGTCTCATCCGCGTACAATTTACCTTTGAGTTTTCGCATCTCGTTACGATCTCTAAGTTCAAGATGGACACATACCCAGAGTGGAATGTGGCCATGTTCTGTATGCTACTAGAAACTTATATAGATCTTTCTTCCTACTTCTGCCTTCGACCTCGGATGCACGCATCGCTTTTAACAATGTCCTGTTTTGACGTCCTACCTCCCCGTTAGCTTAGGGCCATCAAGGTGTGGTTTTAAGATGTAAAATACCGTTTTCTTCTAAATACTGGGTAAGAGGCTGACTCGCTAGCCTATGGGTCGATGTTCGATCCCTGCATTGGTCGAGAAAGTTCATCCAGATTTTCTAGCGTGGATCCCCCTTGTCAATGATCCAGGACGAAGGGCCTGACAAGGACAGCTGTCTAGTCGTTTGGATGGGACGAAAAAACGAGGTTCCGTGTACACATTGGCATGCACGTAAAAGATCCCCTGACAGTTGGAATTCGGTATAAAAGTAGGTTGTAGTGCCGCTGTCCGGCCAAAGCAGGGATCGAACACCCGACCTCTGGCTAGCGAGCCAGCGTCTTACCCACCGTGATCCCCGTTTTAATAGGTGGAGATGCAAAACTAACAAGCTGGCAGTTATGACAACTACACACGTGCTCTGCGTCTTTACTCATATTTGGTTTTTGTGATTCCCTGATGTCCCTCGTGTTCGATTTGTATAACTCGTTTGTGCAAATTGACTAGGACCACTACCCTTGTCCTTGTCCCTCTCAGCAGTATAATTATCCCACTACGCATAATTCGTCCATAACCATACGAAAGGCCATGTCACACTGTTTCCAACCACCGGAACGAGTACATCCTATGACATACATAATTTCCTGGTCTTTCGCTGATTCTCTCTCTATCTCATGGATAGTTATAGCTGAAAATAAATCTAACTTTTCTGCAATATCATTTAGATTGTCGGAGCAATACTTACCGAAAGTCTAGTTAAGAAAATCTGCAATGTTTTTCGGTACAAGAATGTACTTGCCAACAAACTTATATGGTTGCAAACGCAACAACCAGCGCTCAATACGTGCTGAAGGCTTCGATCTTGTTGAGTATATCGTTTCGAGAGGCTTATGATCCGTAAATAATTCGAATTCAATTTTATAGATATAAAGATTAAATTTCTCGCACGCCCAGACTACCGCTAACGCTTCCTTTTCAATCTGGGAATATCACCTCTCAACTTTTGTTAGACTTCTACTGGCATAGCTTATAATTCGGCTGATTTTCCCCTTGCCGCTGGATTAATACCGCTCCTAAGCCAACTGACCGATGAGCTAGCGTCCGTTATGATTTGCGTTGGTGGGTTTTTATCAAAATACCCAAGTGTTTCAGCGTTCGCCAAACTTGTTATTAACGCATCAAATGATTTCTGTTTCTCTTTACCCAACTTAAATCGAACCACTTCCGTGTTAATTTCTGTAGTCGCTCTGAACATGTCGCTAAGTCAGGTATCAATTTCCCAATCCAAGAAAACGGGGCACTTCTGATGGTGATCTCCAGTCGTCTACTAGCATTAACGATATCTTTGTCTCAAGCTTCCGTAGGATCTATCCCTTTATCAGACAGAACGTGGCCCATAAACTCTAATTTAGATAACCGCAAAGAACATTTGTCTTTGTTTAAGGTTAAGATTCTATTTCTCCAGTACCGTAACAAATCTCTAATCGTGTTCTGCTAGATATCTGGTATGAATAATTAGACATTGTTTCAAACGCGGTTGTCAATGTTAAGCGACTAGGGGAATGAAAAACACTCTTATTGAAACAAGAATATCCTCTAGGTCTCGTAGAAGATGCAACGATTCGAGCCTTAAGTTTAGATCAGACAATATTAAGACTACGAAGAACACATCCAGCATGCGAAATTCTAAATGTTGCTTTAGTCACAACATTTAACCCTTCACAAGAAGATGGGAAGTCTTTGACAAATAATAATTTACACATCCTTAAGAATAGTGGGGTTATGTAAAAAAAAAATTGTCTAAAACTAAGATTATTAACATTCTTAAACAGCCACGAAATCTAGATAAATTATTAACATCTTCAAAATTTGATAGTAGTCCAGATACACCGGTGGTAAGTGAATGTGGAGAAATAAAATGGAAAATAATAATTAAGGGCTCCTCAATCCAAATCACCGATAACAAACTCTTTCATGTTAAGCAACCCATGAACTGTAAAACCAGTTATGTCATATATGTGATTGTTTGTTCAGGCTGTAATAGACGGTACATTGAAAAAACTATAAGTATATTTTTGTTATATATAACCTTTTGTTATATTATAACCTTCTGGTTAGTAAAAATTGCCATGGATTTACATCGGCGGCTTCACGTGGAAAGCAGAATTCTGTGCATAGCCTACAAATGTCAGAAAGGTGAAGCACCAGACTACTTGTTTTCAATGCTTGATTTTTATGTCCCTCAAAGAAATCTTCAGTCCGAACATGAACTACATCTGATGGTACCCAACAATAAACGTAAGACATTCGGTCATAGATACTTCTCATACAGTTTACCAACCTATGGAATTCATTACCCTTGACCATAACGAATTCATAATCACATGGCTGTTTTAAGAAGCGGTTAAAGACTGTTTATTAACATTAACTGTGTTTTTATCTTGTGGTAAGTGGAGAGCTAAATGCTTCTTGAGCATTAACTTAGATGGATTTGTGCGCAATATATTATTATTATATAAATTGTCTTGTGTGTCATACATTTTTTTTTCATTTGTTAAAGTGGTTTATTCAAACGTCAACGATAATAAGTTTACAGTATCATGTACAGATGTTTGTACTGGTATCTAGTTCACAGGACAAATCTGTAGCAGATACATCAGGAAGGACTGTATTGTTATCTAGTCCAAGCGTAAGGGGTGTTCAGCATAACACCCACCGCACCAGCCCCCACAAACCTCTTCTATAACAAGATCACTAATTCTTTTAAAATATTTCATTCCAATCGTATAGCCAATGTTCCGCCACACAGCAGGTCTTTTAATTCTGTTTCGCGTGTGTCTATCTTGAAATATCCAATGACGGCATCGGCACATCCACTATTCCCGTACCCGTGATTAATTCCGACAAAAGACATGATGTGTTTCTTATTAAAACATTTAATTACAGTAAAATAGTAGGTATTTTTCACCATTGATTTGGTAGATTCAAGATGTGTGTGGTAAGGTTAATTTCGTAAGGGGGAAGCTTGTAATCATTACAATTACTTCCTCATTTTTACCCAATTGCATCGAAAGCAATTACTTCCCTTAGCCTTTTCTTTTCTCCACCGTGTCCGTCCGTCAACATTTGGCCTGTGAACGGGACAAAAAAAAACTGCAGTGTTAACAGATAATGTTTCAAATATGATGTAACCATTGTGGTTATGAGAGGACGAACCTTATCGATATTCAGCATCCCGCGACATTCCGTTCCAGAGTGATGCCCTCTTTACAGAAGCTGTCTTCGTCGATAAATCGAATCCGAGAACCCAAGGTTTCTTTAATGAATCACGCACCGTTCCAGATTGATGCCCCCTTTACAGAAGCTGTCTTTGTCGACAAAAGAATCGAATCCAAGACTCCCAAGGCTTCATTAATGAATCACATTGTGTTGAATGTCGATCGTTAAAATAAATAATTGGTAAACATTATGACTTTTATTAGTAGGCCGCATGGTAAAGAGAGAGATATAAATTGAGTTTAACGTCAACTCGACACAGACTAGATCATTTCGGGACTAACATATGGTTTAATTTTATTAATGGGCGCATTGTAAAGAATACGAGAAAAGGAAACTAACCCAATTCACGTTTCCAACCCTCGTCTTCAATAGCCCAGTCGGAGTAGAACAGGAGGACAATAAATCCCACTTCAGCTTTCCCGCCACCATCATTAATCATTTGTCTCCTCTGATTTAGGTCATTATATTTCTCAGTGGATGCGAAGATGAATTTTATTATGTCAGTAATTGCAAATAGGGGGCAATCGACGCTCCGACATGCAAATTGAAATTATAAAATTCACTGAATAGTTTAAAGACCAAATTTGACACCAGCTTACCTCATTTCATTAATGAGGGGGTGGGCGAATGGTCAGCGCGTGCTCGCGTTGTATCATAAGGTCTGTCATTGAGTCAACGGGCATGGCTCAGATTCCCCGGTGGTATGTGACAAGGAGTAGGATCGCCTGTCCAACCTTATGGGTTTTCTCCTGATACACTCATTGCTAAAGACGTCTACGCGCAAACCAATTATTGAAATAAAATTGAACCATGTTTGTCCCGAAATGACCTAGTGCAGGGCCGTAGCTAGCAGCTGCCCCCCCCCCCCTGGAAAAATGCAGCGCCCCCGATCGGTGCCCTTTGCCCATTGGGGAATAAAACGCCCCCCCCCCCCAATGGCCGCCTTCTTTCTATTAGACGTAATGCGAAGCCAGCGACGAACGTGCCCATATCAGTATTGACGCCACATAGAGCCGAGTGACATTGATTGGGCGCCAATCATGTGGTTATAAATGAAACGCCCCGAAATTCTAAGGCGCCTCACAATGACTCGCACGATTACCACCACAACTTGATTGATGGGGCGACCAAAAACGGCTTAATCTGTGGGGGTTTTTATCCTGGAGGGGGGCCATAATGATAAGGTTGGTGGAGCACCTTATAATGACAATATATGATTGCCGGGCCGCACATAATGCAGAGTAAGACTGGTTGGGCGCCCACGACTTGACCACCACGACGACACCATTGGCGCCCAAAATATAATTAGCGGGGCGCCCATATTGCCGAGTGAGATTGGTTAGGCGTGATAATCTTCAAAATTCAAACAAGTCGCACTCTAACCCGATTGCGAACTTTTGGTTTATTTCATAAATTATTATAAGTACGTTCAAGTCGTATCCCTTCCTTCAAATTCTTATAATGCTCATATCAAATTCATATTGAAATTTCTGTCATTTTCAGGTGCATACACTATTTCCCAAAATTTTCTGGAGGGGAGAAACACCCTAGACCCTTCTCCGAAGGGAGGCGTGTCAACGGTACAGTTCACCGTCGACCGTCAAGTGTGTACATCGGCGCCCCCAGAAGCCTTTGGCCCCCTAACAATTTTGGGCTAGCTACGGACCTGCAGTGTTTGTCGAGTGGACGTTAAACTCTCTCTCTTTTAATAACCTCGGATAAATTCTTGGTTGAACCTAATCATTTATTTAACAGTTGTTGGCAGCCGTTTTATTCTAAACTCTAGAAACTTGTGTTGTTACGTGTACCATTTCTACTTCGTCTAGCAAAAATAGGAAACCCATTTAAATGACAATATTGGTGCCAGTCATTATCACATATGTGATAGAACTGGTTAAACACGTTCAAAATATTATTTTATCACAGAGGTCATTGCTACGATAGATGCGTAATCAATGCTTAAGCAATCGGAAGTGACGAACGAAAAAGGAAAACACGAGATATCCCTCTATACACTCTTAAGACCAACTAGAAATCAGCCTGATTTCTTCATGTTTAGGAATTTGACCTCAAAGATAATGGAAGTTTGTTGAAGAGAATCCTGTCATCAACTTCTCAAAGATATTAAATTGTCCCCCAATTATTATCTATTTAGATGGTGCAGTGTATAAGTGTCATATTACACTGCTCTATATTTAGAATATAAAAGCTAGATGATTTGGAGATCAGGTTCTGTGGGATTTTCAATTAAAATTAAAATTGAATAAGAGAATAAAAGAAAATAATCAAATTGAATGTAGAAATAAACAAATTTAATAACAATTTAATATAATAATTATATCATGAAAATAAAATTGATTCAAATATTACATAAAGTAATAATAAGCTTATTTAATTAGATGTAATATCTACAGCATCTTGTTTTAGCCAGGGTATACAATTATCAGGTTCTATGAGATTTTCAATTTAAATTGAATAAGAGAAACTAATCAAATTAAATATAGAAGTAAACAAATTTAATAATAATTTAGTATAATAATAAAAACCAGCGGCTACCAGGCAGGATATTCCCACATTTTCCAAGTGATGGATAGAGTACAAGCTAAAAACAAACGCGATTTTTTGTACAATCAGGGGCAATAATCGAGAAAGATATGGCCTGAAATGTGCAAATATCAAAAGGGACTGAGATCTTTGGGATATAAAGATATGTTTTAAGTTTCATCAAAATGGAATAAAAATCGTGACCTCTAGAGGGTCCACAACCTTCGTATTACACACTGGTTTGAAATGCGCAAATATCGAGAGGGTCCACAACCTTCGTATTACATACTTTTACACAATTTGCATATAAAGAGCGGCCATTTTGTCTGGCAGTTTCATTTCGATTTTCCCGAAATTCGAATTCAACCTTCATTATGGTGGAATGGTGTTGTATTTCAACGGTTTTTAAAATCGGGAAAAAAATTGTGATCTCTAGAGAATCGGCAAGCTAAAAATGCGATTTTTCAAACAATCGGGGCTATAATCCAGGAAGTTAAGTTCGGGTATCCGCGATTATCAAAAGGAACCAAGATCTTAGTGTGTAATGGTGATATATTCACACGTTTTTTTTTAAATCGGATAAAAATTGTGACCTCTACTGGGACCACAAGCTAAAAACGTGATTTTTCGTACACTCAGGTGTCATAATTCAGGAAGTTGTGGTCCGATATGCGCGAATATCGAAAGATCTGTGGGTTAAAAACATACATTTCAAATTTAAACCATATCGGCTAAAAATTGTGACCTCTACACTGTTCACGAGCTAAAAACGTGATATTTCGTACAATCCATGAGGTTACAGTCCGCTACATGCCAATATCGAAAGGAATCGAAATCTTAGGGGGATAAACCTATATTTCAAGTTTCATTGAAATCGGATAAAAATTGTGACATGTAGAGTGTTCACAAACAATTGTGGATGTCCGGACGGACGGACAGAGCCGACGACAATATACGTCCACATGAAATACATAAAGTACCGGTAATAATATTTAATGAGATGTAATTACTATTCAAAAAAAGTAGGGGATATTTGATTTTGGGGGCATAATACTAAAATATGCAAATGACTACGAAAAAAGTCACTATAGAACCTAACAGAAGAAACATTTCCAGTTACATGTGACGCCCAAACGCACCAATAGCTACCGCATGGAATGCAGGTGATGCTTGGGATCATCATGGGGGTCCAACCCAAGATTTGCACGACTCTGACTTTGAATGTTACAGTCATTGTGGCATTGAATTCCAGGGTGGAAACATCAGTTTAATTGTTTTAGTGACCAGAAAACAAATTTTGATATGCGTCGGCTTACCCAAAATGAAAGGTTACGTGCCCTTGGCACGTTACAGATCGGCACAACACAGGTGGCTGTGGCGCGGACGATGAATGTTTCTCAGTCTGTCATAAGCAGGCTATGGTCCAGATACCGTGATACACAATCTGTACAGGACAGAACACCCTCAGGTCGACCAAGGGCGACAACTCAAGCCCAGGATCGATTTATCCGTACCTTGGCCTTGAGAAATCGTGTCATCACAGCAAATCAGATCAGCGCTCGTCTTCAAACAGACACTGGTGTGAGAGTGAGTGGCCAGACGATTCGGAATCGACTGCATAGGGGTCACCTTCGCGCCCGACGTCCTCGCGTGATCCCTTGTTTGAGAGATCATCACATTCAGGCAAGACGTCGTTGGTGTAGGGATCGTCAACACTGGGATAATCGACGCTGGAGCAATGTGATGTTTTCAGATGAGTCAAGGTTCACTGTTGATTTTTTGGACAGACGTAGGAGGGTGTGGCGTCGTCGAAACGAGCGCTTCCAAGACGTTAACGTCATCAGACATGATCGATTTGGGGGTGGTTCTGTTATGGTGTGGGGAGGCATCATTGTTGCTGGAAGAACGGCTTTACATGTTGTTGCAGGGCGTGTTACAGGCCAGTACTACCGGGACAACATCTTGGCAGTCCATGTTGCGCCGTTCGCACGACGTCATGGCCGCCGTTTCGTCTTCCAGGATGACAACGCAAGATGTCACAGGGCCAGGATCGTTACAGGTTACCTCCAACAACAGAACATCACCACATTACCTTGGCCAGCACTGAGTCCCGACCTCTCCCCCATCGAGCATGTCTGGAACATGCTTGGACAGAGGTTACGTCAACGTCAACAACGTCCTGCCAATGTCCAAGAACTTGCTGCTGGGACAATCTGGACCAAAATGACCTTAGACGTCTCATTAGGAGTATGCCACGTCGGATCAATGCTTGTTTGGCAAACAGAGGAGGATTTACCCTTTACTGACTTGGTTGTGATGCTGTGGTAACTTTGCTGTTTGACCCCGGGTATCATTTTACCCTTATAATGGTCAGTCAGTGCCTTACTTAGTCTAACGATCATTTGGAATAAATCGATGAATGTGAACTTAATTTCATTTTGTCATTTGTTTCTTCGTCAGTTTCATTAGGTGACTTTAATAACACTTAAAAATCAAATATCCCCTACTTTTTTTGAATAGTATATCTACAGCAACTTCTCTAAGCCAGGCTATGAAATATCTTGCACTATTTTACTCATATAGTTTGACATTGACCAATTTGATGTTATCCAATTAAATGATTTTGGACCTTTTTCCCGGGGAGATTAATATTCATAAGTAAAATAAGCGTTGTTGAGCACATTATCTTTGTATAACTCTTGCCAGTGGCATTTTACATTCACCTACAATTACAATTTGTTTGTGGACACTCTACAGGTCACAATTCTTATCCGATTTTGACGAAACTTGAAATATAGGTTTATCTCCAAAAGATCTCGGTTCCTTTCGATATTGGCATGTATTGGATCGAAACTTCATGGATTATGGCCCCTGTTTGTACGAAAAATCACGTTTTTAGCTTGTGGACACTATAGAGGTCACAATTTTTATCCGATTTTGTTGAAACTTGAAATCTAAGTTGATAATCCAAAGATCTCGGTTCCTTTCGATATTCGCGCATATCGGACCGTAACTTCCTGAATTATGGTCCCTGATTGTACCAAAAATCGCGTTTTTAGCTTGTGGACCCTATAGAGGTCATAATTGTTATCCGATTTAATAAAAAACCGTTTTATTATATCACCGTTACACCCTAAGGACGGCTGAGTTCGAATTTCGTGAAAATCGGCCCAAAATTGACAGACAAAATGGCCGCCGTTTGTTCTCAAATAGCGTAAAAATATGGTATATCAAGGTTGTGGACACTATAGGTCACAATTTTTATCCGATTTTGTTGAAACTGTAAGTTTATAACCCAAAGATCTCGGTTCCTTTCGATGTTCGTGCATATCGGACCGTAACTTCCTGAATTATGGCCCCTGATTGTACGAAAAATCGCGTTTTTAGCTTGTGGGCCCTCTAGAGGTCATAATTTTTATCCGATTTAAAAAAAAAATATTACTATATCACCGCTACACCCTAAGGATGGCTGAGTTCGAAGTTCGTATATCAAGGTTGTGGACCGTATAGAGGTCACAATTTTTATCCGATTTTGTTGAAACTTGAAATGTAAGTTTATAACCCAAAGATCTCGGTTCCTTTCGATATTTGCGCATATCGAATTGTAATTTTCTGAATTATGGCCCTTGATTGTAGGAAAAATCACTTCCTTTTTAGCTTGTTCTCTATCCATCTCTCGAAAATGTGGGCGTATCCTGCCTGGCAGCCGCTGGTTATTAAAGAAAATTTGATCCAAAAATATCTTATGTTTGTGCAAAAATATGATCATTTACGGATTTTTTAAATACAGGGAGAGGTTACCCCAAAACAATCTATTTGTTATTTAATATACAGCTTGAATATGAAATATATTTGGAAACAGGCGTTGCCATGCAAGAGACGCCAACACTTGGCAAGAGATGGACAGAGAACAAGCTTTAAAAACAAGTTTTTCGTACAATCAGGTATCATAATCCAGGCAGACATGGTCTGAAGTATCGACTGGAACCCAGAACTTTGGGATATAAACATATAATCGGACAAGATAAAAACGTGATTTCTCGTACAATTGGGGGGCATAAGACGGGAAATTAGGTCTGATATGCGTCAATATCAAAATGAACAGAGATATTTGTCGGTAATGAAATATTTACAATACACTAAAATCTGATTAAGAGTGACAACTCGTTATGTAATTATCAGAAAATCATTAGAATTTGTTTGGCCAATGCTAACGTATATACAAAACACTTTATGTCATGTATTTAGCTGTTCAAGTTATCAAAAATCATTGAAAATCAATATACTTGTTCGTCTCAAGACCTTAAACTCTGTGTATCAATCTACAGTCAATCGAAACTATTATACATAGGCGTAAACACGGTGTATGAATATAAAATCAATCAGTTGATAACTATCTGGCAGTAATTATCAGAAATCGTTGAAAATCAATAGGCTTCTTCGTCTGATGACCTTAAAGACTGTGTATATATTTAAAGTCAATCGGATATTAACTTTAGCCCCTAGAGCGTCCACCACATTTTTCAAAGTGATAAAGGGCGATATATGTAACTCTGGCAGTAATTATCGGAATTTGGTGAAAATCAATAGGATTCTTTGTAAACGCGGATATTAATTTAAAGTCAATCGGATATTAAATTTACCTCTAAAGGGACCACAACCTTGTAGTACATACTTTTAGGCTATTCTTCAATGGTCATATTGAGTAATTTGTATATAATAGTGTTAAGTTGTTATCTATCAACTTCATCATCGATAAATATGTTTTATATAAAAAGAGCTTTTTATTTTAGAAATTAAAATGTTGTCATTTGATACTCACAATAGCAGGTTTATAGCTATCAACACGTATCTAACTGAACTATTTATATCGGGGCAATAATGTCACTCAAATTGGACATGTTGTTTAGATTAGCATTCCAGGCAATTAAAAATCAGTGAACCAGGCCAAACCCAAACATCCAAAATTTAGCACGTTTTTCTAGATGGTCTTAGGACTGTATATAACTGACTGAAGTGACGTGTGATAACAGATACATTGGCGAGTGATAACAGATACATGGGCGAATGTCTGCTCACTAATTATTCCTTCAAAAACCAAACGTTGTTGTGTGAGACTGTGAACGGATATCTGACAATTCATAAAAAAAAATGACAGTCACTAGATAGAGAACATGAAAGAAAAATAGAATGTTTAGAATAGAATGAATAAACATACGTTAAAAATACGGACTGTTTCTATTTTGCTCGTGTTCTCTTATCTAATAACATTCAATTACTTTCTTGAATTGTCAGTTATACTCTTACAGTCACATATAACAACTTTTGGTCTTCGAAGGAAGTATTAGTGAGCAGAAATTAGCCCATGTATCTTGAAAGCAGCAGTGAGGATGAAATGGTGCAATATCTTTCATCCCAAGGCGTCTCCCATGTTAAATGAATGCGTGTACGCCGAGGAGATAAGGTTGGAAATATACGAATCCACGGATTTCTTTAGATAGTCTGCCTTGAGTGTCTTTGGAATGTCGGAGCGATGAAAAGCGAGTATATAGGTACTTATTGGAATCACCTTATCTCCTCGGCTGGAAGAATATACACGATCAGTTACGTTGCTTTGAGAAGTACTATCAACACTAAATATAAAAGACCGTGTCATTTTTTTTTCAAATTTCCAGGGGAGACAACAAGCAGAAAAATCTGGACACAGCGATGTCAACGGGTCTCCATCAAAACATGCCTCTCTCTGTTCATAGCATTTCGAGTCATTAGTCATCTGATATCGGACTCACTGAATCCATATGCCGCTACTGGATCACATTCAGCCGCTGTTGAGTATTTAGTTATTTAATAATTAAACAAATAATTAAAATCACACATGCATGTCGAAATATGCAGCGATAATAATGGTTTTGAATATAATAGGACCCACTTAGTTCATTTTCGCTACTGGTTCACTTAATAGCGTGGAATGTGCTCAGTAATTAGCTAATTAAAAAATATATATAAATAATTAAAACCTCGATTATTGAAAATGACACGCATGTCGAGATAATAGCTTATAGTAATAGGACCCACTTAGTTCATTTTCGCTACTGGTTCACTTAATAGCGTGGAATGTGCTCAGTAATTAGCTAATTAAAAAATATATGTAAATAATTAAAACCTCGATTATTGAAAATGACACGTATGTCGAGATAATAGCTTATAGTAATAGGACCCACTTAGTTCATTTTCGCTACTGGTTCACTTAATAGCGTGGAATGTGCTCAGTAATTAGCTAATTAAAAAATATATATAAATAATTAAAACCTCGATTATTGAAAATGACACGTATGTCGAGATAATAGCTTATAGTGATGTGCTCTATTGAATCGGAGCAGCTTAATCCATTTTCCTCTACTAAACTCACTGTCAGCCTGGATAATGTTGTAACTTGTTGTCCATTTCAATGAATTACTAGTCCCATATTTTATCGCTAATAATTGATATTGCAATATGAATCCTTCTGGGTGGACACTTTGGGGAAGGAAGCCGCTTCGAAATTAGTCAAGAGTCTTACATGCGATTCCTCGGGCGATATGAATCATCCTGACTGGTCAATTGTGGGTATTAGACCACTTCTGAGTACCATTAATTCACCCTAAATGCATATCTGAGGACAAACCTTCAGTACAAGTAAAATTGACTTCTCAGAAGGATTCATATTCCCATACAGGGTCACAAGGAACAGTTTATACCGTACCTGCGTTTTGCGTTTGTACAGAGATGTGCATTTAAAGTGGCCGACCAGGCAATTGTGATTTTGACCTGCTCAGAAGTGGGTTAATTCTCAAACTTCACGACTAGGAAGTATTCCTATTGCCTCTTCAGGGTGTCCCGCGGAACAGGTTTATACATATTTGGGCCTTTACTGAAGATATGTACAAAGATATGCTCTTAAGGTGGTTTGGGTTTGGCAGGCAATGGTGACCTTTGACCTACTCAGAAGTGGATAATTACTGAAACCATTCCATGCTTAGTGAACAAGTAGCGAACATGGACTAAGAGGGCCCTATTATATTCAAACCCATTATTACCGCGACATATTTCGACATACATATATCATTTTAATTAGTTATTTAACTTGACCCCGGGATCGACGTTCGTAACTGACTTACATACTGGACACTTGGTATGTGTAAGATGTTAAAGTGAAACTGTTGTATAATAAATTATTTATAAATGATGAAATATATAAGCAATAGGACAAACAGAGGGGGGGGGGGGATATGTGTCTCTTTGTTCATGGAACTGTGAAAGAGGACTGGTGAAAAAACTCAAGAGCAGTGAATTTGTGAAAGTTTTTGATAACTGACATTGTTTACCTCTGTGAATGCTGGGTGGGGGATGATGCAGAAGTACAACTGAATGATTATGAAACTGTAATTATTAATAGAAAGAAATGTAAAGGTGGTGATAATGTTCTGTTTATAAAGAATTCTGTTAAAAGGTATGTCACAATTGTAAAAATTGAATATGATATTGTTATGTACATTGTTATGGGTAAAATTTGATATATGTTTACTGAATTTTGATTATGATCTGTTTATATGTTTTGTTTACACCCCCCCCCCCGCGCCAGAAAGAGCAAACTATTATAAACATTATGTATATGTGAATATATATGAAAGCTAGAATATGATATTGTTGAATTTAGTACAAAGGGCAGTGTAGCTCTCCTTGGTGATTTTAATAGCAGGATTGGAAACCAATTCGACAGAATCATAGATGATAAATTAGATAAATGTGTTTTAGATATTCTAGATGAATTTATACAGTACGAAGAAGATGATCAACAATATACAACAGACAGAAGATCTGAAGACACTACTAAGTCTAACTTCTATATCTTCGACGCAAAAATCCTAAATATTTTTACAAAAAGTTAAAGAAACAGAAACCAAATTCACCGATCAACCTAACCAGAACTTGGGACTGTTGATACAATATTCGTTCTACAAAATGTTATACATAAGAACTTAGCCAAAATTAAATGCCTATATGCTTGTTCCTAGATTACTCTTCGGCATTCGACCGGATCGTCCCAGTAAGACTCGGGCAAAAACTGATAAAATTGGGTCTTACTGGCAATTTTCTCAAAATCCTGAAATCCATGTACTCAAAGTTAATATCTAATGTAAAGTTTAAAGGGGAAATATCAGAATATTTTAATTGTCATACAGGTTTAATGCAAGGAGAGTCTCTGTCTCCAATTCTTTACTCATTTTATGTAAATGGTATTGAAAACGAATTACTGGAAAATGGCTGTCAAGCACTAACATTAAATGATATAAACTTGTTCTTAATAATGTATGCAGATGATAATGTCCTTTTAAGTGAAACGCCTGCGAATCTACAGAGCATGTTAGATGTGGTAGAATTTTATTGTGAGTCAAATCATCTTAAAATTAATGAGATGAAAACAAAAATTGTTGTATTTAGGAAGGGGGGAATTTTAAAACACATTCATGGACATTTAAAGATTGTAATATTGAAATTGTTAACCTAGATGTTAACTTTAATTATAATTGTAAACCAAATCTTACTCAATAAACCATAGCATTTTCGGGTAATAAAGCATGTTTCAGCTTGCACAAACTAAGAATAGAAAACAGTTTCAATATAAAAACAAGCCTTTCATTATTTGATACATATATTGGTTCCATATTAAACTATGGGGATACCACCCTGGAGTATTAAACTATGGCTGTGATACATGGGGATACCACCCTGGAGATGATATTGAAAAAGACCATACTAAATATTGTAAAAGCATACTTGGGGTAAAACTGTCTACAACTAATGCACTCATTTATTATGAACTAGGTAGATTACCTCTATCTTTTATAAGAAAATATAAATTATTAAATATTGGCTTTGTTAAGAGTTGTTTAGAAACTTATGGCTTTGGTTACATATGGGAAACAAAATTTGTATTTGACGATAAGATATTTTTTGAGCGAATTTTATCAGAGAATTAAAGATGTTTATATTCAGTCTTTGTCAGAATACTTTGAAACGTCTTCAAAATGTCTTCTTTATAAAAGTTTGAATGTAGATTGTAAATTACAGTTTTATTTAAAACAACCTATATATTATAAGAATGAAATTTGTAAACTTAGAGTAAGCTCACATTGCCTGAAAATTGAGACAGGGAGATATTACAATATAGAGAGAAATGATAGACTTTGTACATACTGTAATGATTTAGAAATAGAAGATGAATATCATTTTGTTCTAGTCTGTAAATCCCACACAACTTTAAGAGAAAAATATATAGACACATACTATTGGAAAAAACCATCAATGTATAAATTTATAGAACTGCTGCATAATGAAAATTGCATATTGTTAAATAATTTAGGAAATTTGTACATTTAGCCTTGAAATCTCGCTTATAGAGATATCCTACATAATTGCACGCCTCCGCCATCACTACTTTAATGTGAACTATTGTTTTGAAAAACCTATATACTACGTATTTGGTAGTAAACAATCACAATTACAAATGAGTGATTGAAAATGGACGGCTAATACACAGACGCAATATTATCACAGGGATCAAACACGCGACCTCCAGGCTAGAGAGCCAATGTCTTACTCACTTAGCCACCGTGGCTGCACAAAGCTTTAAAAGTATGTTGGTTAAACCAACACTCCAATAATTTTACAATTATTCAATTTAAATGTGATTCAAAATGGACATACCTTAATGATTCAAAATTACATATCGATCAAGACATTCTTTCTGTTTACAAAATTTGTGAACAGATCCACTTTGCAATAATTCTCATAGTCACCTGTTGGCGTTTTAAGAAATTTAGTTAATAAATGACCAAATCCTTGCTGGGATTACTGAGCTAGAGCGTGGTTCATTGCATTTGTAGTGAACATACACGGCATTATTTAGTTAACGTGTGGGGCTAAAACTGTTTAATACTTGAAATTCTTTTATAGTAATATTATTCAAGAGTGACTTCCTGCAAGCTTCAGGCAGTTTGTCTGCAGATCTTAAACAGAATGTTGATGCCAAGGACAATAGCCCCCCCCCCCCCAATAACGATCAAATATTTAAACTGTTTCATAAGGTATTAAGGTATATCTTTATTATGTATTATGACGGAATGATTAAAAAGAGCAAGTTTCATCCAGTGGAAATAGGTACAATAATAACAGAATTACTAAAATGAAGCTATGATCTTTTTTATATTCAATTCTTTATTTCAAAGAAAGGGCGTATGGCTCTATATTTTTAACCTTGAATACACATATGAATGTATCTGAAGTGGTTTATATTCAATTTTTCAAAAACATATTGTAATTTCCAATCCATTATGTTCGGTGAAATACGTAAACAGTTCAATGTAGTCCATTCTACAGGTTTTTTAAATTATTATTTTGTCGTCTGAATCAGTCTTTACTGATTACTTTCACAGTGTGTTGTAGGATATGGCTTTTTTCTCATTTGTTCATTACAAAATGGCGCCCGAAATCATAGGATGCACAACTCGTGTACTGATTATAAAATGCTAATTGTATCTTAAATATTGGATATTATGATCTATAGTTTCACAGCAAGATAACATCAATATTGATTGAAATTGGTCAATGTAGAATTCTAATTCGTGTTTTTAATTTCGAATGTTATGGACAATATTAGCTCCTTTAAACATATATTATGCAAGGGCTAAATCTGCCTATTGCCGGGTTTTCTTCAGGCCTGAAATGTTACCTAAATTATTAATTAGACATTAATTAACTTAACCAGACCATAATTAACCCTCGATGTCAACGCTAGCCTGCGATATTTATTGGATTACGATCAGATTTGCTGCTCAACTTTCATTCATGATTTAATCATAAAATAGATAATCGAGACTATGTTTTTATTGTACCAACTTTAATAATGATGATCGAGGCTAGGTCGAAAACTCAATCGCTAAAATCTCGGTTCAGCAAATCCCCTTAACATTATCTAGTTTTCAATTATTATAGTGCGAATTGTCAGCTCTTTATCTAATCTCCCATAATGTATCTAAGTCATCTGACACACAAGCAAATACAAACAGACAAAATAATATTGAACCATGACTTAGTTTGTGTCGCGTGGATGCGTCCCCGCCCCTCTCGCTTTGGACAGAAGATTTTATTTTTTCTATATTTTCTTGAGTGAAGATATCGTATAACCTATTATTTGAAACGTACTATTAACGTACTGTTATCTAGTTCAAGCGTATATAAGGGGTGTTTCAGCATAACACCCACCGCATCAGCCCCCACAAACCGCTTCTATAACGTGATCACTACTTCTGTTAAAATATTTCATTCCAATCACGCGGCCCATGTTCCACCACACAGCTGTTCTATTTATAATCAGTCCCGTTTCCCTTGTGTCTATCTTGGCATATCCGATTACGGCATGGCGACATGTGCGAATTTCATTACTGCAGTCTTGAGCATTTCCGTACTCATGATTAATCCCCGACAAAGGACGGGCAAATTGGTAGTCACTTTGGTTTATAGCCATGTTACTTGTTGTAATTCGAATTTTATCAAATACTGACTCGCCGCTATCTGTACGATTTGTTGTTACCAAGTAACCAGTAGCACCAGCAGCTTTCTTGTGTGGCCACAGAATCCTATTCTCTTTAGCTAATGTAATGTAATCAACAGGGCCGTGTAAAGTCACATTGTCCAGATTCAGTATCAAAATTAAAAGATAAACAGTTGGTCTGATAAACACATTCTCTAGCCCAGATCATTAATCCTGCAGTTGTGAAACTTTGTATTTTATGATTGGGTAACATCTGACCTATGGTAACTTTATGTAGAAGGCTTGTGTCGGTACAGAACGGGAGCGTGTGGAGAATCGTCTGTACATTTAGAAGAAAGCTTATTCCTAACATGAAGCATGGTGTCATCTCCATCGTTAACCTCTGTTATACTTCATGATAAGTATATAGATAAAGACATTGGCTCGTCAGCATTAATTATGTAAGTGATAATAGATTTCTCATATTAACCCATCATTAAGAACGCTCCATTGGTTGCCCATATATCAGCCAATCAAATTCAATATACTGTTACTAACTTTTATAGCACTCAACAATCAAGCGCGACAATATACTGAAGATCTGCCCACTCCATATGAATCCAGTAGAACCTTAAGATCACACAACAAAGTCATTATTAGTTATTCCTGCCGTCAAACGTCAACGGACGAAACGATCAGCTCCTTTTATCTGGAATTCTCTATCCTTAGACATCAAAGAATCAAAAACTCTAAGACATCGTCAAGTCACGTTTGAAGACACATTTATTTGGCGAAAATAAACACTAAAAGAATCCACATAAACTTTAAAGCGCATTAGGAACTTTATGGAAGTATTGATTGATTGATTGTCATGATAAGTACATTCTGTTTTCAATAGATGACTCTTTTATTATTGTTGTGAGGTATTGTTGGAACACTGAAAGGAAAATACAGTAAAGATCTCAAGTACATAATAAAATGGGGAGTCCTTTATTGTACAATTGTTCATTATATTTATTGGTATTTTATTTATACGGACACATTGTGTGAGTTTATCAGAGCTTCTCGACATGAATCTGTTGGGATGCGGAATTGATAGCTTTGTGAGACGGTATCGATTAAACACCAATATAGGTCGCTTCTAACCGAAACGGAACAAACGTTTCTGGTCAAGTTTAGTCCCGGGTGGTAGTTGGACTGTTTTAATACTAAAGCTGTGGAACCTCTAGAGGCCACACTTATTATCCGATTGCGATGGAGCTGAAAATATCCAAAAGATCTCGGTTCCTGTCGATATCGATGCGCTCCGGACCGCAACACCCTGGATTATAGCTTTGTTTAGCTTGTCCGCTGTCCATCTCTTGCAAAATGTGGGTGTATCTTGCACGGCAACCGCTTGTTAGTTTTAAAAAAAGATTTCCCAAGACCCATGTGGCAAGGTAATAATGATACTTTTGTATTGTACATTTATTTTTTCTGTCCACGACCGGTTACGTGCAAATACGTTTCGATACCATCAACGCGATTGCTACGACTGACGCCAATATATGACAAGACCTGATAGGATCACCACGATTACTCCACGATTAAAACCATGATTTTAATCGCAGCACGAACCGTGATAGTGGAAACCTAGCATTATACCTTTATAATTTTGTGTTCTTCGAGAACACCTGCAAAAGTTTTCCTTCTTATTTTTTAACTAAAACACATTACTAACAGATGATTTTTGTCCACCATTTTAAACTCATCTTGTGATCACAGAGGCGTAAATTTATGGTGAAAATATCACAAAATGTCCAAATTTATCACATGGATATCGAGTTTAAAATATGTTCATGCATACATTATCGAAACTGGCATTAGTTAAAATGTGATCTGTTTAAACATAATATATATATACTTTAATCTGTGGTTCGAGTGTCTAAAATAGCGTATACAAAGAACATAGTGGTTATTATTACAAAAATAGCATATACAAAGAACATTGTGGTTATTATTAGCATATACAAAGAACATTGTGGTTATTATTACAAAAATAGCATATACAAAGAACATTGTGGTTATTATTACAAAAATAGTATGTACAAAGAACATAGTGGTTGTTATTACAAAAATAGCATATACAAAGAACATTGTGGTTATTATTAGCATATACAAAGAACATTGTGGTTATTATTACAAAAATAGCATATACAAAGAACATTGTGGTTATTATTACAAAAATAGCATGTACAAAGAACATAGTGGTTGTTATTACAAAACGAACATAGTGGTTATTATTACAAAACGAACACAGTGGTTATTGTTACAAAAATGGTATATACAAAGAACACTGTGTTTATTATCACAAACTCTGAAAAGAACAGCAAAATATCATAAAAATATTATACTTGGGCGCCAAAACTGTACAAATTATTTGATTCCAGTTGTAGTAAATCATTGGAGACAGGAACGAGACTAGCAAGAGTTTAAACAGGGTCGGACATGACGACATAATATAATATGTACACCTAATTATGTGGTTCATATGTCAAAACCGGATGTAATGGCATGTATCAGGAACACTTTAGCTATTATCTTAAAAGCTGAAAAGGAAAGTAAGAACCGATTTTACAAAATATCAAATTTAAACACACATGAAGCAAAATAGTCTAAGGGCTAAAAGGTAAAATTTAGCATGTAACGTTGCACACGTAAACAATGACATTGATTCATTTCTGGGTTGCAATGGAAACCCGTAACCAACATTGACATGGTTGCCAAGGAAACGGGGTATTCCCCCACCCCCCGCTCCCAAACCGGAATAAAAACAAATACAATGCTGAAGCACACAAGGGAAAGACAACAACAACGAATAGAAGGACAAAACATCATACGAATCTTCCTAAGGTATCGCTCCTGTGTCCGGTGTAAAGGCACCGCCCGTTCATGAGTAATTCGCCATCCATCAGACAGAAATCGGAAGAAGATTAATGATATTTGCGTTCAAACGTGAAAGTAAGAATTTGTTACTTAATACTGCCTTTGAATACCACTTACTCTTAATTTACAGGAAGTTACCGAAGTTTAAATGAAATCTATCTTTGACATAAGATATCCTTTGAATACGGACCCAGGCCACGAGTTCACAAAGCATTCTCATAGACTAAAGTGAAGAATTTATTCAACATTCAATCATTGTTTTATGAGAAATATCTTTGATCCAGAAACACAAAACTGTGCACATAGTTTCTTTGTTTCTTATTGATGTATTTGGTATAAAAAAACAAATACACTGATACTTGGTCGTTACAAAGAAGAATACCGATGATTTTTCTGAATGCGGGTACCTAGTGGTGTGGGTAGGATTAGAATCGGATTATGTCAGTTCCCCTATTTGGAAATATTGGTGAATTAAAACCATAAGCCACCTGCCCGGGCCTTAGCGCAGTGGGGCGCCGCCCATCTTCGTATAGTTTGAGGTTATCAGACTACGATGATGATGTACCCGCCAGTGTCGCGGCCAGTGATCATGCACGCGGTTATCGATCACTCTGGGTAGGCTGACTGGTATCCTATCATTAGAAACGAGACTGAACGCGAAACCCTGTCTATCACTATCATGTTTAGGGTCAACTGGTACTAAAAAAGCACAATACAATAAACAAACCTGTAGGACCAACTTGTAGCATACATACCCCAACAACAATAAACAATCCTGTTGAGTGAACTGGTACGATAAATAATAACATAAACAAACCTGTAATGCTTGGTCTATTACCATCACCTGTAGGAACAACTGGTACTATACAAGACACATAGGCTCTCCCCAAAACACAGCCATCACCATTACCAGTAAACGTTGATGTACATTCGTCTGTTGAATTTGCTCCTTCAGGACAGGTAAAATTATGAAATCCGATCACGTTTTTATCTACTCCAGAATTTCCAACTGTGATCTCTGTAGCTCTTGGATATCCGAACTCTCTACATACTGAGTCGCCTTTCTTCTGAGCAAAACCATCAGCACAAAATGCATAGAATTCTTTATATTTGTATTCCAGAACAATTCCGGCATCGATTGAACCAAGCTTCACTGTAAAACAAGACACATGGATTAGGAAACATCAGATGAAAATTGCTAGTGTGAAATAGTTTACCGCTTCGGTCGGCTTCAGCTGCTAGGACTCCCAAGATCATTTCAGACTTACATGCTATGATTTCCTCGCTTGGGAAATGAACGGGACACCATTCGCCCCGATAACAACATTTCCGCCCACTGTCCTTTACTGCACTGTTAGTTTATACGTCAGTCCAGAAGGTATTAGTCTTGACACGACAGAACTGGGTTTGAAAAGTCCGAGGCGGGGGTGGTCTTGACCCACGTTCATTTTAGTGTTAAATATTGTACAGCTCTGGTTGGCTTCAGCTGCCCAGAATCCCAGAACATATGCTAGATTACCATTTAGCATACGGTAGTATTTATTTAAATAGTTTGCCCCAGTAGTGACATTTCCTCCTACTGTCATTTAAATTTCATCTACCAAGGATTCTTTTACGTGCACTACTAGTTGATAAAATTTATAGAGGATTAACAGGCTATTTATTTCCATTGATCACTTGGGAATTGCGCATATGATAGTTACCCCTAGTCTCTTTCAAATCGAAACCACACCACTTGATTCCATGAAATACCTTATCTAAAGCACACACCTTACACCATTCGCCAAGCCCCCAACCCCCACACACACACCTATCCTGTAATTTATGTTTCGACCATACTAAGGCAATTGCTTTCAGTGTACTTACCTTTGTCGTAACAGTAAACAGACATATATTTGTTTAAAGAGTCGGCTCTTCCGGATCGCTGGGTGTTTACCGCCAGGAGGGGAAACCCGTAATTTGTGTTGTCTGTAGATGCGTGCCACCAATAACTAGCAAATATTTCTGGCAGTGCGTAGTCTAAACCTCCGTTAAATCCGAGGCTATTACAAGCAGCGGTAAATGTTCGGGAATGAGTACCATAAAGATAGCCATTTACGCCCTCATATGTTATTTGAACATATCCGTAATTACTCCCACCCCCAGTAAGACGAATGTCCAAAGCTGAAAAAAAACAAAACCAAACATGAGCCATGTAATGTTTAAGCTAATTTGTATTTATCTTGTCATTGAGGATATTAAGTGTTTATTACGTCACAATGGCCGTGTCGTTGTCTCAAGACTTATCATTCACCATAGTTAGACAGCTAATCAAGTTGACGCAAACGTTCCCGATAAACAAAACGCCAAATTTTCCACAAATGCTGCTTTATACTACCAATATTAGCTTTCCATAATTGATAGGCACCGCTTGCACCAAATTTTATTATGGCAGCCATCATGGATCGTCAAGATTTTTATTAAATGTTCATACAACATCTCAATTAGTATATTTATATCTTAGCTTCTGAAGCAGTTAGGATCACAATCGTGGTGACTAACCATACATTATAACGGTTAGGGAATACATATACCATATACAACAAGCCAACACTGAGGTTGTTGTCACCCACCGAAATCCCGAAATAATAAGATGACACATATTAAATAATTGCACGTTTATCTTTTTTCCAAAGTATCGAGCAATCAAACTGATTATCAACTATACACCAAGTTAGATCACTTTCTATCAGATAGAATCAAAGTCTAAAGAAATTGCTTAGCTCTGCTTATCTTTAGCGGGAAATGTTAATCATTTAACATCAATATCAAGTTTAAACATTCTACCTCAATTAAAAGCCGAGTTGTCCCTATGGAAGGGTATCGCTGCCAATATTAAATGCTCTGCGACAATGTCGTTTCCATTGATTATATGTAAAAAGTACAATGTACAAAGTCCTAATACCGATATTGATAAAGTCAAAATACATCTAAGGTAAGAGTTAAATGTAAAACGTCAAATGTTAAGTGTTAAATGACAAATGTTTTGTGGGAAAATGATTTTTTTGACGTGTCTACATTTTACATTTCTCTCATTACATTTTACATTTGCGCTCTGTCACATCCCATTTGTCCTTCACGCAATCTACATAGCATGTTTCGCACAGCATCAACTTGCATATGCAAATGTAGGATATCGCGTGACTTATTAACATATACGGAAACCTGGCACACTATAAGCCAGAACAAGGATATTCACGACACTATAAAAGGAAATCAGCTTAGCACACAATAAAAATTTACTCACCTTGGCACCTTGGATGGCACTTTATGATGATTACGGGGGGGGGGGGGGACTGTGCAATGTCCAAATACGAAATTTCAGGTATCATGTTACATATTAGTGAAAATCACATTCATTTCGGTTTGTAAGTATGTAAATAGTTTTCTGGTACAATCGTATTTTCATAATTTAAATCCAATAAATATCACACTATAAAAGGGGTATTCAAGTAGAAATACTGATCTAAATACGAAATTCCAGATACCATGTTAAGTATAACTGATTGCTCTTTTCAAATATGCAAATAATTTTCTGGCATATTCATATTTGCTTAACTTTACAAAATAAGATTAAAGTTGAAGTGAAGGAAGGGGGGGGGGGGCTAAACTAAACTAAAATAAAGATACAGGGCTTAATCAAAAATTCTCTATGTCCATACTAAAAGATGTATAGTCATTCCTCTCTTTAAATATATTATTTATTTGTAGGCACAATGCTTATTTATTGTTGTTTTTTTAATGGGGGTGTTTAAAATATAAAAATACGGGTATTAAAAAGAAATTCCAGTTATTGTGTTATAAATTACTGGAAAGTATGTTTCTTTGGCTGCTTGAATCTATCAATTATTTCCTGGCACATTCAAAATTACGCACGGTCGTCTAGATAGTTTCTTATGGTGTGCCAGCTTGATTTCTTTTGTCGTGCGGTGAATATCCTTATAGTGTGCTTGTGCCGGGTTTCCATATTTGTTAATAAGTCACGTGATATCCTACATTTGCATATGCAAATTGATGTTGTGCGAAAGTTGCTAGGTAGAAAGCGTGAAGGACAAATGAGATGTGGCAGAGCGCAAATGTAAAATGTAATGAGAGAAATGTAAAATGTAGACACGTCAAAAAAAGCATTTTCCCACAAAACATTTGTCATTTAACACTTAACATTTGACGTTTTACATTTAACTCTTGCCTTAGATGTATTTTGACTTTATCAATATCGGTATTAGGACTTTGTACATTGTACTTTTTACATATAATCAATGGAAACGACATTGTCGCAGAGCATTTAATATTGGCAGCGATACCCTTCCATATGTTCCAAAGTCTTGACCAACCAAATAGCGTATCGCTCATTTACCTAAGCAGAAAATTATCATCAAACTTAGTCAAGGTTATGATATAATGAATCTATATTCAGAGTTTAGTTTTATCGCGCTCGCTTAATTTTATCCAAAGTTATCGTGCCCAAAAGCATCAACCAATCAAATTGCTTATCTCTGCTTACGGTAAGCAGACACTGTTCATCATCAAACTCCATCAAGGAATTCACCTAATGAACGCCTACGCCAAGTTTTAACAATTTGGCCGTCATAATAGATTTGGAGGAAATGGTGCCTTTTCTGTGTCGTATAATTGTGTTCCTTGACGCTGAGATATACCCAGTTAACATTGATGGTTAGATTTACGTAAAGTTTACGTCATTATGGTTAGATTTTGGTTAGCGTCCAATAATGGTAAAATTCTTTGGTTAAATTTACGTTACTTTTACGTCATAATGGTTATGGTTACTTTTACGTCAGAAAATGACGTAAATGTAACGTAAACTTTATGACGGATTACTAACCAATTTTTTTCGCTTTAAATACTTCTTGATTAAATAACATTACAAGTGTGTGCACATTCTAACAATTGATAAATAGTTGGAATTCAGACATAATAATTATATATGTATTATTGGTTATAATTCTAACGTTATTCTAACGTAAATTTTACATCAGGTTTCTAACCGTTAGTTTATGGTTAGTTTTCTGACGTAAATCTAACGTTAGTTTTCTAACGTTAATATAACGTTACTTTTATGTCATAATTTTAACCGTTAATTTAACGTTAGTTTTCTAACGTAAATCTAACGTTAATTTTCTAACATAAATCTAATGTTAGTTTAATTTCATGATACTAACAATTAAATTACTGTCATTTTTTATCCTTAGTTTTCTTACGTAAACAAATGTCAGTTTAATAACATGAGCACCATTTGTAATGAAGCGACTCGATGAAGAAGGCTAACCATATCCCACAGGAGAATACTGGTGTGGACTAGAATAAGCAGACGCCAAAGACTGTCATTCAATTTGGGCTTTTTGCATATTTTGTCGAACATAATTGATTAAAATATACAGTAAAACCAGATAAGACTGAACTTTATTCAGTTTATATACATTCATGTTATATTATTATATGCCTTGCTACCCATTTTTGTCCATTTCCAGGGGCCCAACAATAGAAATGAAATGGGGTTTAACGTCCTACTGTTCTGCCCCGAACTGGGCTAATGAAGACGGGCATGTGCCATACAGTGTCCTATGAGGGACATTTTGCCCGTACAGCAGCACTACGACCTACTCTTATATCGAATTCCAACTGTCAAGGGATCTTTTACGTGCACACTAATGTGTCAACAGGACCTCAGTTTTTCATCGGATCCGAACAACTAGACAGGTGTCCTTATCAGGCCCTACGTCCCGCATCACTTTCTCGGCCAATGCAGCGATCGAACCTTTTAACTCCTTTAAGAATTTCAGCCTGTAAGCGACACATAAAGAGAAAAAGGAATGAATGAATGACCTACTCTCATTTCGAATTCCAGCTGTCAAGGTTTCGTTTACATGCACATGCAACATGAGCACAAGATCTTGATTTTTTGTCCTATTTGAAGGACTAGACACTGTCCTACATTACAAACAAGGGGAAAATTCTATACCAGGATCGGACCCCTCGTTAGTTAGCCAGTGTGTTAACTTGAAAGTTAACCATTAGCCATTCAACCACGCCAGTGTGCTACAAGGGAGTTTTATCCAGACAGCTGTGCTAAGGCCTACTCATATATTGAGTTCCAACTGTCAGGGGATCTTTAACGTGCATGCCAATGTGTACATGGGACCTCAGTTTTTCGTCCCATCCGAAAGACTAGAAACCTGTGCAGTGCACAAACACATTCTCCTTATTATTCCTGTCTGTGACTACAGTAACTTGATATTGTACACATTGGAGTGCACGTAAACGATCCCTTGGTAGTTGGAATTCGATATAAGAGTATTCTGTTGTGCCGCTGCCCGGGCAAAATTTCCCTCATAGCACACTGTATGGTGTAGGCCCATCTTCATTAGCCCGGTTTAGGGGCAGAACAGTTAAACCCCATTTCATTTCATTTCATTTTGTGTACATGGGACCTCAGATTTTCGTCCCATCCGAACGACTAGACAGCTGTCCTTGTCAGGCCCTCTGTCCTGCAACACTGCCAAGCAGAAACCACATCGGAAAATCCTGATGAACACTAGCCAGTCAGTGGCTCCGGGGTCATAAATGTAGTGCCACAAAAAAAAAATTTGCAGTTCACAAACACATTCTCCTTACTATTTGAGTCTGTGACTACAGCAACTTGAAAGTAGTCCAATTAATAGCCTTTTTTATGTGGTTTTGCAATCGAAATCAAACCTGAGAGGGAAAACAAATAATGATAATACATGAAAAAGTGTGGCACCATCCAAAGGGAGAGTGAGAATGAAATGGGGTTTAACATTCACTCGACACAAACTAGGTTATTTCAGGACTAACCGTAAGGGTCTTTAGCAGTGGGAGGAAACCGGAGCACCAAGAGAAAATCCACGGGGTTGGACAGACGTCCCTACTCCTTGTCATATTCAACCCGGGAATGGAACCCATGCCAGTTGACTCAATGACATACCTTATGATACAACACGCATGCGCTAAATCGATGGACACACTAGCCGAATCGTTCGGCTGAATGGGTGGACACACTAGCTGAATGCTTCGCCCGATTCAACCTGTCGGTTGCATCACCTTTCACGTCACATGATTAAACATGGCGGCGTCTGTGTCTTTAATCTATCATGTGACTTCTCGATATGAGTGGTGATTGGCTAATGAATTCTATATTCGGCCGAATGCTTCGGCGAAGCGAACACACCAGGCGAATATAATTGATTCGGGCGAATTATTCGGCCGAATGACAGTGGACACCGAATCATTCGGCTAGTGTGTCCACCGCCTAACCATTTGTCCATCCGACCCTCCGCCAGTGCGTTACCAGGGAGTTTTGTCTGGACAGGAGTGCTAAGGCCTACTCTTATATTGAATTCCAACTGCAAGGGGATCTTTAAGTGCATGCCAATGTGTACATGGGACCTCAGAGAGAATGAAATGGCATTTATCATCAACTCGACACAAACTAGGTCATTTCTGGACTAACATATATAGTTTAATTTTATTTCAATAATTCGCGTGCCCGTAGGGGTCTTTAGCAGTGGAAGGAAACTGGAGGACCCAGAGAAAACCATGAAGTTTGACAGGCGACCTTACTCCTTGTCATGTACAACCAGGAAATCGAAACCACGCCAGTTGACTCAATCATACCTTATGATACAACGCGCACACGCTAACCATTTGGCCATCCAACCTCGCGCCAGTGTGCTACAAGAGAGTTTTGTTTGGACAGCAGTGCTCAGGCCTACTCTTATATTGAATTCCAACTGCCAGGGGATCTTTTATGTACATGCCAATGTGTACATAAGACCTCAGTTTTTCGTCCCATCCAAACGACTAGACAGCTGTCCTTGTCAAGCCCTCCGTCCTGCACCACTGACAAGCGGAAACCACGTCGGAAAATTCTGATGAGCTTTCTCAGGCAACACTGTGAGCGAACCTGTGACCTCCAAGCAAGCCAGCCAGTGTCTTATTCACTTAGCCACTGTGGCAAAGGGGTCATAAATATAATTCCACAAAAAAACCTGTGCAGTTCACAAACACATTCTCCTTACTATTCGAGTCTCTGTGACTACAACAACTACTCGAAAGTAGTGCGAACTGTAAATTTTATTTTTTTAAACTATCGTAAGAAAAGAAACATATTGAATATGCTTGTCAATATTCTTTCTCTGTCAGAGCAGCTAAAAGGTGAAATTGTCTTCCAAAAACTCTTTGTGAGTCCTCTTCCATCCAAAACTTAAAAAATCATTATTTCAAAAATGGTGTTGAGAGAGAGAGAGAGAAATGGGGTTTAACGAGAGAGAGAGAGAGAGAGAGAGAGAGAAATGGGGTTTAACGTCCACTTGACACAAACTAGGTCATTCGGGACTAACATATAGTTTAATTTTATTTCAATAATTTGCTTGCACGTAGGGGTCTTTGGCAGTGGGAGGACCCGGAGAAAACCCATGAGGTTGCAGGGCTGCCGACAACCAGTATCGCAGCGCAATTTGCGATACATATTTTGTCCGTTGCTAATCAAAAATTAAAATCTAAAGTTTTTGATTCGCAGTAACTGCGAATCATTAATATGCCTGTCATTTTGGATATTGACAGAAGGATAATCCACATTTGAAGACTAGAAGGCTTTCTGAACACTTTCAACGTGTATAAAATATAATTCCACAAAAAAACCTGTGCAGTTCACAAACACATTCTCCTTACTATTCGAGTCTCTGTGACTACAACAACTACTCGAAAGTAGTGCGAACTGTAAATTTTATTTTGTTAAACTATCGTAAGAAAAGAAACATATTGAATATGCTTGTCAATATTCTTTCTCTGTCAGAGCAGCTAAAAGGTGAAATTGTCTTCCAAAAACTCTTTGTGAGTCCTCTTCCATCCAAAACTTAAAAAATCATTATTTCAAAAATGGTGTTGAGAGAGAGAGAGAGAAATGGGGTTTAACGAGAGAGAGAGAGAGAGAGAAATGGGGTTTAACGTCCACTTGACACAAACTAGGTCATTCGGGACTAACATATATATTTTAATTTTATTTCAATAATTTGCTTGCACGTAGGGGTCTTTGGCAGTGGGAGGACCCGGAGAAAACCCATGAGGTTGCAGGGCTGCCGACAACCAGTATCGCAGCGCAATTTGCGATACATATTTTGTCCGTTGCTAATCAAAAATTAAAATCTAAAGTTTTTGATTCGCAGTAACTGCGAATCATTAATATGCCTGTCATTTTGGATATTGACAGAAGGATAATCCACATTTGAAGACTAGAAGGCTTTCTGAACACTTTCAACGTGTATAAAATGTTGAATATAATTTTATAAACAAAACTGAATTCTCCGTGTGACATTTTTTTCTCGAACTACCCAGACACAATTTATTATACGGTACTATATAATACAGGGACATAACTCTATGAATAGGGACTATTAAACCGGAAATAGGGAATCAAGTAGTACCACTCACGTTGCGAGACATAAAGTAATTAAATTATATTCATTTTGAAAGAAATAAAGCCAGTGTATCCCCCACGTATTGTAAATAAAATATAAAAAAATAAATATATGTTAACGTATTGTAATATGATAAATCAAAGTAAAAATTCCCGTAAAATATCGCGTGTGTCTAGTTAATCGAGGTGCGCCCGATTGAACAAAAATAGCAATACACGATAAAAAGCAGACGAAATTGTTTTCTAACGAAGATTTCTAACGTAACGAAAAATAACAATTAAAATGATTGGGGCCTTGGAAGTCACTGTTAAGAATTGGATTCAGACATAAGACCTAACTAAATGTCTACATCACATTCACGTCACAAGTACTTGTGGCAGTGCTAAAAAAATCTAAGAATAGTAAGAATGGAATCTAATCATATTTGTTATGAACTAGGTTTTTATGTTGAAACTGAAAAACTGCTAATCAATTTTTAAATTTGCTAATCAAATTTGGCAAAATTGGACTTTTTGATACTAATCAACTGTGAAAAATTACCGACAGCCCTGTGAGGTTGGACAGGCGACCCTACTCCTTGTCACGTATAACCGGGGATTCGAAACCACGCCAGTTGACTAAATGACAGGTCGTCACCATTCGGCCATCCAACCCCCCAAAAATGGTGTTGAAATGGGTGTTTTTGTGAATGCGCTTAGAAATACTCATGTGTAATGAAGTGCTATAATTGAACCATAATAATAATATAGTAGGCCTAGTGGACTCCTCCGTCTCATTTTGGTTGAATGTTTGGAAATTTGATGGCTAATTAGATTTAGGACACTCTGGCTTATTTTCTAGGCTTGGCTTCATGTGGCCTGTTTTCCATGCATACAAGAATTAACCAATTAGAAGTTAAACAAAATAAAATCTGCTCCAAAATATTACAATACTTTTTTTTATTTCATTGCCCAAAACACCTTTACAGTTTAACTGCATGGGTGGTAATTGAATTTATTAAATTGACTAACTTTTGCACAATAAGTAAATATAAATTATCTTAATACCCCAACTCAGACAAGTTAGTGGCCTTTCAAACCAATTTAAATTCGGTCAAAATTTGTAGAAATTTAGATATTATTTTATTGCATGTGTGTACAATTTGTTATGTGTCTAAGCTCTGTTACCACAAAAAATATATTTAATTTAGTCCTTATAGTAGATTCTATCACACGTTTGAAAGTTGTCCAACGGTCGAATAAATATGTTGTAGTTTGACCTAGATAAATATAAGACTGGGAAAATAAATATAAAAAAAATTCCGACATCTTAAAAGTAGATACCTATATTCGCAATGGAAATATTATTTTAAAAATCGGGATTATTTAATTTGATACAATTGAATAAAATGGCTCTAGTCGATCTATTTAAAAAAAACATCAACCAAATATACGAGTTTGGCTACTGCCAGTGCAGTACTGCATCCGTCGTGATCCGAATAAAGCTGTACGTATGTATATTATATCATGTGCATGCTTAAAAAAAGGCCTCTGAATCATATAATAATTTCTTCAATTTTACTATTCATAGGCCTAAAATATTACGTAGTTATAGACTATATATAAAATATTGAAGTGCGTAGGCCTACAGTTGATAGTCGCATAGACTCCGTTATCTACGTATATGATATATGCCGCCATTTTGGGTCAAGGTCAAGATAAATTACAGTCAATACAAATGAATAACTACATCGATAGATTATTAAATGTAATTTCTATTAACTGATTTCAATGTTAGGTGGTCTATGTTTGTTGTCTTTTTCAGTATATTGTCCACATTGATTAAACTATCATTATTAAAATCATTTTGATTCTTCTATATTTGTACGTACTTTTTCACAACTCTGAACCCGGAAGCGAGGTATTCTGGGAAGGTTATTTTAAAGATGGCGGGCGTTTTGGAATTTATTCGTGGAGTGCATGAGAAATGTTCAATAAACAGCTACTTGGATTACACAAACAGAGAAAGATAGATTATACCAGTTAAATTGAGAGGTTTTATTTGAAAGTAAGTTTTTTCTTATATCCACGACTGCTGATATACACGTATACTGAGACTACAAATTCAGCGATATGAAAAGAACTTACAATACAATGTAATAGTGGTAAAAATACTAATAAATACTATTCACACAGATGTAAAATTATTTCTGTCCTTATTTTTCTAATTTTTCACCGTAATTCTTACTTCTGTAAGACGCCAGGTTACGAAACAGTTTGCTTTTGTGAAAAAAAAAATTACTATCAGGTTATTACTGTACACATTTTCATTTTTACTTAATTAATAATTACTTAGACCTTTTGGACTAAAAAAAAATATGTCCTCACTACTCAACGATGCAGGCTTTGGCACATGACATTTTTACTTTCATAGCATTGGCAACACTTTAATCTCAATCTTCTCTGATTCTAAATAGCAGAAATATAGCAAATTCTTCTGTAACACTGTAATCAACCAGAACGTAATTCCAAACTTGACGTCTCCCCCTTGGACCCCGGCTGCTATTGCTTTTCATCAAAAATCTACCTGCTGTGCATAACTAAAGTTGACTTTTGAGCGCACGACAGAGAGTCTCTGCAGGCTGGGGCCAATGTACAGTCTTTCGAATGGGACAAAAAACCAAGGTATTTTGTACACATTGAATGATAATTTAAACCTAATTTCATTTTGATTTTGGAGTATAAAAGTTGCTTTAATTGAATTTTTTTTGTTTTTTTTTTTACAGATCCTATATTTGAGCACCATTCATGGCAGTCATGTCGAGGAAGTTATAAAAAGGTTGATAAGGGCTTTGTATATGGAAGCTAGATGACATTACTACTTATCATACACAACTATTTGTCACATACCGACTTGGGATTGAAACCAAGCGACTGAACTCAATAACACTCCTCAATAACACTCGTCTATGAAACCACCCAGATGGCAAAGAAATAAAGACTTTTTAATTATGTACCGAACTCATATATGTATCTATGGTAGCACAAAATTCACCAGAATGTAGGCCAAAGCTTTACTTTACAAGCAGTAGGCTTAAAATATTTTCCGTCTGATCTTGTAAGAGTCAATTGTTTATGAATAGTTTGCCTCAAGCAGATATCCTGTCACTGTGTCACAGTATCATATAACCGCTCTTTGGCTTGAACTGAGTTGTATCAGTGAGTTGAAAATCTACTGCAGCCAGTATATTAGATTCAAAATTCTAACGAGTTTTCGTCTAACTTCTAACTTCTGTTCATGTATTTTTTAACTTCTATTCATGTAATTTCTAACTTCTATTCATGTATTTTGTTAAATTAAGACAATGTATAATCCAACTTCTTTATTTGTTCAGTGTAAATTTTAATTCTATTCCATCTTATTTCTATTATTTAGACGAAAAACGTCTTCTTAATTTTTACACTTCTGCCTAGCAACCATCATTATGAAGTCATTTGGTGTCGCCACTGCGTGCTCATTTTTGGTGATTGCGCACCTGGTCGGGACCATTGTGTTGATATAAACGACACATTCTTGATAAAGACGAGAGTGTCCTCGTCGAAACGTTGCTTTATATTAAACTCAGTAAGAGTTATCTATAAAATTGTACCCTGTGTTAATGTAGACCAACAGTATATAAATATTAATTGGCTCAACTGTAAAAAAAAATCAAATAAAATTCTCCAAATCCTGCACTTGTCTTAAAAAAAATGAACAAATGCTGTTTAGCTTGTATTTGAAATAGAAAATGAAATATAATGGGGTTTAACATCCTACTATTCTACTCCGAACTTGGCTAATACGCCATACAGTGTGCTACGAAGGAAACTTTGCCCGGACAGCGGCACTACGGAACGATTAGACAGCTGTACTTGTTAGGCCCTCCATCCTGCATCACTGACAAGGAGGAACCATGCCGGAAAATCTGGATGAACTTTCTTGACCAATGCAGGGTTCGAACACCCTACCGCTAGGCTAGTGAGCCAGCGTCTTACCGACCGTATTTGAAATCGTATTTGCAAACCATACATAGATATCACGTTCAATGTTGTTTGTGGGGTTGGATGGCCGAAAGGTTAGCACGTGCGCGCTGTACCATAAGGTATGTCATTGAGTCAACTGGTGTGGTTTCGATTCCCCGGTTGTACGTGACAAGGAATAGGGTCGCCTGTCCAACCTAGTGGGTTTTCTCCGGGTCCTCCGGTTTCCTCCCATTGCTAAACACCCCTACGCGCAAGCGAATTATTGAAATAAAATTGAACCATGTTAATACCGAACCTACATGTAGTTTGTGTTGAGTGGACGTTTAACCCCATCAGACTCTCTCTCTCTCGCTCTCTCTCTCGAAGTTGTTTTCAATTTTAGCACTCCACCAAACTATTCAACTGGACTAAGAGCGAGTCGTTTGTATCAACAGAATGGTCCCGATCAGGTGCTCAATCGCCAAATTGAGCGAACGGTGTCGACACCAAACGACGTCATAATGATGGTTGCTAGGTAGAAATCAAAATTCTAAATTTGTTTACCATTCATGCTTAACATGTAAAGTGACTAGACATTTTTCGCCTTAATAATAGAAATAAGATGAAACAATTAAAATTTACACTGAACAAAAAAAGAAGTTGAATTATACATTGTCTTAATTTAGAAATTACATGAATGGAAGTTAGAAATTACAAGAGTAGAAGTAAGAAATTAGACGATAGCATGTTAGAATTTTGAATCTAATATACCGCCATAGTATAGGGGGAAACTTTTTAAACCCTTACAAATTCTTCAAATTTTTGTGATAGATCAATAATAGCAAAAATCTGTGTTAAAATTATATTTGTAATGTGTTTAACAAATTCTATCACACATGTAATATTGGTGTAATTAAGTATATACCTTATTTCAATATTGGGGTATTATATCGTTGCCCTGACTGTTTGTTTGTCCAAATTAGTTTGTGATTGTGAAGGTGACAGTTTTTTATACGCTAACATTTTCATGTAGACGTATATTTTTGTAGCCCCTGTCCGTCCGAACGTCCATCGGTCCGTCCACAATTGTTTGTGGGACCGTAACTTCATGGATTATGGCCCCTGATTGTACTGAAAGACATGTTTTTAGCTTGTGGACCCTATAGAGGTCAAAATTTTTATACGCCCACATTTTCATGTGGACGTATATTGTGGTAGCCCCGGTCCGTCCGGACGTCTGTACACAATTGTTTGTGGACACTCTACAGGTCACAATTCTTATCCGATTTTGACGAAACTTGAAATATAGGTTTATCTCCAAAAGATCTTGGTTGCTTTCGATATTGGCATGTATCTGACCGTAACTTCTTGGATTATGGTCCCTGATTGTATGAAAAATCAAGTTTTTAGCTTGTGGACCCTATAGAGGTCACAATTTTTATACGCCCACATTTTCATGTGGACGTATATTGTCGTAGCCCTTGTCCGCCTGGACGTCCATCCGTTTTTAGCTTGTGGTCCCTATAGAGGTCACAATTTTTATACGCCCACATTTTCATGTGGACGTGTATTGTCGTAGCCCCTGTCCGTCCAGACGTCCATCCGTTTTTAGCTTGTGGTCCCTGTAGAGGTCACAATTTTTATTCGATTTATAAAAAAAAAAACATGTGTATATATAACCATTACACACTAAGATCTTGGTTCCTTTTCATAATCGCGCATATCCGAACGTAACTTCCTCGATTATGGCTCCTGATTGTTCGAAAAATCGCATAATCAAGGTTGAATTCGAATTTAGGGAAAATCAAAATGAAACTGCCTGACAAAATGTGTAAAAGTATGCAATATGAAGGCATTGGATACTCAAGATTTTAACTGGCCTGCAATTTAAAAATTTAATTAAAAAATGGGAAAGTGACGCCAAGTCTCGAATATACCTGTGCCCTCATTACCACAATGCACACATCATGTCGAAACTAGAAACTGTGATAACTTGGCTCAGAATGAAGTAATTTGAATGAAATTTTCATTTTACATGTATATTATTTATTTTTGAACAATCATAGCAAGAATGGTCAGCTCTTTATCTAAATCTTACAGAAAGTATCGTTAATGTATCTTTTTCAAATTTTGTCCCCACCCCCGCAGATTGGCTGCAAAACCTGTGAACACTGCCCTATAATTTATTCACATTTGTTTCAAAGTTGGTGTGAAGCATAGATATTCAGTATTCCACAAATTTCCTTTCCAGTATTATCCCACCTAGTTCGAAAACCTTTAGCAAACGTGATAGAGGCCGTAGGGGTTTTTTTGGTTTTTTTTTTATCAAATTTGGTCAACGTCACAGTTTTCCTTTCTGATATACTGCTGAATGTGTTGGCGTATTTCCACATTTTCAAAGTTTTTCTCGAAGACCGTTTCCTAAATTGTCACCAACTTAAAGCTGTGGATAAACTGTTACAATTTAAATGTCTACTTTTGTATTTTATCACATTATATATGTATTTTTTGAATAAAGTATAGATACTTGTAGTATATTTTGTTGAATAATTATGTAAGTTGTACTGGTTTTTTGGCGTTTGGTTGCAATTACATTTAGAATTCTGAATGGTTATTGATAAATACATGTATAGAGAGAAATGGGGATTAACTTCCACTCGAATCACACTAGGTCATTTTGGGACTAACATGTGGTTTAGTTTTATTTCAATATGTGACAAGGAGTAGGGTCGCCTGTCCAACCTCGTGGGTTTTCTCCGGGTCCTCCGGTTTACTCCCACTGCTAAAGGCCCCTACGCGCAAGCGAATTATTGAAATAAAAAATTGAACCATGTGTTAGTCCCGAAATGACCTTATTTGTGTTGAGTGGACGTTAAACCCGATTTCTCTCTCTCTCTCTTAATTCAATGACGGAACTTATGATGCAACGAACATGCGTTAACCGTTTGACCACCGAAACCTCGAGGACGAAATAGATAGAGAGAAATGGGGCCTACGATTCAGTTTCAGTTCAATAATTGTTTGCGCCAGGAGTCTTTAGCACCTCGTATGGTTAAAGAAGATTTGGTTATTGGTTGACTGAATTTTACAATTACAACCACCAATAATAGATTATATTAAAGGTTTTAATTGCTCATTTGACATTAGAATTGCATCCGAAAATGATGTTTATTTAATGTTAGATTTACGTTAAAATGGTCGGTTAGATTTCCATCATTTTGCTCATCCTTTTAACGAAAATTTAACGTCAGGAAATGACGTTAATCTAATGTAGAGTTTACGTCATTTTTACGTCATATTTACGTCATTTTCTGACGTAAAACTAACGTAAAGTTTACGTCATTTTCTGGCGTAAATCTAACATAAGTGACGTAAACTTTACGCAAAATTTACGTTAGATTTACGTCAGAAAATGACGTAAACTTTACGTTAGATTTACGTCAGAAAATGACGTAAATGTAACGTAAAAATGACGTAAACTTTACGTTAGATTAACGTCATTTCCTGACGTAAAATTATCGTTAAAAAGATGAGCAAAATGATGGTAAACTGACTGACCATTTTTACGTAAATGTAACGTAAATTTAACATCATATTGTTATGTGGGTATATACAGGGCCCGGTTCCTAGAAAATTCTTAAAGTAAGCACAAAGTCATGCTTCACTTTTTATAAAAATGCCGTCCCTAGAAAATTCTTAAGATCATTCTTACGAAAGCACAAGTCAAGTATAAGTCTAAGTACATTGTGACTGGTAAAGTTTACCATAAACTGAGACTACGATGCTCTTTAACGTCATAAAAACAACTTTAGTATGCGAATTACGTCTTCAATTTGTCGTCTGCTTCATTGACGTCATATATATATATATATATATGGTTCATTTCGATGCATTTGACATGTCCCCTATTCACATATAAAATGTGCCACAAGGTAAGACGCAGACACATACAAACTAACTGAATAATTGTAAGAGGGGCTGATCTTAAAGTAGCCTGTGTGTTTGTAGCCTATTGTTTACTAATTGGGAAATAAATAAAATGGGTTTCAGGGTAGGCCTAGAAGCGAAATTTTCTATAGCATTCTTAATTTGAAATTTCTTCTGGATAAGGATTTTCTCTGTCTTGTAATTGTCTCTTTGGTATCAAAAGGTGTCGGAAATGCCGTCGAATAACTCTACCGTCAGCCATCTTTTTGAAGCGGAAACAGACTTAAGGTTGGTAAGCAAGCCGTATACCTTGCTTGGGACTTGTGCTTAGATTGACTATGTTTAAGAATGAAGTTGTGCTTAAGTTTTTTTCTTGGAACGCATAATAACGTTCTTCTGCTTAGAATGAAGTCTACTTAAAATCTAAGCACAAGAACGTTCTTAAGAATTTTCTGGGAACGCAAAATAAGGTAAATTTATTTAAATGCAAAGTCTACTTAAATCTAAGCACAAGAACGTGCTGAAGAATTTTCTAGGAATCGGGCCCTGGTGTTTCCTTAGCGGGAATTCTGAAGATCCAAGATGGAGGATGTGGCGCCTACCAAAATTCAAAACATTTTGTGGAAAATTTGTTTTTCCGGACCGTTTACATCCATCCCAAATCTAAGCTTCCTGGCCGCCGTGACGATGTCGTTGTACAAGACTTTACCATTTACCATGACCGTGTCCTTGTGCAAGAATGCACCATTCACCATATGACCGTGTCGTTGTATAAGACTGTATCATTCACCATGACATTATTCATGTTCTATTCTAAACTTGGGTTTAGAATCACTTATTGCTTTCAAAATGAATCAAGAAGAATTACAAAATTACAAATACTTTTGTCAAGGCAAATTAATTACAAGCTGTTGGGGTTTACTAGAATGTGTGTACCGGCATGGTTAATCTAATCTAGATGAATAGAGACCTTTAATCCCATTGGGTGGCTTAGGAACATCCTGTCCTGTGTTATCAAGGACGTGTCGGTCGTCAAAATGTACACAGCATGAATTGTCCAGCTGTTTTCTTCAGATGTGTAGACGTCTGCAATATAAGTCTTTATCTCGCTTTAATAGGTTGGATCTCGCTTTAACTCTCTACATCTTATTAAGGCCTTCACTTAATACCCTGCATATTCTGGTCCTAATTTCGATTGGGTACTGGCCCAGCTTGAGAGAATATCAGTGTACTCGAATACCAAGTCTCGCAAGTGTAATCGAGTTGCAAAGTTCAAGGTTCGTTCAATATCAAGGTTTCCGTGGAGGATGCCATGTTTGATTTGAGTATCACTGTGTCACTACATCTGATTGGACGCTACTGTTTACGTGTCTGCGGTAGAGGGCGTTAACGTAGTTTTAAGTTCGTAGTTTTAAGTTCGGGAATTGCAAAGCAGGTGTAGCCGTAGCCGTGAAATATATATTGGGGGAGGGGGTCCGCAAATGAAATTATATAAAATGTTGTCAAATCTGTAACGCCGGAGGCCGATGTAGCGCGATAGGGAGAGTGTGCCACTGGGGGGGGGGGGGGGGGGGTCGGGCATCCCCATAATTCTTTTTTTAAAGTTTCAGTCTTCTGAACTAATCATAATAATTGTTGTAAATAAATAGGAGTTATGGCCTACTATGTAAATTTTGGAGGGGTCCATGTATATTCAGCCCCCCCCCCCCATCCCCCGAAAAACAATTGGGAGGGTCGCCCCCCCCCCCGCCCGGGCCCCACATGTGTGACGCCCATGATAGCAACATCTAGAGGTTGTAAAATTCGCGGTCGTTCCTTCAGGAACATGGGTCTTAAATACAATCCCTTAAACCATTCAGCTGAAGAGACAGTATGCACTGCCTAAGGCCATGTACAGTTTTAACTTGCTGGGTGCATAGCTAAGGATTGCTATTGTTTAAACTTACTATCATTGTAACAGTAGGCCGTTGATTGTTCACGTGTATCACATTCAAGGATCATCTCTGGTTATCTGACACGAGTCCAATTTGTCTTCATCTCCAGTACAATTAACGTCGAATATCCATCTGGGTAGATCGTCTTCCATCGCTATTACACCAGCCTTGGCATGCTGAGCTAAACCTTTACAAACCACCCTAGCTGCATTGTCATCCCAGGGTCGGGGACAAATTGTACCCCAATAGCCATTATAATAGACTTCCACTCGATTGTCGTCACCTATTCGAGTTGTCCCTGCAACTGTGAAATAAAATATGGCATTATAATACATAATCTGACTTTCAAATCTGGTTTCGAACAATTGTTGGACTGGACCCGAATAGAACACAAGTAGTTCGCATTCATGCAGTTGACATTGTGGGGGCAGATGTTGGGGCAAAATGTCCCTCATATCACACTGTATGGCGTATGCCCGTCTTCATTAGCCCAGTCGGTGCAGACAAGTAGCACGTTAAACCCATTTAATTTCTAATATGCCAGTCAAAACGTGTACGCCCTGTCTATACACACACGATGTTTTCAATATAAGACACGTATACTTTCAATATCTAGACACCAAAATAATAATAATAACTAGAACTGCGATACAGTAATGACGGGTTTCACCGGTGCCACATTACCCTTGAACTTATGTCACTTCCGGTGCCAGTTACCCAGCAATATTAATTTCATTTATACATTTGTTACCATGTGTTACATATGTCAAAAAAGTTATCCTTACAAAATTTGTTACTAACTTACCGCTAAGTTAGCTGACTTTTTAATGGGAAATTCCTCGACAAGGGAAGATGCTAGAAACAATTTTTGGACATCTATATGATCGTATTGATCCAATCTATATGTCCATTGGAATCAAATATCATAATGTTAAACGAATGATAAATATAACTCACTTCAAAACAATTTGAAGGCTAATAATACAGTTTTTGGCAAAATTACATTACTTCCGGTGATAATAAAAGTTTTACATTAATTCTATGAAAATATAAATGGCATAAGGCCTCACATGGTGAAAATTTTATGATAATCGAATAATAATTGACACTTTTATAGACCAAAACCTATATCTCTGCAACCGAACAAATGAGAAACCATTTTGTGATATCTGTATGGTCGTATGGGTTTTTGCCCAAATGTCGTCATTTTCAGTGACAGTGAAAATGTTAAATTGGATTGACCTAGTCAAAGGTGGCATGAGGCATCACATGGTAACAAAAATTGAAAATCGAACGATAATTGACTCTTTTACATGCACAATAACGTGAAAAGTGACGCTTGCAAAATTGCCTATTTCTTTGCAATTGCGCATATTACAATCTAATTTTGACATACATTGTCCTCGTATGGATTAATGCTACAAAATTATGAAAGTTGCGTAGAAATAATTTAAAATATGAAGACGATGAATGGGTTGTAAATAGCTGATTTTTACTCCTTTTTTCAACCTTAAATCCAAATGGCGCAAATACAAAACCGATATAAAAAAACCCAAAAAACTAAGCCCGACATATTTTGCGCCTGTAGCAGGAGCAGTCATCTTCATTGATAAGATTTTTAGAAATTAAGATTTTTCCTTAGGAAAAGACCCGTCAAAATTTAAATTTTAGGCAAGATTACGTCATTTCCGGTGCCGACAAAACTTTATAGGTAGAAAATTTGCACCAAGGAGTATATGAGCTTTTGTTTTATACAAATCAGGCAATAAATAATTAATTTATAACCCATAAACTGTAATAAAAATGCGAAACGTCTTAAATAGTGAACCTGGCGAAATTGGTTATTTCTTTGCAAGAGAAGATGCTAGAAGCTATTTTTTGACATATTTATGATCGTATTGATCCAATCTATATTTCCAGTGGAATGAAATATCATAATGGTAAACGAATACTAAATATAACTCACTTCAAACAAATATTTGTTTTGAAGGCTAAAAATACAGTTTTTGCTAAAATGACATTACTTCCGGTGAGAATGAAAATGTTAAATTAGTTTTATGAAATCAGAAATGGCATAAGGCATGAGATGGTGAAAATTTTATGAAAATCGAATAATATTTGACACTGTTATAGACCAAAAACCTTGAAAAGTGACTAGTAGAAAATCGTCTATTTCTCTGAAACCTTACAAGTTAGAACCCATTTTGTGGTATCTATATGGTCGTATGGGTTCATTCTATTTGTTGATTGAAATTAAATATCATACTTTTAAACAAATAACATATACGACTCATTTGAAAAAAAATATCGGTTTTGAAGGCTAAAATTTGGTTTTTGCCAAATGACGTCACTTCCGGTGACAGTAAAGGTGTTAAAATGGTTTAATCTAGCCAAACGTGGCATTCGGCATCAAATGGTGAAAGAAAATTGAAAATTGAATAATAATTGATTCTTGTACATGCAAAATAGCACGAAATGTGACTCATGCAAAATTGCCTATTTCTCGACAACTGCTGATATTACAAACTAATTTTGACATACATTCTCTTTGTATGGGTTATTGCTACGAGGTTATGAAAGTTACGATGAAATATTTTGAAATATGAAGACGGTGGATGGGTTGTAATTTTACACCTTTTTTCACCTTTTAATCGAAATAGCCTGAAAACGAAATCGAAATTAAAAAAACTGACTCCACACGATATTGAGGCAATCAACATGGCAAACTATAAGAAATTTGCTGGACGACCGTGTAAGCAATAAAATCATGTGATAAGTATGGCTAATCCAAGCCTTTAAAAGTATATTCTATATTTAGCAATTAGCTTACTGTCGGACAGCGACACATTTCTTTCAACAAAACAAAGAGGATTTTTCCTTCTCTAAAGTACGTAATTATGAATGTGCTATAGAAACATACTTTCCATTACTGGAATTTCGTATTAGAACCCGTATTTGGACATTTTAAACCCTCTCCACCGCCCCCACACCTTCTCGCTAAATTTTAGTACAGGCTAATTAATCATAGTGCCCAACAAATAATGAATATACATGTAGGCTACATGAACGTGCTTTTCACATGATACCGTATTATGACTCGGGTTTTGACATTGCCCCCGCCCCCGCCCCCGTAATCATGGTAATATGGTTTAGTACCATCTAAATTTGGTCGGGTTTTTTTTTAAAGGTAAGTAAATTTGCTCTGCGTAAGATGCTATGTAGAAAGCATGAAGGACAAATGAGATGCGGCAAAACGCAAATGTAAAATGGAATGGGGGAAATGTAAAATGTAGACACGGCAAAAAAAAGCCTTTTCCAATAAAACATTTGTTATTTGACACATTACATTTGACGTTTTACATTGAACTTGGTCTTAGAGGTATTTTGACTTCATCATTGTCGGTTTTAGGAAATGAAATGAAAATGAAATGAAATGAAATGAAATGGGGTTTAACGTCCTACTGTTCTGCTCCTATACTGGGCTAATGAAGACGGGCATACGCCATACAGTGTGCTATGAGGGAAATTTTGCCCGGGCAGCGGCACTATCGCCTACTCCTACATCGAATTCCAACTGCCAAGGGATCTTTTACGTGCATTCCAATGTATACGCGGGACCTCGGTTTTTCGTCTCATCCGAAGGACTAAACAGCTGTCCTTGCCAGGCCCTCCGGACCATGTACGTTGTACTTTTTACATATAAGTACTCGAAAAGACATTTTAGAAGAGCATTTAATATTGGCAGCGATACCCTTCCATAAATGACAGACTTTATGATACAGCGCACGTCATTCACCCCCCCCCCTCCGCCCTATGGAGAAACAGCAGTATATCTGCTAAGTTTCCTCCCACTGCTAAAGACCCCTAAGCGCAAGCGAATTATTAAAATAAAATTGAACCATATGTTAGTCACAAAATGAGCTAGTCTGTGTCGAGTGGACGTTAAACCCCATTTCCCTCCCTCTTTTTATGTATGGCGTTACTTCAGCACAATGTACAGATTTCAAATTACCTATTATATCACTAAATAGTGTGACACTATCCTGTGTCGCTAAATAGTTGAATTATGAATTACTTCTACTTTGTTATACGGCCCGTGATACTATGGTGATACTATCGTCTAGGACTTCCTTTGACTTCACGCTGTGCATAATATGATCAATTAAGACTGTTAAACACTTTTTACGTTAACTATGTTTTTATAATACAGGAAACTACACACACAGCCATGACATTAAATATAAGTTCTCTTTCCCCAGCTTGTGTGTATTAGATTACGATTAACATCATTCTCTTTACCCCACCATTTACTGACGGTACCCCACGACATCATATGACTCTCCTACGACGTAACGGGGTGGTCTAATTCAAGTGGTGTCTAAATGATGTCCGAATAAAGTTTGTTTCCCAGCCTCTCAGCCTAGGAGGCTGTGAGTATAACGTTCCCCTTGGAACTACGAATGATGTATATTTCAGCCTCTCAATGATATCTGAAGGGACTTCAACCGCGAACGTTCTTTATAAAGAGCTTATGTACGTGAGTCATGTATTGAGCCCCGGGAAATTGACCAGGTACTACCTTTATCAAATTGGTCAGCTGCACATACGCTATCCCGGATTTCAACACAGTGTACTTATATGGGCACCTAGGAGGGCGGCTAACCACGTTTCTAACGCATGGGATTACCATATTTTGATTATCAGACGATGATGTCAGTGCCTGATTTTAAACTACCAGACATATTCTTGTTAGTCTAGTTTTTGTTGTCACTGGTACTAGCTAACGACTTCAATACATTAACAAGAACATTTTACAGATAAATAAACTCTGTATATAGGCCCTATAGTATTATAATAGCCACAGCTGTCTCTGGAGAAAATACGTTACTTCACCACAATATACAGGTTTCATTATGGGGCTACCTCACCACATTGTACAGATTTCAAACTACTCTTCCATCTTTATTAGCCCTGTAGGAGTAGAACAGTAGAACGTTAAACCCCATTTCATTTCACTATCCTACCATTATATCAATAAATACCATAGAGATAACCTACAGGCGTCTCTAGAGAAAATGGATATTCAATGTCCCAGTGTTCCATGTTTCGCCAGATTTTAATTTAATACCATATATATTTTAGCAACGAAGTAATTAAAAATATTTATACAATATGCACACGGTACATATGTCACTAATATAGTAATATGATATAACATAAAATATAAAATAACTATATTATACCATATACTATGATTTATTTTAGATTAAGAAAGAAAGTGAAGAAACCATAGCAGATATAAAATAAAATACATAACTAAAATACAGAGTTGTTCACTACTTGGCTTTTTGGTTTAGCTTTGCTATGAGTCCATCCCCGGACTGATTATTTCTGTATTCGTTGCCCTCTTGGCATTGATTATTTCTGTCTTCGTTGCCCTTGTAGTGAAACGAAGCAGCGACGTTGTGAGATTACTACGAATGGTCGAAGAAAGGGTAAGTATCGGCTTCCCTCACGGGGGTGGGGGGTAATTCCAAATGGAAAACGTCGCGCAACGTTAACCCTGGATAGAGTTCAGCCTCTTGTGCCCCAATCGATGCCCAGGACTGTGGGTATACACCCCTAGAAACGCCAACTCTCATTGATTAATCAATGTCTGACGTCATCGGGTCAAACGCAGCTCGTATGACCCCTGAAACGACCTCCCACTACAACTGGTCAGATATCCATGTAGTGTAGGTCATCTAAAGTAAAACAAAAACTAAACGAAATATAGACCTGTATTTTAATCAGATTGCTCGTGTCCACAAGGGGAGGGAGGAGTGTAACTCAGGAACGGAAAGTCGCGAAAACTGATAATAGTTCTTATCTGCGCATGACATAAATGCTTCCCACAATATCCATTGAAACCTACAGATGGTGTTTGGAAAAGAGAGATAACTAGCGTGATTACCATGCTTCACACCCAATTTGAAAGGAATCTGTCAAAGACTGTAGCCAATTGTTGACAGGCGGACCGAACAACGAACAGGGGCGATAACCATTTATTGTCTAATCGACTAAGACTAGTAATTATTTCCCCTTATTTCATGATGGATGAATCTAGTGCGAGTTATAAATAGACAATTTTTCCCTTAATTTTTTTCTCCCCTCTTCCTGCATTTAGTGGGTTAACTTTTTGGTCTAGAATTGGAGAAAAAGGAATAAATTTGCAATTTCATGGCAGTTTTGGGTAATACTGATGATATTACAGCGGAGGGATAGGGGGTGTAAAGTGTCCTTCTGCAGAGCAATCATTGTGTCGGAAATGAGATTTTCACCCCAGTGAACATCAAATCCGTGTAGCAAAAAATCTAAACGGTCAACCCCCTACAAAATTATTATGAGGAGATTGCCAAATGTTGTTCCCGTTGTGCCTACAAAGATTGGAACCAACGGAATGTTGAGCAAAAAGCTACAGCCTGTGATGTTACAGCCATTTAACATTGAAGTCAATGGGCAAATAATTGCTAGTCTGAAACCTAATCATAGCATATGGCCTTATCATGTTAGTTCAAACCAAACAGAAATAGCTATTCAAAATCTGAAAACAGAATTGTGTGCAATAAAACCGACAATTTTATTGGAAAGTTTAAATAAAGAGCATCAAAGAGATGACACCATGGGGTTGTGTTTTAAATTTTAGCACACACTATTTTGTGAAGGTAATACATGTCTCACAGATAGTAGATAAAATACAATTTACCTGAAATTTAAAACTCTGTCAAACTTTTCCAAATGGGAATCAGAAATAAACATTGTCTTTCCTTTAGGGGTTTCTTCCAATTTCCCAAATTAAAAACCAAATATCTATTAAGCCATCACACTAAAACATATAGGAGATCAAAATTAGTATTAGTTATCAAAGCATAGCAATGTTTCTAGTTAGGTCTAAATGCCGAATAAAATGGGATTTAACACCGTACTTTTCTGCTCCGAACTGGGCTAATGAAGATGGGCATACGCCATACAGTGTGCTGTGTGGGAAATTTTGCCCGGACAGCGGCATTACGCTCTACTCTTATGTCGAATTCCAACTGCCAAGGGATGTGTTACGTGAACGCTAATGTATACACGGGACCTCGGTTTTTCATACAATCCGAACGACCAGACAGCTGTCCTTGTCAGGCCATCCGCCCTGCATGACTGACAAGGGGAACCACGCCGGAAAATTTTGATTAACATTCTCGGCCAATGCAGGGATCGAACACCCGGCCTCCAGGCTAGCGAGCCAGCGTCTTACCCACTTAGCCACAGTGACCCCCCCCCCTCGTCTAAATGAGACACTTCATAGTCCCCAAAAGTAAAGACATATTTACCTTTCCATGATTTTGGTTCCCAACTAGATACGCTAATCAATCGTAATGGACATAGAAATGGTTTAGGAAAAATGTTGCAATTCAGTTAACTGGTAATCTGAAAAAATGCCGAATGCTTTCAATAATAAATCTTGTTAGAGAGTTCACAACACAAGATTCACAAAATACTACACAGTGAGCGTAAACAAAGTGATAATTGGGTGACTCTTCAAATTAACCAAACCATTCCCGAAATTCTGACCTGTAGGGTTGTTTATGAAGTATACTATACGGTGACAACCATTAAGTTGCAAAAGTTACACATAATTAGAAAGTATAAAGAAATTACTTGAAACTGATTTCTCAAAGTCTTTTGGGGGGTCATTTCACTTCTGCTGAAGTCTTTACAAATAGTTCGATTTTTTCAACTTATACATCAACCATCAATTCATTCTTGTGTCTCATCGTTGCTTAAGGAGCTGTATTTTTCTCCAAATCTCCTCCTAATAAATATAAATAAATCATAATATTTAACAAGCCAACAGTGAGGTTAATTGCACATTTGTATTTTTAAAAAGTATCGAGAAATCAAACTGTTTATCTACGCTTAGTCTAAGCATAAAATGTTCACTATCAAACTCAGGTTTTGGAGTACCTGTTAGTGAGTGAACCTATACACTAAGTTTCATCACTCTTTATCAGTTAGAATCAAAGTTATCTGGTCTCAAAGCATCGACCAAAGAAATTACTTCGCTCTGCTTCGCCCTAACGGGAAATATTAATCATTGAACACACTCAAGACATCCACTTAATGAACATCGATACCTCAATTAAAAGTAGAATTGTTATGTTCCAAAGTCTTGACCAATCAAATTGCTTATAGCTTTGCTTACCCTGAGCCGAAATACTCTCATAGCTACTGCCATGTACACTAACATAGTTAAAATATCTCATTGGTCAACCTTCACTTCACTACACAAAATTCCCATTCAGAATTAGACCGAAGGCCTTATCTGCATGTTTAGCCCTACAGTTTACTAAAACTGTCTTAAGATGCACCCATGTCCTTGTACATTGTAAATTGTCCCGAACTGGAATTGCCCGATCTTTTTCTGGTCAGTTTAAACATTCCCGAATTTATTTTTAGCTTGAGAAAATTCTTAAGTAAATTGCCTTTATTGCCTTATTTCCTTCTGATAGTCCATTCAGAACCCTATATTCGTACTAGTTCAAAATTGCAGGGGATTTTAGTGTTACATTCACGCATACTATACTAATGTCCAGAAGAAAGTATACACTGTGCATTTTGTGCTGCATCAACAAAATTCGTTTTTCCATGGTATACGGTATTTGGGTAGAAAGTCAATTTGTTTCACATTTTTATTTTGCTTAGAAATGTTGAGTTTGGACGCAAGAAACAAACTCAGTAATTCTTTTTCAAATGTGTTTAATCTAAACAAAATTTAGTCATTCTTTTAGTGACTTTCTTTTGGACATCAGTATATAAGCCACATCGTCGGTTACAGATTAGAGTTAATTACACATGGGCACATATCGCCATTTTGCCAGGAATATAACTGTGCATGCCTAATGAGAGCTGGAGCTGATTTTAAGACGGGTACACGTTCGTTTTTTTAAACTGGTTTATTTGTTCCGCCTTTGCGTTGAAATGATATTCAATCCTGTTCAATGTCAACGTCTGAACGTGCAATAATATAAAGGGAATACCTTTGTGCCCTGCTAAATTTGTACTGATATTCTATACTCTTAATAATTTGGTGCAGTAATATTAAGCTTAGCTTTTTCTATGGAAAGAATCTGGGTGGCAGTTAATTTGTTTACAAATTAAATCTGCAAAATTAACATAGAAGTTATCTTTCTTTTACTTATTAATGAAGTTATTGGGTCCGTGGACTGCTTTTCTTTTTTATATATAAGGTAAGCTTATGTAGCAGCCAGTCTCCTCCCTTCGTTTGATTGTCTGTTTCCCATCCGGCCATGTCTAGAAAGGCACAAAAGTAGGCTACATGAAATAGATATAAAGACTGATTGGACAATTTATACTAAGGAAAAGAAATGGGGTTTAATGTCATACTTTCTGCATTTAATCCCACTAGTTTAGGAAACAACAAAAAGATTCTTCGGAATTAAATTCCAAATGGGTTTGTACGGGCTAATGAAGACGGAAATGAAATGAAATAAAATGGGGTTTAACGTCCAACTGTTCTGGGCTAATGAAGACGGACACACACCATGCAGACAGCGATGCTATGGTCTACTCTTATATCGCACTCCAACTGCCAAGGGATCTTTTACGTGCATGCCAATGTGTACACAGGACCTCGGTTGTTTGTCCCATCCAAAAGACTAGGCAGCTGTCCAACCAAGCCGATGGACATCCAACGTGCAGTGTACTAGTACATGTATGAAGAATTTTTGCCTCCACTGTTATTTCAAATTCCAACTGTAAATGGTTCTTTTAGTTACCGGTACGTGCATGCCAACGTGTACGGGGGGACTTGGCTTATCGTACCATCTGAATGACTAGTTCCTGTCAGAACTGTATCTCTCGGACAAATTCCTTGACCATTCCTGTTCGTCCATATGAAGCTTCAATAAGAAAATACTGAGCCTATCCTACCTCAGTTTTGGATTCCTTGTCTTTTATTATTCACCGTAATTCTCACTACATCTGACACAAGTTTATAATAATACAACAGGCCCTACTATTTTTAAATAGAACTTTGCGATTCAAAATACATGAAAATAGCGATGGATTATTGTCAATATATATTATTATATGTCAAATGTGGTGGGAAATGATTCCTTCTGGCCAACAAAAAAGTACCGTAGGGCGATAATAGAAGGAAAGAACTTCAAAATAGCCTTAGAACAGGGGTTGTACGTAATGGCTAAAAGAGTTTTATTTTCATATTGCAGCCTAATAAGGCTGGACAGGAATTGACAGAAGATTTCGTCCGTGAGAGACCGTATTGAAAGGAACTACTGAATGACTAGAGCAGACACTGTTCCTTGCCAGGCTCTGTTTCCTGCACCACTGACAAGGAGAAACGACGCTGGAAAATGTACGGGAGCTTCACTGGGCCAAGTTGGCCAACACCAGGATCAACCCTCTGATCCCCTGTTACTGTAACTAAAAGTGAGCCTGCACCCAGAATCAGCGAGCCACTACTAGTATTTATACTAAAGCCGCAATAGTTAATAACATATCTTTATCTTTTTGCTTTCCTCTTGTTTACATTTTCATTCTATTTTGTAAAAATCGAGAAATTATGATATCCAAATGTTGCTTCACCTTCTTCTTTTTTTCAGTAAGGGCATTTCTTCAACAAAATTGAATAATAATGTTGTAACATGAACTCATAAATTGGTCTAGTCTTCTATTAGTTCTAATCGCATCTGGCTGTGAAAGGAAGTAGGCTATGTTAAAGGAGCTAAATCGCTAATATTTGGGACCTAGAAATTGACCCAAATGAGTCGCAACACATATAATAATATAATCTGAATGTATATAAACTGTTTACATTCAATTGTTTCCGGTTTGACTCAATTTCAAATCAGTTATGTCCAGCGAAATACGGCATGAGTCTCAGCCGAATAGCAATTTCTGGCGTCTGATTATTCCTGTCTATTGCGCATGCTCTCCAGATAAGATATGGCGTCACCGTTTGACATGAGTTGTGGAATATGTCTAGCCTCGTTCGTTCTGATCACTTGTTACAAATGACGCTGAAACGCACTATGGTACCCCAATGGTAAAATGTTTCTTTTGTCTTAAATATTCGATATCAGAAGCCTGTCTTTTTCTGGTAAGATCACAAAATCAATGTTGATTTGAATTGACAAATAATTCATATTTTCAACGTGTAAGACTTTGGATGATATTGAGTTAGAGATTTAGCTACATTAATGTAGGCCTATGGCAAAATTTAATAAAGTATTATGAAATACTTACTGGTTTGGGTCTTTAAAAAAAATACCGACATAGGTCGGGGAATCAATCAACATGTTCTTTGACTTCATAAAAGCATAGAGGTTAGACGATGTCGATATGCGCGGGGTTTTTTTTTTTGGGGGGGGGGGAGTTTGTTTTGCTTTTTTTTTTTTTTGCTTTTGGTTTTTTTTTCAGTCAACCCGATCGATCCAATTTCAAAACTTTCAGCCTCATCATTATTCCGTGAGACGATAAATTTATCCAACGATATAAACAAATTAATCTCAGAATGTCTGATATTGTGTTGACGAGACATTCGACCCATTTCACCTTTTCTTCTGCAAATAAGATAATCCTATACAGTTTGGGTTTTTTTTCTTAAATTTATATAATTATTAAATCGGTACCTAACAGAATACATGAGATTCTGAAAGTGAATTATTCAGGTAAACGCAGCGCATAAATCGGTACCTAACAGAATACATGAGATTCTGAAAGTGAATTATTCAGGTAAACGCAGCGCATAACCAGGTCACTGCTCGTAATGGAACCATATCGCAAAATAGTTTCAGTTGTTGACGGGATTAAAGATAATAATTAATTGCGTGACATAATAAATTGACTTAGCTGCGTTCGATATAAATATCTGACAAGATGAAGTCTCTGTTAGAGTCATTTCTCTCTCGCTCCCCCTCTAGGGAAACTGCAGTACTCACTCCTGAGTTCATGGTCATTAATGTTACTTCAGCAGAGAGAGAAAGGGGGAGTAACGTCCACTCGACACAAACTAGGTAATTTCGAAACTAACATGTGGTTCAATTTTATTTCAATAATTCGCTTGCGCGTACGGTACGGGTCTTTGGCTGTGGGAGAAAATCGGGGGACCCGGAGAAAACACACGAGACTGGGAATCGAAACCACGCCACTTGACTCAATAACAAACCTAATGGTACAACGCGCACGCGTTAACCATTTGGTAGCCCAACCCCCAATTTACTTCAGCAGACTGTAGTATAAGTTTCAAACTTCCCTACCAGTGTATCAGTAGTGTTATTTCACCACAATGTTTAAGTTTTAAACTACCCTACCACTATATCAGACATCAATAGTGTTATTTCACCACAATGTTTAAGTTTCAAACTACCCTACCACTATATCAGTAAATACTATAGAGATAACCCAAATGCATATTCAGTTTCTGGTTTTATTAGAGAAAGATACAATCAGATACCATTCTGGTATAGTGTTCCATTGTTTCGCCTGATTTTAATCTAATGCCATATATAGTTTATCACCGGAAAGACACAAATATTTATACAATATGCATACTGTACAATAATACATATGCCTAGCATATACATATCTAAATATATATCATTCTTTGATGTTGGCGGAGCATTATTTCAAATAATGCTACGGGCAATGTGGCAAACATACATTATCATAAAGCATGAAATAAAATATAAAATACTATTTAAAAAAAAAATACTTTAAAATACAAAATGAATATAAAATAATGCTACGGGCAATGTGGCAAACATACATTATCATAAAGCATGAAATAAAATATAAAATACTATTTAAAAAAAATACTTTAAAATACAAAATGAATATAAAATAAAAAAGAAATATAATAGTTATTAATTATAACTGATTTAATTTAGATTAAGAAAGAAGACGAAGAAACAATAGCAGACATGAAATAAAATACATGATAAAAATACAGAGTTGTTCATTTCTTGGCTATGAGTCCATAGCACTGTTAACTCATGGCGAAGCGAAGCAGCGACGCTACGTGATGAGGAAATGAAATGGGGTTTAACGTCTTACTGTTCTGCTCCTACTAGGCTATTGAAAACGAGCATACGCCATACAGTGTGCTATGAGGGAAACTTTGCCCGGGCAACGGCACTGTGGCCTACTCTTATACCGAATTCCAACTGCCAAGGGATCTTTTACGTGCACGGTTTTCCGTGCCATCCGAACGACTAGACAGATGTACCTATCAGGCCATCCGCCCTGCACTACTGACTACGAGATTAGGACAGTCGCGACTTTGGGTCTTTCTCTTCGCACTTGGGTAAAACGAAGACAATAATTGGCGAAGAAGGGGTAACTATCGGCTTCAGTTATCTAGGATGCAATGAATGTAGTTCTGATTAAAGCAGCGGCTGCTAAATAAGGTCCGGGTCGAAGGAACCCGCTGACAAGGGCTCTGGCAACTTTGTGAATGATATCACTAGAACAGAACGCAGAATATCAATAGGATTCATCATCTCGTGAGTCTAATGCTTCAAACCAAATCTGAAAAGAATCCGTTAAAACATTGTAGACTCTATCGCGTTCTTAAGGTTTTCAGCCAAGGTGTATAACTCTGGTATCACGACGTCAAATGGGTCCACGTGGCTCCACCGGGAAAAGTGGTAAAATATTGAGAATGAAATTGTTGTTATTTGGACATTAAATTTCAGTAGCTGATATGAGGGTCACATTGATCGGCATGTGATGAGTGAATTGATGTAACACGTTTTGTTATTGGATCAGAATGGATAATAGAGATTACTCGTGTTAGGGAAAGTCTAATATTGATATGAAAGTGGTGGCAGATTAAACGTAGATGGGAGGGAGGTTGGGTGTCCCCAGAAATGAAATGAAATGATATGGGGTTTAACGTCCTACTGTTCTGCTCCAACTGGGCTAATGAAGACTGACATACGCCATACAGTGTGCTATGACGGAGATACTGCCCGGACAGCGGCACTACGTCAAATTCCAACTGGCAAGGGTTCTTGTACGTACACGCTAATATATACACAGGGCCTCGGTTTTTTCGTTCCGTTTAGACTATGTTCCCTTTCAGGTCTTCTGTCCTGCACCCCTCACAAGGGGAAACCACTCCAAAAAACACCCATCAACTTTCTCAGCCAACAGCGAGCCAGAGTCTGTTTCCTTTGTATGCTCAAAAAGTCATATAACACATTTTCTGGAAAATTAGTCGTCATGTGTTCATATTTAGGCCCAATTTGATTAAAATACAGATCTATATTTCGTTTCGTTTTCATTACTTGAAGATCTGATTAGTTGTACTCGAAGGTCGCGTCAGGGGTCATACGAACGACGTTTGACCCTATGACGTCATACATTGCTTAATTAATCAGCGTAGACGTTTCTAGTGGATTACCCACAGTTCCGTGTATCGCACGCCAAGAACTCGCAGTAACAGACCATTTCATTGGCTAATCCCTCACAATAATTTCCTCGTGATCCAATGTTAATTATGGCCTCTTTGCCCGGCACCAAATATTCCCCAAATTTTCGTTGGACTGAAGGCTTTTTCAGTACAGACAGAGCCACACATATGTGTTACTAATTATCCTCCGTACATATCACCGTAACCAACTCTTAACCCTGTTACACTTCTGCGTTTAAACCATGGCTATTCACTAAAACCTGTCAGAAAATATTTATTCAAAACAACTTCTTCGATTCTGAACCAATATCGTCATTCAAAAGGGAACGATGGACAATGGCTATAGATAGACGAACTACAAATCGGATGAGTGAAATTAAATGGTGAGTTGCCTCTATTGCTAATCAAGAAGATGAAATTTAATGATGGTCTGCCTCCATACTGAATCGAGATGGCGAAATTTAATGGTGGTCTGCATCCATACCAAATTGGAGTTGTCTCCCTTATATCAATTCCAACAAGAGGCGCTAATTATTTTAGTCTCTGTTACCATATCTATTTGATAAGGCCAACTTCAACTTTGGTCAAAGGTCACGAGATGTAAACAGGGCTAGCGGGAACCCTAACCCTGGACCTAGCCCAATGTTTATCCTAACCCTAACCTACAATCTCGCCAACAATCGCGTGCTCTGACCTTATCTACATCTCATCGTCCTTGACGAAAACTTATAATTGCATATTCTAAAAATAAAAATCTGAACGACATCTTAGTGCACAGTAAATTAGACTAAATAAGACCAGTCCTCACCTTAACCTAAAGACAAGAATATATCAAACCCTAGCCCAAACCCTTAGTAAATTAAATCAACTAGATATAAGAATCCCTAGCCCTAACCCGGGGATAGTGACACAAACTCATTTTCAGAAAATCCAGTCTTTGGTAGAAAACATGGCCATCACTCGAAAGTCTCAAATTTATTCTTTTTTCGTCAGACACAAATACCAGAATACCACAAGGAAGACCATAAGCGCAACGAACACCAATAAAAAACGAAATCAACTTTGTATATAAATCTACAATGTATTGTTTGTATGTCTGGGACATGCTTGGACAGAGGTTACGTCAACGTCAACAACGTCCTGCCAATGTCCAAGAACTTGCTGCTGCGTTGCAACAGGAATGGGACAATCTGGACCAAAATGACCTTAGACGTCTCATTAGGAGTATGCCACGTCGGATCAATGCTTGTTTGGCAAACAGAGGAGGATTTACCCGTTACTGACTTGGTTGTGATGCTGTGGTAACTTTGCTGTTTGACCCCGGGTATCATTTTACCCTTATAATGGTCAGTCTGTGCCTTACTTAGTCTAACGATCATTTGGAATAAATCGATGAATGTGAACTTCATTTCATTTTGTCATTTGTTTCTTCGTCAGTTTCATTAGGTGACTTAAATAACACTTAAAAATCAAATATCCCCTACTTTTTTTGAATAGTATATTTTCATAAAACGAAATATCACGAATTAAATTTTCATCGTCCTAGGTCAGTGCTTATGTGGAGATAGATTTAACCTCTCCCCCAACTCTTAAACCTAATCTACCATTTCGCCAACAATCACGTGCCCTAACCTTATCTACATCTCAGCGACCTTGACGAAGATTTAACTGGCCTTAACAAATAGATTTAGCCATTATATCCACAGCCCAGGGGCCGATTGTCCAAAAAAGATTTGAAGGTCCATAGTACAGTAATATTCCAATATTACAATAATAGTAATATGTTTAAAAACAGATTCTTGCCTTGCGCCTGCTCAGTTGAACATGCCATATGTCGAGGGAGAAATGGAGTTTAACGTTCACTCGACACAAACTATGTCATTTCGGGACTAACATAATGGTTCATTTTTATATCAATAATTCGGAAACCGGAGAACCCGGAGAAACCTCACGAAATTGGACAGGCGACATTGCTCCTTTTCACGTACAACCGGGTAATCGAAAATCTCATATGGCAGTGATGGACAGAATCTGATACCAGCCGATAAACTTAGCCTATCTCAAAATTACACTGTGTCTACCGAGGACGGTCAACAGCCTTCCCCCAGTGAGTTTATAATACATTGGGTTTGACTAACACAAAACAAGCCTCGCCTGTGCGTACCTAACCTCGTGGGTTTTCACCTGGTTCTCTCTCTCTCTCTCTAGAACAGAGGGCCTGACAAGGACAGCTGTCTAGTCCTTCGGATGAGACGAAAAACCGAGGTCCCGTGTATACATTGGAATGCACGTAAAAAATCCCTTGGCAGTTGGAATTCGATATAAGAGTAGGCGATAGTGCCGCTGCCCTGGCAAAATTTCCCTCATAGCACACTGTATGGCGTATGCCCGTCTTCATTAGCCCAGTATAGGAGCAGAACAGTAGGACGTTAAACCCCATTTCATTTCATTTCATTTCTCTCTCTCTCTCTAATTCAAACTGACACTATATTGTATTAGTGGGTGGTTTGATGTTTTAATTAGCTTGTAATACGATAGCCTTGTTCATCTAGTTATGTTAATTGGCAACTGGATGAAATAAACGGGTAGGAGGACAATAAAGATGGTGTGTTTATATACAAATAGATAATTCACTTGTCAGTATTATAGTAACATTAACTATATAGACAGTTACAGCTAACGGGCGATAAACTGATAAACACTGGATGACAGGCTGGACAAATTGTTCTCTCAATCGTATACCAGTCTCTCGTCATTTCCAGTTGATTTACTATATTATCATTATTAATCAGAAATGAAATGAAATAGGGTTTAACGTCCTACTGTTTTGTTCCTATACTGGGTTAATGAAGACGGGCGTACGCCATACAGTGTGCGATGAGGGAAATTTTGCCCGGGCAGCGGCACTATAGCCTATTCTTATATCGAATTTCAACTGCCAAGGGATCTGTTACATGCATGCCCGGACATTTTTCCGTATGCAAATGAGCTTCGTCGTAGATCCCATATAAGGTATATGTTCTAATATGCCAAGTTCTATTATGCATTTGTCTATTATGCGAAATGCAGAATGGAGAAGTGTAATGTGCTAAAAATAACTATTATACTGTACGTGTATTTGTATAATTGAAAAGTGTATTCTGTATTTTAACACTATGTTAGTGGCATTGTGGAGAAATCGAAATTGCAAATTATAAAACTAAAATACGTTTTTTGAATTGCTGACAGATGTATTTTGCACCGTGAACATTGAAATAATATTGGCAACGTTATCCTCCCATACTAGCGAGCCAGCGTCTTACCCACTTAGCCACCGTGGCTCCTCATTATTAATCATCAGATCAGGATGAAATGAAATGGGGTTTAACGTCCTATTTTCCTGCACCAACCGGGCTAACGAAGACGGTCATATGAGGGAAATATTTGTTCGGACAACGCATTACGGCCTACTCTTATTTCGAATTCCGACTTGAAATGGTTCTTTTACGTGCATGTCAGTGTGTACAAAGAGCCTCGGTTTTCGTCCAATCCGAACGACTACACATTCCTTGTGGGGCCATCCATCCTTCATCACTGACAAGAAGCCAGACCGAAAAATGCAGAGGAATTTTCCCGGCCAACAACGGTAGCGGACCCGAGATCTCCTGGTTACAGAGCCAGCGCCTTACTCATTGAACCACCGCGGCTCCAATGGTTGATTTCCTATTGAAATACTCTATCAGTGTAAATCAAGAGATCGTGATATATTTTCATTGTATGAAATTTAGTGAAGCCCGCCGGCGTTTATTTCCACGACGCATAAAAACGGTAGCTTACAGTAGCTAAGTATCAAACTCATTATCTTCCAAAGTCTTCGATATTGAAAACACTAATAAAAAACAACAGCAAGGTAGCTATTATAAACATAATAAAATATTTTAATCTTATCGACATATTTAGAGTTAGAAATCCAAAGTTACGTAGATATACGTGGAAACAGCTTAAGCCTTTAATACAAAGCAGGATAGATTTTTGGTTAATCTCGGCCACTACTCAAGATTTTGTAAAAGAGTGCACCATTATACCAAACACATTCAGTGATCATCAAGCAATTGCTATTAAAATATGTACTATTGATTCAAAAAGGGGGCCTGGACTATGGATATTTAATAACAATCTGATATTAGATAAAAAAATTTACAAATTATTAAAGAACGCCATCAGTATATGGAAGGATGAATATCATGATAAGGAAGATAGAGGGGGAATTTGGGATTACGTTAAATTTAAAATTAAAAATGAAACCATTAAATACTGTAAAAAGAAACAAAAAATTAAAAGTAAGTTAAAAGAAAAACTAATACAAGAAATGCAGGGTCTCGAAAATAAAATTTCATCCTTAAACACACATGATGTCGAAACATACGAAAAATATTACTTCGTTAAACACAAGCTTGATCAAATTTATGATATAGAAATCCGTGGGGCTATCTTAAGATCTAAAGTGGAGTGGCACGAAAAGGGGGAAAAGAATACAAAATTATTGCTAAGTTTAGAGAAACAAAATAAAATATCAACATCATTAAACACAATTGAAAAAGATAATAGTGAAATTACTTGCCCAAAGGAAATATCAAGGGAAATTTATAACTATTACTCGAATCTTTATTCAGAGACTACCTATAACAAATCAGGCCTCGAGGATACAATATTCCCCAGGAAACAGCACTTCCAAAAATTAAATGAAAATCAAAGTCAGATGCTGAAACATAAAATTGACAACCGTGAATGTTTGGAAGCATTAAAACTATTTAAAAATAATAAAACCCCAGGCAATGATGGACTGAATATAGAATTTTACCGTGAATACTGGCCTCTTATTAATACATTAGTACTAAACTCATTTAACTATAGTTTTGAACACAGGCAATTGTCAGAGTCACAAAGACAATCGATTATTAAACTAATACCAAAACCTGGCAAAGATAAATCACTTCTATCTAACTGGCGGCCCATCACACTTATATAAATGTAGACATAAAATTAGCAAGTAAGATTTTATCATTAAGATTAAAACCCTTTCTTCAATATTTAATACATCCAAATCAAACTGCTTTTATTTCTGGACGGCATATACAGGAAAATACTCGTATCATTGATGATTGTTTTTACCTCGCAAAAATTAAGAAAATAACTGGTTTTCTTTTAGCCATTGATTTTAAAAAAGCTTTTGATAGCGTTAGCCATAAATATCTGTTTTCTGTTTTGGACGCTTTTGGATTTAAACGCAATTACTTAAGATGAATACAAACATTATATAATGACATTAACTGTGCAGTAATGAATAATGGATATACTACTCCTTATTTTAAAGTGGCCAGGGGAGTACGTCAAGGTGATCCTAGCAGCACAAATCTTTTTAACCTCGTTATCGAAACATTATGTATATATATTAGAAACGATATAAACATAGGGGGAATTATCTTTGGGAATCAATCGTTAAAACTAATAGCTTTTGCAGATGATATGACAGTTTTATTGAAAGATTTTAAATCAGCTAGGCACCTTTTTGAGGTTTTAAAAAAATTTAGTATATATAAGGTTTCTGGGTTAGAATTAAACGCTACTAAAACTGAAGCGATCGATCTAAACAGTGGCAACGCACAACTACCTGATAATATTAAAGGTTTAGGCTTTATTTACCGTGAGAACTATATAAAAATATTAGGCATTACCTATTCACTAGACGAAAAAACTTCGGAAAAAATGAATTTTGAAAATTGTATAGACCAAATTGAAGATACTTTGAATACCTGGAAAAGACGAAACTTAAGTTTAATAGGGAAAATCCATATAATAAAAACATTCTGCATATCTAAAATATTATACCCTGCATCAGTTACAACTATACCTGAAAATGTAATTAAAGGCATTAATAAATTATTTTATAACTACATATGGAACGGGTCTGATAAACTAAAGAGAACAGTTATAAATCAAGATATAAATAAAGGGTGGCTAAATATGATTGACTTAAAAGAAATGATATGTCGTAGCGTATTCTGGATAAAAAAGATACTATCACACGATGTTCAATCATGGAAAATTCCGTACGCTTATATATTAAACGAGTATGACGGACAAATATTACCGGCATGTAATTATGCAACATCTTTTTTAAATTATCTCCCTTCTATCAAGAACTTTTCAATAATTGGTTCCATATCTATACCTCAAAAATCGATATGTTAATAAGCCCTCAAAATCAAATCATCTGGAACAATAAGCATATAAAGATTAACAAAAAAACCTTTAATAGATAAAGAATTGATGAATGATAATATTTTATTTTTGTAGAGAAGACTTTTTAATCAATAGGATAATGAATAATAATAAAATATTAAGAATGAAAAGCGTTTGCTTAGCAGTTAAAGAGTTTTTGGATACAATCGACTACGAACCTACGCCTATAGTAAGAAAACAAAGCGTGTTTGACATTATTAATAACAACTGTATAAATATATATAAAAAATCACTAGATAAGATTAAAGCAAAAGACATTTATTCAAAACGAGTAGATTCTAAATATAGTAAACCATTAGCAATAAGTAAATGGGAAGAAAAGAATAGTTTTATATTTGAAGAACGTGAAACCTCATGTATATTCAATTTGATCTATAAAACGAGCACTGATACTAGATTACAAAATTTTCAATTTAAATACCTCCATAAAATTATATATACAAACGACCGTTTATTTAAAATCCAATTAAAGGAGTCTTCATTGTGCGATTTTTGTGAATATATTTGTTCTACTCAATGTAATATAGTATAGCCTTCAACATTAAACCGGAGCTATCTGTATGATGTTACACACTGTGATTGTAATATGTGAACTATGTACTATGCTGTTATTGATTATTTGAAATAAAGATTTTGAAAAAAAAAAAAAAAAAGAAAACACTAATTATTTGTCAATTTAAATCAACATTGATGCTGTTATCTTACCGGGAAAGGTTGGGCTTTTGATATGCAATATTTAAGACAAAATAAACATTTTACCATTGGTACACGAATCGTTTACCATAATGCGTTTAGGCGCCATTTGTAACAAGGGACTCGAAGAAAGAGGCTAGACATATTCCACAAGTCATGTCAAACGGTAGCGCCATATTCTTATCTGGAGAGTATGCGCAATAAATATTATCGGTGCAGAATGGAATAACCAGACGCTAGAGACCGTCTTTCGATTGAAACTTCTGGCTTATTCTGCCGAAAAACAGACACGATTAAATGTAAATCAGTTTATATACGTTCATATTACATTATTATATGCGTTGCGAAACATTTATGTCAATTTCTAAGTCCCAAATATTAGCAATTTAGCTTCTTTAACTAAAGACAACGCGCATAAAGTAGAATAAGCTACTTTCACATAAATAACGGAGTCGAGATTTAGACCAGCCTACTGGTATGATATCATAAAATTGTATACCAAATGATTTTAAGTTCATTTCGAGTCAAAATACCTGATAACTTACTTACATGCTAAAGTCTGGGATGTTTTCTACAATTTGTCCCTGGTCTGAAAATGGAATGAAAAAGTACAACTAGACGTTCAAATCGAAGAGATATCGATTCAGTCGTCAGGTTAACCCTCTGTGTGGACATCTGATCAGGACCGTAACTAGGTCAGAGCAACGAGGGGGGCGAGAAGTGTTCTCAGGGGTGCTGTAAAATTGACGGACAATGTATATCAATTTTTTATAGTCGAAAATTTTTTCACGGGGGGGGGGGGGCGAGAATATTGCAGGAGGGCTTTGCAGTTAAGAGCCTGCATCTGACGAGTGTATGAAAACTTGCAGTCAGTTGCGGAATGGAAGAAGAAGTTGTAAGTCACCAACTTGCCATTGAACAGAGAGAGAGAGAGAGAGAGAAATGGGGTTTAACGTCCACTCGACACAAACTAGGTCATTTCGGGACTAACATATGTTTTAATTTTATTTCAATAATTCGCTTGCGCATAGTGGTCTTTAGCAGTGGGAGGAAACCGGAGGACCCGGAGAAAACCCACGAGGTTGGACAGGCGCCCCTACTCCTTGTCACGTACAACCGGGGATTCGAAACCACGCCAGTCGACTCAATGACAGACTTTATGATACAGCGCGCGCACGCCGCTAACCATTCAGCCATCCAACCCCCCCATTGAACAGAAATCATTACTTCAAATTCCTAAACTGATTCCAGTAAAAGGGAGAAAAGTTGGGTTTAACTATCACTCGACACACACTTGGTCATTTCTGGTCTAGTACACGCCATGGCGTATTCTGGTAGGTGCAGAAAAGTAGGACGTTAACCCCTATTTCATTCATTATTACTAAGTGACGTTTCTACTAGTGACAGGTCACGTGTATTCATTGTCGTGCATTTAAAAGATCCCTTGGCAGTTGCAATTCGATATAAGAGTAGGCCATAGTGCAGCTGCCCGGGCAAAATTTCCTCCCTCATACTCCCTCATGGCACACTGCATGGCGTATGCCCGTCTTCATTAGCCCAGTTCGGAGCAGAACAGTAGGACGTTAAACCCCATTTCATTTCATTTCACTACATTTATCGCACCATGCTGGGGGGTTGGATGGCTGAATGGTTAGCGTGCGCGCACTGTATCATAAAGTCTGTCATTGAGTCGACTGGCGTGGTTTCGAATCCCCGGTTGTACGTGGCAAGGAATAGGGTCGCCTGTCCAACCTCGTGGTTTTTCTCCGGGGCCTCCGGTTTCCTCCCACTGCTAAAGACCCCTACGCGCAAGCGAATTATGTAAATAAAATTAAACCATATGTTAGTCTCGAAATGACCTAGTTTGTGTCGAGTGGACGTTAAACCCCATTTCTCTCTCTCTCTCTCTCTCTCTCTCTCTCTCTCTCTCGCACCATGCTGTTTATAGGAATGTATGATTATCCAGTATCATTTATCGCACCATCATGTTGTTTATAGGAATGTATGATTATCCAGTATCATTTATCTCATCTTGTTGTTTATAGGAATTTATGATTATCCAGTATCATTGATGTTATTTATAGGAATTTATGATTATCCAGTATCATTTTATGATTCTCGCCTCTCGGTAACATAAAAATAAATGGTGTGTACTGTAACAGGGGTAAAACATTTACGTGCGAATGTTTTACTTTGAAAAAAAAGATGGGAATGCAGCCCATTTTAAGTGTTGTTGGATCATCGGAGAACCTGAATGTCTTTATTAATACAGAATTACTATAGACTAATACTATAGACTAATACTATAGGCTAATACTATAGACTAATACTATATGCTATATATATATATAATAACCTATGCTTTTAAAGGGGCTAAATCGCTAATATTTGGGACCTAGAAATTGACACAAATGGGTCGCAACGCATATAATAATGTAATATGAATGTATTTAAACTGAATTACATTCAACCGTTTCTGTTTTTACTGTTATTTCTAAACAGTTATGTTCGCCGAAATACGCCAGAAGTCTCAATCTATATAGCGTCTGGTTATTCTAGTCAACACCGATAATATTTATTGCGCATGCTCTCCAGATAAGAATATGGCGTCACCGTTTGACATGATTTGTGGAATATGCCTAGCTTCGTTTTTCGAGTCCCTTATAACAAATAGCACCGAAACGCATTATGTTACACGATTCGTGTACCAATCGTAAAATGTTTATTTTGTCCTAAATATTGGATATCAGAAGTCCATCTTTGCCCGGTAAGATCAATTTAAATTGACAATAATTCGTGTTTTCAATGTCGAAGATTTTGGATGATATTGACTTAGAGACCTAGCTACTTTAACGATGTCCTGTTTTAACGTCCTATCCCCCCCCCCCCCCCGTTAGCTTGGGGTTATCAAGGTGTGGTTTTAACATGTAAAATACCGTTTTCTTCTAAATACTGGGGTGACGGTGGGTAAGACGCTGGTTCGCTAGCCTGGGGGTCGGGTGTTCGATCCCTGCATTGGCCGAGAAAGTTCATCCAGATTTTCCGACGTGGTTCCTGACAAGGACAGCTGTCTAGTCGCGTTCGGATGGCGCGAAAAGGCGTGCACGTAAAAGATTCCTTGACAGTTGGATTTAGATGTAAGAGTAGGCCGTAATGACGCTGTCCTGGCACAATTTCCCTCATAGCACACTGTATGGCGTATGTCCGTCTTCATTAGCTCAGCCGGAGCAGAACAGTAGGACGTTAAACCCCATTTCACATCATTTCATTTCTCGCTATCTTGTTTAAAGTTATAACAATATATATATGGAAAAGAAGAACTCTTAGGGTTTTTTTAAATTGTTTATATGTGTCCATTAAATAAACCCACGCCCATTTAATTTTTATGTCATGTAAATTAAAGGAAGACAACTCCATTAGTTATCTTTATCGAAACATCACTTCAGGCTTTTACAAATGAATTCTTTGTCTTTGTTTCATCCTTTTGTTTTGCTAACACCTTCGCTACAAGTCCTCGGTATTCAGACACTTTACGGTCGTTTATCTCGTTAAAAGTTTAAAGACAAGGCCGTTAAATAGTTGTAAATTAGCCAGGAGGTGTTTCATAGTAAACGTTAAAGACGGGGTATAAAATGTTTGAATTATGATGTAGGTCGTAAAACACGGCTTGTAGTTAACCGAGGGAACGAAGGTGATAATTATGTACTTAGCCAAGACCTTAAATTACTATCTTGAAAGAATTTTACCTGAGTCGCTTTGGGTAGAGTCTACCTGTTGCAATGTACCTGTGTCGATTAGAGTAGAGCCTACCTGTAATACCTGTAACATTTTACCTGTGTCTATTCGAGTACCTATAATACCTGTAATCAAGTATTTAACACTCGCCCCTCTAAAGTTTCTGTGTGTTAATTATCTCCCCTTGATCACCTTGACATTCATCCTACTTGACGACTTAATAATAATAGTACATGGGTAATTGTAGGCTAACCGTTGGTATAAAGGCTATAAAAACAAACTATAATGTTTGCTTTGTCCACAGTTTTACTTAAGACAGAAACGCGGCTAAATATATTTGTTAAGGCCAGCTCAATTTGATCCAATGACAGATCTTATGATACAACGCGCACGCGCTAACTATTCGGCCATTCACCCCCCCCCCCGCACACACACACACACACATACACACACGCACGGTCCCAGTTTGTGTCGAGTCAGTGGGCGTTAAACCCTATTTCTCTCTCTCCGGGGTCCCATGTATACATTTATGGCACGTAAAAGATCCCTTGACAGTTGGAATTCTATATAAGAGTAGGCCGTAGTGCCGCTGGCCGGACAAAATTTCCCTTATAGCACACTGTAGGACGTATGGCCGTCTTCATTAGTCCAGTTCGGAACAGAGCAGTAGGCCGTCAAACTCCATTTTGTTTGTATGAAACATGTAAATTTGAGTATTTTGTTGGTCGGTGTGATGTAGCTGATGAAATTGAATGTTTAATTCTCGTCCAGATATGTGCCACGGATCACTGTTGTTCACACTTTCTCCGACGATGACACGCACCCACACCCCCACTACCGGACCCCTCTAAACAAATACCCTGTGTACGCCACGACTGTCGAGGTAACCCTAATCAGATCCAACATGACTTACAATAACATAACTAAGTCATCAACCATCACCTAGATTATTTATTTAGTCTTTTAAGTTCAAATTAAACCCCCAATAATTTCCTTCCATCAGACGTGTTCCAGTAACAATGATGATATAATTGTCGCTTGTCGTTGACTTGACGGACAGTAATGGCGGATACCGGCTAATTATCATATCTCATTTCAGCTCAAAATATTTGCGTTTGGTCATTTGTGATAGCTTTATGTTCAAGCGTAAAAACACACACCAGCATGTGAAAAAATTAAACACCGAAAGAAAATAACATTTTGATTTGAACAGTATTAAATTCGGGTATTATTTGTTGAGCTTTTTTGTGTTGATTTTTTGTGCATGTCACCTGTCCAGCCGACAACTTTTTATGCATTGACAAACTGTCATGTAAAAAGCAGACGTATAAAAAATTTCGTCTGCTAAGATGAAAACGAAGACGTGTACCAAATTAATTCCCCTGTCAAGGGTTGTCTAGAATGTCATCCATTTTGTTATAACCTTTACAATATATTTATAAACATTTTGTAATCGATTAGGGTGCAAAAGTGTTTCGTCTTCAACCGGACTGAGAATGACGAGCATATTTCATGCAATGTGCTGGTAGGGAAATGTTGCCAGGGCAGTGACGTTCCCTTCGCCTACTCTGCACATAATCCCAACAGTCAAGGGTTTTATACGTGCACGTCAACGAGAGAGAGAGAGAGAGAGAGAGGTTTAACCTCAACTCGACACAAACTAGGTCATTTCGGGACTAACATATGGTTTAATTTTATTTCAATAATTCGCTTGCGCGTAGGGGTCTGTAGCAGTGGGAGGACCCGGAGAAAACCCACGAGGTTGGACAGGCGACCCAACTCCTTGTCACGTACAACCGGTGAATCGAAACCACGCCAGTTGACTCAATGACAGACCGTATGATACAACGGTAATAAAAATGAACAGACGTTTTATCTTTGTGAGGTCCTCGGTCCTGTACCACTGAAAATTGGAAACTTTATCCAAAAAAAAATCATGAGGAATATCATCGACCAACACTAGGATCGAACCTTTTCCGCCTAGAGACGGAATAGGGTTTAGTTCATTCTTAGTCTTGTGAATTTGCATTAATACAGTAAAAGAAGAAGAATATTCTTTGTGTCCTGAAATTACAGCACCTTAAATTAATTATGTGCCGCACATACAGGCAAAGCGTTTTGTTTCTTGCTTAGGGAATCGAAGCTACGGTGTCTAAGTGAGTAAGACCCTGGCTCGCTAGTCTGGTGGTCGCGGATTCCATCCCGGTATTGACCGAGAAAGTTCATAGGGATTTTCCGGCGGTTTGCCCTTGTCAATGGTGCGGGACGGAGGGCCTGATAAGGACAGCTGTGTGGTCGTTCGGTTTGGACGAATCACCGTGGTCCCATGTTCACATTGGCGTGCAAGTAAAAGATCACTTGGCAGTTAGAAATCGATATAAGAATATACTCTATTGCTAAATTTCCCTCATAGAACACTGTACGGCGTTATGCCCGTCTTTATTAGCCCAATCGGAGCAGAACAGTAGGACGTTAAACCCCAATTCATTTAATTTATCTTACCATTTATGAAGCTATTCAGGCGGCGGTATTTCTGATATTTCATAAATGAATCCAAATATTTAAGTTCAACATCATTAAAAGAGGTTTAGCAGAAATCATAACAAAGGAAATGTAGACACATTTTACAAGCGACGCGTGTGAGGCGAGACGCCATGTTTGCCGGGGTTGTTTGTACACCGACATGAGTAAACAACGATACACAAAACCAATACACGAATCTGTTGCTGGATAATCCAATCTATATGAAACATCTGTGATCACAGATCAAAAATGTCAGCCTGTTATTAAAATATCGACGCCATATTTACTTTGATGTTGCCAATAATTGCTTGGTATCGACGAGTTTGACCACCATCTTTCTGGGTTCACATATTTGAGTTGTTAAGACTCGCCAGCTACCTACAGCCGTCATCTTCTTGCTTGGCCTGTCCTGTCTTTTGGAATTTTCAACAGGACAAAGTCACAGTGCAATGGAATGGAACGCGTATGCTACAATAAGCTCTTGATTTTCATCCAGGGCACCCAAAGCATACGGTCATTCCAACTGCTTTTTTGGTTAGTGCTAAATGATAAGGCTAGATCAATTTTTCGTCATAGGTCACGAGATGTAAACAGAGCTAGCACTATCCTAGGTCAGTGCTTATGTGGAGACTTAACCTCTCCCCCCAAATTCTTAAACCTAACCCAGATAATAGATATTGGTGGACTAGTGAACCCGCGGATTAGTGCACATTAACCCTAACCCTTACCCAACCCCTATAATAGATAATAGAAATAAAGTTGAAACCTTACCGTATAATTATATGATTGGATAAAACCCAACCCCTATGCGAAATTTCTGTACGTTTTAAAATGGCCGCCTAACCAGAATCAGCACACGCACGTGATTTCACGTCACCTCTAGAATACTTAAACTGTTCAGTAAGATAAGATTAATATTTCAGTGTTTCACTCTTCACTATTTCTAACATAATTACTTATTTCCATGCAAACTGTGATGTGTTGGGAATTTTGCAATTGAACCTAATTTTACTTGCGCAAAGCCTCGAATATTGTATCAATTGTAGCCGTGGATACGACAATTATCACGGTTCAGAAATAGTGCAGGTAATCCCCTTGAAGTACAAAATGGAATGAAATGAAATGAAATGAGGTTTAACGTCCTACTGTTCTGCTCCTAAACTGGGCTAATGAAGACGGGCATACGCCATACAGTGTGCAATGAGGGAAATTTTGCCCGGGCAGTGGCGCTACGGTCTACTTTTATATCAAATTCCAACTGCCAAGGGATCTTTTACGTGCACGCCAATATGTACACGGGACCTCGGTTTTTCGTCCCATCCGAACGACTAGACAGCTGTCCTGCATCACTGACAAGGGGAAACCACACCGGAGTCCCGAAATGACCTAGTTTGTGTCGAGTGGACGTTAAACCCCATTTCTCTCTCTCTTTCATTTCTTTTCATGTGGTAGAAAATTAGAGGAAAAGTTAGAGACGGGCAAAAAGACTAGAATGAAATCTAAGCTAGGAGCTGTGGTCATATGAAGCAAGCACTTGCTTCTTTTAAATAAAAATCATGTTTTTGCCGAAACTTTGAAACGTGTATGTTACTGTCCTTGGAAGTTGACATATTTCACTCCATTCTTTGTGGCTGCAGTGGCGTGGTTGTAATCAAAACATAGACGAGGATTTTAGTACAAATATTGCGTGTACCTGACGATTAACGTCTTCTCCAAGTCCAAGGCCAATAATCTGTAATTGTTCGCGCTCAACACGTGTAACAAATTATATTTGACATAGAGAAACATCGATATTTCATAAATACAAGATTCTGTGATAAAGAACCCGAGCTCTGGTTGCATTTAATGTTACTTTGATGCAGTCCCACAAATCATCGACAAGAGCGGGGTGGGGGGGTGGGGGGCAGCAGCGTCCAAAGTATTGCAGTAGATGACCGACAATCAAAGATATTTTATAGATATGCACATTTTAAATGATTTCCTAGGACAACTGACAAATTTATATACATTATAGAAATTTTGACAAAAATCGTCAAAGGGCTGAAAATAATCTGGCGCTCGACCTGAACCTGAGTGTGCCCTTCGAGTTTTTTTTGTTTTGTCTTTGTAGGATTATTACGTGCTGTATTTATATTTTGACTAGCAGAATGCCCTGCTTCGCTCGGGGGTCATAACCCCGAAACCGGAAGTGGTAGACTAACGCCACCTGGCCTATGTTACTCCCCGGTCCGAGCTACCCCTATACCCCAAATTTCAGACTCGGAGCAGACCTAGTGTAGCCGCCAACCCCGAACAGACAGACAGACAGACAGACAAACGACAGTCACAAATATTAGTATATAATAGATAGATAGATAGATAGATAATGGTCCACTGAATAATTGGCCGTATAATAACAGAGAAAACGGTTTTGATAATGGTTCACACAATGTTTGAACAATATTAATGAAGAAAACGATTTGGATAATGCCATGGTCCACCCAATATTTGACCGAATAATCAATAATGGAAGAAAAACGATTTTGGTCTAGCCAATATTTTGCCTAATAACACTGGAACAATATATATACACAACCTGATTAAAATACACATCTTTATTTCGTTTCGTATTTTTTATACATTCGAGGGTCTCTACTACATGAAGATCTGACTGGTTGTAGTGGAAGATCGCATCAGGAGTCATACGAGCGGCTTTTGATCCTATGACATCAGATATTTGATTAACTAATCAGGTATCATGTTTCTAGTGTGTTATCCACAGTTCAGTGCACCTCACGCCAAAAACTCGCCGTAACAGAGTGTTTCATTGGCTCATCTCCCACATCATTCAGAATGATGATTATATAACCACTCTTTCAGATCGTAATGTAGAAAAGACAAGTAAAACAAATTGTAAACTATAAGAAACGAAACGAAATAGGATCTGTGTATTAATCAGATTGATTTATAAACGAACTATTGAAGAAATTGTACATGAAGTGCTAGATTAAAAGATAGAGGATTGGGTTTAACGTTCATTAGATACAAACTAGCTCATTTTGAGACGAACATCACGGTACAATTTTCAGTTATTCGCGGGCGCGCTGGGGAGATAGGGGGGGGGGGAATTATGGGATAAAACTTGAGTACCCGGTGAAAACCCAGGAGGTTATACCGGCGAACTTATCACGTGCCATCTCGTACGTAACTAACGCTCGAAAACTAAATGGTAATTAGCTCTTTTTTCGCACGTATACAATAGAATGGCCATTTTGCTCAGTAATCCCAGCCAGAATTTGTTTTTTTTTTTTTTAAAAAAATTGCGTTAAAGTTTTAAATATTTGTTTAGAACTGAAACAAATTTAGATCACGTGATATGGATAACGTAGCTTGTGACTGTGTCAAAGTCTTTGCTCTGGAGGTAGGTCGGGTCTGTTGTTCAGATTGCTGTCATCTTACCCCCTCTCAAACTACAATATTATGAAAGTTGATTCTCAGTCCAAAATTGGTTCAATTCCATCTAATAAACAAGCCAGCGCCACCTATAACTGTCCTATTTATGCATAGGGGCGCCTTTCCAACCTCATGGGTTTTCTCCAGGTCCTCCCACTGCTAAAGACCCCTTCGCGCAAGCGAATTATTGAAATACAATTGAACCATATGTTAGTCCCGAAATGACCTAGTTTTTATCGAGTGGACGTTAAACCCCATCTCTCTCTCTCTCTCTCTCTCTCTCTCTCTAAATGCGCAGCTTCTTTTTTTAAATTTCTAGCCAGCGCCCAGCCGATCCAGCAAACACATTATTTACTTCAGCCTCTTTAGAAGACATTGTTAGGAATGAGGTAGGGCCTATTGTAAATATTTTTCTTGCTGGGTCACGGCTCAAGTCAGATTGTGGTTCTGGTTCAGGCCACGCCATCGATTATGTGAACGATGTTTTGTTTAAAATTTCAAAACTTACAAATTTGGAACTAAAATCAGCCATATCTCATATATCTTTGTTTCTAAACATAGGCCTACATTATTCAAGAGCTAAATCGGCCTTTTGCGGGCCTTTCTTTAGCACTTTAATGTAATATAAACTATTAATTAGACATTTATTAACATGACAAGAGCATAACCAACTCTTGATGCCATCTGATGAGTTTGATTTTCAACATATTTGTATCCGACCTTAGTTCAACTGCCGTTGATGATTAACCGTAAAAATAAATAATTGAGGCTACAGTGTTATCAAAATGAGTATTTCTCGGCTCAGAGTGAGGTCATTTGACTGATATTTTCAACATATTTCCTTTCCATTATCTAGTTTTAGTCATTATAGCGAACACTGCCAGCTCTTTAACTAATCTTACCCAATGTCGCTTTAAATTAATCTTTATCCCAAAGAAATCAGTAGCAATTTTTGTACAGGGGTTCCCGAAGAACACAGAAAATCAGATTGGTTTGGCCTTAGTGGATACCCTGAGACGGATGGGGATTAGGCGGAGGGATTAGTAAGTACTTGTGTAGGAGTTTGCTGGAGTACTCATTGTTTTTTCAAGACGACACACCTTGTCGTTGGTTGGTTTGTATTGTTCTATCCGGTCTTCACCTCCATAGAAACTGGGTCTGTTTCCAAACACGGGATTTTCACCCATCGTGTTAACGTTTGATTAGAGCTCGGCGTGTTTCTGGTGAAAATTCTTGTACAGGAAACACATTTTCCTCTCCACAGTTTCCTCACCAAATTATATGTTTGTGAGAAATCTTTATAATTTGAAATTATATTAGTAATTACTACAAAACTCCTTATTTGTGGAGGGGTTTGATGCTCGAATGTTTATCGCGTACGCGTTGTCATACAAGGTCTGTCATTGAATCAACTGGTGGGGTTGTACGTGACAAGGAGTAGGGTCGCTGGTCCAACCTCGTGGGTTTTCTCCGGGTCCTCTGGTTTCCTCCCACTGCTTAAACGATTAACTGAAATAAAATTGAACCATATTAATGTTAGTCCCAAAATGAACTAGTTTGTGTCGCGTGGACATTAAAACCCATCTCTCTCTCTCTCTCTCTCTCTCTCTCTCTCTACCTCCCTTTTTTATGTGAAAAAAAACAACAGTCTTCACATTGTTCTATCTGAAATGGTGCAAACAATCAATGTACCTGAATAAAAACAATAGCCGTTGCCCGGGCGAAATTCAGTCTTGTCTTTTACGTAGGATCGGGTGTGGAAATTGTTATACTATTCTGGCGGAGAGTGCCGTGAATCGCCAGGTAGTTTTACGCCTGCGCTGACGCAGAATTACTTAAATCAAAAATATTGTATGTTATTTTCGAAATCTGCTGATGATAGGATTTGAACCGGGAAAATTCCTAACGCTGCTGAAATTTACATACACGAAATACGTTTGAACTGATGAGCCATTACGAGAATCGAACATGCGCAAACTGCATGTTTTATTAATCGCAAAATTCTACTTAAAATAGCATTGAATTATAATGATTGATTCCTTTTGGCAAAAAAATAAAGAATTTACGTGAAAAATAGAAGGTAAGGCTTTCAAAATAGCCTTAGAACAGATGTGAGGAAGAGTGGTATTTTCATATTGCTGCTGTATAGGGACGGATAGGAACGGTCAGCGCGCGCACGCGAGAGAGAGAGAGAGAGAGCTTAACGTCCATTCGACACAAACTAGGTTATTTCGGAACCAACATATGGTTCAATTATATTTCAATAATTCACTTGCGCGTAGGGGTCTGTAGCAGTGGGAGGAAACCGGAGGATCCGGAGAGACCCCACGTGGTTGGGCAGACGACCCTACTCCTTGTCGCGTACAACCGGGGAATCGAAACCATGCCCGTTGACTCAATGACAGACCTTATGATGCAGCGCGCATGTAGAAGAAGGACTTCGAAGCAAGGCTAATTTAGCCTAATGATTAAACATATCATAAATCATGATAGGCCTTAAATTTTACAGTATTGTTTTTCAACCATTCTCTGTACATCGTCTAGGCTGTTATTCACAGTATCCACAATAGGTCCTAGTATTCCAAATTGGTATACTATTTTGTAATGCCCGTTATGCTTCGTTTTGCATATCATTACGTCATACAGACAAAGACGAAATTAACATTTTCATTTCTTTTTAAAATGAAAGTAGAATAAATACTACTCAATTGGTGCTTTGAACTAAAATCGTTCAATTTAAGAATTAAAATGTCGGACAACGGGCTTCGGGCTGTTCTCTAAGAGAGCTAATTGTGAACCGACAGCGTAAGTTTCATATGAAATATTCCCAGTAGGTATTATTACTATGAATATTAATTGTCGCCACGGTTTTATTTTATTACAACAAACATAACACGATACAAATATCCCCAAACATTAAAATTTCATGTGAAAATTCAATAGAAAGAAATTATTGGAAAATAAAATACTTCTTCACAAAAGAGCTATTGAATTTTACCTTTCTTCAGGTATTTTTCCCATAGTGCACGCATGTGCATTGATACAGTGTGTGATATCTGATGGTCCGTGAACTGTATCTTTTCCCAAAACTGATAACAATGATTTTTATTATATTGCTAAGAGGTTCTGGGGTGTTTTTATTGCCATGAATACTACGCGATGGTTGATAAGACAACTGGATCGTTTTACTACTTTTTACTATAAATTTTGACAGATGATTTAGCGATCAGAATTCGACCTGTCAGGCGTAAAGCAGGTTTTTGTTCAGGGTTGTTACATTTTGTGGATATGGACCACCTACTTGATCAAAAACTAGTCTTTTTTTTGTTCGGACATTAAGACAGGATCATATGGACACTGATATGACCTTAAAACATATAATCAGGGGTTTAAACAGGGTGACCCCATTTAACCCATTTTAAACACCATCTGTACGAAAACCATTTTACTAATTTTAAAATATATTTTTTCTTGTCGCAAAATACACCTTTTTGTCTTTATCTTTTGTTTTATTAAATATATTTTCGTCTTTCGTTTCGTTTCGTTTCTAATTAATTAATGGATCATACAATATCATAAGATCTAGTAATCTAATTAAATAACTGGGAATTATACTATAAATAAATATATTGGACTATTTGTTGTTGTTTTTTTTTTGTACAAAGAACCCCCTGGAGTAAAATTCCAAAGGTTTTGTTCAATTGTACATTTGAATTTATAAATACAATTGGAATCCAAACAAACAATAAAGTGTAAAATAAGTCAATCACCACATCAAGCTGATTAAAATACACATCTATATTTCGTTTCGTTTTTTATTCTTTCGATGGCCTACACTACATGAAGATCTGACCGGTTGTAGTGGAAGGTCGCGTCAGAGGTCGTACGAACGGCTTTTGGCGCTATGACGTCAGACATTGATTAATCAATCAGCGTTGACGTTTCTAGTGATTTACCGACAGTTCCGAACTCGCGGTAACAGACCGTTTCATTGGCTAATCTTTCACCTCTACCAGAACGCATGTTATATAACAGCTCTTCCAGATCCTAGTGTAGTACAGAAAAATTAAACGAAAATTTTGAACTATAAAAAACGAAACGAAATAGGATCTGTGTTTTAATCAGATTGCTACCACTAATAAAACAAGTTACATACAGAAACTCAATGTAATTCCCTTGCCAAAAATTACATTATAATTTGGCACCAAAACTGTACTACCTCTCGCGGATTCTTATTTTCCATTACTCTAAAAGGGATCACTACCAGTTCTAGCGGGCCCGTATCTACAGGGGCTCAGAAATTGCTAACAATCATTAAAGTATACACAGTTCCTTATATTAACCTAAAAAAAACTACGCTTCCCTAAGCAGGAGGAGGTATAATTCAGGCGACTATGCGCATATTAATCCCACGATATCTCATTACTTTATAAACCATTTTTTTGGTACTATCTAAAATAGTTTTAAATAAATTTAAAAAATCACGATTTTTGTTTGTTTGAATACTTATTTTAAAATGCTTATTAGACGCCTAGGTAACTACATAGCATGATGATTACAACAGTCTGTTAGAATGACCTTTCCGAAAATTTCCTCAAAATGTTCGCCCCCCTACCGAAAGGTAATGCCCCCCCCCCCCCGCTTAATGGTGTCTAGATACGGGCCCGAGTTCTAGGCTTATCTGTTTAACTGTGTTGGTATCAAACCACTACTTACCTATTGGCAACAACTGGATAAACTTACCAATGACCGTATCTTTTATAATGCCAACATATATAAATAGTAAAATGTTAGTTAATCGTGTATTTGAATAGTTAATCCTACCAGCTGTTAGTGGGCTACTAGGTGGTTTAATCATTGTGGGGGGGGGGGGGTCTGGAGACTTGAGCATGTTGGGGATGGGGTGGGGGGTGGGGCTCAACCTAACACAGTCATATCTGTGAAGCAACCGACCGGAGTTGATTTTGGACGAACGTCGAACACGGCCGACCCAAATTTGAATGCGTAAGTAAATAATGTAGTCTATACCTAAATTACACACATTATACACACCAATCTATCAAATAATTATTGTCTATTGATAAACGTCGAATAATACGTTTCTCTATTCACCAGCAACAAAAAGAGAAAAAAAACCTATGTCCTGGGATTACCAATGACATTTTTGAGAGATTCTGTGTTCAAACCTCGGATATAAATGGATTCTACGTTACATTGATTCCACCTCCCAGTAGCACAAGAAGATGTAACCAAAATATTGCCGCTAAAGAGGAATTTTAATACGTTTCTTGATGTACTTTCTCCGCTAAATAAATGAAACAAAAAGAAACACGGATACAAGTCGAAAGTACGACGCATCAAAGTCCAGGTCTTTGAAATTCTGACGGAGGGCTCCATCCTAGCTAATAGTGCTACCGGCAGATTTATTCCCCAGTTTGACCATGGTCAATTGGTCACATCGCTTTTCCCGTAACTGAGATTTCTTGTGTGTGTGTGGGGGGGGGGGGGTATCGGAGGCCCTGGCTCTCTCAGACCACAAGTTATTTTGGGCATAGAATATACCCCAAAGATCAAAGAGATTTACCGTTATAGGTTTATAATTCTTTAGAGAAGCGCGAAGAATTTATAATTATCTACTATACAGTGTACATTAAAGCTTTGTGACGGTGGCGAGCACACAAATATTATAGGAAATGGGGTTTAACGTTCTACGCTTCTGCGCCTACCAAAGATAGGCATACACTATGCAATTTGCTATGGGGGTTGGATGGCCGAATGGTAAGCACGTGCGTGGCGTGGTTTCGATACCCGGGTTCTACGTGACAAGGAGAAGGGTCGCCTGTCCAACCTCATTGGTTTTCTTTGGGTCCTCCGGTTTCCTCCCACTGCTAATGACCCCTTAAACATGTGTTAGTCTCGAAATGGCATAGACTCGCAAATCTGATTTTGGAAGACTTTTGGTATTTTGATAAGCAAGTACCCTAGATACAAAAACAGTTGAATCCAGCTTTCTGCAAATTTATTCCAGGTCATAGTGGGTCTGTTCCATAGATTTGCTGGTCTATAGTTTGTGTCGAGTGGACGTTAAACTCCATTTACCTCCCTTCCCTGCTATAAGGGAAATTTTGCCCCGCAACGGGCTCCATTATTGGTGATTTTAAAATGTTCTTCAAATAACAATAGTAAAACGAGAACTTGTTTGTAAATAAAAGAAAAACATTCAGTTTGTTGTTGTTTACAAATCACGGTAAACAGGCGAATCGGTGGTCACTTTTTAACGTGTTAGTCTGGCATCACACACGGAACAATACACATATGCACAGTTTGTCTAATGGACTTCAACATGACCACTTGAAAGAAGTCCAAAAATGTTGGTTTGTTTTCACAAATCTATCGTTAACAAAGCTCGAACATTTACCCACTCCCGTAAAGTCTTTTAATTCCCGCGTGGCTGTTTGCCCCGGATATATTTACTCTTTGTATCCGACGAATTGATTGGTGTAAGCAAGGCTTTAGTCACTATAGGCTATTGTTATTTTCGCGCCAGACGATAGAATTTCGCGTTCTGTTTCTGCTGTTTTTGGTAAACAAGAAAGATGGACGCTGAAACCGCGTGCAGGAAGCAACCATCATTAGAAAAAGTTCAAACGAGTTCAATGCCAGTTTTAGACAGGTTAGTTTCACCACCTGAGAAATATTGAACGACGTGTTGAGATGTAAATCCTTGTTTAGTTAACATGGAACCGATATGCTACTCCACTGATTGGCTTTTTCCACATAGAACAAATAAGTCTAGTTATCAGAAAGGTGTCATGTGCAGGGGCGGGCGGATCCAGAGAGGGGGGGGGGTCCAAACCCCCACCCTGCTCAGCTACATAAAATAAAAAATAAAATCGAATGCCTTGCATCAATGAAATTAAATCACAATGATGATCCTACATCATTACAAAAATGATTTCTCTCTTTAGAAAGCTCAATTTGTATGTATGCCTATGTAATTTAGAGACGATGATGACGGATTTCCTTAACAGGAACCTGGCAAACCCCCTCCTGCAAAAATTCCTGGATCCGCCCCTGATGTGAGAATGTTTTTCTCTAGAAAACCAGGATCCAGGATTTTTTTGCAGGAGGGGGTTTGCCATGAATTAATAGATAACATTGTGATTCAATTGCATTGATGCAAAGCAATGATTGTAATATCACATATGACTATCAATATCTCGTGTTTTTTGAATGCCGATCTCATCCCACCATCTGACGATAAATCACACAATTTGTTTTATAAAAAATTTTATGTAGAAAGGGGGGGGGGAGCTTGGGACAAGATAGTGGGGTGGGGAAGGGGGTCCCCCCACCCCCGATAATTTTGATCATATACTCAACTCAACCCAAAATGTAGTGTCCCACTTTTCCCCTCATAGATCCGGTATCTGGGCGGGTTGTGGGGGGGGGGTCCAACAGTTTGTTCAAAAATTGACCGTGGACAAACCCCTGGAATGATGAAATCTGTGACTTCTCCTCTTCTTTCAATTTCAATCTCATATCAATTGCTAGGCTCCAATCCTAAAGCACAGAATCAGAATGAAAACTTTTAATCTATAAATTAATTCTATACAAGTCTGTAAGATATATTTAGCTGATTGATCTAGTCTATAGTCTTTGATCTTTTTTTAAGTAAGCATTAACATTAGAAGGATTATATCCAATCAACCAGAAGTAAATACTTCTAGCTATCGTGTCCCAGGCCACGCAAATTTCATTTTCTCTTAATTGGGAACATCTGTTTAAATTTTGCTTTTTATATCTTTGGTAAAAAGACTGAAATGGGCAATATGGGAAATTAGATAAAGAGTTGGCATTTCCCGCTATGATAGTTAAAAAATGGATAACGTAAATAGAATATGTTGAAAATTTCAGTCAAATTGCTCCACGCTGAACCGAGATATTAGTGATTGAATTTTAGGCCTAGCCTCGATCATCATTACTAAAGTCTGTATGATAAAAAAACAAAATCTGGCTTATCCATTTTACGTTTCATTTTTTTTTTTTTTTTTAAAAAATGTATTCCAATATGCTAAATATCGCAGGCTAGCGATTGCATCGAGAGTTCATTACGGTCTGGATAAGTTAATTAATGTCTAATTAATAGTTTATATAACATGTCAGGCTTAAAGAAAGACCTGCAATAGGCAGATTTAGCTCTTGTACAATGCATGTTGAATTTAGAAACTAAAATTAGGCTACTTGGTTGCACACTATTCAAAAGCTTTTGTTTCCAAATATCTTTAAGCTCCTATTTTATTGAGTCAGTTTATGGAAAGACCCAATGGAAAATGACTCAAGTGGATTTTCGTGGAGTGAATGAAAAGATTGTGGGCATAACCTTTTGATTACAGGGCTGGGGTAATGGTAATGGATAATGGTAATGGAATGAAATCAATCCCTTTTTTAATTAATGAATAATGGAAGATTTCAAAAGTAATGAGTAATGAAAATGTAATTAATTACATTCCAAAAATCATGTAATGGTCAATTACATTTCAATTACTTTTCAATTACATTTTATGGCATATATAAATATTTCCAATATGACAAGCCTCAAATTTTATAGCACCAAAGAAGTAATTAAGTGTATCTAACACAAACCCAGTTCATTATAATTTTAAAATTAAAAGATTTCAATCAGTTTTAACAAATTATAATAAGAATAAGAAGGCATTAAACATTTTTATGTAGGACCCTTTTTTAAGACATGTAACCTAAAAAGTGGATTTCTGAAAAGATGTATATTGTAATCAAAGATTAGAACTAATCTAATTTGCAGACCTGGACTGTGTAATTTAATGTTACTAAGTACGGTAATGGAAAAGTGGTTAACCCAGATGTTGAAAAAGCTTTCAAAAATGGGCTTTTGCAAAGCAGAAAAGAATTTTGTGAATTGTAGTATATTGTATGTACTTATGTAAAAAAAAATAATGAAAAAATGCAATAGATATTTGTTTTTTATTTTGGCGGAGAAAATATATGGCTGATAAATTAAAATGGAAAATTGGCGGAAAAAAAATGAAACCCAGAGTGAGCATTGGCAGTCCATCAATCAGATTATAAAAGACGATAGTCTTACTGCACTTTAATCTTAATTTTAAGGTGACAAACCCAACAATTGCCTTCAATTATCTCATCATTTTATGGTTACTTAAAACTAATATATATTTTGTTTTAGAGTCATGCTGAATAATTTACCAGTTATTATACAATATATTATAGACAAACTATACTTCTTTTGATTCAAGGTCTGTCATTGCATTTGATCACAAGGTCTGTCATTGAATCAAGCGACCCCTCTCTCTCTCTCTCCCTCTCCCTCTCTCTCTCCCTCTCTCTCTCTATCTCTCCCCTCTCTCTCTCTCTCTCTCCCTCTATCTCTCCCCCTCTCTCTCTCTCTCTCTATCTCTCTCCCTCTCTCTCTCCCCCTCTCTCTCCCCCTCTCTCCCTCTCTCTCTCCCCCTCTCTCTTTCTCTCTCTCTCCCTCTCTCTCTCTCTTGTTTTAAATATTTATTCATTGAATGGCCTGTAATAATTGGAACATGATCAAATAAAAATATTATATATTGATAACAATTACTATGGTTTATTTCACTGTGACAACCTTTCAACAAGATTTCACAAGTCATTATCAACACAAATAATAAAGTGAAAAACATTATTATTGGTAGTATTTTCTATTCAATGGAGGTTTATTAATATTTCGGTCTTTTAACACTGAGTAAATATTTTTCTGATTATAAATAAATACATGCGCTTTTAAAGTATATAAATAATATTAATCATTATGATTGGGTTTATAGATCTGAGTGAAAATCGTCGTTGATAGATTGTCTGTTTATATGAAAAGAAACTCAATGGATTAAATGAAAAGCGTTTTCTATGCTGAATATTGATATACGTTGATTGACTGTATAGAGGATGAACTCGCTAGCCTGCGTGCAAGTAACTCCGCAAACTAAAGCGGCTTTTCATGATCACAGTTGTAAAAATATGACTAATTGTGAACGTCATTGAATGAGGTTGAATCGAAGAGTTAATAGATTGATCACGGTTCATTAAATCCTGTGTGAGGTCGAAGGTCGGTAGTCTTTCACGTACAGTGTCAATGTAGTGTTTAATACACTCGTTGAGTGTAAACCCCTTTAATGGTTAAACCCTCAACGTACTGTAACTCCTCTTTATGGTCATCACAATGGCGTCTGCTCATTGAAATTTTGACAACCCTTTATTACAGTGCACCCTAATAAAAAGTGAAAAGTGGACAATTGTGGCAAATCTTAGAGAACATTTCGTGGATCCCTTTTACTGACCACGAGTGGACAATGGCCGACGGTTAAACTTTTGTAAAGTTGTCCTTTGTACGATTGTTTTTATTCACAGTGTGACGTCTGTTTTCAAAAATCGTTCTGATTCAAAAGTCAAGCAGCAGATGTGTTTATTCAAGTGCTTCTGAGATGCTTATTGATGATTTTCGTCGCTATTGACAACCACTGCACTCTTCATCACCTGAAGGTAAGTTTAGTTCTGTCAATTTTCTCATCCCCTTTTCTTAATAAACAGCAGACGTGTTTAAATCCCTTGTCATGTGAACATCAGCTTAATTCACTTTGTATTCAATTGACGTTTAAAAACCCATTTTGATATTTTGACATCCTCCCCTATGTCTGTGACCAGGATTAGAACTCGACAGTCATGTCTGATAGTTTATATATGAACAAGGACGTCATAAATTATCTTCTTTCAAGCGAAAAATCGTCATATTAAATATCTTAGACATTTTATTTGGAAATCTGGGAAAATTTACAAAATAATTAGAGTTAGAATTTTGATTATTTCATTGATAATGGTCGATATCAAATGGTCTTCCGATCCAGTAAACATCATGTAGACCTACATTTACTTGGATTCATTCAAACTCCATCATTGTATTATGATAGGAATGGAATGGGGTTTAACATCGACTCGAAACAAACTAGGTGAATTTTGGGACTAACATGCAGTGCAATTTTATTTTAATAATTCGCTTGCGCATATGTTTCTTTAGCAATGGGAGGAAACCGGAGGACCCAAAGAAAACCCACGAGGTTACGCCTTGATACATACAAGTGGGGAATCGAAACCACTTGACCCCCCTCCCCATTAAAAGAATGGAAAAGGGTTTAACATCTTGTTAACATAATACTTCAGTTTTTTTAGACTAACCTATAGTTGTTTTTGTGACATTCTGTAGTCATGTGACATTCTGTAGTTATGTGACATTGTGTTTTCCCGATAACTTAAGGATTCTAGTGTTTAATGTCCACTTCCTTTGAGAGTGATATCGCAAGACAAATTGTCTTATTTTATTAGGCTTCGCGCACGCACAGGAGTCTTTCCTGTGGGAGGGAACCGGAGCACCAGGAGTAAACCCACATACACTCGATCACACCAGGGATGGAAACCACGACCACAAGCCAGAGATGGATGGTCAGGTAGAGCTTGAAGCCTGGTGCTCCAGACCACTAGGCCATCCCAACCTCCCGAAGGATTATTTTACATGTCTGGTATTTCAAATGTCCTGGGGATCACTTTACTTGTTTAACCTGTAGGTGCTACCCCTGGGTGCAGGTCTTGTAAGTGGTAGGGGGGTGGGGGGATTGTATTGTGGTTTAACAGGTGCGCATGAAACCATAAGGTCTATCATTCAGTCAAGTGCATGGTTTCGATTCCCTGCATGTACGTGACAAGCAGTAGGATCTCCTGTCCAACCTCATGGGTATTTTTTTTTACTTATTATTTTATCGTTTGTGAATCAGCCATTACTAATTACTTCCGCATTGTCTTGCAGGGTATGTTTTTCTTTGTTCATTACAAATGGCGCCCGAAACCATGGGGTACACGACTTGTGTATTGATTTTAAAATGTTCATTGTGTCTTAAATATTGGATATTAGTATCCAATATTTTCAGGGCAAGATAACAACATCAATATTGATTGAAATGGAAAAATGTTGAATTCTAATTCGTGTTTTTAATATCGAATATTATGCAAAATATTGAGTTCGGGGTTTAGCTCCTTGAAGATGGATTAAGTTCTCCATTTCTACAATATTTTTATAGAATTAAATTCTCTTTTTTTAAGATATAAAATTTTTATAATCTTTTAGGATATTAAATTCAATTCTTCTATTTAGAAGATATTAAATTTGAAAAAACTTCTATTTTGAAGATATTAAATTTGAAAAATCTTCTATTTTGAAGATATTAAATTTGAAAAATCTTCTATTTTGAAGATATTAAATTAAATCCTTTTAAGATATAAAATTTAGAAAATACTCCAGTTTGAAGATATAAATTAAATTTTCCAGTATTTAATTACAATATGGAATTAAAATCCTCCTTCAATATGAAAAGCATTTCCCTGTTACTTAATTGCTATGCTCATTCAATTTGAAGTAAAATTGTTAGTAAATATTTGTATGGAAAGCAGACGGTCACCAACATACCTTGTAATTATTTTATAATAGGCTGACGTCGTAATATAAATGGAAGTGTGTCTTTAGAAATAACCTGACTTATGGCACAAGTCTTGGAACCATTCAGCCGTAAACACATCAACATTCTTTAAATATAATTTAATTGTGTTGTTATAAAATCAATAGAATATTTTATCCATTAAAACGCTTTTGTTGCCTTTCGATGAAATGGAAGACATGCATTTGTACTGTAACAATTATATTGGTTAGCGTAAGCATTCAATAGCTCCCCCTACTCGCAGCAGCTCCCTGTCTCTTGTAATTAGGGAAGTATGGCAGGCAAGACATGTGTTTGTACTGTAAAAAAAAAATACTGTGTTATCCTTAGCATCCCATCCCCAGTCCCTACCCCACAGTCACAAGCCCTTTGTAAACAGAGAGGTATGGCAAAGAAGACATGCTCTTGTACTGTAGAACATACTGGTTACCCTTAGCATCCCCCCCCCCACTCGCACCAGTGTCTATAGGCCTGATAGAAACAGTAGTAATAACAAACAAGAAACTATAGGTTGCGTTGGGAGTCCATCAAAATGCTAGATTCTTTTGATGATTTAAATGATTTTAATGCTCCCTCCCAACTCTTTCAGACATGGTTTACCCTCGTCATTGATTTCTGAGGGAGGGCCTGACAAGGACAGCTGTCTAGTCGTTCGGATGGGACGAAAAACCAGGGTCCTGTGTACGCAATGGCGTGCACGTAAAAGATCCCATGTCAGTTGGAATTCGATAATGCCACTGCCCACCTAAAATTTCCCTCATAGCACACTGTATGGCGTAGAAACATTAATGGTGATTGGTTAATCAAATGTCTGACGTCATAGGGTCAAAAGCCTCTTGTATGACCGCTGACACGACCTTTCTGTACAACTGGTCAGATCTTCATGTAGTGTAGGCCATCGAAAGGATAAAAAATAAAATGAAATATAGATGTGTATTTTAATCAGATTGATGGAAGTGTTAGTCGTAGGTGTACTGTAGTTAAAAATCTTAAAATCATATGAAGAGTCCCAGGGAAGAACGAACCCCAGTTAATGGCGCCAGCGCTGGTACCAAATTGTATAAGTTTTCTGTGGAACAATCTATTTCAGGTAAAAATGACCAGAGTCATATCGAACCAAAGCCCTTCTGAAATGGCCTCCCGGACAAATACAAGTCCATCGTACCCTTTATTTAACCTTACTTTGCCTGAAAATTTGAAGTCAGTTGTACTGGTAATTATGATTCGTATTAAACATCATTTTAAAGTTGTAATTAAACCTACGCGTTGTTCTGTTCGCGAAAAGACAAAAATGTGACTTAGATCGTTCTTCCCCAGGACTCTTCATATTGATTGGGGAGTAATTAAACTCTCTAACGATTCGTTTCCGACTAAAGCTTTTACACTTTAACTATATCCTACCTGGCATTTAATCAATAAAAATTATACAACAAATTTGAAATGTTGTCAGCTTTCTGCTTCCTTATTAACTCATGCGTTAAAATTGTCGAAGTTCAACGTCGTCAAGCTTTCATGACAATAAAAAATTATCTATTGTGTTGTTGTACAAGGAATATGGTTGTTGATAAAATGAAACAATGGTTTATTACAAGAGAGACCAGCGTCATATTTTTTTTTTTTTTAAAAAAAGACAAAGAGGAAGAAATAATTACATCTGTGAATTATAGATTAGCTCATAGCGTGCATCAGGAGGGTTGATACAGATTAAAATCTTAAGAAATTAACAATTAAAAGTGAAAATTTACGAGTAACAGATCAATAATTGACTTGTACGTAAAATGGATGTGTTTTCAGGTTTTCCGAAATAAAATAAAACAACATGTATATACCGGTCGTTATTTTGGTGAATATTTGAGCGAAGCCTTGGGAGGTTTGATGAAGATTAAAATCTTGTTCACAAATCAATGATTAAAAGTGAAAATTTACAAGTAACATTCCAATAATTGACTTGTACATAAAATGGATGTGTTGTCGGGTGTTCCGAAATATAATAAAACAACATGTATATCGGTATATAGTTATTTTGGTGAATATTTGTACAAAGGTTAATGTGATGAAAATTGACAGTTTTCCTAAATAAACTTCATTACATTTTAGAAAATAAAATATGTATAATGAAATTTGAAAAAGAGTGAGATTGCTGCATTGAGGACAAGCAAAAAGAAAGAAATGAAATGGCTCCGAAACACAGAGGAGAATGAGAGGAAGATCCTTGTGACATTTTCCATTCTATTTATTAAGCCAGTAAGACATAAAAATTATATGTTTATCCATTTCATTATTCTCCTTGGACAGCTTAGGCACATGATGTGCATTTTCATTTCATCTTGTCTAGCTGTCCCAAGACATGGTGAAATTTACACCAATATCAAAAACCCCATCTCCATTAAATTATAATGATCTGTTTCATCTTGTTTACAAATTCATACTTTCCGTGTGATATGACAGTTTAATGTCCTTCAATGACGCAAATTGTCTCCCCTTTGTTCCTTCAAGGAAACTATTATTTATTTATACGTGAACAGAAGCGTAACCGCCAAGACCTGTAATCGTTTTGTTGTCCATTGGTTCTGACATTAAAAATTCATTATTTTAATGTTTTTCTTTAGTTTTCGTCCATTGAAAGAGAATGAATCTCATTATTCTTCAAGTGAATTAGACATAATGGCCAGGGTTAATATGATACATTTTCATAATGGCATGGTATAGATCTGTTAGCATCAATAATTAATAGAAAGTTTTCCTTGCTCGAACAATTCTATTGTGTGAAAACAATATCAAAGATTTTGATGAACAAAAGTTATTATTTATATACTAAACATAGCGTTAGTTATTCTCATTAATCAGCAAGTTTTCTTATATCTGTGACATTTATTGTGAGGGTCAAGGTGGCTAAGTGGATAAGACGCTGGCTCGCTAGCCTGGAGGTCAGTTGTTTGATCTCTGCATTGGCCGAGAAAGTTCATCGAGATTTTCCGGCGTGGTTCCCCCTTGTCAGTGATGCAGGACGAATGGCCTGACAAGGACAGCTGTCTAGTTGTTCGGATGGGACGACAAACTGAGGTCTTCTGTACACATTAATCAGGAGGACTCAGGTTCGCCGGGAAATTCCTCTGTATTTTTCGGCATGATTCCCCCTTTTCATTTGTGCAGGAAGGAGGGCCTGACAAGGTATAGTGTCTAGTCATCTGAATGGGACAAAACACTGAGGTCCCATGTACACATTGTTGTGCACTTAAAAGAACCCTTGACAGTTTTTATTCAAAACAAATATGAGTAGGCTGTAGTGCCTGCTCCCCAGGTAAAAGATCGTTCAGAGCAAACTATATGGCGTATACCTGTCTTCGTTAGCAGCAAACCCCATTTCATTTCAGTTCATTTTTGTGTCATTTTATTGCAATTTTAGGCAGTGATTTGAAAAGGTTTGGTGATGCTTGGAGCCAACTCCTTGATTGGATGGCAACATGACTCAAAGACTCAAGTATAGGGACTAGTACTAGTACCCAGAAAGGAGGATATTTAAACTAATGTATACAATTATAAGTTTTTTTCTGGCGACGTGTTTTGACAAGGATTCTGTCGTGTTCACAAAGTAAAGAAGGACGGCTCGTGCAACATAGATAACAGAGATATTTTCAATAATTTTGTATGAGTTGAAATAAAGCTCAGAATGGTAACTTAAAGGCTCAATACCACTCTTGTTGTAACTGATTAATATGTCCCAATCTTTATTCTGGTCAACAAAGTGTACTATTTTACAATATTCCAATTAATTGATGATACAAATTTCATCTTAACACACCTAATTTAAAAAATTGGAAAAATTCAACTAAATGATTTAAAAAGCCTGACGTAAAGCTTTTCAAATGTGACTTGGATTTAAAAATATTTTTGAACCCTTTGGACAAGTAAAATAGGATTTAATGGATAATTTACACAACAGGTAGGACACTAAGACATCTAGTACTTAGAATAAGGCCATTTTTTATTTTCTGGGGTTGTCAAGCCAGCAAGAGTGTTATTGTCCCTTTAAGGCACGGGATGTCCAACTGGACTATTGTTTTAACCATGTTTTCCAATCACAAGGAGGGTTACCTGCCTACCCCTGTGGTTTTTCTCTGGTTTCCTCTCCCTCTCTTTCTTATAAATTATTCTAATAATTATGTACGTGACAAGGAGTAGAGTTGCCTGTCCAACTTTGTGGGTTTTCCCCAGGTCCTCCGGTTTCCTCCCACTGCTAAAGGCCCCTACATGCAAGCAAATTATTGAAATAAAATTGAACCATGTGTTAGTCCCGAAATGACCTAGTTTGTGTCGAGATGACATTAAACCCCATTTCTCTCTCTGTTATCTGATGACTTAACCACGTCCACCCCACCCCACCCTCTAAGTTACAAAATAATATATTTATTTTTATTAACCTTTCTGATAAACAAATTCTGACAATATTCATTTGTCTGCGGGGTTTAATAATAAAGCTGATACAGTTATTGTTCTTAGTAGAATAGCCAAGGAGAAAATACTGATAGCCATCTAGATATCAGGTGACACCCCATACCATATCTGTCATCTCAAAATGCCTTCCAGAAAAACATGACTTGTATATTCAAAATTTTAAACTAAGACCTAATTTGAACTTTCATATTTTTGTTTATCCTCAAAATAACACAAATATATAACAGAAATCTGGCAAATTTGAACTTGAGAATTAACGTTACGAAAATTCAATTCAGAGATAATTCACACTTTACAGAAAAATATAAATTTGACAAATTGGTAGTTGCTGGGAGCTGCGTTGACTCAGTGAGTAAGAAGTTAGCTCCCCATTTTAAACGAGAAAGTTTCTCAGGATTTTTCTACATGTTTTCCCCTTGTCAGTGGTGCAGGATGGTGCGGGTCTGACAAGGACAGTGTCTAGTCATACGAATAGGACAAAACACATTATATTTATTAAGTTTTATTTAGGTTCTATTTGTTAATTAGGTTTCTGTTTCTCAGATTGTATTTATGGTTTTGTTTATTAGGGTTTTTTGGGGGGTTCTATTCATCAGGTTCTATTTATTAGGTTCTATTTATTGGGTTCTATTCATTAGGTTCTATTTATTAGGTTCTATTTATTGGGTTCTATTCATTAGGTTCTATTTATTAGGTTCTATTTATTGGGTTCTATTCATTAGGTTCTATTTATTAGGTTCTATTCATTGGGTTCTATTCATTAGGTTTTATTCATTTTGTTCTATTCATTAGATGTTATTAATTTTGTTCTATTCATTGGATTCTATTCAACGGGTTCTATTCATTAGGTTTTATTCATTAGGTTTTATTCATTGTGTTCTATTTATTAGTTATATTTATCACATTATATTTTGTTATGTTCTGTTTATCAGGTTCTGTTTATCATGTAATATGTATTTAACCTTTTATTTCTCTTTTTTAAAAATGTGTGCATAACATGATTAAAGCTTTGATGCATTAAATAAAAATGTCACGTCGGCGCAGTTCGTGCCTAAACTTTTAAATGTTGATTGGACATGTTCATACAGATTTGAACTGAACTACGCTTTGTCTATTTTTAAAAACAAAAAAAAGACAAACGATTTTTTAAAAAGAGGTCAGTGCAACATGAGAATGAAAACATTGCGGTATAAGTTAAAAGTATATTTAGGATTCCAATAGAAATATTTGATGTACACAAATCTCGGTAAAGTACATAATTTGAGCAACGTGTATTTAACACAACAAACAATATTTAAAATCAATTAAAATAAGATGACAAACAGCCAACTTAAAGTCAATGAAATAGGGTTTAATGTCTTATGGAATTGATCCTGCAAACCAAGGCATGGAATTGAACCTGCATGCAATCCATATACCTCTAAGCCTAAGATAATTCACATTGACCAGTAGGAGAGAGAGAGAGAGAGATTAACGTCCACTGGACTAGGTCCACTTGACACAAACTTTTTCATTTAAGGACTAATATTAAAAAAAATTTCTCCGGGTCCTCTAGTTTCCCCCCACTACTAAAGACCCCTACAAGCAAGCAAATTATTAAAATAAAATTGAACCATGTTAGTACCGAAATGACCTTGCTTGTGTCGAGTTGACGTTAAAGCCCCATCTCTCTTTCTCTCTGGTTGACAGCACATTGTGCACTACACTATTTAAATGACAATATCCAACTTTAAAGCCGTGGTATATTTAGAAGTTAAATAAAAATATTTGTGTAAGAAATCACGTTTGTTATATTTGTCTATTGTGCGTTTAAATTTGATGTCTAGAACGTCTCGTCTATTTAACGTTAAAATATTATTATTATTGATCAGGCTAATATTTATGATTGGCAGGGGAGTGTTTATATTATCGACGAGACGAACTAATTATAGGCCAAGGAACACCATTATCATCTCTAAACCTCTTAAACATCATGTAGCTCTTGCCACTTCTAAAGCTGTATTCAACGCTCGAACAATAGCCATGAAAAAATACAAGTTGAAAAAAGCTGTTGTTTGTCTTACCGATGCAGTTTCGTACTCTCGTTCTTTTGTGTCGCGGTCCTCGCCTTTTATCTGTTATAGAAATCGGAAGTCTTGACTAGGGGTGGTGAATTGTTAAGAGGTTTTAGAGATTAACAATAGGTAATGTTTGGGTGTAGTTTATGCGAGGAAAGTTTTCTATAGAAAGAATTAACTACTTTCAACCATTCATGTAGATATGATAAAGTACTTTCATCGTTTATCCGTTAGTATTAACTGTTAATCTAATAATTTACCCTGATTGAATATATACCTAATCATAATATTAACCAATGATTTAATAAATGCCCATATAATAGTAATTTTCTACTAAGATTTAACAAATACCTATAAAATATTAACTTTTTATCTAATAGTAATATGCTACCCAGATTTAATAAATCCCCATAAAATATTAACTTTTTATCTAATAGTATGCTACCAAGATTTAAACATGCATTATGCAAGAGCAAAATCTGATTATTGCAAGTCTTAATTTAGGCTTCAGATGTTATAGAAATTATAAATTAGATCTTTATTTAAACAACAAGCCCAAAATCAACTCTGTAGACCCACTGATGGCTCCGCTACAGCTCGGATTTAAATAGAATTTCACTTATGAATTAATTCAAATATGGCGCATCCTGATCAGAATACGTCAGTTAGATCAAGGCTAAATGATAGAGTGTACTTAGCGAGGCCGCTGTAGAGCGTTTCCGCATGCCATTGAAAACTTTACTTGATAATCGAGATATGTAGGTGGAGTTAACGCCTGTCAATCAAGGTGAAGGCACATTTCACTACCATTTCTAGTCAAATATTACAACGATGATAACTATGTTCAGAATAAAGTAATTTGACTGAAATTTTCAATATATTCTTCTTTCATCATCTACTTTTGAACTGTTATAGCAAGAATGGCCAATTCTCTATACAAAATCTCCCATAATGTATCTTTAATAAATGCCTAAATAATATGAATATTGTCAAATAAAACCTTGATTTGATCTATTTTACCTACTAATATTCTACTCTAATCTAATATATACTTATAAAAATTACCTGTTAATTTTTTTATTGGATAAAAAAAGGGAGATCAAAGTTAATGCTTTTTCAAAATTTTATTATCCTATCAATCTGTGTATCAACTGCCTTGCAACCCCCCCCCCACCTTTCTCCCCCTCTCCACCCCACAAGTTCTGGCCAGGCATTTTTGGCTTGATTGTCGACTGGAATTCACTGACACAACAGAAAAAGGCGTGAAAATGAAAATTAAATGTCAGCATCTCTCCCGTAAACACCCAAGCACACTTAAGACCCCTAGGAAACGAGATTAAATGGTGGATGTGCTCATTAGGCTAAGTACAGTAGAAAATATGGATCTATTGTTAACGTTTTAATAGATGATAGAATATTGTTTATCACTTAAAATCTTTAGAGTTTATTGACAATATTAATCAATATGATCACCATGGTTACTATTATATCTTATTTATAGTATTAAATAAAAACATCTTAATATTCCTTCCAGGCCTTTAGTTATATTTCTAATATGTTATATTCTTAGATTTCTTTAAAGATGTCCCGACTAAGACATAAATGATATGTCACGTTGGATAATATTTGAACCATTTTAAATCGAAATGGATTCACACTTTAAAACTTTTGCAACGAATGGCTATACAATTTCATAAGATTTAGTCCCGAAGGGTCCCCACATTCTTCATATTTATATCCTTTAAAGATGATTCAAGCGATAAATCTGCTTAATACAGATCTTTCATTTGGTCTTAAATATTATATAAATCATTAATTAGACATTTATTTTACATGCCAGGCTCATAATCAACTCACTAGAACTTTGGATAGTTTTGATTTTCAATTAATTTAAATATGATTGGTAGTTAATGATTTAATTTAAAAATGGATAATCAAGACTTTGTTTAACATAGGTATCAATGACAATGAATTGTGACTATACGGTTCTGCAAACAACGATAGCTCCACCCAAAATGGATTAATTTGACTGAAATTTTCAACATATTCCCTTGTCATTATCTATTTTTTAACTATTATAGTGAGAACTGTCAGCTTTTTATCTAAATCTTACATCTTTAAGTATTTCAGTTAAATTTATCAGCATCTAGATATTCATTTTTTACTATAAAAACCGTCTGGGTTAATTTTTAGATTAACGTTGGGCTTTATCAAGAGTGGTAATTTTGCCAGGGCGGTGTTGCTAGTTGCTATCATTATGTGGGCAAGTCTCCTAAAATTTCCGATTGTCGTAACATATAAACTTACTCTAGAGCTCTGGTGATGGTGGGAAGTGGTTGGAAAATTTTTTGCCTAGAGCTACTGGTAATGACGTGACTCTTACTGGCTGGGTGAACCAAGTCCAAGCTGGAAAGTTCTTTGAAATACGGATCATGACATTTGAAGGTGGGGTTAGTTGGCTGAAAAATGGGATTTTTCCTGGACAGCTTACACTTATGTTAAGTTCCAACTCTCAACGGTTCTTGCATTCTGAACCACTGACATGGGGGAACTTTCTCGACCAACTACCCTCATCCTCCTAGTTAGTAAGCCAGTGTCTTACTCACTGAGCCATCACAGCTTCTTGGTTGACTGAGTGTGTGCTGCAGTTCATGTTAACAAAATCTTATTAATAAATTACAATTTGTGCAAAACATCACAGCTAGGATAGTTTCTCAAGTCAACCAGAACTCTCCATGCAAGATTTGCTCTAGAAAGATTGTCATCGACTTCCAGTTATGCACGGAATCAATCTTGATCTATACTTTTTATAGGACTATAAATACCTTAAAGGGCTAGTCTCAATTATATTTTGAAAATATAAAATTATATTTTAAAAGCCCTTAAAGTCCTATACCTTAAGGCCGAGGAACTAACTCAATACATGTGATATGTTTTCAAACAACTTGAACCTGTCAGTCTTAATCTGGAAATAAAGACTAGTGTCTCAAGCTGTATTATACGGTGTCTTTTATCTTATAAAAATAACGTTAAGGTGAAATTTGCCTTTCGTTATCAAGAACAGCACATGGGTCATGCACTGCATATGCCTGTAAACGACATAGCAATAGATTATCAGGTCACCCAACGAAAAAATGACCCGAAATTTTTTAAAAGGGTTACGTGTCCGAATCAATATTTTGAGCTGAAATTTTGAGACAAGGTAAATATACCATTCCTCTATAGCAGTGGTTCTCAACCTTTTTTTTGCCAACGGCACACCTTGGAATTTGTGAAAAAATAGCGGCACACCTGGCTGAATATATATGAAAAATATTTGAATTTTGCAAAATAATAACATGGTATGTCACACGGAATACAACCGTAGACAGAGACTAGTCATAGACACATAGAATGACTCTAACTAAATAAACACATCTATGAACGTACTAGTAGACACCAGTGAATACTCATTTGGGATCACATGTTTTTTCACATTTTCTTAGTGTGCCTTTCAAAATTTCGCGGCACACTTAGGAAGATCTTGCGGCACACCTGTGTGCCACGGCACACTGGTTGAGAATCACTGCTCTATAGTTTAGCACTTAAAATTCATACATACATGGATTTTTATTTCTGACATTCTGTTAAAATCAGGATGGTCCCTTTAATGTAACAGCACTTATTTACCTAAGTAGCATGCTTACCAACCACAATTCTCAGAACCTGTTATTTTGTCTGGCATCATTTTGTATTTTTTATACGCCCTTGTTTCACTTTGATAAACCTTGTTAACGATCTAACAACTAGAGTTATAATCCGATCTGTATGAAATCTATATACGTTATTAAAATTAGTAAAACAAGGTGTCGAATTTCAACAATTTCTGTAAATTTCTTTCAGAGTTAAGGCCTTTGTTTCAGTTTGTAGAACCTTGTTAACACTCCCACGAAGATAATTATAATCTGATCTGTATGAGATTGTCTTGTAAAAGAATAAATATGCGACAATACTTGTCGACCGCTCAGGCAATTTAGCTGCTGTGGCCGTATGTTTCCTTGTCTGGCAACCTATCTTTTTCTGTTTTTTGATTGACCTTATAATGTCTGACACAAAACCCGCATTTTCAGGTCTCTACATATTTTAACTGTACCTACAGATTTCAATCATTTCGATTTACTGGAGTCACGGTGGCCGAGTTAGTAAGACGCTGGCCCGCTATAGGCTGGAGGTCGCGGGTTCGATGCCGGTGTCAGTCTAGAAAGTTATTGGGATTTTCCAGCGTGGATTCCCCTTATCAGTGGTGCAGGATGGAGGGGCTGACAAGGACAGCTGTCTAGTCGTTTGGATGGGACGAAAATCCGCGGTCGTGTGTACACATTGGTATGCACATAAAGGGATCCCTTAGCATTTGGAATTCGATCTAAGAGTAGGCCCTAGATTTCTCTCATAGCACACTGTATGTCCATCTTCATTATCCCAGTTGGAGCAGAACAGTAGGACATTAAACCTGATTTCATTTCATGTCATTTTGGACCACATGCATGAAATTCTATTTCTTTATCCTCAAACAGCTTTAAATCTTTCAAGTCATGGTGGAAGACATATATCGGTAAAATGTCTACCATATATCAGTCCCCAAATAGACCAGTTACTCCCCCTCCCTCTCTTTCCCTCCCCCTCCCCCTCCCCCTCTCTCTTTCTCCGTTCCTCTCTCTTCTCTCAAACATTTCCAATCACACCCAGTTAACAATATCAAGTGTTGATGTGATGATATTGTATACATTCGGGCCTACCTATAATTGAATTTGCATATCGCTGACTTGTGTTTGTTAAGACAAGAAAATTAAATTTGATATAATGTGAGAAACCATTCCAAAATCAATATGATAAATATTTATAATTGCTACAGAAAGTGGTTCTGCTCAATTGAAGTTTCAACGATACCTGTAATAAAAACTAAGACAAGAAGAATAAGTTACAGTCTCTGATCGATAACTGACAGAGAGAGAGAGTCAACTTGACACAAACTAAGCCATTTCGGGACAAGCATATGGTTCAATTTTATTTTGATAATTCGCTTTATGTGTAGGTTCAACCAGGGTGATTTGAAACCATGCCAGTTGACTCAATGACAGACCTCATGATGCACTTACTAAAAATTCGGCCACCCCTCCCACTCTCACTTCCCGAATCTCTAAAAGGAATGCCAGTCCAGAAATAGTACAATTCCAATTAGTATTTACAAAGATATGATGAATTAAAAATTGGTCAATTTTTGGCATCCTCTGTAGGCATATATTTTAAAGTTGCAATTGCAAATTTTCAAGTTATATTTTTAAAATGTATTAAAATAAAGCCTTAAAATAGATGGTATCCATAAAGTCCTACCTTGTTAAAGAATAATCCTATTAATCTTATAATTTGACTAATTGGCAAAAATATCATTTTTATCTTCAAATTCCAAAGTTGGAAAATGGCTGCCCCATGTTGTCAATAGCAAAACAGGGGAGGTAATTGTGTTGTTATTTCCTGTGTCATAGATTTTTAAGGGTGGGAAATAATGCCCATGGTCGTATAATAGTGAGTTGATAACCTATTGAGCAAAAGACATAGAAATAATTATGTTTTGACTTTCTTAGAAAATTTGAAATTCTCACTTTAATCGAAATGAATCAAAGATGGGAGATAAAATAATTTTGTTTTCTTAATTAAATGTTAAATAATCAATCATTAGTGTGGAAATTTTGATATTTTCTGAATTATGTAAGTGCTGCACAAAGACTTTAACAAACATTCAATAATCAAATTGAGTCAGTGGGGTGGGTGGTCGAATGGTTTAACAGGTACGCGTGTATCATAAGGTCTATCATTGAGTCAGTTTTATTCCCAGCTTGTATTCAACCTCATGAGTTTTCTACGAGTCCTCTGGTTTCCTCTTACATGGAATTGAACCATGTTAGTCCCAAAATGACCTAGTCTGCACCAAGTGGACGTTAAACCCCATTTCTCTCGCTCAAATTGAATACACTTTAGTAAGGATTAAGCCATGATAATTGAGATGTAGTCTGAAAAATGTACTATTGCGATCGGCAACTTTAATGAAAAGAAAATGTGAAGAATGTTAAAAAGTTTAAATCAATAAAATAACTTGTTGTGCTAGTTGAGGTGCGGAACAAAGGAAATTACATACAATATGAAATAATTCCCAACAGTGATAGAAAACAATTGTTATATGGAATGCAGATAATAACCCTACCCAACAGTGATAAAAAACAATTGTTACATGGAATGTAGGTAATAATCCTATCAGATAATGATTAGCAATAATTCATTAAAATCGGGCCTTGAAAAACATACCTTTGTTTTGAACAATATGTGTACGGCATGGCACTTTAACAATTTCATGCACTAGATGATACTTTAGGAGAGCGTGATGAATAATAAATGTTCAGATTGCTGTTCTTACCAGTTAATTTGTTCAGACCAAATACAAAACTATCACTCAAAAACTAAATGATAACTATCAGTACTTTCTCAGTAGGTAGCGGGTCTCTGAGTTCCGATAATAAAACATAATCCAAAAAAATTATAGTTATAGCACAGCTTTCATGGGTTAACAGGTTTAAACAACGAGACCGTAGGTCGAGATGTTAAACCTGTTAACGAATGAAGCATGCTATAAATGACTTGTAACATTGACACCTGCTCAACATGCTTGTTGTTATTGCATAGAAAATCCACCCCACTTCTCTATATGATTTCTACTAAAACTAGCGTAAACCAGCAAAAGTGTGCAATAACATTGAACATGTCTAGTTATTGCACGGTTAAGCTCCACCCAATCTACGAGAGAGAAAACAATCTGCTTATTCAACGAAAAGAACAAAGGAAGATTTCCCGTCCATGTTACAACACACTGTAAAGATTTGTTATGAAGCTTCATCTACATTGAGGAAATATAAAATATGAAGTACATGATTTTTTTTTATTAATTTTTGTACAATAAATCATATATCTCTCATTTCTGTGATGTATGTTTCTTAAAAGTAGAATTACAATGCAACAAAAACACAAAACACAATATAAATACAACACAATATAAATACAACTTAATTGAAATTAAAGATTTAAATTAAACACAACTTGATTTGAATATGACACAACATCCAAAATCTTCAACATTGAAAACACGATTTATTTGTCAAATTAAATAAACATTCATGTTGTGATCTTACCGGAAAAAGATGGGCTTTTGATATCCAATATTTAAGACAAAATAAACATTTTACCATTGGTACACGAATTGTGTACCATAATGCGCTTCAGACCCAGTTGTATCAAGAGACTCGAGGGACGAGGCTAGACACATTGCACCAAATCAAACGGCATATGTAGACTGGAATAACCAGACGCTAGAAATTTGCACTCGTTTGAGACTGCTGGCTTATTTCGCCGAACATAATTGATTTGAAATTGGAGTAAAAACGAAAACCATTGAATGTAAATCATTTTATATACATTCATACTACAGTATTATATGCATTGCAACCCACTTTTGTTAATTTCTAGGTCACAAATTTTAGCGATTTAGCTCCTTTAAATTAAACACAATTTAAATACAACACAATCTAAATACAACACAATCTAAATACAACACAATTTAAATCAAACACAGCACAATTTAAATCAAACACAGCACAATTTAAACACAACACGATTTAAATACAACATAATTTAATTTAAATACAACATAATTTAATTTAAATACAACACAATTTAAATTAAACACAACACGATTTAAATACAACATAATTTAATTTAAATACAACACAATTTAAATACAACACGATTTAAATACAACACAATTTAATTTAAATGCAACACAATTTAAAATTAAACACAACACAATTTAAATACAACAAAATTTCAATTTAAATACAACACAATTTAATTTAGATTAAACAAAATAGAATTAAATTTGAATTAAATGAAAATTATATTTAACACAACATCATATAAATTAAATACAACACAAATTAAATTCTATAGGTTGTTTCTGGGAGAAGAGCTGATACCACTTATTTATGTTATAAATTTATTAAACATGCTGAAAGGAAATAGGGTATAACGTCCTATTGTTCTGCTCCGAACTGGGCTAATGAAGACGGGCATACGCCATACAGTGTGCTATGAGGGGAATTTTGCCCACAGCCTTCTCTTATATCGAATTCCAACTGTCAAGGGTTCTTTTACGTGCATGCCAATGTGTACACGGGACCTCAGTTTTTTTTGTCCCATCCAAACGACTAGACAGCTGTCCTTCTCAGGCCCTCCGTCCTGCATCACTGATAAGGGGGAACCACACTGGAAAATCTGGATGGACTTTCTCGACCAATGCAGGGATCAAACATTAAACATGCTAATCTTCCCAGTCATCTGTATTCTATCTGTATTTGTTGATTCAAGGAAAGTTGATGGGTTGAGGTGAAGTAGAAAATGGCCGTATCTATTTCAATAAGATATTATCAATACCATCTTGTAAGTTATGATGACTGTGATAAGACCACAGACACTTGCCATATCCACTCTTAAATCAGAGTGGCCATGTTTGGCTGGATGTTTTCACTTCTGAAAGTTTGTATGAAAGATAGACTGGTCATGAAACAATATCTAGTCATTCGGATTGGACCAAAATACTAGTCTCGCGTTTATGTTGATATGCATGTAAAACAAATCCTTGAAATTCAATATGGAAATGCCGCTGCCCAGCAAAATTTCCCTTATAGCTCATATTCTGCTCTTGCCTTATCGGCTCGTCAATTGCTGATCAAGAAACTATTTCCTGTTATGTGTAAATCCCTGGTTGTACGTGACAAGGAGTAGGGTCGCCTGTCCAACCTCGTGGGTTTTCTCCGGGTCCTCCGGTTTCCTCCCACTGCTAAAGACCCCTACGAGCAAGCGAAATATGTAAATAAAATTAAACCATATGTTAGTCCCAAAATGACCTAGTTTGTGTCGAGTGGACGTTAAACCCCATCTCTCTCTCTCTCTCTCTCTCTCTCTGTTATATGTAGATTTCAGTCTGATTGTTTTCTTTTTGTTTTGAATTGTAAAGAATGTCTGCTTTATCTGTTGGACAATTTTGCTTTGGGATTTCTCTGACCACAACTTTGTATTCTGTTTTTGGCTTAGACTTGTGGTTTGCAGATTATGAAATGATTCCCTGTCATGTCTAGATGTCAGTCTCATAAAGTTTCAGTTGTGAAGTTTCAGTTGTGACTTGTAAAAGGTGTCTGCTTTATCTGTACAACAATTATGCTTTTTGGGATTTCTCTGACCAAAGCTTCATATTCTGTTCTTGTCTTAGACTCAAGAGTTTTCAGATCATGAAACGATTCCTGTCATGTTGAGAAGCTGTTGTGACTTGTAAAACATGTCTACTTTATCTGGTCGACAATTATTATACAGTTTGATCTTTAAGATTTGCCCGACCAAAGCTTTGTATTCGACATCAAAGGGTATTTTATAACTAAGATCTTCTGATTGGTCAAGAAAGCTGCCTAATCAGCACAGATAAAATATATAAATCCTGATCTCAGTTTCACTACTGGGGGAATTTGTGAGAAAAACACATGATAAGAGGCCAGGGCCCTACCTCAATCAATTTGGAAAAATGAAAGTCTGTAGATGCTATTGTGGGCCCTCTTACTAAACTGAGTCCAAAAAGGACTGTGTACGAATCCCTGAGCCCCCCCCCCCCAATTGCTACATATGGGCCTTCTTTTCCCTGATACTAATCCGATTTCTGAATATTAAAGGAAAAATCAGAATTTTTATGATAAATTTGTGTAATCAGTAGAAAGCACTAAGACCATAACGATTTGAAAAATGTTTGTACAGTGGACTCTGTCACATCCAATCTCTGATCACTCCGGATTGCTGTGACATCCGACATGATTTTCATGTCCCGATTTATTTCCTTATTACTTCAGCCAAACAATCGCTGGTAAATCCGAATTCTGTATGTTCCGGATTCCGACATCAATCAGCCGTCCCGTCACATAATTTCCATTGAAACGACACCGTATAATCCGTACTTCAAATGGTGGGTGTGAAGCATCCAATTATCGGTGAGATTAAAACTCAATGGGTGTGAAGCCAGAAAAGATTAACAAGCAATCACCAATCAATTATCGGTGAGATTAAAACTCGCAAGCGCCGGTCTGTGTTGATTACTTTGATAATGTTATAAATTCTTTCTTCATTATTTTACAATTTATAATCTCTTGTAAGAGTGCGCTTGGTATTTGATTTTAGTTACTCATGTCAAATACCACGACATTATATAAAAATTGCCGCGATTGAAGAATCATTATACATTATTGTATTCAAAATGTCTGAACGTCCTGCAAAGCGTGCCCGAACAGATTTGACATTAGATGTAAAGCGGCAACTTATAGCAGATTTCGAGAAAGTTCCACGACCTGCGCAGAAGGATTTAGCCGTTAATCTTAAGCAAACTACTTTAAACGATTACATGCATTGATATTTATAAATATATTGTACGCATGCATTGATATTACATGTAAATGATTTTATGAATATATTGTACGCATGCATTGTTATTGTTAATCTTAAGCAAACTACTTAAAACGATTACATGCATTGATATTTATAAATATATTGTACGCATGCATTGATATTACATGTAAATGATTTTATGAATTTATTGTACGTATGCATTGTTATTGTTAATTATATAATGTAATAAAATTTTGAAAGTACAGAAAAGTTTATCATTTATAAAGGGAATAGCATTCTGGTGATTCGAAGCTACAATATAAAAATACTTCCGGTTTCGAAGTTACAGTATTTCCGGTTTTGGAGAAAGCTTGGTATTCCGACACGCTATGTGATCTGAATTATTGTAACGATCCCGTACGATGTCGGATGTGACAGAGTCCACTGTATTATAGTTTTTGTGTTTTAATAAAATTAAATTAGAGAAAAGTATGTTTTGACAAGATTCATAACATTTGTCCTGGCTCTGTGTATTTTGATACAGAAAAAATAGCAAAATGTATATTTAAAAATAAAGCAAAAATATCTATACAGGTAACCCAAATTCTTTATCATATTGTTTTTTTTTTATAAACAATATTTTATTTAGAACTGGGAAACAGGCAAGACCTATATAATCCTTCTCTTTATTGTATTGTTGTAGACTCATATTGTAATGTAGCAATCAATATATGGATGTTTATATCAGTTGTATGGACATTGTAATCTATAAAACTTTTATCATACAATAAACACTTTATTCAATTCATTGAATTTCTAAATTTTTAATTCAAAAAGATATTTTTTAGGTCATTTCGAGACTAACATATGGTTCAATTTTATTTCAATAAATTGCTTGCGTGTAGGGATCTTAAGCAGTGAGAGAAAACCGAAGGCCCTAGAGAAAACTCATGATGCTGGACAGTCAACCCTACTCCTTGTCACGTACAACTGGGGAATCGAAACCACGCCAGTTGACTCAATGACAGACCTTATGATACGACGCACACACACGCTAATCATTCGGCCATCCAACTCCCACCCTTTTGAATTTAACGTCCACTGAGGGTGATATCACGGACAAGTAGTCTCATTGCATGTATATTCAGTACTGGTAATGGAGACTTTCCTGTGGATGGGGGGAGTCACTGTGGGTAAGACGCTGGCTCGCTAGTTTGGAGCTCGCCGGTTCGCTTCAGGTGTTGGCTGAGAAAGTTTGAGATTTTCTGGTGTGGTTTCCCCCATTGTCAGTGGTGCAGGATGGAGGGCCTAACATGGACAGCTGTCTAGTCATTCAGATGGGACAAAAAAAAACGAGATCCAATGTACACATTGGCGTGCGCGTAAAAGTTCCTGTGGCTGTTGGAATTCGATATAAGAGTAGGCCTTAGTGATACTGTCTGGGCAAAATTTCCCTCATGGCACAATGTATGCCAGTCTTCATTAGTCCAGTTGGAGTAGAACAGTAGGACGTTAAACCCCATTTCATTTCCTTCCTGTGGTATTACCCAGATTAAACCCATGAGGTTGAGAAGGTACCCGTCCAAACCAGGGATTGAAACCATGGTCGCAAGCCAGAGGTGACATGATTAAACCCAAGAGGTTGAGAAGGTAACCCTCTAAGCCACATACAACCACATCATGGATTAAAACCATGGTCAACTAGAGCTCAAAGTGTGACCCAAGTATAAATCGGAATTGACCATGTTTATGTATCATCTGTTGCTATAGCTATATGGCCAGTAAAAGTAGAATAAACAAACTCTCACTGACTATTTGATGTTAATAATTCTCAGATTTCATATAAAAGTCAACAAAAGTCCCGGGACATGACTTAGTGTCGATTACCTTTGTCATAGAGCTCAACTACTTATCTGATCAGTTAAGGGCCACTTGAAATCTTCTCGGGACAAGACGTTTCACACCAAGGGGCCACAAACAATTCAGTATTTGTACGCTACTCAGATAAAACTGTCCACTTATCGGAGAAATTTTATACGTATACAGGTTTATTTGTAGAATTCATTTTACATTAATCATACTATGAATATTTTGAGAACATATTTCTTTGTATTTATAAGATGGTTTTCTGTCAGAGCAGCTCCAAAGTGTTGGGGTGGGGTGGGAGCGAATCGTCTAATGTGCACGCTTTAGATAATGAGGTATGTTATTGATCATTGAGTCAACTGGCGTGGTTTCGATTCCCCGCTTGTACGTGACAAAGAGTAGGACCATCCGTCCAGCCTTGTGGGTTTTCTCCGGGTTCTCTGGTTTCTTCCTACTGCTAAAGAGAATTATTGTAATAAAATTGAACCATATGTTAGTCCCAAAATGACCTAGTTTGTGTCGAGTAGATGTTAAATCCCATTTCTCTGTCGAACATTTGTATACATTTCTCTCTCTCTCCCAAATTATACCCTAAGTTAATAGACATCATGCAAATATTCCAATGTTAAGTATTAAAGAGGAACCCGTCTTCATTAGCCCAGTCCAACCTCGTGGGTTTTCTCCGGGTCCTCCGGTTTCCTCCCACTGCTAAAGACCCCTACGCGCAAGTAAATTATGTAAATAAGATTAAACCATATGTTAGTCCCAAAATTACCTAGTTTGTGTCGAGTGGACGTTAAACCCCATTTATTTCATTTCATTTGCCCAGTCGAGCAGAACAGTAAGACATTAAACCCCATTTCATTTCATTTCATTAGCCTAGTCGGAGCAGAAAAGTAGGATGTTCAACCCCATTTCATTTTCATTAGCCCAGTCCGAGCAGAAAAGTAGGACGTTAAACCCCATTTCATTTTATTTAAACAGGAAAAGTTTGTCCATGACTCACCTGTCTTGAAGATCGTAAACCTTTTTTAAACCAATATTGATTGTAATTTGAGAATAAAACCAAATAATCGTGGATTTATCCGGTATTCATATCTCACACTTTTCATCGACGTTAACTTGTCAATATTTATTGAATTATATCGTCAGACACGGAAATTCGAACGCCATGAATTTTGATTGCGTACTTGGCTCAGTCATTGTGTCAATAATACTTTGATGCTATCTTGTTATTCAGGTGAAATTTAAACTCGGACAAGCATTGGTGTTAAATTTGTTGAGTTATTTTGTTTTGTGTTTAGCATGTGTGTTGTGATTCAAGAGCTCAGAGATATCTGTTTGTAGGCATGACTGGTTGATATTAAAACTAAAATACGGTAAATTAAAACCAATTTGTTAAAAGGATATCATAGTGTTCTGATTAGGAGGGTACCACGGGTTCACTTTCAGTGATGGCCTAGATAATTACTCTTGATTTTCGAGCATGATCAGTGGTGCGTGACGGAGGGCCTGACACAGAGGATATCATAGTATTCTGATTAGAGTGAACCATGGTGATGGCAGCGAGTAAGGCAGTCTCAGGTTCACTTTCAGTGTTGGCCGAGATAATTATTCTAGGTTTTCCAGCATGGCTAGTGGTACATGACGGAAGGCCTGATAAGCACGGTGTCTAGACGTTTAGGTGATATGAGAAACTGAGGTACTGTGTGCAAATTAGTGTGTACGTAAACCCCCTACACCAATCCTGCTAATGAAGAAGGGGAGGGCGTCTTTTATGTGCATGCAAAGGTGTACACAGGTCCTCGTATTTTTCATCTTGTCCAAAGGACTAAACACTGTTCCTTGCCAGGCCCTTCGTCCTACACCTCTGACAAGGGGAAACAATGCTGGAGAATTCTGGGGAACTGGTTGGTTAGCATACTCCCTACCCACTGAACCACTGCGGCTCCCTGAGAGAGAGAGAGAGAGAGAGAGAGAGAGAGATCCTGTATCATTGACAAGGGAAACCATGCTGAAATATGCAGAGTTACTATCTCAGAGAGAGAAATGGGGATTAACGTCCACTCGACACAAACTAGTCTATTTCAGGACTAATATATGGTTCACATTTATTGCAATAATTCGCTTGAGCGTAGGGGTCTTTAGCAGAGGGGAGAAACGCAGAAAAACCCACGAGGATGGAAAGGCGGGAAATCAAAACCACGCCACTAGACACAACGACAGATCTAATCTAACGCGCATGCTTTAAATTGTTCGGCCACCTAGACCCCCCTTCACCCAGTTGGATGGAACCAGGGTGCTCCTGTTTAGTGAACCTATGCCTTACTCACTTAACCACCACGGTTCAGTTGAGTACATTTCATTTCTGTCTTTTGTTCTTGTAAAGGCCTGATATATAATATTTATTTTCATTTCTGTCTTTTGTTTTAGCTGATATAATATTTATTTTCACTAAAAGCTAATGATGTCGGATTGACATACATCACTACAAGTCAATGAAATCTGTGGGCCATCTCTTTATAAATGGCATGCCAGGAATTCTTTGAGTGTGGAGGTGGGGGAGTCTCATGGGTTGGAAGTGTAGAGAAAAATCATGGTGTCAATTCCTGTACCTGAATAGAATAACAGCAATGAGAGCACAACTTGATGCATAATACATTGTGTTTTTCAGAGGGTAAACTCTTTTTAAGAGAGCAGTGGGATGGATGACCGAATGGTTAGCATGTACGTGCTGTATCATGAGTCCTGTCATTGAGTCAACTGGCGTGATTTCGAATCCCTGGTTGCACTTGACAAGGAGTAGGGTTGCCTGTCCAACCTCATGGGTTTTCTCCGGGTCCTCTGGTTTCCTCCCACTGCTAAAGACCCCTATGCGCAAGCGAATTATTAAAATAAAATTTTTAAAAAAAACATATGTTAGTCCCGAAATGACCTAGTCTGTGTCGAGTGGATGTTAAACCCCATTCCCCCCTCTCTCTCTCTTTAGAGAGCACCATATTTGAGAGGGCAAGTAGTCCAGGCATCATAGACTCTTCACCTGGCAACGGGCCTGTTATATTAGTGATATAAGTGATAATTCAAGTCTGGGATTTTGCATTAAGTTTATTAGATGATGTTTGTGAGTATAGACTCAAATATTTGCAGTTTGAGTGGATTTAAGCCGAGAGAGTATCTCTACTCTTGATGTGTTGTTTTTGTTTTCTTAATTAAATATTAAATCATAAGTGTGGATTGAGACTTGAAAAAATAAAGATTTTCCGAAAAATGCAAAAGACGATCTGATGAAATTCTTTAAGAATAACTTTTGTTACAGTTGAATATAAATAAAATGAAATGGGGTTTAACATCCTACTGTTCTGCTCCGACTGGGCTAATGAAGACAGGCATACGCCATACAGTGTGCTATGAGGGAATACTCTTATTACGAATTCCGACTTTTAAGAGTTCTTTTACATACACGATAATGTATACATCAGATCTCGGTTTTATTATCCCATCCGAAGGACTATGTCAGGCCCTCTGTCCTGCAACACCTCTTTTTCTTAATAATATTTCTATAGCCCGATATTAATCATATGAACAACTGGTGCATTAAATCCTGGTGTAAAATCTATTTCATGTTAAAATACTATTTAATAGACTATAATCATACCTTTACCTCGACACAACAGAAAGAGAGAGATCATCTTTATAAGTATATTATCTCTTAAACATATGTTAATTGAGGGGATTAACTCCTTTTACAATGACCCTAAATCCTTAGATCTATTCAATCTCCGTAGTATTAAAAAAATATTCACAGGACAGCTAGGCCACAAGCTGTATACTCTTAAACCTTTTTCAATGGGGCCATTGTCTGCTCCGTATGGGGTTAAATAAAATAATTTTTCTTTGTATTGTTAAGACCATATGAGGTAAAATAAAATCAGGGATTATATATTGTGTAAAACATATGAGGGGAATATTTATCCTCCATTCATCATATTATCTTAATCTTTTACACATTTTCTACACCAATAACTTGGTGGATATTATTTTTGTAAAATTTTATCAAGCATTTATGAAATTTTAGTTCAATAACTTAGGCCACATCAAAGAATATATTCACTATAGCAAATACTTTACACCTGAATATGGGGCGTTGCATGGACGAATGGTTGAAAATGAAATGGGGTTTAACATCCTACTGTTCTGCTCCTATACTGAGCTAATGAAGACGGGCATACGCCATACAGTGTGCTATATGAGGGAAATTTTGTCCGGGCAGGGGCACTATCGCCTACTCTTATATCGAATTCCAACTGCCAAGGGATCTTTTATGTGCATTCCAATGTATACACGGGACCTCATTTTTTTCGTCTCATCCGAAGGACTAGACAGCTGTCCTTTTCAGGCCCTCCGTCCTGCATCACTGACAAGGGGGAACCACGCCGGAAAATCTGGATGAACTTTCTCGGCCAATGCAGGGATCGAACACCTGACCTCCAGGCTAGCGAGTCAGCGTCTTACCCACTTAGCCACGTAATCCCCTGGACGAATGGTTAGTGCGTGTGTTTTGTATCATTAGGGAGTAGGGTCGCCTGTCCAACCTCATGTGTTTTCTCCGGGTTCTCCGGTTTCCTCCCACTGCTAAAGAACCCTGCATGCTAGCGAATTATTGAAATAAAATTGAACCATATGTTAGTCCTAAAATGACCTAGTCAAACCCCATCTCAATCTCTCTCCCTCTCTCTCTCTCTCTCTCTCTCTCTGCACCTGAATCTTAGGAATAGCAATCATTTGTATACGAATTGTTTATAATTATTTTGATTGCAGATAATAGATTTATTACTTTGGACTTTTATTTTGCAAAATCTAATGTCTGTTCATTTCTGATATTAAAAAGATTCACAAATTTCTGATCATGAAAAAACTAATTTCTGTTTATTTATGACAATAAAACCCCACATGAGTTGTGTTCATTCCCATCTCCTGAACAATAAAAATAGACATAGGATTTAATGTCCACTCAATACTAATTTCTTGATCAGCATATTATCTATATTAATTTCAATAATTGACACCTGTGTGCCGTGGTCGTAAGAAGTGTTCTGAAACTACCTTGAGAGGGAGAAATGGGGCTTAATGTCCTCTCAACACAAACTAGGTCATTTCGATTCAGTTTTATTTCAATAATTCGCTTGCGAGTAGGGGTCTTTAGCAGCAGGAGGCTACCCTATTAATTGCAATGGAAAAGTGGTGAATCAAAACCACACCACTTACTTGACTCAAACCAGGTCATTTCGGGATTAACATAATTTTAACAATTTGCTTGCACGTTGCGGTCTTTAGCAGTGGGAGGAAACCAGAGGACCCGGAGAAAACCCACGAGGTGGGACCAGCAGCCCTACTTATGATACCACGCGCACAGGCTAACCATTCGGCCATCCAACCCCCTGGCTTCCCAAAAGCAAGATACATAAATGATATCAACATATATTATTATCAATATTATATTTTTGTTCTGGCCTTATATCCACTGACGATCAATAACATCAATAAACCTTATAGATATTATATTTAAGATTATATCCCCCCCCACCATTTTGAGATCAATAATAAAATATTAAAACTAGTTTACAGCTGTTCGATGATAAAAGAAGGGGATATTAAATATATCAAAATAGATTTAAAATCGTTTTAAATTTATCTCAACGATTATTGTTTGTCTTTAATATCAATACAGGTAGGAATGAGGTTATTTAATAAATCTTCAGATATTAGAAATTGACATTGAACATGTGTCACAAAGGATTATTCATCTATTGTTTAGCATATAGAAGTGGGTAGTATCTAAAAGAATTAATGTTGACAATTTTTAGCATTGTTCCAGTTTATAAATAAAATTTAAAGTGGTTTTACCCAGCAAAACTATGGGTTTTAACTTTATATATTGTGTTTTAAGTTTTCAATTCTTTGGAAATTTGAATTTGATGACAGTGGCATTGCCACCTACTGTTTTATGATTTCCAACTATCAACGTTTCTTTTACGTCCCATTCAAACAACTAAGCGCCCTTTCCTTATCAGACTCACAGGCGTCACTGTTGACAGTTGACTACATAATTCTATAAGTGACAATAGATCCCAGAGTTCTCTTACAGCACGAATCCCACAGATCCCCATAATTTTATCATTTGTGATAATCGGGGGAGGGGGGGGTGCGATTTACCCAGTAACTTTACAATACTATATAGTGCTGTAATACACAGAGAGCGAGTAACATAATCATAATCAGATAACGATCCTATAACTCGAAGACGTGTTGAAAGAGAGGCATGACACTCGAAGATAAACTACTAGAAGTGTAACATTGTCTTCAGGCTGGTGGTTGATATTGTCTCTATTATCATAGTTCTTGTTATCAGAATATCCCATCTCCTAGAACACAGATATCATTATAAAATAGAAGTCAGTAAAATCATTGGATAATGTCATAAACTTAGAATGGGATGTGCAAGTCAGTAAAATCATTACTGTATGGCATATGCCCGTCTTCATTAGCCCAGTATATAGGAGCAGAACAGTAGGACGTTAACCCCCATTTCATTTCATTTCACTTTTACCCTCAAAACTACATAGACTTTGCAAGCAATAAAAAAAAAATGTCAAATAAAATAACACATGTTATGATAGCCTGTGATATAAATCTAATAAAGAGAGATAGATAACCAGAGACCACCCTCTCGACATACTTGACTTAATCCAAGATTAATGATAAACCTTTTATTCGCCCCAACTCCAGGGAGATAAATAGTATAATATCGTAGTTATGATTTAGTATTAAATATTACCATATCACCTCTTATGATAAATGAACTGTTTGGACTTTCTATATTCACCATTTTTCTTTCATAAATAAATGAAGCATGTAAATTTTGTAAAAGGAATAATTTTCCCCTTTGGTGAATATGTCCCCTTTTTTTTATTAAAGGTAGATAAATGTCATAAATATTCCTTTTCTTATTTTTTAAGGTCAATTATCTTTTTAAGGTTGATTATCTTCTGAAGATTAATATATTTTAGAGAATTTCTAGGAATAATAGTAAAGAATTTATCTCCTTCAGTGCTGAAACACCTTTTAATTTAGAAGAGTTGGATGATTGAAAATAAATGGGGTTAAAATTCCTTCTTTTCTATACACCGACTGGGTTAATGAAGGCAGACATACACCATGCAGGGTGCCATGAGTGAATTTTGCCTACTTTTCTTCACTGATTTTAGTTTTGAGTCCTGGTTTGTTTTCAAAACGAAGTATGGTTGCAGGTAAATAACTGAAATAAAAATAACGTGATATGTTAGTCCCGAAATGACCTAGATTGAGTGGACATTAAAACCCCATTGATCTCTCTATTAATGTTAATTCCTTTTTGAGGAGCTTTATTAATAGACTCCTTTTTAGCAACTGTTAATCCTTTTTGAGGGGCTTTATTGATAAATCCTTTTTTAGCAACTATTCTCCAAGTCCCATTCGGAAATTATCTAAATAAAAAGTCTGTTTTAAAGGTTTATTCGCAGATTTTTAAACATTTAAACAAATTTTGAATATGAGTATAAGTATAAGTATATGTATATGTACATGAGTATGAGTATATGAATTTTTGAATATGAGTATATGTATCTGTATTTTTGTTGTTTTTTTTAAACAAAGAAATTATTTTAGAGCTTATTATTATATTTATAAAAGTTTACAAATTTTAGGCATTTAAAAAGAAATTACCATATAAATTGTCTGAAATTTTAACCCATCTTTATATCTACAAACATTTTCTCAAGGTATTAAAATATCAGTTTCTCAATTAATTAGAAATAATTACTTTTCCTTCCTGACAGGCCAATTTTCTCAAATTAGTTTTAAATTCTATGAGGATCAGTAAATTAAAAAGATACATCACTACTGACATCATTGTTTGACCACACCAGGTACAGTTGTAGCACAGATCATTATGATTTAATGAGTGGCTCCGTTTTCATTTAAACCTAACCATGCACCCTAATTCTTTACTAAAGAAAACTCGACCACAATAAGCAGTGTGTTAAAACCAGACAACATGATTTGAGCCCCGAGGGGGTGCGAGAATTGTTTATATTTGTTACAAGTGTCATGTTGTCCGAGATAGGATCTTGGTGGTAAAGACTCGAGGGATATGAGAACCGAAGGGTAGAAAGATATTCACTCCTGATTAAGATAAAGTCACCTTGGTATGATGTGATTTTAGCAGGTTTAAATCTGTAATGAACCCCTAATTCACTCCCTTTGTCACTGATACGCTGTTTGCTTTTTCTTTTGTGATAATTTTCAAACCTTTGCTCCAACTTGATGGTGACATTTTGGTATCTGTAATATTATTATGTCACATGTTGATAGATCATTTTTAGATAATTTTAACTCTCTGTCACCTCCGACACTGCTCCCCTTTCAGACCCTCACACTGCTGGAATCATGTGAATATGCAAATTTTCCTCTATCGCTGTAGAGGTCATTTGGAGCATATTTTGGAAAGAATGTGACCTTTATGCAAAGCCACCAAGATAACTGAAACTTTGGGGAATGACTGTACACAGACTGAAGTTTAAGTCCAGTAAATTTCAATAAATTTGCTGGACATTTGTAGCATTTGATAAAAGAATTTTGCGCGACGTTTGCAAGTTTGCTGCGGAGACCATTTGGAGTATATTTTGGAAAGAACATGACTTTTATGCAAATAGACCAAAATATCTGAAACTTTGGGGAATGATTGTACACAGACTGACGTTTAAGTTTTGTAGGGTTTTGTAGGGTTTTTGGGACACCCTGATATATAGATTCTGATACATTAAACATACATTATGCAAGAGCTAAATTAGACATTAATTAACCTATCCAGACCATAATCAACTCTAGATGGCATCGCTAACCTGCGATCTTTAGTGGATTATAAGCCGATTTTACTGCAAAACTTTCCTTCACGATTTAACGATTAAATGGATAATCGAGACTATGCTGTTTATCGTACTGACTTTAGTAATGATGATCAAGGCTAGGCGGAAATTTCAATCGATTAATTCTCGGTTCATAGTGGATCAATTTGAATGAAATTTTCAGCAAATTCCCTTTACATTATCTAGTTTTTAACTATTATAGTGAGAACTGCCAATTTGTTATCAAATCTCCCATAATGTATCTTTAAAGCAATAAGCCTATGTCTAAATCCAACATTGCATATCAATTATGGAATCCATTAATAATACCAATGATGCTACTCTCCAGGTTTTTATTTAAGCATATAATTTTTTCTGTGACATAATTTAGCCTTTCTCGAAAAAATCACCATATGTTTGGTGCAATATAGCCCAGTTTGAGCTGACGTGCCATAAAACCACATTTCCTTCCATACTTTCCAGGTAGTGTCATATAGATATAGAGTATTTATTGGTTGATATCCTACTGTTATATCTCCACAGGTAGCACGACTAACACCATACTCAGGTAAACTAAGTGTTTATATAACTTATATAAGTATTATTGTACATTAGATAAACATATTATCACCTGTATGAGAAGGTAGAGAGAGGTGTGGTCTATATGATAAAGGTAATTAAAGGTATATTAGTTGACTAACATGACATCACAGTATATCAAGTGTATATCTATAATGGTACTTGTATAGGGTTAAAGTGGATTGGATATTGACACTGATAATATATTAGGTCATTTTAAATAACTTGACAAATTAACAGAAAAAAAACCAAATAGAGTGTATGTTCTACACTACACCACTTGAACATTTCTAAACTAGCAATATTTTGGAAAATGAAATGATGAAATGAAAGAAGAGAGAGAGAGAGAGAGAGAGAGAGAGAGAGAGAGAGAGAGAGAGAGAGATTAACTACCACTCAACACAAACTAGGTCATTTTGGGACTAACATGGTTCAATTTTATTTCAATAATTGGCTTGCGCGTAGGAGTCTTTTAGCAGTGGAGACCCTACTCCTTGTCACGTACAACCAGGGAATCGAAACCACGCCATTTGACTCAATGATAGACCTTATAATACAACGCACACACGCTAAACATTCGGCCATCAATCCTCGCTGAAATGAAAGGTGTTTAATGTCCAACTTGTCTGCACTGCACCGATTGATTTAATGAATATGGGTAAATTCCAGCTGTAGGAATTCCTAATGATAAACAGGACCTCATTTTTTCGAAGCTTCCGTTACTAGGCCCTCCATCTGTACTCAGTACTGTCTTTTTAGGAAGCCAATGCCATAACAGGGGTTTGGATGGATGCACATTGCATCATAACGTCTGTCATTGAGTCAAGAGGTGTGGTTTCGATTCCCAGCTTGTCCAATATTGTGGGTTTCTCCAGGTCCTCTGGTTCCCTCCCACAGCTAATAAAAGGCCCTTATTTTAAAAAAAATAAAATTGAACCATATGTTAGTCCCAAAATGACCTAGCCTGTGTTTAGTGGACGTTAAACCTCCATCTGTCTGTCTCTATCTCTCCAATGCCATAACCAATGATCCACCTTGGCTTCCTTTAGCAGTGGAGAAACTTTGAGAAGATGCATGAAATTAGCTTTTTCCCTTCTTTAAATACAATTTTACAATAAAATACAAAATACAATAAAATTACATTTTATTAAATTATTAAATATAATTCTTAATATCATAGAATTTCTTTTAGGTTTATGCCATGGTCATGCCCAATCAATCTATAATTCAATGACACATATACATAATTATTTTTCTTACATTAGTAAAAATCAAAAAGAATTCTGTTGTTACGACTCACACTGGCACATCAATGGATTGTGAAATATATCGAAATATATATAATGTACTTACACATAACAGATTCCTTGAAGCGTAATAAATTGATTAAGACCATTATTGGATTAAAGGATAGAAGCATATTATATGAAGTTATGAAGAAAGTGCCAATAATTTGTGTATGAACGAACAATAAGTAGGGGTGGTGTTAAATCATGGATTTGACGGCAGTGTGCCAAGATTTCTATAATTATTTATGACTAGAAAAAATGTATCTTAATCTTGTTGTAGTAACTTGGATTTTTACGCCCACTTGTCTGTGAGGGTGTATTATGACAACACTCTGTATGTCCGTCCATAAATAATTAACTTGTGAATGGGATAGAGGCTGCAGTTTTTTGGGTTTGAAGTAATATAAATTTATTCATGCAAATAAAATCAAATCAAGTTGGTGGTTTTAAGGATCAATTTTTCAGAGCAACCAAAATTAATAAAATAAGATCATGGTGGTGCTTCAAGAACTGTCATTAAAATTGAAGACCAAATTATTCATTTTAAAAGTTGGAAAGGAATTTGGAATTATGAATGTAATAGAATTGAAATAAAACTTAATCCTCTATTTCTTAGCAACACACAAAATATAATTACTTAGTGTAATCAATTATTTTTTAGATAAATTTTCGGGTGGTGGACCTCGACCATCCTAACCTTAAAAATTAGTTTTTTGGGGAGCATGCTGTAGGGTGTCCCTTACTGATTGATATCTGTCTTCTGTCTTTAACAATTTTGTTTATAATAAATTGCTATTTTAGGATAAATTTTCTGTGTTTCAGCCATTGTACAATATTATCACTGACTGTACATATGGCACTGCGGGTACCTTTCATTTTGTCCTGCACTGATTTGTCTTTTCCTATTGATATAGAATAGTTCAAAATATCAGGTACTATAGTTGGTCGAAGGCGACATCTTGTCAGATACAACTAAAACCACACTTTCCCAGACCTTTACTGTCCTCATTAGCCCATTTGATGCAGAAAAGTAGGATGTTAAACCCCATTTCAGTTGATTTCAAGGTGTCAACAATATTTGATAAAGTGTTGGTATCATAAATAATATGATTCAGTAGCAACTGCCTGTCGTAAACTTTACTATATCTCTCTTGTCTAATTAATGTGCCAGTGTTTATACTAAAAAGATAGACGGCTAATCCCCCCCTGGATTTAAAGTTTTTCAACCCAACGAACATTCCCCAACTGTCAAGAGGAAACCTATTGCTGTTAGTTAATAACGGTATCTAGTCCGACGTGCGTGTTGAGATATAACGATTTGTAATAGGTTATAAATGAATATATCATGATGCGTGTCTAGACCATCTATCTGAAACGCTTGTAACTTATGTGACTTTAATACCCTACGACATATGGGGATAATGTGTAGCTGGCTTTGTTTGTTTGATATGGGATTATATGGCTACTGTTGACTACCCATTGACATCCATGTCAGAGGTTACAGGGATTAAGGAATCAACACTGGGGTTAAATTAACCAAAAAGAGCAGTCAAAGACCATCCCTCATCTGAACTGACCGCTTGAATAATTAACGACTCTTGTGGAATTCCCATTGGTTTACGCTGCAGTATGATTCGTGTTAAAACTACTAACCACATGGGTAGTATTTACATGAACTTGTTGTATACGTGATAAACACACGGGTAGAATTGAATCGCAACATTAACGTCAAGATAAAATGGAACGCTACGCTACATCTAATTTGTTATTTTAATCAAAATTTTAATGAAGTCAGTAACTGGTAGAGGTTGTTGACTGGCTTTATAACAGATTTAACCAGTTTTATTATCAAGTCAATGTCATCTTTCAATCACCAACTAGCAAGGAAAGTGTTTAGTTATTCAGATGGGACAGATAATGCTGTTTTAGGGTATTTAACCTCACCCCCGCCTGTCCTCCAACCATTGACATTCTGACACTGTATCAACTAGTTTTAATTTATTAAAATATATCTAAGATAACTTCTGTAATATATCTATGTACCTTGTGTAATATATCTATGTACCTTGTGTAATATATCTATGATAACCAATATAATATATCTCTCTGGTAAATTCTGTAAAATATATCTATGATAACTGTAAAATATATCTATGATAAATTCTCTAATAATCTATAATAACTTCTATAAAATATATCTATGATAACTACTGTAAAATATATCTATGATAACTACTGTAAAATATATCTACAATAACTTCTATAAAATATATCTATAATAACTTCTATAAAATATATCTATAATAACTTCTATAAAATATATCTATGATAACTTCTATAAAATATATCTATAATACCTGTATTTTGTAAAATATATCTATGATAAATTCTATAAAACCAGATTGCTTATACAGTTTATTAAGATTAGTTTAGTTCTTTATTAGTGAAATAGTTTCATTTTATGTGAAATATATTTAATATTTCAAATACCCATTTTTAGTTCCAATATCAGTGAAATATATTTAACATTTCAAATACGATTTATAGTTCCATTGTAATTAAGTGAAATATATTTAATATTTCAAATACCATTTTTAGTGAAATTTCTTTATAATTCCAATACAATTGCAATGGTTAATCATTCATTCTGTCTATTCATTCTTTCTTCTTTCATTCATCTGTCATTTTCCTCTTCTTCATCTCGATTCTTTAAGGTAAGTTATTTGTACAGAAGATGTAAGAATTTGTTACATGTCTTTCACCTTTCAGTAAACTTTGATATTTGACTCCAGACTAGAAATTGTCTGTTTTGTTTTGGTTTGGTATTTACGTTACAATAGCGAAACAAAAGGGAACAAAATGTCACAAAAGAGAACAAAATGTCACGATGTCCAGCCAGTGTCTGGCAATTTTTGTTTTTCTACCCGACCATCTGAACATTGGACAATGACTATTTAACAAAAATCTGCCAGCACTTGGAAAACGGTGCAAATAATTTAAGTAAATAAGAGAAATGAAACGTCCATAAAGAAATATCTTTTTCTCGTATTTTTTTGTTTGTCGTAAACTTTTGCCACACACGCTTTCTGTCTCGTTAATTTTGTTGATTCAGGCGTGGGGTTTTATCAGACACGACGACGATGGTTGACACTGTGTTTTAATTGGACGATTTACAAATCAGTGAATGTATCGTAAAATCGTGGTAATTTATTAATGTTGATTTATGGTACAAGTGGCTTGGTAAATATATTGATGAATAAATGGAATGACAAGGGTCTAGATGGACAACCTTGTAGTATGCCAATAATGAGTTTAACGACTTTGTTTAATTTGTTTAAAAGATCCCTGTTTGCTAGTAGTTTTAGTTGGTTTTTGTATCGTTAATGGCCATGTGGGAGATATTATTCATTTATTCAGTGGTCTGTTCCTGTTAGTTCACCTACTTCCCGATGACAGGTGGAGTTGGGTGGCCACCAAAACAGAATTTTAAATAATTGATTTGGATGTCGAGATGTTGAATGTAAAGATTAGTGAGAGAGAGAGAGAGAGAGAGAGAGAGGGAGGGAGGGAGGGTTTAATGTCATTTTGGGACTAACATATGGTTTAATTTTATTTCAATAATTCACTTGCGCGTAGGGGTCTTTAGCAGTGGGAGAAAACCCACGAGGTTGGACGGACGACCCTACTCCTTGTCACATACAACCGACGATTCAAAACCACGCCAGGCCTTATGATACAGCGCGCACATGCTAACCATTCGGCCGTCCAACCCCCCTATAAAGATTAGTGGAATTGTCCATGTTTTTCTGTATTTATCTAGAATTATTGTAAAGCCTTTGTTAATGTTGCTGAGCGTCGTTTGCAGTGTACGGACAATATCTTATTTTCACGACATTATCCACGCTAAAATGTATTTACTCAAATTGATTATTTATCATTTAATCAAGAAAACAAAATCAGAATATCAGTCTCGTTATTTGCCGAGAAAGTACCTTGAGATTTTTCAGCGTTGTTTTCCCTTGTCAGTGGTGCAGGACTGCCTGAGGACCTGACAAGAAACAGTAGGTGGAAACTATGCTGTCCAGGCAAAATTTTCCTCATACACATGGCATGGCATATACCAATGGTGGATCCAGAGAAAATGAATAAGGGGTGCACAACGGGGGTCAAGTGGACTCTCCTGGAAGATGTCAAAAACTGGAAGCCCAGAAAAGTCATTTCCGTTGATCTTAGACAAGAATCTGATTCTAAAGTGTGCCCCCAGGATCCACATTGGGATCCACCCTTGTGTACCTGTCTTCACTTTTCTGGCTGGTGCATGAAAATAGGACTTTTATTCCATTTCATTAAATTTTTTGATGTGAATCCTGTTATTTAAATGAGCACAAATTTAAATTTGTTGCATTAAAGTGTTTTAAATTTTATAGCATTGACAATGCATGAAGAGGAAAAAACAAAGGTTAGTTACAGATTAGAGAAAAACGTAACCATGACTATTATGTCATGCAAACTGTGCATATGTGTTAGAATTTTTAAGTAGGGAAGATCCACTTAATTTTCAAACCACTTAATTTTCATTCCTTGTGATTTTGATAAATAAATAAATAGTCCCTCTCATGAATGATGTTTTGTTTAAAATATATAAATTTGAAACAAAATGTCCTTTACTTTTTATAAATTAGTTTTTTTCTTGAAGAAAAAGGAAGGAACATTTTTAATACGCGTTCCCAAATTAAGGACACAATTATAAATTGGTGTGATTCTTATTTTGTCAGAAGGATAACGATAAACAATCAGATATAAATCCGCCAACCAATTAGTGCTTTACTGATTTAAAATATATATCCACCAAGCAATTAGTGTGATACAGATTTAAAATTATGGGTATTGGGTGTGAAATGATTCCTATGAATATTTAATGATTTGTAAAAATTTTATCTAGATAATTATATACCTTTAGCAGATAATAAATAGTCTTTTTATTATCTTATAGGGGGTTTGGATGGTCGAATGGTTAGCATGTGCGCGTTGTATCATAAGGTCTGTCATTGAGTCAACTGGTGTGGTTTTGATTCCCCGGTTGTACGTGACAAGGATTAGGATCGCCTGTCCAACCTTGTAGGTTTTCTGCTGGTCCTCCCGTTTCCTGCCACTGCTAAAGACCCCTATGCACAAGCGAATTATTGAAATAAAATTGAACCATATGTTAATCCCGAAATGACCTAGTTTGTGTTGAGTGGACATTAAACTCTCTCTCTCTCTCTCTCTCTCTCTCTCTATCTTATACTATTCATTTGACTGGTCAGGATTTCCAAAAGCCACCTAAATGTAAATTAAATATTAGTATAGTTAGGATGACCACACTATCTTGTAAACACAACCAACAAGACAAACCCGTGGACAAGATAAACTACACAGACATTGCAAGAAATAGATAACAAATCAAGGGAATGGATCCAGGGGTCGGAGTGGAGACGTCACGCCGAGCAATATATTTTAAGATCCCTTTTTTGGGGGGATGAATCAAATGGTCAGGAGTGTGTGGACAATGGTACAGTGCTCCCCTACCCCTTCCATCCCCTTCCCAATATGTCACTGATAACATGTTATATAATAATATCAACCCTGTCCTATTTGTGTACTCATCAATTTACGCCATATACAGAGAAAATTATGTGCATTAAAGTGTAAAATTTTTAAAGCTACTAATTTATCGTAAATATCCTAATGATAAAAAAACAAATTACAAGTTAAGCATTGTCTATCTTTTTATTAATTTTTAAACGTGCATTATGGCGTTAAACAGACGTAACCAATCAGTAATTTCCTTTTGTCTGTTATTGGCCGACAATCTAGATGAAGTAATAATGATCAATATTTGAAACCACACTTGTCGGGGAATATGCTGTATGAAAAGAGTCAGAAAGCGTGTAGAGCCGAGAGCAGTCATGCAGAAAGTGCCGTTTCTTGTGTTTAGGTAACCTAAACCCATCACTAACAATAAAAACCAGTTTCCATGCTTGTACATACGTATCGATTGTTCCTTCAAAAAAAAATCTTTTTTGCAGACATGTTCTGTTTTTGTTACGCAGAGGCTGTTAATTTTACATCCCACGACGTAGCAACAATTATAAGCCGGAAAAATTTTATCGATGTATCGGAAATTATTCAGAAGATGTCACTCGTTGATGACTATTTTTGATTCATCGAAAAACTTGCTGCAAAACGGAGGACAATAGAAATTCAATGGAGGCTAATTGGTTTTGGACAAACTAAATGGATTTGCTTCAGATAGAAACTTCAGAGTCCATTGAATCTGTAAGTAAACGGCTGTCTTTTTTGTTAGTGTTTGCCCGTTGTCCGAGCACAATGGCGAAAAACTTAGAATAAGTGAGTGTTTGCTCATGCTGGGAAGATAACTATATGAAACTAGTGTCACAATGTGTCACAATAAAGGTAAATAAAATAAAACTGGATTCATCGTCCGTGAAAAGAACTAAACGGCTCGTAGTATTTGGCGAGGATTTGCCGAGAAGTATGTTTTTTTCGGAGTCTGTAAGTAATTTTGAGTGTACTTGACTCCAGTTTGAACCAATTGTCTGAAAGACCCTCAAATGGAGCTTTAGAATTATTAATTATAACGATAGGTTGTGTGGATTTAAAGACTGTATTTATTCATGTCGAACTACGGTTGGCAGTAATTTATGTTTCTAGGGAGAGGTTTTTGTGTGTTAAAGAAGTGTGATTCAGTACGACTATAGTACATTGCCACTAACCAGGCCCTCTGCGCTGCACCACTGACGAGGGTCAACCACACATGAAAATCCTAATGAACTTTCTTGGACAATCGAACCAACGTCTTACTCACTGAGTCTTCAATCGCCTGGTTGGTGCAGAATCCCATTTCATTTCAATTCTAATTTTTATACGCCCACATTGAAATGTGGTCGTATATTGTCGTCGCCCCCGTCCGTCCGTCGGTCCGGCATCCACAATTGCTTGTGGACGCTCTAGAGGCTAAAGTTAATATCCGATTGACTTTAAATTTATATACAGTGTTTAAGGCCATGAGATGAAGAAGCCTATTGATTTTCAGCGATTTCCGATAATTACTGCCAGAGTTATGACCCTTGATCACTTCAAAAAAAAATTGTGGACGCTCTAGAGGCCAAAGTGAATATCTGATTGACTTTAAATTTATACACAGTGTTTAAGGTCATGAGACGAAAGAGCCTATTGATTTTCAGCGATTTCCGATAATTACTGCCAGAGTTATGGCCATTGATCACTCCAAAAAATCTTGTGGACGCTCTAGAGGCCAAAGTTAATATCCGATTTACTTTAAATTTATACACAGTGTTTAAGGTCATGAGACGAAGAAGCCTATTGAATTTTAGCAATTTCCGATAATTACTGCCAGAGTTATGGCCCTTGATCACTTCAAAAAATCTTGTGGACGCTCTAGAGGCCAAAGTTAATATCCGATTGACTTTAAATTTATACACAGTGTTTAAGGTCATGAGACAAAGAAGCCTATTGATTTTCAGCGATTTCCGATAATTACTGCCAGAGTTATGGCCCTTGATCACTTAAAAAAATCTTTTGGACACTCGAGAGGCCAAAGTTAATATTCGATTGACTTTAAATTTATACACAGTGTTTAAGGTCATGAGACAAAGAAGTCTATTGATTTTCAGCGATTTCTGATGATTACTGCCAGAGTTATGGCTCTTGATCACTTCAAAAAAATCTTGTGGACTCTCTAGAGGCCAAAGTTAATATCCTATTGACTTTAAATTTATACACAGTGCTTAAGGTCATGAGATGAAGAATCCTATTGATTTTCAGCAATTTACTATAATTACTGCCAGAGTTATGACCCTTGATCACTTTGAAAAATCTTGTGGACGCTCTAGAGTCTAATACGATTGACTTTAAATTTATACACAGTGTTTAAGGTCATGAGACGAAGAAGTCTATTCATTTTCAGTGATTTTCGATAATTACTGCCAGAGTTATAGCCCTTGATCGCTTCAAAAAACCTTGTGGATGCTCTAAAGGCTAAAGTTAATATCTGATTGACTTTAAATTTATAAACAGTGTTTGAGGTCACGAGGCAAAGAATCCTATTGATTTTCAAAGATTTCTGATAATTACTGCCAAAGACATGGCCCTTGATCACTTTGAAAAATCTTGTGGACGCTCTAGAGGCCAAAGTTTATATCCGATTGACTTCAGATTGATACACAGAGTTTATGATCTTGAGACGAACAAGTATATTGATTTTCAATGAATTTTTATGACTTGGAACAGCTAAATCCATGATACAGTATTAAAAGTTTTGTATACAAAACGTTAGCATGGGGCAGAACTTTATAAAAACCAAACAAATTCTAATGGTTTTCTGAGTTGTTGCTCTTAATCAGATTTTAGTGTATAATGTTTCATTACCGAAAAAAGTAAAAATATGTGACAACTCTTGTTGACTGCCCGGACGATTTAGCTGCTGTGGGCGAATGTTTCGTTGCCTGGCAACCTATCTTTAGGTTTATAGGAGTCGATGGGGATGTGTGAAAGATTAGGTGGGGTGGCAATGGTGTAAAAGATTGGGTGGGGTGTGTGTGTGTGTGAAAATATTGGGTGGGGTGAAGTGATATAAAAGTTGGGTTGGGTCGGGGGGGGGGGGGAAGATTAGGTGGGGTGGGGTGATGTAAAAATTGAATGTGGGTGGGGGGGAGGGGATGTGTGATAACTCCTTTTGAGACTAATAGAAGAACTAATGGATTTTCTGAATTTGAATATACAAGAAGTAGGTGGGGAAGGGCGATGAATTGAGATGACTGAATATAGAATATATGGGGGAGGAGGGGAGGAAGAAGAGGGTGGGGGGAGGAAGAGGAGGAGGGAATGTTTTATTAGTTGATCATCAATATGATTGTGCCAGACATCTTTCTACAGCAATCACGACATGTTAAAACACAATATTGATCTTCCATCACTCCATGGTGTAAATTTTGACGTGTAATTTATTTATTCTATGTTAACGATGTTATTTGGGCAGGTGAAGACAATCCATACATTCCCATCTCCAACCTAGAAGAATTTCTAAGCGACTTCAAATTTCGTGAAAAATGCAAGTTCCCTGTGACTTTTCAAAACATAGCCATATGGATTGTTTGTTTTCAAAATCATTAGTTTGGTGAGAAATGGCAGAAAAAAAAAATAATTTCCATCCACGATTTTCATTCAAACATCACAGATTTTATACTAGATTTCACAAAATAAGTTAAATTTATCAAAATATTTATTAATTAAGGCCAAACTAAATTGATTTTTAGTTCTCTGTGATCCTAATAAATAATTTGACATGGGGCCATGATATGAGTGAAGCGGACTGGGTACTGAGCTCTCAAATTGTCTGACAGCAAGGGTGGTTTGTAGATCTGATCAGATAGAAACTGCTATATTACACCCAGGTTAATAAGCCAACCACCATACTCGATGATCCACCAGTGGGCAGTGAACCAAATAGTCACATTTCATTTCAGCTGATCATTCCCTTAACCCTTTCAATGCTAGACGTAAATCCACTGCCTGTGCTAGACCCTTTTTTGAGGAAAAAAGGGAGGTTGGAACTGAATGCCAAGCAGTACTTATGGAAGCTTTTATGAAAAAGCTTTTTGTCTGTTGGGATGGGCATGAGGTTGGGCTAAGAGGAAAAAATAGAATTTTGGAAATTTGCATAATAATGTAGTCACGTGACGTCATGGCGGCCATTTTGGATTTCTCATTTCACACTAAAGCTAACACGAAAACGAATTTTTCTCCATGAAATACTTAAAAGATATTGTTTTTTTTACTGGATTTTGATAAAGATATATAAAATGAACAAAAATATCAATAGCAGCCATGAGCAATGCCGCCGCGAACACGCGCATCACGTCTCCCGCTGCCATGACCACGTGCGGATTGCAATACCTTGTTTTTACTTTCACTTTCACTTTCATCCCCAAGTCCCATATCATTATCAATATAGTCAGTCAATAGATCTACACGTTCGGGAATCAGGAATTACCTACGTATTTTACGATCCAGCAGGCCAGCATTATTATCAACATCAGAATTATTGTCAGAATCTACTGCAGACACAGGGCTATCGTGTTCACATTGGGCTTGTTCATCATGCACGGGAGACATAGCTAGCCATGGGCGGAACGTCGCGCAACAAATCACACACTTCATAATACCAATCACTGTCCTGACTACTATCATTATCAAGTAACTGGAAACGAATTATGTGTATCACCCGCCTCGAAATTGTCTACATGTTGGTCAGCAAGACGTCATTCACGACTTCGTCGAGAGTGCATCGTCTACGTTGTCACAATGCACTCCGCCATTTTACGGTTTGCTGCTTTGAAACACGTGGAAATATGTTCTAGTGTATAGAAAATACAATAGATGGCACTTGCAGTTACGGTACTAATTTTAGCGAGGGCTTTACTGAGTACACGGTAATACCGGGTACGGGCATTTTACCGACATTTTATAATACCCGGTACTACCGGGTATACGCAGTGAAAGGGTTAAAGAGGTTAATACGGCACAATTCAGGTGGATCACAGCCCTATTTGACAATACTGGCCATAAAATAATTGTTGTAACGAACAACATGTCTGACACCACTTCACTAATAGCCAACATTTATAACTTGGCACCAGACAACAACTCATCACATATGGTTCAACCTTATTTTAATAATTCGCTTGCACGTATGGGTCTTTAGCAGTGGGAGGAAAACACGAGGACCCAGAGAAAACCCACAAGGTTGGACAGGCGACCCTACTCCTTATCACGTACAACCAGGGAATTGATACCACGCCATTTATCTCAATTACAGACCTTATGATACAGCACACACGTTCTAATCATTTGGCCATAAAGCCTCCCCCCCCCCCCCAAAAAAAAAAAACGCAAAAGAACACAGACAAAAGACAAATCTTGCCCGACAAAATGTCAACCACCAGAATTAGGATTGAATTTGTGCCTGACATTGTCTGTGACAGGTGTCGTATTTCCTGGCTAGGGTTACGTGTCTTATTTCATTACAAATAGGAGTGTTGGATGGCCGAATGGTAAGCGCATGTGCGCATTGCATCATAAGGTCTGTCATTGAGTCAACTGGCATGGTTTCGATTCCCCCGGTTGTACATGACAAGGAGTAGAGTTGCATGTCAAACCTTGTGGGTTTTCTCTGAGTCCTCCGGTTTCCTCCCAGTGCTAGAGTCCCCTACGCGCAAGCAAATTATTGAAATAAAATAGAAGCATATGCTAGTCCCGAAATGACCTAGTTTGTGTAAAGTGGACATACCACATTTCTCTCTTTCTCTCTCATCTGGTACTTCTCTTCTTCATCTGGTACTTCTCTTCATCATCTGGTACTTCTCTTCTTCATCTGGTACTTCTCTTCTTCATCTGGTACTTCTCTTCTTCATCTGGTACTTCTCTTCATCATCTGGTACTTCTCTTCTTCATCTGGTACTTCTCTTCTTCATCTGGTACTTCTCTTCTTCATCTGGTACTTCTCTTCATCATCTGGTACTTCTCTTCATCATCTGGTACTTCTCTTCATCATCTGGTACTTCTCTTCTTCATCTGGTACTTCTCTTCTTCATCTGGTACTTCTCTTCTTCATCTGGTACTTCTCTTCATCATCTGGTACTTCTCTTCATCATCTGGTACTTCTCTTCTTGATCTGTACTAAAATGGTTACAGAAATTCTCTTTAAAAGTTTTATCAGTAGAATTTGCAGTTTACGTTATCTCAGTATGACCTGTAAACTTTAAAAGTTTTTGGAAATTACACACCTGGACCATAACATGAATGACAATGTCACTACTTAACAAAATGATGTGAATTCCTTTTGCTTTGTGTTTAGGTTCATTTGTAAAATGTTTGTAACCGAGTTTAATTTGAATTTTTGATTTTTTTTTGTTCATGTTAGTTTGTAAAGTATTTGCAGCCAAGTTAAATGTGAATTTTTGATTTTTTTTTTTTGTTCAGGTTGGTTGGTAAAATATTTGTAGCCAAGTTTAAAAGAAATCAATGAGATGGCAGACGATGATACAATTTGATGGTTAACTTTTAGTAAAAGATGTTTTCCATGTTTGTGATAGACGCACGCCAAAGGTAAGTTTATTCGCTACATGTTTGGTTTAATTGTGATCCTGTGATTTGGTTTCTGTCCAAGAGTGCAGGATTTTAACGTTGAATTAGGAAACTAAAGATTTTGAGGTTTGTGAGTTCGAGATCGACCGTTTACTCGATTAGAGTACATGAATGTTAAAGAGGCACTCTCACCAAGATAATGAATAGAGTTGAGATTAAATGTTATTATTTTCAAAATAAACTTTGACCCATCTCTAGAGGTCCCGGATTCACTCCCAGTGTTTTCCAGTGTGGTTTCCCCCTTGTCAGAGGTGCAAGATGGAGGGTCTTTCAAGAACAGCTGTCTAGTCATTTGGATGGACGAAAAACTGAGATCCTGTGCATGCACGTAAAAGATCCATTGGCTGTTGGATTTTGATATAAGAATGCGCCGTACTGCCGCTGTCCGGGCAAAATTACCCTCATAGCATAGCACACTAAAATTACCCTCATAGCATAGCACACTAAAATTACCCTCATAGCATAGCACACTAAAATTACCCTCCTAGCACACTAAAATTACCCTCATAGCATAGCACACTAAAATTACCCTCATAGCACACTAAAATTACCCTCATAGCATAGCACACTAAAATTACCCTCATAGCATAGCACACTAAAATTACCCTCATAGCATAGCACACTAAAATTACCCTCATAGCATAGCACACTAAAATTAACCTCATAGCACACTAAAATTACCCTCATAGCATAGCACACTAAAATTACCCTCATAGCATAGCACACTAAAATTACCCTCATAGCATAGCACACTAAAATTACCCTCATAGCATAGCACACTAAAATTACCCTCATAGCATAGTACACTAAAATTACCCTCATAGCACACTAAAATTACCCTCATAGCACACTAAAATTCAATCTTGATGTTAAAACGCTACATGATGCAGATGTTTTGTTTTAAAAAAAAAGGTTGATTTATTTAATAACCCAAAGGCGTTTAAACTTCGCAGCTTGACATGTGCCCATCTAAATTACATTTCTTGTTTAAAATGTAAATCTTGAGAATGATTCCTAGGTACTGTGAGTTGGGTCGTTCGGTTGTTTAGTTGTTCGTAAAGTATGTGTTTTAGATCATACCGTCTGTCATTCAGTAAAGTGGCAAGGATTTGATTCCATTCTTCTACATGATCAGGAGTAGGTGGTCGCCTGCCTAACCTCATGGGTTTTCTCTGGGTTCTCTAAAGACCCCTACACTCAAAGCAAATTATTGAAATAAAATTGAACCATATGTTAGTCCCAAAAGGACCTAGTTTGTGTCGAGTGGATGTTAAACCCCATTTCTCTCTCTCTCTCCATTTTACTACGTGACCTGAAGTAGGTGGTCACCTGCCTAACCTCATGGATTTTCTCTGGATCCTCTGGTTTTGTTTCCTCCCACAGCTAAGGAACCCTACACTCAAGTGATTTATTAAAATAATTCTTTTTTCCTGTGTTAGTCTCGAAATGACTTGTTTCTGTTGAGTGGGTGTTAAACTCCATATCCCTCTCTCTCATTCTCTTCCTGGAGCGACAATATATACCATATTGTAATATTGATTCAATTGACTGGACAGGATTTCTAAAAAAACACTTTATATTAAAGGCGGTGGTGTTGAGTGGAATTTAAATCCCATTTCTTTCTCTTTTGATTCCTCAGTTACTTGGCATGGTTTCGATTCCATTCTTCTACGTGCCCAAGAGTAAGGGGTTGTCTTTCTACCCTCTGGGATTTTCTCCAGGTCCCCCAGTTTCCTCCCACAGCTAAAATCCCCTACACTCAATGTAAATTATTGATATAAAATTGAACCATATGTTAATCCTGAAATGACTAGTTTCTGTTGAGTGGATGTTAAACCCCATCTCTCTCTCTCTCTCTCTCTCTCTCTCTTTCTCTCTCTCTGGTTTCCCTACACTCAAAGCTCTGTTGATTGGATGTTAAACCCTGTTTCTCTCTGATTCCTCCGTTAATTAGATTTATGTACAATATGAAGCTGTGAGGCTGGTTAATTGTTGAGTGTGAAACGAACGAATTACCTGAACAACTTAAAAACAATATTGACACATCTTCACCAAACATTGATTACATCACATAAAGGCTACGTGAGCGTTTACTCGTTACTGGGCGTTATTGTCATAATTCCTTTTCTCTCTTTTATCCAGTCGACACAACTGATGTGTTGTCAGAAGAGAGATGTAAGTAAACAATCAGACGATAAATAGCCCCGAGCACACGTAGGATTACATCTTTAAACTCATGTATTTGTTCCCTGACATAACCTCAACATCAAACAGTTTTTTTTTTTATAACTAATTTTCTCGTTTTCGGTTCAACTCATTAAACTTGTACTCTGTTCAGAAAAAGAAACTTTGGCCATCTTTTTGATTTATGTGAGGGATGTTGAAAAAGACAAATTTTCTGCAGATATTTTTATTTATCCCTGTAATGTAGATAAATTAGAATTGAAATTGAATGATATATAAGAAATGAAATGTAAAGGGATTCAGTATTGCATGAACTGGGTTAATGAAATGAAATGGGGTTTAACGTCCTACTGTTCTGCTCCTGACCTGGGCTAATGAAGACAGGCATACGCCATACAGTGTGCTATGAGGGAAACTCTTATATCGAATTCTTACTGCCAAGGGATCTTTTACGTGCACGCCAATGTGTACACGGGACCTCGGTTTTTCGTACCATCCGAAGGACTAGACAGCTGTCCTTATCAGGCACTCCGTCCTGCATCACTGACAAGGAGAAACCACGCCGGAAAATCCGGATGAACTTTCTCGGCCAATGCAGGGATCGAACACCCGACCTCAAGGCTAGCGAGCCAGCGTCTTACCCACTTAGCCACCGTGATCCCCTGGGTTAATGAAGACGGGCATACATCATGCTGTGTGCTATGGGGGAAAGTTTGTGGCACTGTGGCCCACTCTTAAAAAACTATATATGAAACAAAGGAACACACAAACATTTGAAGTGCCATCAGATATTCCTAAAAGGCATATAAAACAAGGTCGCCATGGTTACCCAGCGAGTATGGTGCTTGTTCCCTGACCTGAAGGTACTGGGTTCAATCCTGATGTTCCGCAAGTAATATTCTTATGATTTTCCAATCTGGTTTACGCTTGTCAGAAGGCCTAGATAAGGGCCTAGATAGATAGATAGAGGGCCTGAAAAACCCAAGGTCCACGCTTGGATTACCTGTAGGCCTACTCGTTGGTGTGCATGTAAAAGAAATGAAATGAAATAGGATTTAACATCCTACTGTTCTGCTCCTACTGGGCTAAGGAAGACGGTGCATGTTAAAGAACCATTGACAATTTGATGAAGAGTAGGAAGTGAAACCCCATTTTATTTCAATTCAAAATTCTCCTGTTAGTCACAATTCACCTGTATAACAACTACAAACAATTTAATTTAACCAAATCTCACGACTTCACAAAAAATATCACGAATTTCAAATTGAATCAAGTCCAAACTATACTTTTTTTTTACTTTAAAAGACAGATTGTACATGGTTTTTTTTATCAAGTTTAAAACTTGCCGACTTTCATGTAACTGTTTGATGTTTATAAATCCAAGCTTATTTATACGTTAATACATTTTAAAATGGAGATTTTGTTCGTAACAACATGACATTTACACGTCTTGTGAGTTTTATAATGTTTCTTGTTTAAACATCTATCAACAGGTTAAACACTCACCATTTCATTTAACACGTATTCCGAGGAAAAATTGATTTTACGTCTACAGTTAATTTGAAAATTCTGATTTTTTGTATTGACTATATAACTTGTAAACTAAATTTTCCATTTATTAAAATTGCATGAATTGGGATATAACAAGGAGCAGCGTCGCCTGTCCAACCTCGTGGGTTATCTCCGGGTCCTCCAGTTTCATCCAACTGCTAAAAACCCCTAGGCGCAAGCGAATTATTGAAATAAAATTGAACCATATATTAGTCCCGAAATGACCTAGTTTGTGTCAAGTGGAAGTCAAACCCCATATCTCTCTCTCTCTCTCTCTCTCTCTCTCTCTCTCTCTCTCCCTCTCTCTTTGAAGAGATTATTTCTCAACCATTCAATAATAATGATCAATTAAATAAATCCCAGTCATTGAATAAAAAATTATACAGTGGTAAAAATAACAATTGATTTGACTGTATTGATGTATAAGGTCTTGTTCAACGGAGATTTTATATAAAATGTGAGACAGAATACCTATTAATCTATTTATGTTTTAATTGTTTAAATCTACAAGGAAGATCGACCGAGTTCAGTCCAACCTTCTATTCAATGATTACAAACCATGGACAATCAACAAAAAAATCGAACAAACGGTCGTCCCATTCTACTCGATGAGAAAAGCAAATAATTCAATTTATCTATCTATATTTTTTTTCTGTAACTTTTGTTGAGTTCTTCCCTTGTGAATGTTTTAAGTGAAACGTTTAGATGTCGTGAATGATTTTTAACCAGCCTCACATATACAAAACGGTTTATTTATCTACAGCATTAACACAGTCCTGCCGTCGTAATATTATCATTTTCCCGTGGTAGCTGTATTCAGTCTAGTTTTCTCGTTGTTACATTCTGAGTGGGTGGTTTATTGAAAGTGACTTAGGAGATGAAAGGATGAATTGGGAACATTTTGTAGGGTCCTAAGTTTCCCAGACAAATAACCAGAAATGACTACTTTTTATCCACATACATTTTCATGTGGACGTATTATGTCATTGCTCGTCCGTGTGTCCAATTTCTGTTTGATAGTAGTTATGTTTGTGAGTCGGTAGGTTATTGAAACTGTCTGGAATTAAATTAGAGTAAATATGTCACTTAAAAAAATAGTTGTTTTTTTCCAGACAGTTCCAACTGGCAAGGCTTCTTATATGTGTACATAAATGTCCATGTTGTGGGGGGTAGGGGTGTTTGTAGCCCTTCCGAAAAACTAGGAACACTTTCCTTGTCAGTCTCACAGCTAGATGACATCCATGGCAAGTAAGTAACAAGCTTAAAGAAATCAGTATGGTTTTCCCCGACCAACTATAAATCAAGATATTAACTTCTTTGTAAAGGGGGTGGTGGGAAGATGGCCGAATGGTTAGCACGTGCCTGTTGCATCATAAGTTCTGCCATTGAATCAACTGGCGTGGTTTTGATTCCCCGGTTGTACGTGACAAGGAGTAGGGTCACTTTTCCAATTGCGTGGATTTTCTTCGGGCCCTCCAACTGCTAAAGACCCCTACGCTCAAGCGAATTATTAAAATGAAATTGAGCCATATGTTAGTCCCGAAATGACTGTGTCGAGTGGACTTTAAACCCCCATTTCTCTCTCTCTGTCTCTCTGTAAAGGGAAAACTGGTGAAATTTACCCTATTTGGAAAGTTTTTATTAGGACAAGTCTCTTTCAAAAGAGGCTGTAGAAATCTCACGACATCAAAAACATGGCTACACGCCTACAATCATGAATAATGTTATTATTCTGCTAATAACACAGTAATAATATGTTATCAATGGACGATAAAATAAATTACATAGTGTAACAATGGACGACAAAATAAAATTACATACTGTAGCAATGGACGACGCAGTGTGACAATGGACAATAAAATAAAATTATAAACTGTAACATTAAATTGTAAGGTAAAGAAATATACTATCATTAGTAAGGTGATCTACTGACCACCTACATCTAAAGGAAGATAGGTATCGTTTTACTATAGATGGTATACGACTGTATCACTACTGTATATATAAAACAATCTATGTTTTATTCATAATTTCCTGGAGATCCGATCAATAGGTTGATTAAAATATATATATATGTTGTAAAATTACCTATTATATGACAGGGTGAATATTTTAAATTTGAAACATTTATTTTTTGTCCATTCGTTTATTCTTGTTCTCATCAGTTTCATATTATTATCATTATTATTATTATTATTCATCTTCTATAGCGCTTCATTATATCCGGTGATATTTCTGAGCGCTTTACAAATGTCACATCAAAGTTTGTAATAATATTTAAACAAATGTGTTTTTAACTCCGATTTAAATTTAACAAAAGTTGAACTTGCTCTAATTGATCTTGGTAGCTTATTCCACACATGGGCACCATTTATAGGAAAATATAATTTTCCTCTGAGTCTCTTGTATGCAGGCACAGATAGTAAAGTAGTATCTGTGGACGAACAAAGATTTGGTCTTTCCTGTTTGTAGAATGTGAATAATTGTTTCATGTAGGAGGGAGCAGCATCCGAAAACAAAGCTTTAAACACATTTGATAGCACTTTAGAGTCGATCCGGGCTTTCACAGGCAGCCAATGAAGACTTTTAAGAGTTTCTGTTACATAATCTCTAGAAGATGACTTGGCAACTAGTCAAGCAGAGTTATTTTGTACAACTTGAAGACGGTTGAGGGAGAAATCTGGAATGCCAGCCAGAAGTCCAACCGAGATATGACCAGTGCTAATACAACTCTAGCACATGAATCTTTAGTAAGATACCTCCTGATTCTGGATATTGGCTTTAATCTCATGTACATTTTACACATAGTATTGTTAACTTGTGGGATGAGAGACATTGTCTTGTCCATGAAGAAACCAGGGAATGTTCAGAAATTTGAGCAGGGGGGGGGGGGGGAGTCCGGGGCGAACACTGTGTCAAGTTTGGCGTTTAGTCTGGGGGATTACCAGAGCAGTCTATAAAGTCAAGATTTCTGCTCATTTAGGCTAATACATATACAGGATTAGCATGAAGTGAGGCTAAATCGGCGGCAATCCTTCACACATTTCTTATTTTTAACGTTATTTTGATATATATGTAGGTGCATGCCTGTTTCTATTACATTCATTGATCAGTTATAGAATATTACCTGTAGAATCATTGATTTATTGGCGTTAGATGTAGACTGTATTACAACTCATCGATTTAATACATAAACTACAGTTAAAATAAACCGTCAATTAGATATTAAAGAGAATGATAAACATTTATATAACATGCAATTATAGTACGGAATGTGATAGATAATTATTCTAGTTTAAAGTGAGTACAATTACTACAATAACTCCACTCCCCCACGCCTTGCACGCTTAGAGCCACAGAGTTTCAGTGAGTAAGGGGCTGGCTCAACAACCATGATGTCCGAAGTTCAATCCCTTCTTTTTCTGTTAGTGATTAACGTAGGGTGATATCGCAGACAAGTTGTTTTATTCTGTTTTATGCATAGGGATCTTTCTGTGGGAGGAAACCGGAGTACCCAGAGTAAACCTGCGAGGTTAAGAAGATACCTCTATCTCCTAGCCACATACGCTCACACCAGGGATGGAAACCACGGCCGCAAGTCAGAGGTGACCGGTCAGCTAGAGCGAGAAGTGAGACACTCTAGACAACCAGACGATCCCATCCCTGTGTTGTTTCAATCGCGTTGATGATCGTGGATTTTATAGCCAGTTTTCCTCTGATCAATGATGTAGGAATGAGGCCTTGTCAAGGAACAATGTCTAGTCAATCAGATGGGACCAAAAAAAACAAGACCCAGTGTACATGATGAAGAATGGGCTAAAACGCTGCTGGCGGGCAAAATTTATCTTATAACACAAGCATGGTGTATTCCTGTCTTACTCCCAAAATAACATTTCTCTACACAATGCGTTGTGTCCTTTTAAAATTAAAAATGATTTACACAATGTGTGAGCTTGACGATATTCAGGTAAGTCTCCAAATCCCAAAAGATGTGTCAATGGATGATACTTTATATTTTTGATCAATTCAAAAAAAAAAAAAAATCAAATTAAAGAAATGTCAGCATTTCTTGATATAGAAAATGCATTGAGATGTAATTATGGGCTATAAATGAAGTCTTCTCACTTTAATTATAATATTATCACTTGATGCATCAGATGAGTATAGAAGGGTTAGATCTATTAGATAAGTATGGAAGGTATATTTTACAATGATCAGGAATCAATATGTTTGGATTGATGTAGAATATGTTTATAATGCACGGATATTGAGGTAAGAATATAGTACAATAACTCTTTATAATGCACATATATTGATTGTTAAAGTAGCTAAATCGCTGGCACCTAGCTAGATATTGACACAAATGGGTAGCAACGCATATAATAATGTAATATGAATGTATACAAACTGATTTACATTCAATCGTTTCTGTATTTACTCTAATTTCAAATCAGTTATATTCGACGAAATATGACAGAGGTCTCAATTGAATGGCAATCTCTATCTGGTTATTCCAGTCTACACCGATAGTATTTATTGCACATGCTCGCCATTGACTTGACATGACTTGTGGAATATGTCTAGCCTCGTTCTTCGAGCCCCTTGTTACAAATGGCGCTGAAATGCATTATGGTACACGATTCGTGTACCAATTGTAAAATGTTTATTTTGTCTTAAATATTGGATATCAGAAGTCCATATTTTTCCGGTAAGATCACAACATCAATGTTGATTTAAATTGACAAATAAATCGTGTTTTCAATATCGAAGACTTTGGATGATATTGAGTTAGAGACTTAGCTATTTTAAACTAAAGCACACTAACAATCCTACGAATATTTCTAACTAAAAGATTGTTGTGGTTAGTTATATGATATTGAGTTAGAGAGAGAGAGAGAGAGAGAGAGAGAGAGAGAGAGAAATGGGGTTTAACGTCCACTCGACACAAACTAGGTCATTTCGGGACTAATATATGGTTTAATTTTATGTCAATAATAACACATGGTTTAATTTTATTTTAATAATTTGCGCGTAGGGTTCTTTAACAGTGGGAGGAAACCGTAGGACCCGGAGAAAACCCATGAGGTTGTACAGGCGACCCTTCTCCTTGTCACGTACAACCGGGGATTCGAAACCATGCCAGTTGACTCAATGACAGGCCTTATGATACAGCGCGCATGTGCTAACCATTCGGCCATCCAACCCCCGCTATTGATTTAGAGACTCAGGCTATTTTAAATAAAACTGTTCTATCTAAAATTAGATCTATTTATTATTCTATAGATGAACAGAAAGAGGTGGTAGATTTCGTCATTAGGGTGGGGTGGGGGATATTGATCCGAAATAAAACTGTTATATCTATAATTATATATATTCATTAATCTATAGATGAAACAGGAGGAGGTAATAGATTGACGTTTGAAGTTCGGTATTTGGGATTGTGGTACTGAAAAGGCTATCTAGTGATTTGAATGGGACAAAATGAAATAGGTGGCAATATCGCTAAATAGGCAACAACTTCTCCTTATTCATGTTGACCTATAAAAAATAGAGTCAAAATGTCCAGAGTATGAAGTTAATGAATGATTTTGGACCTGTTATTTTCCTCCCCCACAATAAATGAATGGCAGTTTTATAGAGAGATTTTTGCCTGTTTGGGGTTGAAATTGTAAAATCTGATGTTTTAGTGAATTATGAAATAAACCTGTATCTCAACCAGAATATATTATTGGTTAAAACAAAAATAAATAAAACTTTATTTGTCACAACAATTTCCCAGATAGTTTCTAAAACCTCAGAAACTTTATATTTATTAAACATTTCTACAATTTCAGAAAATATTAAAATTATTTGTACATTTATATAACCTCAGAAAATATGAAAATTATTGTACATTTCTATAACCTCAGAAAATATGAAAATTATTTGTACATTTCTATAACCTCAGAAAATATTAAAATTATTGCACATTTCTATAACCTCAGAAAATCTAAAACTTCAGAAACTATTAAAAATTGTGTAAATTTCTATATCCTCAGAAAATATTAAAACTTAATCAGGTTTGAATTATGGAATTGTTTAGATCCTCAAGACGATATGTCTAATTATAGATTAACAATTGACAATAATCATATTAAAAAGATATATCTAAATATTTACAGGTATACAGGTAAAAAATCTTGACAGGTTCTCTACAATAGTAATACACTTAAAACCCTTCATGACAAGGATGTCCAAAATATTATTTTAAGTCTATGGTCAGACTTGGTGGCACCCTGGGGATTTTAAAACAACAAATTAAACCTGATTAGGGTTAATTGATAACTTGTAAAATTATTTACCTGTTTTGTTACTTACCTTCAATGTTTAATTAATCACTTTAACACTGAGTTTAAGACACGATGATATAAATAAACACCTATTGTTGATTAATCTCTCCAGGTCAATTACAGGTGTTAAAACTTGAATACAACAATATAAAACTTGGAGTAATGGTGTGAAGGTTTCAATTTTATCATCTTTTTTTTTTTCAAGACATTAATTGCTATCAACTTTTAAAGTTAAACTTTTAATTTTAACAAAAGAAATAACATTTTTAGTAAATTATTTGTAAACAGCTGACAAAGACAGCTGTCTAGTCATTTGGATTGGATGAAAAACGTGCACATTAAAGAACCCTTGGCAGTTGGAATTCGATATAAGAGTAGGCTGTCACCCCGCTGTCCAGGCAAAATTTCCCTCATAGCACACTGTTTGGCGTATGCCCATCTTCATTAACCCAGAACAGAGCAGAACAGTAGGACGTTAAACCCCATTTCATTTTCATTTCAATTTCTATACTTAATACCATATCCCCAGCACGGAAAAACAACTAAAGGATGCATGGTGTATGAAATAATGAATAGCCAGTTACAGCACTTTTTGTGATGTTGTTTGTTAAAATGAAATCCTGTATAATTTATAACCTTTAATTTCTTGTTGAATAATGCTTCCTATGAGGTAAAAGTACAGATTGCAGCTAGAGTTTTTATAACAAGGAAACACAGAAATTACCAAAAAGTTTTTAAAAGCCTTTATTTTCCACGAATGAACAATGACTTCTAAGTTGGTCTTCAAAGTAAAGAAAGAAGACATGCTTAAAAGATGGTCAATATTTTGGTTGTCAAGTTTTGGCTTGTGCTGTTTGCGGTTGATCTGTTCATTCATTAGGGTATTACATCATAATACGTAATACCCTATGCCATTAGTTGTCCGCCAGCAACATCGCCCTCTTTGATCTTCATCTTGTTTTAATTGTCTTTTATTTACAAAACTCCAGAAAATGTAAAATAAACAACAAGCTTAAATTAAAAGCAGTTACGTCAATATTTGTTTAAAGTGTTCATCTTGTTAGCGAGTAATTTACAACTGAAATTTTTAATCTTTGTTGTAAAATAACGCTGGAAATAGATTTCAACAACCTTTGCTTTTGTGTTTAAAAATCTGTTGAAGCTGGGGATAAAGTAAAAGAAAGTGCTTCCACTTTCTAATTTTAACTGTTGGCCATATTGGATAAGTGTATTTTGGGGGGAGAGAGAGAAGAGAGAGAGAGAGAGAGAGAGAGAGAGAGAGAGAGTTTGTTTAACACTCGACACAAACTAGGTCATTTTGGGACTAACATATGTTTCAATTTTATTTCAATAATTTGCTTGCATTAAGGGGTTTTTAGCAGTAGGAGGAAGCAGGAAGACCCAGAGAAAACCCAGGAGATGAGACAGGCGACCCTACTCCTTGTCAGGGTGCATTTTGGGGAAATTTTCAAATTTTTCACGGCTTAATCCACATTTAATTAAGAAAACATGAAAATGAAAATATCTCCAGTAGAAAATCTCCAAGCTAGGATTTATTCTGATCAAAAGAGGCCCATCAAAAGAATTTTGATCGTTTCCCATTTATATCATCGAGATCATCCTATTGATCTGAAAGGAATTGATCTATTTTTGGACTGATATTTTAACTGTTTCAATTTCTACAAATTTCTAATTAGCAGACAATTTAAAATCCCTTAAAATAACTTTAAATTCATATGTATGTTCAATTATATCACTAGGAACGGTAGCACAAACTGGGCATTATTTGATGAATCTTGATGGTATTTAATACTTTCTGCATGGCAATCTATTAACTGAATATGTGTATTAGATTATAGATGGTAAGCTCAGTTTCTTTCCTTTTTTCATCAAATCTGAATGATTTAATTGTTTTTAATTATGTTCTCCTGATTTTGATTGTTTCTGTGTGTTTGAAGTATATGTTTGTGATATGCGCTTAGAAACACTTCACGTGTAATGAAGCGCTATATAAATCGAACAATAATAATAATAATGATACCCAGTCCCTAGTGTATGTTGGAGTTAATGTTTTTGTATTCTCAGCATCAAGAATTTTACCTTTATGAAATCTTTGAAAATGGAGGGAGTTTAATTTTCAGTTTTCTCATCGTCAAGTATTTCACATTTATGAAATCTATCAACTTGGGGAAAGTTTGATCTTTTCAGATTCCTATTATCAAGAATTTTATATTTATGAGATCTTTCAGCTTGGCGGAGATAATGTTTTCAGATTCCCATCGTCAAGAATTTCACGTTTAATTCATATTTCTGGTTGAATTGATGAAATCAATACGCAAAGAAATCGTATAAATGATTCATATACGTCACGGGACTCGGAATTCAATATTTTGGCCTGAGATGAAGCAAAAAATGTCTCCGCAGCAAATTATGTCTTTGTGATGGATATTTCCTGAAGAGTCATGTTTACGAAATAAATTTTATATCTGATCTCGATAGATTATCACGGCATCCAGATAAAAACGATCTATGTCATGAATTTCTTTGTACTGGGGTCTCGTAAAAAAAAATGTTCTCGATACGTTTATACAATATCGAGTGAAAATAAATATAAATGGGATCAAAAGATTAAACAACTCCGAAATAAATATTGGGCCAGTAAATAAAATACAAATCTTGACTTATTTCGTTGCCTCCATTTTTTATCCATTGTCAATAAGAAATAAGATCTGTATCGAGTCCTGGCGACTGGAGAGTACGAATGTTCGGGTCGTTTGACATCTCTGATGTTTTTAAAGAGATTAAAGGTTAGAGACATGAAGGTACAAACGATGTAGTAGGACCAGTTGATTTATGTTTATATTTTTTGTGGATGTGGACTAAACAACATGTGATAGTGGTATAGTGATGGGATGTCTTGGTTGATTATTGTCTAATATTTGTCACTGGACTAAATTATCGTAATATTATGAGGTTAGTTTTGTCAATTATAATATTTCAATATTTTAAGATTGTATTTCTTGTGGATAGTCTGTGGGTTACATTAAAATGTATGCATGATATAACAAATGAAATGTGTTGCGTTCTACTCTTCATTATATTTTGTGGCCGAATGGATCATAAGGTCTGTTATTGAGTTAAGTGGCATGGTTTCAATTCCCTGGTTGCACGTGACAAGGAATCTGGTTACCTGTCCAACTTATGGGTTTTCTCCGGGTCCTCCGGTTTCCTCACATTGCTAAAGACCCCTACACTCAAGCGAATTTTTGAAACTCTGGGAACTAAATCAAATATATAATTGTAGATGTATTATAGATACCAACTTTTGAAGAATGTTCTGTTTCTATGAGAAAATTAAGAGGGATGTTCTGTTTCTATGAGGAAATTTTGTGAGAGTAGAAAAATAACATTTCTATAAATTCCAACTTCATTGGAAAAGTTGAATGTACACAGCCAAATTTCAGTACCCCAAGGGCAGTATTCCCTTTAAATGATCAACCTACCATAAATCAAATTTATTAAAGTGATAGAGATTAAGGAATGAATTTAATAAAATAATTTACGATGTTTAATAACATGATAAGCATGTGTCAAGTGTATTATGGATATTTAATAAGTTTACAAGTCGTATCCTAGCGTGAGTTATTTAATAAGTTTTATATCCCAGCATGAGATATAACGGCCTCTACACCACCCACTAATTGGACTTCTCACAATCTGATTTAAACTCAGATCCTATTTCCTTTCGTTTTTTAAAGTTCAAAATTTTAAAATGAATAATTTTGGTTTTCAATTTTAATGACAGTTGTTGAAGTACCACCATGATCTTATTTTAGTCATTTTGGTTGCTCTGAAAAATTGATCCTTACGACCACTAACTTGATTTTATTTTCGGTTGTACGTGGCAAGGAGTAGGGTCGCCTGTCCAACCTTGTGGGTTTTCTCCGGGTCCTCCGGTTTCCCCCCACTGCTAAAGACCCCTACGCGCAAGCGAATTGTGTAAATAAAATTAAACCATGTTAGTCCCGAAATGACCTAGTTTGTGTCGAGTGGATGTTAAACCCCATTTCTCTCTCTCTCTCTTGATTTTATTTTACTTGCATGAATAAATTTATATTACTTCAAACCCAAAAAAAACTGAAGCCTTTATCCCATTCACAAGTTAATTGTTTATAGACGGATGTACAGAGTGTCGACATAATACATGATCACTGACAAGTAGGCGTAAAAATCCCAATCTAATTAAAACACAGATCCTATTTCGTTTCGTATTTTAAAGTTCAAAATTTCGTTTTACTTGTCTTTACTACACTACGATCTGGCAGAGTTGTTATATGACCCCTGTTCTGGATGATGTGAGGGATTAGCCAATGAAACGGTCTGTTACGGCGAGTTTTTGGCGTGAGGTGCACAGAACTGTGGGTAATCCACTTGAAACATCAACATCATAGGGTCTGACATCATACGGTCAAAAGATCGCTTGTATGACCTCTGTCGCGACCTTCCACTATAACCGGTCAGATCTAATTCATATAGTGTAGGCCATCGAAAGTATAAAAAATGAAACGAAATATAGATCTGTATTTTAATCAGATTGGATTTTTCAGCAACACCTATTTATATATATTGCTTCCTATATTTTACAGGAAAAAAAAATAATTTACATTTCAAAAAATAAAATTTTTATGAAATTTTAAACAAAACATTTTACACAGGAATTAAGTGGCTATTAATTCATCAAGACACCCCGGAGGACTGAAATTTCTATTGCTCTAGCCCTAACATGTTGGTTGATAGTATCTTACGAAATGATATTATAGCCTACTATCACCCCTATCTACACCCACAGACCAACAACCGTGGCATGTATAACTCCTCTCTCTATTGATATCCAACGACCAGTCTTCTTACTCTGTCGTCCAGATAACACACAGTGATTATTGAAGCATTAAATACTTAAAGTTAAGAGGAAAATGGGAGTTTAAAGACTAGTGAGATATTATATCGATAGAGCCTAGCAGACAGGTGGAACAATAACTATGATATCAGATAAAAGTTGCTAGGATTAATATCGTGTAAAGGGAAAGGTAGACCAACGCATGTCAATAAGTTCTACAGACACTTACACAATGTCATATCTAGTAGACAAAGGAGGAAAACTGCTCAACAAGACATAGACCAAAATATTTTACCACGATATACGGTCAATTTTATATCTAGTAGACCAGACAGGAGAACTGCTCGTCATGTTGTAGACAAAACAAATGATAGAAATATTAGATACTTTTAGAGACTGTTCCAAACTTTAAATACTTATGTTCAATACTTTTCAAAGTATGCGAAATAGTAGCCTAATTCTCAGCCTAACACAAGGCAGAATATGAAAAACAGGGACGAGTTCCCAATTAATTTAGCTGTGGTACCCCCACGGCGATATCTAATAAAAAATGAGTGCATACACGCCCTTAACTCAACAGAGTTATTTTTAAGCCCTCGTTAGTTTAGAAAACTTTAAACTTAAAGTTCAAAAGGGTTAGGAGCCTTGAGTCAATGTTAATTAGCATAATCATGACGGCAAATTTCTTAGCCGAATATCTTTGCACACTTTTCGGAATAATCGACTCCAGTGCCAAAGATCAATTCTGGTCCATCTGTGATGTCACATGTGCTCCGGTGCCCACCGACACTATATATAGAGGGCCACCGCACATCCCCATTTAAGCCTGAAGAGTAGCTGAGAGAAATCTGGAAGGGCTGTTCGCCTATTTACAGATTTTTTACTTATGTTCAAACAAATATAAGATACTTTTAGAGACTGTTACAAAATTTCAATACTTATGTTCAAACGAATATTCTGGGGATAGATCTCAACCATAGAAACATCCACTAAGATACCACTGGCAGTTTCACAGTTTTATGTTAAGTAGACCATGCAGGAAAACTGCTCTACAATTTACCCAATATCATATCTAGCAGATCATGCAGGAAAACTGCTCTATAGGATGCAGACAAAACAAATGATAGGACAATTAGAAACATTTATTCCTAGATAATATTGCCAACAAACAATGAAAATACCAGAATTGAATAAAAAAAATCTGTTGTAATGATGTCATTTTATGTACCTTTAGTTGGTGACCACAGGAATATTTAGACATTTAATTGAGGGAGAGAGAGTGAAATGGGGTTTTACGTCCACTCGACACAAACACTAGGTCATTTCGGGACTAACATATGGTTTAATTTTATTTTAATAATTCGCATGTAGGGGTCTATAGCTGTGGGAGGAAACCGTAGGACCCGGAAAAAACCCACTATAGGTTGAACAAGCGACCTTATGTTAGTCCCAAAATGACCTAGTTTGTGTTGATTGGACATTAAACCCCATTTCTCTCTCTCTTCTTTTAAAGACGTTACAGGTATTAATAAACAAAATGAGTCTGCAAGGTAAAATTAAACAAGATCAAATTGTAGCTAAAAACAATCCATTAGATTTATTTCAACATTTTTACCTATTTACCTACGTACTCGTTCAGGTAGAGATACTACTACTACACCTGACAATGATATGTGAGGTGTCATATAGAATAGATACAGGTAGGTATATATAGATACAGGTATATGATGAGTAGGTATATATAGGTATAATAAGATGGTGATTTATGACTTTAATAAAGATAAAAGATGATCACCTGCCCTTTAAACAAGATCTACCAGATACGACAGGGTCACGTATCAACTTTCATTTTATTATACAGTAATATCAGGTGTCAAAGGTTAACATTAAAAACAAATTTTCTTTTTATTCTAAATTCTATAAAAGTAAAATACTGTATTTATTATAATAAACAAATTCTCCTTTTACTCTCAATTCTGCAATAACAAAATTTTGTATTTATCAAAAAAAAAACTTGAAAAAATAAATTTTCTTTTTATTCTAAATTCTATGATCATAAAAATTCCGTATATATCTGAGAAAACTAATATTGCTTTCCATGGGGTTATAACACTCCCTTTAGGGGATTGGGTGACCCAATAATCTAACATGTGCCTTTTAGATAATCATGTCTGTTATTGAATCAAATGACTTGGTTTCAATTCCCAGCTTGTAGCGCCGTCGCCGGTCCAACATTAAGGGTTTTCTTGTGGTTTATCTCCACCTCTAAGGACCGCTCCTTATACAGAAACAAATTTTGGAAATAATTGAACCATGTTAGTCCCGAAATAACCAAGTTTATGTGAGTGGATGTTAATCTCTCTTCTCTCGCTGACAGATTGACAGGCATCAGTGGATTTGTATCAGTCAAAGCCTTGATGTGTGTGTGACATTGTCAGTGACTTGTGTCTTATATCCAGGCTTGCTACCTATGTATCCAATATGGTAAAAATGTTTTATTAAATTTGAGACAAAAGTCATCTATTATTGGGCAGGGGTAAAATTTTAACTGAGAAACACATTCAAGAATTTTAAAGGCCTTTCAGGAAGACCTGTTCATTAAAAATCCAGCGACTTCATGAAGTTGCTGTCATGAAAGGCGAATTGGAATCAAAATTCTGTTTCCATTAACGTTTTCAAATAATATTCCTGTCAAATTTCATCCAGCTCTTTGACAACAGCTGAGAAATAAGACTTCAAATGAACAGTCCACAAGAAAAAAGTGAACTCGATCAGCGCATGAACCCCATGTGGCAGACTACACCACTTTGTAAAAAGTCTCTGTTTTTAGGTTAAATATGGTACAGATTGAAATAACAACCAATAATTACCTCAACTTGTCAATATACAAATAAATTACTGGGTAAATATCTGATACCATTAATATATTATCATATCAATTTAACACCAGAATATTTTATAAATAAATGTTTCAAACATAAAAACTTTGAAAGAAAGAAATCTTAGATGTCAAGCTATATATTTTCGAGCAAGATTTATTGAACTTCAGATAACACACTTCTAAAAAAAATTGACATAGATTCCATTTGATAAGAAATTAATTTAAGGAAAGAAAAACTTGTAACAAATAAGTTCAAATAATATTAAAGTTGGCCAAAATCTCAAATTTCAGTCAAAGCTATTGTTGACTTGAAATGTTTTGAAAAGACAAAAAGTTTTCAAAAATCTCAGATTTCAGTCCAAGTTTTTGTTATAGAAAGTTTAAAAAATCTCAAATTTCAATATTTCATTAAGAAGATTTGTTATTGACAGAAAGTGACATGTTTTTTCTAAAAATGTTAAACTTAGATTTAGAAGATCTGGATTAAATAGACTATATACTTTAATAATTTTAACTAGATTAAGGGGATATATTCGTAAAATTATTTTAACTAGATTAAGGGGATATATTCGTAAAATTATTTTAGATTTAAGGATTAGTGTAAACAGATTATGCATTTTGGTTTTATGAAGATTGGATTAAAAATGAATGATTTAATTATTCCTGATCATTTGAAATTTATTAGTATAAAAATTATTAATTGATTTTTTGATTAACAGCAGGCAAATGGTGCTATGTTCTTAAAGGAGCTAAATCGCTAATATTTGAGACCTAGAAATATGTTCGGCGAAATGGCAATCTCTAGGGTCTGGTAGTATTTATTGAGTATGCTCTCCAGATAAGAATATAGCGTCACCGTTTAACATCACATGTGGAATATGTCCCTTGCTACAAATGGCGCTGAAATGCATTCTGGTACACGATTCGTGTACCAATGGTAAAATGTTTATTTTTGTCCTAAATATTGGATATCAGAAGCCCATCTTTTCCCAGTAAGATCATAACATCAAAATCAATGTTGATTTAAATTGACAAATAATTGACAAGCGAATTATTGAAATAAAATTGAACCAAATATTAGTCCCGAAATTATCTAGTTTGTGTCTCTTTTACTTAGATAAACAGGAATTTAAATAAGATTTTTATTAGGAATGGATTTAGGCAACAAAATGATGGTTCATAGTAGAATAACTTGTCATAGGTATTATAGATATCTACTCATTGTATCAGAAGATATGATGGGTGGGGGGAAGGAAAGGAAGGGGTTGTTATCGAGCCAAAATAACATATTTGTTGAAAATAATTAGCTTTCCTTTTAATATGACAACAGGTCTGTCCATGGCTTCCCAGAAAAGGATATACCAACAATTTGTATGAAGAGATACCCAAAAAAATCTATTATAAAGTATGTTAGGAACAGATTTGTCGATAGTTTCCTAGTATTGGGGGTGGGGTGGATGGCCGAATGGTTAGCATGTGCGCGCTGTATCATACGGTCTGTCATTGAGTCAACTGGTGGGGTTTCGATTTCCCGGTTGTACGTGACAAGGAGTAGGGTCGCCTATCCAACCTCGTGGGTTTTCTCTGGGTCCTCCGGTTTCCTCCCACTGCTAAAGACCCCTGCGTGCAAGCCAATGATTGAAATAAAATTAAACCATATGTTAGTCCCGAAATGACCTAGTTTGTGTCGAGTGGATGTTAAACCCCATTTCTCTCTCTCTCTCCTAGGATGGGATATGGTAACACATTCCTTAATAAAACTAAATAACATATCAACATGTGAGATATATATATATATATCAATCCCTAATGCCATTACCTATAGTGTTACATACACCTATACAACACAATAAAACATGTAATTGACTAGCTAATTTTCTATTTCAAATGTCAATCAACTGTAATAACAGTATTTTTTGTGCATGATTGACAAATGAATTAAGTTTGGTGTTGGATTTCTCTGTCTGTGTTCACAGTATGTATTGGGATTGTGTTGTTGCTATTGACTGGATTAACTAAGTCTTCTAAGGTCACACACAGGCTAATCTCTGTTAATCTAATCCATGAATTAAGATAACACCAACTGATTTAATCATAAAGAGTGTTGTCAAGAAATAAAAATAATTTGTCATTAATTGAAACAAAATGAACAAATTTAATCAATGATTTTTTTGTTTTCTCTTTAATTTATTTTTTATGTATTTTTTTTACGTTTGATTATTTATCAATTTTTCAGTTATTTTTGTATTTTTTTAACGTTCTTTTATAAATCAATTTTATCAAAGTTAGGGCCTATTTTTGTTATAGATTAACATTTGGCACAATAAAATTCCTCTGAACTAAGCAGTTTGATCATTTGATGAAACTGACTGTTATATGGCTATCAAAAAATAATTGATATATCTATACAGGTTTTCTTCACTAAGTGATCACAATACTAAATTTGTTATATCCATATTTTCATTTTATTTTCAAATTGACTATCATTGGGTCCTTCGGTTTGCTCCCACTGCTAAAGACCCATACGACAAGCAAATTATTTAAATAAATATGAACCATATGTTAGTTCCAAAATGACCTAGTTTGTGTCGAGTGGACATTAAAACCCATTTCTCTCTCTCATTTGGATGTATCACAATATATGATTTTGGATCGCAATACAGAGCCCTCAAATGTTACCATTTACGTTGCATAGTCGCTGCTAGATTTTAACATAACAATTATTAGTTCCAATATTTTTCCTTATTTCTGTTTCAGAACAATAAGGATAAAAAAACGTCCAATAATAAATTTTTCCTTGATAAAATTAATAACGGACAGTAAAGAGAAAACATGCAATATATAATATAAAGATTATCATTATTTAATTTATTTATTGGTTTATGTCTGAGATGAATAATTTATTGTTTCCTTGTTTTGCTTTTGGTCAGTGCAAATTTCCTAAAATTGTGCTCTTAAGGGGGTCTTATGTTGACCTTACAACTGAGAGCAATTGGCTTCAACTGAATGCAACTGAAAGTGCCTCCTACAACTTAATTTTAAAGCAACAAGTTCCAGGATAACGACTGGATGTGCTGTTTCTATATAAATTAATAACTGCTTCTTTAACTAAGTAATTAGTTCTGAAAAAAAGAAAGTAAAACAAGTTTGAGTTGCAGAATTCAAAAGGTTTTAACTCCATTCAAAGACTGGATTTGTTTGTTTTGTTTTTTATTTTTTATAGAATTTATAATAATATTGCTACTTTTGAACTATGTAATTAGTACTTGAAAAAAGAGAGTAAAAAAAACAGCTATTTCTTTTTGAATGGATGAATTGGTTATGAAAATAATGATAAATACTACAGAGTCATGTATTTACCCCCCTGTAGGGAATATTATAAAATTTGTTTAGAAACCATCAACTGGTTAAAGATAACTTCACAGCATGCTAACAAGACAGTCAGATCTCCTTGTCAATCAAACTATCATTGAACCGTGACAAAAGTCATGATAGTATTTGATTGGCTGGTTGTTAACTAGTGGGTGGAGCTGTAAATGTCAATCATCCAGGTCCATGTGTAATAGTAATGTACATCAAGAAACATGTAGTAAGAGAGTCAGTTGTGTGCATGGTGTCAAGTGCTGTGTTATATGGAAAATAATTTGTGTATGTGGATGTTATGAAATATTTTTTACAAGGACTTAACATATTTTGAAGGTGTGTTTCTGTGTAATGTTATATTTGGATATTTCTAATTCTTTATTATTGTGATTGATGAAGCATCAAGAAATGAACTAAAGCACATTGGTAGATTGCATGGCACCAAGAAACTGCTAATTTCATTATGGAATGGACATTCTATTTAAACACTGTTGAATGAGGAATCGGCAATATGTATTAAATATTGATGATTATTCCCATTTTGTTGATTTAACAGTTTTCTATAATAGAAAGCACATTGGTCAATTGTATGGCACCAAATTGCCCAATTTCTTTATGGAACGGATAGTCTGTTTCTTAATATAATGATTGTTTAAAAATACTTTTGCTCTAAGAATCAGGAATATATATTAAATATTGATTGTCACCCATTTAAGATATTTGAGGTGTTTTTGCCTTCGGTTGATTTGACAGTTGCCTGTTTGAAGAACAACAGTGAAATGTTAAAGTCACAAAAATCAAAAGTTATGAACTAGATTTTTGTTTGTAACGTTAGCTGTAGGAGAGATGTTTCAATCACCAACTATTCTGACCATTGGTGTTATATTCCTCATAGTGTAGGGGGGTTGGATGGCTGAATGGTTAGCTTGCGCACGCTGTATCATAAAGTCTGTCATTGAGTCAACTGGCGTGGTTTCGAATTCCCGGTTGTATGTGACAAGGAGTAGGGTCGCCTGTCCAACCTCGTGGGTTTTCTCCGGGTCCTCCGGTTTCCTCCCACTGCTAAAGACCCATACGCGCAAGCGAATTATTGAAATAAAATTAAACCATATGTTAGTCCCGAAATGACCTAGTTTGTGTCGAGTGGACGTTAAACTCCATTTTTCTCTCTCTCTCTCTCTATTTTCACTAGTTAATATTTGTAAGTAAGGTGTTTATATGACCACCGTGTCCAGGTTTATGGTCCAGTCATTATTTCATATCAATTTCTTATGATCAATGCAATCAAAATCATTTATTAATGAAAATTTGTAGAATATATTAGATAGTACAGTCATCATACTTTCATATATATATATTTATTATGATCAATATGTTTGATATTATTTATTAATGAAAACATGTAGTTGTAAAATATACTAATGTCCAAAAGAAAGTATACACTGTGCATTTCGTCCTGGTTCAAACAAAGTTGTTTTTCCATTGTATGCAGTATTTGGGTACAATGTCCATTTGTTTTGCTATTTATTTGCTTAGAAATATTGAGTTTGGACGCACGGGACATGTTCAGTGTAGTTTTATCACATTTTTTTTTATTTAAACAAAACTTAGTCATATTTTTAGTGTGTATACTTTCTTTTGGACATTAGTATATATTAGATATCAGTATAGAAATCTTTTAACTGTCATTTTGTATTTGGATCTTTGTATGTTGTATTTAGGGCTACTGGTGATCATTTCCATTTCATGCAATATTTCATGGCTTAAACAATGCTAAAACATGCTTAAACAACGCTAAAACATGCTTAAATTGATTATTCAGCATTTGATTTAGAAAATGGACCCAAATATCTCCCAGCATGGATTTAACTAAATATATAAAGAAAAGACCCATCAAAAGATTTTAACCAACAGTTTTGGGTGGCTCTGGATTGATTATATTGTCTGGCCCATGGTTTTAAATCATCGTATATCTTTCTGACTACTGAACAGAGAGGCCCATCAAAAGATTTGGGGTGGCACTGGATTGTTTATATTGTCTGTAGAGAATGCCATCATATATCTGTATATACTGAACAGGGTTGAACCAATTTTTGATGAATATTCAATTTAGAGATCCAAACTTTTTAACATTGAGTAGGACATTAAACCCCATTTCATTTTATTTTTTTTAACATTGTTGTTTGAATGGAATTCAAAATCCCTAAAATGAATTCAGAGAGTTTGATAATTTGGTATCAATTAAACAAATTTATTTATATTAGGAGGATTGGACAATTTGGGGACATCAACAATATGTTGTTGCCACACAGTCTTTGCAAACATAGAAATATTTAAATGAAATGTAATGGGGTTTAACGTCCTACTGTTCTGCTCCGACTGGGTTAATGAAGACCTACATTATGCCATATACAGTGTGCTATAAGGGAAATTTTGCTCTGAAATATTTGGACACATTTTGGTTACACAAGATGAGTGTATCAGATTCAACAAGTATTTTTAAAATGAGACATGTAATAAATTTTGGGCCTATTAAAAATTAATATGGTAATATCTATTTATTTTCTTATTTCAGGAATGTACTAATTACAACTTGTCGAGAAATTATTAAAGAGGATATATAAAGGTTATTTCTAATAACAAAAAAAAAAGGTGAAAACTACCCAGATTTGACATCTGTGTGGTCATCGTCCTGACAAAAAGGAACCTAGAAATAATTATGGTTGACAAGCAGTGACAAATACCTGATTAATTACAATTAATACCAATTAGTACTCATCATCTGTCATTACCTGTACAAAATGGAGGCCAGCAGAGTGTTGCGTCTGCTGTGCGTGATCGTCATGGTAATTATGAATTATGTAACGTGTGAAGATGTGACATACACGATTAAAGAAGAGCAGAAGCCAAACTCAGTTGTAGGAAATATTGGACGGGATTCTAAAATACACGATATGGTGACGGATGCCGATTTTGCGAATTTACGGTACAGTTTGTTAACCCAAGGAAATGCTTTCAGTTCATTTTTTACTATCGACGGAGTGACGGGTGATCTTTTAGCAGCTAAACGCATTGATAAAGAATCACTATGTCCGTTTACAGTGGCATGTGTTTTGAATATCGAAGTGGTGGCATCGAACCAAGGTAGTGGAGGTGTTTTCTTTGAGAGTATAAAGATTCACATCAATGTAGACGACATCAACGACAACGAGCCTGTTTTTGCTAAACAGAGAGCGAGCATTGATATTTCAGAATCGGTCAACATCGGAGCCTCATTTTCATTAACTGGAGCTGTTGATAAAGATACGGGTGAAAATAACACGCTTAAAAAGTACGAAATATTGCCCAAGGATGGACCGTTTGGTGTCGGTTTTAGCATCAATATCGATGGCAGTTCAACAGTCAGCATAATAGTCGAAAAACAATTAGATCGCGAAACAAAGGATTCTTACACTGTTACGATTATAGCGCGTGATGGCGGTCAGCCTAGCAGAAACGGCACCATGATTGTTGATATTAATATAACAGACTACAACGACAATTCTCCTAAATTCTCCGATACAGTTTATAACGCAACGGTCCGCGAAAACACACCATCACAAACTGTCATACAAATTGTTTCTGCGGTGGATGATGACATCGGTGAAAATGGTGAAATATTTTATCGACTAAGTGCCCGACAGTCGGCAGATATCCATCGATATTTCTTCATGAATGCTGTTAGTGGCGCCATCTCTATCCGAACATCCCTGGAATATCAGACCACAGAAAATATGAGAATAATTGTCGAAGCCAGTGATCGTGGAGTGCCGCCAAAGTTTTCTCAGGCCATCGTCGAGGTTATGGTTATCGACACGGACAACAATCCTCCTCAGATACGGATCAACATGTTGTCAGGATTAATCAACGCCTTGATTTTGGAAACGGCTTCCATTGGTTCCCCCGTCGCCCACATGGCCGTGACTGACCCAGATTCGGGACAGAATGGTGTTGTGAATTGCTACAGTCAAAATGCTGCGTTCGATCTTCGTGCTTTGGATAAAAATGAATATAAAATCGTGGTAGCTAAAGTCTTAGATTACGAAGAATCTCGCAGTTATCTGGTGACGATTCTGTGCGAAGATAGCGGAAATCCTCCATTAAATTCCAGTGAATTTTTTACTGTAGATGTTTTGGACGCGAATGACAATAAACCAGTTTTTATTCAAACCAATTACGCCGTCAGTATTCCTGAAAATAATTCTATTAATGATACTCTTTTACAAGTGGTTGCCACGGACGCAGATACAAATACTGAAAATGGCCGCATATCGTACAGATTACAGGACGATGCCTACCCTTATTTTGATATAAATCCGTCCAATGGTATAGTCAAGGCTCGTGTCGTTTTGGATCGGGAGGAAATGGCGTCTCATATTTTTCACGTTCTGGCTATCGATAATGGCATACCAAAGAATACGGCCACAGCAGAAGTCATCATAAATCTACTGGACATCAACGACGAAGCTCCAAAGTTTGAGAAAGATTCTTACACTTTTTATGTGTATGAAAACAGGAATGCTAACACCGTCGTCGGAAACGTCTCAGCCTTTGATCCCGATTTAGGACCCGGTGGATTATTTGTGTTTGCTCTTGCAACGTCTGACTTGACAACAAAGCTGCCTTTCACCATCTCGGCAGACGGTTTATTGTCAACAACACGGATGTTAGATTCTGAGTCTCAGAGTCAACATGTGTTTACAATTCTCGCTACTGACCAGGGAGTTGTTTCCCCCTTAACAGGATCAACGCGGGTGACTGTCGTCGTTTTAGACGAGAACGATAACACGCCATTTTTTGTATTTCCTAATGATGCAAATCATAGTTTAACTGTGTATCTACCGATATCGAAAAACTCAAGCATCGTGAAGATTAATGCTGAAGATAATGACAGTGGTGTGAACGGAAAAATCACATATACCCTGAGATCTGATAACGTCTCCGCACTTTTTGTCATTAACCCTGTCACAGGCGACATCTTGGTAACTAGGGACATTACCCCGACTGACATAGCAACATATCATTTCACCGTCAGTGCTGAAGACGGAGGAAAAATATCAAACAAACTAGAAAGTAGATTCAGTATAACTTTTGAGTTGGAACCGGTAAATGTTGGATCCCTCGGTGGTGACGGAAATCAGAATGTTTCGATTGTCGTCGCGTTGATCTGTGCCACCATTTTGGTTTCTGCGGCAGTATTGATAGCGCTTTTTGTCATCAAAAGACGAGACCGGAACAGGAGAGCAAAATATTTAGAGAGTCAAAAATCAAGCACTACTAATACAGAAGTTGGAAAGAGCGATGTACAAGTGAAGTCGGATAGAGAGAAGAATGGAAGAATGAATGAAATAGAAGGAAAAGATAATCCAGCTTTTAGGATGAATAAATCTTCGGGCCAGGGTAATAATTATAAACAAGTATCAGAATCAAGTCTTAAGGTGAGAATTTTCTATAATTTTATGGAAATGTGACGGGGGAGAGAGAGTTGTCTACCCTTAGATAGCAGTTAACACACCTCTTAAATAACCCACGGGTGAAGTTATAATTAATATTTTCGCTTCGGGAGCAGAATTACGACACATTGTCGAATATTTTTGCTTGGAGCATAGCATGTTGAATGATTCATTGGCTCAGTGGATAAGGGCGCTGGCTTGCTAACCCGGAGGTCTGGGGTTCAATCCTGGTCGATATTAGCTGGAAAAAGTCCTCCGTTTTTGCTTGCTTGATTTCTACCTTGTCATTGGTGCAGGGCAAAAGACCTGCCAATGAAAGGTGTCTTTTGTTCGCATCTGACGAAAGACTTGGGTCCTGTGTACACTCAAAAGAACCGTTGGCAGTTGGAATTTGATAAAGCGTAGCACATTGTATAGTGTATGTCTGTCTTCATCTGCCCGGTTCAGGCAGAACAGTTAAACCAGAATTCATCTAATGAAATCCGAATTTCAAAAGTTCAGCTTATACATGCTTGAGAATGTTTTTGCTTTGAGCACAACATGTTTAGAATAGTTTTTTTTCAAACCACAAAGGTAACGTTTGCTGCTTTAAAGAATCTTGGCTATTTATTTCAATTTTTTCTTTGTATGTTGCGGGTGATGGGTTTGTTTAAAATCATTTTTTAATGAGTAAAAAATGATTTCTTTTAAAAAGTTATTTTTATTTGATGTCTTAATTAAAACAAAGATGATTTTTAAAATACAACCTTACAAAGATCGTAGCCATTGTTTGTAATCTTGCTTCATAAATAAAATATCTGTAGGCATATGTTCATTCAAGATACGGAAATGCCTTTGAAATGAATCACTCAAGTAGCATAAAGCATGCATATTTAATACTTAACTGACTTTGATGAATTTAAGAGCTAGAAATTTTGAATAGGAACGTGAACTGCAGCTTCCACAAATTAAATACATTTTAACGTTAAAATTCTCAATAAAATTTAAATATTTACCAAACATAATCGATCGAAAATTTTTCCAAAAATAGAAAGTTTTTAACGATTTAAAAATAAAGAAAACACATTGATCTTCAAAGCAGACGGGTAGATGGTGATTACGTGTGGTTGTCAATGAATTAACAACAACGAATCAGACTTTAAATTTTTCTTAGACTCAACTGTTGATCGTAAATCCCAATGGTAAATAGACTGTGTTTTGAATGAACACAAAAAAAGGGCTTGAATCAAAGACATGTTTTTTGTGTTACACAAGAGATAAATATCAGAAGGGGAAAGCTTGAAGGTTTTATTTCGTAAGATAGCATTTTAAATATAGGCCATTTCCCAAGAATTGACGTATGTGGTTCCTTGCCAGACGGGTTTGTCATCACATCAGGAAAGAATCTCATCCAAGAAAAACATTTGACATATTTCTCACAGACACACCAAATAGTCGGAATTGATTTGTATCCAAAAATTTCTTGGCCTGATTTTTTGTAGTTCCGTCATCACTTTTACAAATTTTCAGGACCTCTTTTTACTAATTAAACATGTCAAAAATACATCAATAATTATTTTATTCTAATTAATGTTTAACTTTTTTTCATTTTATTCAAATGTCGTTTAGAATTCAATTATTTGTCTAAGAGTGTGCGCATTTTAATGTCGATTCTAGTACCGTATTCAGTTTTCCCCCACTGCTATAAATAACCCTAGATACAAGCGAATTAGTGAAATAAATTTGAAATATATGTTTGTCCCGAAATGACCTAGTGGAAGTTAAACCCAATCTTCCCTCTGTGTTCTAGTATTAAAAGCGTACCGGTATCGGAACTAACCCGTCTGTATGTACATCTAGAACATGTGTAAGTATTAACCGCGCCAACTGTGAACGTTTATATTATATCAAATATAATCGGCACAAAATTTTTGTACGTTTGCTATCGATCTTAAAGGAAAATCCATAGACCAAATGTTTGCTAACTTTCTCTAAGCAAACACACTTGAGCTTATATGGTCGTGTGGGTCATATTTATTGGTGTATCAAGAATCTATTCACTATTTACTTTTTGATTTAAGGTTAAAGGTCAGGAGATAAGTGTTATTTTATCTATATTAAAGTTCCATATCTATATAATAACCCCTGTTCCATGAAATTGATATTACTACTGGAAAAACATTTGAAATTATCTCATTTAAATTTATTAGTTTTTCACGCAAATTAGAATGTCTTGTGCCTATTAAAAAAAAGATGATATTCAAATCTAATGGTCGGCCCTGTCCATGATAATTTTGTATAGAGAGAAATGGGGTTTAATGTCCATAAACTGGGTCATTTTGGGACTAACATGGTACAAAATGCGCAGGGTGGAAACCAAAGGATTTGCAGATGCATGCAATATAATTTGATTTGGAACAAGACAAATTCAAAAAGGACAACAAAGATATAAACCAATTATAGCACGGCATCGTGACTCGCCAATAAAAAATACCACAATTTATTCTGTAAATTTTAATAACTTCAAAAGGGATCGAATTACTTTGCTGAATGTGAAAATTTATGAAATTAATAAAAGGCAAATGATATGAACCTAGCAATGAAAACATGAAGGGTATTAAAATCAGGTAAAATTCTGTCGAGCTATCAACATCAAAAAGGTATGTGGAAAAGTGTAAAGCCTTTTTATTTACCGGTATATACATGTAACCCCTAGATTAATCAACGTCAGATACATGTACCCCAGCGATATGATAGATCTGTCGTCCATTTTGTTATTTTAACAAAGGAAATGTTCTGATGTCTTTTTAACAAGATTTTCTTTAAGTCCAGCAGGTGTTACAAGCATTAAAAATTTATTAGTTAGAAAATAATTATCCTTTGTCAAAGTCAATATCCTACGATAATTTCTGAAAACACTTTTGATAAAGTCAAGTGAAATTTAAGATGGTAGGTTAGCCATCGTCAGTTGATCTTGAAAACTTTTATTACAACTTAAACATGGGCTATAAACTAATGGCCTATTCATAAGCAGTTTTAAGAGTTTCTTAACTTGCCAAAATTTACCTGAACAGTGCCATAAACCAGGCTGAAATGTCTTTCAACTGTCTGGAAAATAATTAAATGACCGGGCAACTTAAATAATAAAATTGACAAAATTTGAAACCAGGGAGTAAAAGTTTGATTAGATGAAATAACAAGGTTTGGGGAAACTGTTAAATGGGGAGGGATGACTATTGAAATAACCAATGATGCTGAACAATAGAGGCGGCCATTTCCTCTTATCACCTTGAACAATAGCTTTTAAAAGAGTTGACACGGTTTATAATAGAAAGGAATAGAAACTGTTTAAGCCAAACCCTAATTATATCTTAAAAAGGGTTGTGGACTCTCACCCATCTGATGTATTTACTCTAGAACAATAAAAACAACACTCCACCCCTAATAGTGAGCCTTGGGGGAACCCACCTATGTCGTCAATAGAAAATAAACTCTTAAAAGACTTAAACTGAACAAATTATTATGAAAACAAAAGACAGCTTATCTAGTTAAGTTGTAAATGTTTGTTTAACAGTTTTGTAATGAAAAGAAAGTTTTTATAGTGATGGTTAGTTAAAGGTTAGAGATGAGGTAGACTCGTTTCTTATTATTGATTCATTTAAAAGTATTTCACCATCTTACCATCGGACAAACCACTTTAAGGTTTTACTTCTTCAGGGCCTTAACAAAAAAAATACCTTCTTGACATTCAAACTTCAAAATCTCAACTAAAAGCTTCTGAGAAGAAAAAGCAAAAACCAAATAGCCTACCATAATTCTTGTTTTCTAATATTTTCTTTTTACCATTTCTCTCTCTATTACTGAAAGAAGTGTACACAATTGAAATTGGTGATTTTTGTGAAGAATTGAATTGAAATTTATAACTTTTCCTAATTTTTAGAAATGTAATTCTTTGATTTTGGGTTTTTGCTAAGTATTGATTTTATTGAATTGAAATTTAAAACTTTTACTATAATTTTTAGAAATGTAATTTTTTGATTTCGGGTTTTGGTTAGGGGTGTTCAACAATAATACCTGAGTATTGATTTTATTGAACTGAAATTTAAAACTTTTCCTATAATTTTTAGCAGGTGTAATTTTTTGATTTCAGGGTTTTGCTTTGGGGTGGTCTACAATAACAATAATTTTTAGAAGTTGTAATTTTTTTATTTCGGGGTTTTGCTTTAGGGGTTTTCTACAATAACAAAAGGCCTACCTAAGGTTCAAATTATGATAAAATGTCGAGAATAATCAACATATAGACATGCTAGAGGGGAAACTGTAACTGATATCATAGATAGGACCTGGTAAGATGAAAGAAAATCTATATCTCTCTAGTCACGGCTGATTGAATCTGATCTGTGATTAACAATCAAGATGGCCAGTGAGTGTCTGTTGAAACAGTCACAAGATGCTGGAAGGTAGTTGAAACAGTGACAAGGTGCTGGAAGGCGTTAGATGATGTTAAGATACGAACTCTACAAACTGTCATAAAACTTTTATATACTTACCTCCAACCATTAAGTCATTAGTATACAATGTGTTATTCACACCTTAGGCCTGATATACCCTGATAAACTCTGCCAGATATACCCTGTCTGATATACCCTGCGACATAGTGGTAATTATTACCTAGACACTAAGAGAAATCTGCTACAGATATATAAACACCTTGTGGGGTGGAGGGAGAGTCCCAGGGTTCAAACCCCAAAAATTGTTGATTATGGTTTCATTTTTTAAAAAATTCAAGAAAAAAACAAAACAATATTTGGTCAACGCTACCATATCAGATGTTACTTTCTAATAGAGAGAAAGGGAGAAATGGGTTTAATGTCCACGTAACACACACCAGGTCATTCTGGGACTAACACATGATTCTATTTTATTTCAATAAAGGGCCTTTAGTAGTGGGAGCAAACCGGAGGACCCGCAGAAAACCCATGAGGTTGGACAGGCGACCCTATTCCTTGTCACGTACAGCCAGGGAATCGAAAACATGCCAGTTGACTCAATGACAGACTTGCACATGCTAACCATTTGGCCATCCCCACCCCCCAAGTTTCAAATAGACATGACATGAAAATTAAACTTAAAAAATTAAAAAACCAAACAGATTCAACATAAAACATGAAGTCAGGATTCGTCACATTTTTAGGATCACTACCTTTTTTGTACTTGGTGCCTAAAATATTGTTTCTAATTATATTCATTGTCACCAATATTATTTCATATTTTCCAAGCAGTTATAACTATTTTAACTACTGTTAAATATTCTCAGGAAATATATAAAATTTGACAAGACTTTAAACGAATCTTTCTTTTAAATTGTTTCAAGGGCATTTAGTACTTTAATTGGACTGGAAATAAAGTCGAAACTTCACTCAATAGTTGTATATTCCATAGAATTGCGTAAATGTTTCTGTTATTCGTTTGGCGCAATATAGCACGGTTGGAGCTGATGCGCCATAAAACTCAATTTCATTCAGGTATTCTTTAAAGCTCATTAAGAATATAGTTTTTACGTCATTTACATTTTGTATATTTCTTCAACTTATATTTTTAACAGGGAACGAGTAAATTGAACGAAAGTTTAGATACGTCAACAGCTACTGATATACCAGGTGGTGTTGCCGTTGGCGACCACGCTCATCAACGTCTAATCAAGATGGCTTCCATTCGTCTCCAGCATGATTTAAAGCTCCATGCAAATCATGCTCCAATACATCATAAACCTTTAACTTACGAAGCTAAGGTGAGATTTTACGATTGTTTATTTTGGTAGGCATTGTGCAGCAGCATTCTTCACCTGGTGTTCATGAACAGAGTTCACTATCCAGACGTCGGTGCTAAAATGTCATGGAATTCAGTAGTCATGATGTATGATTGAGTGGTGATGGTGATTACTATTTAGAACCAAGATTTTTAGATGATTTTTAGAACTATATATAGCGGACTAGGTCTTAAAACCAGCTTGACTGCGATATCACTTCGGTGGAAGCGGACGTTTAATAAAGCTATTTCACACACATAAAACCAACCATGTTGTATGACTCGCTGCATCAATCAGTGATGCCAGAAAACCATGATGCTTAGATATTTTCTAGAACTGGTTAACAGTAGCGGACTAGGTCTTAAAACCAGCTCGGACATCCGGTTCACTTACTTGGTCGTCCCATTGTTCGCTAATATGTTGTTTATCTGAGACAGGAGCTGCAGTGGCTCAGTGATTAAGGTGCTGACTCACAAACTAGGAAGGCCTGGGTTTGATCCTAGTGTTGATCGAGAAAATTGCCCCATATTTTTTTACAGCAGGGTTTTTCTTGTCAGTGTCTAATCATTGGAGGGTATGAAAAACACATTCGATATAAGAGTAGGCCATAATGCCGCTGCCTGGGCAAAATTTACCTCATAGCACACTGTATGGTGTATGCCCATCCTCATTAGCCCAGTCAGAGCAGAATATGAAAAACACATTGACATACATCCCTTTACAGTTGGAATTCGATATAAGAGTAGGCCGTAGTGCCACTGTCTGGGCAAAACTTCCTTAACAGCACACTGTGTGACGTATGCCTGTATGCATTAGCTACGTTTGGAGCAGAGAGAGAGAGAGAAATGGGGTTTAACATCCACTCGACACAAACTAGGTCATTTCGGGACTATCATATGGTTTAATTTTATTTACATAATTCGCTTGCGCGTAGGGGTCTTTAGCAGTGGGAGGAAACTGGAGGACCCGGAGAAAACCCACGAGGTTGGACAGGCGACCCTACTCCTTGTCACGTACAACCGGGGATTCGAAACCACGCCAGTCGACTCAATGATAGACTTTATGATACAGCGCGCGCACGCTAACCATTCAGCCATCCAACCCCCCGTTTGGAGCAGAAGAGTAGAAAGTTAAACCCCATTTCATTTCATTTCTCATCCAGGTACATCACACTTAATCCAAGTCCATCAATTATATTATTAATAATCTCCAAAACAAATTGCTATTTGACAAGATTACAAGTTGTGTTATAACTAGGTGACATTATGTGTACTTATATTATGATTAATTATGTATGACTATGATAGGAAGAAGAGCTTTAATTATTATACCACTCAACAAAATCAATTTACAACAACATGTCAGACTAGACATTGATATATTGGTTTCTAAGATCTGAGTCAATAGAAGGACATCTGTACAAAGTTTAAACCTTGCTGTTATTAAATTTTAAGAGTAAGGAAGTGCTAAGTATGAGGATGTGGGTCAGAAGTGAATTAACTTGTCTGCGATATCACCCTATGTAAGTGGAAGCGGAAGTTGTAAAGTGTATTACGGTTCTCACCTAGAAAGTCTCCAGGGTATTGAATTACTTTTAAAAATTGTTTTGTCTTGGAAATACTTCCACAATTTATTTAAGGACAGGTATCCATTGGAATGAAAATTAACATATGGTACATGTAGTTTTCATTCCAATGGATACCTGTCCAAAGCCAGATGATTTAAGCAGCTCTGAATTCCAAGGATTCTTTTACATATAGGCCTATACATGGATATACATCCAAATGACCTGTAAACACCTCCCCACACCACAGGCTTAAAAAAAATCCTGAAAATTCTTCTTGGACACATGTTAAGATTTTGTTTTGAGAGACCCGTGCCCCACAGCTCGTCCAAAGTGGTCCCCAAATTTTAAGGAAAAGTATTTAAGTGTGGAATTGAGTTACATTTGAGGAACCTTGCAACATTTTCTCATAAATTCTGCTCATGAGAAGAGAACCTTAATTAGGAAATCAATTAAAACACCTGTCATTAAGGCACTGATAAATGTTTTGTTAATTATTTTATATTACCTGGTCATCAATGTCTACCTGGATTAATTAACGAGGACAGCAGTAGATAAGGTAGACAGGGTTTCCCAGGCATCAGATTACAACTTTCTGACATACTGACACGACTGATAAACTTTTTTACATAAACTTTCACACTTCATCTAGTTTAATAATTACCAGTCTATCACGGCTGGGTTGAATCATGCAGATACATGTTTTAAAGAGAAAGGGGGGGGGGGGGTGAGGGGGTAGATGGCCGAATACTTAGCACATGTGCGCTGTACTACAAGGTCTTGTCATTGAGTCAACTGGCGTGGTTTCGATTCCCCAGTTGTACGTGACGAGGAGTAGGGTCGCCTGTCCAGCCTCGTGGGTTTTCTCTGGGTCCTCTGGTTTCCTGCCACTGCTAAATTAAGACCCAGACGCACAAGTGAATTATTGAAATAAAATTGAACCATGTGTTATCACCAGAATGACCTAGTTTGTGTCGGGGTTGACATTATACCTTTTTTCTCTCTCAGAGTGAGGGTATTGTGGTGTGATTATACTGTTACGGTATATCAATAAATCTATGGTCTTAATGCACATTGCTAGTTATTGGGTAGCCATTTATATCTGTTCTAAAAACAATATCAAGATTATGATCCTATAAACCAAGATTACCTTGTTAGATCCAACATTCTCTTCATTTTCACACCTGGAATGACCCATGACTTTTTTATTACCTTTACTACTCATAATAAACCACGTGGCATTCCATGTTATAGTGTGGTCATGTTGAATGTTCTTAGTTTAATAAAGTTGTGGTCATTCTATAAGTATATAATTTAATGGAGTGGTCAGTTTTAGTTTTATCAGATATAGTAATTAACAGGTATTTGTTACTGGTCATGGTTGGTTAGTTTTAATCACCTCCTCCCCACTCTTGTCTATATATACTGGTTATGGTCTGTTAAGTTTAATCACCCCCCACACACCTATATGTTGTATATAAAAACTGATGTGATTAACACCTACTCTTATCTTCATCTGTTTAGTGGTCAACTATATTTCACCTTTTAATTACAAATATTTCAACTTTTACTCCTTTAACAATAAATAAATCCAAGTATAATAATTATTTCAACTTTTAACAATATAAATAGAATATGATAATTATTTCACCTTATGAAAATATGAATAAAAATTTGATAATTATTTCACCTTTTACCGATATGAATAAAACCTTATAAAAATATGATAATTATTTCACCTTTTACCGATATGAATAAAACCTTATAAAATTATGAATAAAAATATGATAATTATTTCACCTTTTACCGATATGAATAAAACCTTATAAAATTATGAATAAAAATATGATAATTATTTCACCTTTTACCGATATGAATAAAACCTTATAAAAATATGAATAAAAATATGATAATTATTTCACCTTTTCACAATATGAATAAAAAATATGATAATTATTTCACCTGACAATAAAATAATGAGAATATGCTAATTATTGCACCTTTTCAACATTAAATAAATATTTTACCTATTACTTCTTTTAATAATAAAAAAATATTTCAACTTTTAATAATAAATAATTATTTCACCTAAATAAATAAACATTTCATATTTTAAACAATAAATAAAATAACATTTCACCTTTTACTTCTTTTAATTATAAATAAATATTTCACATTTTTATCCTTTTAACAAAACCAAAATAAATGAATAAAAAATAAATTTAGAAATTAAGATTTACATTAAAGTTTATTTTAAAAAAAAAACAACAAAAAAATGATCATCAGGATTCTTGGTCAAAGTACTGGTAATACACATTTATATCTCTCTTAAACTCTCTGGCTTTAACATCTGTGGCAAAAATTCTGGTGTTTTCTTGCTTTCAAATGGGCAAATTAACTATAAAAAAACAATTTTACCAGGGTGGAAACTGGTGGATAAAAATAATGAGCTCGTAACAAGACATCGGGAAAACTTACAAATCCATGAAATTAACCATCCCTGGGGTTGGGGAGAAAGGGTGTCAGTTTTAATTTAATTCTTAACAACATACCGTACGTAACATACTCAACACTCGAGGGTGGGACAAACAAATCCCTTTTTTTTAAAATTGAGTAGCGGACAAAAGAATTGAGGAGACAATACCGCCCTTCGATAATAGAGGCAGACGGCGATTGAATCTTATTAAAGTCATTAGGCCAAGAATAGTGTGAACACAAGAGGCTTTTCATCTGGTTCCATGAAAAGTTTTGAGGGCAAATAATTGATAAGCTAATTAATGCAACTCATTGGGTAATGTTACTTGGTCTGTCTCTGAGGTTCAGAGGCTCGTTATTCCAGTCCCCTACACCTTTTTACGATTGAGTGGCCCCTGTGGTGGCCTCTGATTATTGTTATCTGTTTGTAAGAGTTACTTGAGCAGAAAATTTGATGAGAAAACCTCCTACTGTGGTAACTTGTAACATTCTTGTTTGCTTTTGGAACACTGGGTGGTTAAAATACTATTACTTGTACCTCTATTGTTAAAATTCTAATTAAAAAAAAACCCTTGAAATCATTTCTATACAAAAGTCTAATATTCCCAATCTCTTGGTTTTATTTTTGACAATAGGAAAATTTTAAATATCTTTTCTATTTTTTGACAAAATAATTGACAGTATTCCCAATCTCTAAGTTTTATTTTAAAAAAAGGGAATTTTGAATATTTAGAAATAGTTTCCATTTTTAACAAAAAAATTGCTAAAGTATATAAACTTGGCATAGTGGTAAAGTATATAAACTTTACATACCGTATGGCATACAAGTAGCTAAATTTTGGAATAAGTAAAAGGTTGGTCTAACCAGTTCATATTTTTACAGCAACATTTAGTAATTGAATTGGAAATGCACAGAACACAATTCTGTGGAATGTAATTATTGTATTGTTTGTTATCATGGAATATAATTACTGTTTGTTATTTGCTTGGCCCATCTTGATTAGCCCAGTTGGTGTAGAACAGTAGGACGATAAACACCCATTTCATTTCATGTTGAAGACAAGAGAAATGGCGCTCAGTCATAAACGGTAATTATATTCCACAATAACAAACAGTAATATACAGTAATTATATTCCGTAGAAGTATGTCCTGTGTATATCAGGGATGTAAATTTGTTGTGTGTTGTTCGTATATTAGTCGTAGTAAGTACAGGAGTACTGCACCACACATCAACAATTACACAAGACAAACCCATGGACATCACACACAATATATACACAGACATTTCTAACAATATACGCACATCAAATCAAGTAAGTTGGTCTGCATATTCTAGAGATAAAAAATTCCAATTAAGTCAGATATTGAGAGTTCACGGTGATAGAGACTACTAAAATAACACATTATCCAGTAATAAAACATTGTGTTTGTCAACACGTTCTTGATGAACGCTAAACAATTGTATTAACTCTATAGAAGTAGAAACTCTAGTCTAAATCCCCTCCGGTTAAATATTGCCGCGAAACTAAGGCTACTGTTCAAAGGTAATTTCAGGTGTTACGCTATGTCCAGATGGGGGGTACAATAGGATACTGTTACAACAATAGGAAGCTGGTTTTAGAGTCAATATTACCCTGGGGCATTAATTTACCCCAACAGGCCCTCTTCAAACACGTGGATCTTTGATGGACAATTTTTCTCTTATTAAGGAAAATGATGAAAATCGAGGCTTGTGTTAATTGTGTTTGACCAGTATTACTGTGGACGTATTGACTTTATTTGAATTTTGTTGTCAATAGTTTTCGCCTTCCGACCTCAGCGTTTAAATTTGAAAATCATCCCCTTTTGAAACCAGTAGAACTTTGTTATTTGATACGCAAGCTATTTCAATAGATTTGATTTCAAAAGAAGTTTTGTTGAAGATTTTGGCCTGTAAAATTAGTTGGGATTGCAAATAAAACGGAAAACGCTTGGGATTAGGTAAATTGTAATTAACGGAGGTTAAGAGGTAGATTTTCGTTCACAGTGCTAGATGTAGACCACATAACCAATGGTGCAAAACCTATTTCTATTGACAAATGCCAGAAATATAAGAGGCAATATTTGTTATTGTGAGGTGTAATACAAAAAGTAAGCTAGAGTAACAAAATTGTTATCAAGTGTTCTTCTTGAAAAATCTGGTTTAACGTCCTACTTTTCTGCACCAACCAGTTTTCATTAGCCCAGTCAGAGCAGAACAGTAGGACGTTAAAACCCTTTTCATTACTGCACCAACCAGCCTACTATGAGAGAGAAAGAGAGAGAGAGAGAGAAATGGGGTTTAACATCCACAACACAAACTAGGTCATTTCGGGACTAACAGATGGTTTTAATTTTATTTCAATAATTCGCTTGCGTGTAGGGGTCTTTAGCAGTGGGAGGAAACCCGGAGGACCCGGAGAAAACTCACGAGGTTGGACAGGCGACCCTACTTCTTGTCACGTACAACCGGGGATTCGAAACCACGCCAGTTGACTCAATCACAGGTCTTATGATAAAGCACGCACGTGCTAACCATTCGGCCATCCACCCCCCCAGAACAGTAGGACGTTAAACCCCTTTTCATTCCTGCCCCAACCAGCCTACTTTGAGAAAATATTTGCCTCGACAGTAGTTTTATGTTCTTCTCTTATTTCAATTTACAACTATTCATGGATCTTTAACTTACTGCGAATACACAAGACTTTGTTTGTTTTTCATTCCATCTGAAGGACTAGATGATTTTCTTTCTGCACCACTGACAAGTGGAAACCATGCTGGAAAATCCTAAGAAATTTTTTCAACTTCTGGTTAGTGCACCAGAGCCATACTCACTGAGCCACCGTGGCTCCCTCTCACTATTGTTAGCATCCAAACAACGAAAACACTGCCTTGTACCCGGCCCTAGGTACTGCACTACCAACAAGGCCCTCCATCCTGTACTACTGACAAGGGGAAACTATGCTGGAAAATCCTAAAGAACTTTATTTGCCAATAACGGAATCGAACTTGGAACCTCCTTGATAGTTAGCCAGGTCATACTCTCCGATCCATTGTGGCCCCCCTCTCACTGATGCTGTCAATACCCGGATCGATCTTGGAACTTCCTGGTTAGTTTGCCAGGCTACACTCTCCGATCCATTGTGGCCCCTGAGGAAAAGACGAGGGGAATTAATTAGGACTTCATTTTATGTAACAAAAAAATCACTATGATATTAAACATCTGTATAATAAAGTCTTTAAAGTTTTTCATTATTTCGATCTTTCAGGTGAGAGAATGGCAAGATCATTCACGAAGAGCAGAAGATTTTCACAGTACAAGTTCAGGGGAAGTAACAACAGGGGACAGCGGAAACGGGAGTGATGAGGATTCACATTATCTTCACGATCGTAACGTTACACCTACTAAAATAAGACTCGGCATTGGAGCCGTCGTACGAAATCATTACAATCCAGCTCCGTTAGAAAAACACAAAACAGCGAATAATTTAAGTACCACACCGCGTCAGGTGAAATTTGTGATACCCAGCGAAGACTGTGTTTCGCCCATATATAGTCATTATTCTCATTCTCATCCATCGATACGAAGTGACGCTACGGAAGATAATGACGATACCACTACTTCTGGTAGTTATAGTATTATGATGGATGATATTCGATCAGAGTTACCCGACTTTAATGTGGTTAAAGATATTTACGTCTGATTGTGTAACGTGTGATTTTATATTTTTGTTATGGAGGATGAATGGAATGTTTGCGTGTTATTTTTTATTATACAGTAATTCAGAATCAGCGTTGATAACTACAGACCATATGTGACACTGTGAAAGTAAAAATATTGTTATCAATTTATAAAAGAACAACCCTGTTTAGTCGAAAAGTAAACTAAGTGTAGTTTAATGGTCGAGTGCGAGACATTAAGTAGGCCTAATATATTGAAATTGCAGGATTGCTTTAGCACAAGTGCTATATCCATATACATGTATTACGCATTGTCACATGGGTCCAATATTTCAACTGGTATAAATAAAGTACACTTGGCTTATTGCTCGTACCATGGTACGCTAACATCAAAGGATGGCGTCACATCTGTATTTTAAGGTCATCCATTATGGCTTAAATTTATGAAATACAATGTTTAAGAACTCTTAATTCTGAAACATTATTCAAACTTAAATTTATTTGCATATTCAATATTTAATATGTTTAAAAGCTGACATAAACCTTATTGCTACTGAAATCATGATTTAATATTTTTATAAACTTATATTTTGTTCAAACTATATAAATCATTGATAAAAGGTTTGTTGAAATGTGTTATTGATGTAAATGAAATCCAGAATATTATAAACTGTTGGGCTTGATTGGAACAAAGAATACAAGTAGTTTTGACAAGAAAATGTGATCCAGATCAAGTGCATTAAAAAGCTTAAACATAATCAACTATTTATGCTTTGGAGGCCTTTAAAACATTCGCCCAAATTCATAGAGATCTTTGGTCTGAAATATCTCTGGTTACTGTCAAACACCCTACTTTAAAAATGACTTATTTTGCAAGTAAAAGGGCTTTTGGACACAATTGGAAAGGGCAGCACTGCCTTTGCTAAGAAATGAAGAATTCTGTTTAATTGGAACTTAAGAGAAAAATGCAGCTATGTTATGAACTGTCTCAGGGAAAGTTTAAAATAATTAGAGTTCTAAATCAGATTTTGTTTATAAAAACTAGGAGTTTGAATATTTTTCTAAATCAGATTTTGTTTATAAAAACTCGAGTTTGAATATTTTGTTTAAAGTAAATTTGTTTATATCAAAAGTGAATCGATACTACTTAATAATGTTATTCTGAATTACTTCTTTCAGCGACATTTATAAATTAATATACGTGATTAACACCACAACTTAATATGTAACACAATTACTAATTTAATTAAGGCAACATTTTGATGAGTGTTTCGAATAGGGTTGCCTTTTCACCTTGTGGGTTTTCTCCCACTGTTAATTAAAGACCCCTACGTACAAGCAAATTATTGAAAAGAAAATTGAACCAGGTTGTTCCGGAAATTACCTATTTTGTGTCCAGTGGACAATAAACTGTCTCTCCTATTTGATAATGAAAGGACCCTCAACGAAATGAAATGAAATGGGGGTTTAACATCCTACTGTTTTGCTATGAAGACGGGCATACGCCATACAGTGTGCTCTGATGGAAATTTTGCCTACTCTTATATCGAATTCCAACTGTCAAGGGATCTTTTACGTGCATGCCAATGTGTACACAGGACCTCGGTTTTTCATCCCATCCGAATCTCAACGCAACGTTGCTTTAGTTATATAATTGAGTTGCATATTATGTTGATGTGTTTATTTGATGTGAAATGTTGATGAGTGGTTGTTATAAAGATGATGTTTTTGTTGTTGTTTTTGTATATTATTTATACATTGTATATATTTTGTTTTTATTTATATTTTTGTATGGATTAATTGATGATAAAATATACAACAGGGTGTCAACAACTATAAATAAATACACAGGTCTAGAAATAATTTTAATTTTTTTTTTTTTCTGACTAAACTGATCGTGTTTGTAGCAGAAATAAAATCAGATGGGGTTTAACGTCCTACTTTTCTGCACCAACTGGGATAATGAAGAAAGGCATACGTCATACAGTGAGCTATGAGAGATTTTGCCTGGACAGCGGCACTACGGCCTACTCTTATTTCGAATTCCAACTGTCAAAGGTTCTTTTACGTGCACGTCAATGTGTACATGGCACTGCAGTTTTTTGTACAGTCCGAATGACTAGAAACTGTCCTTGCCAGGCCCTCCATCTTGCAACCACTGAATATTTTGACCCACACCGGACCTCCAGGTTAGTGAGCCAGTGACTTGAATAAACTTCTAATAGTCTTTCTATCAAGGTAATTTTCAACCTTTTCTGGTAAAGTCGACACAAACTAGGTCATTTCGGGACTAACATAGGGTCAATTTTATTTCAATAATTTGCTTGCACATACAGGTCTTTAGCTGTGGGAGGAAACCAGAGGTCCTGGAGAAAACCCACGAGTTTCAGCATGCCACCCTTCTCCTTGTCAAATACAAGTGTGGGCTCGAACCTACGCCACTTAACTCAATGACAGTTCTTAGGATCTAAAGTGGATGCGCTAGATCACCCAAACCCCTCGCTAGATCACCCAACTCCCTCGCTAGATCACCCAACCCAATCGCTAGTTCACCCAACCCCCTCGCTAGATCACCCAACCCCCTCGCTAGATCACCCACCCCCCTCGCTAGATCACCCACCCCCCTCGCTAGATCACCCAACCCAATCGCTAGTTCACCCAACCCCCTCGCTAGATCACCCAACCCCCTCGCTAGATCACCCACCCCCCTCGCTAGTTCACCCAACTCCCTCGCTAGATCACCCAACTCCCTCGCTAGATCACCCAACCCCCTCGCTAGTTCACCCAACCCCCTCGCTAGATCACCCAACCCCCTCGTTAGATTACCCAACCCCCTTTCTTCTCTCACTTTGATCCTGTCTTTTTGTCAATTCCTGTTTCACAACACAAGATTCTTTTCTCGTATGGTTTTAAAACCTGTTCGGTCACAAAATAAAATAAAAGAATATTTAATGAAATGGATGGATTATTTATTATTAGGTAACAATTTCTATAAATATATATGATATAGTAACAAATAATATATACACATAAACAAAATGCAAAGATAACACTAACATAAACAAAGATACCACTCTAATATACACATAAGCTAAGATAACACTCTAATATGCACATAAACAAAGATAACACTCTAATATACACATAAGCTAAGATAACACTTACATAAACAAAGACAACACTCTAATATACACATAAGCTAAGATAACACTCTAATATGCACATAAACAAAGAAAACACTCTAATATACACATAAAACAAAGATAACACTAATATGTGGCAAGTTATATACAGTAATATACACATAAAAAAAGATAACATTATAACATATGTGGCTCAATCATAAATAGTAAGTTGACCCTTAAATATGTTGGATGACATGGAGGGGTTTAAGGTACCATTTCTCTGAACCAAATGGGCTAATGCATATTCTATACACCGTGTTATGAGCGAAATTTCTTTTACATACACACCAATGTGTATATGGAACCATTGTCTTTTAGTCTCATCCAAAGCATTACACCCTGTTCCTTGTCAGGCTCTCTGTCCTGCACCACTGACAAGGGGAAACCACACTGTTAATATGATGATTTGAGTCTACACTCTACTGTTGAATATGTTCGATGATCAATACAATAACATCGTTCTTGTGCTTTCTCGGACGACTAGAGGACCCTGCTCGAATTGTGGCTCAGTGATAAACATACTAGTAATCTTTAAATGGTATTTAGCGATTGTACTTAATATAATACAACACAGCGTTTCTACACGATTTCACTGGTCGTTATCAAGCATAATTCCAAACAGTAACTGTATTCCACAGAATTTTATTTCTTGTAAGAGTTGTCTACCCTTGAATATGTTTGATAATTAAATACAATAACATCATGATTATATATACATGTATATAAAATAAAAACTTATAACAATATTACTCTGATCATCATCATAATCTCTAAACGTATATAAAACATAAAATACTATACCCCTATCTTACATTAACATATACATGGTCTGGCTTACAAGGTTTTACATTGTCAAACTTTATAGAAATCAAAATTATTCATCTGGATTGAAAATGGAGGGGCTTATTCACTAAAACTTTAACTAAAATAATGTAATGATTTAGAATTTGCTTAGACTGACAGTTCAAATCTTTGTACAGCAGGCCTACTAAATTTGAGTTTCTGTTATTCAGGAACACCTGTTAAAATTGTTCTTTTTATTTCTTCCCAAAAAAGACTGATTTAATAAAAGCTTTTAGTTCCAAATTTTTCCATTTTTCCATTTTGAACAAAACATCTTTCATGTGATTCAAGTGCATAAAAATAAAATCTATTTTTTTTAAAGAATTTGTCAGGCAACCCCTGATGTAACGTCTAGATATAACAAATTGGACATGAATATAACAAATCATAAACCAGTATAATATCAATAAATGACATGGCACATATTATCACCATCATCACCATCATCATCATCATCATCATCATCACCATCATAATAATAATAATTTTCTAGAGCGCTGAACATTCAGTCAGTTTGACTGCTCTGTGGCGCTTTACAGAGAATATAACGTAGACAACAAGCATAGGTAAAACAAAATTATCAGATATACACAAAATATTATATAAATTTAATTTTGATAATTAATTTGAAAATATTCTATTTTTAAACGCTTTGTGAAAGTTGATATATTGGGGCTATTCTGTACAGTTTTTGGTATTTTATTTCACTCTTTTGGACCAGGTGAACGCTGTTTCTCCAAGCTTGGATTTACGAAAAGTACAAATTAACTAATTACTATTTGATGAACGTAAAGTTCTAGCTGGAACATATCGTATTAATAAATCTGTCCGTCAAGGTCTAACAAGCTGATCCAAACGAACAGATAGAGAGAGTTTAACAGCCACTCGTCACAAACTAGGTCATATCGGTATTAACATTTGGTTCAATTTTATTTCAATAATTTGCATGCGCATAGGGGGTCTTTAGCAATGCGAGGAGATCAGACGACCTGGAGAAAACGCATGACTTTGGACAGGCCATCCTACCCCTGACTAAGGTAAACAACGTTGGAAAAACCTTGGGGAACTATCTTGACTAACATTGGGATCGACCATGGGAACTCCGAGATATTAAGCTAGCCCCACTTCCAGTCGCTTCGACGTGGCTCCATTACATAAAATAAACCAAGTAAATCCATAAAGTTGTGTGTTTTCTTTCAATAACTCGCTTGCGCGTAGGGGTCTTTAGCAGTGGACCCAGAGAAAACCCACGCGGTTGGACAGGCGACCCTACTCCTTGTCAGGTACAACCGGGGATTCGAAACCACGCCAGTTGACTCAATGACTGGTTTTATGATACAGTGTGCACGTGCTAACCATTCGGCCATCCAACCCTCCAACAGGTAACAGAATGTATTTATTATTGTACAGATGCCCTATATACATTTTGAAACAAGTTATAAAAACTTCTACAAACAGATTTCAACAAGTCGTTGCCATTCAAGTTACGCCCACATTTTGCAAGAGATGGACAGAGAACAAATTAAAAAAGCGATTTTTCATACAATCAGGGGTCATTATGCAGGAAGTTATGGTGCGATATGTGCCGATATCAAAACGAACCAAGAACTTTGGGATATCAAACTATATTTCAAGTTTCGTCCTGTAGAGTGTCCACAAACAAAACATGAACGGAACTCATGGACGGACAGGAGCGCGGTCATATGTTTACAGGAAAATGTGGACGTATAAAAACAAAAAATACACAAATCCTATAAATATATCAAAATGATTCGCATTCTTTGATTTGGCTCAAAAATAAAATCAGTGAATTGATTTTTTTGTTCAAAATTTTTATGTTCACCAAGACGGTGATAAGAAATGTTAATTTTTTGGGGTTAGGGTGGCAATCTGTCTTCGTTCAAAATTTTGCAAACACAAATAAAAGCCAATGTTAAAATAGAAGACAAAAAAACCCCAAATAAACTTCCTCAACATAAATTTAACTGTTATAGAAATAGCTACATCACAAATTAAAATAACTGAACCAAATCAACCGAATTCAAAATATTTAATTTAAAACCCAAATCAAAAAGAGGGATAGCTCCTTTAAATGAAGTGTGAAACGTGCGTGTTGATGACGGAAAGTGTTTAATTAAAATATTTATAATGATGTAAATATATCTGTGCTAGAAAGGGTTGAGTTTAACCCAGGCCCGTAACTAAGGGGGGGGGGGCACAGGGGGGCTATAGATATACATATTCCGGCAATTTTACAGCACCCGAGAACACTTCTGAGCTAGTAACGACCCTGGTCCTAATGGTAAAGATGCTGGAAAGGGTTGAGTCTAACCCCTGGTGGTAAAGATGCTAGAAGGGGCTGAGTTTAACCCCTGGTAGTAAAGATGCTAGAAAGGGTTGAGTCTAACCCCTGATAGTAAAGGTGAGAAGGGGTTGACTTTAGCCCACATGATGGCTTCGTTAATGGACATGGCTGTTTTACCATCTTCTAGAAAATAGGCTAAACCCTGAAAAAAAAAAAAAAAAAATGAAAATCCTGAGGAACTTTATCGACCTATACTTCGATCGAACTACGGACATGCTGGTTATTGATCTAACATCTTATACACTGAGACACCATGGCCAAAGGAAAGATTACAAGACAAGGGAAATAACTCCATAAATATAACATGCATCCAGACACTACCTAATAAAACACTCTGTATAGATTGATCTGTCAAATTTTGATATTAGCTAAAATTGTCCAAAATAGTCAAAATTTGTTGATTTTTCAAGTTGTGTCCAGCCTCTATTTAGTCATTTATATAGGTAAATCAAACTTTTAACTTTTAACTTGCTTTTTTCCATACTCAATTTATCACCCATATCTGGTCTTAGAAAATCAAATTCTCAAAATCTATGAGAGGAAATGGTCTCGTCTTTGGAATACGATTAGTGCTATAGCTACTGTGTGCAATGAGGTGATTTTTTCAAAGTGTTTTTTATACATTTGGACATTTTATTGTACAAAATCTTTTTAGTAGTGTGGGTGTGGGATGCATAATGTTCTTTATTAACATTCAAATAGTAAAATATATGCCTTATTTCACTCTTTAATGCCTATAATATATGTTATTCCAAATCACAAATAGTTGGTTTCAATAAAATTGTTGAAGATTTGGCTTTTCTAACATACCAATCCAATATGGCCACCATTTACATGGCAACAAATTAACATTTTGTGCTCAAATTATCAAATCTGATTTGGGACATCATATACTAAAACTGCACTAAATGGTAAGTTTCTGTTATCAATGGGCCTGCTTGATTTGTCCGCCGATAGGTGAGCCGGTTTCTACTACGGCATAAGCCGGTCAGGTTACCGTATCGAAGCAAATCAAGTAACCCGGCTGATAAACAATATGGCGTCGGATAATGCTATAATATTAAACCGGTTACATGACATGTTTTAATCAAAAACAGTATTCTTGAAAGTGCCCGCAAAATAAGCAGAAAATTATTATTAGTAATATTACTGAGAAAAAATAAATGACATATGAACTTCTGGTTTTACGAAGCTCAAATTCAACTTCAAAACATTTGGTTTAATTTTAACCCTTTAAAATTAGTGTTTTGTCAACTTCCGGTGAAATCAAGTGACCTTGTGCAAAAACTGCCGAACTGTGGTCAGCCGTTGTGGTCAGCCGTTATGCGCCGGTATTGACAAATCAAGAAGGGCCAATGTAAAATTCTTAGGTAGTGTCCTGCCTTATATACATTGAAACAATTTAATTATTGTTGGCTATTGTTGCACATGGATGTGAGTAAAATGCTGCCAAAGTCACTCGTACAGAACCAAGGACAATCATGTAATTAAAAGAGAAAGCCAAAATGATTTTTCATAAATTGTAAAACATTTAAAACAGAACCAATCTGGTTATAACACAGATCCTATTTCCCTTCGTTTTTTATAGTTCAAAATTTCGTTTAATTGTCTTTACTACACTAGGATCTGAAAGAGCTGTTATATTACGGGCATTCTGGTTGAAGTGAGGGATTAGCCAATGAAACGGTCTGTTACGGCGAGTTCTTGGCGTGCGTTTCAAGGAACTGTGGGTAAACCACTAGAAACGTCAATACCTGATGTCATAGGGTCAAAAGCCCCTCATATGACCCCTGACTCGTGCTTTCAGCACAACCGGTCAGATCTTCATGTAGTAGAGGCCATTAAAAGTATAAAAAAATGAAACGAAATATAGATGTGTGTTTTAATCAAATTGAAACAAAACACAACACAAGGCATATATGGATATAACTACTTCTCTATTATTCAATAACAACGTTTCATAACTCTTACAGGTAGTTAGTTATATCCATATATACCTTGTATTGTGTTTTAAATAGTTAATGATACTTATGGATAATTTAAAGAATTGTAAAACATACCAGAATTCTTTTTTCTGTAAGACAAGATATATGAACATCAGAATGTGATGGTAGTTGTGAACTGGCCACGCAATCTGGTCCAAATGATATAATACTTGTCTTCTTGCCTGCCTTTCGCCAGAAATCATGATATATAGATTTCTCTTCTGATGTATTCTCTTCTGTTGTCCTAGAAACCACAATAAAATATACAAATAAACAACCAATCAGTGAGTGATTCATCCAGTTGTCCTAGAAACAACAACAAAATAAACAACCAATCAGTGAGTGATTCATCCAGTTGTCCTAGAAACAACAATAAAATAAACAACCAATCAGTGAGTGATTCATCCAGTTGTCCTAGAAACAACAACAAAATAAACAACCAATCAGTGAGTGATTCATCCAGTTGTCCTAGAAACAACAACAAAATAAACAACCAATGAGTGAGTGATTCATCCAGTGCTATATAATGGTATATATCTGTGTAATCCAGTGGTGTAATGTGTCATAAATTCAGTCACCGAGTCAAACGTCCTCTCTTCTCTACCAGCTCATCTCTTCCCACCCCTCCATACTCTCTCTCCTCTGCCTGCTCCTTCTCTCCCCTCCACTCTTTTCCCCTGTCTCTTCCCCCTCCCATCCTCTCTGCCCTACCCTGCCCTCCACTCTTTCCCCTATCTCTCACTCTTTCCACCCCATACTCTCGGCCCTACCCTGCCCTCCACTCTTTCCCCTATCTCTCACTCTTTCCACCCCATACTCTCGGCCCTTTCCCTCCTCCTCTCTCTCCCCCTCTCTCTCCCCCCCGCCTCCCTTCCCTCCTGTCTTCTCTCCCGTGGTTTTGTGTTGACTAAGGCCAGGAGTTAAGTTGATTTAAAAACAACACCTATATACAGATCACAAAATATTATAACTTATATTACAGCTTGTAGTATCCAATATCAGATGGAATATTTTACCTTTTTTTGTGAGCATGATAATACGTCTTCCACACCTCTAATTCAGAGAAGACACGTGAATCTGTAAGAGGTACATCAACATTCTTCTGTAGACAATATCTAAAATAAAATAATTATTATTTACAGTAAATGTATTAATTAACAGAAGAGACTTTTTACCGAGGATGGGGTACCTTCACGAGGTAACTCACAGGGTTTCTTGGTATACATGTAAGTAAAGTTCACAAACCTGGTAGAAGTAAAGTGCATTTACCAGGTACAAGTAAGCAAAGTGTATTTACCTGGTACAAATAAGCAAAGTGTATTTACCTGGTATAAGTAAGTAAGGTGTAAAGTGTGTTTACCTGGCATAAGTAAATGTATTTAACAGGTATAAGTAAGTAAAGTGTATTTACCTGGTACAAGTAAAGTGTATTTACCAGGTATAAATCAGTAAAGTGTATTTACCTGGTATAAGTAAGTAAAGTGTATTTACCTGGTATAAGTAAGTAAAGTGCATTGACCTGGTACAAGTAAAGTGTATTTACCTGGTACAAATAAGTAAAGCGTATTTACCTGGGTACAAGTAAAGTGTATTTACCTGGTATAAGTAAGTAAAGTGTGTTTACCTGGTATAAGTAAGTAAAGTGTATTTACCTGGTATAATTAAGTAAAGATGCTACAATAGAATGATAACCTTGTCTAACGGCCTCTAATGCTCCAATATAACAACTTAATGTTAATAATTCATCCTTCATTCTACAACAAACAGATATTTTATAATAATCAGTACTGTGAAAGTCTAAAAAGAACAGCTGTCCCAATCTGATTAAAATAAAGATCTTTATTTCGTTTCGTTTCTTTATACTTTCTGTGTTTTTATCAGATTGCATCCGTCTAAAAATGGTTCAATTCCATTCCATATTTACATTTCACATGATGAATTTAACATTTCACAAAATATTCTGCAGACAATCTCAATAAGCCAGTGCCACCTATAATGTTATTATGTTGGGTCTTTTGTTAATCCAACTGAATTTAAGTTGGGAGATTGTCTACTATTGATATTTGTTTCCTTTAGTTAAAGGGGCATTATTAAAGATTAGATAAAGAGATAATAGTTCTCGCTATAATAGTTCAAAAATAGATGATGAAAAGGGAAAATGCTGAAACAATCACAGTCAAATTACTTCACTCTGAGCCAAGCTATCAGCGATACACTATTGGACTAGCCTCGATTGTGATTATTACCGTTGTTATGATAATAAACAAAGACTGAATTATCCATTTTTACGGTTAGCCAAATCCACAACAAAACTTAGCCAAATCCACAAAATCTTGCAGGCTAACGATGTCAACAAGAGTTGATTATGGTCTGGTTAAGTTAATTAATGTCTAATTAATAATTTATCTAACATTTCAGACCTAAAGAAAGACCTGCAATAGGTAGATTTAGCTCTTCCATAATGCCTGTTCAACTAAATGCTACATAGTCAATGTGAAAATATTTTATCATGGATCAACTCATTAAGAATTAAACATTATCTGAAAAATGACCGTCAAAATGTTGCTCCTATAAAATTCAGAATTGTAGGATTGTATCACGGACATTATATATACTGGTGACACACCTGAAGAACACACGGTCAGCCAACTACTTTGATCATGTGACTATAAAGAGAAATACTTACTGGCTACATTGATGTTGATGTAATTTTTCTGTTTGTATACAACTTATTAACTGTAACATGTCTTTAATATCATTACACTGCCAGTTGTTGTTACTCATCTTATCTACAAATATATACATAAATATTCATGACCTTAGTATACATAAATATTCATGACCTTAGTATACATGAATATTCATGACCTTAGTATACATAAATATTCATGACCTTAGTATACATGAATATTCATGACCTTAGTATACATGAATATTCATGACCTTAGTATACATAAATATTCATGACCTTAGTATACATAAATATTCATGACCTTAGTATACATAAATATTCATGACCTTAGTATACATGAATATTCATGACCTTAGTATACATGAATATTCATGACCTTAGTATACATAAATATTCATGACCTTAGTATACATGAATATTCATGACCTTAGTATACATAAATATTCATGACCTTAGTATACATAAATATTCATGACCTTAGTATACATGAATATCCATGACCTTAGTTAATGTTACTAATTTTATCTACAAAAGAGAGAGAAATGATGTTTAAGGTTCAATCGACATTCTCTTTGTCACGTACAACCTGGGAATCAAAACCACGCCAGTTGATCACTCAATGACAGAAAGAGAAATAGGGTTTAACGTCCACTCAACACAAATTAAGTCATTTGCCAGGTTCCTGTTAAGGAAATTTGATAATTGACAATGCATGATGCCATCATCGTCTCTAAATTACATAGGCATACACACACATTGAGAGAAATCCAACACCCCGTTTGATGTCAATTTTTATAATGAATTAATAGGATCACATTGTGATTCAATTTCATTGATGCAAAGCATTAATTGTGATATCACATATGTCTATATCATTATCTCGCACTTTGAATGCCAATCCCATCTGATGACAAAGGACAAAGGAAAGAATAAAGCAAACGACCGTTAAAAAGTGTTCTTTTACAAATTTGTTTATGTAGCTGAGCAGGGGGGAGTGGGGGAAGGGGAGGGGTTGGACACTCCCAAAACTCCTTCTGGGTCCGCCCCTGTATAGGCCTACCTTTGATATAAATGAGTCCTAGATTTAAACCAGTTTCTGGTGCTGTTGATAATAAATAATATTTAACACTCTCTAATAGATCTGTTGATTGTAGTTCTCTCCCCTTGACCAGACACTCATCCATACTCGGTAATCCGGCCTGAAAATTACAACATAACTTGACAAAATTATACAGTCCCAACAAATCTGAAAATTACATATTAGACAACTCAACCCTAATCAACCCCTACCTTGCGCCTGATCCGGACAAAAAGACTGATTCAAACTATTGGGATACTCGATTGAACATTCAGGAATTAATTCATTCACTTCCAAAAATAGTGTCAATCGAGTGAAAATGAGAATTTCAGAGTACAACGCCTGTGCTGAGTTAATAAAAAATATCTCAACCAATCATGAGAGCTGAAAAATATTTGTTACTTCAAATACGTCACGTTTCTACTCACACCACCTCAGCTGTCGGAGCTGTCAGAACTGTGACATGGGTGAATTCCATATCACTTGATTGTAATTCTGTCCATTCGGAACAGTCCGGACTGACAATCGAGCACCCCCCTATGTCATATTTGAATAAAGTATATTACCATCAATTGTTTTAATGGCATTAGTAATTGTATTCCATAGAAATGTGACTTGTATATTTTACCATCGATCCTAAAGAGGATAAAAACAGACTAATGTGGATTGTCCTCGCCCACCCCCCACCCACCAATTGCAAAAGTGAAGCTGTAAACCTAGATTAAAAATAAAGAGCTAATTTTTCTACCAGGTAAATTGGACACTTACCTTCGTATGTAATGAATTAATCTCATCCATACTGGCAGCACATCTAATACACACATACACTATAGATCTATCACAGTTAGACATTGTTTTTAACATATCAATAGCTAAATCCCTGAAAATATATACAATGTGTATAACTTTATAAAACAGAATACAAAATTTTCAGATTAACATATTATAATTTACAAAAGATGTATGAGAAAAGTGTTGGCATGCACCTTATGTCCTAAAGGACAGCAGAAAAAATTTTCAACACTTGCGTCCAAATGGCGTATAGATATCTTATCACCCGCCCATCTGCCCAACAGAGTAAGAAAATGTTGACATATTTGCGTTCATGAATCAACATCTAATTATATTATTTTCTATCCGTGGTTTCCTTGTACCCACCGACCAAGTTCCGAGAGGTAATTTGTTTGGATAAGAGACAAGAGAGAGAGAGTGAGAATGGGGTTTAACGTCCACTCGACACAAACTAGGTCACTTCGGGACTAACATATGGTTCAATTTTATTTCAATAATTCGCTTTGCACGTAGGGGTCTTTAACAATGGAGGGAAACCGTAGGACGCGGTGAAAACACACGAGGTTAGACAGGCGACCCTACTCCTTGTCAGTACAACTGGGGAATCTTGTTTGGATGCAAGTGTTTGAAATTGTTTGGAAATCTAACTGAACACAGTATATACAGATGTCAGGATCCATAGAAATTTAAAAATTGTCTTTAAGCATCCGTGAGTGTAAAAGGTAACAGTTTTATATTTCTTGTACATTTGATGAATATAATCGGTACACCTATCATTAAACATGCATTATGCAAGAGCTAAATCTACCTATTGCTGGTCTTTCTTTAGGCCTGAAATGTTATCTAAATTATTAATTAGACATTAATTAACTGATCCAGGCCTTAATCAACTCTCGATGGCATCAGATTTCTCCGATATTAAATAGATTAGAATGGTTCAGTGATACTTTGATTTAATCAAATATGGAGGACCGAGACTTAGCTTCGATCAACCAGTACGGTGGTTGAAATTATTGCACACGTCTGTCAAACCTTCAAAGGCTTATATCTTCGCTTGCAATAGAGTAATTTGAATGAAATTTTCAAATTATTCATTTTACATCATCTACTTTCGAACTATTATAGCAAGAATGGCTAGTTCTTTATCTAAATCTTACATAATGTATCTTTAAGAATGTCCATGTTAGGGTTTAACAGAGATTTATGTGAAAAATGGCGGCACCAAGTCCTAATATGGGAAATCTGACTAAACAGAGTGGAAAGAAGATTAGGAACCACTGTGTTACAAGATAACGGTTTTAAATTTCTCGTACGTTTGATGAATTTAAATTTGAAACATACCATTTTCCTAGTCGTTCACATCTTGTAGATAATAACTGTACAGCGTAATCTACGTATTGTACAACATCACCTAAAACTATACCAACACTGACAGCTAATTCTAACTCATGGCCTCGTATTAACGTTGACATGGCATTCTACAAAATAACATATCTATTAATTATTATCAAAATAATGAAAAGTTAAGCCAAGTAAGCGATGGAGAACTGCAAAATGCATGAACCGACCCATCACTGACTACAAAATAACACATAAAGAAAAGTAAAGTCGACTTTATAATTAGTAGTAATGCTGATAGGATCTTCTTGGACATGGGGAGAGAGTGAGAGATCTTCTTGGACATGGGGAGAGCGGGGGAGAGCGGGGGAGAGCTAGAGAAAGAGCGCGAGAGAGAGCGAGAGAAAGAGAGAGAGATAGAGAGAGTCCAGACAAAACCCATGAGGTTCGGCAGGGAACCCTATTCCTTAGTCACATACAAGTGTGGGGGTTGAAATCATGCCACTTAATGACACAGTTATATCACTCAATGAATCAACGAACCTGATTATTGCCAACAGCTAAATGACAACAAGCAGCTAATGTTGGTGAACCACTTCTATAATATTGTTCACCTAAATTCTCCATTGATTTTATCACAAGTCTAAAATAAACAAACAAACAAATTATGACCTAAATAAACATAACAAACAAAATACAAAATTTGACATACATAAACAAAGAAAATTATCATTTTCTATTCAGTCATTTAGAAAACAGGGTGTGCACAACTCAGAACACTTACACTGTAACCCAGGTATCATTTAAAGATACATTATGGGAGATTTGATAACGAGTTGGTAGTTCTCACTATAATAGTTAAAAACTAGATAACTTAAAGGCAATTTGCTGAAAATTTCAGTCAAATTGATCCACTGTGAACCGAAAACTAAGCGAATGAAATTTCTGCCTAGCCTCGGTCATCATTACTAAAGTCAGTACGAAAAATAGCATAGTCTCGATTATCCATTTAATCGCTTAATCGAGAAGGAAAGTTATGCAGTAAATCGGCTCACAATCCACTTAAGATCGCAGGCTAGCTATGCCATCTAGAGTTGATTATAGTCTAGATAAGTTAATTAATGTCTAATTAATAATTTAGATAACATATCAGGACTAAAGAAAGACCTGTAATAGACAGATTTAGCTCTTGCATAATATATGTTTAATCTTGCGTAATTAACCCGGATTTCTATCACATTCATTCAATATCAAATCGTTTGAAAATTTGTAAAAATTATCTAAAATCAACAAAGATCATCTAATTTGTACTTGTGTCCAGATTAAAGCTGACTGATTCATTTTGCTAATGAGTGTCCATTGTTGTCTCAATAACAGACCTTATGATACAACACACACACGCTAACCATTCGGCCATCCAGCCACCCGACACTTAACAGTTTTTAAGTTGTGTAACAGATACTTACTGCATGGCATCTGAAGATGTCGGACTCTCTTCCGTACAGCCATTAATATACGATGACTCGTTGGTGGACGAAGTAATTTCTGGTGGGTACGAACCCTCAGCAGCAGCTTGCGCCGTTAATATGGCGTCTGATAATTGTCCTCGTTTTGTAAAATATTTCACTAATTGTTTATAATTACCGAGAGCTACACAATACGAAACACAAGATTCAGAATCTTTCTTCACTAAATAATCCGAATACCTGAAATAATATAGAATGATTACACTATTTTGCCAGATTACACTATTTTGCCTATACCGTTTTGTTTTTTTTAGGACTTCGAATTTTGTCTAATGGTTTGGATTGTTCGCACTTGGTTTTATTTTATTTTATAGAATGAAATGAAATGAAATGGGGTTTAACTCCTACTTTTCTGCACCAACTGGGCTAATGAAGATGTGTATACGTTATACAGTGTGTATATAGCTATGAGGGAAATTTTGCCTGGACAGTCCCGCTATGGCCTAAGCTTTGTTTCGAATTCAAACTGTCAAGGGTCTTTTATGTACGTGCACACCAACGTGTACACATAGATCTCATTTTTTGTCTTATCTGAACACCTTTGGCACTGTTCCTTGCCAGGCCCTACTAATATTTACCTTTGTAAAGAGATTTCCAATATTTACCTTTGTGAAAGAGATTTCCAATATTTCATGGATACACCAGGTGCCACAGATAAAGCTTTTTCCCACTAAAACAAATAATTCAAATAAAAATTAGTTTTATTATGGAATTAAAATGACTACCGTTATATGTTTGGTGTTTAAAGACAGTATTGAGATAAGAAGTAAGATAAGATCTTTAATAAGACTGCAAATTCCTTAAAGATTAGATAAAGAGCTGGCAGTTCTTGCTATAATAGTTAGAAAATAGATTATGAAAAGGGAATATGTTGAAAATTTCAGTCAAACTACTTCACTCTACAGAACAGTATAGCATTGATTGTCATTGGTACCGTTATTACGATAATAAACAAAGTCTTTATTATCCATTTTAATGTTAAATCATAAACTGTAAAACATATTTAATTCTATTGAAAATCGGAGCCATTGGATTGCAATTGAGAGTTGATTATGGTCTTGTCATGTTAACAGATATCTAATCTGGCCTTCGACACTATTCCTTTAATTTCATATATATTTCTTATACAGTGGACTCTGTCACATCCGATCTCTGATCACTCCGGATTGCTGTGACATCTGGTATGATTTTCATGTCCCGATTTATTTCCTTATTACTTCAGCCCAAAAATCGCTGGTAAATCCGAATTCTGTATGTTCCGGATTCCGAAATCAATCAGCCGTCCTGTCACATAATTTCCATTGAAACGACACCGTACAATCCGTACTTCAAATGGTGGGTGTGAAGCATCCAATTATCGGTGAGATTAAAACACAATGGGTGTGAAGCCAGAAAAGATTAACAAGTAATCACCAATCAATTATCGGTGAGATTAAAACTCGCAAGAGCCGGTCTGTGTTGATTACTTTGATCGGTAAAGCAGTTAACCCGAGATGTTTTAAGGGAGTGGACAAGATCAACCTGCCAGTCAATTGGTCGGCCAATCGCAAAGCTTGGATGACAGGTGCCGTTTACTTTGATTGGCTTGAAAAACTGGACATAGAACGACAGATTATAAATGAACACGTAACAGAGTGGACAATTGACCGAAGACGGGGACGATGATAAATATACATTAACGACAGACTTGACCTATTCAAAATTCCTACGCATGCTCAACGACATTAAACACTTCGCACAGATTAAGGACGAAAAGATGATCGCAACAATTCATTTGTTAGAAGATGTTGCCCAGGACTCCGCCTTACGATATGCTTCCGGTAATCTTAAGCAAACTACTTTAAACGATTACATGCATTGATATTTATAAATATATTGTACGCATGCATTGATATTACATGTAAACGATTTTATGAATATATTGTACGCATGCATTGTTATTGTTAATTATTTAATATAATAAAATTTTGAAAGTACAGAAAAGTTTATCATTTATAAAGGGAATAGCATTCTGGTGATTCGAAGCTACAATATAAAAATACTTCCGGTTTTCGAAGTTACAGTATTTCCGGTTTTGGAGAAAGCTCGGTATTCCGAAACGGTGTGTGATCCAAATTATTGTAACGATCCCGTACGATGTCGGATGTGACAGAGTCCACTGTATAAACAGTGATTGAAAGTTGAGTAATTTCTTGAGTAAGTTACTGACCTCGCCGACATCCACCATTAGTTCACAGTATCTCTGTATATTACCCAGTTTAATATATATTCTAGCGGCTTCTAATAATCTCTCATCTTTCGACGGGGTTCCAATTCCTCCTCCAAATTTAGACATTTTTATCATCTCTAATTCTTGAGCTTCTGACTGAGAAATAAGTGGAATATTGTTTTACCCAGGAAATAATTGCATACTTTTATTTTAACCCATTTAACTCACGAAAAAAATTGGACTTATTATTGACGTCCTTGAAAACAATCACAGACTCTGAAAGAAGGGGGGGATCACGTAGCTAAGTGGGTAAGACGCTGGCTCGCTAGCCTGGAGGTCGGGTGTTTGATCCCTGCATTGGCCGAGAAAGTTCATCCAGATTTTCCGGCGTGTTTCCCCTTGTCAGTGATGCAGGACGGAGGGGCTGACAAGGACAGCTGTCTAGTCGTTCGGATGGGACGAAAAACCGAGGTCCCGTGTACACATTGGCGTGCACGTTAAAGATCCCTTGACAGTTGGAATTCGATATAAGAGTAGGCCGTAGTGCCGCTGTCCGGGCAAAATTTCCCTCATAGCACACTGTATGGCGTATGCCCGTCTTCATTAGCCCAGTTCGGAGCAAAACAGTAGGACGTTAAACCCCATTTCATTTCATTTCATTTCATACGAACAACTAGATGCTGGTCCGTGTCAGGCGATCTGTCCTGCACAACTGACAAGGAAAAAAACTACACTGGATAATCCTGCGGATCAACCATGGGATTGGGGATTGAAACCACGCCACTAGACTCAATGATCAAATGTGCACACATGTTAAGACCACTCGACACCACCATCCCACCCACCCCCAACCCACATAGTTTAAAATAAAGTAACTTACAGATTTATATAACGTCAGATGTTTGATGTGCATGATACCGTGTTTATATTGGTCTGATAATAACGAGTCACTTAAACCATTAACTACAGATACAAGTTCCCATAGATTTATAGTCCCCTGTGGTTGCTGAAATATATAACAACATAGATTTACAGTCCCCTGTGGTGTTTAAATATATAATAACATAGATTTACAGTCCCATGGGGTTGCTGAAATATATAATAACATAGATTTACAGTCCATTGATTATGGTCTTGTTTTGTTAATAATAATTTAGATAACATTTCAGGTCTAAAGAAAGACCTGCAAATAAGCAGATTTACCTCTTGCATAATGTATGTTTAAAGGAGCTAAGTCGCTAATATTCGGGACCTAGAAATTGACACAAATGGGTCGCAAGCATACAATAATGTAATATGAATGTACATAAATTGATTTACATTCAATCGTTTCTGTTTTTACTCTAATTTCTAATCAGTTAGGTTCGGCGAAATGCGCCAGTATTCTCAATCGAATTTCAATCTCTAGCGTCTGGTTATTCCAGTCTACGGCGATAGTATTTATTGGGTTAGCTCTCCAGATAAGAATAAAGTGTCACAGTTATACATGACTTGCAAAATATGCCTAACCTCGCTTTTCGAGTCCCTTATTACAAATAGCGCTGAAACGCATTATGGTACACGATTCGTGTACCAATGGTAAAATGTTTATTTTGTCTTGAATATTGGATATCAGAAGGCCATCTTTTTCCCGGTAAGATCATAACATCAATGTTTATTTAAACCGACAAATAAATCGTGTTTTCAATATCGAAGATTTTGGATGATATTGAGTTAGAGACTTAGCTACTTTAAGTGTGAGAACTCAGGGCCGGGTTTTTTTGTTTAATCTATTGAAAGAAGGGATTAATAACAACATTGCTATTAAAATCATCCTGTTTTAACTGACTTCTAGTTGACTTACCATAAAGAATTTAGAGAAGAGTTGAAGTTTGGAAGCGAGGTTATTTTTTGTCAGTTCTTCTATCTGTTGTTTCAGTTCTTTAGAAGCTTTACCAGTTAATAATGGTGGTGTTCCTAAACTCATCGCACTTTCTGTAATAATATTACATCAATATACCATATAATATTACACCTATATACCATATAATACTAAGTTCCCACTAGCTTGGGAACATACTGAGTTGAGATGTCAAATGATTTTAATTCTGTCCTACGAGTAAATAATAATAGTCTATATATTTAGATTGTGCAATATCCATGCATAAGTACTACGGCCTACTCTTATATCAAATTCCAACTGTCAAGGGATTTTTTACTTGCACGCCAATGTGTACACGGGACCTCAGGTTTTTCGTCTTATCCGAATGAATAGACAGCTGTCCTTGTCAGGCCCTCCGAATAAATACAAGAGTTCTATCGATCAACTATTACTGTATTTTAATTGAAGCTACGTTTATACAATGATTCTAGTGTTATCTACAGATCTTAATTCAGGTCCTAGCAGGAGTGTACGAATGTCAGAGATATTTGAACATTTAAATACCGATTTAAGGCTGCGTAGAAGACTGGAACAAGGATCTGATCTCATGCTAAACATAGGCCCGGAATTTTAACGGCACTATCTGGATAAATCTGCACTGGAAATTTCTGTAGATTCCAATTTCTGAATATGAGAACTCAATCCATGGATGAGCTATAAACATAAGAAACGTTACCTGGTGTTCCGATGACATCCGTCCACTGTTGGCTACATATAAGGTTTAATTGTATTGGTTCAATTAATGAGGTTAAGGACCACAGCCTCAGTGTGGAATCACGCGAACAAGAGGCTAGAATAAACGGTCGGGATGGATGGCACGCTAATCCTGAAATTATCAAAGAAAGACAACGATTTACCATTAAGTAAAATAAGTACAGGGCATCAAGGGGCATCACACAAATTTACCATTGCCAGATCTACCAAGGATCATCCCTTCGATTCAAAATTACAAATGGAATGGATTACAAAAAGTCCCTCTGAGCCGTGATTTTTTCTACAGAATGACACAAGGCAAACGGGAGGCCTAACAGAAGCAGCCATGTTACATAAAATTAGTTTGGAAGATCTGATCAAAGAATTTGCAATTTCAAAAAGTCAGAGAAATTTTCAAATATAAATAAAGTGACAGTACCAAGGATAAAGATTATTTTTTATCTTTATCTCAGTTTTATTTACTTTTATTTTATAGTTTATTATTGCTTACATTTTGAATTATATACCTTATGGGGGTACAAAAATCTTCTAAGTGCTTAGGGCCTCTAGAGCTGGGTTTACATTTGGCTTTACGTAAAAACGTTCCAGAAATTTCACCGTTTACATTACTATGCTATAACTGTTATCGGAACTGTGCATGGCACGCTAAATATGAAACTCTTCACAGAAAAGTTAATTTCAGTCACAGGAAAAATGGTCAAACTTAATACCAAATCTGTACTGAGACCGGCAATTTAACGTGACATACTAAGAATGGTGCCGAGACCACCTCACTTCAGGTGTCCAGATTGGCATGGTTCTCAGTACGGCACTGTAAGTACAAAAAAATTAACGGTTTCATTCTCTGAAAGTTGAAATAATGGTACGAGCAATGTGCCAAGTGTACATTATTTATACTACTTGAAATATTGGACCCACGTGACGTATTTCATTGAAATGCACGTGCTGGATAGTGTCTGTATTTTAAGTTGTTTAATGGCCTCGTGCAAGACATTGCGTAATGTATAGATATAGCCTCCGTGCAGTATCAATATATTGCTTCATGTCTTGCCCTCGACCATTAAACTGGCCCTGGTCTTGGACATTAGATTCAAGAAAAATATAAAATTCCTACCATAAACATCAGCACCATGATCACAGACGGTATCTATACAGGCGCCATCTCTAGTATCCCAGACTCTAATAGACGAGTCCCAACTACCAGACACCAGTATATATGGTACCTCTGAGCTCCACATCAACCCCCGTACAGGACCTTCATGGCCAGACAATACATTAATACATTGTTCTTTCGTATAATCCCATATTCTTATCGTGCTAAAATATATAAAACATTCTTCTAAAATATATAAAATATTGTCCTAAAATATATAAAATATTGTCCTAAAATATATAATATTTTGTTCTACGATAATAAAACATTGTTCTACAATAAGATTTTGTTCTAAAATATACAGAATAACGATATATAGGCTGACACAAAGTTGAAATGAGGTGCATATGGGCTAAATGGTTGCTTCCAGTTATTATCAATGATATAGAGAGAGAGAGAAATGGGGTTTAACGTCCACTCGACACAAACTAGGTCATTTCGGGACTAACATATGGTTTTTAATTTTATTTACATAATTCGCTTGCGCGTAGGGGTCTTTAGCAGTGGGAGGAAACCGGAGGACCCGGAGAAAACCCACGAGGTTGGACAGGCGACCCTACTCCTTGCCACGTACAACCTGGGATTCGAAACCACGCCAGTCGACTCAATGACAGACTTTATGATACAGCGCGCGCACGCTAACCATTCAGCCATCCAACCCCCCATCAATGATATAGGGTTTAATGTTCTATTTTTCGGCACCGACTGGGCTATTTAAGACGAGAATACGTGATACAGGGTATAATGAGTGAGATGTTTTGCCTGGAGAGGGGTTCTACAGCCTACCCTTATATCGTATTTCAAGTGTCAAGGGTTCTTTTACGTTCATACCAATGTGTTTACGAAACCAAAGGGACTATATATAATAACTAAAAATAACGTACTGATCATCGGCACCACTACATAAAATACCTTCTCTTAATGGTGACCATCTTATATGAAATACTTTCGCTGTATGACCTACAAAATATATAAATATATATCATCTTTACACAAAATTGATTGAGAAATTAAATGCTTGTAAATTGGACATTCATTATCAAAATTGGACACAAGTACAAATTATATGATTTTGGGTGATTTCAAACAATTTTTATGAATTCATCAAAAAAGATTTGATATTGAATAAATATGAAAGAAATTAGTGCTAAATACACAAGATTAAATAACATCTGGATTACAGTGTTAATAGCTCAAATAGAAATGAAATGAAATGGGGTTTAACGTCCTACTGTTCTGCTCCTAACCTGGGCTAAAGAAGACGGGCATACGCCATACAGTGTGCTATGAGGGAAATTTTGCCCGGGCAGCGCCAATGTGTACAAGGGATCTTTTACGTGCACGCCAATGTGTACATGGGACCTCAGTTTTTCATCCCATCTGAACGACTAGACAGCTGTCCTTGTCAGGCCCTCCGTCCTGCATCACTGACAAGGGAGAACCACGCCGGAGAAGCTTGAATAGAGCAGAAAAGCACCACATTAAACTACATTTTACTTGTAGTAATATAACGAAAGGACACAAGTCATTTAAATTCGGTATAGATAGATACCTGAGAAAGGACACAAGTGTAGAAATAGATACCTGAGAAAACTTTCAGTGGTTGATCAGAGCTGGACGTAATGTAATATACTCGAACTTTCTTATCTTCACACCCTGTAGCCAACATATCTCTATTAATATAAATAATAACATCTAATATATCTCTAGTAATATTTCTAGATTATAAAGTAAAGGTTATATTCCCCAACCAACAAATGTGACAAGACTGTATAGTAGTTTTAATCCAGGACGCGTTTCGGACACCAGCCCTTTATCAACTGGCTAGAGAAATAATCCCGAAACGCGTCCAGGATTAAAACTATTCTACTTCTACTATACAGTTGTGTCAAGTTTGTTGCTTGGAGAGTATTACCTTTCCTTTCTTAACGTTATTTTCGGTGTATTAGGCACACTTTTTTTACAAAAAATTTTATTTTCTAGAAGCAAAACCAACCGTAGAGATTCGATCTTGTCTGCACTGTACAGGGATTGATCCACCCATCGACAGTACTTCTAGTAAGGAGTAAATTCGTCACTGTCTTGGATTTTATTTATAATTTCTAGATTACTTACTTGTTATGTGGACTCCAGTCACATCCATAAACAGCTGAGGGATGTTTATATTTCTGTACTAATTTACCATCTAGCTGTCGTATAATACTAAAATCATAAAATATTTAACACACATTAATTAGCTGTCGTATAATATTAAAATCATAAAATATATTAAAGGGGGACAACTATATATGGGCTTATAAAATGAGAGAGAGACAGAGAGAGACAGACAGAGAGAGAGAGAGAGAGAGAGAGGGGGAGGGAGGGTCTTTAGCAGTGGGAGGAAACCAGAGGACCTGGTGAAAACCCGCGAGACCGGACAGACGCCCCTACTCCTTGTCACATACAACCGGGGAATCGAAAGCACGCCAGTTGACTCAACGACAGACCTCATGATACAATGCTAACGCATTAACCATTCGGCCACCCAACCCCTCACAATAAAAATGAGGGATATTGAAATGAGCTTGTTCCGTCTGGCCTTCAGGATTAGTCTCATGTGCATACATGTATCTCATAAACTTTTCTTGATATCAAACTTTGTAGACAAATCAACCATTTATAGCAGTTGTGTCTTTAGCTAATTCATTTTTGCGTTTCCGTGAAAACAAATCTGATTTAATTTTTAGTTTACAAGGACACATGATGTTGGTGTAAGATCTTTACTCAATACATGTTTTCTTTAATTCATCATTACAAGCCCTGAACTGCACAGCGCAGTGGAGGCTCACAGCTGGCCCCCGGATCCATTCACTTAATTTGATAATTGTTGTTTATTTGTTTTGTTGCAATGTCTGTCTAGTACATGTATGTCTTGTCCACAGGTTTGTCTTATTGGTTGGTTTTGTGTGCAGTGTGGTCCTCCTGTACTTTCCATTATAATCCAATGAACTGGTAGTTCAAATATCATATGTCCTCCAGTGTGTACTTTTGAACAATTTTTACAAACCTTGCCACAAAAAAAGCACATTAAGGGTAGATAACTCTGTAATATGACCCTAGTGCAATATTATCTTCCCTTAGACCTTTGTGATTTTCAGATTTATGATCCACCACTTAGTTACTGTTACTATGCTCTACAAGCTTTACCATTCACTTCCAATATGGCGTCCGAAAAAGAGCAGCAGTACTGATTCTAGGCATCGCATTCTTGAAGATAATGTCCAGTCGACACAAACCAGGTCATTTCGGGACTAACACATGCTTCAATTTGATTTCAATAATTCACTTGCGCATAGGGGTCGTTGGCAGTGGGAGGAAACCGGATGATCCGGAGAAAACCCATGAAGTTTAACAGGCAACCCTACTCCTTGTCACGTACAACCTTGGAATCGAAACCACGCCAGTTGACTTAATGACAGACCTTATGACACAGCGTGCACACGCTAAGCATTCACCCATCCAAACTCCACCCCCCTCAAAATAAAGATTACAGATGAGTTAATTTTAAATATATAATACCAAGGTGGTTCATACATATATATTAATATCAATAGTATGTATCAATAACATTTTGTTTAGAAACTTACCAGTAACCATCAGCCCCACAAGACATCAGATGTCGAGAATCTTTGGGATTCCATGCCACAGAATAAACACAACATTTACCATGCTGTTAAAATATAGAAATTATTTCAATAAATAAATTTGTTCATTCTTGTCAATATGAAAGTTTGACAAAAATTGTTTCGTGTAACTATATGAAGATTCAAATGAACGGAGGGAACCACGGTGGCTCAGTGATTAAGACGCTGGCTCGCTAGCCTGGAGGTGGCGGGTTCTTTCCCGGTATTGGCCGATAAAGTACATAGTAGTCAGTGGTGCAGGACAGAGGGCCTGACAAGGGCAGCTGTCTAGTCGTTGGGATGCATGTAAAAGATCCCTTGGCAGTTGGAATTTGATATAAGAGTAGGTCGTAACGCCGATGTCCAGGCAAAATTTTCCCATAGCAAACTGTATGACGTAAGCCCGTCTTTATTAGCTCAGTCGAAGCAGAAAAGTAGACATTAAACCCCATTTCACTTAGGTTTCCAAATGAACGGACAGGAAACTGGTCTTCCAGGATTAGAGAAAACATCTTGTTGTGTGAATGGAAACAGTATATGGGTCTATAGTGAGGTGGGGTATAATGTGCACTTGACACACGCTAGGCCATTTTGGGACTAACATATAGTTTAATTTTATTTCAATAATCGGCTTGTGTGAAGGTTTTTTTTTTAACAGTGGGAGAAAACCGAATAAAACCCACAAGGTTTGACGAGTGACCCTACAAGCTGGGAATCAAAACCACGCCACTTGGCTCAATGACAGATCATTTGGCCATGCCCCTGGATCCTGCTTTGTGTATGACACTATGACAACTAAAAGGGACAATAAGGGCTGATATGGTAATCCTCTCTCTCTCTCTCTTTTTGGTAAACAAAAACATTTGAAGGAAATATCTTTACACCTTTGCTGAAAAGTAACTTTACTAATCAATTCCTTACCTCGGTAAATCTTTTAATAATTTTTGTGCGGTTGATATCCCAGACAAATACCCCATTTTTTCCTGTACATCCAGCGATACAGTTTAAATCCCCAGGTGCCCATGATATATTATATATAATACCTTCATTACCTGCAGATGTATGTACCTGTAATAATACAATATAACAGATGTATGTACATGTACCTGTAATAATACAATATAACAGGTGTATGTACCTGTAATACAATATAACAGGTATATGTACCTGTATTAACACAATATAACCAGGGTTGTCGGTAATTTTTCACAGTTGATTAGCAGCACTGCTAATCAAAAAGTCCAATTTTGCCAAATTTGATTAGCAAATTTAAAAATTGATTAGCAGTTTTTCAGTTTCAACATAAAAACCTAAATAACAAGATATTACTTTAGTTCATAACAAATATGATTAGATTCCATTCTTACTATTCTTAGATTTTTTTAGCACTGCCACAAGTACTTGTGACAGTTTGTGAATGTGATGTAGACATTTAGTTAGGTCTTATGTCTGATGCCAATTCTTAACAGTGACTTCCAAGGCCCCAATCATTTTAATTGTTATTTTTTGTTACGTTAGAAATCTTCGTTAGAAAACAATTTCGTCTGCTTTTTATCGTGTATTGCTATTTTTGTTCAATCGGGCACACCTCGATTAACTAGGCACACGCGATATTTTACGGGAATTTTTACTTTGATTTATCATTTACAATACGTTAACATATATTTATTTTTTTATATTTTATTTACAATACGTGGGGGATACACTGGATTTATTTCTTTCAAAATGAATATAATATAATTACTTGATGTCTCGCAACGTGAGTGGTACTACTTGATTCCCTATTTCCGGTTTAATAGTCCCTATTCATAGAGTTATGTCCCTGTATTATATAGTACCGTATAATGAATTGTGTCTGGGTAGTTCGAAAAAAAAATGTCACACAGAGAATTCAGTTTTGTTTATAAAATTTTATTCAACATTTTATACACGTTGAAAGTGTTCAGAAAGCCTTCTAGTCTTCAAATGTGGATTATCCTTGTGTCAATATCCAAAATGACAGTCATATTAATGATTCGCAGTTACTGCGAATCAAAAACTTTAGATTTTAATTTTTGATTAGCAACGGACAAAATATGTATCGCAAATTGCGCTGCGATACTGGTTGTCGGCAGTCCTGAATATAACAGGTGTATGTACCTGTAATAATACAATATAACAGGTGTACATGTATGTACCTGTAATAATACAATATAACAGGTGTATGTACCTGTAATAATACAATACAACAGGTAATAACATTGTATAATTTGTATTGTTTTATTGTTTATTCACCTATTTCTTATATATATATATCCATATGTATTCTTGTATGAGGAGGCTAATCTGTGTAGGACAAAATGACCCAAAGGAACAGTACCCAACTTATTCAGCCAGGGCCCAAATGCAAACTTAATCCGGTCATGGCTTGTAGGGTATTAATATCTGACTTACAGCTTGTAGGGTATTAATATCTGACTTACGACCTGTAGAGTAACTTGCAACATGTAAAGTATTTATATCTGACTTACAGCTTGTAGAGTATTTATATCTGACTTACAGCTTGTAGAGTATTTATATCTGACTTACAGCTTGTAGAGTATTTATATCTGACTTACAGCTTGTAGAGTATTTATATCTGACTTACGGCCCGTAGAGTAACTAGCAACATGTAAAGTGGTTATATGTGAACTTACAGCTTGTAGTGTATTTATATCCCAGATTTTAACTGTTCCATCAAAACTACCAGAAGCCAACCAATCAGGATTATCTGGTTTAAATTTACAATCAAATATTGTCTCTATATGACCCTAGAAAAATAATATAAATATCGTCTCTATATAACCCTATAATTATCATCTCTATATGACCCTAGAAAAATAATAGAAATATCGTCTCTGACCCGATAAATATCGTCTCTACATGACCCTAGATAAACATTATAAATATCTTCTTTGATAGGCATAATTGAACATATTAACACAAGGTACAATTTTATGGATACACAATTACTGAGTTTAATACTAAGCAACGTTTCGACGAGGAAACTCTCGTCTGTATCGTTTTTATTGCATATTCTGTATATATTTGTCTAATATTCACAGATTTATATTATTTGCTTCATAAAGACGGGAGTATCCTCATCGAAACGTTGATTAGTATTAAACTTAGTAATTGTTGTATGTCCATAAAATTGTACCTTGTGTTAATATAATATCGTCTCCATATGACCCTAGTAAAATAATATAAGGCCAAATAAAAAAAAAATATTTCAGTTCTCCGATACTACTGCGTCATTTAAAAGGAGCCAAAAGACTTTTTTTTTTTTTTTTTGAAAAATAAAAAATAAAAATGATATCATTAAGTACTACATGGTAATGTTTTACCCGGATAACACAAAATAACTCTTTATAAAATTCAATATGATTAAAATACAGATCTATATTTTGTTTCGTTTTTTTATACTTTCGATGGCCTACACTACATGAAGATCTGACAAGTTATAGCGATAGGTTGCGTCAGAGGTTTACAAGCGGCTTTTGACCCTATGATGTCAGACATTTGATTAACCAATCAGTACTGATATTACTAGTGGATCACCCTCAGTTTCGTACAAAACACACCTAACGCTCGCCGTAACAGACCATTTCATTAGCTAACCCCCCACACCATTCAGAACACGTCAATGATAACAACTCTTCCAGATCCTAGTGTAGTAAAGACAAGTAAAACAAAATTTTGAACTATAAAAAGGAAACGAAATAAGATCTGTGTTTTAATCAGATTGCATAAAACTATAATGAATACGGAAATGTACCATAGACTCAATTATCACATATGCAACCATGATAAATGTTTCTCTCCTCCCTTTCCCTTTCACTCACCTGATCACGGAGGAAGTTCCATTTTCTACGCCCCAGATCGTAAAGACCAACACCACCGTCGAGAAATGTACAAACGACCCGCGCTGGTGGTAGAGCAAATCTTGTATGTGTCGTTGATGTAGGAGCCAGGGTTTGACTCGTTGAGGAGATATGATTAATCGTAGTTTCCGCGACTTCCTCTTCTTCGTCTAAACTATTATCAACAGACGACTCGATAACCTGCATGGCGTGAAACCCTGTCTGCTTAACTTTAATATTCTCAATCGGCGTCATTTTAGAAACATTCCACAGTCTGAGGATACCACCACGAGAATCTAAAAATAGAACAATATATATAAAACAGTCTGAGGATATCGCCACGCGAATCTAAATATAGATCAATATATAAAACAGTTTGAGGATACCACCATGAGAATCCCAAAATAGATTATATACATTGTGGATACCACCATGAGAATCTAAAAATAGATTATATACATTGTATATAAAACAGTCTGAGGATACCACCACGAGAATCTAAAAATAGATCAAACAAATATAACCTATATACAAAACATATAAATCCAGAATTGTCTGCGAGAGAGAGAGAAATGGAGTCACGTACAATTATTTCAATAATTTGCTTGCATGTAAGGGTCTTTAGCTGTGAGAAGAAACCCATGAAGTTGGACAGGCAACCCTAATAATTGTCACATACAACCAGGGAATAGAAACCATGCCAGTTGACTCAATGACAGATCTTATGATACAATGCGCATGCACTAACCATTTGTCCACCCAACCCCCCTTCACCAGATTGGAATATAGAGATACATGTAAAAGGAAATCGAACAGATCTAACAGCTATCATATCTTTAATGCAGCGATTTTTGTTCTGAAATAAAACACGTAAGACCCACCTCCAGTGACGAACATCCCAGGTGCATTGGGTATCCACGCTAGGCTCTGAATATGAGCAGCCGCGCTGGGTAACTGGAACATCATAATGACATTAAGACTAGCTGTATCTACTAGTCGCACACCAAAACGTTTATTGGCTATTAATAGATATTCCATAGACAGAGGATCCCATTCTAACGAGGTAACGGGATCCTCCTCCTCATCGTCGTCATCAGGGTCAGGTTGAAATATATGTTTCTGACTTTTAGATCCTGAAACAGAAACATTCATTAAAAATTAAATAGTTAAAAAATACATAATGTAAAGGGAATATGCTGAAAATGTCAGTCAAATTACTTCTTTCTGAACCAGTTCCTGTTACCGCTCTCACGATTATCCATTTTTGCGGTTAATCATCAATGGGCGTTTAACAGCAGATCGGATTCAAATCCATTGAAAATCGGACACTTAAGATGACATCGTGAGTTGATCATGGTCTTGTCATGTTAATAAATGTCTAATTACATGTAATAGTTTATATAACAATGCAGGCCTGCAATAGGAAGACTTAGCTCTTGCATAATCTAATCATAATAAAAAAAGTACAACAGCAGACTCTGTAGGAACTGGAAAATCCAGGGGATCTTTCTCGAGAAACACCGAGATTGAACCCCAGACCTCCTTGTTAGTGAGTCACTGCCTTACTCACTGAGCCACTGCTTATATGTTCCATGCAAGAGGTGAATTGTGTCCATTTCAAACTGCAAAGGGATCTTTAACATTCACTTATCATTTAATACACATAACATCTGGCTTTATTTCTTCATACATTAGAACGCTTAACACACTGTTCTAGACAGTGTTGAAATTGAGCGATACACTAAAGGGAGATTACTCTAAAACATATTTACATACCTAATAAACATACAGATATACTTCCATCTTCATGGCCGAATGCCACTTTACCCACGTTTTTACGGTGCCATCGGAACTGACAGACGTTGGAAACAAAATTCTGGGTCTCTTTAACCGGGACTACTTGTTTATTGGTGTTGTGATACCATAAGTAAAGAGGTCCACGTCCTGAAATGAACGCCACACAATCTAACTCGTGGTAACTCCAATTCACAGATCTCGGTAACTCACGAGTGTTTTCTAACACTGCTATCTTTTTCTGCTTGGCAACATCCCACACGATGATTTGGTGATCAGCGCTGGAACTAGCAATGACATTTCTGTCACGTGGATTCCAGGATATTGCCGTTATGGTTTTTTTATGTTCTGACATAATGGACACCAACTTGAACTCGTTAAATTTAACGTCCAGCTGCAAGAGAGAAGAAAAGGATAAAAGATAGGTTGCCTGGCAACGAAATATACGCCCACGGCAGCTAAATCATCCGAACCATCAACAAGGCTTGTCTCATATTTATTCTTGTGCTTGTAACGGGGATATTTACTCGACACTGATATCAATGTCCTACAATCGGATGAGGTCTGTCATTGAGTCAAGTGGCGTGGTTGTGGTGACAAGGAGTTGGGTCGCCTGTCCAACCTCGTGGGTCCTCCGGTTTCCTCCCACTGGTAAAGACCCCTACGTGCAAGTGGATTATTGAAATAAAATTGAACCATATGTTAATCCCGAAATGACCTAGTTGTGTGTGTGTGTCTATTATCCTACAATCGGATAATAGATACAGCCTGTGGGCGTATAAAAAATGTAAGTTACATTCAATTAAAGCTCACAGGAATAGCTTCAAAAATCATTTAAATAATGCAAGTATAATTATGTCAACATATCCTTTCCATAACTTTCCTCCAATAAACAAGCTGTGAGGTAATTCTAGTCCTTCTGCTCATATTCTAGTCAATACATGTATTTCTATGAGCAGAAGGATTAAAATTACATCACAACTTTTTTATTGGCGGAAAGTTATGACTACTCACGGAGAACGGCTAAAATCGCTAACTTTGAAATTTACCTGTTTCAATTAATATTGACATTCAGGATCGTGTTATACTTATGGAAAGGATATGTTGACATAATTACTTGCATTATTTAAAGTGGGAGAGAAAGAAATGGCCTTTAACATCAACTCGACACAGATCAGGTCATTTCGGGACTAACATGCGGTTTAATTTTATTTTCATGATTCGCTTGCCCGTAGGGGTCTTTAGTAGTAGGCAATCTGATTAAAATACAGATTCTATTTCGTTTCGTTTCATTTAATTTATAGTTCAAAGTTTCGTTTTACTTGTCTTTACTACATTAGGATCTGGAAGAGTTATTATCATTGACGTGTTCTGAATGATGTGAGCTATTAGCCAATGAAACAGCCTGTTAGGGCGACCTTTAGGCGTGCTTTGCACAGAACTGTGGGTAATCAACTAGTAATATCAATGCTGATTGGTTAATCCAATGTCTGACGTCATAGGATCAAAAGCCGTTCGTATGACCTGTGACGGGAGCTAGCGCTACAACCGGTCAGATTTTCATGTAGTGTAGGTCATCGAGCAAAAATGTGATCTAACATCTTTGGGATGGTTGCACCTAATCAAAATGGACATAACTGTCAAAGAAACATAACAGTGTTCACATTCTGGTTGAGGCTCACGATTTAAGATGAAAATGTGTATTAACAAGCCAACAGTGAGGCAGATGTCCCCCGCAGAAATCCAAAAATAAATAGATGACACATATTAATTAATCGCACATTCATTTTTTTCAAAAGTATCGAGCAATCAAACTATACACTAAGTTTCATCACTCTCTATCAGATAGAATCAAGATTATCTTGTCCTAAAGCATCGACCAATGAAATTGATTAGCTCTGCTTAGCTTCAGCTCGAAATGTTTATCATTGAACTCCATCAAGGCATTCACCTAATGAACGCCTACACCTAAATTAGAAGAGGTCTCGACCAATCAAATTGCTTATCGCTCTACTTAATTAGAACTCAAGTTATCGTGTCCCAAAGCATCAACCAATCAAATTGCTCATCTCTGCTTACCGTAAGCAGAAAATGCTCATCTTCGAACTTCATCAAGGCATTGACCTAATAAACACCTACATGTACACCAAGTTTGAACATTCTAGCTCAATTAGAAAGAGAATTATTGTGTCCCAAAAAGTGTGAGGGACAGATGGACAGACCGGCGGACAAACCCATTTTAATAGTTAACATGTACAGCGTTAACGTGTAAAATGGTTGCCTAGCAACCTAGTTGTTTGGATGGTTCACATACATGTAATAAAAGAACTAAATTCTCCTGAACTCTGGGGTTGATGAGATATCAAACTCAATTTCTTTGCTTTCTGTTTTTGGTAAACTATGTTAAAGATAAAGAGCTGACCATTCTTGTTATAATAGCTCAAAAATAGATACATGTAATGTAAAATGAAAATATTTAAAATATTATACAAATTACTTCATTCTGAGCCAAGTTATCACTTTTTGTAGTTTTGACAAGATGTGTGCATTGTGTTAACCAGGGCACTGGTATATTCGAGACATAGCCTCACTTTCCCATTTTTTAAATTAAATTTTTAAATGGCGAACCGTTCTAATCTAGTTAAAATCTTGAGTATGCCATCTAGAGTTGATTATGGTCTGGATAAGTTAATTAATGTCTAATTAATAATTTAGATAACATTTCAGACCTAAAGAAAGACCTGCAATAGGCAGTTTTAGCTCTTGCATAATGTATGTTTAAAGAATTTTCATGTAAAAAATAAAAATCTTTTCAAAGAAGAAACTCGACATTAATTCATTACCTACAGTAACAATCACTTCATCATCTAAAGGACGACTGACAAGCAGACATCACAAGAAGCGAATTAACTAATCAATTTTAATTACTGGATTACATGTATCTTGAATACATGGGAAATGAAATGAAATGAAATGGGGTTTAACGTCCTACTGTTCTGCTCCTATACTGGACTAATAAAGATGGGTACACAGTGTGCTATGAGGGAAATTTTGCCCGGGCAGCAGCACTATGTCCTACTCTTATATTGAATTCCAACTGCCAGGGGATCTTTTACGTGCACGCTGATGTATACACGGGATACGAATGACTAGACAGCTGTCCTTATAAGGCCCACCATGAATACATGGGAAGACAATGAAAAAAAATGATGTTTCATAGCATGTCAGCACCAATTTTGCCCCAAACATGTTTATCAAACAGACAAAACTGTATCACAGAATCATTAAATAAATTTCCAACGTCAAAAAAACAAATGAAATGAATTGGGGTTTAATGTCCCACTGTTCTGCTATCAAAAAAAAAATCAGCTACTACTAGTAAATAACTATAAATACATGTGGGAGGTGTCAACAAGTCAAACACTAGGTCATTTTGGGACTAACATTATAGACTAAGGGAAGACTACTATTAAAATGTATTTGCCAAATCCATGCCACTTGAGTTTATGACAGACAGACCTTAGACTAGTAGACCAATCAACTTGTCTCATAGGGGCGGATGGTTAACGTGTGTATCATAAGATCTTTCATTGAGTCAACTGGCGTGGATTCGATTCCCCACTTGTACGTGACAAGGAGTAGAGTCGCTTGTCCAACCTTGTGGGTTTTCTCCAGGTCCTCCAGTTACTTCCCACTGCTAAGGGTTATGGTTAGGGTGTTCTCATCCATATAAATCTCGGCCATCCGATGGTCTAAAGAGATGTCTATAGGCTTGTCATGTGAATAAATGTCTAAATAGAGAGAGAGAGAGAAATGGGGTTTAACGTCCACTCGACACAAACTAGGTCATTTTGGGACTAACGTATGGTTTAATTTTATTTACATAATTCGCTTGCGCGTAGGGGTCTTTAGCAGTGGGAGGAAACCGGAGGACCCGGAGAAAACCCACGAGGTTGGACAGGCAACCCTACTCCTTGCCACGTACAACCGGGGATTCGAAACCACGCCAGTCGACTCAATGACAGACTTTATGATACAGCGCGCGCACGCTAACCATTCAGCCATCCAACCCCCCATGTCTAAATAAAGACCTGCAATAGGAAGATTTAGGTCTTTCATAATGTGTGTGGGGGGGGGGTGGCCGAATGGTTTGCGTGTGCACATTGCATCATAAGGTCTGTCATTGAGTGAAATGGGGTGGTTTCGATTCCCCACTAGTTGTGCATGACAATGAGTAGGGTTGCCTGTCCAACCTCGTGGGATTTATCTGGGTCCTCCATTTTCCTCCCTCTGCTAAAGACCCTTACACACTAACATATTAATAACATAAAATTTAAAATATGTCAATCCCGAAATGACAGAGTTTGTGTCGAGTCTCTCTCTCTCTCTCTAAATGGAAGAATACAAGGTAAGACTATCATTAAAATGTGTTTAGTCTTGTTTACATTTCCGCTTGATTGTCATTTATTTGTTGTTAACGGCCTGAAGCATGGAAAAATATAAAAACACCATCTAATTGTTCAGTTATTGACAACCTGCCTCCACGGTTGCCAAGCAGAAACAAAACATTATATATTGACTTACCTCATAGATATATATCGCCATGGTTGCACAATATGCAAACCTGTCCTCACTAGAAGCACAGACATCGTGATTCCACGGCTGACAGCCGGCAGACAACAAACCCACCTGCTTTACCATTTTTCAAGATTGTTTGTTCCGTCTGCACACTGGGTCAGCAACTAACGTCTGCTACTCAAGCAAAGCCAGAAATATAGTGCAACATCTGTAAAATCAATATAAATGTTTACAGCTGGACTAACATGAATAATCAAGTGATTAGGAAGTTTGTTTTTATTAAGAATTTTAAACATACATTATGCAAGAGCTAAATCTGCCTATTGCAGGTCTTTCTTTAGGCCTGAAATGTTATCTAAATGATTAATTAGACAATAATTAACTTATCCAGACCATAATCAACTCTCGATGTCATCGCTAGCCTGTGATGTTTATTGGATTAGGTTCCGATTTGCTGTTCGACTTCCATTCATGATTTAATCAGGAAATGGATAATCGAGACTATGTTTTTTATCGTACCGACTTTAGTAATGATGATCAAGGCTAGGCCGAAAATTCAATCGCTAAAATCTTGGTTCAGAGTGGATCAATTTGACTAAAATTTTCCGGAAATTCCCTTTAGATTATATAGTTTTTAACTATTATAGTGAGAACTGCCAGCTCTTTATCTAATCTCCCATAATGTATCTTTAATTCCGAAGCCGAGAATTATACAAGTACATGTATATACAACTCCTTAAAATCAATAACTAAAGTTAATGAGGCAGAGATTGTCACTTGTATTTTCAAGACTTACATGTACATGTAATCAAGTCAGAGTTTTCTTTATTAAGCAAGTCAGCCTAAAAAAAAGCTTTTCTTAATTTGTGAAAGTCCAGATTCAATCTCCTAAAATCACTCTCCCAGTTTGGACATTTCGTAAATACATGTAAGGAGAGCTACGTTGTATATCATAAGTGGAGCGATTCATTTTATTCACATAGGTCCTGTTTACATGTACACATTGGTGTACACTGCGCAAATAAATAAATAAAATGAAATGGAGTTTAACGTCCTACTGTTCTGCTCCGAACTGGGCTAATGAAGACGGGCATATGCCATGCAGTGTGCCATGAGGGAAATTTTGCCCGGGCAGCAGCACTATGGCTTACTCTTATATCGAATTCCATCTGCCAAGGGATCGTTTACTCACACGCCAATGTATCCACATGGCCTCGGGTTTTCATCCCATCTGAACAACTAGACAGTTGTCCTTGTCAGGCCCTCCGTCCTGCACCACTGACAAGGAGAAACCACGCCAGAAAATCCTGATGAACTTTCTCGGTCAATACAGGGATCGAACACGTGATCTCCAGACTAGTGAGTCAGTGTCTTACCCACCGTGGCTCCCTTACAGCATAACAACAACTCAATAACTCAACGTGTTATAAGATTTAATTGTATTTGATTCTTATCTTTGTTACATATTCTGTATATATTTGCCTATATTTGCCTACTATTCACATACCTGTATATATTTGCCTACTATTCACATACCTGTATCATTTGCTTGATAAAGAGGAGAGTATCCTCGTTGAAACGTCGCTTAGTATTAATCTCAGTAATTGTTAATATGTTCAATTACTAAATGCCAATCAAAGAAAACTCAATAACTTTTTACCACAAGATATATAGTGTATTGTATGTTAAGATATATTTTACGACTTACGTCACTATATGTACACAGTGAACTCTAAAATCACATACAGAATAAACATATAAATAATTCAAAACTTTAATCCTTCACTTATTTAAACTGTACAATCAAAATATATACATGTATGTATAAGTGACAGTACTGGATAATTTTGACTATACCAAATTCCTATTGTAGTAGTTTTACATGTATGTACTGGATAGTACTGACTACACCAAATTCCTATTATAGTAATTGGTATGTAGTGGATAATATGACTATAACCCTTCTATGTGAGAATAATAGGCCTATCTTATAATAATAATAATAGGCCTATTGACTAATAATAATAGGCCTATCTTTTTATAATAATAGGTCTATTGACTAATAATCTATAGTATCAATAATAATAACAAGTTATTATAACATAATAAATCACTTAATGTATTGATACTTGTCAACAACTTGTCAAACATTATTCAACGATACAATAACTTAGTTAAATGGAAAGGAGGTAAAATGAAATGGGGTTCAACGTCCTTCTTATTCTGCCCAGTGTGCTATGAGGGAAATTTTGACCGGACAGCAGTGCTACAGCCTACTTTTATATCGAATTCCAACTGCCAAGGGATCTTTTACGTGCACACCAATGTGTACATGGGAACTAATTTTTTTGGGGTCCCATTAGGACAACTAGGCAGCTGTACTTGTGTACTTGTCAAGCCCTCCATCCTGCATCACTGACAAGGGGAAACCACACAGGAATATTGCGATGAACTTTCTCGGCCAACCCCGTGATCGAACTCCCAACCAGCAGACTAACGAGCTAGCATATTACTCACTAAGCCAAGGTGGCTCACTTTTATGATATACATTATATGCAGGAAACCAATGAGAGGTGACGGAGCAAAACAAATCCTTCCACACACACCCCTGGCTACCACACCTGTGCAGGGACACTTTACCCCTGAATTGCCCTGTAGGACATCGGGAATTGGATTAGGGGCCCAGTGGCACCAATATCAGCCATGCTAACATTAAATATAATAGATATATATGGGCCCCAAAACCATCTGATTAAAATACAGATCTATATTTCGTTTAATTTTTTTATACTTTCGATGGCCTACATGAAGATCTGACCAATTGTACATGTAGCGATAGGTCGTGTCAGAGGTCATGCGAGTGGCTTTTGACCTATGACATCAGACATTTGATTAACCAATCAGCATTGATTATACTAGTGGATTACCCACAGTTCTGTGCAAAACACGCCTAAAGCTCGCCGTAACAGACCGTTTCATTGGCTATTCCCTCACATCATTCAGAACATGTCAATGATAACAACTCTTCATGATCCTAGTGTAGTAAAGACAAGTAAAACAAAATTTTGAACTGAAATAGGATCTGTGTTTTAATCTGATACATGTACAGTATGTATGTCTTGGCACTGCTGTCAATGTACACATATTCCTGTCTATTCATTATCTCTGTTAGTGCAGAAAAATAAGAGAATTAAAATCAATTACAAAGAAATAGGAAATAAATTGCAATCCTCAGGTAATTTCAACCATTATGCTATACGTACACTACACGTACATATACACCTGAAAATAATAGGTAACATAATTAGTCAAGTCATCAATTATTGTCGTCATTTAAGATCACGAAATTCGATAAATAGTATAATTTGTCTAATGAAAGGAAATCTACGTTAAGTAAATGAGATAATAATTACATCTTACTTCCAGACGGTGGCCAATCATCGGATTCTTTAAATGGTAAAATCATCACGATCGTAATCAATTCTACTATTTATACCATTCTGCTCCAACTGGGCTAATGAAGACGGGATACTATATTTAGATATTCAACATGTCACGCTGTGAGTTATAAATTATATACACTACTGTTCTGCTCCGACTGGGCTAATGAAGATAGGATACTATATTTAGATATTGAACATGTCACGCTGTGAGTTATATCCACGTATCCAATCATTAGGATTGCTGGAAGGCATGACCTAATTAGGAAATAACTGAAATATGTTTTAATGTCCTTTTTCTCTGCACCGACTGGGAAGACGGGCAATCGCCATGCAGTGTGTTCGGACATGAAGGAAATTTTGCCCAGACGGCGATGCTCCGACCTACTCTTATTTCGAATTTCAACTGTCAATCCTTCTTTTGCCTGCATGCCATTGTGAACATGGGACCTCGATTTTACATCCCATTCAAACAACTAGACACTATTCCATGGCAGAACCACTGACAAAGGGAAACCATTTACTCACTGAGCCACACAGCCCTAACCTAATTAAGGATAGACAGAATAAATGAAAACTGGGTCAATGAAGACTGGCTTGTACAGTACAGTATAAGTCAAAGTTAAGTACTAAATTCCCCCGATGTCGGACCTGGGCAGAAACAAAAAATCGCGGGCATCAGTTGATCAATCTGCTTTGCCCACTCTTTAAATTCAGTTCTAAATGTCCTCCGTGAATTTGAGTAAATTGCCGACCACAGCAGGCTACAATGTCCAATTCTTATCTGTCACAGCAGTGTCACTGTCAGTTAAAATAACACAATGCAGAGAAATTTGAATTACGAATGTAAGGTCCGGTCACTAAGTTTATTAAAGACGCCTTCCTGCATACAAACAGTGTGAATTACCAATGTAAGTTCTAGCCACTATAAGTTTATTAAAGATGCCTTCCCAGGTACAAACTGTGTGATTTGATGATAAATTTGGACTAAAAACATATTCAGACTAATCCCTCTATCAAAACATTTTAATAAGCTGTAAAAATGTATTGAAAAGCAGTCCTTTTGACATGTGACTTGATTGTGGGAGGGTCCATATTCAGCTTGTATTTGTCGTCACTAGCTGTCCATTTGTCTTCCAGGGAATCCAGTTTTTTTCTAGTAAGATTGATTGTACATGTATCTACTTTCTATTACCATATTTTCTATACTTTTAATGGAAATAACTACCCTATAAATACTTTCAGTTTCATCGTGGGAATGCATCTTTAACCTTACTCTAACCTTGTTTAGTATCTATTAAACTAGAGAGAGAGAGAGAGAAATAGGGTTTAACGTCCACTCGACACAAACTAGGTCATTTCGGGGCTAACATATGGTTTAATCTTATTTCAATAATTCGCTTGCGCGCAGGGGTCTTTAGCAGTGGGAGGAAACCGGAGGACCCAGAGAAAACCCATGAGGTTGGACAGGCGACCCTACTCCTTGTGACGTACAACCACGGATTCGAAACCACGCCAGTCGACTCAATGACAGACTTTATGATACAGCGTGCGCACGCTAACCATTCAGCCATCGAACCCCCCTTCTATTAAACTACCTTAAACATGAGAGACAGAGAGGTGCCAGTGTAAATTGTAAGGGTGTCTCTGGATGGTCAGCATTAACCAAGTGCGTTGTTTTTTTTACATATGTACATGTCTCGTTACATTTTATAATTACTTGACACAGACTAGCGAAGACATAGTGGAAACGTCATTGTCTCGTTTTATATTTTATCATTGCTTTATACAGACTAGTGGAAACGTCTCTCAGTAATTGTATTCCATAGAATTGTAACCTGAGTAATTCATGACATTCTAGCTAATTCGATCAGTTTTATTCTATGTTTTTGTTATAGATTGTAGATCAAGGAAGCAGAAATCAATACTTTGGTAGAATGTTCCACAATGAGTGACAATAGGCTACATACCGTATATGTACATGTATAATGATGTACGTGACTTGCCAGTTCAAATCAGTCAAAAAAGATTGGTTTTCTTTTTTTTTTAAAGCAATGGTAGTTTATCTTCTTGTTCTCCATACTTCTGTGCACCAGGTATAAAGACAGGTCATATAAACCATACTGTGTGCTATGGTGCCATGGTGGTAGAGCGGGGGGATGGGACAGACGTGCTACAACCTACTCTTGTTATAAAATTCAAACTAACAACGGTTCTTTTACATACATGTACATGTACACGCCAAAGTGAGCGTGGGGGATCTCATTTTTTGTCCCATCTAAATGACTAGACACTATTCCTTGTCAAGCCCTCTGTCCTGAACCACTGACAAGGGAAAACCAAGCTGTAAAATCAAGAGATATCTCTCTAGTCAACACTGGGATCGAACCCAGGACGTCTCACTCACTGAGCCACAAAGTTCCTGTGTACTGAGCCAGAGGTAACTCCCACATACAGTATGGTAAACAAAATGGATACTAGTACATAACATAAGATAGGTTGCCAGGCAACAAAACATAGGCCACAGCAGCTAAGTCACCCAAGCAGTCCACAAGGAAAAATCTTTAGCCGCCAATAGAAGCTAATAGCATTCTTCATTTCACTACTTTTAACATAATTGCACATAAAATTTCACTAACAGAAATTGTTGAAATTCAAAAGGTTTTCTCGTTGTCTTGCTATACAAACATAGATTTTAAAAAGACGGTATAAAACCTAGGGTCTGCTCAGTTTAGTGAACTTGAAATTGCTAGTCTGTACATGTGCATGTTCCTGAAGCAACGACTGCGAGTTTCACAACATCTGGCCGTTGCTTGTTTACTTCACAATTCCCAAACTTATAGAGCAGCTATGTTATCTACAGACACATGAGCAGTAGCATCCAATCAGAGGTTGTGACATCGCGACCTCCACGGAAACCTTGACATTGAATGAACCTTGAACTTTGCAACTTGATTATCACAGGTAGACATTTTAGCTTGATGCGCGAGACTTGGTATTCGCGACGATCGAGGAATATGATAGGCTCACAAGTTGGGCTTGTACTTGTACCCAATCGAAATTAGTGCCGCAATATGCAGGGTATTACATGAAGGCCTTGATAAGATGTACGTAGTTAAAGCGAGATCAAGCCTTCTATTGAAGATGGTGATCGGTAGGAGGTTCAGTACATACATGTACTGTACATACACAATCTGGTTAATACACAGAACCTATTTCGTTTCGTTTTTTATAGTTCAAAATTTCGTTTTACTTGTCTTTACTACACTTGGATCTGGAAGAGTTGTTATCATTAACGTGTTCTGAATGGTGTGAGAAATTAGCCAATGAAATGGTCTGTTACGGCGAGCTTTAGGCGTTTTTTGCACAGAACGGTGGGTAATCCACTAGTAACATCAATGCTGATTGGTTAATCAAATGTCTGACATCATAGGGTCAAAAGCCACTCGTATGACCTCTGATGCGACCCATCGCTACAACCGGTCAAATTTTCATGTAGTGTAGGCCATTGAAAGTATAAAAAAGTACATACTGTGTGACTTGATGATATATGTACGTATTTGGACTTAAAAACATATCCAAACTAATTTATCTATCAAACGTTTGCTTCAAAACCATCTCAAAACATCTTAATTAAACAAGAGTACCGCAAGGTGTAAAATTCTATTTTATAGCATAATTGTTTTTCACACGACTTGATTAATAAGGGGAGGTTCCACTTTCACTTTAAGCTTGTACAATTTCTCATTACTCGCTGTCCATTTAACGTAAATATCTGATATTCAAAGCTCATTGATGATTAAATCCAAAAATGGATAATCGAGACTTTAAATATGTTTTTTATCATACCGACTTTAGTAAAGATGATCGAGGCTAGGCCGAAAATTCAATCGCTAATATCTTGGATGAGGGTAGTGCAATTTGACTGAAATTTTCAGCATATTCCCTTTACACAATCTAGATTTTAACTATTATAGTGAGAACTGTCAGCTCTTTGTCTAATTAATCTCCCATAATGTATCTTTAAATAGGTCTAAAAGCACACATTAATGTTATAAGAAAAAGTGATTTATATTCAATTTTTAAAATATTTTTTTTAATTTCTAATCATTTACGTTCAGTGAAATATATGAAGAGTCCAATTTGAACGAACAACATTTGCATCTGCTTAGTCCATTCCAAGCTACAAGCTTTTTTTAATCATTATTTTGTTGTTTGTGAATCAGCCATTTCTACATGTACTTACTTCTGCATTGTCTTACATGATATGTTTTTCTTTGTTCATTACAAATGGCACCCACGACTTGGGGGCACTTATTCTAACATGCCACATGGTCATTGATTGTGTCTTAAAGTAGCTGAGTCTCTAACTCAATATCATCCAAAGTCTTTAACATTGAAAACATGAATTATTTGTCAATTTAAATCAACATTGATGTTGTTATCTTACCGGGAAAATGTACATGTAGGCTTCTGATATCCAATATTTAAGACAAAATAAACATTTTACCATTGGTACACGAATCGTGTACCATAGTGCGTTTCATAGTCATTTTAACAAATGACCAGAAAGGGCGAGGTTAGACATATTCCACAACTCATGTCATACAGCGACGCCGTAACTTATCTGGAGAGCATGCGCAAGACTGGAATAACCAGACGCTAGAAATTTCTATTCGGCTTAGACTCATGCCGTATTTCGCTGGACCTAACTGATTTACATGTAGAGTCGAAACGGAAACAATTGAATGTAAATCAGTTTATATACAATCAGATTACATTATTATATGCGTTGCAACACATTTTGGGTCAATTTCTAGGTTTTAAATATAAGCGATTTAGCTCCTTTAAATTAAATATTGGATAGGAATGAAATGGGGTATAACGTCCTACTGTACATTTTGCTCCTAAACTGGGCTAATGAAGACGGGCATATGCCATACAGTGTGCTATGAGGGAAATTTTGCCCAGGCAGCGGCGCTACGGCCTACTCTTATATCAAATTTCAACTGCCAAGGGATCTTTTACATGCACGCCAATTTGTATCACGGGATCACCTCGGTTTTCTGTCCCATCCAAACGACTAGACAGCTGTCTAGCTCGTCAGGCCCTCCGTCCTGCATCACTGACAAGGGGAAACCACGTCGGAAAATCTGGAGGAACTTTCTCTGCCAATGCAGGAATCGAACACCCTCCAGGCTAGCGAGCCAGTGTCTTACCCACTTAGCCCCGTGATCCCCATATATTGGATAGGATCCCATATTTTCACAGCAAGATAACAACATCAATATTGATTAAAAATGTACCAATATTGAATTCCATTCGAATTTTTAATTTCTATTCTAATATCATGGAAAATACTGAGTTGGAGATTAGCTCCTTTAAATCCAAATTGAACTCGGCATGTCAAAAAGTCAATACAATATTTTCTACGGTTCCATGCATCTCTCTGTTTTAAGTTAATTTACAAAACTTGTATTTACACTGGTTTAAAGTAAATGAAATCGTGGAGTGACCTAAGCCTCATTTATCTATATGTGAATGTGTAATAATTACCTAGCAAGCAACAAAATCCAATAAAACAGTCCTTTCAACCTGCTAATGCTATAACCTGGCCACAACACGTCACGTGACCAAACATTGTCGTCGTAAAAATGTAGTCTCGAATATCCAGAAACCTGACAACCAAGACTATACAACCGGAAGTTCATATTTTCGCGGATTGACTACAAAAAATTGATTTACTAATTTACGTTTCGACTAGGTGAAGAACGCTCAAGGTACGAAGCCGGAACGTTGTCGGAAACTTCTTTTCTGAGCAAGAAATCTCTATCTGGCGATTACTAATCATCATCTACAATCTAGTACTAGTCCTCTACTTGAACCGATTTAGTCCATTTTTCTCTACTCTCAGTGAGTAAGCCTAGAGAGTAGAGTAGTAAAAAGTAGTATTTTCACCGCTGATTTAGAAAATGTGAAAACTAAGCAAGCCTCTTGTTACACAGAAATCAGTTGAGTAGTGGCTCAGTGAGATTTTCGTGGTAGCTCAGTAGCCAGGAGGTATATTGAGTTCGATCACTACCCGTGTTAGCAGAGAAAGTTCCTCAAGATTGAGGGCCAGTTCCGACTAGTCGTTCGGATGGGACAAAAAAAATAATGAGGTCCTGTAGTGTTAGTTCAGTTCTGAACGTAGGTCTCATTACACTCACCCTGTACGTTCAGGGTCTCTTCTATTGAATCATTGTCGAAAAAGAATCGGCCCCCAGTGAATTTTATTGGGCAACTTTTTACTGCTTAACGGTCTCTGTAAATGCCTGAACAATGTAAAGGAACATTTTATTAAGAATATAAGATCTTGCTTAACTCGATAGAGTCAGTATATATGTGCAATACAACATGCTATTAAAAATACGTCCCCTTCTGCTAAACGGCTTGACAGAAGCTATTGAAATCTAAATGTAGGTAAAGCACAAATTTACGTAACTCGGCCATATGACGAAATGAAATTTAGGTAAGCTGGGGGAAAAGAACTCTTGACAGTTAGAATTCAAAATCAGAGTATAGCACACTGTATGGCGTATGCCCGTCTTCATTAGTCGGTAATGTCAAACCCCCTTTCATTCATTCCTAACCACATGGATTTCAAAATGCAGTTTCACTTAATTTGTAAAACAAAAAAATGGACAGTTTCTTCGGTTTCTTCTTTTTTTAAACAGAAATCGATGGATGACTTGAATATTTTTTGTAATGGTGAAACTTTTTTTTTGTTGACATAATTTAGTAAAATGGATGTTCTATCTATTTTCAGTTCAAACAGCAGACAACAATATGGAGATAAAGGATTTTGAGACAAGTTCTGTGACGGCAGATTCAAGTCCAGATTCTGATGATTTAACTAGTGTCACGGAAACCCAGTATGAAATATCCGCAGACAATCTCCTTAAACCGGACACAGGCATTGACTCAAATTCAGATTATGTTCCTGATAATCAGGACAATAGTAAATCTAGACACTGTCGTCCAGACATGTCTTCCCCTTATTGGTATAATGATAAATGTTTTGCAAGATACTGGAGACACTATCATCAAGTCATGGGTTGGTATCAAAAACATTTAAACGTATATAAATCTATGCAGCAGCAATGTTACTCGGACAGTTCCACGTTTCGTCCATATCAAAGTCGCAGACGCAATAATCAACCGAAAGAACACAATCATCATCATCATCATCATCATCGCACCAAAAGACGCAGACGGTCGAAGCATAAAAGTAAGAAGCTGTGTGAATCGGATCGTGAAGCAGGTGAATCAAGTTCAGTGGGTAATCAAGAAGAACCTATGAGTGGTACAGAGGCCGGGGAAGCCGTTGGTACCTCAGAAAAAGAAGAGTTTGAAATGGAGATAACTGACGATATGTTACAGTTCTTTGCTCATTCACAACAACATAGAAAAGAAAGGGGTGAGAATATTATGAGTTAACTCCCTTGGTAAGAAAGGAGCGAGAATGATTTGTGGTTTACCTCCCTTGACTCACTCAGTCACTCTTTTGACCAACCCCAATCCCCAGTGCATGCGCCAAACCAAACTGATCAGCAGTACCTATTCACTATGGCGCCAATTTCACTGATAGCTGATGACATTAGGGCAAGTTAATTAGCTCTCAATATTAACTTGTTTCTTCTGCAAATTAAATTCTAAAACATTTTTTTTAAATTATTAAGAAAATAAATAAAAGTTTTAAAAATAAATGTTTATTAGTTTATATACACGCATCTAGTCATCTATCTATATAAATAAAATGAAAGATGTATGTATATATGGATGTGTTTATGTTCGCCCATCACGCTTCGTTGCCTCGATCCACCCCCACATTAACCAGCATGACCCCATGAATGCTTGAGACCATCGAATTTGGGCCCCGGTGCTCTCCAGCCCCACATGTGGTATCAAATTAACCAGCATGAGCCCATGCATGCTTGAGTCCATAGAATTTGGGCCCCGGTGCTCTCCACCCCAACATGTGGTAACAAATTAACCAGGGGGGTTGGATGGCCGAATGGTTAGCACGTGCGCACTGTATCATAATGTCTGTCATTGAGTCAACTGGCATAGTTTCGATTGCCTGGTTGTATGTGACAAGGAGTAGGATCGTCTGTCCAACTTCGCGGGTTTTCGCCGTGTCCTCCCGTTTCCTCCCACTGCTAAAGACCCCTACGTGCATACCAATTATTGAAATAGAATTGAACCATGTGTTAGTCCTGAAATGACCTAGTTTATGTCAAGTGGATGTTAAACTCCATTTCTCTCTCTCTGTAATTTATTTTATAACTTGGTGATTATTTTAGATATGAAGAAGGATGATGAACTGGAAGATGATAGCAGGTCAAATGTAAGGGTCAATATAGAAGATGGTATGTTTTCTCTCTAACTCTTAAAAATATAATCAAAATATCATGGTCAGCTGTTAATCATGTAAATTACATATTTGGAAAATAATTTCTGAAATAATATTGTCCTACTGTTCTGATCTGACTGGGCTAATGACGACAGGCATACACCATACAGTGTGCTATGGCCTACTGCCAAGGGATCTTTTACGTGCACCCCAATGTGTACACAGGACCATGTTTTTTTTTGTCACATCCGAATGACTAGACAGCTGTTCGTGTCAGGCCCTCTGTCTGTAATCACGCAGGAAAATCCTGATGAACTCTCTGGGTCAACACCGGGAGCAAACCTGCGACCTCCAGACTAGCGATCCAGCGAGGATATTCTATTGAACGTTTGAGAATTAAATTCTCTCAATTCCGAAAATAGTGTCAATCAAGTGAAAAGAAGAGTGTCGGAGTACAACGCATAACAAAAATATCTCAAAAGATATTTGTTACTTAAAATACGTCACAATTCTACTCACACAACCTCAGCTGTCGGGACTGGTAGAACTGTGACAGGACTGAATTCCGCATCACTCGATTGCAATTCTGTCAATTCGGGACGTTCCCTAAGTCTTACTCACTTGGCCAGTCATACTAGGAGGATCAAATCTGAAAACATAGCCTTGCTAAACAATGGATATACATAATGTATGCCCAGTCGCCCAACACTACCTGTAGTGAGGGTTTTTTGTCCCCCGCCTTTCGAAGAAAGCAGGGGACTATTAAAATGGGTTCGTCCGTCTGTCTGTCCGTCTGTCTGTCCGTCACACTTTTTGGGACACAATAACTCTCTTCCTAATTGAGCTAGAATGTTCAAACTTGGTGTATGTGTTTATTAGGTCAATGCCTTGATGGAGTTCGAAGATGAGCATTTTCCGCTTAGGGTAAGCAGAGATAAGCAATTTGATTGGTTGATGCTTTGGGACACGATAACTCTCTTCCTAATTGGGCTAGAATGTTCAAACTTGGTGTATGTGTTGATTAGGTCAATGCCTTGATGGAGTTCGAAGATGAGCATTTTCCGCTTAGGGTAAGCAGAGATAAGCAATTTGATTGGTTGATGCTTTGGGACACAATAACTTTTAATTGAGCTAGAATGTTCAAACTTGGTGTATGTGTTTATTAGGTCAATGCCTTGATGGAGTTTGAAGATGAGCATTTTCCGCTTAGGGTAAGCAGAGATAAGCAATTTGATTGGTTGATACTTTGGGGCACGATAACTCTCTTCCTAATTGAGCTAGAATTTTCAAACTTGGTGTATGTGTTGATTAGGTCAATGCCTTGATGGAGTTCGAAGATGAGCATTTTCCGCTTAGGGTAAGCAGAGATAAGCAATTTGATTGGTTGATGCTTTGGGACACGATAACTCTAGTTCTAATTAAGTGAGATTGATGAAACTTGGTGTATAGTTTCATTACAGTAATACCTTGACTAAGTTTGATAATGAGCATTTTCTGCTCAGGGTAAGCAGCAATTTGATTGGTTGATACTTTGGGGCACGATAACTCTCTTCCTAATTGAGCTAGAATGTTCAAACTTGGTGTATGTGTTGATTAGGTCAATGCCTTGATGGAGTTCGAAGATGAGCATTTTCCGCTTAGGGTAAGCAGAGATAAGCAATTTGATTGGTTGATGCTTTGGGACACGATAACTTTAGTTCTAATTAAGTGAGATTGATGAAACTTGGTGTATAGTTTCATTACAGTAGCCTTGACTAAGTTTGATAATGAGAATTTTCTGCTTTCGGTAAGCATAGCGATACGCAATTTGATTGGTCGAGACTTTGGAAAACAATAACTCTCCTACTTTGATTGTTAGACTATAAGTAAAGATATACTGTTTGATTGTTCAATACTTTGTAAAAGATAATTTGTGATAAATTTATATGTGTCCTCTAATTATTTTCCTATTTCGGCGGGGGACATCAGCCTCACTGTTGGCTTGTTTCATCTTGGGACTGACATATTATCTTTGTTTCAATAATTTGTTTGCTTGCAAGAGTCTTTTGGAAGTGACAAGAAAGTGCAGGAACCAAAATCTTCCTCAGACACAAAGCTGTGATTGAGAGAGAGAGGTCTTTATCAGCGGAAGGAAACCGGAGGATCCGGAGAAGACACACGAGGTTGGACAGGTGACCCTATTCCTTGTCACATACAACCGGGGAATCGAAACCACGCCAGTTGACTCAATGACAGACCTCATGATACACTGCGCACACGCTAACCATTCGGTCCTCAAACCCCCACCCCCCCACCGAATAATAGACTACTTGTTTCAATATGTTTCCTGCAGATGATAAGCCAATCAGTAATTCTGTTAAAAATCATTGCACGACTCTGAGTTTTGCTAGGATTCCTCTTTATGAATCACCCCACCTTATCAATAAGTTTGTTACAAAAAAAACTGGGGTTTGGGTGGCTGAATGGTCAAACGCATACACTTTATATCATCAGATCTGTGAACTTTCATTGAATCGGCTGTACTTGGCCTGTCCAACCTCGTGGGTTTTCTCTGGGTGCTTCAGTTTCTTCCCACTGTTAAAGATGGGTTCCCAGAAAAGTATTTATCAGGTGGTTAGTTCCAATAAAAGTATGGTAATTTTGGTATATACATGTATGGAAAGTAGAAATAGCCAATCTTACTAGACAAATACTGGATTCCCTGAAAAACACTCATGGAGTGAATATAGGACAAAAATGTAAGGGTTCCCCTAATCAACAGCCCTACGATTAGGAATTTCTGCATGCGTGATGTCAAAGGTCACCCACGAATATTGAGTGCTTGATGTACAAGTTGATAAACTTTATGAAGAGTTAGAAGTACAACACTTTCTGAGATAAAAATGACGAAAAAAGACGTGGGTAGTGGATAATCTGAGAATTTAATTAGGATTCGATATTTGTAATAAATAGTAAGCGATTAAAGACAACATCGTCTTATGAATGAATGAATTCTCCTCTGACTTCCAATAGAGGTAAGTCACGTGACGTGATGTAAACATGACCTGGTTTGATCAAATTTTTATAGGACATTCCTTCGCAAATACAATGTTTGAGAAGGATTTGAAGCAAAGTTATGACAAATTAATTAGTTTGAATGTTTTTAGTCCATATATACCATTAAATCACCCAGTTTGTACACTGGAACCCATCTTTAAACACCTCTAAGCGAATTATTGATAAAATTATTGAACCATACAAATGTATATTCGTAGGGAAATGACCTAGTTTGTGTCAATTTGCCCTTAAACCCCGTCTCTCTCTCTTTTCTCTCTCTCTTTTTTTCTTTGATTTACAAGGTTTCGGTAACAGGGGCAGTAATTCTATTATTAAATGTAATTTTCATCATTTCTTCATTTTTTATAACTTCAGTCCACAAACAGATGCCAACAGTTGAAGCCCCGAAGGAACGACCTGGAGTGAGACGAACAGCGGAGATGAAGATGTTGTATGGTAAAGGTGCTGCTATGATTCATGGGATGGAAACCGCATTACAAATGACCTACGATAGAAACATTGACGTCCAACAACCTAAAGTGTGGCCTAATATTCCGTTACGTATAACATTCGCGGACTGATAAGCCAGCTCATAATCAATCTTCAGGCAGATCGTGGATCGGATGGAAAAACAGGGGGTGCAGGAAAAGCCATCAGTTTTAATACCAATGAAGAAGTTGTAGTGTCATGTAGCTAATGCTAGGTTCCCACTGTCGTGTGATATGTTACAATAGGAATGTCCCTATCAGAGGTCGCAGTCACGCAAAAATCTGCACATTTCATTCATTTTTTTCAAAATAAACGCAAATATTGGCGGACGCTGCGTAATTTACACGCAGAAAATTTCCCCGACGTGAGAATAATTGGATTATTCTATGTCGTAATTTGTACAATTTATGTGCCTCACACGGCATTTACACACCTCTACTGCACGTAGTCTCCGTAGTTTTTTATATTTCCTCTTATTTCATTCATAAGTTCATGGCAGTAAACCTATGTAACTATCCTATTGGAAGCAATAAAGCGCATTTCATACAAGACTTGGGATTGGCTAGAACACGATATACTGTTTACATTCAGCCAATCAAATGTTGACTTTCATAGCGATAGTTTTCTCTTTACGTCCTGTCGAAGTGAAAGATTGAAATGACTGTGCCGTCAACCATAAACATGCCGTTAACCTCCAGTTGTCATTAGACTAAATACAGTAGGCATATCAATGAAATAAGGACGCTTCAAATAGGGTTGTTCACAAAAGGACTTTACATGCTTCTATATTGAGTATTTTGAGAGGCTCTAAGTCACGCAGATGTAGAGGGCAAAAACGCAAAATTTTGGAATGTCTGCGCTGGTCCCTATTGGGTCCACGATGCAGATACGTTTCGATACGATCGACACGACTGACCTCAATATATGAAAAGATCTGATAGGATCACCATACGATTATAACCACAATTTCAATCGTAGTGCGAATTGTGATAGTGATAACCTAGCATAAGCCAGGAAAGTGGACATCTTCGATGGACAGTGTCTGATACAAATTTGTATTTTTTTTCAGTATACTGCACAAAGTTAAGAAATGTCTGCTATTTCAGTGTATATACATGTATATTATAGACTTCAATAAATTCCTGATTTCTAAGCTTGTGTGTGGCTCTAGTTATTCAATCATATTTGAAAAATATACTGAACGCCATGGAAAACGCATCACTTAGTTTTTCGTATAACAAAATGATCCTGTAAACATATCTTATTTATTTTGGTTCTTATTGTGAACAATATTCAAATGGGAACACATCAATAACAACACATTTGTACACTTATGGATGTTTAATCTGTTTAAAAGTATGACACAGATGCCAGTAGCGCGTGTGTCCTCCACGGGCTCTTACGCACGCTGTGCAGCGAGGTCGCATGGAATTTACCAATGTGTGAAAGAAGGCCTGGGGCAAATTGTTCCATTCTTGGACAAGAGCAGCTTCTAAAGCAGCAATGGTGTGCATCTGTGGTCTTGGATACAGACGGCGTCTAATCTCATCCCAGACATGTTCTATCGGTTGTTATGTTGTTAGCAGCCAGGTAGTCGATACTAGAAAGGGCGCTATGCGGGTGTGCATTATCCTGTTGGAAGTGCTGAAGTTGTGGGTGCGCTCTTAACATCGGAACAACAATTGGTTGCAAGACATCATCACCGTAGGCTACAGCATTAACGCTACCCCTGCAAATGTGTAGGGCGGTCCGGTGATGAAATGTGAATCCTCCCCACACCATTACATTTCCCCCACCCCAAGACGTCTCCACACACGTTGACGGCCATCAGCGTGATAAAGATGAAAGCGACTCTCATCACTGAAGAGCACACTTTGCCGGTCTACTCTTCTCCATATCTGGTGTCCTTGAGCCCATATCAAACGCTGCTGACGGTGATGATCCCCGAGGATAGCTCCAACATAAGGTCGTTGTGCACGGAGTCCTACTTCTCTTAGACGACGTCTTACGGTGTTGGCACTTTCTGGCCCTTGTCTTCCGACGACTGCTGCACCTCTTCGAGTCACTGGGCGGAATCTGTCATGCAGATGAGTGACCCGGATGTAGCGGTCTTGGGCCAGGGTTGTAACGCGTTGTGGACCAGGACGTTGACGGTCATGTGTTGATCCAGTAACTCGAACACGTTCCACCAACCTTACAATAGTGGACTGATGACTATTGAAGTACGTGTAGACATGCCAGCCCTGGACATTCCCATGGCTTCATTCCGTTGATTTTCAGTAAGTCTCGACATCTCTAGCTCGATTCCTTCGCACATCCAACAACAAATTACGACAGATTGACGTTTCACAGTTCATGTACTGCACATTAAGTTGAAAACATGCTTTTAAAGGGCTCACACACAATGTTGCATATGAATATTGGGTTTTTCATGTGCATCTCGTGCAATTTATTTTTGCACACGGGCCGATATTTTTTGCGTTTGGGAGCATTGTGTGAAACAATAGCTCATAGTATTGCATAATATTATACATACAAAACCACTTAGTAAAAAAATATTTGGGAAAAAAAGTGATGCGTTTTCCATGGCACTCAGTATATAAGTCTCTGTCCTTGACTGTACATCTCAGTGGTCATTAATGGCTGGCCCTGCCCTCGAATCCATTCATTTGAACCGATATATGCGTTTGTTGTTCATTGCTAAGTGGATAAGACACTGGCTCGTTAGCCTGAAGGTCACATGTTCGATCACTGCATTGGCCGAGAAATTTCCTCAGGATTTTCCGGTGTGGTTTCCCCTTATCATTGATGCAGGATGAAGGGCCCGACAAGGACAGCTTTCTAGTCGTTCGGATGGGTTAAAAAACTGAGGTCCTGTGTATACACTGGCATGCACATAAAAGACCTCTTGGCAGTTGGAATTCGATATAACAGTTGGCCATAGTGCCGCTGCCCGGGCAAAATTTCCCTTGTAGCACACTGTATGGCATATGCCCATCTTCATTAGCCCAGTCGAAGCAGAATAGTAGGACGTTAAACTTCATTACATGTCTACAGATGTAATAATATTGCTAGAATTTTTGCTCTTGAAATGAGATGCCTTTATATTTCATTAATTAATATCTTTGGCAAGTTAGTAATTTCAAACATATTCACATATATAGTGTGCACTAAATCAACTTAGTCTGTAATTGACCATTGACACATAAAAAAGAGTTATTTATCGAAAACATATGTCACTCATTTACCACCAGAATTACAGGTGAGTGGAATTATTCTAATTGCATCATTTGATTTAAAGTAACCAATCATTTTGTTAATTACACAAGTTCAGGGCCATGATCACGCTTTATGGTGCATGATATTCATTTACCTTTAAAAGAAACCGGGGAAACCTGTAAGTCAGACTTGCATTAGATTCCAGAGATCGAGGGTACATCTGAGTTCCTAGACAGCCGAGAGGCTGGTTAGGGTGGAGAAGTGGTTTTAGCTATATAGTATTGTAATTTGTGCTATGCTTGTATACCTGTATTCAGTTATATGCTATATAAAATGTAGAAGCTAACTATGCATTATTATTCCTGGTAAGATAAACGTCTTAAGAAACTGGAAGAAGTAAATACACAACGTGAAGCAGAAGTAAAGACAGCTAGAAACAAATTCTAGACGATCACAAGGCTACAGAAATATGTAGTAAGAATAGATGCATGGGTCGTATGTAGGATGTGGCGACCGGTTTTCTCGCCCGCTCTCCACGTCAGACAGAAAGACTTGTCTTATGGAATTTGTGTTTTATGGTCATAGTGCTGTCTTCTTGCAATTACTATTGAAGATATATTATTTAACAAAGTTTTTATTTGTCTTTATTTCATCAGGTGGTTTTATGTTTTACGTACATATATACAGAAAGTAGAAAATAATAACAAAACTATGATAAATATATTTAACATGAAAACACAATCACAGATAAAAATAATCATTCTAAAACACATTGATAATACCACAAGAACTCTTGATGATGAAACAAATTGTTCTACAACATATCCGATATTCCATCAAGTTCATTTGATAGCACGAAAGTATGTAGCTTAGACATGACCTAAAAGCCAAGTCAGGTGATCACAGAAACCAGGGACCATTTTTTAAAGAAATTCTGCCCTTCCATTGGCCAACAGCTAAATTTTTTACAAGTATTTTAACGCTCAACCAATGAAATGGCTGTATCCTTAAATTGTTTTGTGAATAAGGCTTCAGACATTTATAATAATAATATGCTAGCCCCGATTTCACAAAGCATTCTCAGACTTAAGTTAAGAATTTAACTAAAATATAGCTCTCTATAAAACTTTTGTTGTTTTAATGTATCAATTACATCAATAAGAAACTATGTGCAAAGTTTTGTGTTTCCGGATCAATGATATTTCTCATAAACAGTGATTGAAAGTAAATTCTTAGCTGAAGTCTGAGAATTCTTTGTGAAACCTGTGCCTGATTTTAGTATCCTTGAATAGGTTAATTATACAAGGCCCCAGATATTTATAATATAAAAGATAATAATATTAGTTAATATCCCTGTATAGGTAAATTATAGAAAGCTGATTTATCAACTTGGTTGACATCTATTTCTTTAAACTGTACACTGGATTCTCTTGCAATATTATCTACATCACCATTAACTGAAATAAATCCATTGATAGTTATAACTTAACATTAAATCAAATAAATCCTATCTGAATGACCAGAAACTGATTCTCACCAGGTGAGTGAGACGATGGATCGCTAGCCTGGAGGTCCTGTGTTCGATCCCTGCATTGGCCGAGAAAGTTCATTGGGATTTGCCGATGTGGTTTCTCCTTTTCAGGTGACAAGAACAGCTGTCTAGTCGTTTGGATGTGACGAAAAACTGAGGACCAGTGTACACATTTGCATACACGTAAATGATCCCTTGGCAGCTGGTATTCGATATAAGAGTAGGCCGTAGTTTCACTGTCCGGGAAAAATTTCGATCATAGCACACTGTATGGTATATGCCCGTCTTCATTAGCCCATTTCGGAGCAGAACAGTAGGACGTTAAACCCCATTTCATTTCATTTCATGTAATCCAGTTGACATTAAATGTATGGAATAAAAAAAAAGGACTCGAACCACCCTTACCTTGTTCTCTCGCTACTGGAGACTCATTATCTTCGTTGTAATCACTGATGGCTGTGGCTGTATTTTGTGGTGGAGGACGACGGATACACAGTTGACCTGGGGAAGGCTTCATGTGAAATCTGTCTGGATAATCTTCTCTCTGTTCTCTCCTATGATCAACGTGATCGTTTATAATTTTTTGGGCCTTGTAAAAATAAAAATTAAAAAATGTTTATTTACATAAAACCTTCTCTTTCTAAAACTGATCATTTTAAAAAGTAAATGTATAGTTATAATAGATTACAGTTTCTTAAAGAATCAGGTTATATTTCAAACAAGGGAGGTAATGGGATTTAGCATTGTCTCTTCAACACAATCAATGATCATTTTGAGACTAAACTATGGTTATTTTATTTGATCGGGTGCACAATGCCAGAGAGAGAGAGAGTGACCTAGGTCATTTCGGGACTAACATGGTTCAATAATTCACTTGCGCGTAAGGGTCTTCAGCAGATCGAGGAAACCAGAGGACCCAGAGAAAACCCACGAGGTTGGACAGGCAACCCTTCTCCTTGTCACATACAAGCAGGGAATCGAAATCATGCCAATTGACTCAATGACAGACCTTATGATCCAACGCACTAGCGTTAAACCATTCAGCCATCCAACCCTAGACAACACCTGACGTATCTGTCCATGAGACGCTACCCCTGTACAATAGGAATTGTGTTTCGAAAAATCCTGTGGTTATACTCGTTAAAAATCAATTCATATTTGTCAAGACAGTGTCACGAAAGCTATCTAAAGCAATGAATATGCATCGGACTTGGCATTTGGCATATAATAATACGTTTACGCTTAGGGGTCTTTACCAGTGGGAGGAAACCAGAGGACCTAGGTTTGACAGGCAACACTTCTCTTTTGTTCACAAGCGAGGAATCAAAACCACACCACTTGACTCAATGACAGACCTTATGATCGAAAGTGCATGCGTGAGATCACATGAGCACCAAGCCCCCAAACAATAACAGACCTATTATCTAAAGCACATGTGTTAACCCATTCGGCCATCCAACCCCCCTGGTATAGAAGGGACAATATTTAAGGCTTACCTTTTGTGCATTGAGTATAAGGTTCTGATCTGCCATGATTTCTGTAATACGAAGGTTATTTTTAATGGCTTTTGATGCGGTTGATCTGGCATGAAGGGGTAATTTGACCTGATACGCATCATCGGTAAATTCTGTTTTTGGTAAATCATCTTTTTGTAATTTTCTCACTCTGAAAAAAAAATAAAAAACAACAGTGTATTGATCCTGGCTGATGATATTGTAAATTTCTTTCCATGAAGCAAATAATTCTATGTTATGACATGTGTCATGCTGAATGCAGAATATGCTTGGAACAATGTGAACACTGAACACCTTAAACAATAAATTGTCAACAAAGTGTTGTTACCCCAGTTGGTGCGGAACAGTAAAACCCCCATTTCATTGTTACATCAGAAACTGTGGCCTAAGATTTTATGCTATTTATCCATCTATGGAAAACCTGTCTCTGGTGTACAGGAGAGAGAGAAAGAGAGAGGGGTGGATTTTAACGTCCACTCGACACAAAATATATCATTTCGAGACTAACATAAGGTTTTATTTCAATAATTCGCATACGTGTAGCTGTCTTTAGCAGTGGGAGTAAAGCGGTGATCCTACTCCTCGTCACCTACGGCTACAAGCTGGGAATCGAAACCACATCACTTGACTCTTATGATCTAAGGCGAGCATGTTAGACCATTCGCTCCCCCCACCCCCCCGGCCAACCCACACTTCTGTTCTGTATGGAATTATGTATTTAACTGGGAACTTACTGCCTGTTTGTTAGTATTTCATAAATTCGTTCTATTAATAGAGTTGATGCCCCTTCCTTACAGTGTATTGTACCCTCTATATATTCACATGGTATGTCTATCCTTCGTCTTTTAAAAAACTGAAAAATAAAAATCATTATTTTAATAACCAAATTATATCAAAGATATGATCACCGCTGCATACAAATACACAGATAAACAATTTCTGCATCAATCAACCAACAGTGAATTCTTGAAATCACTAAAAGATCTTTGTGCCTGAACTCCCTCTCCTTCTTGGTTGGAGGAAGATGTCATTTATTAATATAAATATGAGCATAATGATAAATGACTGTACAAATAGTAAGCTACAGTAATAACATGTTGTTTAGCTTAACAAGATGACAAAATATGGCCAAATAAATTGATGTCCGAAAAAGGGCAATCTGATTAAAACACAGATCCTATTTCATTTCATTTTTTATAGTTTTTTAGCAATGGGAGTAAATCAGAGGACCCAGAGAAAACACACGAGGTTGGATGGGCGATCCTACTCCTTGTCACGTACAACCGGGGAATAAAAACCACGCCAGCTGACTCAATGGCAGACCTTATGATACAATGGACACGTGTTAACCATTAGGCCACCATCCTTAATTTTACTTAGACTTTAGACTCTTCTAACCATAAAAATAATATTTCATCTACAATACTACAAATGCTCAAACCAAATTGTGGACTTAAAACTTATAAACCGCTTTGGCAAGAGAAAATGCATGAAATGGCCATACTATACTTACATTTTTTAAAAGAGTCCAATTTTTCATTTTTGGATCTAATGATGTGCTATCGTAATAAGAGTGCATTTGAATGTCTTGTGGAAAATACCATGAAAATATCTCTGCTACCAAAAATCCACTTGTTAAATCCCTGAAATCAAAATAAGAAAACATTATATAAAGTAAGGGCAATTCCGTGGCAGAAAATGAAAATTGCAAAAGAAAAGAAAATCCATATTTGAACCAATTTTGTGTTGTGTCTAAGTTACTTAGTAAAGTAAATTTTGGTCCATTTCTTTTTTTAACGTTTAATCGCAAAGTCTGCTGTACCATTCGATAAATAGTATTAGTATTACACCATTCGGAAACGGATGGAGTTTATATACATTGCATTCATATTACAGGCCTATTATTAATGAAAATGATAGTGACCCCTTTAATTTCTAAAAATAACCTGCCTATCTATGTCTTTTATTTTGTAAAATATCAAAAAGCCCACAGTGTGATTGTTACGCCTTAGCCCTAGGCCTACCCTACGACTTTTATTTCTAAAAATACTCACCATTTCGGTGTTTTTATCTGCCACGTTAGATCTAGACTTTGAAGCCATTTTACCAACTCTCTACTTAATCCTGACATTGTTAAAATAAAAATATCTATCAGCTAACTTGGTGTTTCTTGGGTAAATAATTGAAATGATGAAGTAAACAAAAATAAACCTAAAATTATGTTAAAACGGAAGTTGTATAGGTTGCCATTGACAGCGTGATCGGAGCGCACTAAATGAAAAGTCACCTTACGATTGGCCAAAACTATGACGAATAAAATACGGCCCACCAATACATGGATCACGGCAATCACCGTACTCAGATTTTGCCAGCTGGTGGGTTAATAATAATAATAATAATAATAATCATAATGATAATGACTTTATTTGAGAAGGGTTGAAGATTAGGCTAAATAGTCTTTCTAACACCCTGCCCTTTGTAGAAAATATAACACAGAAGGTCAAAATAAAGATATAGCTAATAAATTAAATTACACACCACAATAATTTACAATAGAGGAAAATAAATAAATATATAAATTAGTTAAAAGAAGTAGCTAAGTCTCTAACTCAATATCGTCCAAAATCTTCGACATTGAAAACACGATTTATTTGTCGGTTTAAATCAACATTGATGTTGTGATCTTACCGGGAAAAGATTGACTTCTGATATCCAATATTTAAGACAAAATAAACATTTTACAATTGGTACACGAATCGTGTACCATAATGCGTTGCAGCGCTATTTGTAATAAGGGACTCGAAAAAACGAGGCTAGGCATATTCCACAAGTCATGTCAAACGGTGACGCTATATTCTTATCTGGATAGCATGCCCAATAAATACTATCGGCGTAGACTGGAATAACCAGACGGTAGGGATTGAAATTCGATTGAGAATACTGGCGTGTTTCGCCGAATCCAACTGATTAGAAATTACAGTAAAAACAGAAAAGATTGAATGTAAATCAATTTATATACATTCATATTACATTATTGTATCCGTTGCGACCCATTTGTGTCAATTTCTAGGTCCCAAATATTAGCGACTTAGCTCCTTGAAGTACATGTATATGTGGGTCATATAACAGAAAGTTTGAATACATATAGATATAACATGTATTAACAAATATACAATATGTACATGCTTATAATATGGAGATAACATATATCATAAGAGATAAGCTTATAGGTTTTTAAGATAAGATATTTGAAGTAGATTTAATGTAAAGAAGCAGTTTTTTCCTGAAAAAATTCAAGTTATTTAAAGTTTTTAAAGTGGCTGGCAATGAATTCCACAGTTTGGGCTCTTTAAAGCGTATACTGCTTTTAACTATATTAATATTTCACCGCCGCATGAATAGGGAATTCAAAAAAAAATATATTGTTAGGTTTTACTCGCGTGCTTACATATATTTAATGCTATTTTGACACGGGCGTAGTGATATTATTTTTTTTTTTTAAATAAGACCCCCCCCCCCCCAAAAAAAAAAAACCGAAGAAGAAAAAAAGAATTCGTGTCTGTTCTATTTACTTAGTTTTGTATATCAGCCCAGGGTTTATTTAAGCTTCTACTCCAATTACCTGATTATTATCTTGATATCAATGAAAGGTCTTTATATACCTGACACAGAATTCTGTTTATAATAAGTCAGAGTTAATCCCCCTTTTCATATTTTTCGCCATTTTTAAGTTGTGTTTTGAAATCGTCCATAATAGAGATGAATACCCGAGTCGTTCATCCATACATTCTGTAAAACTCGTTTGAAATTTCAGTTCATATTAAAGTTATTACTTAAATTGGTACTGCTTTTAAAGGGAGAATCTTTTATAGAGGCTACCATTAATTTTAAAAAGCAACGCGTCTTTGTAATTGGACTTACTGGAGGCGTGCGGGAGTGGCCGATTGATAATATAACTAGAGTGGGATTGAAAGTGTGTGAAATAGCTTTATTTAACGTCCGCTTCCACCGAGGTTATATCGCAGACAAAGGGATTGAAAGAGTGGTCCAAGTCTCTTAAGTGTTCACGTCACCACCTGAGTTCCATTCTATGCACTCGACAAACCTTAGCAGATTCCAGTACCTAACGGGATCTGCCGAGGTTTGCCGAGTGAATTCTATGGTTACGTATGTGATGCTAATGGGGGGCGGGGGGCGGAATTTAGACCGGGCAGCGGGGATAATTCTAAGTAGGAGGACATCTTTGACGTTCACTATCGGTGTGGATATCTGGTTTCCTTTATAACAAAAACAGCCCTACTTATGTTGGTTATCAGAAATGAAATGGGGTTTAAAGTCCCGCTGTCTTGCTCCTACTGATGGGTTATCAGGCTAGGAAAGTAACACGTACGTTAACTTTATTTCAGTTTATTTCTCAAAACAACCCGATTTTCACTCAATGTTCAAGGTCAATTGGTTTTATTTCTATCGTTGATAAAAAGAAGATTTTGTTTAAGCCTATTGAAAGCGATCACTACACGCTTCCCTGGTCAGATAAATAATGTCAGTTAATCATCAATTTATAAAAATTGAAAGTAGATAACGATCATAAATATAATTTATTTGCACTATAAGGACCTTAAAGTTGTTATTTGAGCAAGTAGCCACGCTGATAGATATACATAGAATATGAAATTATGGACAGCGAGTGGGGTTTTGTTTTTCTTCTATTAGAGAGCGCAGCAGGGGTGGATTATATATCGGGGGGTGATTTTGGAAACGTGTTACAAGATCACATGTTGGGGGGGGGGGGGGAGCAAAAACCGAATAGCATTTAAAAACCGGATAGAAATTCGATTTAGAGAAGGGGGGGGGGGGTCGAATGGTTCAACGCGTGCGATTTAGATCACAAGGACTGTAATTATGTCAAGTGAGGAATCCCAGCTTGTAGGTGACAAGGGGTGGTGTCGTCAGCCCAACATGGCTTTCTCCAGGTCCTCCGGCTTCCTCCCACTAGATCCCGATGACCCCCATGCACAAGTGAACTATTGCAATAAAATCGTACCATATGTTAGTCACGAAATGATCTAGTTTGTTTTGTGTCGAGTGGACGTTACCTTCCCCGCCCCTCCCCCCCCCCCTCTCTCTCTCTATCAAAAGGGGTGATAATCATAGGCGTACGGGCTCGATGACAGTTAGGGGGGCAGAACCCGAAATGCCCGAAAGAATTTCGGGTTTACAGACAGCGGCGTTGGTCTTCCTCGAGAAGCGAAGCTGCAAACACGTTTTCCTGCTATTTCAGTCATTGAACAAAGTGGTCTATTATAGCCTAATTAAGATGACTGACTCGAATTCCAATCAAAAGATCAATCGTTTACAGTCCACGAAGACGGGACCGTTGGCAGAAAATTTTGAAAATTTAACTGCCGCAAACGCGTTTTCCTGCTATTCCAGCCTGTGAATACAGCAACTTCAATTTGGTCCAATATAGCCCACCTGGCTGACCCGAATTCCAAACAACCAATCAATCGTCGCGGAGTATGGAGGCCTCACCCTCCCGGAGAAAATTTTGAAAATTTAACCACCCCATATGCGTTTTCTGCTATTCTAGCCCGTGTAAGCAACTCCAACAGTATCCAATGGTTTTGTAACCTAAATCCCATTTTGAATTCCAACCATTCAATCAGACTGTTGCAGCTGCATTCACAAATAATAATCGATGCCCGAAAAATGTCGCACAAAGTAGAGTGGCTCCAGACAAAATGTTTTAATCCAAAGTCAACTCAGTACAAATTCGTGGTATTCAATTAAAAGATAAGTAAAATTAGTGTTTTATTAGGGCTCGTTGACAGGGAAGCAAAACTAGAAATGCCCAAAAAAATTTCAGCTTTAAAGACAGCGGCGCCGGTTTTCTTCGAGAGGCGAAGAAGCGGAGCTGACCTTGTAAGGACCCCCCCCCCCCCAAGAAAATTTTTGGAATATTTGACGGCTGCAAACGCGTTTTACTGCTATTCCAGCCCGTAAAATTAGTGTTTTATTAGATTTCGGACACTTTATTTTGCCAAGTAGATGAAATATAATTTTTTTTTTCACTTTACCCGTCTGCCCGAAAAGTCAGCTTGCCCGAAAGTTAGGGGGGGGCAGCTGCCCCCCCCCCGGCTCGTACGCCTATGGTGATAATCCTAATGAACGCTTAAGACATTGTACAGTAATTCCACACCTGAAATATCTTCGATAGAAAAAATAATAACATACAATTTGTTTCTTTTGAGCAATTTTACAAGTGGTAAAGAAAGTATCTGTGATTTTACTCCGTGTCCTTCTATCTAAGTATTCAGTATTCTTCAATAGCTTGTTAATAAAGTACCAACAACCTCTCTACTATATACATGCCTTACAATATTCTCCCTCTGTTTAAATATCTTATAATAAAAACTCGCTTGATTTAATAAAGTGACCGCTGACAAGTGGGTGTTTTGTCATGCTATGACGATTTTATTATTTGAAACCTATGATGAATATATAAACCAGATGTTTTTATTTGAAAGGAAGGTGAAAGGGTGTGAATAGAGACCTAATCATGTATATATTGTAAGAATTATTATATTTAGAGATGATGGATCAAATCTGGTTATTATTATTAAGCGTAAGGAATTCAACTATTGTTGCTGGGAGATTTGCTGAGTAATGAAAGGAAATGGTTATTAACGTCATACTTTCTTTTTTACACCCACCGGGACAATGCATACAACACACGCCATGCATTGTGCTTTAGAGGGCCGTGGGAGCGGGGGTATTTTGGCCTGGACAGCGGCGGTTTCACCTACTGTTTCATCGAATTCCAACTACGAAGAGTTCTTTAAGATGTACGCTCGGGGTTGGATGGCCGAATGGTTAGCGCGTGCGCGTTGTATCATAAGGTCTGTCATTGAGTCAACTGGCATGGTTTCGATTCCCCGGTTGTACGTGACAAGGAGTAGGTTGCCTGTTCAACCTCGTGGGTTTTCCCCGGGTCCTCGAGTTTCCTCCCACTGCTAAAGACCCCTACGCACAAGCGAATTATTGAAATAAAATTAAACCATATGTTAGTCCCGAAATGACCTAGTTTGTGTCGAGTGGATTTAAACCCCAATTCTCTCTCTCTCTCTCTCTATTTGAAGGTTCCGGAGAATAGAGCTGTGGGCCCTTTAACTATTTAAAAATTGTTAAAATAAAAAGATTCTGCCCCATCCCATATTGTGATCTCACAAGTGTATAAACCATAACAAAAATGAAACTAAATTTTTTTAGACTGCCTTACTAATCCTTTTAAAAAGATCTTAAAAGATAATAAATTTTAGGTTTTAGTTCGTGGTGCTCTTTCTTGGGACTAACCCCATGATCATATTTCAGTAAACTGTCAATAGCATGTAAAATTAATACAAATAAGAGTTAAACATACATTATTCTATAGCTAAATCTGTCTATTGCAGGTTTTTCTTTAGGCCTGGTATGTTATCTAAATTATTAAAGATACATTATGGGAGATTCGATAACGAGTTGGCAGTTCTCATTATAATAGTTAAAAACTAGAGAACGTAAAGGCAATTTGCTGAAAATTTCATTCAAATTGATCCACTATGAACCAAGAACTAAGCGAATGAAATTTCCGCCTAGCCTCGTTCATCATTACTAAAGTCAGTACGATAAACAGCATAGTCTCGATTATCCATTTAATCGTTAAATCGTGAAGGAAAGTTATGCATTAAATCGGCTCATAATCCATTACATATCGCAGGCTAGCGATGCAATCTAAAGTTGATTATGGTCTGGATAGGTTAATTAATGTCTAATTAATAATTTAGATAACATTTCAGGTCTAAAGAAAGACCTGCAATAATCAGATTTAGCTCTTGCATAATGTATGTTTAATAAAACATTAACTTATCCAAACCATAATCAACTATCGATGTCATCGCTAGCCTGCGATCTGTAGTGGATTATGATCCGATTTACTGCATAACCTTCCTTCACGATTTAATGATTAAATGGATAATCGAGACTATGATTTTGTCGTACCGACTTTAGTAATGATGATCGAGGCTAAGCGGAAATTTCAATCGCTTAATTCTTGGTTCATAGCGGATCAATTTGAATGAAATTTTCAGCAAATTGCCATTACATTATCTAGTTTTTAACTATTATAGTGAGAACTGCCAACTCGTTATCTAATCTCCCATAATGTATCTTTAAGCGTATTTCTTTACACCATGAAATATGAGGAATTTATAATAAAGAGAAACAAAAATGCTGCATTTGTTGTAAAATGATAAAATCCGGTTCCATTCTTCTATTTTATAATAAAATGAAATTAAAGATTGTTTTGATTGCGGGTCAGAAGATATAATATGTTGACAACGTGTAAAATTTTTGAAAGATATAAGTGTATAATTACTGTAGGAATAAATTAGACATTGTATAAAATATAGTGTGATATTTGTATGTGTTATTTTATGTATAGAAGAGATAATTAAATAAAGGAATAATGAAACAGTCTAGACGCAGAATGGCTGCAATTTTGGAGAGAGAGAGAGAGAGAGAGAGAGAGAGAGATGAGGTTTAACGTCCACTCGACACAAACTAGGTCATTTCGGGACTAACATATGGTTTAATTTTTTTTTTATTTCTATAATTCGCTTGCGCGTAGGGGTCTTTAGCAGTGGGAGGAAACCGGATGACCCGGAGAAAACCCACGAGGTTGGACAGGCGACAATATTGTACAACTGTCTTAATAATATTTATTTATTTCTTATTATACGCATTGCATCATTAAAACTATCTCAATGCGTAGTACAAAAACATATAATATGACATAAAACAATCTTGTCTTGTATTGTTCGCCTCTACAATTGATATATTCCTCGCGGGGCTTTGCGCAAGTAAACATAGCTTCAAACCCACAATTCTCAACACGTTGGAATAGAAATAAGAAATTCTATTACAAATAGTGACGAGTCGTTCACTAAAAGTGTTACTGGACCGCTTTTCTTTATGGTAATTTATTCTATATTTTCGGAGCGATGTTTTTAATGACGTGAGATTTAACTTCCTACTCTTCTAATCATGTACAGGACGCAATCTGATTCAAATACACATCTATATTTTGTTTCGTTTTATTATACTTTAGATGGCCTCTACTACATGAAGATCTGACCGGTTGTAGTGGAAAGTCACGTCAGAAGTCATCCGACGTCAGACATTTGATTAATCAATCAGGGTTGATGTTTCAAGTCACTCGGCAAACCTCGACAGATTCTACGCATCTAATCTCGGCTGTATGACGAATTCCGCCATATTGGAACTATTTTAAAAGTCCCGGATGAAAAATGGCTGCGCCCATGGAGATTTCTGTCAAGTTTGGCATTGGGTTTGGGGAATTACCAGGGAATGATATCAAACCAGCAGCCTTGAGACAATATCTCTGCTCGTTTAGTTATGTACACTCGACAAAAGACGCCATTTTGGGACTTTTTTGTAAAAGCGGCACGTTTTCCTGTTAAAGTAAACCGGTAGCCGCATCGCAAATGTATGGGCGTAGGTACATATCAATTACTATCATACAACCGAGGTTAGATGTAGGGTACCGGAATCTGCCGAGATTTGCCGAGTGGTTTCAAGTAGGATACACACAGTTCCGTGCATCGCACGCCAAGAACTCGCTGCAACGAACCATTTCTTTGGCTAATAACTCACATCACCAAGATCGCGTCTTGTATAACAACTCTTCCACATCTTAGTGTAGTAAAGACAAATAAAACGAAATTTTGAACTGTAAAACAACGAAACGAAATAGGATCTGTGTTTTAATCAGACAGTACAGGATGCATCCCGATATCACCCAGGTGATCGAACACGAGATCTCCAGGTTAGCAAGCCAGTGTTCTACTCGCTAAGCCACCGCGGCTTCTAGAATAGGTAGGACCGCCGCTGTCCAGCCAAACCTACCCTACAGGACGTATACCAGTGTTCAGTAGCCCGGTTGGTGCAGAAGAATAGGGCGTTAAAGCTATAATTTCATATTTCTAAGAAAGTCAAAACAAAATTATTTCTATGTCTTTTGCTCAATAGTTTGTCAACTCACTATTATACAATAATAGTTATCATTCTCACACTCAAAAATATTTCACACCGGAAATAATTATCACAATTACCTCCCTTGTTTTTCTATATTCCCTACCATGGAATAGCTATCTTCAAACGTTTGAATTTGAAGTTGAAAATGATATTTTTGCCAATTTCTCAACTGGCAATAGTGAATTATAGGATTAATAGGATTATTCTTTATCAAGGTAGGACTGTTTATACATAGCATAGATTTTATGGCTTTATTTTAACTTAAAAATATGAAATTGTAACTTTAAACTACAATTCATTACTCACTCGCTTAACCACCCAGCAGCCAAGAGCACAACAGTAGGACGTTAAACCCCATTTCATTTCATTTTAACCACCCAGCAAGAACTAATATAGTTGAATTCTCTTCATCAAATCATATACTTGAATTACTGCTCTTAATAATAACCATATTTGATCCATCATCTTTAAATATATATAATAATTCTTTTATACATGCTTAGGTCTCTATTCACACCCTTTCACCTTCCTTTCAAATAGAAACATCTGGTTTATAAATTCATCATAGGTTTCAAATAATAAACTCGTCATACCATGACAAAACACCCACTTGTCAGCGGTCACTTCATTAAATCAAGCGAGTTTATATTATAAGATATTTAAACAGAAGGATAATAATGTAAGGCATGTATAGAGATGTTGTTGGTACGTTATTACAACCTATTGAACAAGGATAATAATGTACGGCCTGTGTAGAGAGGTTGTTGGTACTTTATTAACAACCTATTGAAGAATACTGAATACTTAGATTGAAGGACACGGAGTAAAATCACGGATCCTTTCTTCACCACTTGTAAAAATCACAGAGGTTTGCTATTCACTAAGAGAGAGAGAGAGAGAGAGAGGGAGGGGGTAAAATCCACTCCAAACAAACTAGGTCATTTCGGGACTAACATATAGTTTAATTTCATATCAATAGTTCTTTTGCGCGTAGGGTTCATTAGCAGCGGGAGGAAACCGGAGGACCCAGAGAAAACCCACGAGGATGGACAGGCGAAATATGGCTTATAAGAAAATAATTGATACCACATGTCTGTTATTATGTTGGGGGTTGTATGGCCGAATGGCTAGCACGCGCGCGCTGTATCATACGGTCTGTCACTGAGTCAACTGGCGGGGGTTTCGATTGCCCGGTTGGACGTGACAAGGAGTAGGGTCGCCTGTCCAACCTCGTGGGTTTTCTCCGGGTCCTCCGGTTTCCTCCCACTGCTAAAGACCCCTACGCGCAAGCGAATTATTGAAATAAAATTGAACCATGTGTTAATCCCGAAATGACCTAGTTTGTGTCGAGTGGACGTTAAACCCCATTTATCTCTCTCTCTCTGTTATTATGTTTCTGTGGAAGGTGTTTTAGGTGTATGGTTATTGGATAATGTCGGGAGCGAGTGCAACCGGATCATAGTATAAGATATAAAAGACAACTGATTGCCATGTTAACCCTGGGGAGCCGCGGTGGCTCAGTGAGTAACACGCTGGCTCGCTAATCAGGAGTTCTGTGGTTCGTTCCTGGTGTTGTCCGGGAAAGTTCCTCGTTTGAGATTTACGACTGAAGGATCAATACTTTACCCTTTCCTTCGTTAACCATGGTTCGGTGACTAAGGCGCTGGCTCGCTAACCAGTTGGCCGAGAAAGTTCCTCGGATTTTTTAAGGCGTGGTTTCCCCTTGTCAGTGGTGCAGGATGGTGGTGGTGGTGGGGGGGGGGGGTTGGTTAAGACAGTGTCTCGTCGTTCAAATGGGTCCAAAAACCGAGGCCACTTGTACACACTGGAGTTCATATAAATTTTCCCAATAGCACATTGTATGGCGTATTAGAAATTACAGTAAAAACGGAAACGATTGAATGTAAATCAGTTTATATACATTCATATTACATTATTATACGCGTTGCGACCCATTTGTGTCCATTTCTAGGTGCCAAAGAATAGAGAATTAGCTACTTTAAGTGACTTAAGCGACCCATTTGTGTCCATTTCTAGGTGCCAAAGAATAGAGAATTAGCTACTTTAAGTGACTTAAGCGGCCATAAATTTTGAAAGCACGTCTCAGACAGCCTTATATGTGGCCATGAATCTTAAAATAACAATCATTACCAGTGACCGCCCTAGACATTCGCCAATTCGCCAATGGCGACAATTATTTTTATTGGCGAATAAAGTGATGATACTGGCGAAAAATTTGGCGAATGAATTTTAGAGAGTGTTATTTCGTAAATCTGCTAATATTAAACTTGAAATCGTCTCGTTAAACGCTTCTTTCGATCGACTCGATGGAGTGTCTATTTTTAGTACATTAATTACTCTAGTCTCAATCTTACAAGTCGCAAATCAGTCAATGTTACAATATTACGCATTAAAACGACCGAAAGATCGAGTCTGGAGACTATAAAACACAGTTACGCCCCTTTTGTGTGGCACTGCGTTGTTTACATTCGCTTCACTACAAGTTTTCTTTACTTACGCAGCAAATAAATAAAACGCACATTAATGACAACTAATACTAGTAAACCCAAAATAAGGATAGATTCCTTTTTCCTTCCTACGACTACTGTTAGTCCAGAATCTACTTCCGTGAGTGAGCGTGTCATCTCGGACGCAAGTCCTTCGTTGGCTTCATCAACATGTGGACAAAAATTAGACCTTTAACCGAGACCGTCGAGCTAACCCTCAATGACCTCATGCTTATAAAAATGGATGGACCGGACATAAATTTCAAATCAGCGGTGTCTTAAAAAGAATCGTCGTGTCTTTTCTGTTATGACGATGAAGTAAATTAAATCATGTGACTGTGAAGTACGTCCTATAAACATTTTTTTGTTATCTGCATTCATTCTCTCAATAATGTGAACTTTTGCATGAACAAGGAGATAAAATAATATTCTTGTGTACTATATATAGAGGATATTTGTCGTTTTAGAGTGAATAACATATTTTATTTCATCGAGAAGCAAGAAAACTTATATTTTCACGAATGCGTAGCATGAGTGAGAACATAAACGTTTTCTTGCTTAGAGATGAAATAAAATATGTTATTCACGACAAAACGACAAATGTTCTATTTATTTTATGATTTTACAATCATTTTAGGTAAAAACAACTAGCCAGTGGAATAACACTTTTATTTCACTGATAAAACGCGATATTCCACTACTGATCATAAAATAAAAGTACATATTAAACATTTATTTTGTCCGCGATATCACCTCGGTGGAAGCGGACGTAAAATACAACAAACACACACACACACATTTATTTTCATTTTTAATTAACAAACATATGAATAAAAATGATATAAAATATTTGGCTAAAACTTTCTGAATTGGCTAATAAAATTTTGAATTGGCTAAAAATTTGGCTAAAGGTTTTAAGAGTCTAGGGCGGTCACTGCATTACCCTTTAATCTAGACACTCTACATTCAGATGCACGTACAAATTTAATTCTTATATTATGCCTAAACTTGTATCCCCGGAAGGTGCAGTTAAAATTAAGATTCAATTAAAATTAAGGTTCATTTAAAATTATTTAATAATACATTTAAAAATAATAATTCAATTAAAATTAAGGTTCATTTAAAATTATTTAAAGTTACAATTTCATATTTTTAAATTATATTTTTAAAATTTATTAAAATAACGCCTTAAAATAGATGGTATCTATAAAGAGTCCTACCTTGTTAAAGAAAAATCCTATTAATCCTATAATTCACTATTGCCAGTTGAGAAATTGGCAAAAATATCATTTTCAACTTCAAATTCAAACGTTTGAAGATAGCTATTCCATGGGGGATATGAAAACAAGGGAGGTAATTGTGTTATTATTTCCCGTGTCAATGATTTTTAAGTGTGGGAAATAATGCCTATGATCGTATAATAGTGAGTTGATAACCTATTGAGCAAAAGACATAGAAATAATTATGTTTTGACTTTCTTAGAACATATGAAATTCTCGCTTTAATAATATATTTAATAATAATAATATTTTATCGCTAAACTTATATCTCCGGAAGGTGTAGTTAAAATTAAGATTCAATTAAAATTAGAGTTCATTTAAAATTATTTAATAATACATTTAACAATAATTTATTTCCAAAGCATATTAGGCCAAAGGCCCATAATACACTAAATAGATGTTTGTTCATTATAACAATAACATCATTATAATATTAGAGTGGCATTTAGCAATTTGATTAAAACACAGATACTATTTCGTTTTACTTGTCTTCACAACACTAGGACCTGGAAGGGTTGTTATATAACAGGCGTTCTAGTTGACGCGAGGAATTAGCCAAAGAAACTGTCTGTTACGGCGAGTTCTTGGCGTGTTCTGCACGGAACTGTGGCTAAACCCCTAGAAACGTCAACGTTGATTGATTAATAAATGTCTGACGTCATAGGATCAAAATACACTCATATGACCCCTGATGCGACCTTCCAGTACAACTGAACAGATCTTCATGTAGTGTAGGCCATCGAAAGTATAAAAAAAAAACGAAAAGAAATATACATCTGTATTTTAATCAGAATGGGCATTTAGCGACTGAGCACAATAAAAAAAAACAACAAAAAACACAATTTATATGGAAAACAATCACTGGTTTATTCACATATAGCACGACGTTTCGACAAGTATTCGCTTATCGTTTTCAAGTCTTGTCGAAACGTCGTGCTATATGTGTATAAACCAGTGATTGTTTTCCATATAAACTGTGTTTTTTAATAACGTCATTGTTAATATACAATTTGAATATCTATATAAAGATAAATTTAATGCAGCTCAAGTTCCATATAAAATTCGTTTGATACATTTTACATTTTTCGAGATTATCAAGCACAATTTCATTATACATTTTATTTAAAGATAATGAATATGACAAACCTGTGTTTTTGTACTATTCATAGATTGGTTATATATTATAATGTTTTGTATAGGCCGAGCCTGTTCCCCCATCCTTTTCTGAGAATAAATTAGTCTTTATAAAAAAAAATTACACCCTGAATGACATTCTGAACCCAAGACGCCTTAATCAGACATTTTAGGCCCCTATTTTAGGCCCCTATAGAAAAGGGCTTGTTGTTAAAACTGTTTATTTAAAAATGATTTGTTTGTTCGGATTAAAATTATATAAATATAAGGTAAACATAGAATTAATTACACAATTACAATCTAGAAAAACCCTTCTTCATGGCGAAAAAAGATTAAAGGTAAATTATTATATATATCTTTGTGGATATTTGTAAACATTTCTTGTGGCGAGATCATGTTTTGAAAAGAAGATATGATTAAATTTAGTGCATGACCGTTTTTACTTATAAATGGCGCGGTCGCTAGTGGGATTGTTCTTTCCACTTGTATACAGCAGTTTATTCTCACGTGACACCACAGAATTCATCAAAAGTGTCTACATAAACTCAAACACAAGCAAACGACATAATAACATTATTTTCCTATTGTGACAAATTGTTTTTCAATTCTCTTCTAGCCCTCGGCTACGTATGTTCACGAGGTTGGGTGCCACGGTTAACTATAATGCGAGTCTTACACAATTTAACTTTCAATTATAATTCAGGTTGAACACCGGTCCACAAATTTGTTTAAAGTCGCCGTGCGTGAGTTGCAGTTTTCGGAGAAGACAAATTCTCCACATTTAAATCCCTCGCTAAAATATACTCTGGGTACTTACCTTAAATTTTATTAAACATATATTATGCAAGAGCTAAATCTGCCTATTGCAAATCTTTCTTTAGGCCTGAAATGTTATCTAAACTATTAATTAGACATTTATGAACTTAACGTAATCAACTCTCGATGCCATCGAATGACTGTGATATAAGTAGATTTAAATACGTTTTGTGATTACCGTAAAATAATCTTGCCTTCCGGCGTGGTTTCCCCTTGTCAGTGGTGCAGGACGGAGGGCCTGACAAGGACAACTGTCTAGTCGTTTCGGAAGGGCCGGAAAGCCGAGGACCAGTGTATGCATTGGCGTGCACACATAAAAGATCCATTGGCCGCAGTGCCGCTGTCCAGGCAAAATTTCCCTCATAACACACTGTATGGCGTATGCCCGTCATTATTAGCCCAGTCGGAGCAGAACAGTAGGACGTTAAACCCCATTTCATTTAATTTCATTTCATTTCTAATGCCACTTTAAGAAAACAAAAACAAACTATCAACAGTAGATGATCCCCTGGCTTGGAGTCATTCGGATTTAAAAGAGGCCATTGTAGGTGGCTATGGCTTTATCTCGTTTATATCGCCCGCAGAAATACTGAAATAAAATAATAATAATGATAATAATAATAATAATAGCAATAATTTATATAGCGCAATAATACTAAAACAGGAGTTTCTATTGCGCTTTTCAAGTTTTCTCTATATAACTACGGAAACGCTTCTGTTAACAGGGACGTCTTTAACTGAGATTTAAATACATCTAGGGAGTCAATGGTTCTAATGTTGTAAGGCAGCGAATTCCATAAGAGAGGAGCAGAGAACGAGAAAGATCTTTTTGCTATTTCAAGATTCACTGATGGTTGATACAGAACTGGTGTTTAACGTCCTGCTCTCCTACTCTTATATCGAATTCCAACTGTCAAGGGTTCTTTTACGTGCACGTTGATGTGTACACGTCACATCGGTGTTTACTACCCATCGGAACGACAAAACACTGTCCTATTGCCATATTCCTTCCACGTCCTGCACCACTCACAAGGGTAAACTGCGCCGGGATCCCGAGGCACCTTCTCAGTCAAGATCCGAGAGCGAACCCGAGAAACCCTGGTTATGGAGCCAGTCTCTTACTCACTGAGTCACCGCGGCTCCTAGAAACACTGCACCCTTTTTGGACTGATATTTCCGTGGTGAGTTCTGTCAGGTTAACCGTTCACTCGACACAGAACAGATCATTTCAGGATTAACATAAAAGCTACAATTTTATTTCAATATATTCTCTTGCACGTAGGGATCTTTAGCAGTTGGAGAAAACTCACGAGGCTGGGTAAGCGGCCATACTCCTTGTCACTTACAAGCTTGGAATCGCGTGTGACCACTCGACCACCCAACCCCGAAATAACCGAGTTTGTGTCGTGATCTAAAGCAAGCGCGTTAGACCACTCGGTCGCTCTACCCCCCAAGTAGAAAAGTTGAACGAGAGCAACATAAACGACAAAGAACAAAGAACTATCTACTTCGAGAACAGATCTCTGACCTAAATGGCCGCCATATCCAAATTTTAGTAAACTCTTTTGTTCAGCGGTCCTACTCAGATTCACATCTGTTATACACTAAAAGACTAATTAAATCTTTTGAGACAAGGTAAATACTCCACTCCTCTTTCTTTTGGCGCTTAAATTTCATACGTACTCAGACTTTTATTTCTGAGACTCTGTTTAAATCGGGATAGTCCCTTTAAGGGATTTTAACACAAAATTAAGCAGTTTTATTCTCAAAAATATTATCGGCATTGTCCCTTTAAATGGAAACAGAATATATATTTCTCAACGTTCTCGAAATATACTTATTGTTTTCGACTAAAATCGTCGATTTAAATAGAACTTAAAGGCTCGGTCCCACTGCGCTTACGGATGCAAAGAGGATGTAAAACGGGGAAAAAACGTGCCCTCCGTTTGAAAACGCCATGCATCCGCTGTGTACTCATTGCATACGTGTTTCATACGCTCTATCCATCGAGCATCCGTTCACTTTGATTTCATCCGCGCAAAAAGTTTTGAGCTGCACAAAACTTTCATAACGGATGAACTTTCTGCCATGTACGACGTAAATGCGCGACATATACGAGCACCAAACGTTCCATGTCCGTTATCAACCGTTAAACGTCCACTGTATCCTCTCTGCATCCTCTGGCCATCCTCGCAACTCACATCCGCTCCAGCTGAAAACGGAAAGAGGGAGGAAAGATAAGGCACATGGAACGTCAATACATCGTTAGTAGCACGGAATTAGAAAGGATGTAAGCGTATGCATCTCGTATATAAAGTTTTCAAAACGGACAAAGCGTTTGTATCTGGGATGTATCTGGTATATTGAAGGATGTCTAGAGTTTGCCTAACCCCTTCGGAGCTGTCATCCACTTCCATCCGCTTTCATCCGCTATGCTTCCGATGAACATCCATTTAACATCCCCGCTACATACTTCCCACGTTCGTTCTTTTCCGTTCTGTTTTCGCAAATTTTGGTCAATTTTGTCCATTTCTGGAGCGGATGAAAACGGATGGAGCCACCCTCGAAAGTTTGCTCGTCCGCTGTGTCCTTTTTGCATACGTTTTGTGTCCCTCGGCCAGCGGGACCGGGCCTTAAAATGTCGGTCAACTAGCTTAGTGTCTGTTCTCAATGCTTCTCAGACATCGTAAGTTTAGTGATGATGGGTTAGTTGTATTTTACGTCCGCTTCCACCGAGGTGATATCGCAGACAAAACGTAAGTTTAGTATGCATAAATGACAATTATAGGCCTGGGTAAAGCTAGATACACAGTACGAAAAACAAGCATAGGCGTAGGAGCTCAAAGTAATTCAGGGGGGCATAAGAGAAAATTGCCCGAAATCAATACCGTTTTTTCGGGCATACATATCATAAGAGAGCTTCGGGCATATTTTCGGGCATGCAGTGGACAAGAAAAAGACGAGAAAATACTTTTCGGGCAGTGTGGATCTCCTAGAAATAAGTTAGTTATATTTTTTCTCTAAACGTTTCAGTGCCCGAAAATAAATTTTTGCCCCCCCCCCTGCCCCCCCGGCTCCTACGTCTATGAAAACAAGACGCCTATATGTTGTTTTTGAGGTCAGTTTTGTAGTTGGTCAACCGTTGAGTCGTAAAATTTAATAAAACTATACTTATGTACTTATATCACAACACTTTAATCGTAGCAAATATTATAGATAGGTGTGGTACATTATAAAGATATGGTTCACAGAATTCGCTGTCCGGGCAGGTCACCTGTCCAACCTCGTAGGTTTCTTCCGGGTTCTCCGGTTTCCTCCCACTGTTAAAAACCCCGACGCGCAAGCATATTATTGAAATAAAATTGAACCATATGTTAGTCCCGAAATGACCTAGTTTGTGTCGAGTGGACGTTAAACCTCATTTCTCTCTTCCTCGCACGCTGTACGGGCAAAATATTCAAGCACTATGCGTGGTGTACGCCCGTCTTCTTTAACCCAGTCGATGCACCAAAGTAGGACATTAAACCCCATTTCATTTACAGTTGAAATGAGACTGTTTATTCCAGTGGCGTGTCTGCGAAAAATGCTGCCTATGGCAAGCACTAGAATTGTGTCCCTAGCTAAACAACTGAAACTCATATTCTTAACGATAAATTTAATTTAAAATCAGCCCAGCTAATAAATTATGGCACTACATGAAAAATACATTTGCACCTTCCTTGATTTCACTGAGTTTAGTGAAATGAAGAAATTACATTTAAATTACACAGATTATGCACGGAATTCTAGACTACTTACAGTAAGATTGAAAACGATCTTTATATCGTTCTCATCTCTCCGTGGCGCCTAGGGCACGTATCCTACCTGTCATACTACTCATTGTGTTCCTTTAATGATTGTGTGGAAGTCACGGTGGCTAAGTGGGTAAGACGCTGGCTCGCTAGTCTGGAGGTCGCTTGTTAGATCCCTGCATTGGCCGAGAAATGGGATTTGCCTACGTCGTTTCCCATTGTCAGTGGTGCAGGACCGAGGGCCTGACACGGACAGCTGTCTAGTCGTTCGGGTGGGACGAAAAACCGAGACCCCATGTACACATTGGGGTGCACGCAAAAGATCCCTTGGCAGTTGGAATTCGATATAAGAGTAGGCCATAGTGCCGCTGCCCGGGCACAATGTCCCTCATAGCACACTGTATGGCGTATGCCCGTCTTCATTAGCCAAGTCGGAGCAGAACAATAGGACGTTAAACTCCATTTCATTGCATATTCACTGATTGTGCTCCTTTAATATCCACGTTTAAAGTACACTATAATTAAAGGGGAAGACCACGATTTTCAGCAAGGTTTCCATAAACTTTAAATATATATTGATAAATAATCCCCTCTATAGTGCAAGCAAAAACGTTATTGTAAGCGAGAAATTAAGTTTTATTAAAACCGGAAGTGACATAGTTCGTTCAACACGCTCACTGGACTCTATAGTAAGCAAACAGAATTGGCATACGTTTACTGTTGTATTGTGTTCACGCGTATTGTGGCCAAAAATCTGATCAAATGAACACGAATTTATGTTGTTTTACCCCTTTAAGAAAGTTTTGTCGGTCAATGTATATAAGTGAAGATGAGAACTGATCATAATAAAGATAACTCCACATCTACGATGATAGACTTGATCACTTTATTTATACTGATCTTATCGCTGTTCTTGTGTTACTGGTTTACATGACTATACATATAATACACACCGATTCATATGAACGTTACACCTACTAATTCTCATCAACTTTATAGACATGATCCCTTTTTCCACCGTCCTCGTGAGTTTTCTCCGGGTCCTCCGGTTTCCTCCGACTTCTAAAGACCCCTTACACGCCCCCCCCTCTCTCTCTAGTATGTAAACCATATAGACGTTGAATGAGTACCTCCGAGAAACTGACCAGACTTGTGAACCGTACAGACGTTGATGGGACTCCCTTCCCTCCATCCAGTAACAGACCAGAGTCCTACAGAGGTTGACCAGACCCTCTTCCCCTAACAACCACCAATTTCTGAACCTAACAGACCATAGGCTAACGCTCTCTACCTTACCACCAACTACGTGAACCTTAAGACTTTGACCAGACCACCCCCTCCCTTTTACCACCAACAGTAAGTGAAACTTACAAACCTTTGCCCCCCCCCCCGGTTCCAAAATAGTGGTGTCGAGACGAGAGAGAGAGAGAGAGAGAGAGAGAGAGAGAGAGAGAGAGAAATAAATGTGGTTTAACGTCCACTCGACACAAACTAGATCATTTCGGGACTAACATATGGTTCAATTTTAATTCAATAATTCGCTTGCACATAGGGTTTTTTTTAGCAGTGGAGAGAATCCAGAGGGCCCGGAGAAAACCCACGAGGTTTGACAGGCGACTCTACTCCTTGTCACGTACAACCGGGGATTCGAAACCCGCTTATAATGCCAGTCATTAGTTAAATACTCTTACAATACCACAGCCCTCGTGACTGCAACACCCGTGTTATAATTATTAACATAGTTAATAATACCTTAAAACCACCACCCTCGTGACTACAACACGTGTTAAATTACATACATAATACAGATGAAAACTAATCCAGTAAACGACAAAATATACACGTTTTATCAAAACTCAAATCTTAACGATGGTCCACCCAGAATCTTGTGACAAGGTAGAGCTTTGTCATATCATTGGGTTTAAAGCCCATTGCAGCGACATATGAATCGCTTGCAAACTGCAATTTTGTGAAAGTTGAATCTCTAATATCAGTCCTAAAATGGTTTAAATATTACCATCGCTCCGCTCGGCATACAGACAATGTGCAGTGTTTCAGTTGGCGTAAATTTCCTGTGATCTCCGCGCTTGTTTTTGATTTTGAAATAATTTATTAACCCCTTCATAAAATGAAATGAAATGGGGTTTAACTTCCCACTTTTATACACCGACAGATCCATTGAAAAATGGGCGTACACCATGTGCTATGAGGACATTTGGCCATGACAGTGGCGCTACGGCCTACTTTTATATACGGAATCTCAGTTGTTCGTCTCATCCGGACAACCAGACACCGTCCTTGGTAGGTCCTTAATTCTGTACCACAGATCGACAAGGGGAAACCACGCAGGAAAGTCCCACGGAAATTTCTCGACCAGCACCGGGGGGGGGGGGGGGGTTGGAACTCCGGACATAGCCGTCAATGAGCCAGCGCCTTACTCACTAAGTCACTACGGCTCCGAGATAGTTTATGAACCCTTTAAAAGAAATTTGTTGATAGAAAGTATGAAATAAACAAAACTAAAGGAAGGCGACGGTTGGATGCCTGATCTGAAACTAGTGCTTATCACTAATGTCAATGGTCTATTGTAAGTCACTCCATGTGATATCACCCTACTCATTCAAACCAAGCTACCGTAGAAATAGAATATACAACATTCTCTTTCTCTCTCTCTTTAGTCCTACCTTAAATTTCGAGTCAATAAAAAAAAGGGAGCTAGAAAACAAATAACTGATGGTTTCACAGATAAAAAGTCACCACATTCAAAACGAAAATATTCAGAACATCTTGACGTTTGTTTGTATTATTCTGAAGGGATTAAAATTGTGAGAAATGAATCTCGGTGTTGCGTTACGGGTTTTAAAAGAATATTTAATATTATTTTGCTTTGTGTGTCAGGTAGCGTGAAGGTGTTGAGGAGTAAGAACCCGTAGAAAATACACAGGTAGGTCAGGTAAATCACTGTTTATCTACGTGTTTTTATATATTAATCCATAAGCCAAAAGGGAGACACGGCGGCTCTGTAGGGAATTAGGCGATGACTGCTGGTTCGATCCAGGTGATGATGGCCGAGAATTCACCAAGGAGTTTTTCAGCGTGAGTTTCTCTTGTGATTGATACGTGTAGTCGTTAGGGTGGGAAATGGTATACACATTTGTGTACACGCAACAGGATATTTATGTTTAGATATATAGCTGGCCGTTCTCAAGTTTTTATATTAATCCATAAGCCAAAAGGGAGACACGGTAGCCCAGTAGGGAATTAGGCGATGGTTGGTTCGATCCAGGTGATGATGGCCGAGAATTCACCACGGAGTTTTTCAGTGGTACGTGTAGTCGTTAGGGTGGGGAAATGGTACGGTATACACATTTGTGTACACGCAACAGGGGCATTGCTTAGCTATGTAGCTCTTCTTTTCTTGTTGTGTTTGTTGTCTTCGTGATCGTGATCGTAATCGTGATTACACTACAGCATCAATGGTTTTACAACTTCTTTCCTTGTTTTCTTCGGGATCGTAATAACACTACAGAATAAATGGTTCTTACAACTTTATTGTTAAGCTGTAATGGCTTTGAAGGTTCCTCGTTCTCAATAATAATAGCTGCTTGGAATATCTGGGTGGGATCTGACCAATGTCGCTCAACACCCTGTTTTATAACCCACTAATTTCTGCACGTCTTAGATTAGCCTAGACGTTAATTTCCATCCCAAATATGGAATAAACCTCTCCATTGATGGATATTTTGACAATGGTTAGGATTTTACCAACATATCACTGTTTTTTATATATAAATATATCATTCACTTTCATTAAGTATTCGTGATTTGACTCTATTGAAAGAGTGGAGCAACAATTTTTCAAAGACCCAATATTGTCTTAAGGACCAAAGTGCTACACTCGCTATAATATTTCAAAAATAGTCAATGCAAAATGAATATATTGAACAATTCATTCAAATTACTTTATTTTAAGCAAAGTTATCAATGGGTGTAGTTTTAAAAAGATGTGTGCATTGATCGTAATTACCGTACGGGTCATTCGAGTCTTAGCCTCGCTTCTCCATTTTTAAATTTCATTATCAAATAGCCGACCCGTTCCAATCTACTTAAAATCGGAGCCAACAGATGGCATCGAGGGTTGATTATGGTCTTGTCATGTTCATAAATGTCAAATTAATAATTCATATAACATTTAAGGCATAAATAAAGACCTGCAATAGGCAGATTTACCTCTTACATTATATATGTTTAAACAGCGTCTAGGAGAAAAATCAAGCTTCCGTATAACGTTTGTGTGTACGTAAAGAAGCCCTTGGAACATTTAGCCGGGTTGGCGTGGATTCGTAGGACGTTAAACGCCATTTCATTTTATTCCGCAGTCTTCATTATCGCAATAGGAACAGAATAGCAGAATGTTAAACGCCATTTCATTTCATTTCATTTCATTTCATTTCGAAGGGTCAACAGTAAAATAGGATATAAATATAACTTGATACGAATATCACCATTTGTATGATCTTTCAATACAATATATTGTTGAGTTAGTGTGCAATGATGGCCTTATATATACTTTTATATCGCATTTAAGCTGTCAATGTTACCTTTACGGGCACGTCAACGGGTCCACGGGATCTCGTCCCATCCGCATCGCTAGGTTCCTTGTCACGTCATCCGTCGTTTCTGAGATAGATGATTTTGAATATTTTATTAGTTTCTTAAATAGATAATCTTGAATATTTTATTGTTCTGAAATAGATAATCTTGTATATTGGTTCTGAAATAGATAATCTTGTATATTTTATTGTTCTGAAATAGATAATCTTGTATATTGGTTCTGAAATAGATAATTTTGAATAATTTACAGATTTCTGAGATAGATAATCTTGAATATTTTATTGTTTGAATATTTGATCGGTTTCGGAAACAGATAATCCTTTTATATATAATGTAGTCACTAATATATCAGCCAATAAAGGAGCCAGAGACCAGGTGATCCCGCGTTCGTTCCCTATGCTGGCCAACAACGGACCCTGGGGATTTGATCACGGCCGTCCAAAGAGGACCCGACATGGAAAAACATCTTGTGTATCGACTGACATACTATTCAAGACATAAGATCTGTCATTGAGTCAACTGACGTGGTTTCGATTCCCCGGTTGTACACAACAAGTAGTTGTGGAGCCTGTCCAACCTCGTGGGTTTTCTCCGGGTCCTAAAGCGAGTTATTGAAATAATATTGAACCATATGTTAGTCCTGAAATGACCTAGTTTGTGTCGATGGCGCATACTTAGACTGCAGTCTGATTAAAACAGATCCTTTTTCGTTTCGTTTTTATAGTTCAAAATTTTATTTTACTTGTCTTTACTACACTAGGAAGGCCATCAAAAGTATAATAAAACGAAACCAAATATAGATCTGTATTTTTTAATCAGAGTGACGTAGATTATAGACATCATTTTATACGATAATAAGATCTAAAACAAAATGAAATGAAATGAAATGGGGTTTAACGTCCTACTGTTCTGCTCCTAACCTGGGCTAATGAAGACGGGCATACACCATACAGTGTGCTATGAGGGAAATTTTGCCCGGACAGCGGCACTACGGCCTACTCTTGGATCTTTTACGTGCACGCCAATGTGTACACGGGACCTCGGTTTTTCGTCCCATCTGAACGACTAGACAGCTGTCCTTGCCAGGCCCTCCGTCCTGCATCACTGACAAGGAGAACTACGCCGGAAAATCGGGATGAACTTTCTCGGCCAATGCAGGGATCGAACACTCGACCTCCAGGCTAGCGAGCCAGCGTCTTACCGACTTAGCCACGTGATCCCCAGATCTAAACACACAAAAAAAAAAAAAAAAAAAAAAACAATTTGACGACTAAGGAAAATATGAAATATAAAATATATTCTTATCTTTGACTATACTCTTCTTTGGTTCCCAAATGTTAATGGTTCTTTTTAATGTCCCATCCAAACCACTTGTCAGGGACGACGGGATTCAAACTTGAGATATTTTAGTGTGCTGGCGGTTCGAATATCACGGTCCATACCGGGACCAAGCTCATTTAATAATTTATCATTTCTTATTTATGAAATAATATAACAAGCCATTTCGATTCAACTCTTCTGTTAAAGATGCACAATGTATAGGATTTAAAGAGCTGGTCGTTCTTGCAATAATATTAAAACAAAAAGTTACCGTAATGAAAAACGAAATATTGCGCAAATTCCATTCGAATTACTTAATTCTGAGCGAAGTTATGAGTGCTGTAAGATTATCGTAGCAACGGAACTGGACACACGAGAGTCTCGATTATCCATTGAATCGTTAAACTTTTTTAAAAATCTTACAGGTGTTTTACTCTATTTAAATCTCTACCATCTGATGATCTAGAGAGTTGATTATAGGCTTGTCAGAGAGAGAGAGAGAGAGAGAGAGAGAGTGAGAGAGACAGAGAGAGAGTGAGGGAGACAGAGAGAGAGAGTGAGAGAGACAGAGTGAGAGAGAGTGAGAGAGGGAGAGAGAGTGAGACAGAGAAAGAGAGAGAGAGAGAGAGAGAGAAAGATAGAGTGAGACAGAGAGTGAGAGAGAGAGAAAGAGTGAGGCAGAGAGAAAGAAAGAGAGGGAGAAAGAGAGAGAGTGAGACAGAGAGTGAGAGAGACAGTGAGAGAGAGTGAGAGAGAGAGAGAAAGAGAGAGAGAAAGAAAGAGAGAGAGTGAGAGAGAGTGAGAGAGAGAGAGAGGGAGGATTTAACGTCCATTCGACATAAACTAGTTGACTCAATGACAGACCTTATGATACAGCGTACACGTGCTTACCATTCTGCCATCCAACACCCCCCAATAAGATTTAAAGTTAAAAGAAAGATCTACAATAGGCAGGTTTAATTCTTACATAATGCATCTTTATAAATGTATTATTTTGATTTATTCCTAGGTGTGTGATGTTTTTGTTTATGAATATGATTAGATAAATTCGGTGGCCATGTCATTGACAACATCCGTTTGTCCTCTACTTGTATTGGTGATCGTACTGCATGCTTCCGGTAAGTAGGGGGAGGGGGAGAACGGGGTTTAAAGTCCACTCGACACAAACTAGGTCATTTGCGCATAGGGGTCTTTAGCAATGGGAGGAAACGGGGGACTCCGATAAATCCGACGTGGTTAGATAGACGACCCCACTCTTTGTCACGTACAAACGGGGGAGTCGAAACCACCAGTGAGTAGGAGTTTGTGTTAAATGCTTCCTATCGGACCGACTACATCATGGATTGATTATAAATTGTCACCAACCGTGTAATTGGGAATTTGTCACTACGAGGGGTGATTGATAAGTAGTGAGTCTAACACAGACAGAAACAAGAAATTCAAATCAAATGCATTTATTTTTCAACATAGTACCCCTTCAATGTATTACACTTCTGCCGACGCTAGCTCGCTAGCCTGGAGGTCGGGTGTTCGATCCCTGCATTGGCCGAGAAAGTTCATCCAGATTTTCCGGCGTGGTTCTCCCTTGTCAGTGATGCAGGATGGAGGGGCTGACAAGGAAAGCTGTCTAGTCGTTCGGATGGGACGAAAAACCGAGGTCCCGTGTACACATTGGCGTGCACGTAAAAGATCCCTTGGCAGTTGGAATTCGATATAAGAGTAGCCCGTAGTGCCGCTGCCCGGGCAAAATTTCCCTCATAGCACACTGTATGGCGTATGCCCGTCTTCATTAGCCCAGGTTAGGAGCAGAACAGTAGGACGTTAAACCCCATTTCATTTCATTTCATTTCACACTTCTGCCATCGATGTTGCAGAGCCTTTATTCTAGTTCTGTAGAAGTCTTTGTCTTTGGTGTGTAGAAAATCACCAACAGTGGCAATCACGTCATCGTCAGACGGGAAATGCCTACCGGAATAACATTTCTTCAGAGCAGGAATCATAGAAGTCTGAGGGAGCTAAATCAGGAGAGTGGGGTGGATGCTGAAGAAGTTGAAAACCACAGGTATGGATTGCTGACATGGCAACAGCTGATTTGTGTACTGGCGCATTGTCTTGGTGGAAAATCACACCTTTGGTCAGCCTTCCTAGTATTCTGGCCTAAATTTCGCGCCTCAACTGCCTTATAAGTGCTGCATAGTATCTACCGTTAATTGTTTGACCCTTTTGGAGGTAATCCACCACGAGAACACCCTCAGAATCCCAGAATACTGAGGCCATCACCTTTCCTGCCGATGAAACAGTCTTTGCCTTCTTTGGGGTCGGCGACGTCACATGTTTCCACTGTTTGACTGCTCTTTTGTTTCTGGCTGAAAGTGGTGGACCCAAGTTTCATCCATAGTAGCAATTTGTTTTAGGAAGCGGTCAGGATCGGTTTCAAATAAAGCTAGATTCTCTTCTGACATGATGTGTCTTGAACGCTTTTGATCAGGCGTCAAAAGCTTTGGCACCCATCGTGCTGAAACCTTTGTCATTTCCAAAGTTTCAGTGATAATAGAATGAACTCTCTTCTGGCTAATACCAACTACCCCAGCTATGAATCGTTCAGTAACTCGCCGGTCATTCATTATCAGATCATGGATTTTTTTGTAACATTTCAGGTGTTGACACAGTTTTTGGTCGACCAGGGCGTGGTTTGTCTTCAATCCTGTCTCGGCCACGCTTGAATTCAGCTGACCACCTTTTAATTGTGGCATATGAAGGAGCATCATCTCCTAATGTCTCAACCATATCACCAAGTATGGCTTTCGGTGTTAGACCCTTTTTATGCAGATACTTAATCATAGCTCTCGCCTCGATATGGTCCATTTTCTGATAACAACAGACCCTACTTGATTGTTAGGACCTGTCACAACTAAACAGTTTAACCGAATGTGATGAAAGTTTGTGACAGAGCCCGAGGAACATAATAGTGCACGTGCAAAACGTGGTATCATTGTGTTGCACGGTTTTCCAATCGAGGCTCACTACTTATCAATCACCCCTCGTATATGTGCCAAGTTATTACAAAGGCCATTATTATTTGCTATTATGGACTGTGCTCTCTCTTTCTGTTCCCAGGAGTTGAAATTTGCACGTTTACACGACAGCAAGACCGGTACCGTCTCCATTAACTGGTATGGTGGGTTGGGGACAGAATGTCTGCTATTATTGTCACTAATAAAAAAAATGGTTATTAAGCACCCTGTGGTATGGTCGGTCTGCTATTATTGTCATTGATAATAAATTGATTTTTTTCTGTTCACAGGAGGTGAAATTTGCACATTTACAAGACAGCAAGATCGGGTACCATCTCCATTAACCGGGTCTACTCTTAAATTTGGTCTAGCGGATATCGATGCGTGTGAAGCAGCGTGTAGTAATGATGTCCCACCATGTCAAAGTCTGTATTTTCAACATCCACTTTGTTATGTATATACCACGATTCCCACAACAACTACTCCACAAAATGGAGCCATCTATTCCCAGAGATCGTGCCAGGCAGAACCTGAAGGTAACTATGGCAACACTTATATGGCTGTTTTGTAGATATGTAGATGAAATGAAATCAAATGGAGTTTTACTATACTGCACCTACAGGGATAATAAAGACGGTCATACGTCATTGAGTGTTCTATGAGGCACATTTTGCCAAGACAGTGGCGTTTTAGCCTACTCCTGCCAATTTCGTTTTACTCGCACAAGGAACGGCTGTTGTTTCTACCATTGGATCGACTAGACGCTGTTCATTGACAAGCCCTGCGAGGAAATCCCAAAGAACCTTCTCGGGCAATTCAATATAAATATGTAGATTTTTATTTAGTTATATACATTACTTTTACAGTTGTCAGTTCATCTGTGGTAGAGTCGTCAACATCTCTAACTGTAAGTTCGTCATCACCAGTGGAAGAATCATCGTTACAATATGTTGAGTCATCAACATCATTATTGGTACCAGCATCTAACACAGGTGAGTGTATAGTTTTATTTTTGGAATTATTTAGGATAAATGCATTTTGATTGACGGTTGGTAGACAAAATATCTGCTATTATTGTCACCAATAAAATATTGGTTATTAGACACCCTGTGGCATGCTCGGTTGGGGACAGAATATCTGCTATTATTGTCATTAATAATATATTGATTTGTGCTTTTTTCTGTTCACAGGAGGTGAAATTTGCACGTTTACACGACAGCAAGACCGGGTACCGTCCCCATTAACCGGATCTACTATTAAAACAGGTCTAGCGGATATCGATGCGTGTGAAGCAGCGTGTAGTAATGATGTCCCACCATGTCAAAGTCTGTATTTTCAACATCCACTTTGTTATGTATATACCATGATTCCAACAACAACTACTCCACAAAATGGAGCAATCTATTCCCAGAGATCATGCCAGGCAGGACCTGTAGGTAACTATGGCAACACTTTTGTCTTGGAGTAGTCCTCTATGGTTATTCTTTATTATAGAGCTTTGACAATGGATAATATTAATTAAATGAAGTTTTAGTCTGGATGGGTTGTCAACATTTGAGCTAGATTATAAGGTCTTTGATGCTATCATGTACGAAATTTACTTTTGTCGTCTAGACAGCGCAATAAGGGAGGTAAATAACACTAAAACAATATTTAAGAATTGTCATTTCAGAAACTTTTTATACATTAATCTTACAGTTGTCAGTTCCTCTGTGCCAGAGTCGTCAGCGTCCCCAACAATTAGTCTGTCATCAACGGCTGTGGTAGCGTCATCAACATCCCCAGCAATAAGTTCATCCACAACAGTTGCGAGTGCGTCTGTGCCAGAGGCGTCAACATCTCCAACAGTAAGTTCGTCACCAACTGCTGTGAGTTCGTCTGTGTTAGAGTCGTCAACATCTCCAACAGTAAGTTCATCATCACCAGTGGAAGAAACGTCGTCACAATATATGGATCCACCAACGTCATCATCGGTACCAGCATCTAACACAGGTGAGTGTATAATTACTTATAATAATAATAATAATCATAACAATATTGTGCATTTATAGAGCCCTTATCTGGAACGAGAAATGTTTATTTGTCATTTTCCTTAATATGTACCAAGTATGTAGTTTGCGTTTGGTGGGATTCTGGTACTTTGGTACTGAATTGTGACTCTTTGTGGACTTTAAATCAATAAAAATTCAGTTTTTTCGGAATTATTTTATTGTTAGATTAATTTTGATTGAAGTTTGACGCGCTGCTGTATATAACATAGTTACAAATTAGTGAGAATCAATTTTGCAGAATTTATCCCCTATATACTGTTATATACTCTTTTAAATGCTTGTTTTGTAAGATCTGGTATAGTGGATTGGGGACAGATTGTCTGCTATTATTGTCATTAATAAAATATTGGTTATTAGACACCCTGTGGCATGCTGGGTTGGGGACAGAATATCTGCTATTATTGTCATTAATAATAAATTGATTTGTGCTTCTTTTCTGTTCTCAGGAGGAGGTGAAGTTTGTACGTTTACACGACAGCAAGACCGGGTACCGTCTCCATTAACCGGGTCTACTATTAAAGCAGGTCTAGAGGATATCGATTCGTGTGAAGCAGCATGTAGTAATGATGTCCCACCATGTCAAAGTCTGTATTTTCTACACCCTCTCTGTTATGTATATACCACGATTCCCACAACAACTACTCCACAAAATGGAGCAATCTATTCCCAGAGATCGTGCCAGGCAGAACCTGCAGGTAACTATGTGGACACTTCTATCTCTGAGTAGGCCTCTATGGTTATTCTTTATTATAGAACTCCGGAAATTGGTAATTAAATGGAGTTTTAGTCTGGAAGGGTTGTCAACATTTGAGTTGGATTATAAGGTCGCTGATGCTATCATGTACGGCAGTTACTTTTGTCGGCCAGACAACGCAATAAGGGAGGTAAATAACACTAAAACAACATTTGAGAATTGTCATTTCAGAAATATTTTATACATTACTCTTACAGTTGTCATTTCGTCTGTGCTAGAGTTGCCAACATCCCCAACAATAAGTTTGCCATCAACGGCTTTCAGTTCGTCTGTGCTAGCGTCATCAACATCCCCAACAGTAATTTCATCCTCAACAGTTGCGAGTTCGTCTGTACTAGAGTCGTCAACATCTCCAACAGTAAGTTCATCATCACCAGTGGACGAATCATCTTCACAATATGTTGACTCATCAACCTCATCATCGGTACCAACATCTAACACAGGTGAGTGTATAGTTAATAATAATAATAATAATAATAATAATAATATTAGTAATAATAATAATAATAATGTGCATTTATAGAGCCCTTATCTGGAGCGAGAAATGTTCATTTGTGATTTTCCCTAATTTACCAAGGACGTATTTTTCACTTGGTGAGATTCTGTTACTTTGGTACTTAATTATGACTCTTTGTGCACTTTATTTCAATAAAAAATTCCGTTTTTTGATTTGTATTAGTTTATTTATGTTCTAAGGAGGTGAAGTTTGCACGTTTACACGACAGCAAGACCGGGTACCGTCTCCATTAACCGGTTCTACTATTAAAGCAGGTCTAGAGGATATCGATGCGTGTGAAGTAGCATGTAGTAATGATGTCCCGCCATGTCAAAGTCTGTATTTTCAACATCCTCTTTGCTATGTATATACCACGATTCCCACAACAACCACTCCACAAATTGATGCAGTCTATTCACAGAGATCGTGTCAGGCAGGATCTACAGGTAAATATCGCGACACTTCTGTCTTGGAGTGGGCTTGGGGTTTTTTAAAGAGTGCTATGGTTATAGGTAAAGGACCATGGTAATTTACACTAGATCATTTCGAGACTAACATAGTAGTACAATTTTATTAAACCCACGAGTTTGGGGAGGCGACCCTACTCCTTGACGGGTACAAGCTCTGCATCTTCCAAACTGAACAATCACGAGAAATCTTCTCGGTCGATTTAATATAAATATGTATATTTTATTTGATTTTATACATTACTCTTCCAGTTGACGGGTCGTCTGTGTCATCAACATCCCCAATAGTAAGTTCACTAGCAACTGTTGTCAGTTCGTCTGTGCTAGAGTCGTCAACATCTCTAAGAGTAAGTTCATTATCAACGGCTGTCAGTTCGTCTGTGCTAGAGTCGTCAGCGTCTCCAACAGTAAATTTATCATCAATGGCTGTCAGTTCGTCTTTGCTAGAGTCGTCAACATCCCCAACAGCAAATACATCATCAACGATTGTCGATTCGTCTGTGCTAGATCCGTCAAGTTCGTCATCAACAGTTGCGAGCTCATCTGAGATAGATTCGTCAATATCCCCAATAATAGGTTCATCATCAACAGTTGTCGGTTCGTCTGTACTAGATTCGCCAACATTCCCAACAGTAAGTTCATCATCAACAGTTGCGAATTCGTCGGTGCTAGAGTGGGCATCACCAACGACTGTCAGTTCGTCTGTGCTAGCGTCATCAACATTCCCAACAATAAGTTCATCACCAACAGTTGCGAGTTCGTCGGTGCTAGAGTGGTCAACATCTCCAATAATAGGTTCATCATCAAGGATGGTCAGTTCGTCTGTGCTAGCGTCATCAACATTCCCAACAGTAAGTTCATCATCAACTAATGTCAGTTCGTCGGTGCTGGAGTCGTCAACATCTCTAAGAGTAAGTTCATTATCAACGGCTGTCAGTTCGTATGTGCAAGAGTCGTCAGCGTCTCCAACAGTAAGTTTATCGTCGACGGCTGTCAGTTCGTCTGTGATAGAGTCGTCAACATCCCCAACAGGAGATACGTCATCAACGATTGTCAATTCGTCTGTGCTAGATTCTTCAAGTTCATTATCAACACTTACGAGTTCGTCTGTGCTAGATTCGTCAACACCCCCAACAGTAAGTTCATCATCAACAGTTGTCAGTTCGTCGGTGCTAGAGTCGTCAACATCCCCAACAGTAAGATCATCATCGACGCCTGCCCGTCCGTCTGTGCCAGAGTCGTCAACATCTCCAACAGTAAGTTCATCATCGCTAGTTGTCAGTTCGTCTGTGCTAGAGTCATCAATATTTCCAACAGTAAGTTCATCATCGCCGGTGGAAGAATCATCGTCACATTATGTTGAGTCATCAACCTCATCATTCGTACCAGAGTCCAACACAGGTCAGTGAGTAGCTATTTTTCCTAAAATCCCCATCGAAACTTTGTAAACGTTCTGCAGGTCACAAAATGTTTTGCTGCTATTGTTTCGTTAGTCAGGACCGCGGAGATAATTTTTATGTACCGGAGCAAGACAAATTTTGGACCCCTTCCACTTCCACACCTGATCGGATCAGGGGGCTGTGCATCACGAATACCTGACATGCTTAGATATTTATAGGCACCTGAGGCTTCGTTGGCCCCGGCGCGATGTACCGGTTGCACCACACTCTCCCCCTGAAGGATAGCCCCGTTTCTGCCTACTAATTCACTGCTGGGAAAACTGGATCACATCTTTGGCCCCTTCGTTAGTGGATCTGCGCCAAACTCACTGAGTGACCGTTTCTCCAAACTGAATATGCAAACATGTCATATTAACGGTAGAGTTATTGTCTCTTACACGTAAAATGTATCAATAACCCTATTACCATTAAGGGACTTTCTCTTTATGTGGAGAGAAAAAAATCTCCATTTGTTATATGCCTTAATATGTACCAAGTACGTATTTTGCGCTTGGTGGAATTCTGTTACTTTGTTATTAAATTATGAATCTTTGTTGACCATAAATCAATGAGAATTCTGTTTTTCCGGAATTATTTTAGGTTAAATTAATTTTGATTAAAGGGTGGGACACTACTATCTATCCCATCAATACGTGTTCGAATTGTATATCTGCAGTATCATCCTCTTATAAATGCTTGTATTGTAAGATCTGGTTTGGTCGGTTGGGAACAGAATGTCTGCTATATAGCAGAGTTAAGAATCAGTCAAAATTCTGTTTTGCAGAATCCATCCCATCTATACGTATTCAAATTATGCATTTATAGAAATGTATTCAGCATCATCCATTGTAAGATCTGGTATAGTGGATTTGGGACAGAATGTCTGCTATTATTGTCATTAATAATACATTGATTTGTGCTTCTTTTCTGTTCTCAGGAGGAGGTGAAGTTTGCACGTTTACACGACAGCAAGACCGGGTACCGTCTCCATTAACCGGATCTACTATTAAAGCAGGTCTAGAGGATATCGATGCGTGTGAAGCAGCGTGTAATAATGATGTCCCACCATGTCAAAGTCTGTATTTTCTACACCCTCTTTGTTATGTATATACCACGATTCCCACAACAACTACTCCAGAAGATGGTGCCATCTATTCCCAGAGATCATGCCAGGCAGGATCTACAGGTAACTATGGCAACATTCCCGTTTTTCAGGGCAAAAGTGATAGAAATAATTAGGGGATCGGGTGGCCGAATGACCTATGTCGTGTGCTTTAGATCATAAGGCCCGTCTTTGAGTCAAGTGGCATGGTTTCGACCCCCAGCGTGTGCGTGATAAGGAGAAAGGTCGCCTGTCCAACCTCGTGGGTATTCTCCGGGTCATCTGTTTTCCCCCGACTACTAAAGACCCGTACGCACAAGCTAATCATTGAGGTAAAATTGGGCCGACATATTAATCCCAAAATGACCTAGTGTTTGGAATGGACGTTAAACCCCATATCCCCCTTCCTCTCTAGAAATAGTTAGCTATGAACTTTGTCATATCTAATTCTCTATACCAAAAGATCCTCTCTTTCATATGCATAGCTAGATTAAGCATACCACCCTACTCCTTTATACCAAATCAGAGAACTCGGAGAATACCCACGAGGTTGGATCGGTGACCTTTACTCCTTGCGTGGTTTCGAATCCCCGGTTGTACGTGACAAGGAGTAGGGTCGTCTGTCCAACCTCGTGGGTTTTCTCCGGGTCCTCCGGTTTCCTCCCACTGCTAGTGTGTGACAGTTCAGGTATTATAGCTGGTGAGTTTGTGGTGTGTGGTAGTTTACATGCATGCTTATACAATTACAAACTACTAAGTCCTTCACACTCCTTCGGGCTATGGATTCATAAATTCTATGATTTTCTTTTATAGTTTCAAATTCGTCTTCAACTACAGAACAATCATCACCACCAACTGCAGCATTCTCCTCATTAGTGTTAGATTCCGAATCCACTTCATCAACTTCGTCAGTGACAGCAACCTCGTCACCAGTTCCAGAATTGTCTGCATCAGTGCCATCGTCATCAACAGTTGAAGCATTATCCACATCAGTGGTATCTTCATACGCATCAATGTTAGACTTATCACCGGTTGAATCCCCATCCTCATCCGATTTAACATCATCCGCACTAAATGAAGTGTCATCCGAACCCTTTTTAGTTACATCATCAATGGGGATATCATCATCACTAGTGGCAGGTTCGACTGAAGGATACTTCTCACCCATGTTAAGGTCAACACTAGTTGTAGCACCAACCTCATCAATTGATGCTTTATTACCAGTATCTTTAATCTCTGTGGCAGAATCAGTGTCACCAACTGCAGAATTCTCCCCATTAATGTTAGATTCAACATCCACTTCAATAATCTCATCACCTGTTCCAGAATCATCCTTATCAGTTGCATCTTCATCATTAGTTGAAGCATTATCTACAGCAGTGGTATCATCATACGCATCAATCTTAGAATCATCACTTTTTGAATTCTCATCCGCCCCAAATTTAACACCATCCGCACTAGTTGAAGTGTCACCCGAATTCGTTTTAACTACATCATTAGTGGATATATTATCATCGCCAGTGGCAGGTTCAATTGAAGGATCCTTCTCACCCATGTTAACGTCAACACTAGTTGTGACACCAACCTCACCAGATGATGCCTTATCACCAGTACCTTTAGTCTCTGCGAACGAATCATTGTCACCAACTGCATCATTCTCCCCATTAATGTTAGATTCAACATTCACTTCAATAATCTCATCACCTGTTCCAGAATCATCCTCACCCGTTGCATCATCATCAACAGTTGAAGCATTATATACAGCAGTGGTATCATCATACGCATCAATGATAGAATCATCACTGGTTGAATTCTCATCCGCCTCAAATTTAACACCATCCGCACTAGTTGAAGTGTCATCCTCATCCTCATCCGTTGCAGCATCATCAACAGTTGAAGTATTATATACAGCAGTGGTATCATCATACGCATCAATGATAGAATCATCACTGGTTGAATTCTCATCCGCCTCAAATTTAACACCATCCGCACTAGTTGAAGTGTCATCCTCATCCTCATCCGTTGCAGCATCATCAACAGTTGAAGCATTATATACAGCAGTGGTATCATCATACGCATCAATGATAGAATCATCACTGGTTGAATTTTCATCCGCCTCAAATTTAACACCATCCGCACTAGTTGAAGTGTCACTCGAATCCGTTTTAATTACATCATCATCAGTGGATATATTATCATCGCTAGTGGCAGGTTCGATTGAAGGATCCTTCTCACCCATGTTAACGTCAACACTAGTCGTGACACCAACTTCACCAGATGATGCTTTATTACCAGTATCTTTAATCTCTGTGGAAGAATCATTGTCATCAACTGCAGCATTCTCCCCATTAATGTTAGATTCAAAATCCACTTCATTAACGTCATCACCTGTTCCAGAATCATCCTCATCAGTTGCATCTTCATCAGCAGTTGAAGCATTATCTACAGCAGTGGTATCATCATCACCAATATCTTTAATCTCATTGGTGTTAGATTCCACATCCACAATATCAGTGGCAGTAATCTCATCACCAGTTCCTGAATCATCCTCATCAGTAGCATCTTCATCAACAGTTGAAGTATTATCCACATCAATGGTATCTCCATACGCATCAGATTTGTCATTCTCTGCACTAGTTGAACTGTCATCCAAACCCGTTTTAGCTACATCATCAATGGGGATATCATCATTGTTAGTAGCAGGTTCGATTGAAGGATCACCCATGTTAACGTCAACACTAGTTATGACACAAGCCTCATCAGATGATACTTTATCGCCAGTATCTTTAGTCTCTGCTCCATCGCCATCTGTATCAGTAGTATTGTCCTCAACAGTTGAAGCATTCTCAACATCGGTGGTATATTCATCACCAGTTGAAGCATCATCTTCCCCAGCGTTAGATTCATCGCAGGCTGAAGCATCAGATTTAGTTTCAACAACATTTGAAACATCACCAATATGGACTATAGCTTCCTCGCAATTTGAAACATCATCCCCGTTAGTGGACACTTCTGTTGAAGGATCATCCTCCACAGCTTCAGTACAAGTTGTAGGACCAACCTTATCAGACGAAGCTTTATCACAAGTTGTCGCACCAACCCCATTAGATGAAATGTTATCACCAGTATCATCTTTATTAGGTGAGTCACCAACGTCATCAGTGTTAGCTTTATCACCAGATGAAACTTCGTCCCCATCGACGTTAGTTTCAGCACAAGTTGACGCGTCGTCATCAATGGTGATAGTTTCATCACCAGTTGAAACAACAGTTGAATCATCACAAATTGAAGCATTGCCCTCATCAGTGTTGGCGTCATCACTAGTTCAAGCTTCATCTGAACCAGTGTTAGTTTCATCATCGATTCAAGCTTTACCCTCATCAGTTCTAGCTTTATCACCAGTAGAATCATCGGTCACAGTAGTGCTAGATTCAGCACTAATTGAAGCACAACTGTCATCAGTGTTAGCTTCATCGCCGTTTGAAACACCACCTTCGCCGTTTGAAACGCCACCTTCGCCGTCTGAAACGCCACCCTTGTCATTGTTAGCTTCAACACCCGTTGAACCATCACCTTTATCACCACCAGTTTCATCACAAGATGAATCGTCGCATTCGTCAATGTTAGCGTCATCACCGATTCAAGAGCAAATTTTGTCAGTGTTAGCTTCGACGCCCGTTCAGTCATCACCATTTTCACTGCTCACTTCATTACAAGCTAGAGCATCGCCTTTGTCAGTGTTAGCTTCATCACTGATTCAAACATTATCGGTATCAATATTTGCTTCATCGCCGATTCAAGCATCAGGGTTAGCTTCATCAATGATTCAAGCATCAGGGTTAGCTTCATCAATGATTCAAGCATCATCCTTATCAGCGTTAGTTTCATCTCCACTTGAAGCATTGCCCACATCATTGCTAGTTTCATCACTAACTGAAGCACAACTGCCACCAGTGTTAACTTCATCGCCGTTTGATACACCACCCTTTCCAGTGCTAGATTCAACACCCGTTGCATCATCACCCTTCTTACTGTTATCTTTATCACAAGCTGCATCCTCGTCGTCGTCATTGTTAGCTTCATCACTGATTCAAGCCTTATATGCATCAGTGTTACCTTCATCTCCGATTCAAGAATCATTTGCATCAGTGTCAGCTTCATCATTGACCCAAGTATCACTCTCATTGGTGTTAGCTTCATCTCCACTTGAGGCACCACCCACATCAGTGCTAGGTTCACCACTAATTGAAACAGCAGTGGTAGCTTCATCGCTGATTGAAGCACCACATTCATCACTGATTGGAATAACAGCCACATCGGTTTTGACATTATCGTTGTTAGCTTCATCACCTAATCTAATATCATCACAAATTCAAGCATCATCCACGTCCGTGCTAGCTTTATCACTAATTCACACATCTTCACCAACTGCAGCATTCTACTCATTGTTGTTAGATTCCTCACTCACTTCATCAGTGGCATTAATCTCATCACCAGTTCCCGAATCGTCCTCATCAGTGGCATTAATCTCATCACCAGTTCCCGAATCATCCTCATCAGTGGCATCATCAACTTCGTCAGTGACAGCAACCTCGTCACCAGTTCCAGAATTGTCTTCAACAGTGCCATCTTCATCAACAGTTGAAGCATTATCCACATCAGTGGTATCTTCATACGCATCAATGTTAGACTTATCGCCGATTGAATCCCCATCCGCATCCGATTTAACATCATCCGCACTAGATGAAGTGTCATCCGAACCCATTTTAGTTACATCATCAATGCGGATATCATCATCGCTAGTGGCAGGTTCGATTGAAGGATCATTCTCACCTATGTTAACGTCAACACTAGTTATGACACCAACCTCATCAGATGATGCTTTATCACCAGTATCTTTAATCTCTGATCCATCACCATCTGAAGTGTTATATTCACCAATGGCCTTAGCATCTGTATCAGTAGTATTGTCATCTACAGTTGAAGCATTCTCAACGTCAGTGGTATATTCATCACCAGTTAAAGCATCATCTCCGCCAGCGTTAGATTCATCACAGGTTGAAGCATCATATTTAGTTTCAACAACATTTGAAACATCACCCGTATGGGTTATATCTTCCTCGCAAATGGAAACATCATCCCCGTCAGTGGAAGCGTCCTTTGAAGGAGTATCCTCCACAGCTTCAGTAGAAATTGTAGGACCAACCTTATCAGGTGAAACTTTATCACAAGCTGTCGCACCAACCTCATTAGATGAAATGTTATCACCAGTATCATTTTTATTAGGTGAGTCACCAACATCACCAGTGTTAGCTTTATCACCGGATAAATCATCATCCCCACCGATGTTAGTTTCAGCACAAGGTGAAGTATCGTCCCCAATGGTGATAGATTCATCACCAGTTGAAACAACAGTTGTATCATCACAAATTGAAGCATTGTCTGTATTGCCTTCATCACTGGTTCAAGCTTCATCTGAACCAGTGTTAGCTTCGTCATCGATTCAAGCTTTATCAGTATTATCTTTATTTGGTGAGTCACAAACGTCAACAGTGTTAGCTTTATCACCGTATGAATCATCACCCACGTCAATGGTAGTTTCAGCACAAGTTGACCTGTCGTCCTCAATTGTGATAATTTCATCACCAGTTGAAACAGCAGTTGAATCATCACAAATTGAAGCTTTGTCTTCATCAGTGTTGGTTTCATCATTGGTTCAAGCTTCATCTGAACCAGTGTTAGCTTTATCATCGATTCAAGCTTTACCCTCATCAGTTCTAGCTTCATCTCCAGTAGAATCATCGGTCACATTAGTGCTAGATTTATCACTAATTGAAGCACAACCGTCATCAGTGTTAGCCTCATCGCCGTTTGAAATACCACCCTCGCCGTTTGAAACACCACCCTTGTCAGTGTTAGTTTCAACACCCGTTGAATCATCACTCTTATCACCATTAGCGTCATCACAAGGTGAATCGTCGCTTTCGTCAGTGTTAGCTTCAACACCGATACATGTATTATCTGCACCAATGTTAGCTTCATCACCAAATCAAGCATTATCTGCATCAGTGTTAGCTTCATCATTGATTCCAGCATCGTTTGCATCAGGGTTAGATTCATCATTGATTCCAGTATCACTCGTATCGGTGTTAGCTCCATCCCCACTTGAAGCATCGCCCACACCATTACTAGTTTCTTCACTAATTGAAGCACAACTGCCATCAGTACTAGCTTCATCGCCGTTTGAAACAGCACCCTTGTCAGTGTTACCGTCAAGGTCCGTTCAATCATCAGCCTTGTCACCGTTCACTTCATCACAAGCTAGAACATTACCTACCTCAATGTTAGCTTCATCACCGATTCAAACATTATCTGTATCAATATTAGCTTCATCACCGATTCAAGCATCAGGGTTTGCTTCATCAATGATTCAAGCATCACCCTCATCGGTGTTAGTTTCATCTCCACTTGACGCATTGCCCACATCATTGCTAGTTTCATCGTTTATTGAAACACAACTACCACCAGTTTTAGCTTCGTCGCCGTTTGAATCACCACCAATGTCAGTGTTACCTTCAACACCCGTGGAATCATCACCTTTAGCACTCTTATCTTCATCACAAGCTGAAGCTTCGTCTTCGTCAGTGTTAGCTTCATCACCGTTCCAAGCACAAACTACGTCATTGTTAGTTTCGTCCCCGATTCAAGCCTTATCTATATCAGTATTAGCTTCATCTCCAATCCCGGCTTTTTCTGCATCAGTGTTAGTTTCATCTCCAATTCAAGCCTTATCTGCACCAGTGTTACCTTCATCATTGATTCAAGAATCAGTGCCAGCTTCATCATTGATGCAAGCATCACTCTCTTTGGTGTTAGCTTTATCATCACTAATTGAAACACCAGTAATTGAAGTACCACATTCATCACTGATTGAAGTAACATCCACATCGGTTTTGACATCAGCGGTGTTAGTTTCATCACAAGTTGAAGCGCTACCTTCAATAGTGTTAGCTTCATCACCGAATCCAATATCAGCTGCATCGGATTTAGCTTCATCACCGATTCAAGCATCATCAGTATCATTGTTAATCATGTCATTAATACAGGCATCATCACTAATTGACACACCGCCTTCATCAGTGTTAGCTTCATCACTAGTAGAATTAACTACCACATTAATTGGAGCACCACTTTCATCAGTGTTCCCTTCGTCATCATTGGTGTTATTTTCAGCAAATGTTAACGTGTCGTCCTCAATAGTGTTAGTTTCAGCACCAGTTGAATCATCACAAATTGGAGCATTGTCTTCGTCATTGTTGGCTTCATCACTGATTCAAGCTTCATCTGGACCATTATTAGCTTCATCATCGACGCATGCATGTCACTCATCAGTGCTAGTGCTAGTTTCATCACTAATTGAAGCACAGCTATCATCAGTGTTAGCTTCGTCGCCGTTAGAAACACCACCCTTGTCAGTGTTCGTTTCAACACCCTTTTCACTGAAAGCTTCATCACAAGCAGATGCATCGCCTTCGTCAGTGGTAGCTTCATCACCGATTCCAGCATTATCTACATCCATTGTAGCTTATTCGCCGATTTCAGCATTATCTACATCAGGATTAGCTTCATCATTGATTCAAGCATCACTCTCATCGATGTTAGCTTCATCCCCACTTGAAGCATCGCCCACATCAGCGCTAGTTCCATCACTAATTGAAACACTAGTGCTAACGTCATCATTGATTAAAATAACGTCCGCATCGGTTTTGACCTCATCAGTATTAGCGTCATCACAAGTTGAAGTATCGTCTTCATCAGTATCAGCTTCATCACCGCTTCCAGCATCATCTGTATCACCGACTAAAGCATTATCTGTGTCGGCATTAACCATGTCATTGACACGAGCATCGTATATTTCCGTGTTGTCGTTATCGCTAATTGACAGAGCGACTTCATCAGTGATGGCTTCATCACCAATCGAATCATCGGTCAGATTAATGCTAGATTCATCGCTAATTGAAGCATCACCTTTATCAGTCATAGTTTCATCATTCGTTGAATCATCCACCTCAACACTGTTACCTGCACTAGTTTTAACTTCATCACTGATCCAGGCATTATCTGCATCAGTGTCAGCATCTTCATCGATTCAAAGATCGAACACAGTGCTAGCTTCATCACCGATTCAATCATCACCTACATCGCCGTCAGCTTCGTCACTAATTGAATCACCACCCTCATCTGTTTCAGCTTCGTCACTAATTGAATCACTACCTTCACCGGTGTTAGCTTCGTCACTAATTGAAGAAGCGTCCTCATCAGTGCTAGCTTCACCCCCAGTTGGCGCACCATCCTCATCGGTGTTAGTTTCATTACTACTTGAAGCATCAACGTTATCAGTGTTGGATTCATCATTAGTTAAATCAGCATCCTCACCATGTTCAGTTTCATCAGCATTTAGAGCATATCCATCATCAGTTTTAACTTCATTACCAGTTGAATCCTCATCAGGGTTAGCTCAATCACCGGTGGAAGTTTCATCCGCATCAGTGTTCCCTTCACCGGTGGACGCATCCTCGCCATTGTTAGTGTCATCACTGTTTCTTTCATTTCCAGTTCAAGCATCATCTGCATCAATGTCGCCCTCGCAAGTGTTAACGACAAAGATATACGAAAGCATTATTTCGCCCAGTACAGTTTCCACTACTGGTCCACAGTTTTCAGTCATAGTTTCAGCATCTACCGGTACAACACCATCCAAGACAGTTGAACAACCCAACAAAAGTAAGTGTGCCGACTTTTCTAAACAAATATAATGTTTTTTGGTAACTTCGACAGTTTATAAAAGATTGTAAAGTGTAGCAGAAAAGGTCCATTTACGCTGTTGCTATTCTAAAAACTGATAGCAGCATCCAGGTTCGAACTGGATTTTTTAGGCCTCTATCGCGGTCAAGACTACGTGATAATATCTTTTTTGACAAAAAATATGTGTTATTTTTTTCAATCGGCTCCAATCGCCCCTGATCCCGTTGGGCCCTCTTAACACGTCCGACTTTCCGACGCCAAGTCCTCCCCGGGCTGCACTGCCGTCAACGAAGGCTTCAACATCGGTTGAATCCACATCCTCGAATGAGTAAAAGTCGCTTCGGTCCTGAGTGGTTAGGCCGCCTGTGGTAGCGTCACGTTCTTGGTGAGAGCTTTTTATTTTTTTACCTGCCTTCAAAATAACCCAATGGTTGCTACAGAATGCAAATTTGACTTACATAACAGCATACAATGAGAAGCTCAACACAAATGAAATGAAATGAAATGGGATTTAACGTCCTACTGTTCTGCTCCTAAACTGAGCTAATGAAGACGGGCACACGCCATACAGTGTGCTATGAGGGGAATTTTGTCCGGGCAGCGGCGCTACGGCCTACTCTTATAACGAATTCCAACTGCCAAGGGATCTTTTACGTGCACGCCAATATGTACACGGGACCTCGGTTTTCGTACCACCCGAACGACTAGACAGCCCTCCGTCCTGCATCACTGACAAGAGGAAACCACGCAGGAAAATCTGGATGAACTTCTTCGGCCAATGCAGGGATCGAACAGGTCATCACAAAAGTATCACAATACATCGCTGGCTATGCGTTTATGGACATGTAATTGGACCAGGAAATAAACACGAGATTAATCAATGTAGTCCTTTGTTTTAGGTGAACTGTCTGAATTACAGAAGACTGTTATTGGAGCATCAGCTACAAGTGCTCTGTGTGTAGGTCTACTTGCGATACCAATTGCAGTTTTAGCTTATGGTTGGTAAGTAGGTTTATTTATTTTAGCGAAACTGGTCATTTAGAGACGCTGCCCGGGCGAGATTTCCCTCATAGCACACTGTATGGCGTATGCCCCTCTTCATTAGCCCAGCATAGGAGCAGAACAGTAGGACGTTAAACCCCATTTAATTTCATTTCATTTAGAGACGATGTCCGGTTGTTCATCCCATCAGAACAACCAGACATCGTTCCAGGTCTGCCCCCCCATAAAGGGGAAACTAATTCACTGAAGTAGAAATATTTTTTAAATTTGTATGCCAAATAGATTTATATAGAAATAAAACGGCCGTTTCATTCTAGAAGAGTATGAGTGTTTTACCCTGGGAACACATGAAACTTTCTTCCAAAAGATTCCCCGAATCAATAACTCCTCAATATTTCAGGAAGAGAAGGAAGAAAAATTTTGATGAAAAGCAACCCGCCAAATTGTTTCAAGCAACTCCACAACACAGCACGCTATCTGGAATTCACCAAGGTTTAAATGGATTTAATTCGAGTAATTACAATCATCTGCCAAATCGATCACACACTTTTCTTCCAAATGGTGATTTAACGGCGACTTCTATACAGACTAGGATATACACACCTGATCCAGATTACGATATATTTGATCTCGATGTTAATGTTTAGCCGTACGAGGCGTATAATACCATGATCTCTTTTATTCTAATAATTACTGTGCGAGATATATATAGACCCTTATAGTGACGTGTAGCTATGCGAGGCGTATATAGACCTTAGTAATGACGTGTAGTAATCTGATGCGGTGTAGCTATACGAGTCGTATATAGACCTTGATACTTACGTGAAGCTATACGAGGGGTATATATACCTTGATACTGACGTGTAGCTATACGAGGCGTATATAGACCACAATACTGACGCGTAGCTACACGAGTCGTATATACACGAGTCGTATACGCGAAGCTATACGAGGCGTATTTAGGCCTTACTACACGTGATAATGGGTAGCTGTGCGAGGCGTGTATAGACTACAATACTGACGTGTATAGACCTTAATAGTGACGTGTAGCTATACGAGGCGTATATAGATTATATTACTGACGTGTAGGCAATATAGACTATAATACTGGCTGTACAATATGAAGCTATGCGAGGCGTATATAGACCTTAAAAAAATATTTATCTAAAATGGTAATTTTATTGACAACTTTCTCCGCCATTTCACTCTGTGATAAATTCGATACCGGTACTTCTTTGTGTCTCGGCGTCATCGAGTTCTTCTTGTGGGAATACCTGTCTTGTAATGTTTCGTGAAAGGTGACTTTGGGGACAAACCTTTCCCAGAGGAAAGTTTTTAAGATGTAAAAGTGCAATGTGTACATATTATTATGTTTACTATATTTGATAATATCGGTTTTTAATTGAAAAAAGAAAACCAAAAAATCATTAAACAACAGCATGTTATTGAAGTATACTTTTAAGAACCATGTTCATTTTTTCTGAACAAACCCCCGTTTAGTTGTGTTATCTCCCTTTAAAACACGGTGTGGGATGGAAGAGTATATGCATTTAGGGGATTACCGAAAAAGAAAAGAATATCAAATTTGTGATATAAGTGTACGTTAAAGATACATTATGGGAGATTCGGTAACGAGTTGGCAGTTCTCACTATAATAGTTAAACACTGGATAATGTAAAGGTAATTTGCTGAATATTTCATTCAAATTGATCCACTATGAACCGAGAACTAAGCGACTGAAATTCCCCCCTAGCCTCGGTCATCATTACTAAAGTCAGTACGATAAACAGCATAGTCTCGATTATCCATTTAATCGTTAAATCGAGAAGGAAAGTTATGCAGTAAATCGGCTCATAATCCACCAAGGATCACAGGCTAGCGATGCCATCTAGAGTTGATTGTGGTCTGGACACGTTAATTAATGTCTAATTAAAGATACATTATGGGAATTAAGATAAAGAGATGGCAGTTCTCGCTATAATAGTTAAAAACTAGATAGTGTAATGGTAATTTGCTGAAAATTTCAGTCAAATTGATCCACTATGAGTCGAGAAAGAAGTGGGTGAAATTTTTGCATAGTCTCTGTCATCATTACTAAAATCATTAATATAAACAGCATAGTCTCGATTATCCACTTTTCTTGATTTAATTATCAATAGCCGTTAGCGGCATATAGGAATTAATCCAGCCAACATCGAAGGCTAGCCTTGACATCGAGAGTTTATTATGGTCTGGATAAGTTAATTAATGTCTAATTGATAATTTAGATAACATTTCAGGCCAAAAGAAAGACTTGTAATAAGCAGATTTTGCTCTTGCATGATGCATGTTTAATATTAATTAAGTCAATATTTAAATTTATGTGGATAATTATACATGATGTTGTACAATTAAATCATGTATATAATTTAATATTATTTAAGTCATTGAATTTGAATTTGTGTAGGTAATTAAACATAATGTTGTAAAATTAATTCATTTAATCATTTAATATTATTCAAATTTATGTGGATAATTTATTAGCCGGGTCACAACCCACAGGTTCATTACCGTTTCCCGAGGAACAAGGATTGACGATGGGTTCTCATAGAACAATCTGATTAAAACACAGATCCTACTTCATTTTGTTTTTATAGTTCAAAATTTCCTTTTACTTGTCTTTACTACGCTAGGATCTGGAGGTGTTGTTATGTAACCTGCGTTACGTCGGGTTTTTGGTATGGGGGACACGGAACTGTGGGTAAATCACCAATCACCAGAAAACTAAACGCTGATTGATTAATCAAATTCTGGCGTCATAAGGTCAAAAGCCGCTTGTATGACACCCGACGCGACCTTCCACTACAACCGTTTAGATCTTCATGTAGTGTAGGCCATGGAAAAAACGAAACGAAACGAAACGAAATATAGATCTGTACTTGAATCAGATTGCTGATAGAAGGGACCCTAATGTAAATATTTGTAGTTAATAATGTTGTAAAATTAATTCTTCTAATATTTTACTATTATTTAAGTTATTTTTTTTTTTAATTTATGCGGGTGATTATTGTAAAATATTTAAAAGTCAATATTCAATTCAGTGTAAATAAACTTATGATTATATGGATATGTAAAATATATTATGTAAATATACTTGGGGATAATATGTAAACTGTATGAAATAAATTATATATATATGGTTTCTTTACTATGATTTACTCGACTAATATATGGTTCAAACCCCATTTTTCTTTCAACAGTCATATTGTGATTTATGACGCGTGCGTGTTAGATCACAAGATCTGTCACTGAGTCAAGTCACGTGCTACGTGACAAGCAGCAGGGTCACCTATCCAACCTCGTGGGTTTTCTCCGGGTCCCCCAGTTTCCTTGCACAGCTAAAGACCGTACGCGCAAGCGACTTCGAGAAATAAAAGATTGAACCATATGTTAGTCCCGAAATGATCTAGTTTGTGTTTAGTAGACGTTAAACCCCATTTTTCACTATCCCCCACAAAACAGTTTAATCCCAAGAAAGCTACCCAGTAGCCTATTTTTTCTAGTAAGACCGTGTGTCTCTACTTTCCATGTATATACCAAAATCGACCTACTTTTATTGGATATACCTACCATACAATTACTTTCGCGGGAAGGTATCTTTAAGACAGAAATGAAATGGGGTTTAACGTCCCACAAGAACAACTGTCTAGTCGTACGGATGGTATAAAAAAACGAGGTGCCGTGTACATATTGGCGTGCACGTAAAAGAATCCTTGACAGTTGGAATACGATGTGAGTAGGCCGTTAACTGTCTGGACAAAAGATCCCTCCTAGCACACTGTATGGCGTATGCCCGTCTTCATTAGCCCAGTCAGAGCAGAACAGTAGGACGTTAAACCGCATTTCATTGTATTCTATCGGGGCAGAGAGTAGGCTAATCAATAATTGCATAATACCTGCTGTTCAGAACTATTTGCCGATCCGTCACAAAGGGAGATAAATCCAAATAGTATTCAGGAACGAGGATGTAAATTATCTTGACAATTCAGCGTCTTTCTGTTGTATAATAATGTCAATAATACTCCGAAACGTGAGTTCAAAAACATTTTAACATAGTTTAATTTTACAATTATAATTTTGGTGGTGACAAACCTCTCTAATTATTTGTCTGTTCTGCTTGTCACATGCCCTGACCCCCGAAACAAGCGGAACCATTTGTAAATACAGCCATCTAAAAAGTATAATGTTTCAATAGCCTTTATAAATTGAATTGGATATAGACACAATTCTATCGACGAATACGATCACAGTTTCTCATCGCGCGACATTTATAGTACGTTTAGTCGACATGGAGCTATGTAAATCAATATATCGGTATTATTATATAAACAGTAAATTGTATTCCATAGCATTGTGTCCGTCTTGTGTTGGACATTAATATTTTAAATCTATAATTTAAATTAATATTTGTTGAAAAATGTGTCAGCCTAACTCCAATATGTCATGGCTATATATATATGCCTTCCAAAGTAATATCCGGAACGTAATAAAGATCCAATTCTAAAGTATTGCCATGCCGTATGTCCAAGGCCGGATTAAGGGTGGGGGGTGTGTGTTGAGGAGGGGGGTGCTGTATATGGCACAGTCAGGGTCCCCAATATTAATTCTATGTTTTATATAAAGCATATAATTTAATACCGGGTAATGTATGATTTTATTTATTCGGCTGTATATGGTTGTGCCAAATAAATATATCTTATCAACCATATGCACAAATTGTATTTTGTAGAGTGTGACGGACAAAGACGAGATGCCCACTTTTAACTGTTGTTACAAGGGCCCCAGTGACCCTTTCAGTCAGGGGCCCCCCATGTAAGCTGTATTCGACCCTGATCTCTGGAGTAGATCCAATTGTTAATACAGTATAGATCAGTAGGTTTCACATTACGTGTAAATTGATCGATCGACATGCGACCTACTTCTCCATTGTTATCTTGTTTGCAGGTGTAACGCACAATAATCGTTTAGTTATACGCGGTGTATTAGAGATAGAGGGGTTCAATAGGGTTCAATACGGGGGTCGTCTTAACAGCATTATAGGCCCCCGGGTAAAGCCGTGCCCTGGAGCCCCTACCTACACAACCACTCATATTATAGGAATAAAAAATGTAAATGGTCAATGAAATTAAACATTTATTTACTGTATTGGTACTTACAACAAAATCATTGATTAAACGTCCACTCGACACAAACCAGTTCATTTCGGGACAAACATATGGCTCAATTTTATTTCAATAATTCGCTTGCATTGGGAGGAAACCGAAGGGCCGGGAGAAAACCCACGAGGTTGGACATACTACCCTACTCCTTGCCACGTACAACCAAGGAATAGAAACCACACCAGTTGACTCAATGACAGACATTATGATACAGCAATGCGAGGGAAATGAATTTTGCCCGGACAGTGCCATTTCCACCTACTTCTCTTCATTTTCCTGTTGTTATGTGTTCTTGTGCACGCCATTGTGTTAAGGTTACGAAGGGATTTGAAAAATGTGATGTTATTTATTCTTAAAGACCCTATACATGATTTCAGCCCCATATAATCCAGTACAAACAGCAAAATATAGAAGTTGAAGCTGTGCTAGAAATTTATGAGAGAGAGAGAGAGAGAGAGAGAGAGAGTTAACGTCCTCTAGATAAAACTAGGACTAACACATGGTTCAATTTTATTTCAATAATTCACTTGCGCGTAGGGGTCATTAATTGTGGGAGGAAACCGAAGGTCCCGGATAAAGCCCCTGAGGTTGGACAAGCGACCCTAGTCCTTGTCACTTGCAAGCGTAGAATCGAAAACACGCCACTAGATTAATGCCAGAACTTATGATATTATGTAATGCGCACGCGTTACCCCCCCCCCCCCGATAAAAAGTAAGAGTAATTATTTCTAATAGTATTATCCAAAATAACCCTAGACGCGTCTAATTACGGAATGTCCAAGTATTTGCCTGATTAATTTTCAACAGTATGTACAATTTGATAGTTTCAGAAGCCACCTTGAAACCAGAAGTGACGCCATATATTCGGTACAAGAACGAATAACCCAACCAATGGAAGCTTTAGATGAAGCAGTGAAAAGAGCAGGAGATTTCTTCAGTCCAGACGGTACTCAACACATAAACATTGGTACAGCTTTATCATTATGGTACAGGGAGATCAAACGGGTTGGCATGAAAACCAACACACAATTCGCCTTTCATTTACTAGAGGTCCATACCAAATATTGTAGATGGCCTTGTTGTAAATCCAAACCAAAGAAGAACGACTGCGAGCTATTTCCGCCGTTGTGCCCAGGCAGCACCACTAAGCTGATATCGCCATCCACTTCATGTCAGAGGAAGACAGAGACTTATAGAGAAGACGACAATCACACAGGAAACCCATGCCTTCAAAAGCAGACAGTTTCAGTCAGGTCAGAGCTCCTATCAGTGGACAGTAGGCTAGGGGATTATGATGACGAAAACCACGGTGAACAACTTATTGACCATGGCTTTTCTACGGAAATGGGAACAGTCGATGACTGTCTTTTCAGTAGCCCGGAAAGCCAAAATGTCTCTGCTGTTCTGGATGAAGACCACGTCCATGTTACTAATAAACTTGTTACAGCAAGTAGTCATGGAAACGAACGTGCTCATCAATTCCCGGATGATAACGAGGAAAATGGACCCTACCTAGTCAATGACAGTTCCGACCCGGTTCAAACATTAATGGAGGGTAAGTTTAATGGGTTTTTTTTTATGTAAAAATAAAAAAAATCAAAAAAAGAAGATGAAAAAAAGATATATTCTCGAAGAAAATAACTGGGGTATAGAAATAGTTTTTATCGTCCACTCCATACAAATAAGGTTATTACGGGACTGACATGTTTTAATTTTATTTCAATAATTCGCTTTCGCGTAAGGGTCTTTTAGCAGTGAGAGGAAGCCGGATATCCAGGAGATACCCAACGAGGCTAGACAGGCGACCATCCTCCTTGTGACGCAAGTTGACTCAATGACAGGCCTTATGATACAGCACGCAAGTCCTGGATAGAAACCACGCAATTTGCCTCGATAACAGACCTTATGATCTAACGCGCCCGTATTAAACCCCTTGCCTTAGACCAATCCACGTTGACCTAAAGCTAGGCCAAACAGACTTTCTTTAGTAACCGGACCAATGTCTTTTGTGTACAGCCTCGACGGATGTCGTACACGGGACAACACGCTCTTATGCTTTCTTGACCACTTTCCATTTCATATACAGGTTAAACTTTATGTTAAAACTGTCAAATCATTTAAGATATTCACAGTGGCAAAGTAAGAACGCGAGGTCTCTAACTCAATGTTTTCCATAATATTCGAAATTAAAAACAGGAATAATAATTCAATATTGATGAATTTCAATCAATATTGATGTTGTTATCTTGCTGTGAAACTATATTTAAGACACAATTAAAGGCTCAATACCACTCTTGTTGTAACTGAATATTATGTCCCAATCTTTATTCTGGTCAACAAATTGTACTATTTTACAATATTCCAGTTAATTGATGATACAAATTTCATCTTAATACACCTAATTTAAAAAATTGGAAAAATTCAACTAAATGATTTGAAAAGCCTGACGTAAAGCTTTTCAAATGTGACTTGGATTTAAAAATATTTTTGAACCCTTTGGACAAGTAAAATAGGATTTATTGGATAATTTACACAACAGGTAGGACACTAACACATCTAGTACTTAGAATAAGGCTATTTTTTTTTATTTTCTGGAGCTGTCAAGCCAGCAAGAGTGTTATTGTCCATTTAACATTTTGTAATCAGTACATGACTCGTGTACCCTATGGTTTCGGGTGCCATTTTGTAATGAACAAATAAAAGTAATTAGTAAAGGCTGATTCACAAACTACAAACTAATAACTTAAAACACGTGTAAAATGCACTAAGCAGGCGTAAATGACTGCCGTTTAATTTGAACTGTTCACGTACGTAATTGATTAGAAATTACAATATGTACTTTTAGAACCATTTTTTTCTATTTCAAGGTTCCAAAAAAATAGAGTCATACGCCCTTTAAATTCGTTCACTGGATGTTGTACTGTTTGCACTCTCCTTTATTTCTCTTATATTTTATTTTCACATCTTTTTTTGTAGCGGAAGAACAGTCAGAGAAGATGACGTGCATGTTCCCAATTGATGCTGATTGGAATCCACTCTCTAATAATATCAATACTGGTTTTGAGAATGGTCTGGATATTCCCGATTTAAATTGTCCAGACGTAAAAGTTAATAATCTGCGAATAGTCAACAACTCTATCAATGATAATTTTGTGAATATTCCAAATTTTACCGAAATACTTTCCACCGACAGCCCATGTGTCTCATTAAGGGACGTTAAGAAGCAAGATAACGGAAATGCGCAGGTCATTATCGGTCCGAATAGTGTTAAGACCAATCAGAGTAAAGATAGTGGGTGCCTGGTAAAAACAAACAAACCCGTAAATATCTTAAACACTTTTAACCAATTCGGTGTTCTTGAGAACAAAACTGTTAATGTTATTGCAAAAAATTCAAAAAATACCTGTTGGGAACACCCTAGCAGTTTGGTTACTAATAATAGCTCAAACAACAGGAAGACGTGTTTAAACCGTGATAAGAAGGCAGTTAAAATACTTCCTCATACAAACCAGAACTTTAATAACTCAAAAAATGTTATGAATAGAGTTTCAGATGTCAGCTGTTTACAATATTCTATTGTAGATCCGGTTGCAGAGAAACAAAGCTCCATTGTACGTGCCCGTTCAGAAAAATCACGCAAGTTAGATATAAATGAGTCTATTTTTACAAATCGTGACCACATTTGTAATACTAATGATGTTTGTCACAAAGATACAACCCACAAAAATATTGGGAGTTTACCTAGTGGAAATGGGATTCCCAAGACATTTAAAATGGCTATACCTGAGAAATCAAAGACGATGAGCAAGTCGTTAGTAGCAATGATACTTGAAGGGAAATTCAGCGAAAAGGAATATTGGGAAGTTCTCAGATCTTCGGATAACAAACAAAAGCAAATCCAATTTTCTCCCATCGACTCCCGAGAAAATGTGACGGTCCGTGTAGACGAGATTGGAATGAGCCCTACAGTAAAAACCGAAAACCTTTCTGACCAATTAAAAGAAAGTTTTAGTGCCAGTCCCGGCTCACCTGTGTCAAGTTCTGACACTTTTGATTTGCCAGACGTTCGACGTCATAAGGAAAATGATGTCAATCCTGTTGACCAACTCAACGACCTCTGCCCTCTGACTCCTGTGTCCTATCCGGTTACAGTAGTTGCCAGTTGTGAAAACTTGCTTAATGGACCAATTAAACCGTTTAGCCCTAAATGTGTAACCAGTTCTGCGGTGAACGAAATATTTGATAATGACGAGGCGGATCTGGTCACTCCTGAATCTATATGCAATCCCTTTAACGTTCCGGAAACGGAAGTGGACAGTGGTAACCAACCAATGAAAATGCTTAGTTTCAACCCACCCCTTCCAATATGTGTATGTGCAGAAGGTGATAATATTGGCGAGGCTAAAGTTGAACTCCTGAGTTACAAAGTAGTCGAAACTCTTTCTTCTAACCCGCCCGTCCCACAACGTGTATTCAGTTCCACTACCGCTTCAAACGTTCAAATTGAACCAAACGAAACCCATAGTGACAACTCACAATCCCCGAGCTGTGCCTCACATACTAATACTGCTGCTGTGGCCAAAGATGACAATGTTAAAAAATTGATTAATCAACAACATGAAAACTTTAGTTCTGACCTTCTCCTTAGAAAATATGTATCCGATCCAATTTCGGGAATTTGCCCTGGTGTAAACTATTTGCAGTTAGGCAAAGACATACACAGCAAATACAAAATTATTAAAAGGAACAGAATGATTTTTAAAAGAATAAGATACGCTAAACAGGTTTTGATAAAGGCAAACCATCGGCCCGTCAAGAGCTTGCGAGTTCGAAGACCAGTGGTATCCAACCACCAACATCTTATGAAGGGAGATAGTCCTACACAGCTAGATAAACAAACCACAGGTGTAACCGAATGCTTACATATTCCCGATCCGTCTTTTCGCGATATCGCTAGTGCTTCAGATACCTCTGGTGCTCTACCGGATCCAGATATCGCTGTTGATCTACCTCGTCCAGATATTGCTAGTAATCGACCTTCTACAGAAATCGCCAGTGATCTACCTGGTCCAGTTACTGCTAATGATCTACCTGGTCCAGATACCGTTAGTGAACTACCTGGTTCGGATACTGCTAGTGATCTACCTGGTCCAAATACTGCTAGTGATCAACCTGATCCAGATACTGCTAGTGATCTGCCTGTTCTAGATACTGCTAGTAACCCCCCAATTCCAGGGGTTACTAGTGGTCCACCCTGTCCAGATACTGCCAATGAGCCATCTTGTCCAGATACTGCTTGTGGTCCACTTTGTCCAAATACTGCTACTGATTTACCTCCACCAGATATTTCTAGCGATCCACCCTGTCCAGATACGGCTAGAAGTCGACCATGTTCAGACATTATTAATGGTCCACCTAGTCTAGATACTGCTAGAGTGCCACCCTGTCTAGATATTGTTAGTGATCTGCCTTGTCCAGATACTACTAGCGACCCACCTTGTCTAATAATGGATATTGATCCACCTCGCGTAGATATCGCTGATGATCCACCTTGTACAGATGTTGCTAATGGGCCAACTACTAGCACCCCACGATATCCAGCGACTACTAGTGTTCCACCTTGTCCAGATGCTGGTAGTGGTCCACCTCGTCCAGATATTCCCGGGGAAGTTCAGTTAACCAATGTCATATACGAGGAAACCTATCTAGACAATGGTGATTTAGTGTTGGATCCGCGGTTCATTGACGTCAGAGAGGAAACAATTTTAACGGCAGAATTTTACCCCGAACATTTGGAGTTATCTGCCCATATCCGACAGAATTATCACACCAACGAGAACCTGGCAAAACGGAAACATGTAGGATACAAAATCAGAAAATTACGAGGTAGAAAATCTTATTCTTGTGATTTCTGTGCCATACGTTTCTCCACGTTAAAAGATATTCAAAACCATATAAGGGAAAATTATGCAGATTGTGGGAAGGAACCCGAGATTGCGTCATCACCTGCACGAGAACAACACAATCAGGAACTAGACGGCAAGGAGGAATCCGAAAATGGGGACAAAAGAATTAAAAGGTCTTATATATGTGAGTTTCTGTTCTGTGATCATAGTTTTACAAAGAAGAAAGATTTAAAACAACACGTGAAAGATCAACATGGTTCCGGGTTGAAACGCCCCTCAAAGAAGTTGACCCCGCAGGTGACCTTTCCTTGTGGTGTGTGTGAAAAGAGATTCCTGAAGAGGAAGAATTGGTTAATCCATACGAGGCGACATATTGATCCCGACTACAAAATACCCAGACCTAAGGTAGCGTTCAAATTTAAGAAGACGAAATCCTTTAAACAAACATGCATCCACAAACATGCGATCTCGCAACGCAAACGCACAAAAATGTTACGAACATATTATTGTGATTTTTGTGAATTCAGTTTTACGAAGAAACAGCTTTTAACAGCTCATCTAAATGAAGATCATCATTGGAAGACCCCTGTTAAAAATAAGACAGTTAAGACCTACTATTGTAACTTTTGTGAACTCAGTTTTATAAAAAGAAGCGCTTTAACAATTCATCAGACAGATGCTCATCCGTCAGCTAATGTTGAAACGAAATTTCAGAGTAGACAAAATGCTCAAAAAGGCGTTAATCGCAAACCCAAGACGATCAAGACCCTTCACTGTAACTTTTGCGAACTGAGTTTTATGAAACGAAGCGCGCTGTCCATTCACATGACAGAGGCTCATGGGTATTTTGAAAAGGTTGCACCTAAAGCAACCAAGACACATTATTGTAACTTTTGCGAATTGAGTTATATGAAACGAAGCGAGTTGTCCATTCACATGGATGAAGCTCATGGGTATGTTGAAAAAGTTGCACCTAAAACCACTAGGACACATTATTGTAACTTTTGCGAACTCAGTTTTATGAAACGAAGCCTATGGACAGATCATATGAGGGAAGCGCATCAGGAAAATGGAGGATCGTGTCAAAAGACAACCTCTCTTGATATTAAAGGATTCAAGAAGCAACATTGTCATTATTGCGGATTAAGTTTTATAAAACGGGACGCTTTGGCGATTCACATAAGGAAATCCCACCCGTCCGTTGAAAATAGAACACTAAGTGAAAAGGTTGTACCTAAGGCTATTTCGCGTAAAGGTAAAACAACAATCACGCACCATTGTAATTATTGCGAATTAAGTTTTATGAAACGAGGTGATTTGGCAGTTCATACGATCGAAGCCCATCCGTTCACAAATATAGAAAATAGACACATACACGAACCTGGCTTAACTAAAAGTAACACTCCAGCAGCTAAAAAAGCGGGTACACAATATTGTAACTATTGCGAATTAAGTTTCATGGGCCGAGGCGAGTTGGCGGTTCATACAATAGAAGCCCATGATTTCTCTGATAAAGAAATGACACCACTAAACGAAAAGAGCGCAACTCGGTCGACAGAAAGTTACCCACCTGTAGACAATGGTGGTGAGCCACCACATAAAAAGTTGAAACCCTCAAGGACAGAAAGGACAACGTACCATTGTCACCTTTGTGAATTGAGCTATGTGAATAAACGCGATTTATCGGACCACCTGCACGACGATCACCAGATTTCTCAAATTAAAAGAGTTAAACCCACAACCTTCCAAAGCAATCGAAGAAAAAAACAAGTAAAGAAGCATGTTTGCGTTTTTTGTGATACTCTTTTTGCCCAGAAGAGTCAACTGGCCGATCATCTAAAAGATGTTCATCAGTTAACCTTGAAGTCGACTGATGATTCCGAGAACGAATCCGATTCATCAAAAGATGTTCATCAGTTAACCTTGAAGTCGACTGATGATTCCGAGAACAAATCCGATTCATCAAAAATTAAACAGTTCGAAATCTTCCCTTGCGAATTTTGTGAGCTTCGTTTCGGCAAGAAGGGGATGATAAAGCATCTTCGTTCAGTTCATTCATCCAGTGCTGGGCTTGAAGCAGCTGTGAGCAAATGTAGGAAGGTCAGGAGAAAAAGGGAAGTTGTAACACACTTTTGTAAGCTCTGTGAGTTAAGTTTTATCAAGAAAAAGGAGCTTCTCGTCCACACAAAGGAATGCCACAGAGTAAAAAGGTTATTAAAGTGTGATTTTTGTGAAGAACAATTTTCCAAAAAATTACAATTGACTGACCATGTGAAACAAAGTCACCCACCTGTGGTAAATCTCAGTATCATCACTGGCGAGACAGACGGAGTTCCGGATACACTTGAGCGGGATTACGAGGTAATCGGAGAAATCCGAATCAAAGACCGTAAAATATTTTCGTGCGATTTCTGTACTTTTATGTTCATTAAACAAAAACATCTGATTGCGCATTTGAAAGAGCATCACCAGGACTGCCAGTATCAGTGCGGAGTCTGCGGTAAACTCTTTACCAACAAGTCCAGGTGGAAGACTCATCTTAAGCTCCACGAACCAGATCCACAGTTTAAATGCGGTGATTGCGAGAAGGCTTTTCCATTCTGCCATATGTTAAACGCACACAGAAAGCACGTCCACGAGCATGTAAAATCACACCAGTGCCATTTCTGTGGAAAGCAATTTTCTACGGGAAGAGTCCTAAGAGATCATTTGCTCATTCATACCCAAGAACGACCACATGTTTGCCAGTTCTGTAACAAAGCCTTCACCCAAGCCTTTAATCTCAAGCGCCACATGTGGACACATACCGGGGTTAAGCCATACAGCTGTGATATTTGTTTAAAGTCGTTCCGCGGTTCCACGGATCTGAAGCGTCACCGACTCATCCACAACAGCCTAAAGCCGCACCAGTGTGAACTTTGTGAATTGTCATTCAGACAGTTGAGTCACCTCAACACGCATCGGAAAAGCCAACATATGCGCAAAGATCCCTTTTCTCTGTAAATAATAAAAGATTTAAATGCATTTTATTTTTATTACTACCGGGAATTTTACACATGCGATGTAAAGGTGCTAATGACTTTGATATAAGTCAACCCTACCACTGTGTCAACAGTCTTGCTGTGTTTGTATGTTGGCCAGCCAATCTACACATGGCTGATGTCATCCGTGGAACAAATTGCATCAGAGGTTATTTTGTTATGTTTTAGTGACTCATTTAGAAAAAAAGAAATTCGGAGTCCAAATAAGGACGGGAGGCGTGGTCAAATCCAGGAATGTCGACTATCTACCAAACGTTGCTAATATCTCTAAAACATCTTAACAAACAGCTCTTTGTAATATATTATAGTAGCAGAGTCGGCACCCACGAGCATCTGTTTAGTTGTCACTGTCACAGGGGCGGAAGTCGGTTTGTTTGCGTTTAGTTTCAGTATTGGCTTAAACTATCGGTAGTTGAACACAAGGTTTGCACAACCAAAAAAGATAATTTTCTTTTTGACACAAATCACAGAAATCTAGCCATTTTAAGATAGTGTGTTCCGCTCATCTCAGTTATGGGGGATTGGATGGCCGAATGGTTAGCACGTGCGTGCTGTATCATAAGGCCTGTCATTGAGTCAACTGGCGTGGTTTCGAATCCCCGGGTGTACGTTACAAGGAGTAGGGACGCCTGTCCAGCCTCGTGGGTTTCTCCGGGTCCTCAGGTTTCCCCCCACTGCTAAAGACCCCTACGCGCAAGCGAATTATTGAAATAAGTGTTAATCAACAACCCTAATAGTATTTAACAGCCATTCACAAGTTATAATACATATATATTAGTAGCCTTCATTTAACGGTCAATCATATAATATCATCTAATAATATTGACGTGATGTCTTACTAACTAACTTAATTACAGAATGTGTGATACACCTGCCAATACTATTGTCTTACAAATGGTTACTTAGAAAACAATCGAGAATACCTACAATTAGATGTACTACGCGCTATCAATGGGGCGGTTAGAGGTACCAGCCATGCCTTACTTTATAGACTGGGTTTATTCTACTCTCGGTCGGAAAGACACTGACGTCATAAATTAAAATGTATAAAATCAGTACCAATCGCCCGCCATCTTAGTCCCTCCAGCTACAACCTCGCACCATCTTAACCTCTCTGACAGATTAGACCATTCGGCTACAACCTCGCACCATCATACCTCTGACAGATTAGATCCTTCCTCTACTCCTAGTATTTATACTCTTAGAAATAAAGATAAAATAAAGGAAATCAGGTACAGAAATGAACGTTACTCTGAATCCTTCATCCCTTCAAGTACACGAGAATGGTACAAACTTAACGTTGAAATTAGAAACTCTCCACCCCTTACTATCTTTGGAAATTCACTACAAAATAGATACCATCGTGCCACTGTATTACTATCTAGGGAAAAGAAAATTACAAATAATACATTGGCCATAAATTTCTCAGACACGTCCATGATAGACCTACTTGCCTCTGTGGTCACAACTTCGACTATCCCGAACATTAGTTGCTCGTATGCTCCTTACATTCAGATGCAAGAAAACATACAATCCAAAACCTGCCATCTATATTATATACTAATATTTGTGACTGTCGTTTGTCTGTCTGTCTGTTCGAGGTTGGCGGCTACACTAGGTCTGCCACGAGTCTGAAATTTGGGGTATAGGGGTAGCTCGGACCGGGGAGTAACATAGGCCAGGTGGCGTTAGTCTACCACTTCCGGTTTCGGGGTTATGACCCCCGAGCGAAGCCGGGTATCCTGCTAGTATAATTATAAAACTAAGATAAACAGACATATCTTCCAACAAGTTCAACAGTTTATTCATATATCAAAAAGATGTAAAACTAAAAAAAAAACAATTGTTAAGTTATTTTTACCCCCGCACACCGTAAAATCATCGTATATCCTCGACTCTCCCAACTGGTTTGTGAGATTTGGAGGTAATGAAATGAAATGAGTTTACGTCCTACAGTACTGCTCTGCTCCGACAATGTGCTATGGGTAATTATGCCCGAACGCTGCACGGGCCTTACCATACCCAACAACCAATATCAAACACTACTTCCAGAATAGATCTCTACCTGTTACAAAATTAATAAAAATATCATTCATTATATATTTGTTTAATTGTGTACCGGTATATAATGTATATTTATAATGTGTACACGTATCTAAATCAGAAAGAGGGGTTACACAAAGGCATAGCCTCTTCCCCAATCCTAATTCAGATATATATTGAATAAAAATATTGTTTATAAAAAAAGGACTCATGTGGTGGAACTCTGTCCAGAAAATTTAAACCAACCTTCAACAGAGTTAGTTTTTTTAAATCCCAATTTTAGATGTAAATTTATAGATATTACATTGGACGGTGCTATACCCGAGGTCAACACATCGGCGCCATTTTCAAATATGGTTTTACACAGATTAGAAAGTATTATTTTAGAATATCCTTTGCCTCTTTTCTCCGGTAGAATTCTAAGCATACCGATGGCACCATAATGTGTTTCTAGCATATATCCTATTAATGAATCATCGACGTCATAAAGAGCTAGAGTTTTATAATTATCTATGAGATAATTAAAATAGATCGGTTTAACTTCATCCGAATATTCCCAGTTAGCCATTAACGTGTCTACCATGTCATGTGGAATTGGTCTTAAAGTCATCCCATCAGGAACTGGGCTGTTTGAAAATAAAATAAAATGAACGAATATTAAAATACCATGAAATACATTAATATATATAGATATTAAATCACGTGGCTAAGTGGGTAAGACGCTAGCTCGCTAGACTGGAGGTCGGGTGTTCGATCCCTGCATTAGCAGAGAAAGTTCATCCAGATTTTCCGGCGTGGTTCTCCCTTGTCAGTGATGCAGGACGGAGGGGCTGACAATTCGGATGGGACGAAAAACCGAGGTCCCGTGTACACATTGGCGTGCACGTAAAAGATCCCTTGGCAGTTGGAATTCGATATAAGAGTAGGTCGTAGTGCCGCTATCCGGGCAAAATTTCCCTCATAGCACACTGTATGGCGCATGCCCGTCTTCATTAGCCCAGGTTAGGAGCAGAACAGTAGGACGTTAAACTCCATTTCATTTCATTTCATTTCTCAACCTATAACTTTAAATAGTCCCATGATCTTAATTGGCATAACAACATTTTTCAGCGTGGTTCCTCCTTGTCAGTGGTGCAGGACCGAGGGCTCGGCAAGGGACAATATATGGGACGCAAAACCGAGGTCCCGTGTACACATTGGCGTGCACGTAAAAGAACCCTTGACAGTTAGAATTCGATATAAGAGTAGACCGAAGCGCCGTTGTCCGGGCATATTTTCCCTCATAGCACACTGTACGCCTATAGAACAAGCGTAGCTCCCTGTTGTATTTTTTTGGCATCCTATACAATGTTATAGAATGCTACATGGAAACGAATTCATTCCGTATTTTTTTCACACGGCTATAGATTGAGAAATAATTTCCAATAGTTTTGTATAGGATCAGTAGATGAGTTTTTTTCTAAGTGTAATATCCGATATAGAATTCGATAGAATATTGTAAGAAATTATAGAAAACAAAATGAACCCATAGATTTATAAGTGCTGCTATAGAATTGGTGGTAAAAACTATAGTTTTATATAGAACTAACTCAATGTGTATTCTCAAGTCAGTTGTCTAATTCTATAGTTTTCTATAGATTTTGTGGTACAAACTATAGAACTGATATGTATCCTCAAGTCAGTTCTGTAACCCTGTAGATTTTGTGGTAAAAACTATGTTTTTATATATATAGAACTAATATGTAATCCCAATTCAGTTGTGTGACCCTGTAGTTTTCTATAGATTTGGTGGTAAAAACTATAGTTTTCTATATATTTGACGGTAAAAACTGCAGTTTTCTATAGATTTGGCGGTAAAAACTGCAGTTTTCTATAGATTTGATGGTAAAAACTGCAGTTTTCTATAGATTTGGCGGTACAAACTGCAGTTTTCTATAGATTTGGTGGTAAAAACTGCAGTTTTCTATAGATTTGGTGGTGAAAAACTATAGTTTCTATAGATTTGACGGTAAAAACTGCAATTTTCTTTAGATTTGGTGGTAAAAACTAGTTTTCTATAGATTTGGTGGTAAAAACTGCAGTTTTCTATTGATTTGGCGGTAAGATAAACCATATAAGTATACTCACTGAATTATAAGATCTTTAGCGTTTAAACTAAAACATGTTAATTGAAACATGTTATTACTAAAATCAGATTGTTGTTTATCTTCTATAACTTTCTGTACACTAACATAATCTTTCTCTTGTGGAACTGTAATATATAGAAATAAATCACGACAGAATTAGAGACTATATGAAACAGCATATATTCACGTTTGTCGTTCATTTCGGGACTAACATATGGTATATATAGATAGAAATGGGGTGTAACGTCCACTTGACACAAACATATAGTTCTACATAATGGAAAGGGTCGATTGGCTAGTCTCTATCATCCAGAAAATATTCTACGAAAATTAGTCTGGATGCGTTGTCAACATTAAAGAATAATAGGTCAGCGGCTAGATTATCCGGTCTTTTACATTATCATAGAAAGTCTTCTAAGGGAGGTAACTAGTCCTAAAACAAGATGTTGACGCCCATGAAATTAATTTTAGAATGCCATGTTAAAAAATCCATTTGATTGCATTGCCAGTTCAATATCCAACACTCTTAATTTTTTTTTATTGCAAAATTTCTCTCTTCATGGGCCAAATATGTTTTTTAAATTAATCTTAATTCTTCGTCACGATTCGTGTTTGTTTATATAATGAAAGAAATCTGGGATCTATTGCGGGAAGAGGCGCAACTCTTACTTGACTTGGCCAAAGATACTGGATAATCAACCACATTAAAAACCAAACTCCCGGTTACGCATGGGCAATGGACTTTTCGCCGAATGTTGACAACGGTCCCAGACCCTCCGTACGGTGATGACAGGGAGGTTCTGGGTGACCGAGACTATCGATTTACAAGGTCTGTGGTTAAATAATGATAATGATGCCTTGTTGGAGGCAGACCACCATTAAATTTCACCATCTCGGTACCCTAATTGTAGTTCGTCTATTTATAGCAATTCTCTCTCTCTCGTTTTCCTCCCCTTTTGCATGTCCATTTTTGTTGATTTTTTGGTCTAAAATGGACGAAGAGGGTTTGAATTAACATTTTCTGCCAGGTTTTTGTAAATATTCATGATTTTGAGGCGGAAGGATAACAGGGTTATCAGGTTGGCTACGGCCATATGTACGGCAACTAGTTACATGTTTTTAGTATGCTTCTTCAAGTTTGTGTATCTCAAAATTTTGATGGTCAACCTCGTACAAATTTTAGTGCAAAGACATGACCATTGGTTCCTCTGTCTGTAGTGAAAAGCATTCAGCCCAACGAAATTTTGGGGAAAAGTTGGAGGTGGGCAAAGAGGCCAGAACTAACATTGAAGTTAATGGGGAAATTAATGGTGGTCTGCCTCCTGTTGATCTGGGAAAAATTACCTCCCTGGTTTTGATCAATGACGTCATTTGTTTTGACGGCTAAAATGAAACTTTTAAAATCAAACGCGGAGGGGGGGGGGGGTCATTTCTACCGCTGTTAAGATAATAAAGTCTCGATTATCCATTTTTAAATTAAATCATTAACTGTCAGTCCTTTTTTAAATGTGTTGAAAATTTCAGCATCCGAAGGCATCGAGGGTTGAAAATGGTTTTTAATTGTAAGTTAATTAATAATTTAAATAACATTTAAGGCATAAAGACAGACCTGCAACGATTTAGCTCTTTAGATATACATGTTTAAATAAACACTCTTTTAATATTCACCATATGTTTGGCGCAATATAGCCCGGTTGGAGCTGACGTGCCATAAAACCACATTTCATTTCATTTAAAGTTACAATTTCATATTTTTAAGTTATATTTTTAAAATGTATTAAAATATTGCCCTAAAATAGATGGTATCTATAAACAGTCCTACCTTGTTAAATAAAAATCATATTAATCCTATAATACACTATTGCCAGTTGAGAAATTGGCAAAAATATCATTTTCAACTTCAAATTCAAACGTTTGAAGATAGCTATTCCATGGTGGGGAATAGGAAAACAAGGGAGGTAATTGGGAGGTAATTGTGTTATTATTTCCGGTGTGAAGATTTTTAAGTGTGAGAAAGATCGTATAATAGTGAATTGACAACCTATTGAGCAAAAGACATAAAAATAATTATGTTTTGACTTTCTTAGAAAATATGAAATTGTAACTTTAAATTAACATACCTATAAACATGCCATTTGTACTCCAATCTACTGTACCCTCTGATGTTAAAACTTGTTCTAGGTTTTTATTATTCTTCGTAAATATCAAATAATTCTTCAGATACAACATATGCTAAAACATACAAATGTTATTGGCAACTGAAAGCTGATTGTATGCGATATCACTTTGGTGGAAGCGGAGGTAAAATAAAGCTATTTCACACACTGATAGCTGAACGATTGAAATTGGCTGGTCGTTTGAGTACCAAGTTTGTTATTTCTTATATTTTAAACTTTGAATGACGAACCCGCCGTTCAGTTACTTGCCAAATAATGAATTAACCAGCGGCTGCCAGGCAGGATACGCCCACATCTTCGACAGATGGAAAGAAAGTGATTTTTCCTGCAATCAAGGGCCATAATTCAAGAAATTACAATTCGATATGCGCGAATATTGACAGGAACCGAGATCTTTGGGTTATAAACTTACATTTCAAGTTTCATCAAAATCGGATAAAAATTGTGACCTCTATAGGGTCCACAAGCTACAAACGCGATTTTTCGTACAATCAGGGGCCATAATTCAGGAAGTTACGTTGCGATATGCGCGAATATCGAAAGGAACCGAGATCTTTGGGTTATAAACTTACATTTCAAGTTTCATCAAAATCGGATAAAAATTGTGACCTCTATAGGGTCCACAACCTTGATATACCATATTTTTACGCTATTTGAGAACGAACGGCGGCCATTTTGTCTGTCAGTTTTGGGCCGATTTTCACGAAATTCGAACTCAGTCGTCCTTAGGGCGTAACGGTGATATAATAATAGTTTTTTTTAAAGCGGATAAACATTATGACCTCTATAGGGTCCACAAGCTAAAAACGCGATTTTTTGTACAATCAGGGGCCATAATTCGGGAAGTTACGTTCTGCGAATATGTGCGAATATCGAAAGGAACCGAGATCTTTGGGTTATAAGCATACATTTCAAGTTTAAACCAAATCGGATAAAAATTGTGACCTCTACGGTGTTCACAAGCTAAAAACGTGAATCCATGAAGTTACAGTCCGATACATGCCAATTTCGAAAGGAACCGAGATCTTAGGGTGATAAGCCTATATTTCAAGTTTCATTGAAATTGGATAAAAATTGTGACCTGTAGACTGTTCACAAACAATTGTGGACGGACGGACGGACGGACGGACGGACAGGGGCGACGACAAATATACGTCCACATGAAAATGTGGGCGTATAAAAACTATAAATACAGTTTGTGTCACGTTTACAAAAATCATGTAACGTATACTTTGGGGGCTAAATCTATTTGTTAAGGCCAAGTCAATTTTGGTCAAGGCCGCTGAGATGTAACTAAGATTAGGGGACGTGATTGTTGGCGAGATTGTAGGTTAGGGTTAGTGTAAGCATTGGGTCTAGGTCCGGGGTAGGGTTAGGGTTGGGATTAGCGCTAGCCCAGTTTATATCTCATGACCTATGAAGAAAAATTGAGCTGGCCTTATCATTTAGCACTGACCCAATTTGAATCATGTAACGTACCTGTTGTAAACCCACCGGTTTAGCTACAACCACATTAAACATGGGCCATTTATCTAAAATTATTTCTATTTCCGGTATTTTCTCTCTCATATAACTCTCCAATAAATGTATGATCTGAAAAACAATCAGACAAAATAACAACATTTTGTGAATATGTTGTACCAGTTGTTTTTATGAGAAGTTTTAATGAGTTTACTGAATATGTTGAAGTTTGATCACTTTCAGGGAGCGGGTGGGGTGGGGGTGGCAGAATGTGTCATACGGTCTGTCATTGAATCAACTGGCGTGGTTTCGAATCCCCGGTTGTACGTGACAAGGAGTAGGGTCCTCCGTTTTCCTCCCACTGCTAAAGATCCCCACGCGCAAGCGAGTTATTAAATTAAAATTAAATCATATATTAGTCCTTAAATGACCTAGTTTGTGTCGAGTGGACGTTAAGCCCCATTCATATACTGGGGACACCTACATATCATTATCATGTACTGGCGCGGTCTTGTGTGGTGGGGTGGGTGGGGTGGGGAGGATTGCTCAATGAGTGGCGGTGTACAGTCTATGATTGCCATGTCCGGATAGCGGCGACCTGACCTTAGATGTAGGTGCGTCTCGATGGCCTCTACTACATACTGATCTGTCCGGTTGTAGTGGACCCTATGACGTCAGACATTTGATTAACCAATCAGCGTTGATGTTTCTAGTGAGTTACCAACAGTTCCGTGAACCTCACGCCAAAACGTCGCTGTAACAGACCGTTTCACGTCACCCAGAACACGCATTATATACTATTCAAAAAAAGTAGGGGATATTTGATTTTTAAGTGTTATTAAAGTCACCTAATGAAACTGACGAAGAAACAAATGACAAAATGAAATGAAGTTCACATTCATCGATTTATTCCAAATGATCGTTAGACTAAGTAAGGCACAGACTGACCATTATAAGGGTAAAATGATACCCGGGGTCAAACAGCAAAGTTACCACAGCATCACAACCAAGTCAGTAACGGGTAAATCCTCCTCTGTTTGCCAAACAAGCATTGATCCGACGTGGCATACTCCTAATGAGACGTCTAAGGTCATTTTGGTCCAGATTGTCCCATTCCTGTTGCAACGCAGCAGCAAGTTCTTGGACATTGGCAGGACGTTGTTGACGTTGACGTAACCTCTGTCCAAGCATGTCCCAGACATGCTCGATGGGGGAGAGGTCGGGATTCAGTGCTGGCCAAGGTAATGTGGTGATGTTCTGTTGTTGGAGGTAACCTGTAACGATCCTGGCCCTGTGACATCTTGCGTTGTCATCCTGGAAGATGAAACGGCGGCCATGACGTCGTGCGAACGGCACAACATGGACTGCCAAGATGTTGTCCCGGTAGTACTGGCCTGTAACACGCCCTGCAACAACATGTAAAGCCGTTCTTCCAGCAACAGTGATGCCTCCCCACACCATAACAGAACCACCCCCAAATCGATCATGTCTGATGACGTTAACGTCTTGGAAGCGCTCGTTTCGACGACGCCACACCCTCCTACGTCTGTCCAAAAAATCAACAGTGAACCTTGACTCATCTGAAAACATCACATTGCTCCAGCGTCGATTATCTTAGTGTTGACGATCCCTACACCAACGACGTCTTGCCTGAATGTGATGATCTCTCAAACAAGGGATCACGCGAGGACGTCGGGCGCGAAGGTGACCACTATGCAGTCGATTCCGAATCGTCTGGCCACTCACTCTCACACCAGTGTCTGTTTGAAGACGAGCGCTGATCTGATTTGCTGTGATGACACGATTTCTCAAGGCCAAGGTACGGATAAATCGATCCTGGGCTTGAGTTGTCGCCCTTGGTCGACCTGAGCGTGGTCTGTCCTGTACAGATTGTGTATCACGGTATCTGGACCATAGCCTGCTTATGACAGACTGAGAAACATTCATCGTCCGCGCCACAACCGCCTGTGTTGTGCCGATCTGTAGCATGCCAAGGGCACGTAACCTTTCATTTTGGGTAAGCCGACGCATATCAAAATTTGTTTTCTGGTCACTAAAACAATTAAACTGATGTTTCCACCCTGGAATTCAATGCCACAATGACTGTAACATTCAAAGTCAGAGTCGTGCAAATCTTGGGTTGGACCCCCATGATGATCCCAAGCATCACCTGCATTCCATGCGGTAGCTATTGGTGCGTTTGGGCGTCACATGTAACTGGAAATGTTTCTTCTGTTAGGTTCTATAGTGACTTTTTTCGTAGTCATTTGCATATTTTAGTATTATGCCCCCAAAATCAAATATCCCCTACTTTTTTTGAATAGTATATAACAACTCTTCCAGATCTTAGTGTAGTAAAGACAAGTTAAACGAAATTTTGAACAATAAAAAACGAAACGAAATAGGATTTGTGTTGTAATCAGATTGAGTGGGTGAGCAAGAGAGAGAGAAATGGGGTTTAACGTCCACGCGACACAAACTAGGTCATTTAAGTACTAACATATGGTTTAATTTTATTACAATAATTCGCTTGCGCGTAGGGGTCTTTAGCAGTGGTAGGAAACCGGAGGACCCGAAGAAAACCCACGGGGTGGGACAGGCTACCCTACTCCTTGTCATGTACAACCGGGGATTCGAAACCACGCCAGTTGACTCAATGACAGACTTTATGATACAGCGCGCACGTGCTAACCATTCAGCCATCCAATCCCCCCATAAACAGTAAGAAAATGTAGGACTTAAAACACAGCCTTGCTTAACTCCCTTGGTAGAATCGATGTTATTCGAAATGTACTTTTATGGTTAGAACTAATCATTAAGGTCAACTGCGGATATGGTCCAAGGTCCTGAGATGTAAACAGGACCAGCGCTAACCCTAGTCCTTAGCCTAGCCCTAACCCACAATCTCGTCAACAATCGCGTGCAATAGCCCCATTTGCAATATATTTCTAAGGTTACAACAAATTATTAAGGCCACCTGCAGATATGGTCCAAGGTCCCGAGATATCAACAAGGCTAGCCCTAACCCTAGTCTAGCCCTAACCCACAGTCACCTGCAATAACCCTATTTGCATCTTGGCGACCTTAAATAAATCTGCAAGCGGGCTTGATATTTAGATCTAAACCAGGAAGACATAGATAAACGTGAGATTGAAGATAACGATATTTCTTATAAGCAGGCCCCTGTGAAAAAAATTGTCGACCAGAGATATACATTATCCGTCAATTTTACAGCACCCCTGAGAACACTTCCCGCCCCCTTGTTGCTATGAGCTAGTTACGACCCTGCTTGTAAGATATAGATAAAATACAGCTCACTTGATGGGCGCCGACATAATCTTTGTTCAATTCATTCAACAAAAGATGATAATCCGGTTGTTGGAGTATAGTTGTCATACTTATAAAGATACGTCTTTCACGTGAAGTAGACTATGACGTGTCTAAACATACAGTCGTAAACTGATATATGCAGAGAGTCGTCGTGTTTATTTAGGGCACGGTTTCGCAAACCTAAAAAAGCTGTAGAGGTCAAAGGTCAATAGAGATAATATTTTGTATAGCGAATCTGACTCTCTTGCAGCCGGTGCACCACCCCAGAGCCCATGCTTGGAATATCATCTGCATGGGCAATACTGAAGCAGAGGAAAAGTTGCATTGAATTAAACTAAAAACTGTACTTGATTAAAGTTTTGTTATAGTGTATCTTTGTATATATTTCATGATATAATTTTAGTTAAAGTAGTAATCGACCAATGTCCGAATTGATATCTCACTAATCTTTCAAGTCTTTTAACTGTTTGGGTTTATACTTAATATAACGATATATATTACGTAATTATAATTAACACGCGTTCTTGGTATGTTGATATCTTCTTCTGTATTTAAACATCTGTTTCCTATGTACAATTTAACATCTCTGATCAAATATTATTATATAATTATTTTAATCCTAAGCTTGTAAATATATATTCTAAAATTCTACTGTAACTTTAGTCTGGTGACCGGCTCGCCCTAGCGATACCCATCTCGTTATTGTGACCGTTAGCCAGTTTTGGACAATCGTTTATTAAAAGTACAATTTGAACTATTTATCTGAGTTTTCGTCGTTAGTGTTGAAATAATCTACAACCCCCAGAAACAGCACTTCGGCAAGATAACTACAATTAAAACTGACCAATATTGAATTTTAATTCGGGTTTTAAATTTCGAATATTATGAAAAATATGGAGTTGGAGATTTAGCTCCTTTAAAATGCAATCGAAACAACAACAAAATTATTGTTGACCAAAATCAAAGACGGAGAGCCATTTAACACGTCACCATGGCTTATCAAGGATATAGACCAACATTAATGTTGTTATTTGACCGTGAAAATTCTAAAATTGGCAATCGAATCGCGTGCCAAAATGTTTTCGAACGCCATTTGTAATGGGGCTACTCGTTGAAGAAGTATAAACATATCCCACAGGAGAATACGACCGGAGTAGACTGGAACAGCCAGACACCAAAGACTGCCATTCAATTGGGACTCTTCGCGTATTTCGCCGAACATAACTGATTAGAAATAACGGTTTATATACATTCATATTACATTATCATATGCGTTGTGACCCATAGCTTTCCGTTTCTAGTTGCCAAAGAATACAAATTTAGCTGCTTTAAGCCGTGAGAAATTTGAGATTTAACGAAAAATACATATGGGGCATCGTTACTTTAAACCACAAACACTGAAATGAAATGAAATGAGGTTTAACGTCCCACTCCGACTGGGGTAATGAAGACAGGCATCCGCCATACAGTGTGCTATGAGGGAAATTTTGCCCGGTCAGCGGCACTACGACCTACTCTTATATCGAATTCCAACTGTCAAAGGGTCTTTTACGTGCACCGTAGCTCCCCTCCCACGCACATACTGTATCGTTTAGTTATATATTTGGAGTAAAACATATTCATACTAGTTTAAATTATTTGGATTCCTACCCCAAGCCATAGAAATTTGTAGGGTCCATTATTCAGCTTGTATTCTTGTTACTCGCTGTCCAAATACCATAGATAAATTCCTTGGTTTTTCTATGCCTACTTCTTTTTCCGCTGTTTAATCGCAGAGTCTTTTAATAGCAAGAAACTGCCCAGTGCCGTAGACATTTATTGTGCGTTTAAGTCTCTGACTGCGTTCCACTACATCGTCCTTCCATCAAGCGCGCTCTACGTCGCTCCAGCGGTCAGTTAGTGATACCCTTAAATGTTTGACCTGTGCGCGCCACATAGGTGTTTTTCTAGTAAGACTTGAATGTTTCGATTTTCCAAATATACTTTTATTACGAAATACTTTCGTGGAAATTCAGCTTTAAGTATTAAGACGCGCCTGATAGATTTGAAGTGGATCCCAATGTCTCCATATCTTATTATGTGTATTTTAAGTTATTTATATATGGGTGTTTTTTTGTTTATAAATGGATGAACATTTAGTATTCGTGGAATTTATTTGTGTGGCTATAATAATCTGCGATTACACTAGCTGGTAATTATTATATGTTATCTCATATATAGTGGGGTTGTTTACTTGAAAAATCTTAAAGTGGTTTGAATGCGGATGTAAAATATAAAAAAAAGAATACCGGTATTTACACAAGAACTGTTGAAAAATAGTAAGAGGGGTGTTCTCAATTATCAGACAATTGGGACTTTTCCCGGTAAAGGCGAGCGTGGTCACCATACCCTATTTGGTATTTACACAAGGGAAGCTGTAAACCAATCAAATTAAAATACAGATCTATATTTCGTTTCGTTTTTTTATACTTTCGATGGCCTACACTACATGAAGATCTGACCAGTTGTTTTGGGAGGTCGCGTCAGAGGTAATACTAACGGCTTTTGATCCTATGACGTCAGACATTTGATTAACCAATCAGCATTGGTGTTACTGGTGGATTACCCACAGTACCGTGCAAAGCACGCCTAAAGCTCGCCGTAACATACCGTTTCATTGGCTAATCACTCACATTATTCAGAACACGTCAATGATAACAACTCTTCCAGATCCTAGTGTAGTAAAGACAAGTAAAACGAAATTTTGAACTATAAAAATGAAACGAAATAGGATCTGTGTTTTAATCAGTGAGAGGGGTGTTCGCAAGTGTCTCATTACAAACTTTAGGTACAACCTCAAGAACCGCTAGAGGCAGCAGTAAAACTCTAGGTACAAACTCAAGGACAGTTAGAGGCATTACAAACTTTAGGTACAACCTCAAGAACCGCTAGAGGCAGCAGTAAAACTCTAGGTGCAAACTCAAGGACAGTTAGAGGCATTACAAACTTTAGGTACAACCTCAAGGACAGTTAGAGGTATTACAAAACTTTAGGTACAAACTCAAGGACAGTTAGAGGCATTACAAACTTTAGGTACAACCTCAAGAACCGCTAGAGGCAGCAGTAAAACTCTAGGTACAAACTCAAGGACAGTTCGAAGCAGTGCAAACTCTAGGTACAGCCCTAAGAACAGCTAGAGGCAGTATACACTCTAGAGGAAATACGAACTCTAGGCACTAGAGGCAGTGCAAACACTATAGTAGTGTAAACTCTATAGGTACAAACTCAAGTGGCAGTACAAATGTTAATCTCAAAAGTGGAGTAACCTCAATAAGCCTAATTCAATATGGAGGTCACCAGGATGTGTCTGAGATTGATATCTCGTAACCAGCTCGTTTCAATGATAGGAAAATAAATTAATTTTTTTAAAAAAATTCTTACAATACATAGTGGATAAAGAGGCGAAATATACCGAAAAAAAACCATGTTTTAACAAGCAGTTAAAAAAGATGGACAGAGCACGAAATAAAAAAAAATGCGATTTTTTTTTGTAAATCAGCGGTCATAATCCAGCAAGTTCCGTTCCGATATGCATCAGAATCGGATAAAAATTGTGACTTCTAGAGGGTCCACAGTCATTTTGTTGGCCGATTTCGATCCGATTTTCACGAAATTCAAACTCAAACATTATTAGGGTGTAACGGTGATATATATATTTAAGCGTTTTGTTTTTAACTCGGATAAGTTAAGAATTTAGTCAACTTTCAATTACTGTTTATGAGAAATATCTTTGATCCAGAAACGCAAAACTTTGCACATAGTTTCTTATTGATGTATTTGATACAATAAAACAACAAAAGTTTAATAAAGGGAAATATTTTAGTTAAAATAAGGCCAATAGTTTTGAGTCAATTCTTAGCTTAATTCTGAGAAGACTTTATGAACTTAGGACAAGGAAGTTACAGTCCAATATGCACGAATATCGAAGGGAATCGCGAGTGTTAGGTTATAAACATACATTTGAAGTTTCATCAAAATCGGATAACAATTATGATCTTTAGAGTGTCTACAAGCTAAACACGTGATTTTTTCGTACAGTCAAGGGCCATAATCCATGAAGTTACGGTCTGATACAATATGCCAATATCGAAAGGAATCGTGATCTTTTGGCGATAAACCTATTTTTCGAGTGTGACCTGTGAAGTGTCTACAAAATATTTGTGGACGGACGGAATGGGGTGACGACAATATACGTGGGCGTATATTAAAATCCATTGTCCCCATATATAACCTGTCACTATCTTGTAAGAAATGTCTTTTTTATGGTTTTCAATGTCTCTGAATTTAAAAATGAATTTCGAGAATCCAGAAATATAAAAATAGAATCCAAAATGGCGGATTTTCAATTAATCGTCATTTTGTTCTTGCTGACTTATAATAGAAATTGCACTAATAAAATAACGCCAACCAGATGTTTAGATTTCTCAGGTTAACTTTTGAAGTTCAAAATAGAATTCAGTAACGATGAAAACGTTATTCGTTTTAAAAGCAATGGGCTCTATTTCAATTTTCGTCTTCCAGTTATGCTGTTTGGGCTATTCAAAGTTAGAAGCAAAAATTTTGGGTCGGCATTCAACGCAGTAGCCCCAAAAACCTTATATAAGACATATTACAAGCCATATCCAACGAAGAAAATGACGATAATTCAATTTTGGCTGCCATTTTGGATTGTCAAAATTTATAATTTATTCCGATACATCGAAAGCCGTATATAATACACAGTAAAAGTCATAACGAGATATTTTAGTACCAAATTTGGCAGCCATTTTTAAAGAAATGCCCGGCGCCATGTGAAAAATACATTTTATGATTATTTTTTTATTTTTTTTTGTTGGTCAAATTCGTTTTTCGGCACATGTCGCCGAAACTTCCTGAAGACCGCCATATTGGATTACTTGCAGTTCGTCTACACACTGATCAGCAGTGAATTTTCGCTAGGCCTCTACAATCACTGATAAGGATGACATCGGTGCGACTTAATGAGTCCTAAATATTAACATTTTTCTTCCTTCAAATTAAATTCTAAAACATTTTTTTTCATTTATTAGAAAAATAAATAAAGACGTTTGAATTATTTGTAGGTAAAAATCATTTCCTATTTAGTGTAAATGGGTATTAAAATAAGTAAAATTCACCATTTACCCCGAATCGGTAACGTCTTACGTAAACAATGCACGTGCCATTGTGCCAATGATTGACGCCGCATGATGTGACGTCACGTGTCGAAACAGTCATCTGTTACAGAGATATTAGAAGATCTCTGTGAAACAGATTGGTTCGTTTAGGGTAAAACGGTTATCCTTAGTCAAGTGATACAAGATAATTCATAACTATGCGGGAGCGGGGTAAATTCACCTGAACACATTTGAATACGCTAATAGAGCTAGTGCATCTTAAAGTTGCACCCAGCCGGGCTTAATCGGGAATTTGAGCAGCGGGTTTACAAAGGTGCGGTTTAACGTCCTACTGTTCTGCTCCTAAACTGGGCTAATGAAGACGGGCATACGCCAGACAGTATGCTATGAGGGAAATTTTGCCCGGGCAGCGGCACTATCGCCTACTCTTATATCGAATTCCAACTGCCAAGGAATCTTTTACGTGCATTCCAATGTATACACGGGACTTCCCATCCGAACGACTAGACAGCTGTTCTTGTCAGGCCCTCCGTCCTGCATCACTGACAAGGGGAAACCCCGCCAATGCAGGGATCGAACACCCGACCTCAAGGCTAGCGAGCCAGCACCTTACCCACTTCACCACATGATCCCCAATAAAATTATGATTTAAGGAGATATATATACAACATAGATAATTTGTACTTCATTCAAGTTAAAGTAACTGAAAAATTTATTTTTATGTCTTAAATTACGTCGAGCTGAATCTATACTAATATTTGTGACTGTCGTTTGTCTGTCTGTTCGGGGTTGGCGGCTACACTAGGTCTGCCCCGAGTCTGAAATTTGGGGTATAGTGGTAGCTCGGACCGGGGAGTAACATAGGCCAGGTGGCGTTAGTCTACCACTTCCGGTTTCGGGGTTATGACCCCCGAGCGAAGCCGGGCATTCTTCTAGTAAACTATAAATGGATCTTTATGGAGATAATTAGATTAATTTATTTAGGGTGACATACGGATGTACATACCTCACAGGTAGATACAGGTAGGTACAGTAATCAGAATGTGTACATTGTGATTGCAATCAAGACAATGAATCACGCTCTACGCCACAAACAAGCCATATGAAAAATACATTTTTCAAGTTAATTTTTGTCAAATTCGATTTTTCGGCATATATAGCGCTTGCATAACCAATTTTTGTTTGGGGAATTGAAAAATAAATTATTTATTCCTCCACTACTAAAAAACACTGATTACGAGATATCGCTTTCCGAAAATTCCTGAAGACCGTCATATTGAATTATGTTAATAATTGCGTCATTTTGCCATGGCCAAATTTGAGTATGATTTTTGTCTGACATATTTATCATTGAACCAATTTTTTTTTTGTTTTGCAATTTGTTTAGGGTAGAACATTATCTCTCCCCGACTAACTCTATGGCAGCTAGAGGCAGTACAAACTCTAGGTACAAAATCAAGGACTATCAGGGCAGTACAAACTCTAGGTACAAAATCAAGGACTATCAGGGCAGTACAAACCCTAGGTACAAAATCAAGGACTATCAGGGCAGTACAAACTCTAGGTACAAAATCAAGGACTATCAGGGCAGTACAAACTCTAGGTACAAAATCAAGGACTATCAGGACAGTACAAAATCAAGGACTATCAGGGCAGTACAAAATCAAGGACTGTCAGGGCAGTACAAAATCAAGGACTGTCAGGGCGGTACAAACTCTAGGCACAACCTCACGGACTCCAGGAGACACAGTACAAACTCTAAGCACTAGAGGCAGTACAAACTCTAGGTACAAACTTAAGGACCCCTAGAAACATTCTAGGTACAAACTCAAGGAATGATAGAAGCAAGCTGTACAAACTCTAGGTACACAAAATAGGTAAATCACATGCCGCTAGAAGCAGTACGACCTCCAGCCATGCCACTGCAGAGGCAACCCCACCTCTACACAAAATAACAACCCAATTCAGAACTTTATCTTGACCTAAATCAGAAAATATTTACATGTCAGACCAACATGAAAAATAAGAAAAGACATTTTTGATGTCAAACTTTATTTTCGTCTCAGACCCAGTGTCTGAAGAACAATGAAACTGAACTAAATATTTGTTAGCTGTCGCCAACAAAAAAGATAATATATGCCCACACAAGTACAAACCCCTTCTGTTATCAACATATCAGCACTGGAGAATGTTGATAAGAGAAACTGCACCCAAACCGGGACAATCAATCTTTGTTTTATTAAACATACATTATGCAAGAGCTAAATCATATATGAAATGTTATATGAATTATTAGACATTTATTAACATGAAAAGACCTTAATCAACTCTCGATGTCATCTTATCTATCCGATTTTTCATGGCATGGCCGCCTGTCCAACCTCATAGGTTTTCCCCGGGTCCTCCCGTTTTCTCCCACTGCCAAAGACACCTACGCGCAAGCGAAATATTGAAATAAAATTAAACCATATGTTAGTCCCAAAATGACCTAGTTTGTGTCGAGTGGACGTTAAACCCCATTTCTCTCTCTCTCTGTGTCTAAAGACCCCTACGCGCAAGCGAAATATTGAAATAAAATTGGCCTAGTTTGTGTCGAGTGGTCGTTAAACCCCATTTCGTTCTCTCTGTTCGATATCAGGGCCGCGTGTTCTGGAATTTGAGCAGCAGAGAGAGGGGGTCGGGGGCTCTAAAAGTAAGTGCAGGTGAACCCACAAGACGAAGATTGAGACAAGACAAATTACACAGACATTGCAAGAAATAAACAACGCATATGAAAGCAAGTGGTGAAGACAATATCAAGTTTGTTGAATGTCTGTATGAAATCAGAAGCCCGGAGACAATATCGCTGCTCAATTTAGGTGCATACATACAAATATGGCCACTCAACCCCACTCAAAAAATAGAGAACTGAAACGGGGTTTAATGTCCTACTGTTCTGCTCCGACTGGGCTAATAAAGACGGGCATATGCCATACAGTGTGCTATGAGGAAAATTTTCAACGGACAGTGGCGGCCTACTCTTATATCGAATTCCAACTGTCATTGGGGTCTTTGAAGTGCACGCCAATGTATACACCGGGACCTCAGGTTTTTTTGGTCCTTGTCAAACCCTCCGTCCAGCACCGCCTACAAGGGGAAACCACGTCTAGTAACATATAGTAAGGTGTTGACAGCGTATAATCGTTCGGATGGTACGAAAACCGAGGTCCGTCCCTGTCCGTGTTGAGATATATGAGATGGTACTATATAGTTTTACCTGGCAAAACCCCAATGCGAATCACATTTTCTTCAACACAACGATTGATTATTGTTATTTATCTACCACAACCAAATACGATTAAGCGTACAAAGTGACACGGATACAAACATTCTCTTTAAAGTCGAAGCGGTAATTGCTGGCTTTACCAGACATTTTAAAAAGATCAATTCTGTTAGAAACACGGCTTGATTTTACAGAATAAATTTGCAGATAAACGACAATTATTTTAAAATTTATATTGGGTTGGATATGTTTAATTAGCCCTAATAGTGTAAAATAAACTTATTTTTCATTAAGAGGTTGCATGTATTAATAAAGAAATTAAGTTTGCTAAAAACAAAGACGTCACAATATCTCAACCGGGTCTCCTCAAACGCTTTGAAGTTCGATCTATTGAAATAAAATTGTATCATATGTTAGTCTCAGAATGATGTCGTTACTTTAGAAACAGAACATTCACCCTTTTTCAAACCAGTTTCCTCCCAATGATAACGACCCATACTCATAAGCGAATAACTGAAAAAATATAATTAAACAATGTGTTAGTCCCGAAATAGCCTAGTTTGTGTCGAGTAGACGTTACCCCCCCCCCCTCCCTCTCTCTATAACAAAGAAACATGTAAATGACCAACATGTTCATTAATCTATACCTCAGTTAAAGGGCCAATCCCGATAATATTTTGGAGAATAAAACTGCTTAATTTTGTGTTAAAACTCCTTAATATCCCGTACCTAAGGGCCGATCAACTAATTCAATATTTGTGATATGTTTTCAAACAACTTACACCCGTCAGTCTTCATCTGGAAATGGAGACCGGTGTCCCAAGCTGTATTATGCGGTGTCTGGATAAAACCAGACTTTCATTTTATAAAAACAATGTGTCTGTGAAATTTACGTTTTGTTATCCAGTACGGCACATGGGTCATTCACTGTATAGACCTCTAAAGGAACGGCGATAGATTATCAGGTCACCCAACGAAAAAAATGACCAGAAATCTTAAAAGGGTTACGTGTCCGGATAAATATTTTTGACGTTCACGTCCAAACAACTCAATATTTTGAGCTGAAATTTTGAGGCAGGGTAAATGCACCATTCCTCTATATTTTGGCGCTTAAATTTCATGCGAACTCGGACTTTTATTTTTGAGACTCTGTTCAAATCGGGATAGTCCCTTTAACTTATCAAAATAACCTGCACATACTTGCTAAATTTCTTGATTATGAATCAATAATTTGTAAAGATAACAATATTGTTTCAGTCATCATATTTCTACATTCGTTGTCTATGAATTTGAAAACAATGTCGCAACGACAATAGTGTTACACCAAATCTTAAGAACAGAATGCTGCTAGTATTGTTCACAGGGAATGAGTTTGTTTACGTTTTTGAGAGCAAATATGTCAAGGATGTTAGATCGGATGTTTTGACCGTTGCCAGTCATTACATCAACAATTTGCACAACCGGTTCTCTCTCTTTCTCTCTCTCTCTCTCTCTCTCCGTCTTTTGATATCAATAATGTATACAACAAATTAAATATATACATTCTTAGAATAACAGATTTCCATGGCAATGGATTATACATCTATGTATAGCTGTATGAGAGTGCTGTTAGCGATGATAATATGATGTGGAGATTTATAATAATAACGGTAAGAAATACTAGCGGATTGGTTAGATATATATAAAGTGGTCATGAGTCATGACCTAGTTGATGTTTAATACTATAGCACACGGATGCCGTCATCTTAACCTACTCATGACCTAATTTTATTTCTGTATCTTTCGGGAAATAAACAAGCGGGGAAAATATTTCATTGGATGTGAATGGTTAGATTTCATTGGCTAATATTTAACGTATCCTGAATCTAAATACGTATTGTTTTCGTTACAGTTTTTATTTGTTTGTTGGGTTTTCTTTTCGCGATTTTAGTCGGAAGTTGCAGCCAAAACTGTCCATGTTGCAAACATTCTGAAATCGTAGATTTTGTTGGACTTGGTCATTTTTGGCAAACCGGATGGGTGTTAGAATGTATCTAAATATAGCCTACACCATCAAAGTTCTGAATATTTACAACTCTCCTAAAAACTGAAATGAAAAGAAATGGGGTTTAACGTCCTTCTGTTCTGCTCCTACTGGGCTAATGAATATGGGCATACGCCATACAGTGTGCTATGAGGGAAATCCTGCCCGAACAGCGGCACTACGGCCTACTCTTATATCGAATTCCAACTGTCAAGGGATCTTTTACACGGGACCTTGGTTTTTCGTCCCATCTGAACGACTAGACAGCTGTCCTTGTCAGGCCCTAGCTCCCTCCTGCATGACTGACAAGGGGGAACCACGCCGGATAAAATATGAATTACGTATATAGTACCGTATTGTCATATATATGTCATATATTACGGTACTATATGGAGTTTAACGTCCACTCGACACAAACTAGGTCATTTCGGTACTAATATATGATTCAATTCTATTTCAATAATTCGCTTATTGTATCTGTAACATCTAGACATAATACCACGCACGCACCCACCCTAGTACTCGCCGTGTATGGATGAGGGATTTGGACAAAAAGCTGATTTAAAATACACATAAATTCCAAATGTAATGTCTGCATTAAATCCATTTAATATGTGTATTAAGTCATCGAATGAGAGTATCGTTTTTATTATCTATATTAATTCCATTAATATATATAGATATTAAATCACGTGGCTAAGTGGGTAAGACGCTGGCTCGCTAGCCTGGAGGTCGGGTGTTCGATCCCTGCATTGGCCGAGAAAGTTCATCTGGATTTTCCGACGTGGTTTCCCCTTGTCAGTGGTGCAGAACGGAGGGTCTGGCAAGGACAGCTGTCTAGTCCTTCGGATGATACGAAAAACCGAGGTCCCATGTATACATTGGAATGCACGTAAAAGATCCCTTGGCAGTTGGAATTCGATATAAGAATAGGTGATATTGCCGCTGCCCGGGCAAAATTTCCCTCATAGCACACTGTATGGTGTATGCCCGTCTTTATTAGCCCAGTATAGGAGCAGAACAGTAGGACGTTAAACCCCATTTCATTTCAGCTTATTTGTCCAAAACCGCCAGCCATAGCCGTTTAACTGACATGTGGTATATTTTGACAGGGAGAACACTCGTATTACTTCACATCATAACATTGAGCTGCGGAAACAACTGCCTGTTGTGTTGATTAGGATCCTTATCGTAATATTATATGTTAGTCCCCTTAAAGGATCTATAGAGGATAACTGATCTGGGGATATCCATGTCATCATATTACTCCTGTATTGTACAGTTGTCAGATTATACCATGAAGACTATTTGTAAATTAATAAAAGATTAAATTTTATAGCCAGATTAAATAATTGGTCTATGGATATTTATTTCATCGTATTACTCTTGTATTGCACAGTTGTCAAACTGTACCAGGATGAATGTGTAAATTAATGGCATTATGTATAATACTCTTTAAAATCTTTAGTTGTATTTTGCCGGATTCTATTTACTTGTATAATCCATTGTCATGGTAATCTATTATACTACGTACGTATAAGTATATGGTAGAAATGAAATGAAATGGCGTTTTACGTCCTACTGTTCTGCTCCGAACTGGGCTGATGAAGATGGGCATACGCCATACAGTGTGCTGTGAGGGAAATTGTGCCTGGATAGCGGCATCTTCTATCCACATAAACACCATTTCATTTCATTTATCCTCAGATTCATAATTTATATATCCCTTTTTATATTTGCATTTGATGTTTGCTTTTTTAAAGAGGGGGATTGGATGGCTGAATGGTTAGCGTGCGCGCTGTAGCATAAAGTCTGTCATTGAGTCGATTGGCGTGGTTTCGAAACCCCGGTTGTAGGTGGCAAGGAGTACATTCGGCTGTCCAACGTGGGTTTTCTCCGGGTCCTCCGGTTGCCTACCACAGCTAAAGACCCCTACGCGCAAGCGTATTATGTAAATAAACTTAAACCATATGTTAGTCCCGAAATGACCTAGTTTGTGTCGAGTGGACGTTAAACCCCATTTCTCTCTCTCTCTCTCTCTCGCTTTTTTTTTAAAAAGAATTTTCATCTATACTAAATTATTATAGCATGTTTTAAGTCAATATAAGATTTTATATGTTCGCAATATTAAAAAACAGTGAGGTTTCACAACTTATCAGTTAGACAGATGTCTTACACTGGAGACATTTCCAGTTACTTTTTGGATCCCTAGAAGAACATTGTTACGCTGGTCTATACACCTCGGATAGTGATAAGGAAATGTTCCGGTACGGGTTCCTCTTGCACCTGGCTAGTCGTTCGGAAGTGACGAAAAACCGGGGTCCCTTGGCAGTCGGAATTCGATATAACAGTAGGCTGTAATGCGTCTGTCCGGCAAAATGTATCCCATAGCACACAGTATGGTGTATGCCCGTCTTCATTAGTCCAGTCAGACCAGCAAGAGAGAGAGAGAAATGGGGTTTAACGTCCACTCGACACAAACTAGGTCATTTCGGGATTAACATATGGTTTAATTTTATTTAAATAATTCGCTTGCGCGTAGGGGCCAGACCAGCAAAGTATAGGACGTTAAACAGTATACCATTTAATGTTTAACGTCTTTCCAGAAACGGGGCGGGGGGGGGGGGGGGTGCATGGCCGAATGGTTAGCACGTGCGTGCTGTATCATAAAGCATGTCATTGAGTCAACTGGCGTGGTGTCGAATCCCCGACTGTACGTGACAAGGAGTAGGGTCGCCTGTCCAACCTAGTGGGTTTTCTCCGGGTCCTCCGGTTTCCTCCCACTGCTAAAGACCCCTACGCGCAAGCGAATTATTGAAATAAAATTAAACCATGCTAGTCTCCAAATGACCTAGTTTGTGTCGAGTGGACGTTAAACCCCATTTCTCTCTCTCCCTCTCTCTTTCCAGAAACATAATCCTTCTACATAACTTTAGATTCCTTTTCTTTAATAATTATTATTCATCATGTTGAGTTTAATACTTTTATAAAATTGTCTAGTTATATTATTTACTCGTAATAAATAAAAGGCATTTCAACTGTTCAAGTTTCAAAACCGCGTGGCAGAAACGACGGGTGTGACTTAAGTTGGTCTAAATGCGGCCCAATTTTTTGTTTTGGGCGGTGTCAAAGGTCATTCTGAAATTCTCTGTTGTCTTATATTCTTTCCGCCTCTTCTCAGAGGCTGTTTGTCGAGCTGTTTCCCTCTGATGATGCCAAAGAGACCGAGGGGTCGTTCATTCGGAGATTTCAAATATCAAATGTCTTATATCTTCTCAGACATCCCATAATTCATCAATCTGTTCCATACTGATGATACGAGAGCGACAGAGGGAAACAATTCATTACGGATCAGTTTGGTAACTAACGTATATTGAACCGCTGCTGTATCTCACAATCACGTTGGTCAGGAGGCTTGAATTAAAGATGGCAAAGTTCGATTATATCGTTGATTTACAAACAGAAGAAGAGAGGACATAGAACGGAGCCTTGTCTCACACCAGAAGTAATACCTGCTCAAAACATATATAAAATGAACGAATCAATAATTGACGTGACATCCGTGTCTCGGGGAAAATGAAATGAAATGGGATTTAACGTCCCACGTATCTGCATCTACTGAGCTAATACAGTCGGACATACATAATGCCGTTTGTTATGAGGGACATTTGATCCAGCAAGCGGCGTTTCCGTTAGTTTTCCGTTCCAACCGAACGACTGGACGTTATTCCTTGTCAGGCCTTCCATTCTGCAAAAAGGGGAAATCAACACCGGGATTAAAAACGGGACCTTCTGCTTTGTGGACCAGCACCTAACCCGCCCTGATTCCCAATGTATCGGAACACAATGACATCTGACTTTGTGGATCACATAGGTACCACTTTACAGTTTAATTAAACATATATTATGCAATAGTTATTACTGCATATTGCATGTCTTTTTTTAGGCCTTAAATGTTATCTAAATTATTAATTAGACATTTATTAACACGACAAGACCATAACCAACTCTCGATGCCATCCTAAGTCTCCGATTTTCCCTGGATTTGAATCCTATCTTCTGTTGATGATTAACCGCAAAAATGGTGATCAATACTTTCTTTATGTCGTTACAGCTAGAACAATGACAGTCGAGGCTACAGTGTTTTTAAAATGAGGTTTTCTCATTAGACTGAAATTTTCACCATATTCCCTTTGCATTATCTATTTTTTTTAAAAACTATTATAGCTAGAACTGCCCTCTCTTTATCTAATCTCCCATAATGTATCTTTAAAGATTCGCTGCGGCTCTTTTATTATAAGAAAGAAGACGAACATGCATAATGCGATAGCGGACATAAATCATACAATATACAGATGAAATGTGAACATCTTAACTGTTGCACTAAGGCATACAAAAATTATTTCTGTGAATTTTTTTTTAAATTGGGGAAGATACCACGAATTTCGCGATATGGTGATAATAAGGATATACGATATCACTACTTACATGGGATATTGGAATTTTTTTGATATTAATGATACATTTCTTTAAAAAAAATCATCGATATCACGGGCAGACATTCGATACATATAATTATCCCCATTGTTATCTTATTTCAAATCACTATTTGACGAGATAACAAAAATGAAATTCTTTTTTTTAGTGATTGTGACCGTTATACTAAACCCCACGACATGCAATTATCGTCTAACATTACCGAGGAATCTCCGGTTCATAGTGAAAATAACGGCACACCCCACATCTATTGGTGAATCTTAAAATTCTGTGATGACGGAACATAATTTGATAGAATTATTTATGGTTTTACCGTTAATCCCTCATGGCGATTAATCTGATGTGCTATCGTTGAATAATGGAGGGTTTGGTTACATGACAATAATTTGATAGCATAATTTATGGTTTTACCGTTAATCCCCCATGGCGATTAATCTGATGTGCTATCGCTGAATAATGGAGGGTTTGGTTACATGACAATAAGAGTACATATTAAGTTACAGTAAGCAAATCGCTAACTCAATTTGATCGACATTGCAAACACGACAATTCTAAAATTGACACAGCAATTGCGCGCCAGGATGCTTTCGAGTGCCATTTACAACGAAGCGACTCGGTGAACGAGGCTAAACATGTGTCATAGGGAGAATACAGGCGGTGTAGACTGGAATAACCAGACGCCAAAGACTGACATATAATTGGGACTCTTCTCGTATTTCGCCGAACATAACTAATTAAAATTTACAGTAAAATTAGTAACAAAGGAACGTAAATCAGTTTATATACATTAATATTACATTATTATAGGCGCTGCCATCCATGTGTGTCCATATCTGGCCCCGTTACAATCTGCGGCGTTTTGAAGCAGATCCCGATGACTCTTTGGCCAGAGTTGTAGCCATGGATGAGACCTGTTTCCAAAAAAACTCAAAAAAACTGGCCGGACGTCATTTTCATGACCGGCATCCAGGCCTTACAACATCGTTGGCAATAGTGTGTACACCCTGATGGAGACTATGCAGAGAAACCATCGACTTTGTATAGGTCTCTTACAGATAGGCTTAGAACTTTTCAGACAGCCCTCGTAAGCCCACCTGCAGAAAATAACAAAATGGTTCCACATAAATTAACTTTCAATGTATATCCGTATGTTTCTCTTACTGATGTCCTATTTAGTGGTATTTTTATCTGCCCATCCACACATCCCCCCGACATGCATTGTGTGGTGCTTTATGCAGAAGAGAGGAATGGGGTTTAACGTCCACTCGACACAGACTAGGTCATTTTGGGACTAATGCTTTATTTAGACTTTTAACTGTTTATTTTTCTGTGCGACATTAGTTTAATAGGACACGGACAGATAGGTTAGCTTTGTTTAACTAATGCAGTTTACCATGTAGAAGAGGCTGGTCTGGTTAGCTGTCACTGGCCCAAATACACCACGTACAATCATGGTACTTGTACGTTTTTCAACTTTTCCAAAGGGGTGATGATTGCGTCAAGTTTATTGGTTGATCGTTTACACTAGGCGCGACCGTGACTGTGAACGTGGCGATCGCATTTGATTGATTTAAATACTATTAACAAGAACGCGAACGTCGGTGGAATTTGTTTCTCGCGAAGATTGCATCCAGAGTGAATTTTTGGCAAAGTTCGAGCGAACGATTTTTATTAGCCAACGTGTGAAGTCAAAAGCAAATCGTGTATGCACCAGTTTCATCTGCGAATGCCCGTATCACCACTTGCAGCACGAACGATGATTCTTGAGAAAGTTGCATTGAGCAGTAGTCGGCCAGGTCTAAAAGCCGATGTCCGTTGCAAATTACGACATAGGTCACGAGATGTAATTAGGGTTAGGTTTAAGAATTTGGGGGACAGGTTATATCTCCACATAAGGACTGACCCTATTTACAGACCAAAAACACTCTCATCAAAATCGTGAGGAATGTAATACCAGAACACAAAATGTGTACAGATCATAAGAGGATATATCATAAGAAATAACAGGACTAGGAGAGAGGGAGAGAGAGGGAGAAATGGGGTTTAACGTCCACTCGACACAAACTTGGTCATTTCGGGACTAACATATGGTTTAATTTTATTTTAATAATTCGCTTGCGCGTAGGGGTCTTTAGCAGTGGGAAGAAACCGAAGGACACGGAGAAAACCCACGAGATTGGACAGGCGACCATACTCCTTGTCACGTACAATCAGGGATTCGAAACATGCCAGTTGACTCAATGACAGGCCTTGTGATACAGCACGCACGTGCTAACCATTCGACCATCCAACCCCCATCACTACACGAAATATCGTTAGCGATTGCCAATTGTTTCCATTTAATAAAACTTCTTCTATACTTCAAAACTGTATAACGTTAGAATCATCCAGCAGATCAGTTAGCATTCTTATTTTATCAACTAGACATTCAGGCAACTCTTTTATTTCCCCCAGGTGGCTCTGCATAGATATATGCAATTTCAAAAAATAAAAAAAATAAAATAAATTAGTTTTACACATATAATATACAGCAACCAAAATAATAATAGGGTTACTAAAGTCGTCTCGAAAATAATTTATAATTAAAAAAAACCTTCGTCAAAGAAATACATTATTGTCAACAGTGACAAAAAAGAGACGAACCAATCGGAACATGCTCGTAATAAAATTCGTTTACAGTGACTAACAGTTTCAATATTGCCAAAAGTATGTTCACAAAAATATTTTTCTAAAACTACAAGAGCCTTCTAATCCATCTATTTCACAAACGATACTCTAAAATCGGGCATACGAAAATTTAAATGGCTTTACTAAAACGGCCTAGAATGTTGGAATGTGAAATGAAATGAAATGAAATGAAACGGGGTTTAACTTCCTACTGTTCTGCTCCTATACTGGGCTAATGAAGACGGGCATACGCTTACTCTTATATCGAATTCCAACTGCCAAGGGATCTTTTACGTGCATTCCAATGCAAGACTGCCCCAGATGGACACGATATAAGTCAATATGGAGCAGATATCCAGAGGAGGGCTATAGCAGCTCCACACATTTCTCCACGTGTTTCTCTGTGTGTTTTAGAACACGACTAATTAAATGAATAAGTGGTACAATTAGGCCATTAATTTCATGCCAGTCAATATACAGTGAAGGCATCAGTAGTGCCAGGATTCCAAAATCTGAAATAGAAAACAGACAATTTTGCATTATAATTGGATGCAAACCAGTCACACACATGGAACCCCAAAACGTCTATAAATTATATCAGAAAATTGTACAGAAATTCTCCAGTTATCATCATCTGTAATTGCAGACAAAAACAAAAATCATCTCTTTCGTTTTCAATCTATATCTAACGTAATAGATGATTTTATGCAAGTTAAGAAAATATCAAAAGCTATATTTTAGAAAATCTGTTTTCATACTTTCATACTACAATGGCGACAACCCCTTGGTTACCTGTAAACCATTTAACACGACTCCCGTGCAAACTATGTATAAAACCCGTTTCGTTGGCCCAGTCGGAGCAGAACAGTAGGACGTTAAACCCTATTTCATGTCTATTTCACATACCGTCTGCGATCCCGTAAGCATCGACACTTAAAGTCAGGGGGGATCATGGTGATTAAGTGGGTAAGACGCTGGCTCGCTAACCTGGAGGTCGGTTGTTCAATCCCTGCATTGGCCAAGAAAGTTCATCCAGATTTTCCGACGTGGTTTCCCCTTGTCAGTGAACAGCTTCTAGTCGTTCGGATGGGACGAAAAACCGAGGTCCCGTGTACACATTGGCGTACACGTAAAAGATCCCTTCCCTCATAGCACACTGTATGGCGTATGCCCGTCTTCATTAGCCCAGTTTTGGAGCAGAACAGTATGGCGTTAAACCCCATTTCATTTCATTTCCTAAAGGCAGAATTGTCTGCACCAATATAAACTATCTTAGAACAACACAGATTGTAAAAAAACAAACTTGTCTATGAATTGAAGAGAGAGAGAGAGAGAGAGAGAGAGAGAAATGGGGTTTAACGTCCACTCGACACAAACTAGGTTTAATTTTATTAACATAATTCGCTTGCGCGTAGGGGTCTTTAGCAGTGGGAGGAAACCGGAGGACCCGGAGAAAACCCACGAGGTTGGACAGGCGACCCTACTCCTTGCCACGTACAACCGGGGATTCGATACCACGCCAGTCGACTCAATGACAGCCTTTATGATACAGCGCGCGCACGCTAACCATTACAGCCATCCACCCCCCCCCCCCCCTTATGAATAGAAGAAACAAGAACTTAATCTGTAATAGACTAGTATTTGATAGTTGTATGTAAGAATTCCATGACAAGGCGGAAGCTAAATATTTATACTCAAGAATTTGGTCATAATTTGAACAATATTCCCGGTGACAATCGACGTTGAAATAAGCTGCTCTACTAATCTAGCCAATAGACGAAGATGAACTCGACCATGATGCTTGGATTTTAAAAAGACAATTATTAATATCCACAACAGTATCATGTATCTTCTCTAAACGTTTATGGCGTATGGAAATTGAGCCAGAAAATGAATCAAATCGGACACCCAACCAATGTAGTTCTTGGCTAGGCAACCATGTTGATATTTCAGGGCAGGGAACAGATCCACTATCAATTAGATCTTTTTTAATCCAACAAAGGTGGAGTTTCAAATCCGTTGTTCAAATAAATAACTACTTATTTACCCTCACCTCGCCTCTCCACTTATCTATATTAGGTCTTGTAATTTAAGTACATACGGTGCTAAACTAAAGCCGAAAGGAATTTAAAATATTTACAAACACCATTAAATCGCAGAGAACCCGATCTTCAATCTTATCAAGGCCTTCGCCTAACACTACATTTTCCGTAACCAAGTCTCGCCCTTTCCAAAGGAAATGTCTAGCTGTGATAACCGACTTGCAAAGTTCAAGGTTCGTTCAATGCCAAAGTTGCTGTAACTTTTCAGCTATGACCCACTTCACATCTTAGTCCAAACTTTTCTAGTTTACTTTTCTGTTCTTCCATTATGCTATGAACTATTACAGCCGTAAAAAACTATTGTTGACGATTCTGAATAGCAGTAATATTTAGCTGTTTGAGTATTACAGCAGCTTTAGAAATTACATTCATTTTATTTTTTAAATTGCTTTATCATTAAACATGCATTATGACGTCACATTAATAATGATGTCATTGTATTAATCATATTAAACATACATTATGCAAGAGCTAAATCCGCCAAATGCAGGTCTTTCTTTAGGCCTGAAATGTTATCTAAATTACTAATAGCCATTAATTAACTTATCCACATCATAATCAACTCTCAAAAGCATCGCTAGCCTGCGATATTTACTGGATTATGATCCCATTTGCTGCTCGACTTCCATTCATAATTTAATCATGAAATGGATGATCGAAACTATGTTTTTTATCGTACAGACTTTAGTACAGATTGCCTTTACATTGTCTTGTTTTTAACTATACCCTTAGGAGCGGCATCTTTTGGTTTAGTACAAAGAATATCTCTTGAAACACTCGGGTTAGACAAGAACATGATAGTAGCAGTAGCTTAATTCTACTTTTATAGAGAGAAATGGAGTTTAACGTCCACTCGACACAAACTAGGTCATTTCGGGACTTAACATATGGTTTAATTTTATTTCAGTAATTCGCTTGCGCGTAGGGGTCTCCCAGCGGGCACACAACGTTGTGACAACATTGTTCAGGGGTTGTATCACAACGTCTGAAATAGGTCAGCTGTAGGTTGTTTTGCAACAAACTCTTACGTTGTGACAACGTTGTACGGACGTCAAAGCAACATTGTCACAACGTTGTGTGGTGGTTGACGAAAAGTTGTGACAACGTTGTACGGACGCCAAAGCAACATTGTCACAACGTTGTGTGGTGGTTGACGAAAAGTTGTGACAACGTTGTACGGACGTCAAAGCAACATTGTCACAACGTTGTGTGGTGGTTGACGAAAAGTTGTGACAACGCTGTACGGACGTTCAAGCAACATTGTCACAACGTTGTGTGGTGGTTGACGAAAAGTTGTCACGACGTCAGAATTTGTTGTTTTTCAACGTTGTGTGGTGGTTGGCGAAAAGTTGTCACGACGTGGGAATTTGTTGTTTTGAGGTTGTATAAAACCCAGTATAAGCCCCATCCGAACTCCCTACAGTTCTGCCCCCACTGGACTAACGAAGACGGGAATAGGCGGCCGGGCACGATGGAAGTTAAATTAGGTGTGTGTTCGGGGAAGGGGGGGGGTGCTTAAATGCCCGACAGATTTGGGCCACGGTTTTGACATAGTGAAACGATACGCGAAGTTTCAACACCCTCACTCAATTAGAATCAAAGTTATTGTGTCCCATCACAACCAATCTAATTGCTTCTTTCTGAATAAAATCAGTATCAATTAATAGGACAGTACGTAGTTTCAAAACATTCAATTCAAACGATTATATTACAGTCAATATTAATGCTAGAGTCATATAACTTTGCAGTAATGGGTAAAGGTAATAGAATCTGATCATTAAATTTTACGTAATGGTCATGTAATGAGTAATGGAAGATTTCAAAAGTAATGAGTAATGGAAATGTAATTAATTACATTCCGAAAATCATGTAATGGTCAATTACATTTCAATTACATTTAATGGCGCATTCTTTGAATGGCATTTAGTAATTAGAACATAATCAAATAACGCACTTTTATGAAATAACAATTACTATGGTTTATTTCACTGCAACGTTTCAACAAGATTTCACAAGTCGTTTTCAAGCATATATACACAAATAAATAAAATGAGAAAGATATGAATATATATATATAAACATCAGTGCGAACTATCCAATGGTATGCATGTCTTTAAATCTGATTGATTAAATGCTAAATTAGCACTAATCTTTAAATAGTAATAAAATGTAATTATTTACTTTCAATGTAATGGGTAATGAATGATATTGCTAAAAATGAGAAAGTAATTTCAATGCAATTGGTACTGTAATAATAATAATAATTTATTATTTATAATGCGCCTATTACCAATATAAAACACTCAATGCTCAATGGCGCAGTTAACATTTTGTGGACATCACACATAGAAAATAAAATAAAATTAAATGGATGATAAAAGAACTTAAAATGGCTTATAAAGATTATAATAAAATATGACATGTAATAAACAAATTTAAACTGTACATGTACTTAATTGGTCCCTCTTCTGTCCGGCTCATATTTTAGATGAGCCGAAACTGCTGTTATTATCTCGGCTTCATTGCAGCTCGGCTGACTGATCATTACACTATCTGAAGAATACAAAAAACTGTATATTTACTCTGTCAAATTTTGTAAATTATATAATTCAGTCCGATCAAAAAGGTGGTCCTAAAGCTGTAACAGATAATTCTGCATCCCATGAATTATGGACCAAAGGTGGCTTATTGGGTAAAACGCTGGCTCGCTTGTCTGGAGGTCGCATTTTCGATCCCTACATTTGCCGAGAAAGTTCAGTAGGCCTGACAAGGACAACTGTTAGTCGTTTGGATGGTATGAAAAACCAAGGCCTCGTGTACACATTGACGTGCAAGTAAAAGATCTCTTGGCAGTTTGAATTCGAGTAGGCCATAGTGCCGCTGCCCGGGCAAATTTTTCCTTCATTGCACGCGGTATAGCGCATGCCCATCTTCATTAGCCTAGTCTGAGCAGAACAGTAGGACGTTAAACCCCATATGAATTATATTATATATGACCCAATAACACATTCTATATGAGACATCGCTTGTGTTATTACTTTCATATTCTCCATAAATTTGTACGTGAAAGAAAGGCATGGGTGTTAAATTACAAAAAAGATAGGTTGCCAGGCAACGAAACATACGCCCACAGCAGCTAAATCGTCCGGGCAGTCAACAAGAGTTGTCGCATATTTTTACTTTTTTCGGTAATGAAACATTTATAATACACTAAAATCTGATTAAGAGCAACAACTCAGAAAACCATTAGAATTTGTTTGGTTTTTATAAAGTTCTGCCCCATGCTAACGTTTTGTATACAAAACTTTTAATACTGTATCATGGATTTAGCTGTCCAAGTCATAAAGATAGGTTGCCAGGCAACGAAACATACGCCCACAGTAGCTAAATCGTCCAGGCAGTCAACAACAGTTGTCACATATTTTTACTTTTTTCGGTAATGAAACATTTATAATACACTAAAATCTGATTAAGAGCAACAACTCAGAAAACCATTAGAATTTGTTAGGTTTTTATAAAGTTCTGCCCCATGCTAACGTTTTGTATACAAAACTTTTAATACTGTATCATGGATTTAGCTGTTTCAAGTCATAAAAATTCATTGAAAATCAATATACTTGTTTGCCTCAAGATCTTAAACTCTGTGTATCAATCTGAAGTCAATCGGATATTAACTTTGGCCTCTAGGGCGTCCCCAAGATTTTTCAAAGTGATCAAGGGCCATAACTTTGGCAGTAATTATCAGAAATCTTTGAAAATCAATAGGATTCTTCGCCTCGTGACCTCAAACACTGTGTATAAATTTAAAGTCAATGAGATTAACTTTAGCCTTTAGAGCATCCACAAGGTTTTTTGAAGTGATCAAGGGCCATAACTCTGGAAGTAATTATCGAAAATCACTGAAAATGAATAGACTTCTTCGTCTCATGACCTTAAACACTGTGTATGAATTTAAAGTCAATCGGATATTAACTGAGCGTCCACAAGATTTTTCAAAGTGATCAAGGGCCATAACTCTGGCAGTAATTATCGTAAATTGCTGAAAATCAATAGGCTTCTTCGTCTCATGACCTTAAACATTGTGTATAAATTTAAAGTCAATCGGATATTAACTTTGGTCTCTAGAGCGTCCACAAGATTTTTTGAAGTGATCAAGAGCCATAACTCTGGCAGTAATTATCGGAAATCACTGAAAATCAATAGGCTTCTTCGTCTCATGACCTTAAACACTGTGTATAAATTTAAAATCGATCGGATATTAACTTTGGCCTCTAGAGCGTCCACAAGATTTTTTGAAGTGATCAAGGGCCATAACTCTGGCAGTAATTATCGGAAATCGCTGAAAATCAATAGGATTCTTCGTCTCATGACCTTAAACCCTGTGTATAAATTTTAAGTCAATCGGATATTAACTTTGGCCTCTAGAGCGTCCACAAGATATTTTGAAGTGACCAAGGGCCATAACACTGGCAGTAATTATCGGAAATCGCCGAAAATCAATAGGCTTCTTCGTCTCATGACCTTAAACACTGTGTATAAATTTAAAGTCAATCGGATATTAAGTTTGGCCTCTAGAGCGTCCACAAGATTTTTTGAAGTGATCAAGCAATTGTGGACGCCGGACCGACGGACGAACGGACGGGGGCGAGGACAACATACGACCACATTTCAATGTCGGCGTATAAAAAGATCAACACTCATCGATGAAGTAATAAAAACTCGTGTATGCCCATACCATGTTTGATTATCCGATATTTAAGGATATGTTCGTAAATTGAGTATGATAAAAACAAACCTCTGACAACTTTGTAAATTTCTAAGTCCATTATGGACCGCCTCCCTTTATTTCCCTTTAAATTAAATTGGGCCATTAGGGAATTAGACATCAACCTGTTAAAATAAAAAGACATACTGTTTATGCGTTTGACAATACCACGAATTTTGACTTTCCATTCCTTGACACCTAGAAATGGACATAAATGGGTTGCAACGCATATAATAATGTAATATGTTTGTATATTAACTGATTTACATTCAATCGTTTCTGTTTTTACTGTAATGTCTAATCAGTTATGTTCGGCGAAATACGCGAAGAGAGAGAGAGAAATGGGGTTTAACGTCCACTTGACACAAACTTGGTCATTTCGGGACTAACACATGGTTCAATTTTATTTCAATAATTCGCTAGCGCGTAGGGGTCTTTTTAGCAGTGGGAGGAAAACGGAGGACCCGGAGAAAACCCACCAGGTTAGACAGGCGACCAAACTCCTTGTCACGTACAACCGGGGAATCGAAACCCCGCCAGTTGACTCAATAACAGACCGTATGATACAGCGTGCGCGTGCTAACCATTCGGCCATCCAATCCCCCATACGCGAAGAGTCCAAACTGAATGCCAGTCTTTGGCGTCTGGTTATTCAAGTTTACACCCGCATATAGTATTCTCTTGGGTATATTTAACTTCATTCTTCGAGTCTCTCTATTACAAATGAAATTTGAAAGCATTCTTGCACGCGATTCGTGTGGCAATTTCAAAACTTTAACTTTGTGTTAAATATTGGACATTAGAAGCCCATCTTTTTACGGTTACAACATTGATGTTGGGTTTAATTAAACAATGAGTCCCATGGTTGCAATGTCGAAGACTGTGGATGATATTGAGTTAGAGACTTGACTCCTTTAAGACGAAGACGATTGGAAAACGAATGTACGATTATTTTATCAATTTGTTTTCAAAAGAAAGAATACGACTTTAAACTGGTAACCACCAAGGCTCATCAGATGGGTTACCTATAGCTATAACATGAAATAAATGAAACACATCTAGTATATTATTATATTTCAATCACTGTAATATTTACAATCAATGTCAGTTCAATTATGCAGGTGTATGCTCATGGATATTGATGTTGTACATTTAATAATAAAATTACCCTTCACTTGAATTAAATCTAAAACCCACAAGCATGTAATTAAAGAGCTGTGGTGTTAACAGTCGCACTAGCCCGGCATTATATCCACCTGTCCGTAGATCGACAAAGTACAAGATTTAATTTTCAGAGCATATATGTTTTGTTGCGTGTCAACCTATCTTTTTAATTAAGATCGTAGACTTGGTTGCCTAATAATTAAGATGTATACAGCGACTTGGTTAACCGTTCATCGGTTACTACTGGTGAAACGGTTAAAAAAATTACAAACCGATATTCGTTTTCATATCATATTTGACATTCAAAACCAGGAATGGTAGCCAAATATGTTTTCATTCACTAAAGACTATATTAATAGTTCATACAGCACAAAGTTCATATAGCATTTGTCATTTGTAATATATCACGGGAAATTAATGTCTTATTAATTCCTGCTCGAAGTTTTGTACACGTTACATTATTATTAACACTCCCTGCAAAGCTTGGGGTCGTATCAACTTATCTAAACAATTCATGAAATTGGTAACCCTATAAATTTAAAGATAATAGATAATGGGAAAGTCCATTATACAATACTATAAATATTGAAATGGCCCCTTCCAATTCCAGACATAGATTGAAATAGCTCTTTCCAAATCCAGACATAGCAAATGACCAAAAACTAAATGATTAAAATGCAATACAATTATAAAATAAAAACACTAAATGGACACAAAATATTAATTAATCGTAACATACCTAATTCTCAACTGTTACGCCTTCTAGCAACTTATAAAACTCGATAGTTTATCACAGCTCTAAAAAAGCAGCCATGCCGGTTTGGCTGGGATTCCTTTTTGGCGGAAAGATGTTTAAATTTGATTGGGCCAACTGTCAACCTTGGGTGTGTTTTAAAATAAAATATGTATAAGATAATTAATCTTGACCTTTATTGGGTTTTTTTATATACCGGTACATTAAATATAGATATTTTGCAATTAAGTTTTAAAGGTGTAATAAACGTTTAATAAATGTTTTTTAAAAAAAAAAATTTTTCAAATGGCGTGTATAGGTAATTGTTACCTATTCATTGCGGGTTCTTTATAAACGGTTCATAAACGTTTAAAAAAATCATATTTACGGTACTACGTTTTAATGGAAAATTTTGTAAGAAAACATCAATTATGAACGTTATCTAAACATATTATATTAAACATTTTTATCAATATTTATCGAAAACTTCTGAAAAACTTACACTTAAAACATTTAAAAAACGTTTAATAAATATTTTTTTTTTTACATAACCTTTTAGAAACAAGAAAAATAACAAAAACAAAAACAAAAAACGTTTTTGAAATATTTTGTGCTTGCTGGGATTCACTTAGAACTGTAATTAATTAAATAATGGCCAGGTTTCACACTTATATATACTGAGCGCCATGGAAAACGCATCACTTAGTTTTTCGTATAACAAAATGATCCTGTAAACATATCTTATTTATTTTGCTTCTTATTGTGAACAATATTCAAATGGGAACACATCAATAACAACACATTTGTACACTTATGGATGTTTAATCTGTAATCAACGGTACAAAGTCAGAGGGGTCAAAACCAAAAGTACGGCACAGATGTCAGTAGCGCGTGTGTCCTCCACGGGCTTTTACGCACGCTGTGCAGCGACGTCGCATGGAATTAACCAATGTTTGAAAGAAGGCCTGGGGCAAATTGTTCCATTCTTGGACAAGAGCAGCTTCTAAAGCAGCAATGGTGTGCATCTGTGGTCTCCGATACAGACGGCGTCCAATCTCATCCCAGACATGTTCTATTGGTGCCATGTCCGGAGACATGGCTGGCCAGTTCAAGACATTGATGTTGTTAGCAGCCAGGAAGTCCATACTAAAACGGGCGGTATGCGAACGTGCATTATTCTGTTGGAAGTGCTGAAGTTGTGGGTGCGCTCGAAACATCGGAACAACAATTGGTTGCAAGACATCATCACGGTAGGCTACAGCATTAACGCGACCCCTGCAAATGTGTAGGGCGGTCCGGTGATGAAATGTGAAGCCTCCCCACATCATTACACTTCCCCCACCCCATCGATTCGTTTCGAAGACGCAGCAGTCTGCAAGACGTTCCTCAAGACATCTCCACACACGTTGACGGCCATCAGCGTGATAAAGATGAAAGCAACTCCCATCACTGAAGAGCACACTTTGCCAGTCTACTCTTCTCCATGTCTGGTGTGTCCTTGAGCCCCTATCAAACGCCGCTGACGGTGATGATCCCTGAGGATAGCTCCAACATAAGGTCGTCGTCGAGTCCTACTTCTCTTAGACGACGTCTTACGGTGTTGGCACTTACTGGTCCTTGTCTTTCGACCACTGCCGCACATGTTTGAGTCGCTGGGCAGAATCTGTCACGCAGATGAGTGACCCGGATGTAGCGGTCTTGAGCCTGGGTTGTAACGCGTTGTGGACCAGGACGTTGACGGTCACGCGTTGATCCAGTAACTCGAATACGTTCCACCAACCTTACAGTAGTGGACTGATGACAATTGAGGTGTTTGGCAATAATAGCACGCGTAGACATGCCAGCCCTGGACATTCCCATGGCTTCATTCCGTTGATTTTCAGTAAGTCTCGGCATCTCTAGCTCGATTCCTTCACACGTCCAACAACAAATTACGACAAATTGACGTTTCACAGTTCATGTACAACACATTAAGTTGAAAACATGCTTTTAAAGGGCTCACACACAATGCTGCACGTGAATATTGGGTTTTTCATGTGCATCTCATGCAATTTTTTTTGTGCACACGGACCGAAATTTTTTGCGTTTGGGAGCATTGTGTGAAACAATAGTTCATAGTATTGCATAATATTATACATACAAAACCAACTAGTAATAAAATAATTGGGAAAAAAAGTGATGCGTTTTCCATGGCGCTCAGTAATATAACGGTATCTACTTAAAATGATCATTTAAATACTTAAAAGAGATTGAATTGATTTCATTATTCTTTTATTATTATTTCTTTTTTTTATACCGGAATAGTATTATTAAATTTACATTAGCACTATTAGATGTCGATCTACGGCTGTTTTTATTAATAATTTGTTTAGTGAAACCGAATGATAAAAATTGCGTTAAGTCTACGTCGATCGAGATTTTGCCGTGGGTAACAAAACTCCGTCAAATCAAATAGCCCAGTGACGTGTAGAATAGATCAAATGGCTTGCTATGTGTCGCAAATTATTCGTTTAACGGCTATGTATATGAGTAATATGAAAAAACTAATGATGAGAGATTTCATTTAGATTAGATCTACTTGCGCAACACATCAACGCAAATGTCTAGCCTAGACTAGTGCAGATCACGTCGGTTCTAAATTCTACGTCGCTTGGCCTAGACTCGTGTATTCTGAGCGGACTGACACAATCATGCAGCTGGTCCAGCTAGTTTTAATAGTTAAAGCAAGAATTTCATATTTTCTAAGAAAGTCAAAACATAATTATTTCTATATCTTTTGCTCAATAGGCTGTCAACTCAATAATAACACCGGAAATAATAACACAATTACCACCTGTGTTGTTCTACCCCCCCCCCCCCCATGGAAAAACTATCTGCAAACATTTGAATTTGAAGTTGAAAATGATATTTTGGCCAATTTCTCAACTGGCAATAGTGATCAAGGTAGGACTGTTTATAGATACCATCTATTTTAAAGCTTTACTTTAATACATTTTAAAAATATAACTTAAAAATATGAAATTCACTCGGCACAGTTGCAGTCTGAGTGTGTTTTGAAATGAACGTCGCCACTTACATCGCGGTCGTCAACAAAGTCCATGCCTACATTGCCGGTAATCATATTCGAGGGGCTTTCATATTCAACTTAATAATAATAGTCTCTGTTACTACATGATGTATGTATAGGTGCGCGTGTTTTACATACATGTAAATATAGTTGGTGTTTTTGTTGTTTTATAGCCATTGATAATGCTGTTGCGTAGGTAGCCTAATGTTTTGTTTGTATTTGTATGCTGTCTCTAATAGCCTAATGGGGTGTTAAGATACAATATAATTTTATCTGATGTTATATTAGCCTTAGAAGAAGCAATTGACGATTTTTATATCCCTTCCACATACCCGGTTGAGAGTTAAAATAATAGAACTTACCTTCGGCACGAACCAAAAAACCAATATGGCGTCCCAGAAGCATCTTTCGCGGCAACATTTAGAGTCACGTTATCAGTTTCCGCGGGAAAAAAAACCGCTAGTGTTACCAGATAATTTACTGAAGAATTAACCGGAATATTTGTCAGCTTCTAGTTGTTTTACAATAAGCCTTAAATAAAATGTATTATAGTTTGTATTGTGTTATTAAATCTCGATCTACGTCGTTAACCAATACAACTGTACCCAAGATCATACGTCAATTTCTATAGATAAGCGCATTGCAATTCCTGTTTTATGCACTGAATTTGTGTAGCAAACGCTGCACACTACACAATATGCATTAATCACCATTTTCTGTGCTTTGTGTTATTATTTCAATTGAAAAACACCGGATGTAAAAACAGCGACATTTAGGTGCGGGAGAGGCATCTCGTTTACAGTTCATAATACATTTTTATAATACTTGACGGACGCAAACGCCTTTTCTTGCTTTCCCAACCCGTGTGCTCAGCAACATGAAAGCAAGCCAGTATTGCCTATTTAGTACACCAATAACTTTAATGCATTAAAGGAAATTATGATTTCCGAAAAATTATAAAACAAATAAATGACCGATGTCGCACACCGCCGAGTGGGACCCGACGAAATGTTTCAATCCGCTATCAATGCAGTACAAATTCGCCGTGTTCAATGACAAGAAAGTGAAAATGTTTTATTATACTTAAAAATCATCGAATTTGGGGCTCTTTATTTGACTGACAAGAAAGCAAAATATTTTCTTCCAAATAACATTCTGAAAGTTCCGCTTTCACTTTCTCTCGGGATTTTGAATGTGACTTTTTACCTAAATTGCTGCCGGGAACAGGGAATGTCAGGCAATGTCATGACCTTGACTCAGGTTACAACCCCAAAATTGACCTTGCGGGTGCGGGTCACGACTTTGACCATGACATTTATTCGCGATATCTGGGTGGTACATGAAGTTTTGGGACTTTTTCGATCCCAAGGTCAAGGGTCAGGTCAAAGGTCAAGGTCCCATTCGAAAGGTCAATGAGTTGCCTATCCATGGTCATGACCTTTGATTTGCCGCGCAGACCAGGGGCCCCACCATGTGCCCGGGAGCATCGAACTCAGTAGATATTTTGGTGACCTTGACCCTTTCAGATGACCTTGACCTACCGGGGTCATGTGGACCAAGATGACATTTTGGAAGGTCAAGGTCCAGTGGTCCTGACTTTATTAGATAGGCCCCTAGGGTTCAAAAACCAAAATACTTCCGGGGCCCCTAGCGGGTCAAGGTCACGACTTTTGGTTGGCGATTTTAAAAAATGAAGAACAAATGTTGGGTCAGTCTATCGGGTCACCAAACCCTGGGGCGATCGGAAGACATTTTTGGGGCAAATTTCCCTAGAAAGTGAAATAGCTGAGCATTACAGCGGTGTGGTCTAAGGGCAGATAACTCGCCAATCCCAAATCGGATCCGACGACCTTGAGGTCGTGGCTATTTAAACTAAATTGACCCCTGGGAGTCTCGTGGTGACCTTGGTTTGACAATCAGAGGTCAAGGTTCGAACTGCTATATATGACGTTTCGATAACGTTATGACAATGTTGTGACAACGTTTTAACAACGTTGTGACAACAACCTGTATATGAAGTTTTGATAACGTTGTGACAACGTTGTGACAACAACCTGTATATGACGTTTTGATAATGTTTTGAAGACGTTGTGACAACGTTGTGACCACGTTGTAACAACGCCGTGACAACAACCTGTATATGACGTTTTGATAACGTTGTGACAACGTTGTGAGAACAACCTGTATAATAATGACGTTTTGGTAACGTTTTGAAGACGTTGTGACAACGTTGTGACAAAGTTGTAAAACCGCTGTGACAACAACATGTATATGACGTTTTGATAACGTTGTGACAACAACCTGTATATGACGTTTGAATAACGTTTTGATGACGTTGTGACAACGTTGTGACAACAACCTGTATATGACGTTTTGATAACGTTTTGAAGACGTTGTTACAACGTTGTGACAACGTTGTAACGACAACCTGTATATGACGTTTTGATAACGTTGTGACAACGTTGTGACAACAACCTGTATATGACGTTAGAATAACGTCTTGATGACGTTGTGACAATGTTGTGACAACGTTGTGACAACAACCTGTATATGACGTTTTGATAACGTTTTGATGACGTTGTGACAACGTTGTGTCAACAACCTGTATATGACGTAAATACAACGTCGAATATTGGTCGAAAACACGTTGTACAACGTCACGACCAATATTGACGTTGTCACAATGTTGTAACAACGTTGCGTGCCCGCTGGGCTTTAGCAGTGGGAGGAAACCGAAGGACCCGGAGAAAACCCACAAGGTTGGACAGGCGACCCTACTCTTTGTCACGTACAACCGGGGATTCAAACCACGCCAGTCGACTCAATGACTTTACTTTTACAAGGTTCTTAAAACAATTGTTGAGTTGCCTAACGTGCGGGTTTCTAAATTCAATTTCTTGTTCCAGCTTTCTGTTATGTTTCGTAAAAAAGTAGTCTTGATTATCCCGGCCTGTTAATCAGACGTAGAATGTTCGGAAGACTGGTTAAGCGAGAATAATTTCAAAACGAGTGCATGTAAACTATTTTTTACTTACGTGTCTATTATTTATGGGTGGTTAAATGGTCATAGCTTATTAAGTACAACATGCCCGTTGGTGTAATTGTCAAGATGTTTTATTTATGGTGGGGCACCCTACCGTTTATCTTACAACAGTCGACAATCAAGGTCATCTTGTGGCAACTTTATTGACGCATTTTATTGTGAAAAGATTCCCAATTAAAGGAGTATGTATTTCGTTTTTACAACAATGGAGAGTTTATTACTTTACTTGATTTCCTTAACCCTTTCGGGCCCAAGTGGCTAAGTTTTAAAATAATTTCTTGTTTTATGATATGCATTGGTATCAGGACCCATATAGGTGTACAGTCTGCCTGACGGCAATATATGAGAGTAATTGCAAATATTACCCATTTTTTTTGATATAAACTTTATGAAAGGGTTTTGATTTGGATAAAGTTTCATGAAAAAAAATTCACAATCATTTTACTTACGTAGAACTTTCTCTGTATCTTCAAACATGCACAAAGATTTTCTTACAAAAAGATCACCGTGATTTGGTGTTTGACATTGAAATACCACTTTAATTTTTTTACTGCACTACTTCAACCCCACAAAGATTTTCTTACAAAAAGATCACCGTGATTTGGTGTTTGACATTGAAATACCACTTTAATTTTTTTTACTGCACTACTTCAACCCCACCATAGACCTACCTAAAACTGACTTATAATGAAATACTGACCATAATACACATATGCACTACATTGCAACATTGTATTCACTGTATGATGCGTCGGGCTTGAAAGGGTTAAACCTTGTGAAGCTAAAAGGACGGACATGCTAATGATTATTCGGACTTTCCAGGGTTCTTCAAACACTTGGTGTGATGAGGGATCTATTTATAAAGTAAAGTAAAATAACTTTTTCAGTGGATATACAGCCAGTACCTTACCCACTTATTAGCCACGTGGCTCTCAACAATTTAAGATACTGATGATCAATATAAATGTAGAAATTTTAGAATGTTTAGGCGCTTCTGTATACAATTTGTTCATGTCTTTGTAAAGTTGTGTATCTTTGTATAATTATGTACATGTATATGTATCTTTGCTTACTGCATGTATCTTTCTATTATTTTTATTTGTATATGCACATAACCTTGTATGTTTTTTATGCAATAAAGTTTCTTCTATTACATCTAATTTAACATATAAAAGGTTTAGTATAAGTTTATGTAATATTTGAATCAAATGTTATTTTTATTTATTAAATTTTTATTAATTTTTTTTTCTACATTTAATTTGAATGTAAATTAAAAGTCTCATAGAACCTGATCCCAAACCCATCTAAATATAGAGCAGTGTAATATGATACTTAACATTCCCTATACACCACATCCTCTGTATCAGAGAATTAGGCTACAACATATATCTTTGACAAGTTGATGACAGGATTTTTTTCAAAACTGTATTCTCTGTGGGGGTCGCATTCCTAAATCTGAGGAAAAATGGCTAATTTCGACCTAGTCCAAGGACTGTATAGACGAACTGTTTCCGGTCTGAAGAAAGCAGTAATGTTTACGCCAAAGACGTGAAGGTCCAGTCATATTGGCGTGACATTTTTTTTACAGGATTTAAGTGTGCACTTTGATGTACAGGTGTTTGAAACGGTCATGAAGGGTTGGCACGAAAAGCAAAAAAAGCCGTGAGCAAGGTTTAAAAGAAGCCTCGTTGAACCAAGAAAAGATTGAGAGAGAGATGGGTTTTAACGTCTACTCCACACAAATCAGGTCATTTCGGGACTAACATATGGTTCAATTTTAATTCAATAATTCGCTTGCGCGTAGGGGTCTTTAGCCGTGGGAGGGAACCGGAGAGGACCCAGAAAAAACCCACTAGGTTTTTCAGGGGACCCTACTCCTTGTCACGTACAACCGCGGAATGAAAACCACGCCAGTTGACTCACTGACAGACCTTATGATACAACGCGCACGCACTAACCATTCAGCCATCCAATCACCCCCCCCCCCCTTAAAAAAAGAGATTGATTAATGAATGAAACATACATAAAAGTACTCTTACTTCAAAAATTAGCAGTGGGAGGAAACTGGAGAAAACCCACACGATTAAGGACAAGACTTCATTCTTTGTCATGTACATTCTAAATTCACTAGACAATCATAATTGTGTTCTCCTTATATTGTTAGACCTGTCAGCTGCCTTTGATATCGTCGATCATAGCATTCTAATTCCTCGTTTAATATCTGATTTCGGTATATCCGGCTCTGCAATCAACCTTCTCAGATCTTATTTATCTGATAGAAAACAATCTGTTGTTGTCAGTGGCAAATCATCTGAAGATGTTGGCCTTTTATACGGTGTCCCACAGGGCTCTGTTTTGGGTCCAATTCTGTTCAGCTTGTATACCTCGCCCTTGGGTAAAATAATTAAAAAGTATAATATCCAGTATCATCTTTATGCAGATGATACGCAGTTGTATATCTCGTTCAAACCAATTGTTAAAGATGGCTTCGTTTTAACTAAGTATATTTTAGAACCTTGTGTCAATGAAATACGACAATGGATGTCAACCAATTTTTTAAAGCTGAACGATGATAAAACCGAGTATCTTTTAATTAGCTCACCAACAGTTCAAGCAAAAATTTCAGATAACATTGATATTTCTATCGGTGACGTTTCTGTGGAGCCAGTAAAAACTGCTAGAAACATTTGTGTAATATTTGATAGTCACCTAAACTTAGAGTCTCATGTAAATAATGTATGTAAATTATGTTATTATCACCTACGTAATATTAGTAAAATTCGCAATCACCTTTCAACTGACGCAATACAAACACTTATAAGTACCTTAATTATCTCCAGACTGGACAGTTGCAACTCCTTATTGATTGGCCTTCCGTGTCGCACTATTGACAAACTCCAAAAAGTACAGAATTCAGCAGCAAGACTGATCACACGCACGGAATATAATGAGCATATTGCCCCAATTTTATTTGAACTGCACTGGTTGCCTATTGTTTTTAGAATTAAATATAAAATACTTTTATTGACTTTTAAATGTTTTAATGGTATGGCGCCCTTTTACTTGTCCTGTCTTTTGGATATTTATAAACCTTCTCGAACGTTACGGTCATCCAGAGACAACTTTTTATCAACGGAAAAAAGAGTCAACCTTTTAAGTTATGGAGAGCGATCGTTTTCGTTTCAAGCACCAAAGCAGTGGAATCTCTTGCCTTTTAGTATCCGCAGTTGTACCTCTTTAACAACTTTTAAATCTAAACTTAAAACTTTCTTATTCCAAGAGGCTTTTAATTGTTGAATTAGTTTTAAATCTTAACCATATGTATTTTATAGATATTTATATATTTATTTTTGTACTGATTTTATAGATATTTAGTTTCTTACTGTTTCTATAATCATTATTTTTACTGATTTTCTATTTTCTATACATGTATTTATTGTAAAGCGCACCTGAACACGTATGTGAAAGATAGCGCTATATAAGTGTTGTATAATAATAATAATAATAATAATAATGTACAAGCATGAGAATCAATGACAGGCCTAATGCTCTAAAGCGAATTTATTTGACCAGTCCCCCCCCCACCCGCCCTGTATTATTATGTTGGCAGCGATCAAAACCTTGGGTAAGCTGAGGAATTAAGTCAAGTATTCTTTTTGTTTTAGGTGAAGAGGGTAGATTAATGGACATTTTAGAATTTGTAACTGGATTGGATGATGTTCCTATTATTGGATTTGTCCCCACCCCCACAGTTTATGAAGAGATTCCATATGCCAATACTCTCTAAATGTCAATTCTCTTTCCCCCAAAAAGCTTTATTCCCCAGCAAAAATATATTTACTAGAGAGAATGCCTAGGTTAACTGCCAATTCTTGATGATTAAAAAAAAAATTGACCAATTTCTGAATCTATTTACATTGTTGCCTTAATATGAAACATTTACGGCCACAATGCAAATAGATTCAGAAATTGGTCTAATTTGTTATAAAAGTAAACAGATTTGATGTATTAATTATTGAAATAATATATGGAATTGTTTTTGCCCTGAGTGATTATAAAAGTTGTAGACACTTCTCAGTTAGAGAACTGAAACTGTTTTGTTAAGAATGATTCTTCGTGTATGTCGTTTAACTTGCATTCCCACGAATTTGTTTTGCACATTTCAAAGATTTAAATGTTTTTATAAATTGAAGTAAATTACCCAAGCCTGTGGATATTTATGTGTTTATAATTGTTTTGAACTCTCCGGAATCTAAGATCTACTATTAAAATCGATTGTTCTTATGCAGTTTCAACTGAAATTTTGTATTCCCACAAATTTGTTTTGAATATTTCAAGTTTGAAATTTTTATATAAATTGAAATAAATTATCCAAGCCCGTGAATATATGTGTTTTTGATTGTTTTGAACATCTAAATGGCCATTCCAGCAGTTCTTACATATGTTTTAGCTATTAAAATACAAAAGTTTTATGCAATTTCAACTGAAATTTTGTAGAAATGAAACTTTATAAATTCTAACAAATAGTTATCTCAAATGAAATGAAATGGGGTTTAACGGCCTACTGTTTTGCTCCTAAACTGGGTTAATGAAGACGGGCATACGCCATACAGTGTGCTATGAGGGAAATTTTGCCCGGGCAGCGGCGCTGCGGCCTACTCTTATATCGAATTCCAACTGCCAAGGGATCTTTTACGTGTGCCAATTTGTACACGGGACCTCGGTGTTTCGTCCCATCCGAACGACTAGACAGCTGTACTTGTCAGGCCCTCCGTCCTGCATCACTGACAAGGGGGGGGGGGGGGAAACCACGCTAGTTATCTCAAATAAGATAGATTTTTCTGTTGAAGTCGGTACCAACCCAGACCGACAATGCAATGTAATGCACCAACCCTGACAATGGTATGTACGCAAAGCAACCACCCTGACAGTGGTATGTAACCATTTTTCCAAGAATTGATTGAATTCAATATAAGAGTAGGCCGGTAGCGCCGCTATCCGGGCAAGTTTACCTCATACTACACTGTATAGCGCATGCCAGTCTTCATTAGCCCACTCGGAGCAGGACGTTAAACCACATTTCATTTTCCTACTTTTCTGCGACAATGCGCTATGCTGAGGGCTAGTCGGAAATTTGCTAGGGACAGTGGCATTTCTCCACCGAATTCCAACTGTGAATGGTCTTTTATGTGCACCCCAATGTTTGCTTGTGTTTTTGTCCCATCAGGATCAGCGTACATAATCAAATTTTATATTGAGAGGAATTAGCCAAAAATCCGCAATGACATTTAATATGGGACATTACGACATATTTAATGTCGTGGTGTTGGGTTAAAATGTCATATTGTCGGGTTAAAATAATGCCAAGATGTTCGGTTGTCTTGGAGTCGGGTTAAAATGTCGCGATGTCGGGTTGTCGCCTTATGATACCAATCAGCCACCACGCCTTTTTTTATATTCATATTTATAGCAGTTTTTATAGCGGCGGACTAGTGCACCCACGGAACCCCTATAATTTAGGAAGAATGCGAGGAATAGATTAAGAAAATTAATGGACCAATGGTACTTATTGAAATCGGATTGACCTTACCTTAGCTGACTGAATATGTAGGCCACATTTGATAATATTGGAAAGTAAGAAAAAGAAAAACGAATTATTAAAATCGGTCAGAAAAAAATAAAGGGAGATAACTGACACGTATATTGCTGGAATCGGATCTGAATAAATAGGTCGCATAAAAGTAGGAAAACTGATAACACGAGAAGGCGTATATTTTAAATACCATTTAAAGACATGTCTTCTACTCAATAAAATAGTCCCTTATATGTGTTAATAATTTTAGGTTTATATCCAAAATATCTCGGTTTCTATCGATATTGGCATGCATCGGACATTAACATTACGGATTATGGCCCCTGATTGTTCGAAAATCACTTCTAGCTTGTGGACACTCTAGAGGTCACAATTTTTGTCTGATTTTGACGAAACTTGAAATGCATGTTTATTAACCTAAGATCTAGGTTCCTTTCGATATTTGTGCATATCGGGTCGTATCTTCCTAAATTATGGCCTTTGATTGGACGAAAAATTGGTTTTTAGTGTGTGGTCCCTCTAGGTTCCTTTCGATATTTGTGCATATCGGGTCGTATCTTCCTAAATTATGGCCCTTGATTGGACGAAAAATTGGTTTTTAGTGTGTGGTCCCTCTAGAGGTCACAATTTTTATCCGATTTAATTAATCGTTTGAATATATCACCGTTACACAAAATGGCCGCCCTTCGTACGCAATTAGTGTACATATATGGTTATAGCAAGGTTGTGGAAATTCTAGAGGCTAAAATTATGATTCGATTTAGGTGTACCATAGTGCGTTTCAGCGCAATTTGTAACATGGGACTCGAAGATCGAGGTTAGACATATTCCACCAGTCATGTCAAACGGTGACAACATGTTCTTATCTGGAGAGCATGGGCAATAAATACTATCGGTGTAGACTGGAATAACCATTGAATTGAGACTTCTGGCGTATTTCGCCGTACATAACTGATTTGAAATTAGAGTAAAATGGAAACGGTTGAATGTAAATCAGTTTATATACATTCATATTACATTATTATATGCGTTGCGACCCATTTGTGTTCATTTCTAGGTCCTAAATATTAGCGATTTAGCTCCTTTAAATATAAAACACCAAAAGTATTGTGTCAAATGACATGTGTTTCATTGGGAAATGTTGTTTTTTGACATTTTTCTCATTACAATTTACATTTGCGCTCTGTCGCTTCGCATTTGTCTTTACTAAGCATCTTACGCACTAATCGGATTAAAATACAGATCTATATTTCGTTTCGTTTTTTTTATACTTTCGATGGCCTACACTACATGAAGATCTGACCGGTTGTAGTAAAAGGTCGCGTCAGAGGTGGTGCGAACGGCTTTTGACCCTATGACGCCAGACATTTATTAAGCAATCAGCGTTCACATTTCTAGTGGTTCACACACAGTTCGGTGCATCGCACGCCAAGAAGTGGCCGTAATCTCCCACGCCATCCAGAACGCAGGTTATATAACAACTCTTCCAGATCCTGGTGTAGTACTGACAAATAAACTAATAAAATTTTGAACTATAAAAAAACGAAACGAAATATTTTAATCAGATTGCTTACGCACAGAACTACCTTTGATATTATGCAAATGTAGGATATCACGTGACTTATTACCATATACGGAACGGAGGCCGAGATCAACCTGTCATACTATAAGCCAGCATACTATAAGGGTATTCACCATCACCACACGATAAGGGGGAGTCAAGCTGGCACAGTTTATGGAGGCAGACCACCATTAATTTCCCAATTGACTTCAATGTTAATTCTGGCCTCTTTGCCCACCTCCAACTTTCCCCCAAATTTTCGTTGGGCTGAATGCTTTTCACTACAGACAGAGCCACAAATGGTCATGTCTTTGAACTAAAATTTATATGAGGTTGACCACCAATATTTTGAGAAACACAAACTTGAAGAAGCATACTAAAAACATGTAACTAGTTGCCGTACATATCGCCGTAGCTAACCTGATAACCCTGTTATCCTTCCGCCTCAAAATCATGAATATTTACCAAACCCTGGCAAAAAATGTTTATTCAAACCCTCGTCGTCCATTCTAGACCTAAAAATCAACAAAAATGGGCATGCAAAAGGGGAGAAAAGAGAGAGAGAAAATTGCTATAAATAGACGAACTACAATTCGTGGGAACCGAGATGGTGAAATTTTGGTGAAATTTAATGGTGTTCTGCCTCCTATATGAAATTCGCTAGACGAGCCTTCGACAGATAAGGCAAATCGAAAGTATAGTCTATTTTTAGCAATTAGGTTACTCTCTGACAGCGACACATTTCTTTCGACAAAACAACGAGGACATTTCATTCTCTTCTAAAGTACATAATCATGAATGTGTCAGGATATAACTGATAGTGTCAAAGAGACATACTTCCCAGTGATGTATAACACGATATAACTGGAATGTCGTATTAAGACAAGTATTTTGACATTTTAAACACACGCCACCGCCCCTTTGTAAATAGAGTTTAGTACAGGCTAACTTAGATCCATTTAAAAAAAAATGAATATACTTAAAGAAAGGAATGACTATACATTTTTTAGTAAAGATATACGAAATTCTGGATTAAGCTCCGCAAGGGAATCAGCCCTTAGCCAGTTGACAACAAAGTAAATAGAATCTTGCTACCTTTATCTGCCTCCCTTACTTTGTAGCAGTTCTCACTATAATAGTTAAAAACTAGATAATGTAAACGCAATTTGCTGAAAATTGCAGTCAAATTGATCCAATCTGAACCGAGATTTTAGTGATTGAATCTTCGGCCTAGCCTCGATCATCATTACTAAAGTCGTTACGATAAAAAATATAGTCTCGATTATCCATTTCATGATTAAATCATGAATGAAAGTTGAGAAGCAAATGGGATCCTAATCCAGTAAATATCACAGGCTAGCGTTGACATTGAGAGTTGATTATGGTCTAGTTTAGATAACATTTCAGGCCTAAAGAAAGACCTGCAATAGGTAGATTTGTCTCCTGGGTAATGTAGGTTTAACCAGTGCCTGAACTATAGATAAATTATGTCATGTCAATGACCTCGCATCACTTCCAGGGATCGTTCACTCCTATGTTGCACTAACTCCAGGCCCTGAGTTCACAAAGCATTCTCAGACTTCAATTAAGAATTTACTCAGCTTTGAATCACTGTTTATGAGAAATATCTTTGATCCAGAAATACAAAACTTTGCATATAGTTTCTTATTGATGTATTTGATACATTAACACAATAAAAGTTTTATATAGGGCTACATTTTAGTTTAAATAAGGCGGACAATTTTAGGTAACTTCTTAACTTAAGTGATTTAGATCTATTATTATATAGTTGAAAGATGGTTGAATTGTACAAGTGGACTTCTTGTGTATTTTTCTTGAATTCTCATTGCTGACTAACTGAAGACAGGACTCTTGTTGGTTGTTGATATTACTATATTCTTTGATTAAAAAATAATCAACATAAATTACAACAGATATAACAAATATTGGTTGAATGCCTAATAGTAGATAGGCTCCAATATGGATATTTGAATTGACATAAACTTGTGTCTACAAATACAGGTAAATAAGGTTTGCCTTTAGAAATGTGATCTAACTTGATCTCCCAATGACACGTTTGTAGAATCTTCCTCCCTAAGGTTTGTTTCAATGGCATTTATAATTGAACTACAGTATACAGGTCACAATTCCATGGAATGCAATTACTGCTTATTACTGAGCTCGACTAACTTGATCTCCCAATGACACGTGTGTAGCAAGGTCTTCCTTAATTCTGTTATTTAGGTCTATATATCCCCATGCATCACTGTGACACTATTGGTTCTTTAATCAGGTTCTGGACGAGACTAGTTTAACATCTTATAATACTTTTATTCTCTGCTTCTTCTAACATATTATGTACAAAACGTAAGACTCCGTATTGAGGGAGCTATGTCCTAGCTTGTGCCAACTCCAATACGCTCTCCCCCATTCCGTCTCGTCTCGTCCCGTGCCGAGGCGCACATGGCCTGCGCTCTCGTGTCCTGGCCGGACCTAACTGTCGATTCGTTTGTTATCTGGGTTTATAAACCCTTCCAAATAAAGGATCTTATTAGGCATCTGGCTAATGTATCATGTATCATATCAGGTACATTCGATACATGTTAATCAGACAAAGAAAGTTTAAATAAAACATGCCAGCAAGTTAAGGTTACATAATCACATAGGGCTGCTACCAAGAACTCCAGGGATGTCGATAGCGAACAGGTGTCAAGTTGGCAGGAAGCGTCTATAACATCAGATAATCTGTGATTATGTAACATCACCTAGGGCATTAATCTCATAAATCTACCGTCTATACAAACAATATACCATGGTAACTAAAACACTATAGTACGTAGACATTAATTACAATTTATAAGCTCAATTTTAAGTGTAAAACAAAGAATACTGGAGACAGGTGATTAAAGACATATATAGGACAATAGGAACTAGATATAAATGGGGAGGGGGTAATTAAGATGGATTAAGATCCATTAAAATATAGTTTACTTAATAAAGTAATACTGCGCGGATTATCACGACGTATTAAACATTTACTATTGGGCCGGGTGGGGGGGGGGCGAATGGTTATCATAAAGGTTGTACGTGACAAGGAGTAGGGTCGCCTGTCCAACCTCCTCTGGTTTCCTCCCACTGCTAAAGACCCCTACGCTCAAGCGAATTATTGAAATAAAATTAAACCATATGTTAGTCCAGAAATGACCTAGTTTGTGTCGAGTGGACGTTAAACCCGATTTCTCTCTCTCTATTGGGCCGTAATTCACTCTACTACAGAATCACCTGGAAGGAAATCTCTTTGAAGAGGTGTTAGTATTGAATTATCATCAAGGAAGTTATAGACCCGTTTATATATTTTCTCAAATATTTTTGAAATAATGCAAAGGAGGGAAATGAAAATAGCCAAAACATTCGCAAACTTCCAAAATTTTGGAGGAGTTGGATGGCGTGCGCGTTGTATCATAAGGTCTGTCATTGAGTCAACTGTCGTAGTTTCGATTCCCTAGTTGTGCGTGACAAGGAGTAGGGTCGCCTGCCCAACCTCGTGTGTGTTCTCCGGGTCCTCCGGTTTCCTCTCACTGCTACAGAGCCCTACGCGCAAGCGAATTAATGAAATAAAATTGAACCATATGTTAATCTCGAAATAGCTAGTAGGTGTCTAGTGGCCGTCAAGCCCCCCCCCCCTCTCTCTGTGATCAGTTTACTAGTGAATTGAACACGGAATTCATCAATATCAGAACGACCGACAAGATTATGTAGTTTCTGTATGTATACCATCACGATTTGTATTTTCGTAATACCATATCATTCGTTTGAAGTATTGTTTAGGAATACTAAATGAGGGCAATGGTCGCTACAGAAATTAACTAACACATCGCATTCATCTGAGTGTTGAGTTAAACTTATCAGGTCTAAAGGGGAATTATACTTACGAGAGGGGTTCACTCGTCCGCGGGTGCACTAGTCCGCCTCTATAAGAAATATTATAAATACGGGTATCAAAAAACCTAATCCTAACCCTAACCGATATAATAGATATCGGTGGACTAATGAACTCGCGGACTAGTGAACCTTAACCCTAACCCAACCCCTAATAATAGATATCGGTGTACTAATGAACTCGTGGACAAGTGAGCCTTCCCCACCCATGCTTACAGGTTTTGTTATAATATGTTGGTTGATATAGTAATGGGTCAGATTCAACAGGTTAATTACACCGTGAATAAAACTAGTTGTTTTATGTACGCTTGTTGACATTAGAGACATAATAAAGATACCTGTCTTACAGGTGATAAATAGATACCTGCTCTTTTAAAGATGCATTCCCAGGATGGTATTTATAGGGTACGTGGGAATGCATCTTTAATACATGTGATAAATAGATACACGTCTTTTAATTAAGGTGAGAAATAGATAAGCCGTTATCACAACACGTCAGTTTGTAGGCCATAAATATATCTTACAGGTGATAAATAGATGCTACAGGTGATAAATATCCTACGTCAAGGTAGAAAGGTGACTTGGGTGTATGGGGTTAAATAGTTGCACGTCCCCAAATGCACTCCATCAAGATGTGGTGTCGTTTATTACAACTCTAACGTCCAAAGAATTACAGTGAATACTTTATATCAAAGTAGCTAAGTCTCTAACTCAATATCATCCAAAACCTTCGACATTGAAAACACGACCTTACCGTGGACCGATCCCTACCCCTCGCCATCGACGTGAACGTCTACAACAACAACACCAGAACTGGCGACACAGGCAATGGAGAACTGTTCTCTTCACAGTTGCGAGTCGGTATTGCGTATCAACTGCAGATAACAGGACCAGAATATGGCTTCGACGTAGCCAGGGTCATTCTGACCAATGTGTCATGGGAAGGTCCAAGCATAATGGATTGGGGTGGAATCTGCCTGAACCAGAGAGTGGGTCCTGTGGTGTTACAAAATCTTGGTCCAGGGAGAGGAGGCGGTATCACAACAGTGCGCTACAACGATCAAGCTCTCAGACCCCACGTCATACCACATTTCGCACGTTAACGAAACAACGTTTTCTAAGCATGACAACGTTATGCACAGGCCAGCCCTTAGTCCGGACTTAAGGCCGGTTGAACACCTTTGGGGTGTAATTCAGAGGAGACGTGATAACGTCGTACCAATGGTGGACACACCTGATACTGATGTACAGACTCTAAACCTTCTCGTAATGTCTTGGAATTGTGATGAATTAATCACTAATGTGTCAACACACTGTTCACAAAATATTGCTTTGATCCATTTAGTAAGTCGTTTTCTAGAATGGTTTGATTAAGGTGCCTCTCTGGTTTTGAAATCGTACTGACGTTTTTTTTGCTGTTTAGTATATTTAAAGGAGCTAAATTGCTAATATTTTGGATCTAGAAATTGACATAAATGACTTGCAACGCATATAATAATGCAATATGAATGTATATGAACTGATTTACATTCAACCGTTTCTGTTTTTACTGTAATTTCAAATCCCATATGTTCCGCTAAATACGCCAGAAGTCTCAATCGAATGGCAATCTCTAGCGTCTGGCTATTCCAGTCTACCTCGATAGTATCCAGATAAGAATATGGCGCCACCGTTTGACATGACTTGTGGAATATGTCTAGCCTCGTTCTTCGAGTCCCTTTTTACAAATGGCACTGAAACGGCATTATGGTACACGATTCGTGTACCAATGGTAAAATGTTTATTTTGTCTTAAATATTGGATATCAGAAGCCCATATTTTCCCGGTAAGATCACAACATCAATGTTGTTTAAATTGACAAATAATCCGTGTTTTCAATGTCGAAGACTTTTTGGATGATATTGAGTTAGAGACTTAGCTTCTTTAAATTTGAATTCAACAAAATAAAACATTTTGTCGATGGTATTTAAAAAATGTACAACAGAAGGTTATACAAGTTTGTGATGAAATACTGACATTATTCATACATCTGCCGTAGGAAGAGATAAAGATTGTAATTTTTCACTTTGACTTCTAAGTGACATATACATGTATAATTATATAACTTTTTATATAATCCAAAATATTTAAATATTAAACATACATTATGGAAGAGCTAAATCTGCCTATTGAAAGTCTTTATTTAGGCTTCAGATGTTATAGAAATTATTAATAAGACCTTTATTTACACGACAAGCTTAAAATCAACTCCGTAGATCCACGGATGGCTTGGATACAGTTTGGATTTAAACAGCCTCGTCCATTTAAAATTAAATCAATAATTGGCGGACCTAGCTAACGTTTACCGTTACTCGCTGATGCCACAACCGGAAACTGGTGATGAAAAGCCTGCCAAGAGAGGCTACCATAGGCATTGAGCATGTTACTTGATAATCGAGAATATGTGGGTGGAGTTATCTTTTGTCAATCAAACGATCGCCAATTCTCATAGACGGTGAAGACACAATTAATGCCTATTTCTAGTCCAACCTTCTAACAGTGACAATTCCGTTCAGAACAAAGTAATCTGACTCAAATTTTCTTTTTCATCATCTATTTTTGAATTATTATAACAAGAATGGCCAACTCTTTATAAAACTCTTAACTAATGTATCTTTAATGGGTCATATAATGAGCTTTTGTATGGATGTACCCAGGGTGATATATAAAGAGAGCTTGGTCAACTGCTGCCATGGTCGCCATTTTGTTTTTAAAAACCTCTTTTTAAGCCAATACGATTAAATACAGTTCTATATTTCGTTTCGTTTATTCATACTTTCGATGGCCTCCACTATATGAAGATCTGACCAGTTGCAGTGGAAGGTCGCGTTACGGGTCATACGAGTGGCTTTTGACCCTATGACGCCAATCATTGATTAATCAAACAGCGTTGAAGTTTCTAGGGGTTTACCCAAGAACTCGCCCAAACAGACCGTTTCATTGGCTAATCCCCCACATCAACCAGAACGCGGGTATTTAACAACGCTTCGAGATCCTAGTGTTGTGAAGACATGTAAAACGAAATTTTGAACTATAAAAAACGAAACGAAATAGGATCTTGTTTCAGATTGTAAGTGTAATAGTTCGACATCATACTAAACAGACGCTAAGCTAGTTGATCGACATTTTAATTTCATAAATCGAAGATTTTAGTCGAAGAGACTAAGTATATACTTCGCGAATTGAGAAGTATTTATTTCGCTTCCATTTTTTAAAATAGAAACGGTTTATGTAGTCTTTGTGTGTACGACAGATGTGAAACAGAGTAATGCCGAATTACAGAATAGTTTACTAATTGTTCCCCCCCCCCCCGCCTTTCGAAGAAAGCAGGAGACTATTAAAATGGGTTCGTCCGTCTGGCACACTTTTTGAGACACAATAACTCTCTTTCTAATTGGTCTACAATGTTCAAACTTGGTGTAGGTGTTTACTGTGTCAATGCCTTGATGGAGTTCGAAGATAGTCGGTCGCAAAATCAGTGCAGTCGGAAGTGCTGACTGCACACGTCACGCTACTCACGCAAATCGTTAGTATAAAATAACCTTGTCAACTTAATGTGTTTCACTCTTATTCCGTTGTGAGTATGTAGGTCTAAGAACAAAATTTCCCCCAGGGAGAAAAATAGTCGGTCTCAAAATAAGTGCAGTCACTGCAGTCGGTCTCAAATTATGCATCGCCGTCTTAATGAATTAATGAGGTAAACAAATAATGCCAGAATAGATCCCAAAGTCGGTCGCAAAATCAGTGCAGTCGGTCGTAAGATATGAGCAGTCGGTATCAAAATAAATGCTCACTGCACACGTCACTCTACTCACGCAAAACTTTAGTATAAAATAACCTTGTCGACTTATCATGTTTGAAAAAAATGTTTTTCACCAAATAGTCGGTCTCAAAAAAAAAAGTGCTCACCGCAGTCGGTCTCAGACTAAATTAATTAATGGGGTGTTTTCTGACCATCAGAATTCTGCAAATTCTCTCCCCAAAGTCCAGGGCATTTCAGAGACCAAGTAAGCGCCCCATTGAGGTAAAGTGCCCTCAGGCCCAGTCCTCAAAAATTAATAGCTCAGTTACATGTCGGCGCTCAATTCCATTATGCCATCATTCTTCAACTCCTTCTCTGACTTTTACTATCTCATCACTATCATATTCACGGTTACAGTGAATCGCCCAGTTAGTAGTACCACTAGTGAGTGAGTCGTGGGTCAAAAGACTGTAGAATTGTTAGTTCTACTCTTACAAAACAGGCGACATTGACAGATAGACCTCAAGATTCTGTCCCATTTCTTATCCTCTGTAATAATATTGCTAGAATTTTTGCTCTTGAAATAAGATGCCTTTATATTTCATTAATTAATATCTTTGACAAGTTAGTAATTTCAAACATATTCACATATATAGTGTGCACTAAATCAACTTAGTCTGTAATTGACAGTTGACACATAAAAAAGAGTTATTTATCGAAAACATATGTCACTCATTTACCACCAGAATTACACGTGAGTGGAATTATTCTAATTGCATCATTTAGCTCAAAGTAACCAATCATTTTGTTAATTACACAAGTTCAGGGCCATGATCACGCGTTATTGTGCATGATATTCATTTACCTTTAAAAGAAACCGGGGAACCCTGTAAGTCAGACTTGCATTAGATTCCAGAGATCGAGGTTACATCTGAGTTCTTAGACAGCCGCGAGGCTGGCTAGGGTAGAGAAATGGTTTTAACTAGTATTGTTATCTATTATGCGTGTATACCTGTATTCAGCTATATACATATATAAAACGTAGAAGCAAACTGTCGCATTGGTATTCCTGGTAAGACAGTAAATACACAACGTGAAGCAGAAGTAAAGACAGCTAGAGACAAATTCTAGACGATTACAAGGCTACAGAAATATGTAGTAAGAAAAGATGCATGGGTCGTATGTAGGATGTGGCGACCGGTTTCCCATAGACGCTCTCCGCGTCAGACAGAAGGCTCATGGTGCTACACCTCTCGTTAACGAGAATTTAGATCCATTTGCTATGACATTGACTAAAATTGTCAGGCCCAGTCCCAAAAATTGAAAGCTCGGTTACACATCTCAAATTTTTTCGCGACTGCGGCGCTCGATTCAATTATAACATCATTCTTCCACTCCTCTATTGTCTTATACTGTCTCAGCACTATCATATTCACGGTTATACTGAACTGCCTAGTTATGTTAGTAGTACCACTGGCACTGGTTTGTGGGTCACGTGGGGCGTCAGACTATACAAAAGTTCTGTCAACTCTTGCAAAACAGGCGGAATTGGCAGGGGCAGATCTCGAGATTTTGTCTAATTGACTCACATTTCTGGCCCCCTCGTCCACAAGAATTTCTCCCATCTCCCAGCAATGACCTCAAATGCCAAGATATTGACTCAATTTTTCAAAATTTTCTCAGGTTGAACAGTGTTATAGGCACAACCCCTATCTAGATCCGCTACTTCACATGGCCCCTACAAAACTCGCACCTGTGGTGCTCGGTTCCTGATTGCGTCACTCGTACTAGGGGTATGGGCATCAGTCGGTCGGATTTTCGCTAAACACCCCCCGCCCCCAAACAAAATCGTTATGTACGCCCCTGGAGATAAGCAATTTGATTGGTTGATGCTTTGGGACACGATAACTTTAGTTCTAATTAAGTGAGAGTGATGAAACTTGGTGTATAGTTTCATTACATCAATACCTTGACTAAGTTCGATAATGAGCATTTTCTGCTCCGGGTAAGCAGAGCGATAAGCAATTTGATTGGCCGAGACTTTGGAATATCATAACTCTCCTTCTAACTGAGCTAGAATGTTCAAACTTGGTGTAGCGGTTTATTTGGTCACTGCCGTGATGGTGTTCGAAGATGAGCATGTTCTGCTTAGGGTAGGCCGAGATAAGCAATTTGATTGGCTGATGCTTTGGGACACGATAACTGTGGTTCTAATTAAGCGAGAGTAGTGAAACTTGGTGTATAGTTTCATTACATCAATACCTTGACTAAGTTCGATGGTGGGCATTTTCTGCTTAGAGTAAGCAGGGCAATGCAAACTTGGTGTAGGCGTTCAATAGGTGAATGTCTTAACTGAGTTCAATTATTAACATTTCGAGCTCAAGCTAAGCAGAGCGAATCAATTTCATTGGTCGATGCTTTGGGACAAGATAATTTTGATTCTATCTGATAGAGAGTGATTAAACTTAGTGTATAGTTTGATTGCTCGATACTTTTGAAAAAAATAAATGTGCGATTAATTAATTTGTGTCATCTATTTATTTTGGGATTTCGGCGGGGGAACATCAGCCTCGCTGTTGGTTTGTTTTAGATATGGTGACCATTAAGGACAGAGATCTATTCTCGAAGTAGATATAGTGCTCTGTATGCATAATGAGATCAACTGTTGTAGTGGCAAGGAGTAGGGTCGCCTGTCCAACCTCGTGGGTTTTCTCCGGGTCCTCCGACTGCTAAAGACCCCTACGCGCAAGCGAATTATGTAAATAAAATTAAACCATATGTTAGTCCCGAAATGACCTACAATGTAGTTTGTGTCGAGTGGACGTAAAACCCCATTTCATTCTCTCTCTCTCTCAAACATATCAAGCACAAACCTTCTTATACATAAAGACTTTATGATTAGCTTGTATTGAGGTAGCCATCGTCCTAGCTTGGCTTCGCATCATGGGGCGCCTACTCCCAACTAACTTACATAGCCGCTCTCCGGTCCAAACTTCAGATCTTCCTGGTCCAACCTCGTGGGTTTTCTCCGGGTCCTCCGGTTTCCTCCCACTGCTAAAGACCCCTATGCGCAAGCGAATTATTGAAATAAAAAATTAAACCATATGTTATTCCCGAAATGACTTTGTGTCGAGTGGACGTTAAACCCCATTTCTCTCTCTCTTCTTTATACCATTGTCCGATGTCAAGATGAGTACACAGCTTGCTATAGATAATGCAATGGATTGGTTTTCTGTACAAATTATTTTACAAGACAACAGACATTACATGAATCAACTATCTTGTCATAAGTGACATGATGAGGATTTAATTAATCCTGCCACGTGTCAAAGATGACATGCCCCAATTGTGTAACACAAATATTAGAACAAGACATCTAATATAATAAGTGTCCGTGAAAAAGAAAATGAAATGAAATGGGGTTTAACGTCCTACTGTTCTGCTCCGACTGGGCTAATGAAGACAAGCATACGCCATACAGCGTGCGTGCTATGAGGGAAACTTGCCCGGACAGCGGCACTACGGCCTACTCTTATTTCGAATTCCATCTGTGAATGGTTCTTTTACGTACACACCAATGTGTACACGGGACCTAGGTTTGTCGTACCATCCGAACGACTAGACAATTTCCTGGCCAGGCCGTGTCGGTAAGTTCCGAGGACCTTTCTCGACCAACACCGGGGGTGAACTCGAGACCTGGTTATCAAGCCAGTGTCGTATTCACTGAACAGACAAATTGATTAAAATACAGATCTATATTTCGTAGGGGTGGTTGGAAGGCTGAATGGTTAGCGTGCGCGCGCTGTATCATAAAGTCTGTCATTGAGTCGACTGGTGTGGTTTCGAATCCCCGGTTGTACGTGACAAGGAGTAGGGTCGCCTGTCCAACCTCGTGGGTTTTCTCCGTGTCCTCCGGTTTCCTCCCACTGCTAAAGACCCCTATGCGCAAGCGAATTATTGAAATAAAATTATACCATATGTTAGTCCCGAAATGACCTAGTTTGTGTCGAGTGGACGTTAAACCCCATTTCTCTCTCTCTCTATATATATATTTCGTTTAGTTTTTAGACGCCCACATTTTCATGTGGACGTAGTGTCGTCGCCCCTGTCCAGTGGTGCCGGAACCCGGGTACCAGGGTATACAAATGGGGTATACATGTATACCCATGCCCTAATGATGAAAGTTTTCAACCTTTTTACTATTCTATTCATTTTTAAATGATAGATATGTAATTGCTGGTCGGTCGCGAACAATCGACTATTTGCCAAAATTCACAAGTTGAGAATGGACGAAATAGACATTGTGAAAATATTATCTGAATTTATTGTGAAATCTGATCAGCGCATCAATTATTTCGGTCGATTATAGTCTTATTATAGTGTCTCGTCAACACTTGCTCCTGAATATGAACTCTTGCAAGAATCGTGTCTATAAATCTACTGTCTCGTTCAAAAGGCGTATTCTATTTTCTTGATGAAGATTGGTGTATTGAATGTCAAATTAAAAGATTTTTTTATGAGATGAATTGCTCATGATAGGATAATTGTGAATAATCAGGCTTTTGTCTCTTTCATTATCATTTATTTAACGGGGTTTTATGTTGGAATTTGGAATGCTAGAGGCGCTCTAAACAGCGTTCTCGGAATTGACAAATTTCAAAATTTCGTGGAAATCGGACTAAAATTGCCGAACAAAATGACCGTCCTTTATACCCAAATAGTGTTAAAAAAATATGGTATATTAAGGTTGTGGACCCTCTAGAGGCCACAGTTTTTTATCCGATTTGGATGAAACTTTAAATATATAGTTCTATCACAAAGATCTTGGTTCCTTTTGATAATCACACATATCCCAACGTAAATTTCTAGATTATGGCCCCTGATTGGTCGAAAAATCGTATTTTTAGCTTGTGGATTTTCTTGAGGTCACAATTGTTTTTCCGATTTTAAAACTCGTTTAGATATATCACAATTTCACCATAATGAAGGTTGAATTCGAATTTCGGGAAAATCGAAAGAAACTGCCCGACAAAATGGCCGCTCTGTGTACGCAAATTGTGTATAAGTACATAATACAAAGGTTATGGACCATCTAGAGGTCACAATTTTTATCCGATTTTGATGAAACGTAAAACATATTTTTATATTCCAAACATCTGTCTCTTTTGATATTTGCACATTTCAGACCATAAATTTCTGGATTATGGCCCCTGATTGTACAAAAAAATCGTTTTTGTTTTTAGCTTGTTCTCTATCCATCTCTTGCAAAATGTGGGCGTATCCTGCCTGGCAGCCGCTGGTTTCTACTTTCGATGGCCTCTACAGCATGAAGATTTGACCAGTTGTAGTGGGAGGTCGCGTCAGAGGTCATACGAGCGACTTGTGGCCTTATATGTTGTCCGACATTTGTTTAACCAATCAGCGTTGATGTTTCTAGTGGGTTGCCGTGCAACTAACGCCAACACCTCGCCGTATCAGACCGTTTCATTGGCTAATCCCTCACATCATTCAGAACGCGGAAAAGAGGCGAAGATTACTTATTAAGAACCATGTCGTCGGACATGTGAATTATTTACATATTATCTGAACGACCTTCCATTCTACAATATTGACAATGGAAATCAAGACTGGATAATCCAAGGTTACTTTTACGGTTCACCCCGGGATCGAACCCGGGGCCCCTAGCTGGTAAGTGAGCCAATGATGAAGCCACAAAAGCCTCCATCAAAAGACTAGAACGTTACGTGTTTTGTAGTAGACATTATTGCATAAAACACCTTTCAGGGTTGTGTGCAATTATCACCCAATAACACATTCTACCGTAGATATCGCTAGTGGAATAACTTTCAGAATTAATGAGATATCGCTTTACATGAATTTGATTGGTCAATTAAAAAGAACTACATTTTTTATCAAGTGGGAACTACTTTTTGGGCCCAGTAATATTTGCTGGAGAATTACTATGAACGTGTTTGCTTCGTAGTGGTTTTGACCTTAAAGGAAACACCGAGTCAATATATAGGACTGTGCAACGGGTAACTTGCTGTCAAGAAATGATGTATTACTTCGCCGTAAGGTTCACTTGTGTGGTAAATAAAATCTCCTAATCGTCTTTTTTGAAATCAAAAAATATCAACACTCGTCGATAAAGCAAAAAAAAAAAGACTCGGCAAAGCCTCAGTTTTGGGGTATGTTTTTTGGTTTGTTTTTTTTTTACTTTTTTGACTTGTGTTGATATGTTTTGATATCAAGAAAAAAATTGTAGGAGATTCTCTATAGAAGAAGAAGAAACTTTATTGTATAAAAAAACTTACAAGGTTATGTGCATACAAATAAAAAATAATAGAAATATACATGGACATAATTATACAAAGATACACAACTTTACAAAGACATGAACGAAATGCATACAAAAGCTCCTAAACATTTTAAAATTTCTATATTTTTATTCACCATCAGTATTTCAAATTGTTCATTCAGTTTATAAAGATTTGGTTCACGAACTAGAATTAATCTGAACAGTTCTTTTGGTTTTTCGTTTTGTCTTTTACAATTTGTTATAAAATGAATTCCGTCTTCCACGTCTTGACGTATATTATATAAACGATCTTTTACGTCTAATTTTAAAAATCTCCCCGTTTCAATTTTCAGTTTATGCGCGCTTATTCTTAGATTTGTTAGTGCTTTTCCGTGTTTTCGATTCTTATCACATCTAAATAATTTTCATAATTTATATCATTTTTTATATTTACATATGTCCTTAACTTATTTAAGGACGTTCCATCAAGGCCTTTATGCTTATTTATTTTTTCGGACAATAAATTATTATAATACGATTTCAAATCTATGTTTGATTTTATATATTCACAATTCTTTATAAATGAAAACCAGCTATATCTTCCGTCAATCTGGTTAAAACACAGATCCTATTTCGTTTCGTTTTTATAGTTCAAAATTTCGTTTTACTTGTTTTTACTACGCTTGGATCTGGAAGAGTTGTTATTTAACTTGTGTTCTGAATGGTGTCAGGGATAAGCCAATGAAACAGTCTGTTACGGCGAGTTTTAAGCGTGTTTTGCACGGAACTGTGGGTAATCCACTAGTAACATCAGTGCTGATTGGTTAATCAAATGTCTGACGTCATAGGTCATACGTCGGTCTTTTGACCCCTGACGTGACCTATGGTTATAACTTGTCAGATCTTCATGTAGTGTTGGCCATCGAAAGTATAAAAAAAGCGAAACGAAGTATAGATCTGTATATTAATCAGATTGATCTTCCGTCGTCATGCATCTTTTGATTTTCAATTAAAGCAAGTCTTGTTAAATTTGAAGTAGGTAGTTTTGTAATTTCATGAGCTTTCAATTGGTGTGCATCCCATTTCTGCACGTACAGCTATGTTGCTACTCTTTCTGCTTGTTTCTAAGGCATATTTGCACATCAAAATATTGGTCTTTTAAAGTACATCTGTTTTTAGCTTTATGTTGTTTTTCGTCTATATCCATGAACCATATATCCGAATTATATGTTGGCGTACCTTAAACGCTGTATTGATGAACTTCTGACCTACTAAATACATCTATTTAAACTTCAGTTCAACAAAATACATTTTTTTTTGTAGAGCGGATGGAATTTTAAAAAATGTAGAACTGAAGGTAATAAAAGTTTGAGATGAAATGCTGATATTATTTTTACAGCCGTCATGACGATTGTACATGTATATGTATCACTTGCACTTCTGTCAAAGGAATTATTTTTACAGCTTCCATAGAGATAAAGATTGCGTCACTTGCACTTTTAGACTGACCTCTTTTCTTTATGTTTTTTGTTACTGGCAAGGTTACACGGGGCCACCTAAAAACAATTAGAGCAAATCTGCACGTAACCAGCTGGTTCGTGCCTCCTATAGGCTACATGTCAGGAGGTAGAAGACGAAATTTATTTGATAACAAATTGTAAAAGACATAACGAAAAAAGAAAAGAACTGTCAGATTAATTCTAGTTCGCGAACCAAATTTTTATAAACTGAATGATTTAAAATACTGATGATGAATAAAAATATAGAAATTTTAAAATGTTTAGGAGCCTTTGTATACAATTCGTTTATGTCTTTGAAAAGTTGTGTATCTTTGTATAATTACATGTATGACCATGTATGTATCCTTTGTTTGTTTCATGTATATTTCTATTATTTTTATTTGTATATGCACATAATCTTGTAAAGTTTTTTATGCAATAACGTTTCTTCTTCTTCTTCTTGAAATTTTAAGAACTTAAGATATAAAATCCAAAATATTTAAATATTTGTACCCAATAAAGGGAGGCTGATCCACGGCTGCCACATACTAAACTCAGTCTGTCTGTCTACAATGGGGGATCACGTGGCTAGATGGTTAATACGCTGGCTCGCTAGCCTGGAGGTCGGGTGTTCGATCCCTGCATTGGCCGAGAAAGTTCATCCTGATTTTCCGGCGTGGTTTCCCCTTGTCAGTGATGCAGGACGGAGGGCCTGACAAGGACAGCTGTCTAGTCGTTCGGATGGGACGAAAAACCGAGGTCCCGTGTACACATATGCGTGCACGTAAAAGATCACTTGGCAGTTGGAATTCGATATAAGAGTAGGCCGTAGCGCCGCTGCCCGGGCAAAATTCCCCTCATAGCACACTGTATGGCGTATGCCCGTCTTCATTAGTCCAGGTTAGGAGCAGAGCAGTAGGACGTTAAACCCGATTTCATTTATTTTTATTTCTGTCTACAATGGCCGGCATTGTAAGTACTATTCGAGGATTTTAGTCGAAAACACTAAGTATACTTCGACTTCGAGAACTTTGTTAAAGATACATTATGGGAGATTCGATAACGAGTTGACAGTTCTCACTATAATAGTTAAAAACTAGATAACGTAAAGGCAATTTGCTGAAAATTTCATTCAAATTGATCCGCTATGAACCCAGAACTAAGCGAATGAAATTTTCTGCCTAGACTCGGTCATCATTACTGAAGTCAGTACGATAAACAGCATAGTCTCGATTATCCATTTAATCGTTAAATCGAGAAGGAAAGTTCTGCAGTAAATCGTCTCACAATCCACTTAAGATCGCAGGCTAGCGATGCCATCTAGAGTTGATTATGGTCTGGATAAGTTAATTAACCCCTGATTAATAATTTAGATAACATTTCAGGCCTGAAGAAAGACCTGCAATAGACAGATTTAGCTCTTGCATAATGTATGTTTAATATGATTAATACAATGACGTCATTATTAATGTGACGTCATAATGTATGTTTAAGTAGTTATTCTGCTTTCATTGAAAAAGTTTATTTAGTTTTTGTGTGTATGACAGATGTGAACACGAGTAGAACCGCATTAGAAAACATTATAATTTTAATAGATCTATTCACGGAGTATGGGGGTTTAACGTCCACTCGACACAAACTAGGTCATTTCAGGACTAACATTTGTTCAATTTCATTTTAATAATTCGCTTGCTCGTAGGGGTCTTTAGCAAGCAGTGGGAGGACACCGGAGAACACGAAGAAACCCAACGAGGTTGGACAGGCGACCCTACTCCTTGTCACCTATAAGTGGGGAATCGAAACCACGCCATTTGACTCAGTGACAGACCTTATGATCCAACGCACACGCGTTAACCGTATGTCCGTCTTCATTAGCCGAGTTGATGCAGAAAAGTAGGACGTTAAACCCGGCCCATTTCATTTGATTTTACATATACTTGGGGTAGATTTAATAGTATGTTTCGTTCTTGCAATGTGTCATATTGGTTTTGTTTAGCGTGTAATGCGGTTGCTAGTAAACTCATAACAAAATTATGTCATGGCCTTCTCTAGTAAATATTCACACGTCCTCAGCACTTGCAGGAGTCCTTGACGCCTGCTCTACTGACTTTGACCTATATTGTATTAGTAACTGTAGGCCAACCAGCATTTCGACCGGCTAGTTTCGTGACTGATCATCTAAAGCTGAGCTATTTATAGACAGACAACCACGGTGTCGTATGGGTGCAGACCACCATTAATTTTCCCCATTGACTTCAATGTTAATTCTGGCGGCTTTGCCCGGCTCCAACTTTTCCCAGAATTTTTGTTAGACTGAATGCTTTTCACTACAGACTGAGAAGGTCATGCCTTTGCACCAAAATTTGTATAAGGTTGACCTATGTCCTAATCTTATATCGAATTCCAACTGCCAAAGGATCTTTTACACGCACGCCAATCTATACACCTGACTTCGGGTTTTCGTACCATCCGAATGACTAGACAGTTGTCCTTGTCAGAGCCCCGTTCTGCACCACTGACCAGGTGAAACCGATGAACTTTCTCGCTGCTGATCTGAAACAAATATTTGAAATTAAATGAAGTATACGAGGAAGACAATTTTGTCCTGACAGGAGTACTACGGGACCTCAGTTTTTCGTCCCATCAGAACGACTAGACGAGGTTTCTTGCCAGATCCTGCGTCCTGTATTACTAAGCGGGAATCAGAAGAACGTCCTGGGTCAACATCGGCCGCTCAAATATTCCAACATAATAAAGGGAGAGGGGGGGGGGGAGAAAGAGAGAGGTGCGCTTTAACATCCACTCGACATAAATGAAGTAATTTGGGGACTAACATATGGTACAAATATTGTATTTCAATCATTCGTCTGTGCGTAGGGATCTTTAGCAATGGAAGGAAGCCACGGGGCCCAGAATGTACGTCTATAGAGAGTGAGAAATGGGGTTTAACTTCCACTGGACACAAACTAGGTCATTTCGGGACTAACATATGGTTCAATTTTATTTCAATAATTCGCTGGCGCGTACAACCGGGCAATCGAAACCACACCAGCTGACTCAATGACATGCACGCTGCATCATAACTAGGTCTGCCATTGAGTCGTGGGGGCGTGTCCCATTTTCTATAGGATAAAATTCTATAGTATTCTACAGAATTTTGGGGGCCTGTAGGAAATAACGGCCCCAAATATTCTACAGTTTCTGTAGCGCACATCCTATAGTTTTTCCTACAGATTTATGGCAAAATTTCTATAGGAAAATAATATAGTATTCTATAGGTTTTTTTATTGCACTTTCTGTAGGAAATTCTATAGTTATGTATAGGAATGAATACTGTAGTATTCTGTAGTTTGGAAATTGGGCCACTATAGTTTTCTGTAGGAATGGGTACTATAGAATTCTATAGACTTTTTTTTTATTAAATCTTATTTTGGGAATAAATATATACTATTCAAAAAAAGTAGGGGATATTTGATTTTGGGGGCATAATACTAAAATATGCAAATGACTACGAAAAAAGTCACTATAGAACCTAACAGAAGAAACATTTCCAGTTACATGTGACGCCCAAACGCACCAATAGCTACCGCATGGAATGCAGGTGATGCTTGGGATCATCATGGGGGTCCAACCCAAGATTTGCACGACTCTGACTTTGAATGTTACAGTCATTGTGGCATTGAATTCCAGGGTGGAAACATCAGTTTAATTGTTTTAGTGACCAGAAAACAAATTTTGATATGCGTCGGCTTACCCAAAATGAAAGGTTACGTGCCCTTGGCATGCTACAGATCGGCACAACACAGGCGATTGTGGCGCGGACGATGAATGTTTCTCAGTCTGTCTTAAGCAGGCTATGGTCCAGATACCGTGATACACAATCTGTACAGGACAGACCACGCTCAGGTCGACCAAGGGCGACAACTCAAGCCCAGGATCGATTTATCCGTACCTTGGCCTTGAGAAATCGTGTCATCACAGCAAATCAGATCAGCGCTCGTCTTCAAACAGACACTGGTGTGAGAGTGAGTGGCCAGACGATTCGGAATCGACTGCATAGGGGTCACCTTCGCGCCCGACGTCCTCGCGTGATCCCTTGTTTGAGAGATCATCACATTCAGGCAAGACGTCGTTGGTGTAGGGATAGTCAACACTGGGATAATCGACGCTGGAGCAATGTGATGTTTTCAGATGAGTCAAGGTTCACTGTTGATTTTTTGGACAGACGTAGGAGGGTGTGGCGTGGTCGAAACGAGCGCTTCCAAGACGTTAACGTCATCAGACATGATCGATTTGGGGGTGGTTCTGTTATGGTGTGGGGAGGCATCACTGTTGCTGGAAGAACGGCTTTACATGTTGTTGCAGGGCGTGTTACAGGCCAGTACTACCGGGACAACATCTTGGCAGTCCATGTTGTGCCGTTCGCACGACGTCATGGCCGCCGTTTCATCTTCCAGGATGACAACGCAAGATGTCACAGGGCCAGGATCGTTACAGGTTACCTCCAACAACAGAACATCACCACATTACCTTGGCCAGCACTGAGTCCCGACCTCTCCCCCATCGAGCATGTCTGGGACATGCTTGGACAGAGGTTACGTCAACGTCAACAACGTCCTGCCAATGTCCAAGAACTTGCTGCTGCGTTGCAACAGGAATGGGACAATCTGGACCAAAATGACCTTAGACGTCTCATTAGGAGTATGCCACGTCGGATCAATGCTTGTTTGGCAAACAGAGGAGGATTTACCCGTTACTGACTTGGTTGTGATGCTGTGGTAACTTTGCTGTTTGACCCCGGGTATCATTTTACCCTTATAATGGTCAGTCTGTGCCTTACTTAGTCTAACGATCATTTGGAATAAATCGATGAATGTGAACTTCATTTCATTTTGTCATTTGTTTCTTCGTCAGTTTCATTAGGTGACTTTAATAACACTTAAAAATCAAATATCCCCTACTTTTTTTGAATAGTATAGTTGGCCCATGATTTCTTCTAAATTGATAAGCTTATTTTTCTCTCATGGATTCTTCTAAATTGATAAGCTTATTTTTTCTCTCATGGATTAATCTGAATTCTGTTGATGATTCACCAGCCGGAACCATGAAAAGTTCTTTCTTGGTAAAACTGAAATATAGGGAAGAGAATAGGTAATAAAGTTAAATAAATAACAAAATCACATAAATCTTATCTAATTAAAGTAATTGAATATTATTGTTAAGAAAGTAATAAAGTATACTTATCTTTCTATCTTTAATCGAATCTGTGAAAAAAAAACACCACCATGCTCTTCAGTTTCTTGTTAATACTAACATATTAAGTTGTTATACACTGAATTTTTGAATTTTAAATTCAGCCAATGGTCAAAAAGATTTCAAGAGAGTAATTAATTATAGTTTGTCGACAGGTACAGTGGCTTTAACAAATTATATAATTTGAGTACAGAATCTGCTATAGTCATTAAAATGTAACTAGCAGGATCACCTAACAGTCAGACTGTGTTCAAATAAACTTTGTCTTTATTTCATTGACTTATCTGAGGAATAATTTATTATCTGATATTTTTGTTGTGAACATCTACATTTACTGGCATTTTTTGGAGGGTAGGGTGGGGAATTCATTTGGGTGTCAACATGTATCACTATTTCATTCATATTATATACACTATTTTATACTTTATATTTTATTTTTCGTGGTAAGCTTATTTAAGTTTGTCATTTGGTATCACAATAAATTAACTGCATCCAGGAAAATTATGTTGGAAAAGTTTACATAATTCACACAAGTGCATCACTAAATTCTATTGTAAACTATAGTATGAATAAAAGACATCGCCAATTTATGAAATCTGTAGTATAGAACATTGTTTCTACAATATTATGTAGAACACTATAGTAGGCTATCTGTTAAAATAGTTTAAGTACAGTATACATATAAATTCTTAGTTTTAACAGAATGTCATACTACTGACTTGAGACAATAAGTTAGTTCTATAGAAATCTATAGTTTTTACCACCAAATCTATAGGAATCACAGCAGACATTAGAATACAAGTTAGTCCTATAGCAAACTAAAGTTTTAAACACAAAGACTATAGAAAACTGAAGGGTTACTCAACTGACTCAAGGATATAGCAGCACCAATGAATCTGTAGGTTTATTTTTTTTCCAATAGTTTCTTACAGTATTCTATAGAATTCTATAGGAAATTACACTTGGAAAATATTCATCTATCAATCCTACACAAAACTATAGTACATGTTTTTGAATCTATAGTCATGTAAAAAAAAATACAGAATGAATTCGTTTTCCTGCAGCATTCTATAGAATCCCAAAACTTCTATAGAAACCTGTGGACGTTAAACCCCCTTCTCTCTCTCTCTCTCTCCCACCCCTCCTATATTTAACTATAATAGCGAGCAATGCCAGCTCTTTATCTTACATAATTCACTTTTATAAGTTATTTACATATAAATTTTGTGTAGAGTGGACGTTAAAGACCATCTCTCTCTCTCTCTCTCTCTCTCTCTCAAACTGGAACATGCTGTACGGGTTAAGATATGGAAGGGTGCGCATGCGTTTTATGTTAAGTAAAGCGATGCGAACATGTTTTTGACTGTTGGTGTGAAGGAAAGGTTGGGTGGTCGTCAAAGTGAAGAAAACATCTTCATTTACATCCCCACCTACTACCCCATGAACACAGAACAAAAAAATATCCTGCTACGGCAATCCTGTAAAAGTGAAAGTTCTAGATTATATTCACAGATTCACTTTTATTTTTTAAATTTCAAAACAAAATATGTCATAACTAAAACTACGAAATTTACGCTGTCTGTCTAATTTGAGTTCCGCTTGCGGACATTCACAAATCACATGTTTTTCAGTTTGAATAATTGCAGCACAAAGACACAAGCGACTTTCTTTAGGAATGTTAGTCCAACGTCCTTTTTCAATAGCTAGGTCATGAGACGAGAGTCTTTACCTTGTAGATGCTATACGATCGTGTTCTGGAATATTTGCGCTGTACATTTGATGTACAGAAAACTTGGGGTTAAATTGTTTATATACCCTCGTTTTGCTGCTATCTGACAACCGGGCCAATGTTTTACGTTTTTCGCAATCTAATTTACAAATGTCACTTTTATCGTTTAATAATTCATTTAGGTACTGCGCGCCTTTAGTGTTTGCGTCATTACAAATTTGCCAAATTTCCATAGGTCGTCCTTCATTCCTTCTCTCGCCTTTAAGAGTCCCGAAATAAAAGTTCTCTGAACCGTACTAACCCGTGCCATAAGTGAAGGTACTCCTAATTCTAGGAGGACTAAATCATTGGGGGTGGTTACACGAACACCCAACACGTAAAAGATCCCTTGGCAGTTGGAATTCTATATAAGAGTAGGCGATAGTACCGCTGCCCGGGCAAAATTTCCCTCATAGCACACTGTATGGCGTATGCCCGTCTTCATTAGCCCAGTATAGGAGCAGAACAGTAGGACGTTAAACCCCATTTCATTTCATTTCATGTCTATGATGACATCTATGTGGAATGACCTTCGGATCTTAATTCATTAGCCTTTGAAAATTAAGTGTAATCACTTTGTAGACAGCTTGTCTCGCCAAACCAGCGGATATTGAAATTACTTAATATTTTTTTGTCACTTTTTCTTAAATGTCTTATTATAAAATTAGCAGACTTATTTTACTTTTGGGGCGTTTCTGTCATTCACGTGGCTAATTATACCGAGCCATGTCAAGTTTCCATGTGATTGGAAATCTATAAAAGCACACGTCCTTTGTGACTCGTTAACACAAGAGGTCAACCTCCTCTCAGATATGTGCCAACTGTACATTACTTCCTGGATTCAATGACAGGTCGCGAATAGTTTATATGTATAACACTCTCAAGCAATCAGTATCCGTGGGAATGTTTATATTGCACGGATGAGAAATGGTATCCGATTCCCGCTTTAAACAAAGACCACTGTCTTACACGTACTTAAAGGGTGGTTTTCTTGAGATTAGAATATTTTGCGAGGGATTTGAAGCAAATCTTTGATAGACAAATTAGTTGGAATATCATCATCAACTCACACTGTTTTTACGCGGGAAGGCATCTTCAGGAGCTGTCGAGTCTTTTAAAAGGCTGGTTATAATTCTATGTGTGACGCTATTCGAATACGCGGTTACATTTTGTGTATCCAAATGCGATTGTGTGCCATTATCGGAGGCCAGTCTTTCAAGCTGTCGTCCAGGGGCCCGTTTCACGAAATTTTAACTAAGATAAAATCCAAATTTTAGTAATTTGATTGGATAATATTAGATTGATTTTAGTGCTTAGCCAATCAAAATTGAAGTATCTAGTAAAATTTGGATTTTATCTTTAGTTAAGATTTCGAGAAACAGGGCCCTGATATAGGCGTTTTAGCTTTCAATTTTAAAATTTCTATCATCCTTAACCTCTTCCCCAAATTCTTAAAAATAATCCACAATCTAGCCAACAATCACATGCCCTAACCTTATTTACATCTCAGCGACCTTGAAAAAAATGAGCTGGCCTTAACGAAAAGATCACTCGGCAAACCTCAGCAGATTCCAGTACAGCTAGCCTCGGCTGTATGACGAAGTATGCCATTGGAACTACTTTCAAGTTCCCGGATTACCAACGGTGTTGCCCATGACGACGGCTTTGAAGAATGCTTTATCATCCAAATATTTCAAAATCTGGAGCTATTTTTCTTTCGAGTTTATCCGATTTTCTTCAAACAAGGACAACTGAAAATTCTACACACGCTTGAACGACGCCATTTTGATAACTTCTTATTAAAAGCGACAAGTTTTCCTAATAAGTACACCAGTGTCGCATCGCAGTTGTATAGGCGTAGGGACAATTCACTTACCGTCATACAGCCGAGGCTAGAGTAACGAAATCTGCCGAGGTTTGCCAAGTGCGAAAAAATTTAGCCGTAAATAATGATGATATGTAAAAGATGACTTTGTTCTTCGAGGGGTCGCAATCAAACAATATCGTAGTTTGTAAGGGTTCCTATAGGCTAAAATGACGCAATGAGGCTTTCACTTAGAAATGTTAAAGCTCGCGTACTTGTAATATTCTTGAGTAACACCCAATGCTGATATGTTGATTACGTCACTTATGACAGAGTTCTCTATAACTTTTATCGAACTGAACGATTATTTAAACATACATTATGACGTCACATTAATAATGACGTCATTGTATTAATCATAGCATACATTATGCAAGAGCTAAATCTGCCTAGTTCAGGTCTTTAATTAGACATTAATTAACTTATCCAGGCCATAATCAACTCTCGATGTCATCGCTAGCCTGCGATATTTACTAGATTGGAATCCGATCTGCTGCTCAACGCTCATTGATGATTAAATCAAAAAATGGATAATCGAGACTTGTTTTTATCGTACTGACTCTAGTAATGATGATCGAGGCTAGGCCTAAAATTCAATCGCTAAATTCTGGGTTCAAAGTGAATCAATTTGACTGAAATTTTCAGCAAATTCCCTTTACATTATCTATTTTTTAACTATTATAATGAGCACTGTCAGCTCTTTATCTAATCTTCCATAATGTATCTTTAAGTGCATAGAACTTATTGACCTCAGCTGGTTTTTTGATAGACAGTGGCTATTGTTACGACGATGCTTTCACAGCCCTCCATCGGCGAAGTTAAAAACTGAATAGTCGTAAAAATAGTCCTAACCCTAACCCTTCCCAACTTTTAATTGCTGCCTTCAGTTCTGAAAATGTTGAAAATACTGCTCCTTTTTCAAAGCTGGTGTCGGGGAGATTGGCAGCCATTTTGGAATTCGTTCTAAACTTATATATTATATTGACTTTTCAACTCTGTATATATGTCTGTTAAGGTACGAACTGGGTATATGATCTAATTAAACATGTACATGTAATTAATCCCATATGTTATTTACAAACTACATAATGATCTGTGTACGTATGACTTCAAACTACAAGATCGGCATGACTTCAAACTACAAGGTCGGCATGACTTCAAAGGAAATACGCATCGGTCGGTTAATCAAACCATGACGTTATAAAGAGACAATTCCATGATCATTCCAAACAATGTACTTGAGAAACGGGGAAGTCTTTTACGATTTAATGAATTGAAATGAAATGGGGTTTAACGTCCTACTGTTCTCCTCTGAATGGGTTAATGAAGACGGGCATACGCCATACAGGGTGCTGTGACCTACTCGAATATCGAATTCCAACTGCTAAGGGATCTTTTACCTACACGCCAATGTATACACGGGTCCTCGTTTCTTTTCGTTCTATTCTAAAGACTAGATAGCTATCCTTGTCAGGGTCTCCATCCTGCACCACTGACAATGGGAAACCACGCCGGAACCTTCCGGGCCAAGGCAGGGATCGAACACACGACCTCCAGACTAGTGAACAACCGTCTTACCCACTTAGCCACAGTGATTTGAATATGACAATAACTAATAACTCCAAGCAAATCATAGTGCAAACTGTTGATTTGAGAGAGAGGGCGAAAGAGGGGGCGGGGGGGGGTGTTAATGTACACACGACTCAAACTAGGTTATTTCGGGACTAACACATGGCTTGCGCGTAGGGGTCTTTAGCACTAGCAGTGGGAGGAAACCGGAGGACCCGGAGAAAACTCACGAGATGGGACAGGCAACCCTACTCCTTGTCACGTACAACCGGATAAGTTAATTAATGTCTAATTAATAATTTAGATAACATTTCAAGCCCAAAAGAGAGAGAGAGAAACGGGGTTTAACGTCCACTCGACACAAACTAGGTTATTTCGAGACTAACATATGGTTTAATTTTATTTTAATAATTCGCTTGCGCGCAAGGGTCTTTAGCAGTGGGAGGAAACCGGGGGGCCCGGAGAAAACCCACGAGGTTGGACAGGCGACCCTACTCCTTGTCACGTACAACCGGAGAAAGACCTGCAATAGGCAGATTTAGCTCTTGCATAATCTATGTTTAATAAAATCAACCTGTCCATAATACCATGTATTGGATAGCTCCTGTAACAAAGACTGGGCGTATAAGTGAAATGAAGTCAAATGAAATGAAATGGGGTTTAACATCCTACTATTCTGCACGGACTGGGCTGGTGAGAAAATGAATAACAATATTGTTTCCACGTGTTGACATGAAATATCATTTCTAACTTTAAGACTTTTAGATAAAATAACAGTTTCCTGGATTGGTTTTGATTTAAATTTTTATAGTTGAGATAAGAATTATTTAAGGGGGAATTATAGAGTGGTTATAGACTTTATGCGCACATAAATAAATAAAAAAATGCAATGTCATGACGTAAATGATTTCAAAAATCGATAGTTGAATAAGAGATAAATAGTTACGTAAACTCATACCAGGAAGAGAACATATGTTTTTGTTAGTTTTGTTGACAGGCGTTACGCCCTGTAGTATATTATTCAAGCTGTATACAATTAAATCAAATTAATCCGGTTAAGTTGACACGTGCACTGTAGATAAAAATAATGAATTAAAGCCGGGTTTAACGTCCTACTGGTCTGCTCCGAACGGGGCTAATGAAGACGGGCATACGTCATACAGTGTGCTATCAGGGAAATTTTGCCCGGGCAGCGGCACTACGGCCTACTCTTATATCGAATTCCAACTGTCAAGGGTTATTTTACGTGCATGCCGATGTGTACATGGGACCTCGGTTTATCGTATCATCCGAACGACTATACGTTGTCTCTTGCCACGCCCTCATCCCAGTACCAATGACAAGGGGGAGCCATACCGGGTTCGAGCTTAGTTCTATACGTAATAAAACCAAGGTCCTGTGTACACATAAAAGATCCCTTGACAGTTATGCATATTAGTAAAATGGCAAGCATACAGAAGTAGTAGTAGAAGTAGTAGTAGTAGTATATAGTAGTAGTACTGGTGGTGGTGGTGGTAGTGGTAGTCGTGGTAGTCGTGGTAGTAGTAGTAGTAGTAGTAGATAGTAGTAGTAGTAGTAGTAGTTGTAGTAGTAGTAGTAATTCATTATACATATTCCCACCCCGCCATCTTGATTTATCAGTGATCGTCTGAAAGATAACTCATTTTTTATCTAAGAACAACGAGACCGGGGTTTTTCGAACATCCATTTAACTATGAACATCGAAACCAGGTTGATATCTAACATCCGTGTATCCCGGTTGATATCTACCATTTGTTTATCCTCGAACACTGAGTTTAATATTGGTTTCTAGCATTTGTTTATCCAGGTATTTCGACACCAGGTTAGTATTTAACATTCGCTGATCCACGATCCTTGAGACCAGGCTGGTATCTACCATCTCTTTATCCACGAACATCGAGTCCGGGTTGTTTTTGAACATGTGTTTATCCATAAACACTAAGAACCAAGCTGTAGTCTAACATTCACTTATCCATTAACATCGAAACCAGGTTGGTATCTAACATCCACTTGTCCTTGAAACATCGAGACACTGTTGGTATCTAACCACGAACATCGAGCCCAGGTTGGTATCTAACATTTATTTATCCTCGAACATCGACACCGGGTTATTATCTACCGTATTAGCTAACATATGTTTATATGGTTTAATCGCCCAATTTTATTGTCTTTAGAACACCTTTAATTTTATTACTGTTTGCTAAAGTTCAACCAGGAAAAGGTTAATCGGTATATATATAATCTAGATCTACGAGTATGTGGGAGGTGACGGGTTTAACAATATTACCAACAAGTCTATTTTGTATAACTATTAAACTCGGATCTCGTTTAATGGACTGCTTACATTAACTTTAAAACGCACCTCCGTCCGACGTTACAATTATTATCACCCATTCACAGGGAATCAATTATAAACTAATT